>NC_092739.1:53420751-54670751 GCF_047496795.1 Chiloscyllium punctatum
GGGAGAGGGGGGAGGGGAGGGGGGAAAGGGGGAGAGGGGGGAAAGGGGGTGGGATGGGGGGAAAGAGGGAGAGGGGGGAGGGAGGGGGGAAAGGGGGAGGGAGGGGGGAAAGGGGGAGAGGGGGGAGGGAGGGGGGAAAGGGGGAGGGAGGGGGGAGGGAGGGGGGAAAGGGGGAGAGGGGAGGGAGGGGGGAAAGGGGGAGAGGGGGGAGGGAGGGGGGGAGGGGGGAGGGGAGGGAGGGGGGAAAGGGGGAGTGGGGGGAGGGAGGGGGGAAAGGGGGAGTGGGGGGAGGGAGGGGGGAAAGGGGGGGAGGGGAGAGGGGGGAAGGGGAGAGGGGGGAAAGGGGGAGGGGGGAAAGGGGAAGGGGGGAGAGGGGGGAAGGGGGAGAGGGGGGAAGGGGGAGAGGAGGGAGAGGGGAGAGGGGGGAGAGGGGGGAAAGGGGAGAGGAGGGAGGGGGGAAAGGGGGAGGGGGGAGAGGGGGGGAGGGGGGAAAGGGGGAGAGGAGGGAGGGGGGAGAGGAGGGAGGGGGGGAGAGGGGGGGAGGGGGGAAAGGGGGAGGAGGGAGGGGGGGAAAGGGGGAGAGGAGGGAGGGGAGGGGGGAGGGGAGGGAGGGGGAAAGGGGGGGAGGGGGGAGGGGAGGGAGGGGGAAAGGGGGGGAGGGGGGAGGGGAGGAGGGAGGGGGGAAGAGGGTGAGGGGGAAGAGGGGAGGGTGAGGGGGGGAGGGGGAGAAGAGGGAGGGGAGGGGGAGGGGGGGGAGGGGGAGAAGAGGGGGGGAGGGGGAGAGGGGGGAGGGGGAGAAGAGGGGGAGGGGGAGGGGGGGAGGGGGAGAAGAGGGGGGGAAGAGGGGGGAGGGGGGGGGGAGAGGAGGGGGGGGGGGAGAGAAGAGGGGGGAGGGGGAGGGGGGAAGGGGGGAGGGGGGGAAGAGAAGAGGGGGGGAGGAGGGGGAGGGGGGGAAGAGGGGGTGGGGGGGAAGAGAAGAGGGGGGGAGGAGGGGGAGGGGGGGAAGAGGGGGTGGGGGGAGAGAAGAGGGGGGGAAGAGGGGGAGGGGGGGGGAGAGGGGAGGGGGAGGGCGGGAAGAGGGGGAGGGGGAGGGGGGGGGAAGAGAAGAGGGGGGGAAGAGGGTGGAGGGGGAGGGGGGGAAGAGGGGGGAGGGGGAGGGGGGAAGAGAAGAGGGGGGGAAGAGGGGGAAAGGGGGGGGAAGAGGAGAGGGGGGCAAGAGGGGGGGGGGAAGAGGGGGGGAGGGGGGGAAGAGGGGGGAGGGGGAGGGGGGAAGAGGGGGGAGGGGGGGAAGAGGGGGGAGGGGGGGGAAGGGGGAAAGGGGGAGAAGAGGGGGGGAGGGGGAGGGGGAGGGGGAGAAGAGGGGGCAGAGGGGGGAGGGGGAGAAGAGGGGGCAGAGGGGGGAGGGGGGAAGAGGGTGGAGGGGAAGGGGGGAGGGAGCGAGGGAGAGGGAGAGGGGTGGGGGGAAGAGGAGGGGCGGGTGAGGGAGAGAAGGGGGAGGGAGAGGGGGGGTATGGAGAGGGGCGGAAGAGGGGGGAGAGGGAGGGAGGGGCTGAAGGGGGAGAGGGAGGGAGGGGGTGAAGAGGGTGAGGGAGATGAGGGGCGAGGGGGAAGAGTGGGGAGTGGGAGGGGGGAAGAGGGTGGAGGGGGATGAGGAGGGAGAGGGGGGAAGAGAGGCAGGAGGGGGAAAGATGGGGGAGGGATGGGGGTGGAGGGGGATGAGGGAGAGGGAGGGAAGAGAGGCGGGAGGGGGAAAGATGGGGGAGGGAGAGGGGGTAGGGGGAATGAGGGGGGAGGAAGAGGGGGGATGAGGGGGAGGGGGTGGGAGTGGGGGGGGGAAGAGGGTGGAGGAGGGGGAGGGAGCGGGGGGGGATGAGGGGGAGGGAGAGGGGGGAAGGGGGATGGTGGAGCAAGAGTGGGGAGGGGGAGGAGGGGATGAGGGGGAGGGGGAGTGGGGAAAGGGAAAGAGGGGCAAGAGGGGATGAGTGGGTGAAAAAGGGGGGAAAGAAGGGGTGATGAGGGGGAGGGTGATGGGGGGATAGAGGGGGGATGCGGGTGGGGGGGACAGAGGGTGAATGGGGGTGGGGGGAGAGGGGGGAAAGGGGTGATGGGGGTGATGGGGGTGGGGGAAAGGGGGGATGGGGGTGGGGGAGAGGGGGGAAAGGGGGATGGGGGTAGGGGAAAGGGGGGATGGGGGTAGGGGAGAGGGGGGAAAGGGGGAATGGGGGTAGGGGAGAGGGGGGAAAGGGGGGATGGGGGTAGGGGAGAGGGGGAAAGGGGGGATGGGGGGTAGGGGAGAGGGGGGAAGGGGGGATGGGGTAGGGGAGAGGGGGGAAAGGGGGGATGGGGGTAGGGGAGAGGGGGGAAAGGGGGGATGGGGGTAGGGGAGAGGGAGGAAAGGGGGGATGGGGGTAGGGGAGAGGGGGGAAAGGGGGGATGGGTGTAGGGGAGAGGGGGAAAGAGGGGGGATGGGTGTAGGGGAGAGGGGGAAAGAGGGGGGATGGGGGTAGGGGAGAGGGGGAAAGAGGGGGGATGGGGGTAGGGGAGAGGGGGGATGGGGGTAGGGGAGAGGGGGGGAAAGGGGGGATGGGGGTGGGGGGAAAGGGGGGATGGGGGTAGGGGAAAGGGGGGATGGGGGTAGGGGAGGGGGGGGAAAGAGGGGGGTGGGGGAAGGGGGGGTGGTGGGTGTGGTGGTGGTTTTGGTGGGGTGGGTTGGTGGTAGGGGAGGGGGGGGAAAGAGGGGGGATGGGGGTAGTGGAGGGGGGCGGGAAAGAGGGTGGATGGGGGAAGGGGAGAGGGGGGAAAGGGGGGATGGGGCAGGGGAGAAAGGGGGATGGGGGAAGGGGAGAGGGGGGATGGGGAAGGGGAGAGGGGGGGAAGGGGGGATGGGGGTAGAGGAGAGGGGGGGAAAGAGGGATGGGGGGAAGGGGAGAGGGGGTGAACGAGGGGCGATGGGGGAAGTGGAGAAGGGGGAAAGAGGGATGGGGGAAGGGGAGAGGGGTGAACGAGGGATGGGGGAAGGGGAGAGGGGGTAAAGAGGGTGGAGGGGGAGGTGGAGGTGGGGAGGGGGGCCGGGGAGGGAGAGGGGTGGGGGCGAGGGGGAGGGAGAGGGGTGGGGAGGGGAGGGTGGAAGAGGAGGGGCGGGTGAGGGAGAGGAGGGGGGAGGGAGAGGCGGGGGTAGGGAGAGGGGCGGAAGAGGGGGGAGAGGGAGGGAGGGGGTGAAGAGGGTGAGGGAGAGGAGGGGGAGGGGGAAGAGTGGGGAGTGGGAGGGGGGAAGAGGGTGGAGGGGGATGAGGAGGGAGAGGGGGGAAGAGAGGCAGGAGGGGGAAAGATGGGGGAGGGATGGGGGTGGAGGGGGATGAGGAGGGAGAGGGAGGGAAGAGAGGCGGGAGGGGGAAAGATGGGGGAGGGAGAGGGGGTAGGGGGAATGAGGGGGGAGGGGGAATGAGGGGGGAGGAAGAGGGGGAATGAGGGGGAGGGGGTGGGAGCGGGAGGCGAAGAGGGTGGAGGAGGGGGAGGGAGCGGCGGGGGATGAGGGGGAAGGAGAGGGGGGAAAGGGGGATGGGGGTAGGGGAGAGGGGGGAAAGGAGGGATGGGGGTAGGGGAGAGGGGGGAAAGAGGGGGGATGGGGGTAGGGGAGAGGGGGCAAAGGGGGGATGGGGGTAGGGGAGAGGGGGCAAAGGGGGGATGGGGGTAGGGGAGATGGGGGGTGGGGGAAGGGGGGATGGGGGTAGTGGAGGGGGGGGGAAAGAGTGTGTATGGGGGAAGGGGAGAGGGGAAAGGGGGGATGGGGCAGGGTAGAGGGGGGATGGGGGAAGGGGAGAGGGGGAAGGGGAAAGGGGGGATGGGGAAGGGGAGAGGGGGGGAAGGGGGGATGGGGGTAGAGGAGAGGGGGGAAAGAGGGGGGATGGGGAAAGGGGGGATGGGGGTAGGGGAGAGGGGGCAAAGGGGGGATGGGGGTAGGGGAGAGGGGGCAAAGGGGGGATGGGGGTAGGGGAGAGGGGGCAAAGGGGGGATGGGGGTAGGGGAGAGGGGGGGTGGGGGAAGGGGGGATGGGGGTAGGGGAGAGGGGGGATGGGGGAAGGGGGGATGGGGTAGTGGAGGGGGGGAAAGAGGGTGGATGGGGGAAGGGGAGAGGGGGAAAGGGTGGATGGGGGAAGGGGAGAGGGGGAAAGGGGGGATGGGGCAGGGGAGAGGGGGGATGGGGGAAGGGGAGAGGGGAAGGGGAAAGGGGGGATGGGGGTAGAGGAAAGGGGGGATGGGGGTAGAGGAGAGGGGGGATGGGGGTAGGGGAGAGGGGGTGAACGAGGGGGGATGGGGGTAGTGGAGGGGGGGAAAGAGGGTGGATGGGGGAAGGGGAGAGGGGGAAAGGGTGGATGGGGAAGGGGAGAGGGGGAAAGGGGGGATGGGGCAGGGGAGAGGGGGGATGGGGGAAGGGGAGAGGGGGGAAGGGGAAAGGGGGGATGGGGGTAGAGGAAAGGGGGGATGGGGGGTAGAGGAGAGGGGGGAAAGGGGGGATGGGGGTAGGGGAGAGGGGGTGAACGAGGGGGGATGGGGGAAGTGGAGAGGGGGGAAAGAGGGATGGGGGGAAGGGGAGAGGGGGTGAACGAGGGGGGATGGGGGAAGTGGAGAGGGGGGAAAGAGGGGGGATGGGGGAAGGGGAGAGGGGGGGAAAGGGGGGGGGATGGGAGTAGGGGAAAGAGGGGGGATTGGGATGGGGAAGGGGAGAGGGGGGGGAAAGAGGGGGGATGGGGGAAGGGGAGGGGGGGAAAGAGGGGGGATGGGGGAAGGGGAGGGGGGGGAAAGAGGGGGGATGGGGGAAGGGGAGGGGGGGAAGAGGGGGGTTGGGGAAGGGGAGGGGGGGGGGAAAGAGGGAGGATGGGGGAAGGGGGGATGGGGGAAGGGGAGGGGGGAAGAGGGGGGATGGGGGAAGGGGAGGGGGGGGAAAGAAGGGGGGATGGGGGAAGGGGAGAGGGGGGATGGGGAAGGGGAGAGGGGGGGAAAGAGGGGGGATGGGGGAAGGGGAGGGGGGGGAAGAGGGGGGATGGGGAAGGGGGAAAGTGGGGGGGATAGGGGAAGGGGAGGGGGTGGAATAGGGGGGATGGGGGAAGGGGAGGGGGGGGAAAAGAGGGGGGATGGGGGAAGGGGAGAGGGGGGGAAAGAGGGGGGATGGGGGAAGGGTAAAGGGGGGGGATGATGGGGGAAGGGGAGGGGGGGGAAGAGGGGGGAAGGGGAGGGGGGGGAAGAGGGGGGATGGGAAAGGGGGGGGAAGAAGGGGGATGGGGAATGGGGGAGGAAGAGGGGGGATTGGGGAAGGGGAGGGGGGGGGAAAGAGGGGGGATGGGGGAAGGGGAGAGGGGGGGATGGGGGAAGGGGAGAGGGGAGAGGGGGGGATGGGGGAAGGGGAGAGGGGGGGATGGGGGAAGGGGAGAGGGGGGATGGGGGGAAGGGGGAGGGGGGGGGTGGGGAAAGGGGGGAGTGGGGGATGGGGGAAGGGGAAAGGGGGGGAGTGGGGGATGGGGGAAGGGGAGAGGGGATGGGGAAAGGGGGGAGTGGGCGATGGGGGAAGGGGAGAGGGGGGATGGGGGAAGGGGAGAGGGGGGGATGGGGGAGTGGGGGGATGGGGGAAGGGGAGAGGGGGGGATGGGGGAAGGGGAGAGGGAGGAGGGGGAGAGGGGGATGGAAAGGGGGAAAGAGAGGGGATGGGGAGGGGGGGAAACAGAGGGGATGGGGAGGGGGGGAAAGAGAGGGGATGGGGAGGGGGGAAAGAGAGGGGATGGGGAGGGGGGGAAAGAGAGGGGATGGGGAGGGGGGGAAAGAGAGGGGATGGGGAGGGGGGGAAAGAGAGGGGATGGGGAGGGGGGAAAGAGAGGGGATGGGGAGGGGGGGAAAGAGAGGGGATGGGGAGGGGGGAAAGAGGGGGGATGGGGAGGGGGAAAGAGAGGGGATGGTGGAGAGGGGGGATGGGGAGGGGGGAAAGAGAGGGGATGGTGGAGAGGGGGGATGGGGAGGGGGGAAAGAGAGGGGATGGGGGAGAGGGGGGAAAGAGAGGGGAGGGGAGAGGGGGGAAAGATGGGGGAGGGGAGAGGGGGGAAAGATGGGGGAGGGGAGAGGGGGGAAAGATGGGGGAGGGGAGAGGGGGGAAAGAGGGGAGAGGGGGGAAAGAGGGGGGATGGGGGAGGGGAGGGGGGATGGGGGAGGGGAGAGGGGGGAAAGAGGGGGGATGGGGGAGGGGAGAGGGGGGAAGAGGGGGGTTGGGGGAGAGGGGGGATGGGAAGGGGAGGGGGGGGAAAGAGGAGGGATGGGGGAAGGGGAGGGAGGGGGTGGGGGAAGGGGAGAGGGGGGGGATGGGGGAAGGGGAGAGGGGGGATTGGGGAAGGGGAGAGGGGGGATGGGGGAAGGGGAGAGGGGGGTATGGGGAAAGGGGGGAGTGGGGGATGGGGGAAGGGGAAAGGGGGGAGTGGGGGATGGGGGAAGGGGAGAGGGGATGGGGAAAGGGGGGAGTGGGCGATGGGGGAAGGGGAGAGGGGGGATGTGGGAAGGGGAGAGGGAGGATGGGGAGGGGGGAAAGAGAGGGATGGGGAGGGGGGAAAGAGAGGGGATGGGGAGGTGGGGAAAGAGAGGGATGGGGAGGTGGGGAAGAGAGGGGATGGGGAGGGGGGGAAAGAGAGGGGATGGGGAGGGGGGGAAAGAGAGGGGATGGGGAGGGGGGAAAGAGGGGGGATGGGGAGGGGGGAAAGAGAGGGAATGGTGGAGAGGGGGGATGGGGAGGGGGGGAAAGAGAGGGGATGGTGGAGAGGGGGGATGGGGAAGGGGAGAGGGGGGGATGGGGAGTGGGGGGATGGGGGAAGGGGAGAGGGGGGATGGGGGAAGGGGAGAGGGAGGATGGGGAGGGGGGAAAGAGAGGGGATGGGGGAGAGGGGGGATGGGGAGGGGGGAAAGAGAGGGGATGGGGAGGGGGGGAAAGAGAGGGGATGGGGGAAGGGGGGATGGGGGAAGGGGAGGGGGGAAGAGGGGGGATGGGGGAAGGGGAGGGGGGGGAAAGAGGGGGGATGGGGGAAGGGGAGAGGGGGGATGGGGAAGGGGAGAGGGGGGGAAAGAGGGGGGATGGGGGAAGGGAGGGGGGGGAAGGGGGAAGGGGGGGAAAGTGGGGGGATAGGGGAAGGGGAGGGGGGGGAATAGGGGGGATGGGGGAAGGGGAGGGGGAGGGAAAGAGGGGGGATGGGGAAGGGGAGATCGGGGGGAAAGAGGGGGGATGGGGGAAGGGGAAAGGGGGGGAAGATGGGGGAAGGGGAGGGGGGGGAAGAGGGGGGATGGGGAAAGGGGGGGGAAGAGGGGGGGATGGGGAATGGGGGGGGGGAAGAGGGGGATTGGGGAAGGGGAGGGGGGGGGGAGAGGGGGGGATGGGGGAAGGGGAGAGGGGGGGATGGGGGAAGGGGAGAGGGGGGGATGGGGGAAGGGGAGAGGGGGGGATGGGGAAAGGGGGGAGTGGGGGATGGGGGAAGGGGGAAAGGGGGGAGTGGGGGATGGGGGAAGGGAGAGAGGATGGGGAAAGGGGGGAGTGGGCGATGGGGGAAGGGGGGATGGGGGAAGGGGAGAGGGGGGGATGGGGGTGTGGGGGGATGGGGGAAGGGGAGAGGGGGGATGGGGGAAGGGGAGAGGGAGGAGGGGGAGAGGGGGGATGGGGAGGGGGAAAGAGAGGGGATGGGGAGGGGGGAAAGAGAGGGGATGGGGAGGGGGGAAAGAGAGGGGATGGGGAGGGGGGGAAAGAGAGGGGATGGGGAGGGGGGAAAGAGAGGGGATGGGGAGGGGGGGAAAGAGAGGGGATGGGGAGGGGGGAAAGAGAGGGGATGGGGAGGGGGGAAAGAGAGGGGATGGGGAGGGGGGAAAGAGAGGGGATGGGGAGGGGGGAAAGAGAGGGGATGGGGAGGGGGGAAAGAGAGGGGATGGGGAGGGGGGAAAGAGGGGGGATGGGGAGGGGGGAAAGAGAGGGGATGGTGGAGAGGGGGGATGGGGAGGGGGGAAAGAGAGGGGATGGTGGAGAGGGGGGATGGGGAGGGGGAAAGAGAGGGATGGGGGAGAGGGGGGAAAGAGAGGGGAGGGGAGAGGGGGGAAAGATGGGGGAGGGGAGAGGGGGGAAAGATGGGGGAGGGGAGAGGGGGGAAAGAGGGGGGAGGGAGAGGGGGGAAAGAGGGGGGAGGGGAGAGGGGGGAAAGAGGGGGGATGGGGGAGGGGAGGGGGGATGGGGGAGGGGAGGGGGGATGGGGGAGGGGAGAGGGGGGAAAGAGGGGGGATGGGGGAGGGGAGAGGGGGGAAAGAGGGGGGTTGGAGGAGAGGGGGGATGGGAAGGGGGAGGGGGGGGGAAGAGGGGGGGGATGGGGGAAGGGGAGGGGGGGGGATGGGGGAAGGGGAGAGGGGGGATGGGGAAGGGAGAGGGGGGATTGGGGAAGGGGAGAGGGGGGGATGGGGGAAGGGGAGAGGGGGGGATGGGGAAAGGGGGGAGTGGGGGGATGGGGGAAGGGGAAAGGGGGGAGTGGGGGATGGGGGAAGGCGAGAGGGGATGGGGAAAGGGGGGAGTGGGCGATGGGGGAAGGGGAGAGGGGGGATGTGGGAAGGGGAGAGGGAGGATGGGGAGGGGGGAAAGAGAGGGGATGGGGGAGAGGGGGGATGGGGAGGGGGGAAAGAGAGGGGATGGGGAGGGGGGAAAGAGAGGGATGGGGAGGGGGGAAAGAGAGGGGATGGGGAGGGGGGGAAAGAGAGGGGATGGGGAGGGGGGGAAAGAGAGGGGATGGGGAGGGGGGAAAGAGAGGGGATGGGGAGGGGGGAAAGAGGGGGGATGGGGAGGGGGGAAAGAGAGGGAATGGTGGAGAGGGGGGATGGGGAGGGGGGAAAGAGAGGGGATGGTGGAGAGGGGGGATGGGGGAAGGGGAGAGGGGGGGATGGGGGAGTGGGGAGGATGGGGGAAGGGGAGAGGGAGGATGGGGAGGGGGGAAAGAGAGGGGATGGGGGAGAGGGGGGATGGGGAGGGGGGAAAGAGAGGGGATGGGGAGGGGGGGAAAGAGAGGGGATGGGGAGGGGGGGAAAGAGAGGGGATGGGATGGGGGAGGGAAAGAGAGGGGATGGGGAGGGGGGAAAGAGAGGGGATGGGGAGGGGGGAAAGAGAGGGGATGGGGAGGGGGGAAAGAGAGGGGATGGGGAGGGGGAAAGAGGGGGGATGGGGAGGGGGGAAGAGAGGGGATGGTGGAGAGGGGGGATGGGGAGGGGGAAAGAGAGGGGATGGTGGAGAGGGGGGTGGGGAGGGGGAGAAGAGAGGGGATGGGGGAGAGGGGGGAAAGAGAGGGGAGGGGGAGGGGAGAGGGGGGAAAGATGGGGGAGGGGAGAGGGGGGAAAGAGGGGGGAGGGAGAGGGGGGAAAGAGGGGGGAGGGGAGAGGGGGGATGGGGGAGGGGAGAGGGGGGGAAAGAGGGGGGAGGGGAGAGGGGGGATGGGGGAGGGGAGAGGGGGGAAAGAGGGGGGAGGGGAGAGGGTGGAAAGAGGGGGGATGGGGGAGGGAAGAGGGGGGATGGGGGAGGGGAGAGGGGGGGAAAGAGGGGGGTTGGGGGGAGAGGGGGGATGGGAAGGGGAGGGGGGGTGAAAGAGGGGGGATGGGGGGAAGGGGAGAGGGGGGGGATGGGGGAAGGGGAGAGGGGGGATGGGGGAAGGGGAGAGGGGGGATGGGGGAAGGGGAGAGGGGGGATGGGGGAAGGGGAGAGGGGGGGATGGGGAAAGGGGGGAGTGGGGGATGGGGAAGGGGAGAGGGGATGGGGAAAGGGGGGAGTGGGCGATGGGGGAAGGGGAGAGGGGGGATGTGGGAAGGGGAGAGGGGGGATGGGGGAGTGGGGGGATGGGGGAAGGGGAGAGGGGGGATGGGGAAGGGGAGAGGGAGGATGGGGAGGGGGGAAAGAGAGGGGATGGGGGAGAGGGGGGATGGGGAGGGGGGGAAAGAGAGGGGATGGGGAGGGGGGAAAGAGAGGGGATGGGGAGGTGGGGAAAGAGAGGGGATGGGGAGGGGGGGAAAGAGAGGGGATGGGGAGGGGGGGAAAGAGAGGGGATGGGGAGGGGGGGGAAAGAGAGGGGATGGGGAGGGGGGAAAGAGGGGGGATGGGAGGGGGGAAAGAGAGGGGATGGTGGAGAGGGGGGATGGGGAGTGGGGAAAGAGAGGGGAGGGGAGAGGGGGGAAAGAGGGGGGATGGGGGAGGGGAGAGGGGGAAAGAGGGGGGATGGGGGAGGGGAGTGGGGGAAAGAGGGGGGATGGGGGAGGGGGAGAGGGGGGAAAGAGGGGGGATGGGGGGAGGGGAGTGGGGGGAAAGAGGGGGGATGGGGGAGAGGGGGGATGGGGAGGGAGAAGGGGGAATGAGGGGGGATGGGGGAGAGGGGGGATGGGGAGGGGGGAAAGAGAGGGGATGGGGAGGGGGGGGAAAGAGAGGGATGGGGAGGGGGGGAAAGAGAGGGGATGGGGAGGGGGGGGAAAGAGAGGGGATGGGGAGGGGGGGAAAGAGAGGGGATGGGGAGGGGGGAAAGAGAGGGGATGGGGAGGGGGGGAAAGAGAGGGGATGGGGAGGGGGGAAAGAGGGGGGATGGGGAGGGGGGAAAGAGAGGGGATGGTGGAGAGGGGGGATGGGGAGGGGGGAAAGAGAGGGGATGGTGGAGAGGGGGGATGGGGAGGGGGGAAAGAGAGGGGATGGGGGAGAGGGGGAAGAGAGGGGAGGGGAGAGGGGGGAAAGATGGGGGAGGGGAGAGGGGGGAAGATGGGGGAGGGGAGAGGGGTGAAAGAGGGGGGAGGGGAGAGGGGGGGAAAGAGGGGGGGTGGGGGAGGGGAGGGGGGATGGGGGAGGGGAGAGGGGGGGAAAGAGGGGGGATCGGGGAGGGGAGAGGGGGGAAAGAGGGGGGTTGGGGAGAGGGGGGATGGGAAGGGGAGGGGGGGGAAAGAGGGGGGATGGGGGAAGGGGAGGGGGGGATGGGGGAAGGGGAGAGGGGGGGATGGGGGAAGGGGAGAGGGGGGATGGGGGAAGGGGAGAGGGGGGATGGGGGAAGGGAGAGGGGGGATGGGGAAAGGGGGGAGTGGGGGATGGGGGAAGGGGAAAGGGGGGAGTGGGGGATGGGGGAAGGGGAAAGGGGGGAGTGGGGGATGGGGGAAGGGGAGAGGGGATGGGGAAAGGGGGGAGTGGGCGATGGGGGAAGGGGAGAGGGGGGATGTGGGAAGGGGAGAGGGAGGATGGGGAGGGGGGAAAGAGAGGGGATGGGGGAGAGGGGGGATGGGGAGGGGGGAAAGAGGGGATGGGGAGGGGGGAAAGAGAGGGGATGGGGAGGTGGGGAAAGAGAGGGGATGGGGAGGGGGGGGGAAAGAGAGGGGATGGGGAGGGGGGGAAAGAGAGGGGATGGGGAGGGGGGAAAGAGGGGGGATGGGGAAGGGGAGAGGGGGGGATGGGGGAAGTGGGGGGATGGGGGAAGGGGAGAGGGGGGATGGGGGGAAGGGGAGAGGGAGGATGGGAGGGGGAAAGAGAGGGGATGGGGGAAGAGGGGGGATGGGGAGGGGGGAAAGAGAGGGGATGGGGAAGGGGGGGAAAGAGCGGGGATGGGGAGGGGGGAAAGAGAGGGGATGGGGAGGGGGGGAAAGAGAGGGGATGGGGAGGGGGGAAGAGAGGGGATGGGGAGGGGGGAAAGACGAGGGGATGGGGAGGGGGGAAAGCGAGGGGAATGGGAGGATGGGAAAGCTAGAGGGGATGGGAGGGGGGAAAGAGGGGGGATGGGGAGGGGGGAAAGAGAGGGGATGGTGGAGAGGGGGGATGGGGAGGGGGGAAAGAGAGGGGATGGTGCGAGAGGGGGGATGGGGAGGGGGGAAAGAGAGGGGATGGTGGAGAGGGGGGATGGGGAGGGGGGAAAGAGAGGGGATGGGGGAGAGGGGGGAAAGAGAGGGGAGGAGAGGGGGGAAAGAGGGGGGAGGGGAGAGGGGGGAAAGAGGGGGGAGGGGAGAGGGGGGAAAGATGGGGGAGGGGAGAGGGGGGAAAGAGGGGGGAGGGGAGAGGGGGGAAAGAGGGGGGAGGGGAGAGGGGGGAAAGAGGGGGGATGGGGGAGGGGAGAGGGGGGAAAGAGGGGGGAGGGGAGAGGGGGAAAGAGGGGGGATGGGGGAGGGGAGAGGGGGGAAAGAGGGGGGAGGGGAGAGGGTTGAAAGAAGAGGGGGGATGGGGAGGGGAGGGGGATGGGGGAGGGAGAGGGGGGAAAGAGGGGGGATGGGGGAGGGGAGAGGGGGGAAAGAGGGGGGTTGGGGGAGAGGGGGGATGGGAAGGGGAGGGGGGTGAAAGAGGGGGGATGGGGGAAGGGGAGAGGGGGGATGGGGGAAGGGGAGAGGGGGGATGGGGGAAGGGGAGAGGGGGGATGGGGGAAGGGAGAGGGGGGATGGGGGAAGGGGAGAGGGGGGGATGGGGAAAGGGGGGAGTGGGGGATGGGGGAAGGGG
This sequence comes from Chiloscyllium punctatum, assembly GCF_047496795.1. Lineage (NCBI taxonomy): Eukaryota > Metazoa > Chordata > Chondrichthyes > Orectolobiformes > Hemiscylliidae > Chiloscyllium > Chiloscyllium punctatum. Next base: position 53,433,242 of record NC_092739.1, read on the forward strand.
AGAGGGGATGGGGAAAGGGGGGAAGTGGGCGCTGGGGGAAGGGGAGAGGGGTGATGTGGAAGGGGAGAGGGGGGATGGGGGAGTGGGGGGATGGGGGAAGGGGAGAGGGGGGATGGGGGAAGGGGAGAGGGAGGATGGGAGGGGGGAAAGAGAGGGGATGGGGGAGAGGGGGGATGGGGAGGGGGGAAAGAGAGGGGATGGGAGGGGGGAAAGAGAGGGGATGGGGAGGTGGGGAAAGAGAGGGGATGGGGAGGGGGGGAAAGAGAGGGGATGGGGAGGGGGGGAAAGAGAGGGGATGGGGAGGGGGGGAAAGAGAGGGGATGGGGAGGGGGGGAAAGAGAGGGGATGGGGAGGGGGGGAAAGAGAGGGGATGGGGAGGGGGAAAGAGAGGGGATGGGGAGGGGGGGAAAGAGAGGGGATGGGGAGGGGGGGAAAGAGAGGGGATGGGGAGGGGGGAAAGAGAGGGGATGGTGGAGAGGGGGGATGGGGAGTGGGGAAAGAGAGGGGATGGTGGAGAGGGGGGATGGGGAGGGGGGAAGAGAGGGGATGGGGGAGAGGGGGGAAAGAGAGGGGAGGGGAGAGGGGGGAAAGATGGGGGAGGGGGAGAGGGGGGAAAGAGGGGGGGGAGGGGAGAGGGGGGAAAGAGTGGGGATGGGGGAGGGGAGAGGGGGGAAAGAGGGGGGAGGGGAGAGGGGGGAAAGAGGGGGGATGGGGGAGGGGAGAGGAGGGAAAGAGGGGGGATGGGGGAGGGGAGAGGGGGGATGGGGGAGGGGAGTGGGGGAAAGAGGGGGGATGGGGGAGAGGGGGGATGGGGAGGGGAGAAGGGGGAATGAGGGGGGATGGGGGAGAGGGGGGATTGGGGAGGGGAGAGGAGAGGAGGGAAAGAGAGAGGATGGGGGAGAGGGGGGATGGGGGAGGGGAGTGGGGGGGAAGGAGAGGGGATGGGGGGAGGGGAGAGGGGGAAAGAGAGGGGATGGGGGGAGGGGAGAGAGGGGAAAGAGAGGGGATGGGGGGAGGGGAGAGGGGGGAAAGAGAGGGGATGGGGGGAGGGGAGAGGGGGGAAAGAGAGGGGATGGGGGGAGGGGAGAGGGGGGAAAGAGAGGGGATGGGGGAGAGGGGGGAAATAGAGGGGATGGGGGAGAGAGGGGATGGGGGGAGGGGAGAGGGGGAAAGAGAGGGGATGGAGGAGAGGGGGGATGGGGGAGGGGAGAGGGGGGAAAGTGAGGGGATGGAGGAGAGGGGGGATGGGGGAGGGGAGAGGGGGGAAAGTGAGGGGATGGGGGGATGGGGGAGGGGAGGGGGGAAAGAGAAGGGATGGGGAGGGGGGGAGGTGGGAAAGAGTGGGGATGGGGGGAGAGGAAGGGAGGAGTGGGGGAAGGATGGATGAGAACTGGAGGTGGAAGGGGGTAAGGGTAAGGGAGGGAAGGCGAAGGGGGAGGGGTAGAGAGGGAACGGGGAGGGGAGGCGAGGGGGTGAGAGGGGGGAGCGAGTGGGAGGGGAGTGAGAGATTCAAGGGAAAAGGAAGAGGACAGAAGGTAAGGGAGGGAGAGTGGCTGCTGCTTAGTAACCCCAACAGACAGATAGTGAGCGAAAAGGTGACGGGGGCAGTGGTGGGGGGTGGGGGGGGGGGGGAGAGAAGCTGCATATTAACTGCAGTGAGAGAGAAAGAGAAAAACTGCTTGGCAACATTGGAGAGGGAGTGAGAGGAGAGAGAGAAAGGAAATTAGAGGGAAAAAAGGTGAGTGTGGGAGAGAAGCACAGAGAGAGAAGGAAATGAGAGGTTTGTTGGAAATGGAGAGAGGGTTTGTTGCAACAAGTGAATGAGAAGTAGGGCTCGGCAGAGGTGGTTGTGTTTTACCACTAGGGCTGGTTGTTTGAGAGATTTCCAATAGATTAATTTAAATTCTCTCCCTGCGCCTATCTCCTCATTGTGTTGTTTAGTTTCAAGCTGCTCCTGATCTCTTCCTTGCTCCCTCTCTCAAACCATTGAAAGATGGTCAAAGACACTTAATCTTTGACAATATTTCAGTTAACTGAAAGACAATACTTAAATGTGGTTGATTCCACTGTCATTACATATGACATAGTAAATTGCAGTTTGGGTTTTGGAGAATGTGGCTTGTTGTATCCTCCCTCCATGTGGCCCACATCCTTGTTTTTTTAAGTCAAAAAGACTTAAAAACAATTGACCCACAAGTGTTCTATTTATCAGACGTGGTTAGATGCACCATGCCCTCCTCTTGCATGAACCACTCACTATTCCAGGATCAACCTAGAATACATGCAATTTTTTTCAGAAATTTCCTATCTACTTGAATTTCCCTTCCCTGTGCATTACATTTTCACTTCTAATAGATTCATGGAACTAGTGAATTTCTTTATCATTAAGATTAAAGCCATTTATGTAACTGTCCCTGTAATATCCTTCCCTTTCACTTACCCACTAAACCACCACCACCACTCTGCTCCAATCTTGCAACATTTTCTAGTTTTTCACCAATTTCTTTCTCGTGCCCTCTGAACATATCTCCACTATATTCTGGGGAGGCAGTTGCATAGTAATATTGTCACTGGACAAGTAATCCAGAAACCTAAGCTAATGTTCTGTGAACAAGAGTCAGTATTTAACCACGGTGGATGATGAAATTTGAATCCACTTTTAAAAATATATGGAGTAAAAAAACTCTCCTAATGGCAACCATATAATTACTAGTTCACTAATATCCTTTAGGGAATGGAATTTACCTGGTTTGGCCTACATGTGAATGCAGACCCACAGCAATGTAACTGACTCCAAACTATCTTCTGGGCTGTTAGGGTTGGGCAATAAATGCAAAGAAGTTGGAACGTCATGTTGCGGCTGTACAGGACATTGGTTGGGCCACTGTTGGAATATTGTGTGCAATTCTGGTCTCCTTCCCATCGGAAAGATGTTGGGAAACTTGAAAGGGTTCAGAAAAGATTTACAAGAATGTTGCCAGGGTTGGAGGATTTGAGCTACAGGGAGAGGCTGAACAGGCTGGGGCTGTTTTCCCTGGAGCGTCGGATGCTGAGGGGTGACCTTATAGAGGTTTAGAAAATTATGAGGGGCATGGATAGAGTAAATAGGCAAAGTATTTTCCCTAGGGTCGGGGAGTCCAGAACTGGAGGGCATAGGTTTAGGGTGAGAGGGGAAAGATATAAAAGAGACCGACGGGGCAACATTTTTATGCAGAGAGTGGTACATGTATGGAATGAACTGCCAGAGGAAATGGTGGAGGCTGGTACAATTGCAACATTTAAGAGGCATTTGGATGGGTATATGAATAGGAAGGGTTTGGAGGGATATGGGCCGGGTGCTGGCAGGTGGGAGTAGATTGGGTTGGGATATCTGGTCAGCATGGACGGGTCGGACCGAAGGGTCTGTTTCCATGCTGTACTCTATGACTCTAATAGTAATTCAATTGATCTTATTCCCATTAAACCTTTTACCACAGAACCATTCTTCCCATTCCAATTTATATAACCAGTGTCCTCCCCTCTAGTATTACCCCCCATTTAAATCTGAATTTACCATTCACCTCTTTGAAAACTCACCCTGACATCCCCCCAGCCCTGTCGGAGCTAACCAATGCCCTTTCTCTGATCTCTCTTTATTTTGCCAAAGGATGTCTTCAAATGGCCTATTGAATTTATTGCACCATTCAATCATAACTGATATGTTTCTCAACCTCATCCGACTGTCTTCTCCCCATAGCCCTTGATCCCCTTACTAATCAAGAACCTGGCTGTCTCTGTCTTAAGTACACTCAGTGACTTGGCCTCTACAACCTTCTGTAGCAATGAATTTCACAAATTCATCACCCTTTGGCTGAAGAAATCTCTCCTTATCTCAGTTCTAAAAGGTCAACCTTTCAAACTGAGGCTGTACCCTCAGGTCCTAGTCTCACCTACTAATGGAAGTGACTTCTCTATCTGGGCCTGTCAGTATTCTGTAAGTTTCAATGAGATTCCCCCCTCATCTTTCTAAACTCCATGGAGTACAGACCTAGAGTCCTCAATTGTTCCTCATGTGACAAGCCCTTCATCCCTGGTGTCATTTTTATAATCCTCTTCTGGACCCATTCCAGCCTTCCTGACATATAGGGCTCAGAACTGCTCACAATATTCCAAATGTGGTCTGACTAGAGCCTTATACAGCCTGAGTATAAGGCTCTGGTCAGCCCACGACTGGTAGTACATCTCTACTGTTGTATTCTTGCCCCATTGAATTGGATGCTAACCTTGTATTTGCCTTCCTAATTGCCAACTGAACCTGCATGGTAACTTTAAGAGCATCCTGAACTAGGATTCCTAAGTTTCTTTGTGCTTCAGATTTCCAAAGCCTTTTCCATAGTCTATGTCTGTATTCTTCCCAACAAAGTGCATAACCTCACACTTTCCCATGTATTCCATCTGCCACTTTTTTGCTACTCTCCCAGCCTGTCAAGTCCTTTTGCAGCCTCCCCACTTCTTCAACAATGCCTGTCCATCCACCTATTTTTGTGCCATCTTCAATCTTAGCAACAATGCCCTCAGTTCCTTTGTCTCGATCACTAACATATAATGTGAATAGTTGGAGCCCCTGTGGAAGTGCACGAGTCACTGGCTGCCATCCTGAAAAAGAACCCTTTACCCTCCCCAATTCTCTATCCATGCTAGTACCTTGCCCCTAACACCATGGATCCTTATCCTATTTAGCAGCCCCCTGTGCAGTACCTTGTCAGAAGTTTTCTGAAAATCCAAATAGATCATGCCCACTGACTCTCCTTTGTCTAACTTGCTTGTTACCTCGTCAAAAAACTCTAACCGATTTGTCAGGCATGACCTTCCTTTGATGAAGTCATGCTGAGTCAGCCCTGTTTTACCACGCACTTCCAAGTACGCCACAATATCATCTTTAATGGACTCTAAAACTTTACCAACAACCAAGATCAGGCTGGCCAGCCTATAATTTCCTGTCTTCTGCCTCCCTCCTTTCTTAAACAGGTGTGTTACATTAGCCACTTTCCAGTCTTCTGGGATCCTCCCTGAACATTGATTCCTGAAATATCACCAGCATTGCCTCCATAATCTCCTCAGCTATCTCTTTCAGAACCCTGGATGTGGTCCATCTGTTCCCAGTGATTTATCCCCTTCAGCTTTCCCAGCACCTTCTCCCTAGTGGTGGCCACTGTACTCACCCCTGCACACTGACAGTCTTGAAGTTCAGGTATGCTACTGGTGCCTTCCACTGTGAAGACTGACACAAAATACCTATTCAGTTCCTCCTCCATTTCTACTTCCCCAATATTTTCCAGCCTGTGTAATGTCGACTCTTGTCGCTCTTTTACCTTTTTATGTATCTAGAAAAGGCCTTGCAATGTTCTTTTAAATTACCAGCTAGCTTAGTCTAGTTGGCTCAGTGGTTAGCACTGCTGCTTCAGAGCACCAGGAACCCAGGTTCAATTCCAGCCTCGGGTGACTGTCCATGTGGCGTTTGCATGGTCTCCCTGTGTCTGCGTAGGTTTCCCCTGGGTGTTCAAGTTTCCTCCCACAACCCAAAGATGTGCAAGTTAGATGGATTGGCCTTGCAAAATTGTCCGTAGTGTCAAAGAATGCATAGGTTAGGTGGATTAGCTTTGGGAATTGCAGAGTTACAGGGATAGGGTAGAAGGGTGCGTCTGGGGGGTGGGATGCCCTTCAGAGGGTCGATGTGGACATGTTGGGCTGAATGGCCTGTTTCCACACTGTAGAGATTCAATGATTTCATCTTCTTCCCTCTTATTGCTTTTTAAGTTATCCTCTGCTAGTTTTTACAGGCTTCCCAATCCTCTGGGTTCCTGCCAATCTTTATATTGTTTGCTCTTTGCTTTTATGCTCTCTTTGACTTCCCTTGTCATTTATGGTTGCCTCGTCCTTCCCTTAATATGTTTCTTTTTTATTGGAATAAATTTCTGCTGTGCCTCCTGAATTACCCCAGAAACTCCTGCCATTGCTGCTCCACAGTCTACCCTGTAGGCTCCCCTTCCAATCAACTGTGGCCAGCTCCTTGCTCCTAACCTTAGTGTTACTCTTTGTAGTTTAGTTACCTTAATTGTAATACCATTACATCTGATTCCACCTTCGCCCTCTCTAATTGCAGTGTGAATTCTGTAATGGTATGGTCACTGCCCCCTCAGGGTTCCTTCACCTTAAGCTCTCTAATCAACTCTGTCTTGTTTTACGTCCCCAAATCCAGAATGTTCCTGAGTGGGCTTCACCACAAACTTCTCCAAAAGTATTACCTAGCACAGAAACATTTATCTCATTTCTGTTCCGCATGAACCACTTCATAATTTTGCTCATCTCGATCTGTCAGCATTACCCTCTCTATTTCTCCCTCGTGCTTATGTTGGCACGGAGATGGTTAGCGAATTGACTAGACAGTTGGTTTGCAATGCAGACTGACACTAACAGTGTGGGATCACATCCTGCATCTGCTGATGTTACCATGAAGGATTCCTCTGCAACTCCCCACCTCATCTGGGGCTGGGGGCTCTCAGGTTAAACCGCCATGACTCATCTCTGTCTAATGAGAGAGCAGCCCCATGGTCCTCTGGGACAATGGTGACTTCACCTTTACTTATGGAGCCTTTGCTTAAGTGCATCCATATATCACAGTCGCTCTCTGTGATTTCAGAATCTTCCAGTAAAGAAGGTTCTGTCTGAATTCCCCCTTGGTTTCTTAGTGAATGTTTCATAATAATGGTCTATGGTGGATACAGCAAATCCAGAGAAACACCGTGTCAAGGAAAAAAAAACAAAGAACTGCAGATGGTGGAAATCAGAAATTGCTGAAAAAGCTTATTAGGTCTGGCAGCATCTGTCAAGAGAAAGTAGAGTTAACATTTCAGATTCAGTGACCTCTTCTTCAGAACTGACAGGAAATAAATTGTGAATTAGGGGTTGATATTTGGGCATGTTAAGAATTCATGCTGTAAGGGGAGAGCAACGCAGCACATGACAATAAATCTTATTTGTTTTCCAAATCATGCAAGTCTGAGGACATGAGCAATTAGTTATCCACTAGTATGGTGAGAATTCTTTCCTCATTGGGTCTGTGCAAATGAATGTTCCATACCTCTTGCCTCTGAGAACAAGGTTTTGGGTTCAATACCTGCTCCAGAACTTAAGCACAAAAATCAAGGCTGAGATTCTAGTGCAGTACTGTTGGAACATTGCATTGTGAGGGATGAAATGTGAAACTATGATCCCACCTGTCTGCTTGAGTGAATGTCAAAGATCTTATGGCACTATTTCAAACATCTGCGTTTGTGGCCAGTGCCATGGCTGGATGCACATGTCTGCATGATCAAAGCATTCTTTTAAACTCTCACCTGTAGCAAACTATAAATGGATTCAAGTAAAACTATCAGAGCTAGAGGAATGCAAGTACATTCGGGAGAAGTGTTTCTTCAGCATATGGAGTAAGCATACCATTTTTCCTGCTGCCATAAACCTTCCTCCCTGAAAGCAGTCATTCTCTCTGGTGCTTCACACAGGTTGCATGCATAAACTAAACCTCTATCTGAAAAAATTAAAATTAGACTTAAATGTGACTTCAGTTCCACAGTACATGGTTGACACTTAGTATGTTTTGCAGTGGTCCACCATTTTCAGGTCAACTAGGAATGGACAATAAATGAAGCCTTGTCTCATTGGGTTTGAGGTGGTTTTGTGATGTTTGTGCTCGAGGTTTTGGAATTTTCATCTGTAAAGTTACAGAATTGATTCCATGGCATTATCAGCAACAGGGAGACCGTGTTTGTCCATAATTCCTTCAGGTTGTCATTTGCAACTTTTTTCTACCTGCTGGAGCTTTCTAGATGACTGTGGAAGATCCATTGAGTGATCTATAAGAAAAAATTGAATATGCAGTTTGTCGACATTCAATAATCCCATAATCCCATTTACTTCAATGTCTCTAGAGAATTGCGATAGTTAACTGCAGACAGTGCTGCTAAAATTAAAACTGTGGTGCAATACATCCTCTTGCAACATCTTTGAGGTAAGGGATGCCATGGACGTCCCTGCTGATTACACTTGCAGGAAGTGCAGCAATCTGCAGCTCCTTGGATGAACTTAGGATCATTCGGGAGGCAGAGGGGGTCATAGATCGGAGCTTTAGGGAAGTAGTAACTCCAAAGATTGCAGACAGATGGATGACAGTGAGGGGGACTGGGAGGAAGCAGCCAGTGCAGGGACCCCCTGCAGCCATTCCCCTCAAGAACAAGTATACCGTTTTGGATACTTGTGGGGGGGACGACTTACCAGGGGTAAGTAATGGGGCTCAGGCCTCTGGCACGGAGCCTGTCCCCATTGCTCAGAAGGGAAGGGTGGAGAAGAGCAGAGCAATAGTAATTGGGGACTCGATAGTTCGGGGCACAGATAGGCGGTTTTGTGGGGGCAAGAGAGACTCATGTTTGGTATGTTGCCTCCCAGGTGCAAGGGTACGTGATGTCTCTGATCGTGTTTTCCAGGTCCTTAAGGGGGAGGGGGAGCAGCCCGAAGTCGTGGTCCATATTGGCACCAATGACATAGGTAGGAGGAGGGCTGAGGATGTTAGGCAGGCTTTCAGGGAGCTAGGTTGGAAGCTCAGAGTTAGAATAGAGTTGTTGTCTCTGGTTTGTTACCCGTGCCACATGATAGAGAGTCGAGGAATAGGGAGAGAGAGCAGTTAAATGCGTGGCTACAGGGATGGTGCAGGAGGGAGGGATTCCGGTTTCTGGATAACTGGGGTTCTTTCTGGGGAAGGTGGGACCTCTATAAACAGAATGGTCTACACCTGAACCTGAGGGGCACCAGTATCCTTGGCGGGAGGTTTGCTAGTGCTCTTGGGGGGGGACGGGGGGGGGGGGGTTTAAACTAACTCTGCAGGGGCATGGGAACCTAGACTGTATCTTTAGGGTACAGGACCTGGAGTGTAGGGAGGTTAGGAACAAGGCATCGATCTCAAAGGAGGGTGCCTGTAAACAGGAAAGTGGCTTGAAGTGTGTATACTTCAATGCAAGAAGTATACGAAATAAGGTAGGTGAACTTGCAGCGTGGGTTGGTACCTGGGATTTCGATGTTGTGGCTATTACAGAGACATGGGTAGAACAGGGCCAGGATTGGCTATTGCAGGTTCCAGGGTTTTAAATGTTTTAGTAGGGTCAGAGGTGGGGGTAAAAGAGGGGGAGGTGTGGCATTGCTTGTCAAAGATAGTATTACAGCGGTGGAAAGGACGATGGAGGAAGACTTGCCATCTGAGGTAGTTTGGACTGAGGTTAGGAATAGGAAAGGTGAGGTCACCCTGTTAGAAGTTTTCTACAGGCCTCCTAATAGTCGTGGAAACGTAGAAGGGATTGCGAGGATGATTCAGGAGAAGAGTGAAAGTAATAGGGTGGTTGTTATGGGTACTTTAACTTTCCTGATATTGATTGGGAAAGCTATAGCTCGAGTTCGTTAGATGGGTCGGTGTTTGTCCAATGTATGCAGGAGGGTTTCCTGACATAATATGTTGACAGGCCAACAAGAGGTGAGGCCATACTGGATTTGGTTCTGGGTGACGAACCAGGCCAGGTGTTAGAATTAGAGGTAGGTGAGCACTTTGGGGACAGTGACCACAATTCGGTGACTTTTACTCTAGTGATGGAGAGGGGTAAGTGTGCACTGCAGGGCAAGAGTTATAGCTGGGGGCAGGGAAATTATGATGCGATGAGGCATGACTTAGGATGCGTGGCTTGGAAAAGTAGGTTTCAAGGCAAGGGCGTAATTGATAGGTGGAGCTTGTTCAAGGAGCAACTATTGAGTGTCCTAGATAAGTATGTACCTGTCAGGCAGGGAGGAAAGGGTTGTGTGTGGTTTAATAAGGAATTGGAATCCCTTGTTAAATGGAAGAGGACCGCCTATGTAAAGATGAGGCATGAAGATTCAATTGGGGGGATTGAGTGTTATAAGGTAGCCAGGAAGGTTCTGAAGAGAGAGCTAAGAGCAGCAAGGAGGGGACATGAAAAATCCTTAGTTGGTAGGATTAGGGAAAACCCTAAGGCTTTCTATAGGTATGTCAGGAATAAAAGAATGACTAGGGTAGGAATAGGTCCAGTCAAGAATAGTAGTGGGAAGTTGTGTGTGGAGGCTGAAGAGATTGGGGCGATACTCAATGAATATTTTTCGTCAGTATTCACTCAGGAACAGGACATTGTTGCCAATGTGAATACTGAGTCACAATTAATTAGAGTGGACGGCTTTGAGGTATGTAGGGAAGAGGTGTTGGAAATTCTGGAAAGGGTGAAAATAGATAAGTCCCCTGGGCCTAATGGCATTTATCCCAGGATTCTCTGGGAAGCAAGGGAGGAGATTGCAGAGCCATTGGCCTTGATTTTTATGTTCTCTTTGTCTACAGGAATAGTGCCAGAAGACTGGAGGATAGCAAATGTGGTTCCCTTGTTCAAGAAGGGGAGTAGGGATAACCTTAGTAACTATAGGCCGGTGAGTCTCACTTCTGTTGTGGGCAAAGTCTTGGAGAGAATTGTAAGGGATAGGATTTATGAACATCTGGATAGGAATAATGTGATCAGGGATAGTCAGCATGGTTTTGTGAAGGGCAGGTCGTGCCTCACAAACCTTATTGAATTCTTCGAGAAGGTGACTAAGGAGGTGGACGAGGGGAAAGCAGTAGATGTGGTGTATATGGATTTTAGTAAGATGTTTGATAAGGTTCCCCATGGTAGGCTACTGCAAAAAATACGGAGGTATGGCATTGCGGGTGAGTTGGAGGTTTGGATTAGGAATTGGCTGGCTGGAAGAAGACAGAGGGTAGTAGTTGATGGTAAAGGTTCATCTTGGAGTGCAGTTACTAGCGGTGTTCCGCAAGGATCTGTTTTGGGACCATTGCTGTTTGTCATTTTTATAAATGACCTGGAGGAGTGGCTAGAAGGTTGGGTGAGCAAGTTTGCGGATGATACGAAAGTCGGTGGAGTTGTTGACAGGAAGGATGTGTCAAGTTATAGCGGGATATAGATAAGCTGCAGAGCTGGGCAGAAAGGTGGCAAATGGAGTTCAATGTAGCTAAGTGTGAGGTGATTCACTTTGGTAAGAGTAACAAAAAAATGGGGTACTGGGCTAATGATCAGATACTTGGTAGTGTGGATGAGCAGAGGGATCTTGGTGTCCATGTACACAGATCTTTGAAAGTTGCCACCCAGGTAAATAGTGCGGTGAAGAAGGCATATGGCGTACTGGCTTTTATTGGTAGAGGAATTGAGTTCCGGAGTCCTGAGGTCATGTTACAGTTGTATAAGACTCTGGTGCAGCCGCATCTGGAGTATTGTGTGCAGTTTTGGTCGCCATACTATAGGAAGGGTGTGGAGGCACTGGAACGGGTGCAGAGGAGGTTTACCAGGATGTTGCCTGGCATGGTAAGAAGATCGTATGAGAAAAGGCTGAGGCACTTGGGGCTGTTTTCATTGGAGAAAAGAAGGTTTAGGGGTGACTTGATAGAGGTGTACAAGATGATTAGGGGTTTAGATAGGGTTGACAGTGAGAACCTTTTTCCACGTATGGAGTCAGCTATTACGAGGGGGCATAGCTTTAAATTAAGGGGTGGTAGGTATAGGACAGATGTTAGGGGTAGATTCTTTACTCAGCGAGTCGTGAGTTCATGGAATGCCCTGCCAGTAGCAGTGGTGGACTCTCCCTCTTTATGGGCATTTAAACGGGCATTGGATAGGCATATGGAGGATAGTGGGCTAGTGTAAGTTTGGTGGGCTTGGATCGGCGCAACATCGAGGGCCAAAGGGCCTGTACTGCGCTGTATTCTTCTGTGTTCTATTTATGAATTATTTGATTAGCAGTTTTCAGTCTGATTTATTTTAGGTTGGCAGGTTAGTGGCTGAGGGTGTGGGTTATCCCTTCCACATCACAATTTGTTAGAAGGATCTAATAATATATTTGGGATAAGTTTATATTAGGAGAAAGTGAGGACTGCAGATGTTGGAGATCAGAGTCAAGAGTGGAGTGCTGGAAAAGCACAGCATCTGAGGAGCAGGAGAATTGATGTTTCGGGCATAAGTCCGAAGTTAAAGTTAAACTTACATGTGACTTCAGTCCCACAGTACATCAGGTTGACACCTGATGAAGGGATTATGCCTGAAACATCGATTCTCCTGCACCTCGGATGGTGCCTGACCTGATAAGTCTGTATAGTAATATCCAATGTAGCAGAATTGCCTATTGATTTCGCACCTATGCAAAGAAAAGAATTCGGTAGTGTTTAAAATGCCAAATCTGATTAATGGGACGTGCATTTTTCACAGGTATCAGCAAAATTTGTACTAATGAATCAGGAATATGTATCCTTAGGAACTGGTAAGCAGCATGATGTGTTCCCAGATTATTGAAGTATTATTCAAAAAGAAGTTTGAATATTTCTTGTATTTGCAAAGACTGATGTCACAGCAAGAGATCCAAACCTAATTGAGCGAGGTCTCGGAAGCAGTGGATACAATGTCCCACCACCTGATATACAACATCATGGAGCAGAAAGAGGACACGTGACCTCACAAATTAATGAACGTAGATTGGAGAAGTTGAAGACAATAACTGCAGAAAGCTGCAATACAAAGGGACCTGAAAGTACTTGTGCACGAAACACAAAAAGTTACCACACAAGTGCAGCAGGTAATCAGGAAGGCTAATGGAATATTGGCCCTTATTTCAAGGGAGGTGGGGTGGGGGGATATTGGATTATAAGAGTAAGGAAGTCTCACTGCAATGGTGCAAGGTGCTATTGTGACCACATCTGGAGTACTGTGAGCAATTTTTGTCCTTTTATTTAAGGAAACATATCATTCATTGGCACCAGTTCAGAGAAGGTTCACTAGGATGATCTGCAGTTTGGAAGGGTTCTCTTATAAGCAAAGGCTAAATAGACTGAGATGACTCAGTGGAGTTTAGAAGAATGAGAGGTGATCTCAGTGAAACATAGGATTCTTTAGGGGCTTCACAGGGTAATTTCTGAGAGGATGTTTCCTGTCATGGAAGAGTCTAGGACCAGATGGCATCAACTCAAAATAAAGGGGTGCCGACCTGACCTGAGGAGAAACTTCTTCTCTCAAAGGATTGATAGTCTTTGGAACTCCTTGACACAGAGAACTCAAGGTCAGAGTCTTTGTGTATAATGTTACAGGGAAAGGACAGGAAAGTGGACATGAGGAATGTCAGATCAGTCATGATCATATTGAATGGTAGATCAGACTTGAGGGGCTGAACAGCCTACTGTTCCTGACTCTTAAGTTCAGACTGTTGACATTTGGAGAAAAGAGGAGATCTGTCAGATTTGTTCAAAATCGTGAAGAGTCTGGACAGAGTTGTTAGTGGGAAAATGTTTCCACTTACTAAAGGATTATGAATAAGAGTGAACAGATTTAAAGTAATTGGCAAAAGAAGCAAAATCAGCATGAGAAAGAAACTTATTCAAACAGTGAGCCGTTAGACTTTGGAATGGACTCTCTGAGAAAGCATTTGAGGCAATTTCAGTCAGTGTATTCAAAAGGAAGTTAGATTCTTATCTGTAAAGGAGCAGTATACAGGGTTATGAGGAGAAAGCAGGAACATGGCAATAGGTGGGATGCTCATTTGGAGAGCTGATGGAGAAATGACGGGCCATACGGCCTCTTTCTGTGGTGTAAAAATGCTGTGAAATTGAAATGAAGGTATGTTTTCTTGCACGTCCTTTAAGTTCACAAAGTTATGTCCTAAGGATGTTATGAAACTTGAAAGGGTTCAGAAAAGATTTACAAGGATGTTGCCAGGGTCAGAGGATTTGAGTTATAGGAAGAGACTGAATAGGCTGGGGCTGTTTTCCCTGGAGCGTCGGAGGCTGAGGGGTGACCTTATAGAGATTTATAAAATCATGAGGGGCATGGCTAGGATAAATAGACAAAGTTTTTTTTTCCTGGGGTAGTGGGAGTCCAGAACTAGAGGGCATAGGTTTAGGGTGAGAGGGGAAAAATTTAAAAGGGACCTAAAAGACAACTTTTTCACACAGAGGGTGGTATGTACATGGAATGAGTTTCCAGAGGAAGTGGTGGAAGCTGGTACAATTACAGCAGTTAAAAGGCATCTGGATGAGTACATGAATAAGAAGGGTTTAGAGGGATATGGGCCAAGTGCTGGCAAATGGGACTAGGTTAGGTTAGGATATCTGGTTGGCATTGATGAGTTGGATGGAGGGTCTGTTTTCATGTTGTACATCTCAGTGACTCTTTATTACTGATGGCGCACCCATGGGAAAGGTGTCCATTTTACAGGTGATCTCTTGCTTCCCCAATGAAATTAAATTTCTCAACCTTTGCCCTCATTCCCTTGGAGCATTGTAAATTGACAACCTTCCAACCAAACGAAGTAATCTTTTATGGGAAGACTGAAGTTTTGCCCCAGTTTTATAGAATGCATTTTGAAATGAGAGGAAACCTTATAGCTATCTGAATGATCACTCAGTAAAGCTTGTCGTATCATGTTTGGATCAGTGTTGCCTGACTGTTGGGAGGAAACTGCCTCTCAGGTCATATGCCAGGGCCACAAAGGGCATGAAGTAGCATTTTTGTTTTAAGAATAAATAGTATTTTTTTGTCTCTTTTTCGCAGTTGAAACTTATGTGAAAAGAATGTCATTTTCATCTCGGGAGAAGTCTAAAGTTGAAGTACTGAGAAAGAAGACAGCTGAGTCAGCAGCAAGTAATCCTCCAGCTGCCACTGTTAAACCATATCCCAGGCCCTCTGACCGGCTAAATCCAAAAACTATCAATCCAGTAAGTTTCCACACGTTTCCATTTTTCTTTTTATCTGAGGATAACTATAATTTCCATTGTTGTTAATGAAGTTTAAACAGAAAACTGTGCTGTTGGAGGTATGGTTTCCGAATCCACTAGTAATTGCAATATAGATTGTCATGCTCAATATGGCTCTAGAGGCACTATATAAATGGAATTTCATGTAGGAAAGGTTGATTTTGGTAGAAGTACAATATCTAAAGGCCAGCTGTCCAAAAGCTGAAGCGAATGCTGTTTTGCCGTCAAGGTTAATTGCAGGGTCTTTAGTATATTCAGGGTCTTCACTACAGTTCTTTGTTAGTATCAGACTCTGTACAGATTCTACGTCCATAATCAAAAAGCATCCAATATCCAGTTTTACCGCCCCCCCCCTCCCCCCCCCCCACCACCACCACCACCACCAGTTAGTATATTGGACATGTATAGTCACAGATTTATGCTGAGGAACCTTACTTTCGAACCATTTCAGCTTTTGCTTGCAATGAATGATACCTGATTTGGTTAGCCAAAGCATCCTACACTAACTGGTTTGGATTGGTGGCAATGAAGTCAGACAATGCTGGAAACCCTCATCAGTTCTGGTAACACACATGAAGAGAGAAACAAGCCAAAGTTTGGGACTTGTGATGATGAACTTGGAGTTGAAAAATGGTGGGAGGGGATGTTCTGGGTTAGAATGGCTCCCAGGTACACACACAATCATAATGATGTCTGAGATCAATCTATTGCAGACGGCTTTGTTTCTATTCATTTATACTTGCTGGTTTGAGTTCTTATTCTTGTTATATCTGCTTACTGTTGTGCTGGCTGGCTGGTGTAGCAGCCTCCATGTTGAGGCATACACTGATGCCCAACCCCCTCAATGGGGCAGTTGAGATTCCAGATCTGCTGGCTACCTGACTGGGCCTACAGCATTGAGAGTCTGTGCACCTTCTGTAATTGTATAATGATAGTCAATAGGAAGTTGTCCCTGGGAAAATTACTGCCAATGATCTATGCTGTAACTTTTCTATGATCTGTGATCTCAGGTCCTTTTACAGGACCTGAGCACGTGCGCTCCAAGGTCATTCACTTACACTACCCCTTTCAATACTCTTCGATTTACTGTTTATTCCATTATTTTGTTTGCCCTTTCAAAATGCACACGCTCATTAATCTCTGAATTCAATTCCATTTGATACTTTGTGTTGCGTACAAATTTACCAATTATATCTGCCAAACCTAAGCCTAAGTCATAAATATATATCAAAAGTAGCAAGGGAAAAAAATTGAGCCTTTTGGAACACTATTGGAAGCAGCTATCCATTTGCAAAAACACGTGTAACCCATCACACCTTGTTTTCTATCACTAAGTAAACTTTGGATCTGATCGGCCACATTCCCAATTTTTGCATGGACTTCAATTTTCGTATGTCTGCTCTGTGGGACTTTGTCAAATAGCTTATTGATATCCATGGAGATAACATCCTCTGCACTACCCTCATCAATTCTCCTTCTTACTTAGTCAAAGATTCAAGTAAGACACAATCTTCCCTTTACAAAACCATTCTGAATACCTCTAATTAATCCATGCCTCTAACAAATATGGTGGTTAATCACACCTCTCAATATTGATTCCAGTAATTCACCCACTACTGAGGTCAGACTGCCCAGCCTATAATTATTGGGACTATCCATCACACCTTTTTGAGCAAGACTGTAAGGTTTGCCTCCAAATCTCTGATGTCTGTATCTAGTGAGGATTGGAAAATTATCCACAGAGCATCCACTATTTCCTTCCTGGCTTCCTTTCATATCTGCACTTGTAGAAATACAGATTAATTGGGGATAGTCAGCATGCATTTTTTAAGGGAAGGATGTTTTAAACAAATTCAGTCACATTTACTGAGATAACTAGGAGTGTGGTTGAAGGTAATGTATTTGATGTGGTCTATGTGGACTTCAGCAAGGCCTTCGGGTGCTTCAGAGCAGACTGGTCCAAGAAAGTTCAAACCTTAATGATCCAAGGCCAAGTGCCATGTTGGATTCAAGATTGACTGAGAGGCAGGGATATTTCTGTGACTGTAAGTCTATTTCCTGTGGGGATCTACAGGGCTTGCAGGTGGAGCCCTTGCTGTTTGTGGTGTGTATTAATGATGTGGACTTAATTATAGGGGATATGATAGAGAAGTTTGCAGATGTCAGTTTGCAAAACTGTTAGGGTGCTAAATCATTAGAATGATGGTGGTAAACTGCAGGAGGCCATCAATGAATTCGTCAGATGGGCAAACAGTGGCAAATGGGATTTTGCTGGGAAGTTGTGAGGTAATGCTGTTGTGGAGGGCTAACAGGCAAAGGAATGCTTTGAATAGGACCTCAGAAAGTATTGAAGATCAGAGGGACCTTAATGTGCATATCCGTACGTCCCTGAAGATAGCAGGGCAAGTAGATAATCTAGTTAAGAGGACAAACGGTGTATTTCTCCAGGCATTAGACAAGGTACGAAATATAAAAGCAGGGAGGTTGTGATGGAACTGCATAAAATACTGGTTAAGTTACAACTGGAATGCTATTAGCTGTTCTGGTTATAATATTATAACATATTTTAACAAACAACCTTATTATAACATTATAATAAGGCTGTGATTGCAACATTATCTGCGAGGATGCAGAGGAGTATTGTCAGAATACAACCTTGGCCGAGGGGCCTGGGTTATGTGGGTGGAGCAGTGAAGGTTGAAAGGGGACTTGATAGAGGTGTAACATTTTGAAGGGCGTAGATAGGGTAGATTGAAAGGTACTTTTTCCAATAGTAGAAGAATCAATAACTAGGGCATAGATTTATGGTAATAGGTAGAAGGCTCAGACGGGAGGTAAAGAGTGATGTTTTTGTATCTGGAAGGAAGTGGGAATCGCAGTTCTGCTGGCTAAAAGGGTGGTTGAGTCACAAACTCTCAACATTTAAGTCGTGTTTAGATATTCACTTGCATTGTCATAGCCTCCAGAACGATTGGCCATGAGCAAGAAAATTTGGTTTGTATAGAGTCATAGAGATGTACAGCATGGAAACAGACCCCTTGGTCCAACCCGTCCATGCCGACCAAATATTCCAACCCAATCTAGACCCACTTGCCAGCACCCGGCCCATATCCCTCTAAACCCTTCCTATTCATATACCCATCCAATTGCCTCTTAAATGTTGCAATTGTACCAGCGTCCACTACGTCCTCTGGCAGCTCATTCCATACACGTACCACCCTCTGCGTGAAAACGTTGCCTCTTAGATCTCTTTTATATCTTTCCCCTCTCACCCTAAACCTATGCCCTCTAGTTCTGAACTCCCCGACCCCAGGAAAAAGACTTTGTCTATTTATCCTATCCATGCCCCTCATAATTTTGTAAACCTCTATAAGGTCACCCCTCAGCCTCCGACGCTCCAGGTAAAGTAGCCCCAGCCTGTTCAGTCTCTCTCTATAGCTCAAATCCTCCGACCCTGGCAACATCCTTGTAAATCTTTTCTGAGCCTTTTCAAGTTTCACAACATCTTTCCGCTGGGAAGGAGACCAGAATTGCACACAATATTCCAACAGTGGCCTAACCAATGTCCTGTACAGCTGCAACATGACCTCCCAACTCCTGTACTCAATACTCAGACCAATAAAGGAAAGCATACCAAATGCCTTATTCACTATCCTATCGACCTGCGACTCCACTTTCAAGGAGCTATGAACCTGTACTCCAAGGTCTCTTTGTTCAGCAACGCTCCCTAGGACCTTATCATTAAGTGTATAAGTCCTGCTAAGATTTGCTTTCCCAAGATGCAGCACCTTGCATTTATCTGAATTAAACTCAATCTGCCACTTCTCAGCCCATTGGCCCATCTGGTCCAAATCCTGTTGTAATCTGAGGTAACCCTCTTTGCTGTCCACTACACCTCCAATTTTGGTGTCATGTGCAAACTTGTTAACTGTACCTTTTATGCTCGCATCCAAATTATTTATGTAAATGACAAAAAGTAGAGGGCCCAGCACCGATCCTTGTGGCACTCCACTGGTCACAGGCCTCCAGTCTGAAAAACAACCCTCCACCACCATCCTCTGTCTTCTACCTTTGAGCCAGTTCTGTATCCAAATGGCTAGTTCTCCCTTTATTCCATGAGATCTAACCTTGCTAATCCATGGGGAACCTTGTCAAATGCCTTACTGAAGTCCATATAGATCACATCTACTACTCTGGCCTCATCAATCTCCTTTGTTACTTCTTCAAAAAACTCAATCAAGTTTGTGAGACATGATTTCCCATGCACAAAGCCATGTTGACTATCCCAAATCAGTCCTTGCCTTTCCAAATACATGTACATCCTGTCCCTCAGGATTCCCTCCAACAATTTGCCCATCACCGAGGTCACGCTCAACGGTCTTTAGTTCCCTGGTTTGTCTTTACCGCCCTTCTTAAACAGTGGCATCACATTTGCCAACTTCCACTCTTCCGGCACCTCACCTGTGACTATCGATGATACAAATATCTCAGCAAGAGCCCCAGCAGTCACTTCTCTAGCTTCCCACAGAGTTCTCAGGTACACCTGATCAGGTCCTCGGGACATATCCACCTTTAACCATTTCAAGACATCCAGTACTTCCTCCTCTGTAATCTGGACATTTTGCAAGATGTCACCATCTATTTCCCTACAGTCTGTATCTTCCATATCCTTTTCCACAGTAAATACTGATGCAAAATACTCATTTAGTATCTTCCCCCATTTTCTGTGGCTCCACACAAACGCTGCCTAGCTGATCTTTGAGGGGCCCTATTCTCTCCCTAGTTACCCTTTTGTCCTTAATATATTTGTAAAAACCCTTTGGAAGTCAGATCTTAAATTGATCAGCATGGAGACAATGAGCCAAATGGTCTCTTTCTGTGCTGTAAATGTCAGAATCCCAGGATAGAATTTATCCAGCTATGGTGGTTTATCCACTTTCAAAGAGGTCAGTCCCTCTAGCAGGTTCTTTCTTACTATGCATTTTTATCAAGTAATTCATACTCCCTTCAATTTAACTAGAATTATCCCTCATTTATGAAGACTGAAAAAAAACATTCATTTAGAACTTTGCCTTCATCTTCAGCATTCACAGACAAGTGATTGTGGAAATCTCCAAGAAATTCAGCATTTACTTAGTTATCATCTTACTCTTAATGTACTGCCAAAATTAAGGAAAATTGAAAGATAGCAAGTTTGGAGAAGATTTGTAACTCAGGTTGAGGTTCTGGATGTAAGTTTGCTCGCTGAGCAGGAAGGTTCATTTTCAGATGTTTCACCACCATACTAAGTAACATCATCAGTGAACCTCCGGTAAAGCACTGGTGGCATGGCCCGCTTTCGATTTATGTGTTTAGGTTTCCTTGGGCTGGTGATGTCATTTCTGGTGGTGATGCCATTTCCTGTTCTTTTTCTCAGGGGGTGATAGATGGGATCCAAATCGATGTGTTTGTTGATTGAGTTCCAGTTGAAATGCCATGCTTCGAGGAATTCTTATGCATGTCTCTGTTTGATTTGTCCAAGGATGGATGTGTTGTCCCAGTCAAAGTAGTGTTCTTCCTCATCTGTATGTAAGGATACTCGTGATAGTGGGTCATGTCTTTTTGTAGCTAGTTGACCCCTCTACTATTGGAAAAAGTGCCTTTCAACCTACCCCATCTATGCCCTTCAAAACTTTACACCTCTATCAAGTCCCCTTTCAACCATCCTAGGACAAGTCAAACAGAGAGACACACGTGAATTCCTTGAAGCATGGCATTCCAACTGGAACTCGATCAACAAACGCATCGATTTGGATCCCATCAATCACCCTCTGAGAAAAAGAACGGAAATGGCATCACCACCAGAAATGACATCACCAGCCCAAGGAAACCTAAACACACAAATAGAAAATGGGCCATAACATCAGTGCTTCACTGGAGGCTCACTGATGATGTTTCGGGCAAAAGCCCTTCTTCATTCCTGATGAAAGGCTTTTGCCTGAAACATCAATTTTCCTGCTCCTAGGATGCTGCCTGACCTGCTGTGCTTTTCCAGCACCACTCTAATCTTGACTCTAATCTCCAGCATCTTTAGGACCCAACTCTGCCTCACTGACGATGTTACCTAGTATGGTGGCAAAATGTCTGAAAACTAACCTTCCAGCTCAGTGAGCAAACTTACATCCAAAATCGAAAGATGTTTTATTGACCAATATTTCCTCATACCCATTTGTTCCCTTCCATATTTCCTTTTTCACTTCACCTCAATACTTTATTATTTCTCTAAGCTTCTTAAGTATTGCCTTTTTTGAGATTGGCATAAGCCCTGTCTTTTTACTTTATCTTGTCCTGAATGCTTCTGGGTGATCAGAGGACATTAGATTTGATAGTGCCACCCTTTGTTTTTGTGTGGTCATGGGTACACTGTGTCTCTATAACTTTGCTTTTGGATACCCCACAACTGATTTGCCACTGACTTTCCTCAAAGTTAGCTTATAACCATTCTACTTTTGCCAAATCATCTCTCAGCTTTGTAAAGTTTGCCTTTCCCCAGTTTAGAACTTTTACTCCTGTTGTTTCTTTGTCCCTTTCTGTAGTGATGCAAAATCTATTGGTGTTATGATCACTACCTCCAAAATAGTCACCCACCACTGCTCATTTCTGCAGACTAAATCTAGAGTTGTGCCTTCTGTTTTTAGGTTTGTTATGTGCTGGTAAAAGCAAATGTTCTTTTGCATGTAGTTCAAGAATGTTGGGCCTTTTGTTCTATTTATATCCCAGTGGATGTTTTGGTAGTTGAAGCCCTCTAATATTGTTGCCTGATTGTTTTTGCACTCTGCCTTCATATTTGCTCCTGTAACTCTATCTCAGTATGTAGGGGTGTATAATATCTACCTAGTTCTGTGGTTTTCCCTTTTTTGTTTCTCAACCCATACGACTTCATTTCTCTTTCGCTGTCAATTCCTTTTATCGTGGGGATCATTTTCTCCCTATTTTTTCTGAACAAACCAAAGCCCTTTGATTTTGAATATTTTAGTTAGATCTCCTCCTGGCAAGGTTCTTTATAAGTTGCACTATGCAGCCCTTCCGATGTTCCACAATCGGTATTGGCTGGTTATCCTACTTGGTTGGATGGCTGGTTTACAATGCAGAGTGATGCAAACAGCAATGGTTCAATTTCTGTTGAGATCATCATGAAGGTTCTGCCTTCTCACCTCTCACCTGAGTCTGCTGAACCTCAGGGTAAACTCGCCAACAGTTATGTCTGACCAATGAGAGAGCAATGGTGCTTTCACTTTTTTATTTATTTCGTGGAAATTAAATCAACTTGACTCAACTATTAGCAAGAGCAAAGAAAGGAGCATTATTTAAATTCTGTAGAATTGACCTCAGTACATTCAGCTAGATGCCTCAATGTAAGAGCATTGTTCAGATGCTTGCCTTATACTGTTTCTTATCACGCTCTCAAGGGCAAAGACTGGGAAAACTCAAGTTGTTATTCTCTCATCCCCTGGTCTTGGACAGAACAGTTCTTCAGCTTTCGCTGAGTTCGATTGTCGCAAGGTCGAGTTGAATGTTTACAAGATTCAGACAGAGACGAGCTGGCTGCAGACCTCATCAACGTATTGTTTACAAAGCTCAGCACAGCATTAAATTTTAGAAAAGCATTCCCTTTCAAATTTCACAGTAAATGGATAATTTTCCATTACAATTTATTACAGCCTAAATGTAAGACCTGCATACATAAATGTTTAACAGCCATATGTAAGTATAATCAGAGTTGCCTACAAGTTGAGCAACTGATCATGTGTGTACAGTATTTTTTAGCAAAACAAATAGCAGTTGATTGTCACGTTGTATGTCAGTTCTGAATTGCTATGTAATAATTAGCAGCTATCAGGAGCACAAGATAATAAATTGAAGAGATTCCTTTAACAGTAATTCTTTAGGATGACACATTAACAGTTTCAAACATCAACTGACTTGAAGTGTACATGTGTAAAAATGAATGTGGTTAATTACAAAACCCAAAGCAGGTGGTCTGATCTTCCTATTCTGGATGGAAAGCTTTAGTTTCTCATCTTGAATCAGTGCAGCCTTTGGTACAGAACTGCCTTCTCCACTTGATCCTGTTGTGTTAACTGAATACTCCTTATACCATGAGTGGTGATAACTAAGCTGATTTCACTTTCAGTTCTTAATCTCAAACTATTAAGTGACCCCTCTTATCACCACCCTGACCGTTGGTCTAGCATCCCAAGCTAATTCTGTGTTTTACAGTGAAATAGAAAGAAAATACTGTGGAAGCTGGTGTTCTGAAATAAAAAACGAAATTGCTGAAAACGTGCCAGGCTGGGGCTGTTTTCCCTGGAGCGTCAGAGACTGAGGGGTGACCTTATAGAGGTTCACAAAATTATGAGGGGCATGGATAGGGTAAAAAGGCAAAGTCTTTTCCCTGGGGTCGGGGTGTCCAGAACTAGAGGGCATAGGTTTAGGGTGAGAGGGGAAAGATATAAAAGAGACCTACGGGGCAACTTTTTCACACAGAGGGTGGTACGTGTATGAAATGAGCTGTCAGAGGAAGTGGTGGAGACTGGTACAATTGCAACATTTAAGAGGCATTTGCATGGGAATATGAATAGGTAGGGTTTGGAGGGATATGGGCTGGGTGCTGGCAGGTGGGTCAGCATGGACAGGTTGGACCAAAGGGTCTATTTCCATGCTGTACATCTCTATGACTCTGTGGGGAGAGGAGAGGAGCAGAGCTAACGTCTCAACATCTGTGAGGACAGGAGCAGAGCTAATGTCTCAACATCTGTGGGGAGAGGAGCAGAGCTAATGTCTCAACATCTGTGAGGACAGGAGCAGAGCTAATGTCTCAACATCTGTGGGAGAGGAGCAGAGCTAATGTCTCAACATCTGTGAGGACAGGAGCAGAGCTAATGTCTCAACATCTGTGGGAGAGGAGCAGAGCTAATGTCTCAACATCTGTGAGGACAGGAGCAGAGCTAATGTCTCAAGTCTGATATAACTTTTCTTTTAAACCCAAGCCAATTTCTGAAGAAGAGTCACATTAAATTCAAACATTAATTCTTTCTCTATAGAAGCTGCCAAACTGAATTTCTTTTATTATTTGATGTTTTTCTCCATGTCCAAACATGAGTTACCTGTCAGAGCAGATTGTGCATTGGCTAGTTAAAGGTTTCCTTAAAGAATAAAGGGAACCTAAATGAACCAGCACTTTTCTTTCAAACCCAAGCCTATTTCTGAAGAAGAGTCGTGTTAAATTCGAACATTAATTCTTTCTCGATAGAAGCAACCATCTTGAGAAGTCCGCTCAATAGTGCTGCTTGTGAGCAGATGGTTTCAGCTTTGCTCCTCCACAAATGTGTCCCCACAAACATAAAGCCAGATTACTCTCTCCAGAAAATATAAGTGGCGGCTGTCTGCTACATCTCCAAACTGATACGCTTATCAAACTGACAGATGCAGAGTTCTCTGTTTTTATATATTAACTTTATCAACAATGTCTTTGCATTCACCCAACTGATGCCAAAAGGTTTCGCTCCACCTTCTTTCTAATAAAGTCTGATGAAGAAAAGGCAGAATTTTTGGGTTCTGAAAGTTGTGGGAATGGAGATGGAAAGTTTTGTGTAAACCTATTTTTGCAAGTAGGAGAAAGTGAGGACTGCAGATGCTGGAGATCAGAGTAGAGAGTGTGGTGCTAGAAAAGTGCAGCAGGTCAGACAGCACCCAAGGAGCGGAAGAATCAACATTTCGGGCATAAGCCCTTCGTCAGGAATGAGGCCTGTGGGTGGGGACTGAGAGTTAAATGGGAGGAGGTGGGATTTGGGGAAAGGTAGCTGAGAAAGCGATGGGTGGATGAAGGTGAGGGAGAAGGTGGTAGGTCAGAGGGGGGAGTGATGGACAGGTCCTGAATGTGGTGCCGAGTTGGAGGCTTGGGACTGGGATAATGTCAGGGGAGGGGAAACGAGGAAGCTGTTGAAATTCTTGTAAGCAGGCTGTATGGAGATGTAGCTGATAATGTGTTGGTGGAAAAGCGCAGCAGGTCAGGCAGCATCCAAGGAGCAGGAGAATCGACGTTTCGGGCATGAGCCTTTCTTCTGGAGATGTAATTATACACCACTGGAGCAGGTGGGACTCCAACCCAGGTCTCTTGGGCTGGGGGTAGGGATGCTACCACTGCACCACAAGGGGTCTCTGGGAATGGTGATGGACTGGAACTAGAAGTAATGCTTTCAGCTGGTATGCCAGTTATCTGCATTCCTGCAGCCAGCTACATTCTGCAGGGTGAGGGAAGACAGGACCTGATAATCAACACAATTTGGGATTGAAGACCAATCAATCCTGTTAATTGTCTCATTAGCTAATTAAGGGCTTGTTTGGGTTTGGTGGTGATGCATTGGTTGTATGACTGGTCGGGGACAGATCAGATGCATGGACATGACAACTCAATGACAAGCCAGTTATGAGGGCTCTTGTGGCACATTGGTAGTGTGTCTAACTCTGGACCAGAAGGACTGGGTTCAAGTTCCACCTGCTGCAGGGGGTCTAATGACATTGCTGATAATGATCGATAAGAAAATATCTATGCAGGGCATCATTGACTGCATCTATGTGTCCATCAAGCCATTGGCTGATGAACCAAAGCAATTCATCAACAGAAGTCTTTCGTCTCCCTGAATCTCCAATTGGTCTACGAGTACAAGAAGACCCTCCTGTATTGTGTGTGGTGATCTTTCTGGAAACTACCATGAATTGCTCCTTTAGCAGGCAGGTTGCCAGAACTGAGCATTCTCCCTTAAACTGCTGTGGATGATTCTCAAGATTCAGAGACTATCTCTTGACTGTGCTTCCCTTCACAAGACTCTGAGACTCTGGCACAAAGCTACCAAAATTGAAACCATCTGCTCACAAGCAGCACCATTGAGCGGGCTTCTCAAAATGTAATGCTGCTGCTTGGAGCAGTTGAGTGGTGCCCTGTGCAATGCTCCTGCTAGGCTCTTGTGGTGCTCTGCAGTTTCCATTATCTGGCTGCATAGAGAGGTGTGTAAATGTTGAAGTGGATGGGTACCTGGAACAACATAGTTTATTGGAAGAAGAGGAAGATACAGAACATAGTTTCTGCAGGACCAAAGATGACCAGGTCAGGATAGGTTTCCGGTTACAACAGAATGTCAGTATTCAAGATAATCAGAGTAATGTTCTGAAGAAGCGTCACTGGACCCAGAATGTTAACTTTGATTTCTCTCCACAGATGCAGCTTTTCCAGCAATTTTTGTTTTTGTTTCTGATTTCCAGCATCAGCAGTTCTTTTGCTTTGTTCAGAGATAATGTGGTCTAGGCACTTTCAGCTGAACCATTGTAGCCTGGGAAACAGCCTGACCTGGTCCTGCCTTTGAACTGCACTTGAGGGCACTTGTAATGAAGATACAGCTTGGTATTGACATATTCTCAACACCAGTGAATGACGTAGATCTGTCTAGAGGGTTTGTTATTCCCCCTTCAATAACCCTGATTGCTCAGATGCACATGGTGGTCGTTCTCATCCTGAGGTTCTGTTAGGAGTACCACTGGAGGCCGCCACACTAGTGACCCCACAGGAGTGACCTCTGTCATTGGGCTTGCTGCATAGATAGTCCATCAGTCTGAAAGATCGAGGAGCCCCAATAAAGTTAGTAGCCCTAACCTCCTCATTGTGTCTCTGCCCTTTGCTGGTATTCTTGTTGGCTGCAGAGCAGCATTTCTTGGGGCAAATCCACCTCATCTTTGTTCCATCAGCCCTACTGACTTGTTAATTTTATTATGTATGCACAAAATGCAGCCCACATCAGTGCATTGCTTATGTAAGTACAGTATATTTGAGTGCACTTGCTCACAGCTGTTCAGAAGGTTGGTTATTCTCTCAAGGTTGGCAAAACCTGTGTGTATAAAACCCTAAACCATGGTGGTGTACAGAAGTGAATGGGATTCCACCAGCCAGAGAGAGGACCTTCATTTCCACCTCACAGGCCAGAAGAAACTCAACATCAGTGTTGCAGAATAAAGGGGCAACTCTGTTCTGGGTGCCAGTTTTCTGCCTCTTTTCCTTAAACCCTGTTGCTCACCCTCCCTCCAATCACCCCCCCCCCCCCAAAAAAAAAAACCCTGCCTCTACCTCCAACAAACTGCTTCTAGAGAGCTGTCACACTTTGGCCTAAGTCTGTCCACCACCAAGAAGTTCCTGTTGGAATTTCCAATGTGGCCATGATGTTCACATTAGCTACCCGCCAACTTCCCATCCTGTCTTCCAATCGATCAGAGCTGCCTTGGCATTACCAGTAAGATTCTGCCTTGAGCTTACACTTTTTGCATTTCAGAAATATTTCATATAGAAATGATTTATTCATATTCCATCAAAGCTTTGAATGCAAGGCCTGTTTCAAGAGTGATGTTTTGTTAGCTGACAGCCACAATCGCTTCCATTCAGACAGCCTAAATCACTTTGCTATGCTGCCTGCTACTGTTAGCACTTTCAAATATTTCCCTTAATGCTCTGTGCTACAAGCAACATCTTCACTAATGTGTCAGAGAATCCAAAGACACTTCTAATTACTACCCCCAAGCTGCTGTACCCCTGCCATCTTGCTGAGAAGTAAAGTAGTTCTTTAAAATATTGTACCAGTGCAGTATTTCTCTCCCATGAGAGTCAGCGTGTTGACAGAGGCTTTGTAGCCTTCAGAATACTCTGCATAACTTGGGTTCTGAGGGGGTTTCCTATTAGTGGGTATTTGGATTGCCATGCAACAAATCTGCCAACGGGAGGATCTTTGACCCAATGATGTGATTGTTCAGAGATTGTGAAAGTTCAGACTGCACACTGAGAGCTACTAGGCTTTAGAAGTAGCATTAAGTTTGCTCAAATGCTGTAATGCTTCTCTTCAGCTTCTGACAGTATCTACTTTTCAAAACATTTGCAGCATTAAGAGTACAAATTGCTTTTGTTCCCTCTCTCTACAAGGATTACTAATTGCATTTTGCTATTTGAAAATAAAAATGTTTTATTACAGCAGACTGCTGTTCATTTACTACTCTGGAGAGACAAACATAACAAATAAAACTTATATGAAGCTGTCAGATTAATTTATGTCAAACTCCAGGTTCCATAACCAGAGGACATCATTGTTGCAACCTCCAAGATCTCTACAAAATCTTGAGAAACGCCAGATATCTTCCTCCAACTTGACCTATCATTAGCCCATATTTTGCTAGAAAATTTATGGTGATATTGATAGATTTCTTCATTTTTGCTGATTAAAATGTCCGCCTACTTATGTGAAAAATAGATACGCATGAACTGCAAATCACCACAAGTTGCTCCATCATTAGCCTCTCAGAAATTACAACTTGTTCTCAAGCTCCTCATGTCTTTTATGAAATTACTGCATCTGCTCATTAATTGCTAAATTAAACTCATTGTAGAACAATGGAATGTTGAGAGCTGTTGTGGAACAGTGGTAGTGCTTTAGAAATGTGCAATAGCATCTTTGAACAGGTTGAGTAGAAAACACCTAGCACAGTAGAGCAAGTACTTTAATTGAAAGTCCCCTTTTATGTAAGCGATTTATGTACCTGCAGTGCCTTTTTACTCCCCTGGCCCTGGAAAGAAACAGTTTATTACCTGTAAGTAAACAAGTTCCTTAATTTTTCTTTCTCTCTTTTAATCCAATTGTCCTTCCCCTTTATTTTTCTTCACCTGATTTGATTCTAATGTCTTCTTCTTCATTTCTCAATTTTCTTTCTTAATCTTCAAATCTCACTGATTAAGGAAATAGATTAGTGACCCATTGTTTACCAGTGTCTCAGATGCCCATTTTTCTTGTTACACCATAATCACTTTGCAGCTACAGGGATTTGTAGGGCAAAATCATTTTCAAGCCGACAGTGAGACCAATCTCTAAACTGTAGAGCAGGTAAGGAATGCTTCACTCGAACAATACCAATATTACCTGGCTATTGCTTTAATAACAGCTGTCCACTTACTCACCATGAGAGATGCCTGCTAATGTTCATCAGGAGAAAAGCACAATGTAGAATTCTAGCCCATACCTTTTTATTTTTCTGAAATTTTGATTGTAAAGTGGGAAAACAACAGTTTTAAAAACATAAGGATTGTTGAAAGATTGCTGCACATTTTTAATGCAAGTACCCCGACCCTGATTGTAAATGCCATTCACTCAGCTGTTGCTCAAACACAAGTGAACACCTAGTGATGTGCTGGAGCTAAAGGCTGGCAAGCAAGTTGCTGATCGGTCTGTGGATTAGTGACCAGTTACTAATAACAGACCTGGCAACAACTATGTGATTGGCTCCAGGTAGTCGAACCTTTTCTCTGCAGTAATAAGCATGTCATTACTGAAGATGGCCCATTTGTTTCCCTTTTTGCAGTTGCTGAAGCTGTGACTTTTAATTGATAAGTGAAAAACCTTTATAAGTCACCTTATCCCTCCTGAAAACAGATGAAAGTACCTGCAGAAGGAAGATTGAGAAGCAACGTTCCGATCTGTACAAAAGTCATTTCAGTGATCTTTGTGGACAGGGACCACTAAACTGCCTTCCCATTCTTTCCCTCCATAAGACGAGAAGACATTGGAACAGAAGTAGACCATTTCCTGATGAAGGGCTTTTGCCCGAAACGTCGATTTTGCTGCTCGTTGGATGCTGCCTGAACTGCTGTGCTCTTCCAGCACCACTAATCCAGTATTTTACCATTCAGCTCATTGAGTCCACTCCATCATTCAATGAAATTATGATCTGATAATCATGAACTCCACTTTCCTGCCTGCTCTCCGTAACCCTGATTCTCTTGCTTATTAAAAATATGTCTACCTCAGCCTCGAATATACCTACTGACTTAACCTTCACAGCCCTCTGTGGTAAAGAATTCCTCAAATTCATTACCCTCCAAGAGAAAAAGTCCTCCTTATCTCTCTTAAATGGGCAACTTCTTCCTCTGAGGTTATGCCCTCTGCTCAAAGACTCTCCCACAAGGAGAAACGATCTGTTTGCATTTACCCCGTTGAGTCTTTTAAGAATCTTCTCATTCTTTTAAACTCCAATGAGTATAAACCCAACCTTTTCTCAGAAGAAAATCTCTTCATACTGAGGATCAACCTCGTGAACCCACCCGTAATGTCCAGGTCATGTTTCCTGTCTATGTCTGTATGTGTACGTAGAGGTTAGTGTTTTACCCAGAATAGTTACAAATGCTGACAATTCATAATTATTTATCTGTATCTAGAGCCTTTGTTTGTAATAAATAGTAATTCTTGTTAAGTACAGAAATCTAGTCTGTACTTTTTGTCAACATGGGTCTGCAAGTTGGGGATATTGGGAAATTCTCCCTTCTTTATAAAATCTTCAACTTTTGTAACCACTCCAGGAACAATGTGGCTTTTTAATTGCACGCTGTCCCAGTGATGCAGCATTTGCTGTCCTGGGAACCTTGTAATATTTTTGACATAAATTGCACAGTGTGCAGTCAGTGTCCAGTGTATTGTAAGACCTTTATGTGTCTGGGAGAAAGATCGCAAGTTAATAACTTTGGAGTGACTATTTTGTATTTTATTTGGTTCTGAATAGGAGTGATACTGGACTCAATGTTAACTGCTTCTCTCTCCACAGATGTTACCAGATCTTCTGAGTTTCTCCATCACGTTCTATAAGCTGTCTAGCATCTTTAGTATTTTGCTCTAATTTATTGATGAATATGGAAATACTTTATGACTCCAAAATAACATGTTATAAATGACGCTTTCTTTCAGTTCAGTGACCCACTGAGACAACAATCTATATTTGCTGCAGCATATTCTAAAAGAGAGATTCCGTGCAGGTAATTCCTGGAAAATAATTTATTGATACCTGACAATGATTGTGGGCATCATCTAAAGGATGGATTTGGGTCACAGCAGAAATTACTTTAGAAATCATTGGTTGACCTAAGATGCCTTTGCATCATCCTTTAATTGTTTTATTTTGTATAAATATGCTGATAATTTTGTTAATCAGTTTTTAGTATCATTCTGTGTGTATCAAAAAAACTTACAATTCATTCTGCGGTATTCTCTCAGATATTTTAATTAAGTTATTTGATAACGTCAGTATAGTTCACATGTTTTAGTGCAGGTTTTCCAAAGTGGGGCCTCAAGCCAAAATTTTAAGATCACTATCTCCGAGGAAGTAATGGTTGAAGTGGAGCTCTGACTAAAGTGAACAGCCATAAGGCACCTTTAAATCCTTGCTTTTCTTTTCACAATTGTGCACGTGACCTAAACACTTCTACTTCAAGGCCTTGTAAATTTTCAACCCACCGTGAAATCTCCACAGAACCATCTATTCCATACCGCAAGCTTTCACAGGTCTTTTCCCTTCCCACAATCTCACAGGTCTGCCCTACCGCCACGAACCCTTAAAGTTCAGGGGACCATGACAATGTTTGATCCTTGAAATGAGGTTACATTGTAAATTTTAATTATTATAAAAGCAAACATAATCTCCTATGGTAATACAAGAGATTACTGTTGCTCGAGTTAATTGGTCATTCATTTTTCAACACAGAACAGTACAGTACAGCACAGTACAGACCCTTCAGCCCTCGATGTTGTGCTGACTTTTTATCTTTCTCTAAGATCTAACTAACCTACATAGCCTATATTTTACTATTGTCCATGTGCCTATCCAGGAGTGACTTAGATGTCCCTAATGTATCTGACTCTACTACCACCACTGGCAGTGAATTCCACGCACCACCACACTCTGAGTAAAGAACCTACCTCCGACATCTCCCCTAAACCTTCTTCCAACCACCTTAAATTATGTCCCCTCATGATAGCCATTTCTGCCTGGGAGAAAAAAATCTCTGGCTATTCGCTCTATCTATCCCGCTCATCATCTTGTACACCTATGTTATTCAACTCTCATCCTACTTCGCTCAATTGAGAAAAGCCCTAGCTCCCTCCACTCTTCTTCATAAGACATGCCTTCCAGTCCCGGCAGTATTTCTGGTAAATCTCCTCTGCACCCTCTCTAAAATTTCCACATCCTTCCTGGAATGAGGCAACCAGAATAGAACACAATATTCCAAGTGTGGTCTAACCAGGGCTGTATAGAGCTGCAGCATAACTTCACGGCTCTTAAACTCAATCCCCCGCTAATGAAAGCTTACACATTATACGCCTACTTAACATCCCTATCAACTTGGGTGGCAACTTTGAGGGATCAATGGACATGGACCCCAAGATCCCTCTGTTCCTCCACACTGCCAAGAATCCTGCCTTTAACCCTGTATTCTGCATTCAAATTCAACCTTCCAAAATGAATCATTTCACACCTTTTTAAGTTGAAGTCCAGCTCTGCATCATGTCAACGTCCCATTGCAACTTACAACAACCTTTCACACCATCTACAACTCCACCAACCTTAGTGTCATTGGCAAACTTACTTACCGACCCTTCCACGCCCTCGTCCAAGTCATTTATAAAAATCGCAAAGAGCAGAGGTCCCAGAATAGATCCTTGCGGAACACCACTAGTTACTGAGCTCCAGGCTGAATACATTCCATCTACTACCACCCTCTGTTTTCTATGGGCCTGCCAATTCTGTACCCAGACAGCCAGATTTCTCTGTACCCCATGCCTGCTTACTTTCTGAATGAGCCTATCATGGGAAACCTTATCGAATACCTTGCTAAAATCCATATACACCACATAACTGCTCTACCTTCATCAATATGTTTTGTCACAATCTCAAAGAATTCAATAAGGCTTCTGAGGCATGACCTGCCCCTCACAAAGCCATGCTGACTATCTCTAATCAAACTATACTTTTCCAAATAATCACAAATCCTGTCTTTCAGAATCCTTTCCAATAATTTGCCCACCACTGACATAAGACTGATTGATTGTTCTGTAATTCTCAGGGTTATCCCTATTCCTTTTCTTGAACCAGGGAATAACACTTACCATCCTCCCATCATCTGGTACTACTCCAGTGGACAGTTAGGACACAAAGATCATCGCCAAAGACGCAGCAGTCTCTTCCCTTGCTTCCTGTAGTAACCCTTGGGTATATCCCATCTGGCCCAAGGGACTTATCTATCCTCATGTTTTTCAAAATTTACACAACATCCTCATTCGTAACATCAACTTATTTGAGCATATCAGCTTGATTCGCACTGTCCTCATTAATGTCAAGGTTCCTCTCAGGAGTGAATACTGAAGCAAAGTATTCCTTAAGGACGTCCCCTACCTCTGACTCCAGTTCCCTCCACTATCCCTGATTGGCCCTACCCTCATTCTGGCCATCCTCTTGTTCCCCACATAAGTGTAGAACACTTGGGGTTTTTCCTTAATCCTATCCACCAAGGCTTTTTCATGCCCCCTTCAAGCTGGTCTAAGACCATTCTTCAGTTCCTTCCTGACTACCTTGTAACCCTCTAGACCTCTATCTGATCCTTGCTTACTCAACCTTTAAGTGAGCTTCCTACTACCTCTTGATTAGATATTTCAGATCTCTAGTCATCCAAGGTTCCTTCACTCTACCATCCCTTCCTTGCCTCAGTGGGACAAACCATCTAGCACTCGCAGGAAATGCTCCCTAAACAACCTCCTTTTCTGCTGTGCATTTTCCTGAGAACATCTGTTCCCAAGTTATGCTCCATAGTTCCTAACAAATAGCATTGTAATTTCCCCCTCTTCCTATTAAATACTCTCCCGTACCAACTGCTCCTATACCCCTCTGTGACTTTAGTAAAGGTCATGGAATTGTGATCACTATCACCATAATGCACTCCCACCAAGACATCAGACACTTGGCAAAGTTCATTTGCCAAGTACCAAATACAATATGGCCACCCCTCTAGTCGGCTTAACTACATATTGAGTCAGCAACCCTTCCTGGACACACCTGACAAAAACCACTCCATCCAAACTATTTGAACTAAGGAGGTCCCAATCAATATTAGGGAAGTTAAAGTCACCCATGACAACAACCTGCCTCCCAATTTGCTGTGCTGTGTCTCCATTGCTATTTTGGGGGAGAAGGTGGCTGTACAAGATTCCCAGGAAAGTGACTGCTCCTTTCCTGTTTCTGACTTCCACCCGCGCTGACTCTGTGGACAAACCTTTCTCAACGACCTCCCTTTCTGCAGCTGTGATACTATCCCTGATTAACAATGCCACAACCCCAGCTCTTTTACCTCCCTCCCTATTCCTTTTGAAACATCTAAACCCCGCAACATCCAACGAACATTCCTGCCCCTGTGACAGCCAAGTCTCCGTAATAGCTACATTTGAGAGAGTGGGGCTGGAAAGACACAGCTGGTCAGGCAGCATCCAAGGAGCAGGAGAATCGACGTTTCAGGTATAAGCCCTTCATCAGGAATCAGCATCATTGTTCCAAGTACTGATCCGTGCTCTAAGTTCATTACCCTTATTCCTGACACTTCTTGCATTAAAATAGACAAACTTCAACCCATCACACCGACTGCAACTTTGCCCTATCAACTGTCTATCCTTACTCAAAGACTCTCTGCACACTGTATCTGTCTGTTCACCAGCTACCCCATCCTGTGATCCATAGCTCCAGTTTCCATCCCCCTCCCAAACTCTAGCAAACCTTCCGCCCAGGATATTGGTGCCCCTCCAGTTCAGGTGCAACCTGTTCTCCATGTATATGTCCCACCTTCCCTTGAAGGTGTCCTAATGATCCACATATCTGAAGCCCTCCCTCCTAGACCAGCTGTGCAACCACATTTTCAGCTGCACTTGCTCTCTGTTCTTAACATCACTAGCTCACGGCACCGATAACAATCCTGAGATTACTACTCTGCTCGTCCTGCTTTAAAGCTCCCAACCTAACTCCTTATATTCATTTATCAGGTCCTCATCCCTTTTCCTAGCTATGTAATTGGTACCAATGTGTATCACGACTTCTGGCTAGTTTCGCCCCGCCACCCCCTGCTTAAGAATCTATCTGAGACATCCCTGACCCTGTCACCTGGGAGGCAACATACCATCTAGGAGTCTCATTCACGACCACAGAATCTTGTGTCTGTTCCTCTAACCATTGAATCTCCTATCAGTATCACTCTCCTATTCTCCCCCCTTCCCTTCTGAGCCACAGACCCAGACTCAGTGTCATTTTGTAACATGTTTCTCACTTTAAATAATAAACAACAATTATGAGAGTGATTCTCTTATATGAAGTGCTTTGAAACGTCCTTTGGGACATATGAAAACGCTTATGCATTGCTTTGGATTTAAAATTGGATTTCTTCTTACGTTACTGTTTTGTGCACATCTTTTTCCATCAGGTTATTTCATGGTTCAGTGAGTCATAGACTACAATGGGATCAGCCACCAGAGACTGTTTGCTTTGACCCTCTTCTTATTACCTTAGCTGAGGTAAGACTGACCCATTTCATTATGCTTTTACTCTATCCATCACAGAATCATGCAGGCTCTAGCATCAATCCCTGAAGCATTCCACTCAGTTCATTCTTGACAACACCTGTTTTCTGTTTTCGTCCATTTTCTGAAGCAGATCAAGAGTTCAGCTAACACTGCAGCCCATCATGGGGAGCTTGGGCTAGAATTTACAAAGAAAATGTATGTTCACACTGATATGAATGTGCAAATTAGCCTCCAACTTGTGGTGACAGAGTGATGTCCAGTGAACTGAAAATTGCTACAAGTCGCTTGACAATTTATGCTGTTCTGCTGTTGATATTTTCCAATCAACCTGTTTAGAGATGTTTTGCACATCCCTGAAGCAGGTAGGAAATTTAACCCAGGCTTCCAGATTCTGAGGTAGGGTCATGTTTGGAATTGATGGATCCTTGGCAGCATGTATTAGATGTTGAAACAGAGGATAGGTATGGATGGGCATTTCTCAAATTAGAGATAAGTTTAAAGTGTTGTTCCCCAGGGATCTGTACTGGGACCCTTGCTTTTTCTGATTTTTGTAAATGATTTGGAGATGGGTGTTGAGGGCAAAATATCTAAATTTCAGATGATACTAAGCTAGGGTGAATAGTGAGTTGAGGATAATGCTGAGCGACTTTAGAGAGACATTGACAGGTTGGCCAAATGGACAGACACCTGGCAGATGAATTTCAGTGCAGAGAAATGTGGGATAATGCATTTTGGTAGAAGTAACATGGCAAAGTAATACAGGCTCAATGGTACAGCTTTGAGGGGGATACAGGAGCAGAGGGACGTTTGGGTTTAAGTGCATAATTTGCTGAAGATAGACAGGTAAGTTCAAACATTGTTAAGAAGGCTTATAGTATCCTTGGGATTATAAATAGAGGCTTAGAGTATAAAAGCCAGGAAATGATACCTCACCTATTCAAATCATTGGTCAGTCCATATTTAGTGCATTGTGTTCAGTTCTGGGCACCTTATGTAATGAAGGATGTTAAACCTCAGAGAGAATGCTCATGAGACTTAGTAGAATAACACCACAAATGAGAAACCTTAGATGCAAGGCTTTTCTCCTTCGAGCAGAAACATTTAAGAGGTGATCTTATTGAGATGTTCAAAATTATGAACAATTTTGACAAGGTAAAGAAAGATATTCCTTTTCCACCAGTTGGTATGCCAGTAACTAGGCATCACAATTTCAAGATTGTCAGCAAGAAAGCTGGGCATGAGATGAAAAACTTCTTCAATCAGAGTTGTTAGGATTTGGAATGTGCTGGTTGGAAGAATGGTAGAGGCAGATTCCAAAGGCGGTTTCAAAAGACAGCTGAATATATATTTAAAACGAATAAATTCAGAGGGCTACAGAGGTAGCACTGCAGAATGGGAGTAGCTCAGGAGTCAGTACAGACAAGAGGGGTCAAGTGGCCTCCTTTGGTACTGTAAAATTCGATAATTCATAAGTTTGATGCTTTCAAAGTTGATTGAGATGGTAACTTTTGTCTTGTAAATATTTTAATCAACCTGTTCAGATATGTTGTGATACATATCTGAGCAGGTGGGATTTGAATCCAGGCCCCCTGGCCTAGAGATAGGGACATTACCACTGTGCCACACAAGAGCCCCCAAAATACGAATTTTGTGTTGTTTTGAGATGCCATTTGCTTGCATAATTGAACAACTTTCAAAGGGGATGACATTGCGGTCCAAATCCAGTGTTTAAAATTATTTTGTGATTTTTGTTAAACTTGATGCACATTTATCTATAATTAGAATTTGTGACCCAGTGGCCCAAAAAAGCCTTCCACGCGTTTTCCTGTTATGGACTGGCCCACTTCTTTACATCTAATGATTTAAGTAAGATTTGTATAACTGTTGAAATCCTAAAATTTAGCTCTTAAGTCTTTGTCTAGATCCACAATAGATTCTACACATTTGCAATTTCCACAGTACTGTGTTGAGTTATCTCCTGTTTTATACTGAGGCAAAATGTTGTTCCAGGGAGAAATGTAACTTGCAAGTATCCTCTTCTCTCATGATTCCATTAGAAAGTAGTACAATGCAAGCTCCTGTATTACACTGCCTCCTACAGCTTGCTTGAAGAATACTTTCCTTCTGGTATTGTATCACTTACTGTAGGCCTGACTGCGTATTGCCAGTGTGTTGAAGACAAATGAATTTTTTTAGGTGGCATCCAGGACGATGTTTTCTTTTGCGTTCCAAACTCTGTTGGGGAGCAGCACAGAACAAAAGACAGCTGTGGGCGGCACGGTAGCACAGTGGTTAGCACTGCTGCCTCACAGCGCCAGAGACCTGGTTTCATTTTCCGCCTCCGGCGACTGACTGTGTGGAGTTTGCATGTTCTCCCCGTGACTGCGTGGGTTTCCTCCGGGTGCTCCGGTTTCCTCCCACAGTCCAAAGATGTGCAGGTCAGGTGAATTGGCCATGCTAAATTTCCCGTAGTGTTAGGTAAGGGGTAAATGTAGGGGTATGGGTGGGTTGCGCTTCAGCGGGTCAGTGTGGACTTGTTGGGCCGAAGGGCCTGTTTCCACACTGTAATCTAATCTAATCTAACAATGGTTTTAGGCTTGCTGACTTCCCAGTGGGCTTATTCAGAGACCATTAGTGCACTGCAAGAAACAGGAACAATAGTAGTAATGGGACTTTCTTTGATCATTCTCTGTGTCTTAGAAGTGGGACATTTTGGTTGTATTATTCATATTTCTAAAACAAATACAAAGTAAGTATGACATAGATCAGTTGGGTGGAGTGGCCTGTTTCTGTGTGAAAATGGGAACGGCAGCTGCTGGAGATTAGGGTCTAGATTAGAGTGGTGCTGGAAAAGCACAGCAGTTCAGGCAGCATCCGAAGAGCAGGAAAATCGATGTTTCGGGCAAAAGCCCTTCATTAGGAATGGCCTGTTTCTGTGCTAGTCTTCATGATCCATTTTATTTAAATTTCCTTTTATCCTTTCAAATCTCCAAAAGGTGGCACCCTGGAACATAACTTTTTTTATGTATGAAGCTATAGTTTGTTTATTACAAAACAGTCCTGAACCTGTTTTGACTGGAGCAGAATTACATGAACTACTCAAGGAATTTTGTGTAAAATAATTTATTGTTGTCCTGCCTCTAACCAGCAGTATTAAAATATGAAGCACTCTAATAAGGACAAGTGAGATTGTACAGATGTTTTTAAGAAATTACATCTTTGTGCATTATTTCCGTGTCAGAGCTTTTTTCATTGGTTTAGAATGTTTGCAATTTTTGAAAAAAAAAGTTTCTGGATTATTCTTTTAAATCTTGTGGTTGCAGACTCAGTAACAATTATACTAAATAAATGTTGCAACATGTTATAAAGTGTATGAGGTAAAAACAAGGACTGCAGATGCTGGAAACCAGAGTCTAGATTAGAGTGGTGCTGGAAAAGCACAGCAGGTCAGGCAGCATCCGAGGAGCAGGAATATTAACGTTTCGGACAAAAGTCCTTCACCAGGAAGAGAGCTGAAATAAAGTGTGTCATATTTATACTGATTAGAAATGAAGCACACTGCCTCAATGATAAAGCAATAATGAAGAAAGAATATTATTTTACTCATCAAGCATGTTTTCCTACCGAGTATGAAATTGCATTGGCAGTTGTGTTGGTTTAGTACAAGGATGCATTGGCCTACTGAAGTATGTAGAATGCTAACCAAGTATTGGACATGCTTTGACCACTGGGTGGGGTTGTTGCTTTTTAAAGAATATACCTCATTGAATCAATTGCCAAATTATATTTGAAAAAGCCAGTCTCCATCTTTATTTATGTTTTGCCTGTTACTTTACACAGGGATTAAGAGAAACTAAACACCCTTACACATTTGTAGCCAAGGAAGGTTTCAAAGAATTGCTGGAGATTGAAAATGCTGCTGAGAAGGCTATTCCACTAGTTCCAAAGGTGGTTCCGAAGTTAAAAGCTGCTCTGGTAAATGTTTTAGTAAAACTTTCACAACTGACAAAGTCCGTCACGCTAATAACAACTGACGCCTACATTTCGGTAATTTTATATGCATTTCATTTGAATATTTTGTTAAAATTGGAGTTTAGAAAAGGTGATCTTATTGAAATATGTTAGGTTCTGAGGAAGCTTTACAGGGTAAATATTGAGAGGCTGTTTCTCCTAGTGGGGAAATCTGGAATTAGGAGCCAGTTGAAAAGTAAGGAGTCTTGCATTTATGAGAGAGAGAGTGAGATTTTTGTTTTCATTTTGAGTGCTGTTAGTGTTTGAATTTCACTCCCACAGAGACCAGTAGAAGTTGGGTTATTGAAATTATCCAGTGCTGAGTTAGATAGATCTATAGTTGACAAGGGAGTCAAAGGTTAAGGCGGGGAGGTAAGAAAGTGGCCACCATCAGATCAGTCCTAATCTTAATGAATTGTGGGAGTAGCCTTGAACTAAATGGCTTACCACTGGTCCTGATTATAGAGTCATAGAGTCAGCATGGAAACAGACCCTTCAGTCCAACCCGTCCATGCCAACCAGATATCCCAACTCAATCATGTCCCATCTGCCAGCACCCAGCCCATATCCCTCCAAACCCTTCCTATTTATATACCCATCCAAATACCTTTTAAATGTTGCAATTGTACCAGACTACACCACATCCTCTGGCAGCTCATTCCATACACGTACCACCCTAGTGTGAGAAAAAATTACCCCTCAGATCTCTTTTATGTCTTTCCCCTCTCACCCTAAACCTATGGTCTCTAGTGCTGGACTCCCCAACCCCAGGGAAAAGACTTTGTCTATTATCCTATCCATGCCCCTCATAATTTTGTAAACCTCTATAAGGACACCCCTCAGCCTCTGATGCTCTAGGGAAAACAGCCCTAGCTTATTCAGCCTCTCCCTATAGCTCAAATCCTCCAACTCTTGCAACATCCTTGTAATTCTTTTCTGAACTCTTTCAAGTTTCACGACATCTTTCCAATAGGAAGGAGAACGGAATTGCACGCAATATTCCAACAGTGGTCTAACTAATGTCCTGTACAGCCACAACATGACCTCCCAACTCCTTTACTCAATACTCTGACCAATAAAGGAACGCATACCAAACGCTTTCTTCACTATGCTATCTACCTGCGACTCCACTTTCAAGGAGCTATGAATCTGCACTCCAAGGTCTCTTTGTTCAGCAACATTCCCTAGGACCTTACCATTAAGTGTATAAATCCTGCTAAGATTTGCTTTCCCAAAATGCAGCACCTCCCATTTCTCTGAATTAAACTCCATCTGAGCAAGATCCTGTTGTAATCTGAGGTAACATTCTTCACTGTCCACTACACCTCCAATTTTGGTGTCATCTGCAAATTTAGATATGAACATATAGCATCTTTGCTATTGCACACCTTTACAAAAAAATGCCAACTAAAATATTCATTATATATTAATTAAAAACTAATATAGCAATAAATTCAAATTTATAACCAGTCTTATTCTTTTCTCATATTTATGTTGAGTACAAAATATAAAGAATTGTGTGTTCAGCTTGTTTCCTGGGCTTATGTACAAACAGGTTATTTTATTCAGCCTAGTTTTCACTCTCAAAACTAAGCGTAAGATCAGACATTAATGCAAAACATCTGTTAGGTCAGTAATTGTGGATGTGTTGAAGCACTATTTTGGCATTTTGCTTCCCAATTTTATTGCATAGTGATGCAAGGATTATGTGCACTTGTATGGAATAGAATTCCATCCACTCATTTGTGTGTACGTTTCCCAAAGGCAGATCCCTGACTTGTCTGCTGATGCTTCATCTTCAGCTGTTTATTTTCAGTGTTGGTTTACAATTGTTTTCCACTCTCTGGGATAGCTGCTAGCTATAACTGGAATCAAAGTCCTGCTGCTGGTGTTAGTCTGAACCAAATGCTAGCCATCTAAGCTAACTGGCTACACAATAGAGTTATTAGTCCATTAGATGGTTCTACACCTATGATAGTCCAACCTCCATATAAGGTAAATTTTTGGATTGAGGATCACTCACTGCCCATTGGCAACATTATCCAAGCACAGGTTCCACATGAATACTGACAACACAATGAGCTGCCTTCTCATCATGGTCTTTGATTCTTCCACTGTCTCCCTATTTGCCATGCTGCTTGTCTGA
This sequence comes from Chiloscyllium punctatum, assembly GCF_047496795.1. Classification (NCBI taxonomy): domain Eukaryota; kingdom Metazoa; phylum Chordata; class Chondrichthyes; order Orectolobiformes; family Hemiscylliidae; genus Chiloscyllium; species Chiloscyllium punctatum. Next base: position 53,474,718 of record NC_092739.1, read on the forward strand.
CATCCAGTAATGTAGGAATTTCCTTATTGTTGTTGTTTGATGGTGTGAAAGGCAAATAATGGAGTAGGTTGGCAACTGAAAAACAATTGATCTCTTCCTGCCACGTCAGTCAGTTTTGCATGGAAAGGTCCATGGGAGACCTCCCCAGCCCAGCACCAATTAAATACTCTTAAATACTAATAAAAACTGCCACGTAAGGATCTGGATCCATGATCAGCCTGATTACCTGCCTTCCCAGAATGTGAGAAAGTGGCCAAATCAAACACAGAATGATGGAGAAACTCAGCAGTATTAGTGGGGACAGAAATGGAGTTAACATTTCGAGTTTGGTGTGACTCTTGTTCAGAACCATATCTTTGGAGTTATACTTCTGTCCATGCCATTTATAACATTACTGTTGGTATCACTACTCCCAAAGGACGACAGTGGTTTAAGATGGCAGCTGACCACTACCTTTTCCCTGGCAATTAGAAATGGGCATTAAATGCTGGCCAAGCCAGCAACACCCACATCCCATGAATAAGAATAAGTTACCTTCTATACCATGACCGCTGTTGGAAATTCCCATCCAGTTACGTTTTCACCTGCCCCTTCTAAACATTCCAGACGAGCACAGGATATTCTCCCATGGAGTGGGCCATCTCAGGGCACTGGTTCAAAATAGCAAGAGGTAGTTTTGGATTTGGGAGAATTCAAAAAAAAACCTGTCCTAATATTCTAAATGTTATTGGCTGCCTGAGGCAATTGTGAAATAAGTAAGAGAAACAGAAATTTCACACAACTTAGCTTTGGGGCTGTAAAGAGTGATAGCAATACGTTATTGCATTATTTTTTAAAATAATGCAAATTAACATTTGTGTGTTTGTGCACACAAGCACAAGCTTTCAAGATTTTCTGCTTTATTAAACAGTGGTTACAGCTTTGGATAAAATTGAGGAGTGTAGATGTCCATGCAATTACACACGCTGTAGTAAAATGGTAATTAATTTTTAACCTTTGACTGTTGTGGAATGTTTTTATGGTGTTATTTTTCTCCCTACAGGCACATTCAGATGTTGAGGTTTTTGAGAGAGGATTGTGTGCTTTGGTCCAGCTTAGTGCTGTTGTTGGTCCAGCTGTAAATAGCCATCTTAAACATCTGTTGACTAGTGTGAGTATTTACAGCTGTCTTCTGAGATACTGCTTGTTACTGAAGCCTTCTAATGTACTTCAATATCTTAATGTCAGTTCTTTTGTTAACAAAGGATCTGTTTTGTTATAAAGGAGTTTGCACTTCATAACTGGATTTACATATGAATCTGTCTGAAACCTGACTTGATTTCAAAGGAAAATAACACAATTCCCCTTGCAGAAAGTAGGCTTTCACTTGTGAAGCCATTCCTTAAAATCAAAAATGATGTTTGAATTTACTGGCTGAAAACCACTTATTATTTTTAAATTCAGAGGCCACCTTCCAAAGACTTGGAACAGCAGTCTCAGAGATGGCTGAGCCTTTGCGTAACTATACCATCCATGTTACAAAGCCGTTGAAATGGAGACGAGTTGTCTGCAAGGCCTCACCAGGAACAACTGTCTTGAAGAGTGTCAATGAGGGCTTTGTTCTAAATCATTAACAAAATCACGTCGACACTCAACCTGGTGGGGCGTAAACCATAAGACATGTCACTTGGAACCTGGCTATGAAATAATTGTGTCCAGATGTAATCCAAACAGGTCAACCAGACATGTGAACTCCACAAACCTTGAACATATTTTGCACTGGTCAGCTGGAGGGAAAGAGAGGGTAATTTTATAGGCTGACTAACCTAATGTTTGTTTAAAGTCTCTGTTTTCTCTGCAGACCAGAGCAAGAAAATGCATTGGGGAAACAAGACTCTGAGCATGTTGTGTGTGTTTGTCTCATTCTCTCACTCTGTCTTTCTCTCTCTCTCTATCGCTCTCTCTCTATCTGTCTCTTTCTTTGTCTGTCTCTCCCTTTCCCTATCTCTTTCCGGTCAAGTACTGACCACGTAAGGGTCTCAACTTGTCACTAGCCTGATAACCTACCTTCCCAACAAGCTATAAAGTTGGCTAGTTTCCCAACTGGGAAGCAATGACAACCTTTTAGCTGGGTTTGGGTGAGTAGGCCTCTATTTAGCCCGAAGTGGGGAAAATTGCTGGCATGAATGATGGTGGCCTCTGAAGACCACTTCTCTGCCCTTACCTCCAACACCATCCCTGCAAACTCTGTCTCTTGGCAACCCCCATAAAGCGAAAAGAAAAAAACATGCTTAACTTCTTATCACTGGATTCCCCAAAGATCTGGCTTTGACTAATGTATCTTCAGGAATCAGAAGGTGTCGGCTTCTGATTTACCAGCAACCTCTGGTGACCTGGGATGCCAGAGATAGGCTGAGAAATTTACATAATCTCTGTCCTCATCTCTTAACTAGTTGATTGGTATGTGATAAATTGAGTTATTTCAGTACCGGGAGTTGTCTGTTAGTCCCCACAAAACACCCATTCCCACACTTAGTTACAAAAATGGAAAATCTGGATTTTCACCAAAATTCTGCTAGCTTTTCTCTATTGCAGATGCATTGGGAAAATGGATTTTGTCATGTTCAAGCTCCTTTCCACAAAAATTGAACTTTGCCAACCAAACACGATATTCTGGTCAGAAAAGGGACAATTTTGTTTGACTAGGACACATTGTGAAGAGACAAATTCAGTCAATCTATTTTGCTTTGAGTCTTTTCAAATTCCTGATTTTTGTTTCAATTGCTTAGAAATCGTTGACATTCTCCATTTTAAAACTTTGAAGAATGTTAATCTCCTTTTCTTATGTATTAAAGCTGTCAAAAAGATTAATGGACAAAAAACTTAAGCAGCCAATCACAGAAGCCCTGCAGAGACTGGAACAGCATGGTGGAAAGGTAAACATGTGCACCCATTGTCGCAGCAGGCTAAATTACTTCAGCTTGCCTTGAAGTAGAGCAAAAAGCCAGCTAATTGCAAATATATAAATTATAATCTAAACACATATCATTCAACGTTGTTTTGAAATGGCTGTTAATCAGCCATAAATGTTTATTTAAATAAGCTATTGAAATTGGATCAGACTGAAAATGAATTGAATATGCCTGTGTAACCTATTGCCGCAACGGGGTGGATATCCACAGTTATAAATCTAAAGTCAATAGCTTTCTTACAAACAATTCCCAGTTGTGGTTTACAGTTGTTCCCTTCTACCTGTGATGCATGCTAGCTATTTTTCGTATCTTCCTCCTCTTATACGCACCTTACACATGTTCTTTATAACTTAAGTCACCCTGATTTAATATCTCCATGTGCAGATTGATGTCGGACTTTGTTCAATAAACACTCATGTGATGGACTTAGAGAGGTTTATCACATTTGTATAAACATACTGTATAAATGATTGAATGGTGGAGTCGACTTGATGGGCTAAATGGCCTAATTTCTACTCCTAAGTCTTATGGTAACTGGTGCTGTTGCAACTGAAGCTAAACCAAGCAACCCTTATATCACAGCTTTTCCAATGAATTTTGAACTCCTCCACTCTAAGGGCTATTTGTTGCTGGTTCATAATTGTTTTTCAAAAGCTAAAGTCTATTTATTAGTCATAAACAGTCATTGTGTTTAGGACAGAGTTATAGTCTGTGCTTTCTGTCGCCGTGACTCTGAAAGATAGTCATATTGGGGAATCCTGTAAACTCTTAAAACCTTGAACTTTTGTGGTGATTCTGGAAATGGCAGGTTTGGCCTACCATTGTGGTACCTTAGTTAGGCAGAACCATTGGCTTTTGAGTATAAGTGCAGACCTTATTGAAGTGTATAAAATTGTCACGGGCTGGGCCGAATTGAATGATTCTCCTGTCTGTGGGTCTAGAATTAGGGGTCATGTCTCAGGTAGGTCATTTAGTGCTGAGATGAGACATTTCTTCAATCAGATACTGGTGAACTTGCAGAGTTTCTACCACATAAGACTGTGAAAATCAAGTCAATGCATATACCTAAGAAAGAAAGAAATTTCTGGATAGTGAAAGTGTCAAAAGTTTTAGGGAGGCAGTGGATTATTCTGTTGAGATGGAGGATCAGATGTGATCATTTGGAATGCTGGAGTGGGCTCAATGGAATGAATGGCCTGCTCCTAGTTTCTGTGTTTCTATTATGCTTGCTCAAAAGAATTGTTTGGAAATTTGAAATAATATGTTAATACTGTGGCTGGGTTAAACAGCCAGAGGCAGATGAAGTATACTTACTTTGGGTTACTCATGCACTTTTGTCGCCGAATTAAAATCTATACCTTTGTTTCCTGTTCATTTACCAACTTTCAATGAATGCTTATACCACCTAAAATGCATTTCTTATGTCGGTCTGATGTAACATTGACATTTCCTATGTGAACGTTTATATAGAAATTTTGAATGTCAAAATTCTCATATATTTGTGGGGAATAGGCTCTGCAGAGGAGCTCCACTGTTAACATTTAATGTCACAGCTTTCCGCAGTGATACCACCTGATTCTCCCATGCAAGATGCTAAAAATAATTAGTGGACAATATTTGTCTGCGGTTTTCTCAGTAAATAAAAGAAACAATGTTCCAATTTTTTTTTTGTTCTCTTTTCCCTTTGCCTTTGCACCCAGCATCATGACTTCTGTGTTTGCAATCTTCACCTTACTTCATTTTGCCTCCTCTACTCTGAATTCACTACTATCTTGTTCTCTCTAATCGATAACAACCATGCATCTGTGAAACGACATCTCAACTAAAGGCAGTGCCTTCAACAGAAGAGCAAAGTCCTTTCAAAAAGAAAATAAGCAAAAGGAAAGCCATGTTTTAAAAATCTTCAAAATACTAGGGAAATGACTCTGCTCATCAGGACTGGCAGCCCTGGTAATTCTAAATACCGTTACATTTTTTAAAATGGTTGTATGCCATTTAAATGTTTACATATTAAAACTAAGTTAAACACCCAAGTCTGGCTTTGGCTAAATTTTACAATCCCATGAATTCCCCAGAAAAAGTGTGTATTACAAAATTATGTTTATGGTTAAATTGCTGAATATTTGATACTGGGTCTGTAAAAATGGACAAGGATTTGTTACAGTTTTCAGAAATTTGAAACAATTAGAAGTAATCTGTGTTTCATATTCTTTCCAGTGGCTTACTTAACACAATTTTTGTTCATTTCATGGATTTAATAGCATCTTAATATTGGTTTATCATTTTCCTTTCTCATAATCTATTGTAATAGAAACATCTGAGATTGATGTTTCAGGGCAGTTTGACAACTGTGCTATTAAGAATTCTTTCACAGGTATATACTGTGTACATGTTTTAATTGGAGTATGAAGGATATTAGAATAATTTGATTTGGTTGTTATTATTTTACCAAAAACAGAACTGCTGGTTGTACGTTATTGAGAACTTGTTGCTGTACAAATGTGGGGGTCTTCTTTTGGAATTTGTTTTTCAGAAAAGATTTACAAGGATGTGCCAGGGTTGGAGGGTTTGAGCTATAGATATAGAGGCTGAGTAGGCTGGGGTTTTTTTTGAGTAAGAAGGGTTTAGAGGGATATGGGCCAAATGCTGGCAAATGGGACTAAATCAGTTCATGATGTCTGGTCAGCATGGACCAGTTGGACCGAAGGCACTGTTTCCATGCTATACAACCCTGACTCTATAAAAGCAGGTTCATATTCATTGCTGGTAATCTGAGATAGTCAACAAGTGTATAAAGAAAGACTGGTGATAATGAACTGGGTTCTCATTTGACTGTCTAATTAGAGCAAAGTGCCATTTGCTGAACTATAGTTGCTAGTGAACCAAAAGACCGTAAGAAATAGGAGCAGGAGTAACGCATTCAGCCCATTGAATCTGCCCTGCCATTCAATGAGACCATGGCTGATCTGATAATCTTCAACTGCACCCTGCTGCCTTTTTCTCATAACCCTTGATTCCCTTACTACTTAAAAAGTGATAGAAATGTGAGAATTTGTTTGACAATTTACTAACATATTACATTGATTTTGCATTTGTATTGCAGGAGAGTCTGGCCATTATTAAATCCAAAATTCCAACCTATTGCTCTATTTATACTTGAGAAAAAGACAACTTCTGCCCTCGGTCATACATTTCTGCATCCAGACAAATATTATGGATAACAAGAACAGCTTGCAGGAGTTTTGTCTGAGAGTATGATGTAATTTTCATTTTATGTAGTTTTGCATTCAAATCAAATAAATATCCTGACCGAATTTATGTTGAGTGAGGTGAGTCCTGCTAATCTTTAATGGAGAAAGGAAGTTGTGAAAATTTGGTCAACAATTTATTTTTCTCTTGCTACAAAAAAATGGATTGTCTAATAAGTTACTTGAAGTTGTGCAAAACCAACTTGAGTCAATGACATCATTCATCAAAATTTGTAAACACTTAGTTGTGTGTAAAATTAATATTTGTAAAATATTTTATAAGGTACGGAAATATTAGCCAACACTATTGAAGGTTTAAGAGATTTTTGGTTGACCATCACAAATTGTTAACAGGCGTGACAGTCAGTTAATATACTTTACAAGTTAAATGCACAGCGTGAGACTGCAGACTATAGTATACAGGCCAAGTGCTTTCACCCTCCCACTCTAACTCTCAAAGTCTGGCAGTCCAGTTATATTTGTTGAAAAGTGAAAACTGAACTTCAGTGCACATTTAAAGCCATTGATATTTCATCAGACTGGAAAAGAATAGAGATGGAACTGGTTTTAATCAAGTACAAAAGCAGAAGGTAAGTATGATGAGCCCCTCCTCTTCCATTTTCTCTCTTCCCACATCCAGAGCTCTGAAGCTCCTTTAAAGTGAAACTGTAGTTGTACTTGTTTCAATTTAGTATACTGTGTCTTCCTCCATATTGGAGAGATCAAATACTGCTAGGTCAAATACTTTATTGAACCTCCGCGTTCAGTCCACTGGCTTGACCGTCATTTTCCCGGTTCCTAGTTATTTTAATTCTTCAACTTGCTCCAACTCTGACCCCTTGTAACCATACTACTTTAATGAATCAAATACCAAGTAATCACTATCTCCAAAAAGATACAATCTCACCACTGTCCCTTGACATTCAATGGTATTACCATACAGAGTCTTTTATTATCAACATCTTTAGGATTACCAATGACCAGAAACTCAACTGGACTCATCACGTAAACACAGCAGCTACAACAGCAGTTCAGAGGCCAGGAATACTGCAGCGAGTAACTCACCTAACTCTCCAAAGCCTGTGTTTTAGGAATATTCCCCACCTGCCTGGGTGAGTGCAGCCCTAATAACACTTAAGAAGCTTGACTTAATCTAGGACAATGTAGCCTGCTTGATTGGCACCACAGGCATCCATACCTTCCATCACTGATGCTCAGTAGCAGCAGTGTATTCTATCTTCAAGATGCAATATAGAAATTCACCAAAGATGCTTAAACAGCACCTTCCACACCCACGCTCACTAGAAGGATAAAGGCAGTGGATGCTTGGGAACACCACTACCTGCAGGTTCCCCTCCAAGCCACTCACCAACCTGACTTGGAAATCTATCCTTCACTGTCACTGCATCAAAATCCTGGAATTCCCTCCTGAAGGGTATTGTGAGTCAAGTTCCACAACTTGGACTGCAGTGGTTCCAGAAGACAGCTCTCCACCACCTTAAAGGCAAGTAGCGACAGGCAATAAATGCTGGCCAGCCAGTGACATCCACGTCCAATGAATTTTTTTTTAAATGTCTTGTTATCCATAGGAAAATGCTATTTGAAATTTGTGCTTGTTAATAATCATTAGCTATAGAATTGGAGTCACCCACCACACACAGCTATACCGATGATGGTAGTAATCAATTATGATCAAGTCACTATTCTTATCTGTGTTAAAATATTACACGAGCTTCCTTCCACTATGTGATGCAAGAGCAGCTTACCTGAAGCTTGTGATTTCAAATAAACCTGTTGGACTATAACCTGGTGTCGTGTGACTTCTGGAAATATTATTTAGTATTACATGTCTTTTACAAGAAGAACTGTCTGGATCTACTTAATAGTATCATACATGTGAATAAATCTCTAAATTATATAAAATATTTTTTTCCATCACATGTAAATCTAGGTTGAACTTGATTCAGAGGATTCTTTTAGAATAGGATGCTGTACACAGTTTTACTTTGGGTAAATATAATCAACATTGTTCCTTTAATTTAGCTACTCTATGAAAACTGTTTGTGTATTTAGAAATTCCTGTTAACCAGAGGAAAGCATAGGTCAAGAAAATGAAATGAGATCTTAACATTGAAAAAGATTTCTCAATTATGGAGTTGGTAGAAAGGATAATAGTGAAATCAGAGTCAGGATATTCCATAACTTTCCTCTGCAAAGAGCGATAACCAAAAGCTGCACGTAAATATGTCACTTAGGTCTTGTTGATGAGAGATGGGGGTTTTGTCAGATACCACATATGAAGATAGAATTGGAGAACTCTGAAAGCATTTGGATTAAGTTTCTGACGGCACAAGCAACTTGATTATACTCATTGCCTGATATAGCTCTGATAACCTCCATAGAAAACAAATGCTGGTTAATCTTCTGGACAAACAATGGGTTCTAGTTGGTGATGAGTTTATTGTTTCCTGCTCCTGGGATGCTGCTTGACCTGCTGTGCTTTTCCAGCACCACTCTAATCTAGATTCTTGTTCTAGCCTGACGAAAGACACATTTTTAACATTTCAGTTCTTGGGCAGATATTGATTGCAGAAATCATTGCCGTTAAATAGTGACACTGAGCTTTCTTCAAGTATTTCAGTTTTTGTTTAAACAGCCTTTCCAGGTGCTTTTCCATTTCTGGGTTACACATATAATCATAAAATCAATCAACTGAATATGATCAAAAAGAACTTCTAAGATTTATAATATTTATAATATTGGGCAGTGCAAGGGTTTGTTTTTCCTCCTTATGAGTCACATACAAGGTTCAAGATAACTGTAACCAACTGAGCATAAGGATGGCAGCAGCTGGTAATGGAGGACATATTGAGCCTGGCGATAATGAGAGCCAACACCTTTCCCACAAAGGATGGAGCTCAAAGCATAAAACAGACAGGACAAGGTCAACGAGAACACAAAGGCCATTCCATCATCGAAGAAGCAGCTATTTGGAGATGACCAAGCCCTGGTCCACAGGTGACTGTAACTCTCCGGGTAGACGATCACAGTAACATGTACCTTTGTCACTGACAACCTGACACTTTACAGTACAAGTCACCATCCTATGAAAGTAGGTGTCAAGGTCAACAAAGCCGAGAATGTTTTCAGCCCTCTCTCATTCCAGGGATCGGTTGTGGATAAACTTCTCTTTCATAGCCTCCAACATTAATTCAAGTTGATGTTGAGAGAACTGTTGTGTTGCCCAGCATCTGGCTGTCCAGCCTACACAGTATACCAGGCAGAGGCTCAATGGCAACTTTCACTGTAACGTTTCACTACATACATGGCAATTGCAGTAACACTCATGAGAAGTTTTTGTTTTTGTTTTCCTGAAGGATCATCTTTGATGTTTTTGGTTGCACTTCAGCCTCACGCTCCTGATCTCTGGGCATCCGGTGCAGAAGGGGGAGAGCAGGTCAAAGGGTTTGCTCTTGGCCCTGACCAAGCTAGTGATAAACAGGTCCAGGCAGCGGGCTGTAGAGGGGGTCGTTATGACTGATTGTCAGCCCCTCTTCCGTGGTTACAATTGGATCTGGGTATCCCTGGAGAAGGAGCACATGGTGTCTACCAGCATCCTCAAGGTTTTCGGAGAGAGGTGGGCACTGTGGGGCGGGGAGTGTTTTATTTCCCCCTCTGACTCTATTTTGATTTAATCCCTATCTTCCCATTCACTTTTTCAATCACTGAGGTATTTCCCTGTGCTGAGAAGTCCACTGCTTGTCATTGGCCACATGGATGTTTCCTTTCTTCCTAATGGTGGAATACGAGTAAAGGTTTCTGCACTGGATGTTTCTTCACTGTGTCCTGCACCTGCACACACACAACATTGGTGTTGGGGAGAAATAAGCACTACTGCTGGTTGACGGTAGCGTAGGGGTTTATTATAACTGGAGGTTAGAATGTTTAAAAAAAAAATCCTGGGTTTTTATTGTACGAATATTGACTTGTTTTTATCCATTCTGACCATAGAATTGCTATTTTTAATCTGTGGTTATTTAAGAAGTATGTTCTATGTGTTAATTGTTGGAGGTCAGTAGTGGCAAATGTATAGATACAGAAACCAAATCAGTAGAAAATATAAATATGACCCATTCAAATTCACCATGGTAATTTCAGGAGATCTTGCATCAGTATTGAAGCCAAAGTTGTATTTTTAGCTTCATTCAAATTTTAAAGAGAAATATAACTTGAAAGTTGAATCTTGCTCTTGAAATCTTGTTCATTCTCAAACCTGGGTGGAGAAGAACAACTCCACAATGTTATAAGGTAAACGCTTGTTGCACATGCAAGAATCAAAGACCTAAAGAATAGAATAGAGATTGTTGACAGAATAATTCATTGCATTGTTTCATGTAGATTTTGAATTTCATTGCTGGACATAAATAGGAATTGTGAATCAAGTGGGACTTCTCAATAGTATTTGTTTCCCCTGCCAATTTTCAATGTTGAATTAACTCTTATATCCAGTGGAACTGGATGAAGTTTTGGTATGCTGGTACACTTGGACTGTCATTATAATATCAGTTATCATTTGTCTCATACTTCACCTAACACTTCTGTAGTGTAGATGAATAAACTCTATCTAATTGAGTCACCAGATTCCTCAGGCTGAATTTTCATTTGGAGATAGGTTTCATTCTGTCTCCTGATTCCTATCATCACGATCTTACCTTTGACTTGAAACTGTTGGCAGTCGGGTCTTTCAGAAATCCACTCCCAAAGTCACCTGGAGGCAAGAGGCCAAGGTGAGAGGAGAGGCCAGTTTGACCTAAGTTTCACACAAAAAAACATGCTGCAGCGAAAGTGGGAAAGTGATGAGGAGAGATACCTTCCAAACAATTGATCCTGATTCAGTTATTGGTTATTGCATGATGTACATCTTAAGCATTCTTGTGGCTCAGTGGTAATGTCCATGCCTCTGAGCCAGAAGGTATGGGTTCAAATTCCACCTGTATCAGAGGTGTGCTACAACATGTCTGAACCGATTGATTAAAAATAACTAGAGCTGCCAAGGAGATTAGCAGCTCACTTATGTGCAGTTGGACATTGATTGCTTAATCTTCCTTTCATCTTGCCCACTCACCACTACCCTCCTCTCACCTGCTCATTCTCCACTTTCAGCTCCTCTTTCCATTTAACCACCACCCACAGTCCCTCCCTCAACCTCTCAGCTCCTCACTTACTATTTGCTTTATGAAGTGAATGCTCAAGCCCTATTATAAAGATTGAAAGTGGTTGAACTGCACTTTGTGGAGGAGCATTGACTCATTGATGGCCACTCAGGGTTTCCTGATTATGCTGCATGCGTGAGGACTTCTGAAGTTGTCAGATTTTGTAGAATAATGCTGGCAAACGATGAGTTGCCTCTTCATTACTATTGCAAAATGTGGGCCTTAGCATTCAAGGAGCAAACAAACTGTCTGGAAGGAGAAATGTAAAGAATGTTATCTCCTGATGAAAACAGTGAGTCACAATCTACATGAGCTGGCTGTACTTCACAGCTATTAAACTCATTAAACTAAACTAAATACCTGTGACTATCACATCATAGTTGAAAAACTCTCGACAATATCCAACTGATGTAAATGCTATGAAATAAATACTTGCTATTTGCTTCATTAGTTTCAGGAAAAGAATATTTAGTTTTTGAATATTATTTGATAGCTTGTTAAATTCAAATTTTGAAAATGGATTGCGGATTGTGGTTGTACCCTGCAGAATTGAGCTTTCACCTGGAGCCCACTTGACGTCAATATGACTTTACTTTTAATTAATTTAATACAAAAATTTTAACTTCTTGGCAACAACTTCCTGTTGAAAATTAGCCTAAGAAAGCTACTCTTAAAAAGAAGAAAGTGTATGTACGGTATTGGGAGGAGATTGAGGACAACTACAAATTTAGCTGGAAATGTTGAGGAAGAAATAAGGTGAGCACAGAAATATAGTAACAGAAGTAGGCTGCATGGCTTTTTGGACCAATTCTGACATTTAATTAAATCGTGACTGATCGGAATTGTAGTTCCATTTACCTAATTTTGTTTTATAACCCCTACTATCCTTGTGCAACAAATTACATCAATCTTGCATTTTATATTTTAAATTGATTTATCACAAAAGCTGCTTGGGGGAGAACGTTTCAAGTTTCAACTACCTTTTTGGAATACTTCCTGATGTCACCCCTAAGGTTCTCGCTCTGATTTTAAGGTCATGCCCCTGTTGTTCTGGACTCCCATGCCAGAAGAAATTGCTTCTCTTTCTCTACAATATGAAATCCTGCAATTATCTTAAACACTTTAATTAGGTGCCCCCTTACTCGTGTGTATTTAAGGGAATGCAACCTATCGTTATTTAAATCAAGTAATCACAATAGGAGAATGGGTTATAAACTGTAGCTATTTTAGAGCTGGTGAGTGACAGAGATTACAATAGGAGAAGACTGATTTCACTGCAAGTGAACAAGCTTTGCATTCTTGGTTAGTAAATCCAGAAAGCATCTGGTCATCTCAGTGTACTTCTAATTGTAAACATTCCACTCAGTTTCCTAGATTTCATATGTCACACTATCTAGGATTGGATTTGCATAATACACAGGCAGCTACAAACTAATTGTATGTGACCATATATAATTTGTGCTATATTGAAAGCAGTTTATAAAGAGTAAAATGTGAAGCAGTCATTCAATAATGTCAGAGAACCTTCATGCAATATCATGTGATCTGTTTCATTTGAGAAAGAAATACAGCAAGGGATGACCAACAAAATGAAGACAAGACCCAAATGGTTTAGTTACAGCGGTAACACTGAGGGGCCTTTGTGTAACTATATGTCCAGACTTTCAAGGTTGGATAAGATTGAGAATAGTACACTCCCAACTCATGAGGCCTTATCAAGGATAACCACAACTGTGCCATAGTACTGCTGTGTTTTGTTCAAAATAGTAGCTTTCACGAAATGTATAAGGGTTCATTTTGTAAAATTATCAATTGTATAATCATTTAGACTTTGGTCACTCAAAACTAGATACCTGTAGTGAAGAATATTCCTCTTTCATTTCTCACACATAATGGGCAGCACGGTGGCTCAGTAGTTAGTACTGCTGCCTCACAGCACATGGGTTTCTGCCAGGTGCTCCAGTTTCCTCCCACAATCCACAGACATGAAATGGCCATGCTAAATTGCCCATAGTATTCAGGGATGTGTAGATTAGGTGCATTAGTCAAAGGTAAATGTGGAGTAATGGAGTAGGGGAATGGTCTGGGTGGAATACTCTTTGGAGGGTGGTGTTTCCTGTTTCCACACTGTAGGGAATCTATGATGATATTAGTATTCTCTGTATGAGTTTGTTTATAGATTTGATACAATGCTTTTTTGCCTCATAAGTACAAAAGGAAACATGATCAGTTTCCAAGCATTTAAACATAGCAGAAACAAAAAGCAAATGGTCAATGATAAATAAGTGTCAGATTTAATGGGAATGTCACCAGAATATACAAAGATTGAGACAAGAGTTCAAGGAAATCAGTCTTTGAAATGTTCTTTACCTTTTTGTGAAATAAAAATGGGAGGCATATGCAGTCAGGACTCACTGTTTAGATTAGATTAGATTTCTTATAGTGTGGAAACAGGCCCTTCGGCCCAACAAGTCCACACCGACCCCTCCGAAGAGCAACCCATCCAGACCCATTCCCCTACATTTACCCCTTCACCTAATGCTACGGGCAATTTAGCACAGCCAATTCACCTAACCTGCACATCTTTGGACTGTTCTCTTCATCAACGTCATAACAAAACTTAGAGGACAGACCTATGGCTAATTGACAACTTAAAAGGATCAGTCAGAAAATAGTGGGAGGTCACATCAATCAATGCCCATCATCATTAAGGGCTAATTTGAGATTTATCATGTGTCCCTTAAACCAATTAGCAGTAAGCCTCATTCTAACCTAGACCAATGAGAATGTAATTGGTTATGCTGTGGGTTATGGCTTGGATAGAGTTTCTCACTTTGACATGAGGAAAGTTCAAAATGTTCCTCTTCCAGCTGTAACTGAAAAGCCCTTGAGGCATTGAAGAGATTTCAGAGACTGAGTGTTGACTTATGTGCTGAGCTGAACTGGAAATCAAGAGCCATTGTATTTCCAAAAGGTCATTGCCCTGTTTTGATAGGTATTATTTATATTAATAGTAAAGCTTTCTGCGTTCCTGCATGAGGTTGTCTCTTATTGCTTAAAGTTTCAAATGAACAAATTAATAATATTATGATTTGTGTTTAAATCTAAGATTTACACAACCCTGCAGGTTACTTAACAGTGATGGTGTCTCCTTCCTGGGTCACTGGTGCCAATCTGGGACCACCCCACCCATTTTCTCTTTCTGTCTAACTCCCACCCAACCTGTCTAATATGACTCCCATTACTGGGGCCTGTCACCTCAGCCCAATGAGATCCTGGTCATTCCTGGAAGTACAGATCTATCAATGAATGTCTCATTCTTGGCCTGTCTGCACTACTGGCAGTGCCACTCATCCTGGTGGTGCCAGAAGTACTACAGGTAATATGTACCTCTTGAAGAGAAAAAGAAGTTTATGCACCCATCATCTTAAAGAATAAAACAGATTGAGTCAGCCAACTGTATTTGGGATTGCCCCTGATATGCAGTAGTGTGGGAAATTCCATCTCAGAATATAACCCAAAACTATGTACTTTTTGGGTCCTTGTTGGTCATATCCACACTCACTTTTAAGTATTTTCTATTAAATGTGTTTCACTTGGCAAGTAAACTTTGCTGCATTGAATTATTTTAACTACATTTTTTAAAGTCTAAAATCAATCAGACTCTCCAATATTACTCATTTGTTGAAAATAAGATATTCATAATAGCCTGAAAATGTTGAAATATTGTTCTTCTGTCATATGATATATGGTGGAAGAGCAGTTGAAACATCTACAGATTTGAAAGGGAATTGAGGCCCATTTGTTTTCTGCAATGAACTTTATTATTCACAAGAAATAAAGGTCTGTGCTCATTTTGAGGGTGAGAAAGAAAATTTAATTAACAGCCAATAGCCGAGCAGGTTGTGAGTCATCCTGTCATTCTGCTATTTTCTGGTGCTCATTTCACAATGATTCAACAATATCGCAGGTTAAATTGCTTTCCTTTTGAAAAAAAATTTCCATTATACAGAATTATTATTGAAAGTAAAGCATACTTTTCTTGATTTCAAGATCTAGACAGCGAGACATTAAGAGAGTAATTTTCCAACTTTTCAAGAATGAGGGATTGTCAGTTCCTGAGTCACATGTTAAAAATGAATGGTCACATAATCCTGCACTATGAATGCCATTGTTCTGCTATTGAGTGAACTGTTGGAGCACAAAACAGAAAGTTATTTTATTTACTCAGTCTTGTCTTTTCTCTATAATGACTAATGGGGACTTAAATACAAGTAGAAGATCCTTTATCCGAAATGCTCAGGACCAGCTGTTTTTTTGGAATTTGGAATTTTTAGGTTTTCAGAATGAGTGACAGTTTAATGGTGAAATGCTTAAAAATCTTACCAGAGGAGCAGACTTCTAAGTCAGAAAGTGCTTGGCCACGCCCCCTCCCACTTCGCATCTGAGTGACACGCATCAAGTGGGTGGCGACTTGGGTTAACTGCTCGCCAAACAACCTTGTTAATGAGAAAAAAAAACTCACAAAAAATCTTTGGATTTTGGAGCTTTTCGGTTTTTGGATGTTTGGATAAAGGACCTTCTAGCTGTAAAACGCAGTTTCCATCAGAAGGTGTTCCAGAACATTAGTTTAGAGCTTTTGATAGCCTCCTGTTCCTGGCTGAAGTGATCAATCTGTAATTCTAGATCACAATGGACAGCAGGGTTCCCAGATATTATTTGATTTTTCTATGCCCCATAGTTCACCAACAAAAAAGAAAATTGCAATGTTGTCATCCTAGAAGATAACAATTAACTCAGCACAAATGGATTTACTTTAACTGACTGTCTCAGTACGACAACTGTTTAGAGTTTCTTGATAAATAGTTCAAATTGCTTTTGGAAATACATTTAACCGCATAATCTGCAGACAACGCACAAAGCAGGGTGGGAGGCTAAACTGTAAAGAGGATACACAGATGCTTCAATGGACACATTGAGTGAGTCAACAAATGCATGCCAAATGAAGTAAAACGTGTAAATGTGTATCTACTTTGTTAGGGAAAACTAGAAAGTCAGTTCATTATCTGGGAAAGGTGGAGGTGCAATGAGACCTGGGTGTGTTTGTCCATTAAAAGTCACTAAAAGTAAACGTGCAGGTACAGCAGGCAGTGAAGAATGCAAATGATGTTAGCCTTCATAATGAAAGGATTCAAGTACAGGAGCAGGGATGTATTCCCACAATTGTACAGGGCCTTGGTGAGACCGCATCCTGGAGAATTGTTTGCAATTTTGACCTCCTTATCTGAGGATGAATATTCTGGTTATGGACGGAGTGCAACAAAGGGTTAACAGGCTGATTCCTGGGACTGACATATGAAGAGAGACTGGATCATTGAAGACTATATTCATTAGAGTTTAGAAGAATGAGGGAGGATCTCATTTGAAACCTATAAAATCCTATAAGGACTAGACAAGGTAAACAATGAGCAAATGATTCCAATGACTGGAAGTCCAGAATCAGGGGGCACATCCTCTGGAGATGAGATAAACCATTTAGGACTAAGATCAGGGTGTGATGAGTGTGTGGAGTACTCAGTTACACAAAGTGGTTGAGGCCAAAAAATCAAATGTTTTCAAAGGATTAGATAATATTCTTAGGGCTAAAGGGATCAAAGGGTATGGGAGAAAGTGGGAACAGTGTACTGAGATTGATGATCTGTTTTGATGTTATTGAATGGTGAAGCAGTTTCAAAGTACTGAATATTCTATTCCCACTTTCTACGTATCTAAGATTAAGAAGAGATTTGATAGTAGTGTTTAAAAATCATGAAGCATTTGGATAGAGTAGGGAGAAAATGTGTCCTTTGATGCAGGGATTGAGAATCAAAGGATGCAATTTTAAGGCAAAAGAAGCTATGGCCACAAGAGGAAAATCTGACACAATGAGTGCTTAGGATGTGGAATGAACTACCCAGAAGTATAATGGAGATCAATTAGATAATTGTCTGAAGAGCAAGGAGTTACTCGGCCATGTGGAGAAGGTAGGGGTGTGGAAATAGTGAGTTACTCTTGCAGATCTGACAGTGATATGACAGACCGAATAGCATCTTTGATGCTGTAACTGTTTTATGGCTCTATGCTGGAGCAGTCCAGCGAGTCTTAATCTTGTACAACCCTACAATTCCTTTCCCATCAATTACTTACCAAACACCCTTCTGAAAGCCTTAATTGAATTTGTCTTCAATCCTCTTTCTGTAATTGCTGTGATATCCCAGCCCCATGTTCATTTGCCTTCCCTGTTCAGCCCTTTGCATCGAAATAAGTACAGTTTAATTTATCAGTCCTACCCTCTTCTCTGCTTTGTCCCTGCCTGCCCTGACTGTTTGACTCGGTGCTTTTCTCAACTGTACCAGTTTCAGAGTGATCTCTTTCCTCACTATCTCCCTGAGTCCCAACCCCCGCACACCCACCTCCACCCACCACCACCCCCCCTCCACCTTAGTTGTTTAAATCCTCCCGAGCAACTTACGTGCAATCTGTCCTTCTTGTGCAGGTCACTTCTACCCCAACAGGGATTCCAATGATCCAAAAATGTGAATCCTTCTCCCATACACCAACTCTTCAGCCATGCATTCATCTGCTCTATCCTCCTATTCCTGCCCTCACTAGCTCGCAGCACTGGGAGAAATTCAGATATTACTACTCTCAAGGACCTCCTTTCAAAATTCCTGCCTAACTCTCTGTAATGTCCCTTCAAAATCTCATCCTTTTCCCTTCCTACGTCGTTGGTTCCAATGTGTATAATGACCTCCTACTGGTCCCTCTCCCCCTTGAGAACATTCTGCACCCTCTCAGGGACATCCTGAATCCTGGCACCAAGAAAGCAACACACCATTCTGATTTCTTTGCTGCTGGCCACAGAAATGTCTGTCCGTGCCTTGGACTAGTGAGTCCCTTAACACAATCGATCTCTTGAAACCCAACGTATCTTTCATTATATTAGAGCCAGACTCAATCCCAGAGACTTGGCTGTTCATGCTACGTTCCCCTGAGAATCCATCACCCCCTACATTTTACAAAACAGCATTCTTGTTTGAAATGAGGATAACCACAGAAGACTCCTGCACTACCTGCCCACCTCTCTTATCTTGCCTAGAGTGAATCCATCTATGTGACGGTATCTGTAACATTTCTCCCTCCTATAACTGCCATCCATCACACCCCCTTGCTCTTGTAAATTCCTCATTGTCTCTAACAGTTACTTCAACCGTTCTACTTGATCTGATAGGATTCGCAACCAATAGCACTTATTGCAGATATAATCCTCAGTAACCCGTAAACTCTCCCTAAGCTCCCACATCCGACAAGATGAGCATATCATTCTATTAAAGGCCATTTTTGCTTCTCCCAATCTGCAGACCCAGAAAACACTGCTCCAAGCTAACTTAATGCTTATGGCTTATATTTTTAAGTTTTATCAAGAGACATATCTCAATAAAACATATAATCAAGAAATAACTCACTTATTGACCACTGCAGATTTACAGCAAGGTCCCAAGGCCACACTTAAAGCTATTCACTTATTGTGTCTGTGTT
This sequence comes from Chiloscyllium punctatum, assembly GCF_047496795.1. Taxonomy (NCBI): domain Eukaryota; kingdom Metazoa; phylum Chordata; class Chondrichthyes; order Orectolobiformes; family Hemiscylliidae; genus Chiloscyllium; species Chiloscyllium punctatum. The sequence continues at coordinate 53,493,708 of NC_092739.1, forward strand.
GTGACCTCTCCCAAATAGGCTCCTCCAAGATCAGTTGTGAATTTCACTGTTTGTTAATTTTCCCAGATGCACTCCGATGTCCAGTAATACACGAATTGAAACAGCAAAGGCAGTAACTGCAGGTCACTGCTGTGTCAGTTAGCAGTGTGGGTTTCTCTCTCTCTCTCTCTCTCTCTCTCTCTCTCTCTCTCTCTCTCTCTCTCTCGCACTGACCTCACCATGTGCTGTCTTTGTCTGTTCCTCTCCCTTTTAAAAGTGCCACTGCTTTGACTTTTTTATTCTCTAAAGTTCCAAAACAATGCAAAAGCATATAAAACAATAATTGCTGCTCCTGGAATTCAAGGAAACCACCTCCAACACCTAAAATACCTCAAAATTGGACCTCCCTAGCCTATTCAATCTCTCCCAATAGCTCAAATCCTCTAACCCTGGCAACATCCTTGTAAATCTTTTCTGAACCCTTTCAAGTTCCACAATGTCCTTCCAATAGGAAGGAGACCAGAATTGCACACAATATTCCAAAGTGACCTAACCAATGTTCTGCACAGCCACAACATGACCTCCCAACTCCTGTACTCCATACTCTGACCAATAAAGGAAAGCATACCAAACGCCTTCTTCACTATCCTATCAACCTGTAACTCTACTTTCAAGGAGCTATGGACCTACACTGAGTGTTGGAAGCTGAGGGGGGTGGGGTGACTTTATAGAGGTTTATAAAATCATGAGGGGTATGGTTAGGGTAAATAGACAAAGTCTTTTCCTTGGGGTGGGGGAGTCCAGAAATAGAGGGCATAGGTTTAGGGTGAGAAGGAAAGATATAAAAAAGACATAAGGGGTAAATTTTCATGCAGAGAGTGGTGTGTGTGTAGAATAGGCTGCCAGAGGAAGTAGTGCAGGCGAGTACAATAGGAAGGGTTTGGAGGGATATAGGCCGGGTGCTGGTAGGTGGGACTAGATTAGGTTGGGATATCTGGTCGGCATGGGCGAGTTAGACCAAAGGATCTGTTTCCGTGCTGTACATCTCTATGACTCTTTCAGGCAATACCTTTCAGATTCTAACCACACACTGTGATTACAGCGTTGTCTTTGTTTTTTTGTCAATCATAATAAAACTCTGTCATTGGCTCTAGTCCCTCTGTCAATGAGAACATTTTCTTTCTAGGCCCCTTATGATTTTGGTCGCCTTTATCAAACCTCCTGTCTTAGTCTGTTTCCCACTAAAACAACTATGGCATCTCCAATTTACTCACTGGACTTCCTCATTCCAGAATTACTTTCTCTCTACATTTTTCTATTGTAGTGTGAGCACTATTTAAAAAATTCAATTCATGGAAGCACTGCAAATCACTTGATTATGACTTTATTTAATCCATAAATTCTTCTACCACACGTTTTGAAGCAATTTAAATCTGAGAGATTACTCTTAACAGTGAATGAAAACAAAGCCCTCATCTTTCTTATTTGGGTTCAAATAAATATAAACTAAAAAGACAAGAAACTGCTGAACAAACTGGTGATCCAGGGGCATTGTTTGAAATACAGATGGCAACAAAACATTTCATTTGTAATCGTTACATTTTCAAGGTTGTTTTAATGTAGTGTAATTTTTTAAAAAATCCAATTTAAAGGACAGGTGAGGCATTAACTGAAGACTATTCAAGAATTTTATTCCGTGATCTTGTATATATTTGACACAAGCAATTTTATCTGTAATTTGAAAATGAATCTGTCTCTCGATATGCAGATTAATGCAAAATTGTGAAACTCTAGAAGAAACTCAAGATACTGAGAATATTTCCACCGCACAGGGCCAGTTCCCAAGGTGAACTGGGCACTCACTGCAGGCAGCGGGATTTTGTTTGGGAGTGGGAGGATGGAGGTGGGGATGTTCAAATCTGTGGGCTTTTAAAAGAAAAAGCTTCCTAACCGAGAGCCTGACGGAGAAGTTCAGAAGCAGTATTTCTGATCGTTTTTGACAGTTGTTTTCCTAATGTGTGTTGAGTTTTTTTTTCCACTTTTATTGCTCCCAAACTTTAGATAACATTCTTGTCAGAATGATGGTATGGATGATGGTAATTTAATAGAGTTATATTGACTCAGAGATAGTCAAGATTAAAGTTAAATGAAGGCCTTCACTTTGAGGACCTGTAAGGGTCATGGTGTTATACAATATAACAATTTCCTTAATGTGTTTAAAATAGCATTCAAGCTTTTCTGCAATAAGAGCATGCAAATGATGACCTATGAAAGAGGATGATTATTTGCCTTCTGCGAATTATGTTGTGCTCAATTCGAGCTCTGTACAGTAACCCTGGTGATGCCATCATTTCTTATTAACAACTCATACCTCCCCAAGTAGCTACACGCCAAGCTTCTTTACTAAGATTTCAATGAATATGAAACAAAATCAATGGTTTCGTAAAATGTAATTTTTTTTTCCCCAAAAAGACTCGGGGAAGTAGAATTTGCAAAAGTTTGCAAGTATTACACATGAAAAATAAATTCCTCTCCTCTATGTATTTTGTCATTTGTAAGGGAAAGTGCCATGTGCATTTTGCAATTCTGCATACAAACTGAGCACAGCATTTAAAATTTAAAACAATATTTTCTAGACAACATATGTATTATATATTAGATTACCACCTATAGCCATCAGGCATTAACTAGATCTTGTGTGCTATATGTGTAGAAGATATGAAAGTGCTGATAGGAATACTTACATAAAACTAAGATGTGTGCTTATAGTGTCACAGCCATTCACAATGATGTCTCCTGTGAGAAATGGAACTCCAAATTAATAAAAACCTAGATGCTGAAGTTCTGCCTATCCCTTGTTGCAAAGAATGCATCTGACCATGTAGCCACATGACAATTGGAATGTGCCGTATCACCTGTCCCTCATGGAGATGCAGAATAACAACTTGGACCATAGGTCTATCAGGTAGTGGTTTCCACATAATGTACTTGTGAGCAAAGGAGATGCTAGAAGCTGTTGGGTGATCCTCTGATGAAACTGTCAGTCAATTGGCAGAACACATCATTTACCAGAACTTGCCAACAAGCACCAAGATGTAGTTTGGCTTGTGGGGAGAGAGGGACTTCTGTCTGATCCTTTCTTATTCCTGGAATCTCACCCACCATACGTTACACTTGAAGTGTCTGGGGTGGGGAAGAAACCGTTATCTACCTTACTGTTGGATATGCTTTTGCACAGAAGTTCTGGAGAGTGATGCAGTGATTTTGATTGGAGTTCATCACGAGCAGCTCTGTGATACAGGAGTATGTGCTCTACAGATTGTCCCTATGGACACGCACAGCAATAAACATCAACACCACCTGGGAGACCAGCACAGAACTTTGTGAAAGGCACTTTGATATCAGCTTGAATTTTGTGTCTCCCACTCATCGTCCCCAACTGCCTGTTGCGAACTGACACATTGCAAGATCTAAGACTGCATGCAGAGGAATGCACTAAAGCTTAAAACAGCTGTAACAGAGATACAATTGAGAAAGCTTGCTCACTAAGAACTTTCAAGCATTGTTCACCACCAGCGCATAGTGGCAGAAGTGTATATGTTCAACAAGATGCACTGTAGAAACTCACCAAGGCTTTTCTGACAAATCTCCAACCTCGCTACCACCTAATAGGTGAAGGACAAAAGATTTATGGGAACACTGCTAACTTGTAAGTCATTATCCAAGTTACACACTTAGAACTAAATTGCCATTTATTCACTGTTGTTGGATCAAGGTCCTGGAATTCACTTCTTAACTGCTCTGTGTGCATACCTACACCTTTGAACTGAAGCAGATCAAGGAGGCACCTTCTCTAAGAAAATTAGGGATGAGTAATAAATGTTGGCCTAGACAGTGTTCTTCACTTAGAGTGAATTTTTAAAAATGCTGGAAACTGTAGCACTCCTTAGAGTGAAAAACCAAAGAATTGCAGATACTGGAAATCAGAAACAAAAGCAAAAGTTTGCTGGTAAACCTCAACTAGTCTGGCAGCATCTGTGGTGAGGACACAGAGTTTGAATTTTCAAATCCAATGACCCTTCTTCAGAAATGCCTGGCAAAGAATGTGCTTTGTTAACATCAAGAATATTGACATTTGATTAGGACAGTTCAGAGTGGAATGTGCTGTAGGGAGAAATGCTTATATCTATTCCACTCCTGTAGTATTCAATTTGAAATGTTTTGCTCACAGGTGCATGATATGAAATACATATTTTAAATATTAAGATTATTGCAATTGATTTGAGGTACTTAAGGTTGAAACAGGTTCTATTGAGACAAGTTGAAAATTATGGAATTGCAATAAACTTAAAAGTGCAATTTTTTTACTCATTTTACAAATTGTATCAATAAAGTATTTTTTAAAAAAACCAAACATTAACTTGTTATTGCAAATTGGGCACTGTTTTCCCAAGACATTTTTAATTTTATAGACACAAATACTTGTTTACTCAGCGTCTGTGTGGATTGGGTAATGTTGATTAATCAAAAATACCAGTTCTGTATTTGCAATTAATCAGAAGTTATGCTATTATGGACACTGAGTTCTGGCGGGAGCAGAGTGCAGGAATCAAACGAGCAATATTGAGGGGAAATCGTGCTGCAGAACCGTGGGAGGATAGAGTGAAGTGAAGAAAGGCCATGAATACTAATAACTGTGAGTCATTCATTCTCAAAATTTAACTGTTAAAAGTGGTGTGGGAGGCCAAGGAAATCTCCCAGGACAGCAAATGCCATTGCACTGGCTCTGTCATTGGATGACAGAAAGTCAAAAACAAATTCTGAAAGAAAAAGATGTTATAATTTTAATAGGATAATTAGAAAATACTTCTTTCCTCTGTTGCTAGAGATGAGAGGTAATCAATTTAAAAGGATCGCTAATCAGACTGAGCAGTGAGATAAGGAGAAATATAATTATTTATGCAGAAGGTTATTAGCTTATTAAGTGTGTTGCCGTTGGGAGTAATTAAAGCTAAAACTACTGTATGTTTCAAGGTAGATTAATATTTAAAGTCACGATGCATATAGAATTATCCAAAGGTTGATTGTTTTAGATTTTTTTGTAAGTAAACAGACCGAGCAGAAGTAATGTGCTGAATGCCCCTTCCACCTTGTTGTAAACCTGTATGACTGTAGAAAACTAACGAAGGCAAGCAAAGCCATGGGAATGAATCTGACAAACGTCTATGAGAAAATGTGCACTCTAACAAAAAAAAGCTTTTCAAATGTAGCTACCTCGAAAACGAAGTTTCAACAACAGAGTGATGTATGCTTGCTCCAGCAATATTGAAAAGAATCTCACATAAGAGCAACAATATCCCACTAATTTAAGTAGGGCACTACTATTATATCAATGCCATGGGACATTCTGTGTTTAGAATATAGATAAACCGTATACTTCAATGTCGTATGATCTTAAAAGAATTTAATGGATTGGAAACAAACAAACAACAGAAAGTCCCCCTAGATAAACTTTCTGTCTTTATTGTCGTGGACTCTTTTGCTTTTTACAAAATGTACACATATTAATACACAAATACACTGCTGTAAATCTCAGAAGTAATGGGATTGCACAGCCCTCGATTCTTACGTTATAAATAAATCAGAACAGTTTGTACCTGTCTTTAGGATTCAGTTTCAATACCTGAAGTAGTCATGTAACTCTACCTTCCCATAAAAGGTGCTGCATTTATACTAGTTAAGAAACTGTGATGTACAAATGGATAATATGTTAGTTAACTTTTCATTATCTTGTTCTATGTAGTATTAAAATTACACTTAAATAGACTGTTGGATCATGTTTGATTGGGGTGCTGCTTATTTCCATACAGTCTGCAGCAAATCAGAAGTGTTGTGCTACATAGTCACATGGACACCCATACACACACACACACACAAAATCTATTTCTCATCCACATGACCAAAAATAGTGTCACAGTTGTGACATAACCATAGACTTTATTATCTTTCCAAGGGTCATTATCTCCGTTTCCTAGTTTAGGAAAGCATGCATTCTACATGTGCAACTAACTCAAAATCATATGAAAACTCAAAATCATTCCTAATTTCATGAGATGAATATGTTCATAACTCTAAAAAAATAACTAGTTGGAAGCTTTACAGCTGAACAAAGCTCACTTGCATAATATGTTATCTCAGCCCGTTGCTGAGTTCAGTTATAGCTGTTGTGGGTTTTCCACTGATCACAGTCACTCATCTTTCATTTAGAATCTGTGAAGTTGTTCTTTAAAGTGCTTGATTATCGCTGTTGTTAAATGATATTTTCGAAGAGTTGCATGGATTTCATAATGTTTTCATCCTGTACAGAAGAAATCAGAACACTGTGAATCTTTGAATTACAACAAAAGCTATTAGATAGTAAATCTGATAATGGTCAAAGGAATTAAAGCATTTCTGGATGAAGGAGGTTCTTCAGTCCATTGATCTCATCTCTCCAGCATATTAACTCAATTCCTGATTATGCATCACTTGAATTTTAAAATCTTACCCTTATCAAAACAATCTTTGGTCTTAATTGCACTTCCCTGACTCCATAAACTCACCCAATCTTTTAAATACTGTTGAGGATCTAAAATTTGAATTTAGGCTGTTGTCAGAAGCAACAGATATATGTAGATTTTTATTAACCACAAAATGGCTTTTCAATTAAAAAAAATCAAAATGGCTTTAGAATTTCTTTGACACTGAGTTAGTTAGAGATAAGGCAAACAATGGAGTTTTCATAAAACGAATACTGACACATTAATTGACCATTCGAACTAACCTTGAACTGCTACCATGACATGACAATTTATGTAATTAAGACCCGTTTCCCAGGGAATATCATTGGATTAGCCTGCTGTCAATCATGTCACCTTATTACATTTGATTGGTCTTTTCTCGTATTTAAGGCTTTGCTGTCTCTTAAAAAACATATAAATAATGTATTATTTTCAAATGTAATTGTGCAATTTCACCACGGAGCACCAAAGCTTTAATCTCTGTGTTGCTGGACAGAATTACATCAGGCTGCCTTAATTTATTAAACTGGTAACCTTGCCTTTAAACAGGCCATACTCCTAGTGATTCTTTTGACCAATCTCGAACCAGGAGGCCCCTTTGGAGGAGTCCAGATCTTTACTGTGAGACCTCTCTGAGCCTTTAATTCTAGTCTCTTGAGCATCTATATTTTAATTACTCACTCTGCCTTCTACTGCCAATGCCCTAAGCTTCAGAATTTCTCCTCAAACACCTTGGCCTCTAATCTCTCTTTGATGTTTAAAGGTGATGCGATGGCTGAATTCTCCACCACCACATTACTAGCAATAACCATTGTTACGAGGAGAAGGTTGACCCCACCCGCACCAAGAACCAAAACCAAAACACTCAAAGAGGAGTGCCTCACCCTATGATCTGTTAAAAGGAATGTGGGAAGGGGTATAACCCATTTTTCAGTAACTTCTAATGGTTAAAGAAAAGAAATCCCTGACACTCACTTTACAATCAGCTATTAACAATTTATTTATCTAACTCTTAACAGTGAACAAATTAACTAAACTATTAAAAAACTAAATAAATCCCATCTAACTACTAACTATTTCCAAATAATTCAAGATTCCAATGGTATGCTGTTCCAATAAATACAAGTCCCATTCATATAACTAAAATGTGTCTCGAAATTACAGCCATTTTACATGTCTTCTGGAATGTTTGAGGCCCCCTCCATTGTTCTTCTGACATAAGATGCCTTCTTCATTGTTCTTCTATCAGGAATGTCTTCTTGGTACCATTATTATTTAGATGATTCTTTCTTGAAAACATAAATGATTGTGTGAGCTAATTTCTCTCTTGAGAGAGCTGAGGCCTATTTGCTGTAGTGAATGGCAGTTAGCTTTGGGGTCTTTGTCTAAGTGCCCTCTTCTTTTATACCCTTGATGACATATAAATTTATTACAATAGCATTGGTCCTATGTTGTCGACATAATCAGGTTTAGATTTAATAGGTTTTTAGTATGTAAGGACCTGGTTTAAATTGATTGGCTAAATTCAAAACTTGTTGTCTTGATAAAAACTGCTGCTTGGCCTGCTAACCATATGGCCTTTTGATATAAATCTTTCAGTTTGGATCTTCTTTGTGCACCTGCAAACCCCCAAGCTATTGTTCACAGACATCCATTTTTAAATCTAAGCACAGAAAAAAAAGCACCATCTTTTAAAGGGAACCACTTACAATTTTATGCATACCATCAAATTCTAACTACCTACCTCCCAATCTACAATTACTCTACCCAACTTCGCAATAGCATTGACCAGAAAATTAACTGGATTAACCATATAAATACTATTCATTCAGAATTGAAAAGTAAGGACCCTACATCAAACCTTGGTTAAATCACACTAAATTGTATTATGTGCAGTTCTGGTTGCATATTATAAAAAGAATACAAAGGGCTGTATGCAAAAAAGATTACAAGGATGCCAACAAAAATGCACAGTAATACAGTTCACTAAAGGTTTCTTTTGTGTTGGAAACAAATGATCAAATAGAGTCATTTAAAGTCATGGAAGGTTTTAAAAAATCTAAAAAGGAATTCAGAAAAAACTTCTTTCCAACAGTATGATGACATGTGTTCAATTCTCCAGGGAATAGTTGAAGTGCATACTTTGGAGACATTAGGGGAAAGCTAGCTAAGCATGAGGGAAAAAGAAAGAGAGAAACAATAATAAGTTGAGATAAGAGAATATTTTGGCAGGAGGATGAATGCAGTATGAACATTGATAGGGAGTGAATTGTCTAAACAGCTTGTTTCTGTATCATCTGTATCTCATAGGCGTAATAGCTCCTCATGTGGCTTGGTCGCATTTTTTGGTTGATAATACTCCAAGGTCCTTGAGACATTTTGTTATATCAATTCAAGTTGATGTTGTTTATTTCAAGTGAAAAACTAAAATAACTGTGTGTTTAAAGCATGTGGAGTGAGGAACCTTGGAACACTGTGTTACAGTAAGAGAGGAAACAGTGAGAAAAGAGACGAAAGGAATAAACGGAGTTATTGATAACACTAAGTGGCAAACTACTCACTTTTTGGCAGGTATCAATGAATTCATCAATTGTGACAACTCCATCTCTATTTTTATCCATTTTCTGTTAAAAAGATAAAGCAAAAAATTACATCATTAATAAAAAAGAGAAGGCATAATGCTGAGCAACAGAGATAACCACCTGTAATGTAAGGGAATGGCAAAACTTCTGTGAAAAAGCATAGGAGGAACAGTAAACACAGTTTGCATTTGTTAACACATTGTCAGGATAATGGATAGCATTTTTTCTTGTTAGGATAATCCGAAATTTGAATAAATGATATTCGGATAACCGAGGTTGTTCTGTAACTTCTTAATATTGACTATATTGATAAATGCCTGAAACCAAATTCCAGTGGTTGCCACAGGATTTCACTGCAATATTTAGGCCCTGTGCTGACATTGTGCCATCATGTATTTCACTGAATGGAGGATATAAGTGAAGAGAACCCTCAGTCGCACTTGCTCAGCTCCTGTAAGTAATGTTAGCAAATACCCAGGATTAGATTAACTCCCCAACTTCTTGAGAAACAGGCTATGTGACAAGTGAGGAAAAGGAAAAGAAAGTCAATTGTAAATGTTAGATGTGTCTGATCACAAACAGTTGTTGATAATGGTGGCTCTTTGATTCTGAGCATCCAGAAAAATCTTAGCCTTCCCACTCTGCAATTCCCCCAACCACCAAAGATTATTTCTTAAATAATTGCAGAGATCTTGTTCCACAATACTATTTTAATCCATACGTGGTCATTCTTTACGTTTAAAAAAGTTATTCACATCTATCCTAAGCATGCCAATTCTAATTTGAGCTTGGCTCTTGGTTCAGTTGCAGATTAATTTAAAATGATATTTAGGATTGGCCTTTTCCAATCCTTTAAAAATCTTATCTTCCTTGCAGACTCACAGGCTGAATGCTTAATAGGGTCTAGAACAATGGCTGATGGGTGGGCACCTAATTTGACAAAACTGACTGTGTTCGATTATCATCACAGTTTCAACAGTATGTTGAATGAGGACAGTCTAAGGATTGGCTGCCCATCAAAAAGCAGTGAACAACAAACAGAAGATTACCTATGAACACCCCATTTCTGCATCAAATGGAATTTCAGCTAATAATGTAGGCATGTCCAATATGGCAGGCTCAAGTCATTACAAGAGGAAACATTAAAGACTATGCTGGCTATAACTAAGGCACACCTTTTGGGTTGGTACTCAGAACTAGACCCCATTCCAAATTCCTGACTGAAAATCTAGTCTACCTCTCTGTGGTGCCTTTTCAAAACTTCTCTAGTCTTTGTTCATATCCCTGACATTAAAAGTCAGTCTCTTGCTAATGTCTATTTTTAGCAATATATCCAGTGCACACATGTCTAATAGCTGGTATGATTTTTATTTTAATAACATACATTTATAATAATGGTTAAAACTGAACCACTAAGAATAAAAGCTAAATGTTGCATTTTTCTTATTTTTCTTAGTTATGCATTTTGTTTGTGTTTACTATAAAATTGTAGATCACAAACCTGGAAAAAAATCTCAACATGTTGTCTGGGTGTTTCCTCTCTGAGAATAGGGTAAGTGTATTTTCCCATCATGTCATAAATAGATTTCATTATGTCCAACATCTCCTGCAAACCATAATGATTCGAAAATATTTGGTTAGGTAAAGCCAATATGTTCAAAATCATCCATTTCACATTGTTATTTTATTCATTCACAAGACGATGGTGTCACTGACTAGGCTAGCATTTATTACCCAGAGGGCAGTTAAGAGTAAACCACATTGCTGTGGGTCTGGAATCACATGTAGGCCAGACCAAGAGAGAGTGGAAGTTACCTTCCCTAAAAGATATCAGTGAACCAGTTGGGTTTTTCCAATAATAACAATGGATTGATGGTCATCACTAGACTTTTAATCCCAGGTATATATTGAATTCAAATTCCGCAGTACCTGTGGCAGGATTTGAACCTGAGTCCCCAGAACATTACCTGGATCCCTAGATTAACAGTCCAGTGATACAACCAGTGATATCTTGTACAAATATTACTCAATGGCTTTTCTGGCTTCAACCTGCTCATCCCCCCTTTCCAGAAACCTTGGTGTGCCTTTTCTTCCTGATGGGTCTGTCGAGCCTGGACTCTCCTCTAGGGTTGGGATTCATTGTGAATGCAGAATTGGATCCTGCTGGAATGTCAGTACTAATAGGGAACCTGCTGCAAGAGAAGCAAAGTCTTTACAGCCTGGAGTTGGATGAAGGAGAGGTTGTTTGAGAAATTGCTGTTTTTTTTCTAGCCTTTGCTGCCACTTACTTTTAACAGGGAACAGCTAACGTACTAACATCTGCACAAGGAGGAACGTTCATAGTTGTATAGAGGTGCATCCACAGACCTTCCTGATGAAACCAGTCAATTGCAGGACACCACTTAACTGAAGGAAACCATTGTGATCTGAGGTATGACATGCCTGATGAAGGGCTTTTGCCCAAAACATTGATTCTCCTGCTCCTCGAATGCGACCTGACCTGCTGTAATTTTCCAGTACCACACTCTCAACTATCACTTCCAGATCTGCAGTTCTCACTTTCGCCCAGTTGATTCTATATCTGTTCCTCTGTTCAACTTCATCACATTAATACACTTATAAACAACAAGCTTTCAAATTGCATTTTACGTAAGTTTAGTGATAGAAAGTTTAATTTCTATGTAGTATTGGGATTTAAGAAGTAATTTAGTTGACATTTCTTCAAGTGAGTTTTGAGAAGATTTGTAGCTCAGGTTGAGGTTCTGGATGTAGGTTTGCTCACTGAGCTAGATGGTTTGTTTTCAGACGTTTTGTCACTATACTAGGTCACATCATCAGTGAGCCTCTGGGTGAAGCACTGGTATAGCCTGCTTGCTATTTATGTGTTTAGCTTTTCTTGGGTTGGTAATGTTATTTCCTGTGGTGATGTAATTTCCTGTTATTTTTCTCAAGGGGTGGTAAATGGGATCCAAGTCAATGTGTTTGAGGAGATGCCCTTAAACCTGATACTGGGCAGGCCTCACAACCTGCAAGACTCCTGCTTCTGGCTGCAGAGAAAATTATCGATCCCCCTAATTCTCTAACATAATACCATTCCTATTTCCTTCCCTACTTGAATGGCTTCCTACACCAAAGTGAAGCAGTCAGTTTGCCCATCCTCCCTGCAGTCCCCACTCTCATCCAGAGAGATTACAAGAACTTCACAACTATCTGACATTGCCAAGGCCAAGCCTCCTCAATGTTGCAAAAAATGTTTGCTAATGGATACAACTCTAGAACACTATCTAGGTGTCTTCGCACTTGCCACGGGTTAGCAGTTATTTCAGAACATTTCCTAAGGGGCTCTTGCCTTGAGTGAAAGTTAGAAGTTAATATTACGGAACTTCCTAGAAAGTTATCACTCTCCAGGGACCTTGCAGTTGATGGTAATTGTCATAGGCTTGGCGCTTCACCATAAGAAATCAGAGGTGACTAAGGTAGTCATGTATGAGAGTGGCTTTTCAGTAAGAATCCAGATGTGATTGAAGTAATTGTTAAATGTTTAAGATTTGCCATTAGAAATCCAGATTCATATTTGAATTCATTATCAGGGCTAAAGGTAAGTAATTTAAGAAAAAGTGAGCTGTCTTTTTTCTCAGAAAGCTGTTTCTAGCAGAGAGCACTCAGTAGAATCTGCGAAGTATACAACTGGAGACAGAACTAAAGGCATTGAGTATTGATGATCATAACATTATCAACAATTGTAATAAAAACCCATCTGATTCACTGAAATCATCAATGATTTTAACTACAAATTTTGTACTTCTCTTTCCAAATTCAAATAGTTTAAGCAAGTGGCGGAATATGAGATCCCAGCACCAATTATTCTGGAATACAGCTCCATGCAATTTGTGAGGAGTGTCTATTTTGCAAATTCTATCATAGTGGTTGTCACTGACAAGATGAGCATTTGTTGCCCATCTCTCATTGCTGTTGAAATGAGGGCTGGCTCACCATTTCAGAGGGAGTTTAATTGTTAAATACATCACTGGGGCCTGGAGCAACACATAGGCCAGATTTCCTTTCCTAAAGGATGCTAGTGATCCAGTTTTTACAACAATCATAGCTTCATCACTGATGGCTAGCTTTTATAATTCCATATGCATTAATTAAGTTCATGTATTACGGAGAGATTTGAACCCAGGTCCCCAGGGCATTAGACTGAGCCTCTGTCCATTAACATCAACACTGTAACATTACCACTATCCCACTGTAACATACAAAATAGTTCCAGCCATTTGTTACCAACTTCCTTGAAATCAGATGATAACTATTGAGAAAGTGTGAATAGGCTGGGACTATTTCAATAGATTTTATATGAGTCTTTAAAGTTATATAAAGTTTTTCTAGGGTAGATGCAGACAACATAGTCTACCTGCGTGCAAATACAAAATATTGGATTATAAATATAAAATAATCATTAATAAATTCAATAAGAATTTTAGGACAAGATATCTTTATCCAGTGAGAGATGGAAATATGATACTTGCTGTCACAAAGCGTTCTGGAGGTGACTAGAATAGATACAGTTAAAGCAAAGCTAGTGAAGTATATGAGGAGGAAGAAATGGAAGGATATTTTGCTGGAGTTAGATGAAATAGTGTGTTGAAGTCTCATGTGGAGTGTTAAGACTAGCATAGACCTATTGGGATGGCCTGTTTCTTTATTATAAATTCTAAATAATTTTAAGAAGGCTAAGAGGCTCATTAGGAGCCTAAACAATGTTGGGCTGAATGGCTTGACTCTGTGCAACACCCACTTCTTGCAAGGTGAAGCTTTGGGAAGGTCTTGCTTCAGTAAGCACTTGTTTAAAAAAAATGCTTTACTGTGATGACTGCATGATAAAATTTCTTCTTTAATTTTTTATCATTTAATCTTCATTTTGTATACTTGCCTCAATTAAATAAGTGTTCCCATTATTTGAAAGTATTACATACACACTTTCAACTGGGCTTACAAAATGTAAGTCACTCATAATCTTCCTGGTATTTGAGAAAAAAATATTCTGAGCGTTATGAAAACCATGTGTTACAACTTATTTTGATGCAAAGTTAATTACAGTCGATGAATAGAAGCTAGTTAAAATGACATCAGCTATCAATTGAGAATTCTTCCTGGAGTATTAACATTTCCACTTTATTGGAACAAAATGATACCAGGAAACCACAAATATATATTAATGCCTTCATCAATGCAGTTGGCACTTCTTGTATGAGCTGCAAGAGAACAGAACATTGCCAGACGCTGTTGTGACAAAGATAAACATTTCAAGAGTTTGTTCTTGGCAGGTCCAGGGAAAAGAAAAGAAACCCGGACAAATAGCATGGGATGTTTTGAAAATGTCACAGACATCCTCTAAACATACACCTGAAACTGAGTGAAATAAAGAAAGAAAGGCAGTTCTACTTCCATGTCACTCTTTAGATCTCAATTTACCACTCAGCACGTGCAAAGAGATAATTGGTGTCATTCTTTCCTGACTCACTACAGGTAGACATTGGCACTCAGATTTCAGGGAGATTCCACTCTTCATTATTGCTGCATTGATCAGAGACAGTATGGTGTCACTACAGTTGAGGCAACTCTGAGGACCTAAGACATTCCAACTGAGGATTTTCAGTCCCTGCAATTGTTCAACAGTTATAAGCTACTTGTAAATTGTGCAGAAGAGGGTGGGAACTGTAGAGAGGATGAGTAAACACACACAGTACCATGGTAGGGAGAGCCATTCAAATGGGAACGAAATAGGAATGTAGTTGTAGTAGGGCACAGTCTAATTAGAGAGATTGATGCTGTTCTCTGCAGCCATGAAAAAGAGTTCTGAAGACTGCGTGACACGCCCTGGTATCAGGGTTAAGGACATCTCCTCAGGACTGGAGAAGAACTTGAAGAGGGAGGGGAGGGATCCAGTAGTCATTATCTACGTTGGCACCAATGGCATTGTTAGACTGGAAAGGAGGCTTTGCTGACAGACTTTGAATAATTAGGACTTAAAATAAGAAACAGAATCCTCAAGGTAATAACTGTTGGATTACTACCCGAACCGCAGACAAACTGCCACAGGAGAATAAAGTAACAAAGTTAAATGTGAGTTCAAAGATTGGTGTGGGGTAGAATGGGTTTCAGTTTGTGGGACATTGGAACCAGTACTGGGGTCAAAGGCACTGTTTTTGTGGGATAAGCTTCACTTGAGCTGTGTTGGTGAATCAAAAAACTAGGACTGTAGAGAGGGCTTTAAACTAATTAGAGGGGGGTAGGGTTTAGGAGAGGGGAAGTGTAACATCACAAAGCAGAGCATATGCCAGGATTCCAGGGAAGCCATTTGGATCGTGATAGGGTGGTAACAGGACAGAATGTACAAACTTAGATAAGCTCTTGTAAATAGGGTCAAAAGGAGAAAAAAACATGGTAAAAAGGCAAAAACAACATTTCTTTATTTGAAAGCACAAAGTATTTGAAACAAATAGCTGAATTAATGACATAAATACAGGTTAATGGGTGCAATCTCATAGCCATTACACAAACATGGTTACAAGGAGATCAAAGGTAGAAACTAAATATTCAGGAATATCTGACTTTTTGAAAGGACAGGCAGTAAGATGGGGTAACGTTGGTATGGGATGGAATAAGAACACTAGCAAGAAATAATTGTAAATCAGAAGATGTAGAATCCATATGGGTAGAAATTAAAATAAAAAAATGGGAAAGAAAATACTGGTAGCAGTTGAGAGGTCAACAGTATGCATATGCTGGGACAGAGAATAAATCAGGAGGAAATGAAAGGATATAACAAAGGTACATTAATCATGGATGATTTTAATTTTCACGCAGATTGATTTGGTCAGATTGGCAGAGGAAGCCATGCAGAAGAACTCAAAGTGCATAGGGAAAATAGAACAGAAAGATTTGGGAGTCCTTTTAAATGTTGTAACTGTACCAGACTCCACCACTTCCTCTGGCAGCTCATTCCATACATGCATCATCCCCTGTGTGAAAAAGTTGCTCCTTAGGTCCCTTCTAATGCTGTTCCCATCATGCTAAACCCTCAAGTTCTGACTCCCCCACCCCAGGGAAAAGACCTTGTCTACTTATCTTATCCTTGCCCCTGTGATTTTATAAACATCCAAAAGGTCACCCCTCAGCCTGCAACACTCCAGGGAAAACAGCTCCTACCTATTCAGCCTCTCCCTCTAGCTCATATCGTTCAACCCTGATAACATCCTTGCAAATCTTTTCTGAACTTTCAAGTTTCACAACATCTTTCCGATAGAAACGAGACCAGAATTGCACACAATATTCCAAAAGTGGCTGAACCAATGTCCTGTACAGTCACAACATGACCTCCCAACTTCTATACTCAATGCTCTGACCAATAAACGAAAGCCTCCTTCACTATCCAATCTACCTGCAACTCAACTTTAAAGGAGCTATGAACCTGCCCTCCAAGGTCTCTTTGTTCTCCAACACTCCCCAGGACCTTACCATTAAGTGTATAAGTCCTGCTCTGATTTGCTTTTCCAAAATGCAGCACCTAGCATTTATCTAAATTAAACTCCATCTGACATTCCTCAGCCAATTGGCCCTTTTCTAAGGAATGATATATTGGATTGTAGGCAGTTCCGAGAAGGTTGTCTAGATTGATACCAGGTATAGAGGGACTGTCATATATGAGGAGAATTTGAGTTGATTGGGCCCGTACTTGTTGGAATACAGAACAATGAGAGGTGATCTCTTTGAAACATGTAAGATTCTTAATGGAATTGTTTCCCTTTAAGGGAGTTTCTAAGATCAGAAGGCACAATCTCAGCATAAAGTGTTTCTCATTGAAAACAGAAATAAGAAGGAATTTCTTCGTTCAGAGCACAGTCAAGCTGTAAAACTCTTTACTGCAGAGGACTGTATCAGCTGAGGTGTTAAGTACATTCAAGGCTGAGAAGGCAGATTATTAATTAGTAATGGAATCAAGGTTATTGGGAGAAAGCAAGAAAGTAGAGTCAAGGATTATCAAATCAGCCATGATCTCATTGAATAGATGATCAGACTCAATGGCTGAATGGCCACTTCAGCTTCATCATATAGCCTTATGATATTTAATAATTTAGACATTGTTAGAAGAAACATAAAATAAGCCTGTCGGACAGCAGTGGTAAGTTGTTAAAATGAACGTAGGGAGGGAGAGGGTCTACTGATGATACACTACTGAATCTGGGGTGGCCTTCTGCTGTTTCTTCTGAAAGCCTGGAAGTAACTCTGCCACCTCCACTATTGTATATGGCTGCCTGATGGGCAGAGAAGGATAAAGAGGTAGGTATCACCACAAGGAGCAGGGCAAGGTAGATTGGTAGATATCAGACTGACCTGAAATAGCCATATCCATCTGCTAATTGAGCAGTAACAAGAATATGGCATCAAGACTTAAACTTATTATTTTATCTGCTGTTTATAGAAACTCTGACGCAAACACCAAACTTAAGCGGAACATTTTCTTGGCAAGTTGATTACACATCAATTAGGATTTAGCTGTAAAGCTTCATTATTTCAAGTGTAATTTCCAATCCATGTTTGGAAAACATCTATGTTTAGCTTTCGTTCCAATTTGAGGTCATTGCAGATACACACTATAAAGATACTCTGCCATATAAATATGGGACAGGGCAATATTACGTATTTACAAAATTATGCAGTAAGTTACAAAAGTTAAAGTTTAAAAGTAAAGTACCAGGCTAATAAATCAAAGTGGTACAAATCTCTTTAATTTAGGGTCAATGACAATATTCTCCATTGTGATTTGCATGAAAGCTATATTCCTATCTGTATAGAGGGTTCAAGTGCTATCTGTTGTTCATTGTGTACTTTCCTGGGGATACAAGATTTAGTTGTGAATATTAGAAAGTATTAAATAGTAAATTAAATTTAAAATTTTTATTGTTTCCCTGTAAACACTGAATTAAATAAAAACAAGACAGTGAGTCAAAATAATGAGAAGTATCTCCACACATATAAACAGAAGGGGGTCTCCAATTCATTATATGTTACCGTCGGTGTTCCAAAGAAGCTCTTTTCCAACTCAAAAATTCATCAGTGAAGAAAGTGCTTTGTGTATTATACCTCCTTTGTTACATATCCATCCTTATTTATGTCGTATAAATTGAAAGCCCATTTAAGTTTGTCCTGTATTGTTCCACGAAGTAAAACAGAAAGGCCCATAACAAAATCCTGAAAAGACAGAGAAATTTAAAGTTTAAGAAATGTTCAATCTGTTTACTAAATGTTAAGACTAAGCAATTTCAATATTTTCATGATGTTACATTGTAAGTGGTCTGCAAATGCACTGTACCACCTAACATTATGTGCCTGTCAATCAATTCTATCTAAAATCTTTGTCAGTTTGTATGCAGTGCTTAAAGTCCACCAGAGGGTGTCATTATAACAAGTTAAGTTAAGGTTATCTTACATTATATTCCCTTCAAAAATGCAACTTTTCATTCATGTCCTGCTCCCGTTTCTGTTGGCTCTTGTGGGGTCCATTCTGTTTTCGAGCTCAATTGATTTAGCAGCAATATTGGTCACTGTTGCTGTGTCTCTGCTCCCCAGCAATTATTAGAATGCTACTAGGGATGCTGTATGGGCCATATTTGGTGATTGATTGACTGGCTGCTTAGCTGTTAATTTTGTTTGTTCACTGTTGTTCAGTTTATTTACCTGTCAGCTTACAAGAGAACCTCATCAGGATCACTGGAGCAATGCTGATCACTACCAGGCCCTCAATTTGCTCAGTCACCTACCACACTTCCCTCACCCTGTTGAACAGTAGGGGTAGAAGTCAGCTTTCATCCTGCACTTATCAAGCAGTTTCTTAATTATTCCAATCTTTTTAAAAATATGTCCTTAAAAAGCATTCATCATTATTCAATTAATATTTAATTTTATTGGCTGAGGCCTAGATCTTAAAAACATTGCTGATGCCTAAGACCCTTTCAATTTGTTAACACAGCAACTTGATCCAGTTACTTGTTCTTCATCTTCTCGTTCAATATTTCATCTTATTCTGGTTCTCCATCCTAATCTCCATTGTCTAACCTGGCTCTAATCTTGTTCTTGAATTCCTTTTGCCTCCAACCCAGTTCTCACATCTTCTGGTGATGTCTGGTTCTCTCTCTCCATTATTATCCATTCCTCTTTGCCACTTGGTCTTGTCTCCTTGTGCAACATCACAGGAGGTTGACTAGTGGCTGCAAAGTAAGCTGCAGAAGGTGCTGGGAAAACTCAGCAGGTCCGGCAGCATCTGTGGAGAGAAATCAGTGTTAAGGTTTCGGGTCCAATGTCCCTTCTTCAGAACAATCGTAATTCTGGTTTCTATCCACGGATGCTGTTTTTGTTTTATTTCTGGTTTCCAGCATCTACAGTTCTTCTGTTTTTTTTCCGAGTAAACATCCTGATTGTTTTAAAGTAGCAAAATCTTGGACTTTCTGAGGGACATCATGGAAGATCTCAAGTAGAAATAGAAAATCAGTACAACAAGCAACATAATGCTTTTTTTTTCAAAAAATTACTTTTAAGATATAATCCTATATCTTTTTCAAGTAATCTGAGTGGACAGCTGAAGCCAAATGCCAACTTGAGGACACCTCTTCCTACTGCCCCTCGACCATGACCCCACCCTCCATCACCAAACCATCATCACCCAGACCATATAGAACCTCATCACCCCAGGAGATCTCCCACCCACAGCTTCCTACCTCATAGTCCGGGAACCCCGCACTGCCCGGTTCTACCTTCTTCCCAAGATCCACAAGCCTGACCACCCTGGCCGACCCATTGTCTCAGCATGCTCCTGCCCCACTGAACTCATCTCTACCCACCTCGACACTGTCCTATTCCCCCCTAGTCCAGGAACTCCCCACATATCTTCGAGACACCACCCACGCCCTCCACCTCCTCCAAGACTTCCGTTTCCCCAGCCCCAATGCCTCATCTTCACCATGGATATCCAATCCCTCTACATCTCCATCTGCCATGACCAGGGCCTCCAACCCCTCCGATTCTTCCTCTCCAGACATCCCCAACAGTACCCTTCCACCGACACTCTCATTCGTTTGGCCAAACTGGTCCTTACCCTTAACAATTTCTTTTTCAAATCCTCCCACTTCCTCCAGACCAAAGGGGTAGACATGGGCACACGTATGGGCCCCAGCTATGCTTGTCGGCTACGTAGAATAGTTGATCTTCCGTAATTACACCGGCACCACTCCCCACCTCTTCCTCCGCTACATTGACGACTGCATTGGCACCACCTCGTGCTCCCGCGAGGAGGTTGAGCACTTCATCAACTTCACCAACACATTCCACCCTGACCTTAAATTTACCTGGACCATCTCTGACATCTCCCTCCCCTTCCTGGACCTCTCCATCTCCATTAATGATGACCTACTTGACACTGACATTTTTTACAAACCCACCGACTCCCACAGCTACCTGGATTATACCTCTTCCCACCCTACCTCTTGCAAAAATGCCATCCCGTATTCCCAATTCCTCTCCCTCCGCCGGATCTGCTCCCAGGAGGACCAGTTCCACCACAGAACACACCAGATGGCCTCCTTCTTTAGAGACTGCAATTTCTCTTCCCACATGGTTAAAGATGTCTTCCAACGCATCTCGTCCACATCTTGCACCTCCGCCCTCAGACCCCACCCCTTCAACCGTAACAAGGACAGAACACCCCTGGTTCTCACCTTCCATCCTACCAACCTTTGCATAAACCAAATCATCTGCCGACATTTCCGCCACCTCCAAAAAGACCCCAATACCAGGGATATATTTCCCTCCCCACTCCTTTCTGCCTTCCGCAAAGACAGTTCCCTCCGTGACTACCTGGTCAGGTCCACGCCCCTCTACAACCCACCCTCCCATCCTGGCACCTTCCCTTGCCATCGCAGGAACTGTAAAACCTGCGCCCAAACCTCCTCCCTCATCTCTATCCAAGGCCCTAAAGGAGCCTTCCACATCCATCAAGGTTTTACCTGCACATCTACTAATGTCATTTATTGTATCCATTGCTCCCGATGCGGTCTCCTCTACATTGGGGAGACTGGGCGCCTTGTAGCAGAGCACTTTAGGGAACATCTCCAGGACACCTGCACCAATCAACCACACCGCCCATGGCCCAACATTTCAACTCCCCCTCCCACTCTGCCGAGGACATGGAGGTCCTGGGCCTCCTTCACCACCGCTCCCTCACCACCAGATGCCTGGAGGAAGAACGCCTCATCTTCTGCCTCGGAACACTTCAACCCCAGGGCATCAATGTGGACTTCAACAGTTTCCTCATTTTCCCTTCCCCCACCTCACCCTAGTTCCAAACTTCCAGCTCAGCACTGTCCCCATGACTTGTCTGGACTTGTCCTACCTGCCTATCTCCTTTTCCACCTATCCACTCCACCCTCTCCTTGACCTATCACCTTCATCCCCTCCCCCACTCACCCATTGTACTCTATGCTACTTTCTCCCCACCCCCACCCTCCTCTAGCTTATCTCTCCACGCTTCAGGCTCTCTGCCTTTATTCCTGATGAAGGGCTTTTGCCAGAAACATCGGGTTTCGCTGCTCCTTGGATGCTGCCTGAACTGCTGTGCTCTTCCAGCACCACTAATCCAGAAGTAAATTTGGTATCATTGTTTCACCAGTATCATCAAAATCATACAAAAGCTGACCATTCATTTAATTACTGTTTGTGGGTTGATGCTGTGCGCAATTTGACTGGTGTGTTTGAAGTACATTATTTGCACAGCAGTCAAAGTTATTCATTAAGCACTTGAAGACAGAGATGTGAGGAGTTGTTCTATAATTGATAGTCTTTGATGCAAGAAAGATAGTATAAATATAAACTTGACAATTCCACTAAACATTTATAATCTATTTTATTATGGAGCCAACTTAAACAAGTCAATCTCCAGTGCAAATATTGCAACAGGTAGATTGGTGAAGATGAGGTCAAGTACATTTTTTCCTCCTCGATAGTTCTGATACCACCTGCAGTAGGCCCTGTCTAGCAGTTATATCCGATAGAATTTGACCAGATGGCCAATATTGGTGTTATAGAATTACTCTTGGTTATAAATATTGACGTCCCCAATCAGAGTCCATTCTCTGAAACTCTCACTGCACCTTCCAAGTGGTGTTCAACATGGAGGAGTACTAATTCATGAGCAATAAGTGATAATTGACAGGAAGTTTCTGCCCCTACTTTGACTTAACACTATGAGAGTTAATGATATCTGGAGTCAATATTGAGGTCTCTCAGTGCAACTCACTCATGACTGTATACCATTGTGCCACCAAATCCGGTGGTCTGTCCTTCCAGTGGGCCAGGATATGCCCGCAGATGATGACGGTGTTGTCTGGTACCTTCTGTGTAAGGAATGATTCTGTGAGAATGACTATGTCAGACTGTTGCTTGACTGTCTGTGGAATTGCTCTCCCAAGTTTGGCATTGGACCCCATCTTATAGCAAGGAGCACTTTGAATGATCAACAGGACTGCATGTGCTATGGTTATTTCTGGAAATTTGGTTGATGCCAATGGCCAGTCCGGTTTTATTCCCTTTGTCAGAAGTCAGAAACAAATCTCTCTGTTTCCGATTATGATGTTGTGTTAGGTGGTGACTGCAGCTTCCTGGAAGGAGATCAATAACTGACTGGATCAGGTGGCTACACATTACAAGTCATTGATGTCTTTGATGTCATTGTCATGATCCACTTCAGCTTGTTGCCTCTGAATCCTGCACTGATATCTCTTCAATCTCCCAGTCAGCTGCACAGAATTACATAAGGAAGGTGGCGTATGGCTTGCTTGTCAAAATCAGAATTTACGTCAACCTTGCCTGGCCAGTCAGAGTGAGCAGTGTTAGCTGACTTTCCACAAGCACAAGGTCCCATTGAATCTACACACAAAACAACCAGGAGTGTCTGTCAATTACAAAGGCTTACATTCCATCAAAAACAAAAGGGTATAAACCAGAAAAACAACACATCTGCAGGTCTGTGCACAGTTCCCAGACAGCTGCCATGATGCTTTCTTCCTGTGACAATCCGTCCTCCCCAATCTCTCCACCCCTTTGGGCAGATGCAAAGGGCAGCTGCTCGGTGACTAGGGACACCCAGTGCAAAAGTAACACATCATACCCATCAGAAATCCGAAACTAACACCCCAATAGCATTGAAATTAATATTATATCATCACTAGACATGTAATTGGATAAACTAAACACATGACATTCTGGCCTGGATAGATCTGGAGCTGCCTAAATTGCACACCACTTGACTTTTCCAAACTGGTGCTAGGTGCCATTTTGTGCATAGCATTCCATTACTTGTCCTGGTCATGTATGAGGGACACAAACGCAGATCCTCTGGGGAGGAGGAAACAGTCAGGCACAGTGGTGAGTTCCACTTCCCACCAGCAGCTCACATTATAAGATTCACCTCGATTGCTCTTCTGAGCCCAAGTCACCAGAAAATCCAACTATTCTATCTACCTCCCAGGCTCTTCACCCTGCCATTGACACAAAGCAGTTTTGCAACCAGCCAATTACTCCTGCAATGGTCCCCATCGATGCATGACCTCACATTAATCAACAATCAATTTTGAATGTGACTTACAGCCAACGCTCAAAAATGGACAAAATAAGAAAGCTGTAGAAAAGGCATAACATTTACAACAGCTAACAAAAGATCAAAAACTAATTGACACAAAACTCTCCTCGCTACAATGAAGATTAGAGAAATTGGGTTTATTCTCCTTGGAGGACAGAAGATTAAGAGGTGACTTTATTAAGGTGTCCAAAATTAAAGAGTAAAGAAGGATATTCTGTTTCCATTAATTGGTATGCCAGGGGTCACAATTTCAAAACTATCAGCAAGAGAGCTAGGAGTGAGATGAGGAGAAACTTCTTTACTCAGAGAGTTCTTAGGATTTGGAAAGCACTGCTTAGGAGAGTGGTGGAGGCAGATTCCATAGGAGGTTCAAAAGAGAGCTATATATGCATTTGAATGGGATGAATTTAGAGGAATCTGGAGATAGGGCTGGAGAATGGAACTAACTGAGTAACTCTTTGGGGAAATGCTACAGACACGATGGGCCAAATGGCATTCTTCTGTAAAATTCAGTGATTCTAATTCATCTAGCTTGTTACAATTACTTCATGGATTCAGAGTTAGCACCTTTAATGTTAACTAATTTTCTTTATTTCATACCTAATGCCCTGTTATATTTGTTATAGCTTCTGTCCCTTGCTGTCAGATGTGCATTTATATCACACTTTTCATATCCACAGGAGATTCCACTCTACTGTACATATGAAAAGTGCCAATTTATGCACAACCAGGTCCCACTAACAACCATGTGATAATTAACTGATAATCTCACTTTTTAAAAGAAGTGATGTTGATCAATCGATAATTATTGGCCAGGACATCACCCTCTTTCTCTTTTCTTTCAAATCATGCCAAAGGATCTTTCTAGGCTAACTGAGGGAGCAGATGGGTGATTGGTTTAAATAACTTATCCAAATGCAGGCATCTCCAATTAAAGTGTTAGGTTAGACTTCTGTTATCTTAGTTATGGAGTAGGATTTGAGCTTTTTTTATTTCAAAAATATACTTTATTCTTAAAAATATGTTTATTTGTATACACAGTCACTAAAGCAGTTCAGTTCTGTACAGTCTTTGCATATGGAGAACAAACAAACCCAAGGCATTTTTTACTAGTACAAAACTATATTTAAATATATCTGAGGCACCAGGAGCGTCTGATAACTGAATGAACCCCCTCTGTACTTGAGCAGAAAGACCTTAGAAGGTGGTCTTTCCCCACTGTGCCTTGGCGGCAGCTTCCCCAAGCTTTAGTGCATCCCTCAGCACATAGTCCTTGGAATGTGCCAGTCTGCAATACTCAGTCAATGCTAACTCCTTGTTCTGGAAGACCAACATGATTCCGGCTGACCAAAGAGTGCCTTTCACCGAGTTGATGATCCTCCAGGCAGTCAATGTCTCGGTGGGTGTCCGGGAAACAGCCCATGGAGCACAGAGAACCACCTTTCTTTTATGTTTCAAAACATACTTTATTCATTAAAATATGTTTATATACATGCACAGTCACGAAAGCAGTTCAGTTCTGCTCAGTCTTTTCATATTGAGAACAAACCAACATTGGAGCTTGACTCTCCTGACATTTGCTCACAATGTTCTGCTGGAGAGGGAATAGTGCTACTAATTGAGCTGCTTCTAACACATTCTGCTTGGGTTTACCTAAATGCTACTCTGTTACACAATTTTGTATGTAGATTTGTAAATTTCCACTTATTTGAACCCACTAACCACCAAAATAACCCCAAGTAATTTATTACCTCAGAATACTATTCACTGCCTTATTCAAATGACACTTTATAAAAGGCCTGATGCCTGGTTTAAATGATATTCATCCCAGTGGAATGGTTTCCTCTTGCCCCAGACCAAGTGTCAGTTCCAGATGAACTGAAATACCTGCTTCCCAAAAATAAAATTTTTTTAGTCATGCATTAAATATTTTAATCTGTCTGACTCTATGTTAATTTTCTTCTGGGTCAGGTAATGGTCTGGACATTAAAGTCTTTGAGGTTTTGATTTTATCTAAATTTGGATTCTAGCTCGTTCAATCAGAAAAATAAAACAAGGAAGTGCAGATGCTGCAGACCTGAAGCCAAAGCAGAAAGTGCCTGATCCTCAGCTCCCCCATGACAGACCTGAATTCCTACTTTCAGGTTTCGGAATCCTGCACCCTCACCCCCACCACCCATGCCTCACATTCCCCCCACCCCCTAACCACTTTTGCAGGCCTTCCCAATGAGTCCTTTGAACTTGCTCGCACCAAATCATTTGAATGTCCTCTGTCTCTCCCCCAGTGCCCAAACTCTGTGATTGACACCCTTGGGAGGGAACCACAAATGACAGCAGGTCCCCTTAGCTAATGGAGCTGGCTACAATACGCACAATACTCAGAGTAACTAAATTGCATTAAAAAAAATGACACTCACCTCAAAGCTCACTGAACCATTGTGGTCTGTGTCAAAGGCATTAAACAGAAAGTGTGCATATGTGGATGCATCTGGAATGAAAAAAAGCAACTTTCTCAATAATTCTGTTAAAATATTAAATGATATAAAACCTCTAATAGTGATGATTTTCTTTCATCAAATTTGATGTCAAAATGAATTGACACAATATTGGATGTATACAACAAAACAGAAATTAAAACAACAAGAATCTTAACTGTCTGGTATTTTCAATTTCATGTTGGAAAATAAATCAACCCTCTAACTCATCACATTTGTGGCCACTGACATTTTCATTATCATGCTATTAAATGTTATCAAGAGCTATTAACCAGAGTTGAAATGTTTCCCTGGGTTGATGGATATTACAACGTCTATTGCACCAACAAACTAATGAATTGTCCCTCATTTACAGATTGCTGCTAGTGTTAGTTATTTGCTTTGCTAATACAAGGCTGATTGGTTTTTGGGGAAATTGTGAAAATCAGAAGTAGTCTCTGGCTAATACAACTGTTAATTATCACGAAATTGAAATTCCTTCAGAATTTCACTCCTCTGGAAATTCCCATGAGTGTACATAATGTTTAGGAATTCTGTTTGGCTCTTCTTTCAGAACCTGTAATACAGAACATGGATTTGACAATTGGACTTCTGGCTGGATGTCTTTACTATGTCTAGGATGACCATTTCAGAGTGAAAATATCTCATAGAGGTTAGGTCATGTGAGAAAACATTATATGATGATAGATCAGTTGACACATGATCACATGGCACTTGACTTTGGTTTGCAACATAACCTTATAAAGTCAGACCATTCACATTCTAAATACTTCCTTCTGTCTTTTAATTGAGAAGAAAATCTTGCACTGTTTTTCCAGCTGAATTGTCACTGGATCCAGCACCAGGAAAGCCATTTGCTTTTCCAGTATGGCATATGGCTGCTCCTCATGCAGGAAGGGCAGTGCGTAGGTGTGCTGTGTGTGTACTGGAAGCTCCCTAACTGGCCAAAACATGACTGCACTGATGGTTTTGACACCAGTTGGAATTTGTACGTCTATTTAGTACATCTGCTGGATGTGCAGCTAACTTGGAATGACCCACATTATGGAATCCCAACGACAACAATCCCCACCACCACCACCACAAATGGCCCACTGAAAATGTCAATCCATTGAAGTGACCAACCATCAACTTTCAGGTAGGGTAATCTTCAGTATCATTTGTTTTTGAAAAATTTAAGGAAGTGCCATGCTGTATTTTTAGAAATGTTGTGATGAGTTGTCCAACCTCACATAGAATCCTTGAGTACCCTAATTCAACAGACATCATTTCAGCATGGACAGCAGCAGTTCGAACCTGGGAGGCTACACAGCAAGGGCTCTGGCACTGAAAGTGAACAGCAGGTTTCCATTACCAAGGTGTCATTGGCATGACTTACACAGTTAATGGTAGGGTCCTGGGAAGTGTTATTGAATAGAACGATTGAAGGTTATAGGTACATAGTTCCTTAAAAGTGGTGAAGAAAGTGGTAACAGTGTGATGAATAAAGCATTTCATGCTTGCTTTCATCAGTTAAAGCTTTGAGTACAGGAATTGGAATGTGTTGTGGACTAGGCCAGACTACTCAAAACATTCTTAAACAGGCAGCTCCGACCATAACTTTACAACTTGTTTCAGTAAGTGGACAGTGAAAATTACCCAGATTACATTAGCCAGGTTGTCTACTAGATTTTAAAACAGACAAAAAATTATTCACAAAATTACACAATGAAACACAAAGAACAGAATAAAGAACCCCTACAGAACTCAGTCTATCCAATTAGACTTAATGATGCTATTCTGAATATAAGCAACAGTCCCAATAAGCAAACTCTCTCTAATAACTAGTATAAATGCTTACAGGTTGAAGTTGAAGGGTAGAAAGAGAAAGAGAGAGAGAAAGAGAGAGTTTCCACATAGCTCCCTGTTGAACTCCTCACCAGGTCAGACTGAACTAAAACTGCTCAGCTAGCTAGAGAACTGACCACTACCCTTTCTTTATACAGGTCACTTCTAAAACATGATTACTTTGGCCTGAAGTCTTCTCTGTTTACATAGAAACAAAAGGCCTCTCAAAGTCCTTTTCATCTCTGTACCAAACCAGACTGATTGGTGCCCAGCCCGGTTTATTACCCCTCTGAAAAAAAATCAAGAGCAGAGTCTCCTTGAGCCAAGGAACAACTTTTAGAAAAATAAAGGGACTAGCTTTGTGACAGACGTTATGTTACAGCTGTACAAAGCATTAGTCAGGCCACATCTGGAGTACTGTGTACAATTCTGGTCACCCTGCTATAGGAAGGATATTATTAAAATGGCGAGGGTACAAAAATGATTTACAAAGATGTTACCAAGACTGGTGGGTTTGAGTTATATGGAGAGGCTGGATAGGCTGGGACCTTTTTCTCTGGAACATAGGAGGCTGAGGGGTTTATAAATTCATGAGGGGCATAGATAAGGTGAGTAGCCAATGTCTTTTCCACAGGATAGGGGAGTCCAAAATTAGAGGGCATAGGTTTAAAGTGTGAGGGGAAAGATTTAAAAGGGACCTGAGGGATAACCTTTTCACTCAGATGGCTGTGCATATATGGAATGAGCTGCCAGAGGTGAGTACAATTACAATATTTGCAAGATATTTAGACAGGTCCATGGATGAGAAACATTTAGAAGGATATGGGCCAAATGCAGGTAAATGGGACTCGTTCAGTTCAGAGGAATTGACCTGTATGAGGAACCTGGAGACAGACATGGGAAGAATGTGCAAGTTCCACACTGACTGTTGCCCAACACTGGCATTGAAGCTGGGATCCTGGTACTGTGAGGCAGCAGTGCTAACCACTGAGCCACCATGCCATCCAGGCACACAGGTTTAGTTGAAAGCACTAGCTTTCGAAGTACTGTTTCTTCAACAGGTGGTTGTGGAGTATAAGATCATAAGAAGTTATAGCAAAAGACTCACAGGGTCTTGGAGCTGTAATGAAATATGAAACAAATTTAGGTAGAGTCTTTCATCTTTTAGAATGGGATATGCTAGATTCAGTTATTTAATATGTAAATTCCAGAACTCCTTTTAAGTTACATTCTCAAGGTAGCTTTAACTTTTCTAACAATAGGTGTATGTGGACTCTGGTTCTTTGAATATTTCTGGTGAGTTTACATATTAAAGAACTGAAAATAGCATTACCCATTCTAAAAGATGAAAGACTTAATCTAAAGTGGTTTATTATATCATTACAGCTCCATGACACTGTAACCCTTTTGCTATAAGATCTGTGTCTTATGATCTTATATTCCACGACCACCTGACAAAGGAACAGCGCTCCTAAAACTTGTACTTGCACATAAGCTTGTTGGACTGTAACCTGGTGATGTGTGATTTTTAACTCTAGATTTCAGAATATAGTTAAAAGAGAGCTTCGCATTTATGTAGGACTTTCCAAGACATCAAAGGTGCCTCAGAGCGTGTTTTGTAAAAAACATTTTTTTCTTTTAAAGTAAAGTAACTTTGCCAAAGCAACAGAATTGCATCTGGATCTCCTCAATAATAATATAATAGTCAATTAATCTTTTCTCATAGTGTTCGCATTCATATTAAAAAAGTTAAATGTTAGACAATCCTGTTAGGTTTTGAGGCTGTAGATAAGGGATATGTTTTATATTTGAATTTTTTAGAACTCACTTGACAAGGTGCCAAACAGTTATTCAAAAAGGGAGAAAAAGGTAAAATGAGTAATTACAGACTAGGCAGCCTAACTCTGGTAAATTATTGGTAAAAATTTAGAAAATTGAAATCGTCATTTGGAAAAGCATAGATTAACCAAAGGCAATTAGCATAGATTGTTTAAGGGAAGATCATATCTGATTAACTTGATTAATTTTAATTGAGCAAGTATAAAGAAGGTAATGAAAGTAGTATGATGATATTCTTGTGTTGTGTTATTGTAACAGAAATAAGGTATGTTGACTCTGTTTCTTTGAATATTTCTACGTGGTTTATTTACTGATAAATTAATAAATGCAGAAGAGTCATCTTTAGACACAGCCTCTGGTTATGTATCAACATTTGGGCACTTTGGAATATTTGGATGTTGAACTTCTCAAAGGCTGTCATTTCAAAAATAGAAACCATGTCTATTTTATTTTCCCAAAGATTGCTCTCATGTGCTACAAAGTGAAAACACGTAAGTATTGGGCAACATCAAAATGAATTGTCAATTTTACATTTCGTCTTCTGTATAAGTATAGAAGTCTAATAGCCTACATGTAATTTCAATAGTTTGACAACTCTTCCAGTTTTTGTTATGGTGTACATTTCTGGAAGTGTGGATATTATCCTTGGATGCTCTTCGTCAGCAGACCTATTGTCAGTGTGTTGGTTGTTATAGTCATAGAGCTATACAGCACAGAAACAGACCCTTTGGTCCTACCATTCCATTCTGACCATAATCACAAACAAAACTAGTTCCACCTGCCTGCACCTGGCCCATATCTCTCCAAACATTTCTTATTCTTGAATTTATCTAAACATCTTTTAAATACTGTAACTGTATCCATTACTTCTTCTGGAAGTTTGTTCCACACATGAACCACTCTATGTAAAAAAAAAATTGCCTCTCATGTCTTTTTAAAATCTTTCTCCTCTCACCTTAAAATTGTGCCCCTAGTCTTGATATCCCTCATCCTAGGGGAAAGACACCTGTCTTTCACCATATCTATATGCCTCAAGATTTTTAAAGTTATTATTATGCCACTGTTATCTTTGTGTTTTTTCATGTGTACTTGGCATCATTGGCATATTATCCACTTCACTCAGCTGGTTCCAGTTCCTCCTCAGCATTGCCTTATTAGATGTCAGGACTTCATAAGAGATGGGCGGTCTGGTGGCTCAGTGGTTAGCACTGCTGCCTCAAAGTGCCAGGGAGCCACATTCGATTCCGGCCTCTGGTGATTGACTGTGCGGAGTTTGCATATTCTCCCCATGTATGCGTGGGTTGCCTCTGGGTGCTCTGGTTTCTTCCAACAATCCAAAGATCTGCAGGTTAGGTGAATTGGACATATTAAATTGCCCATAGTGTTCAGGAATGTGTAGGATCGGTGCATTAGTCATGGGAACTGCAGAGTCATAGGGTAGGGGAATGGGTCTGGGTGGGATACTCTTCAGAAGGTCAGTGTGGACTGGTTGGGCCAAATGGCCTGCCCCCACACTTTAGGGATTCCAAGATTCTATTACACATTTCAGATAGCTCTGAATAACCAGATTTTCATGTTAAGTGTCTCGGACCTATTATCTAAGTTGTAGTTGAGGTCAATTTACATCTGCATGCCAGCCATGCACCATCTTTATCCTCTCTTGCTTGACAAAAAATATATCCGCATTTTGTAGAATTTGGATAAGTGGTGGGTTGGCAAGTTCATTCTTATTTACCTTCTGTACATGATCTCTGCTGGTGACGGCAACTCTATATATAAAGGTGTAGCATATTCCACAGCACAGACCATTTGCTCAATGAGACCTTTTGGAATAATGTACTGATGTCACAAGTCTTATATCTCTGCTGTCACACATTTCCTTAAAAGTTCTGCCTGGATATTGCAGCCACTGCCTAAAATAATATTTTCAGGTGCACCAAATAGACTAAATATCACACTCAATATATCTGCTATGGAAGCACTGACAGTGTTCATTGCCTGTCTGAAACTTGGAAATTTGTAAAAATTATCAGTGTAAGATGATGTCATTTCCTCTCACAGTACATAGATCAGTTACGATCTTGTACCAAGAAACAGATGGAATCATGAGTGCATAAAGGTTGTTTTGATTTATTCAGTAAGTGTGGGCATTGCTAACTGCCCTGTATTATTGCCCATCACTCAATGCTTTTGGTAAGGTGGCAGTAAGTTGCTTTCTTAGACTGCTGGAGTCCACTTTCTGTGGATACACCAAAACTTCTATCAGGGAACTCCAAGATTTTATCCCAGCAATACTGAAGGAATAACGATATATTTCCAAGTTAAGATAATGAGTGATTTGGAGGGGTATTTTCAGAAGGTGTTGTTCTGATGGGTCTGCTGTCTTTGTCCTTCTAGGTGACAGTGGTCATAGGCTTGAATGGTGCTGTTGGAGGTACCTTGGTGAATTTCTGTGGTGCATCTATTTTCTCCATGTTACTGTGGTCAGTGGCTTAGGTTTGCCTCACACATCCTCACTAAGTATTTAAAATCACTGTTAATCCCTGGCCCAGAGACTATATCAAGTGCTAGTCACCCACTCCTTGCCCATATGCCCCTGGTGTAGTTCCAACATTATGATCTGGCAGATAGCTTCAGACACAGGTCCTTGTTTTCCTTTGAAGATGACCCTGGTCACCATTTGAAAGGAAAAAATGTGATTGCACTGGAGGGAGTGCAGTGGAGATTCCTTTTAGACGTGGGAGTCATTCTTTTGCAAGGGATGTTGTCAGAGTTTAATCATTGTGTTACCTCGGGGGTGGGGGGAGCATCCTGCTTACGCCATTCACTTCTACTCTATGGTGTTGTGTCCTCCAGCTGATGTGTCCCCTTGATGCAAAAGGTGTACATTTTGTTGCCTTGTCCCTGACCTCATTGATGTTGGCAAGTTCAGTGGTGTCAGCCCTGGCCCAGTGTACCCAAGCACTTGCATCCAGATGTACCAGCCCATGCAATTTTATAACCTAAATCTGTCCCAGTCTCCTTATCCTGGGAAAAACTGCCCTGAAATTTAAAAATAAAATCATTCTCAAGATGTAAGTGATAATGGTATGGTCATATTTATTGGCCATCCTAACTGTCCTAGAATCTGGATGTAGGTTTGCTCGCTGAGCTGGAAGGATCATTTTCAGATGTTTCATCACCATACTAGGTAACACCATCAGTGAGCCTCCGAATGAAGCTTCATCCAGAGGTTCACTGAAGATGTTACCTAGTATGGTGATGAAACATCTGAAAACAAACCTTCTAGCTCAGCGAGCAAACCGACATCCAGAACCTCAAACTGAGCAACAAATCTTCTCAAAATTTACTGTCCTAGAATCTGTCTTGGTTTGTCTTCTTGATCTGCTGCACTCTTTCAGGTGTCTGATTATTTGTGGTACATGGGAATGCCAACATTGAAGTATGCCATTATGTGTCAAAGGACAATAAACATTTAAGTAGTTAAAATCTATATTTTATTTTCTAAACAATAATCACCTCTTTCTGTTTAGTACATTTAAGCAAGAATTCATGCAAACAATACGATGTTAGAAACACTCAAGAATTGTTGCAGCACCATCTGCAATCTCAAGCTAACGGGTTTAACGGGTCTTGATACAGGTCAGTGGATTTGGATTTTTAAATTACCTGTTGAGCTGGCTTCAGGGTAGTCAGTAGAACATTGGGAACCCCGAATCCGAGGTTTTACCATAAATTATTAACCACATTGCCTGTGATTGCATAACTGAGGGCAGAGCAAGCCATAACCTTGAAGTAATAGGCTTTAGTACAAAAGTACATCCACTGAGGCACCATATAAAATAAACCATCTGTTCAAATTCAGTTCCACTTAGACCACAATTATATGCTTTCACCTCGAAAATGAAAAAAAAATTGTTTCTGTTTTCATTCTGAAATGTTTTCTCTGCTACTCCTCGTCCTGAAACAGTGATATGGCAATGTTCAAGTAACCATCCTTCATAACCAATTGAACTAAACTGTTTCAGCAACGATTTTAAATCATGGTGATTTGGAGGTGGTGTGGGTGCTATTGTCACATCAAGTGTCTTGAATGGCTCTTTAGCAGACTCATATAGAGCAGGTGAACTATAACAATTTGCGGTGGTGCAACAGCCTTATTTGGTCACTCACTGTGCACATCAATTTCTAAACACCAAAGTCTGCATTGCAAATGCATCTGTTATGTCACAAACTGGTGTTAAGCAAAGGCAGAGTTATTGTATCAGCTGTTCCAGATTGTCTCGGATACCGAGGCTGCTTCCAAAACCTGCTATTAAGATGAGACGAGATGACCAGAGCAGAGTGTACATATTCTTAATCTGTTCAAGAATGTTATGGCATAAGTCTGCAGTAAGGTAAGAAATAAACTCAGGCTATTGGTCCTATTTACTACCACTGCACGACAACAGCCTGAGATGAGCAGATTATAACCAGTCTAGCTATAGAAAGCCTAATAATGTCTATGGTTGCCAATACAATTGATTGGAATTGAAACCTTAGAGATAGAAAATGGAAAATTAATCTTAGAGGCACCAAGACCCATTACAATTCAAATGATGGAGGTCAACTAACAGAGCACAGGCCAAGGACCTTTTTTGGTTATATCAATCAGAATAAGATTTCATACAGAGAGCCATTTGAGCAATCTGATCCCCATTTCTGTTCTATTTAATTTATATTGAGTTTTCTTACAACTATAATATCGTCATATCTGTTTCTCAAATGCTGCCAAACCAGATCCATGAGCTTACTGAAAGATACAGAAGTATATGGTTATTGAATCTTACAGTCCTTCTGACACTGCGTCCAGGCCAGTCCTCTCAGTAGCCAGAATAATGTTATCAGCATTTGACTCCAAAAGCACATTAGAGAACCCCCTCAGAGTGAACAGGCACTAGCCAGGGATGGGTTTTACCAGTGCTTTGCTGATTGGCTGCAAGGATGAGAGGACTTTGTAACATGATGTTGTAAAGTATCAGGGAGGGGAACACGCTATCTTAGTGCTGGCATAGCTTGTGAAGGTCTCTAGAAATGTCAGCAATATGACTAAAGGTAAGCCTGGAAATGCAATCATTACATCAGCATTGGGAGAGATTGCCAGCAAGTGGGAAACCTTGGTGGTCTGCCAATGGACTCATGAGGGGAATTCTTCTTTATGGTTAATCTATAACCCAGAGAGGGCACTTGACTTTTCAAACTTCTGCCACATATACGGGTGGGTGTGTGTGTGTGTGTGTGTGTGTTTTTCCAAAGGTCAGTACTTCACACTGCTTTGCATTGTGCACCATCTTTAATGTTGTTGTCCATTTCACCATCATGGTCTAATACTTTAACAGGTAATTGCAAATTTTTTAATGCTTCACATTACATCCAAATGTGACGTGCTCATAAAGACCACATAATGTAATGGAGCCAAAGCTGACCTTTGGAGCAATCACTGTTAAACTATGCCCTGGAGAGATTTCATAGTTAACCAATAAAATTCTAACAGGAGTGGGTAAATGCAGGAAGGATGTTCCTAATGACTGGGGAGCCCAGACCCATGGATGTGGGGCAGGTTACTTAGGACTGAGATGAGGAGAAATTTCTTCATCCAGACATTGGTGAGCCTGTGGCATTCTCTGCCATGAAAAGTGGTTGAGGGCAAACATTGAATGTTTTCAAGAAGAAGTTAAAGGGATCAAAGAGAATGGGGAGAATGCAGAAAGAGGGTACTGAGTTGGAATATCACCCATGATCAGATTGAATGGCCAAATGCCCTCCTCCTGATCTATTTTCTATGTTTATAAGACTTCAATCACCATCACCACCTTTGCATCCAGTCACTGACCCAATCTTTTGTCCATTCTTTGACTTTCCCCTTAATTCTGTGGGCTTCCATTTTCTTATTAAGACTCCTTTCTGGCATTTTGTCAAATGTCTTCCATAAGGCACAGATACAGCATCTATTGCACCATCTCAATCATTTAGTTCCTCAATTCATACAATTCATATTTTTGCCATGGTTTCTACCTCTTCATCACAATTCCCACTGAGTCTTTAATAGGCTCAAACCTTTTCCAAGCAAGTATCAACAAGAAACCCAAAGAACAGAAACAAATTGGTGGAAAAAAGCAGGTCTGGCAGCATCTGTGGAGAGAAAGTAGAGGTAATGTTTTGGGTCCAGAGGTGATTAAGTTCCTACTTTTGTTTTCCCCCTTTGGGGAAAGTCAAAATTTGATTGAAGTTGCATTTTTGGGTCTTTGCTGTCTTTAGCTCTCTTCTTATTCGGTTGACCTGTTAAAAATCTCCTGACCCTTGCCCCTCAGGCTGCCAAGTAAAAGCCAAGGCTCTTGTGATGTCACTGAGATACAACATGCTCATATGCAAAAAAAAGAGATAAGATTAAAAGAAAACAATGGATCAGCTTATTCGAGACTGAAAAGATGCCTGATGATTTTAATTGTTAGTGAGATCAGGTTAAAATTGTCCCCTTTTCCACTTGTGTTTCATAGACTCAGAGAATGTGACAAAAGAAGATTACAAAAGAAATGATAAACTATCAACGTAGAAGACTAGATCATTGCTAGTCCAGTGGGAGATTCTTTATTCCAAGGCTCAGCAGGGAAGTGGATATTATGATTTCAGGTGCTTTAGGGAAGGATTTATGATGTGGACTTTTAAGAATCTATAGATGGGAGGGTAATGATTTAACCTTTGTTAATCTAACGGGGACAAGCCATGATATCAACTTATTAAGACCCTCATGGGAAAACAGCTATGTCAAAAAATTTAAAAGCTGGTAAATGCTATATTTCTCATCAATCTCAGTTCATAGCAATCAATCTGTAATTTTCCTTTTGTCATTGAAGAACTTTTATCAAATCTGATCTGCAACAATCCAACAGGAAGGAGTTTGTATATGAGATCTCGGTTTAGTTCCTCTCTAATGCCCTTAAACATATTCTGGCTTTGCAGATTTATGGTCAAATTTCCTGTAATGTTATGCTTGGATCTCTTGAATTAGAATATCAGATGCTTCCACACCACTTGAATTGGTCATACTAAAGTCAGAAACAATACCACTTTAGCAATGAGGCATCCTCAAATTCCCTGCAAACTTTTGCATGGACGAACACACCATTCCCTTTCAATATTTACTCCATTGTCAATGCAATTTGACTGCCCTGATTTTGTCCCAACCTGATCTTAACCGAAGCATTTGTCAATTGAATCTCTTCGCAACGGTGGGGTGGAGGGGCTGGGAAAGGAGTCAGGTTATTTGAAATTGGGAAACTCAATGTTGAGTCCTCCAGGTTGTAGGCTGACCAGGCGGAAGCACAACATCACCATTCGCTATGACATTTTGCTGTTTCTTGTGTTACCACAATCTTTAAATTAATGCCCATTGGATCTCATTCCTTCATCCATTGGAAATAGTGGCTCCCTACCTATTCTGTACAGAATCTTTATGGTTATGAAAACCTCTAACAAATCTCTTCCTAAACTGCCCTTCTCCAAGGATACAATCTCACCTTCTGTTTATCCATGTGACTAAATCCCCTCATTACGGGAATCATTTTCTCGAATCTGCATCATTCTCTCATGCCTTTACCTAAACTTTGGGCACAGTACTCAAGTTGGAGTTGAATCAATATGTTATAGAGCTTTATCAAAATATCTTTACTTTTAAATTCCATGTCCTTAATTATAAATCCCAGGATCCTACATGCTTTATTAACCACTTTCTCAGATATCCCTGCACATATCTGCACCAATGCTGAATGCTGTTTAGAACTGCATACTTTATTTTATATTGCTCATCATCATTGTTCCTACAAAATGGCATTATTTCCCAGCATTAAATTTCATCTTGTTCATACATTCCTCTACCCTGTGCTCTCTCAAAGGTTATCACTAACCAGCTCACAGTTCACAAGGCTTCTGTTTTATGTCAATTTGCAAATATTGATATTTGCCCTTTCCAGTATACCCAAGTCTATTTTGTTAAAATATAATCAAGCAAAACAGTGCTCCTAACACTGACATCTTCTGAACTCCACTGTATACCTTTCTCCAAACTGAAAACCAACAGTTCACCAGAATTCTGTTACTTGACAGGCTCTAACATTGTTGTTAAGCCGATAATGTGACACTGTACCAAATGCTTTCTGGAACATCAAATAGACCATATTAATCTCATCAAACATCTATTACCTTATATAAAAAAGCTCTAAGTAATTAAACATGTTTTTTTTCTTAACAAATCTATTCTGGCTTTCCATAATTAATCCACATTTGTGCATGTAATTGTAATTTTGTTTTTAATTATCATTTCTCAATGCTTTCTCATCACTAAGGTTATTCTTCACTGGATTAGTGGTGCTGGAAGAGCACAGCAGTTCCGGCAGCATCCAACGAGCAGCGAAATCGACGTTTCGGGCAAAAGCCCTTCATCAGGATTCCTGCCAGATTTCGCTGCTCGTTGGATGCTGCCTGAACTGCTGTGCTCTTCCAGCACCACTAATCCAGTATTTGATTTTCAGCATCTGCAGTCATTGTTTCTACCTTATTCTTCACTGGCCTATTCTTATTGGTCTTATCTATACGCCCCACTTCTGAACAAGATGTAATGTATTCAGTTCTCTAGTTCTCTGGTTTCATCTCTGGTTCTGAGGTGGATTGGAAAATTATGACCTCTTCAATTCCTACAACTTTCTTTTCTCAGTATATTGACATATCTCTTCTATTTGTACTGAATTTTCAGTTGTAAGTATGGACAGTCTACATCCTCTTGAATGTTTAGATCATCCTTCTTCACTATGACTTGGGTAGTACCTTATTTGAGAAAAAGAAATGCCAAATATTCATAATTAATTTATCCGTTCCTCTTATCTTGATATCTTGATGGGTAAACCCCCTGTTAAGTTCATAATTGGCTCCACTTAACTTTTTACTTTTAGTCCACTTAACTTTTTACTATGTTCTTACTATTTCAATTCCATTTGGTGTTAAACTGCCAGTCTCTTCTCATTTGTTTCTTCATTGTCCTATCCCTGCTCAGTTCTTCTCCATTTAGGCTGCTTCTCAATCATATCCATCTCACATGTCATATGCACCCTTCTATGACTTCATTTTACTAATTATTTCTTTCTTCAGGAAAGCTCTATATAAGCTCTATATTTTTTGTCTTTCTTTTACCCCAACTGCAAATGCACCTGTACTGTATCCAAACTGTCTCCTTTTTTAAAAGGCACTGCATTGATAATTAATTCTGTAACAGAACAATCTTCAATCTTTGACTGCAATTAATCTGGACTATCTGTACTCACTTCAGTGAAGTTGGCTTTACCCAGATTTATAGTTTTGCTCCTTGTCTTTTCCATTCCTATTCTAACCTTGTGATTTCATGATTACTGTCTCCTAAATGTACCCCGAATAAAGTTTGATTCACTCTCCACCATCAGGTCCAGCAATTCCCCTTTCCTTATTGGAATAACAATGTACCAATGTAGAACATTCTCCACAGCACACTCTAGAAACTCTTATACCTTGTTACCCTTTACACTACTACTATCTCAGTCTATATTTGAATAAATAAAACCTACAATTACAATAACTTTATAATTTTTACACTTCTATGGAACTTGCTTGTAAAGTTATTCTTCCATACCTTTTGCTACTCATTGTTGACCTTTAAAATATACTCAGCTTTATAATGGTAACTCTCTGTTTCTTAGTTCTAACTCAAACAGATTCCAACCTTGAACCCTTTAAGAAAATCTGTCTCCAGCACTATAAAGTTCTCATTTATTTCCTTTCTGGTCTTTCCTGAATACCATGTATTGAGGTATATGTTGAACATGGTCCTGTCTTTTTTGAGCCAGGACTCCATTATTCTCACAATATTATGTGACTTTCTGCACTTGCAGCTCAGCAACCACTTTTCTTTAACTACATTCCATTCCATATGTAATTTAGGCCTTATTACATTTTCTCTTATGCTGATCTACTTTACGCTTTCCCGCTCTGGTCATTGACTTCTCTCTTAATTCTCTGCATTTGGGTTTTCCTCTCTAAATCGCCTCTTGATTCCTTCACCTTTGCTGAATTCATGTAAATCTTCTCCAGATACACTAGTAAATCAACCCTCAAGGACATTGATTCTGGTTCTGTTCAGATGCAACCTCCCTGACCTGAAAAGTTCCTAGCTCACCCAAACCAGATCCAAATGTCCCAGGAAACTAAAGCCTGGTGTTGTTTTCCTATTTTCATAGAGCATCTTAACCCATATTGTTGTTTTTGTGGGTCTGTTGTTTTGTCAGATT
Organism: Chiloscyllium punctatum; assembly: GCF_047496795.1. Taxonomy (NCBI): domain Eukaryota; kingdom Metazoa; phylum Chordata; class Chondrichthyes; order Orectolobiformes; family Hemiscylliidae; genus Chiloscyllium; species Chiloscyllium punctatum. The sequence goes on from NC_092739.1 coordinate 53,534,031, forward strand.
TTGGGATTTAAGATGGACCAAACACATTGCTTAACAAATACGAATTTTAAAGAAGTGATTTTGAAGTTTGAAGTTACTAACTTCAGTTTCTGTTTATTTTCAAAGTTCACTTACTGACAAAAAGTTAAGCCACACTTAAATTAGCTCCATGCTAACCTTTATGCATTGTTGAGGACTATTTTATGTGTGGAATTATTATTGAAACAGCATGTATTGAAGTTGTCCATTGAATTCACCAAATAAATTATCAAACAATATTCATCTTGAGTGAATATTTTCCCTCCCTGGCTTAATCCATTTACAAACGTAAATTAATAATTATAAACTCACCACATTGTCATAGCAGATAATACTGGCATTTGAATCAAAAGGTGAGCATTTAAATTCCACTCCTACTCCAAGATTCTGATCACTTAATTCAGGCTGACATTTCAGTGCAGTTATAAGGAGAGCTGCACCGTCAGAAAGGCAATTTTTTTTGGCTGTCATGTTAAACTGACACACCAGTTATTAATGGAGGTGGCCACAAAAGATCTCAGATTAATATTTATTGGAGAAAAACATGAGTAACCTCCCTAGGGTCTTAGCTAAGAATGAATCCCTCAACAGACATCCCTAAAAAAAAACATATGTTGTCACTATGTAATTTTAGTTAGTGAGAACTTGCTCAAGTTCAAGAAGGCATATGATATGCTTGCTTTCATTGGTTGGAACATGGAGTATAAAAATTAGCAAGTCATGTTGCAGGTGTTTAGAAATTTAGTTCGGCCACTTTTAGGATATTGTGTACACTTCTTGTCGCCACACTACAAGGAGGATGTGAAGGCTTTGGAGAGGATACAGAAACTGCTCACTCTGATGTTGCCTCATTTGGAGATTATTAGCTATGAGGAGAATGTTGAAGGATGAGGGGTGACCTGATAGAAGTTTACAAAACTATGAGAAGCAGGATAGAATGGATAGTCAGAGATTATTTTCCACAGTAGAAATGTCAATTAACAGGGACTAAAGGTAAAAGGGGTATGTTTAAAGATGTAAGAGGCACGTTTTTAACAGAGGATGGTAAGATGGAATGCACTACCAGAGGAGGTGGTAGAAGCAGGTACAATAGCAATGTTTAACAGGCATCTTGACAGATACATGAATAGTCTGGCAATAGAGGTACATGGATGCCACAGAGGCAAATGGTTTCTAGTTTAGAAAGGCATCATGTGGTGATGCAGTCTTGGTGTGCTCAAGGGCCTGTTCCTGTGCTGTACTGTTCTTTGTTCTTATCTTGCTAATGTCATGCTCTGAGGGCATGAAGAGAATTCCCAAAGAAAACTACATTCTCTTCCAGACTTCTGTCTTTAAACTTTGTTTATTTTAGAAATAACAATTTTGCTTTACTCATAAAATGGTCCAAGTCAATGATCATATATCTGGAAGATTCTGAATCCCGTCTTGTGGAGATAGTCCAGCGAAAGCTGACATAAAGGACTCGGAAACAAGCCGTAACCCTCTAAATCATCTCTGGACTAAAAAAAGTATTTGGATCCTTTATGCTAAACTAGGACCTAATGCTTTTCCGATGACCTCATACCCTCACATTGGAAGTTCTGGGGAAGGTAAAGCTTCATGATTAGCTTTAACTAACGTAACATTTGGTTCACTGAGATTGACCATTGACACCCGAGGTACCTGAAACACAAACAGAAAACTCAGTAGCTCTGGTGGCATCCACAGAGAGGTAAACTGAATCAATATTCTAAGTTTAGTGACCTTTCCTCAGAACAGGAAGTGATGGTGGGGGGTCAAGGTTGTAGAGGAAGGAAGTCAGATTCATGGAGACAATGCCAAGCGGGAGATAGAAAAAAAGGAGCAGATAAAGGGATGGCTGATGATAAACTGAGGGAGACATAAATGCTGAGTGGCTTTTACCAGGATAAACCTTACAGAATGGGACCTGAAGGCCTGGGTAACAAACACAGGGAGGGTATTCACACATTGAAATAGTTAAACTCAACACTGACTCCTGAGGGATATAAGGCACCTAGGTGGAGGATGGGGAGGGAGGGGAGAGTTGGGGTTCCTCCAGCTTGTATTGAGCTGCATTGAATCACTACAGCAAGCCTGACACAGGAATTTTCCAATAGGAACATGGTGATTTACTGAAGTTGCAGCAACTGGAAGCCGGGGATCATTTTTACAAACAAAGCAAAGGTGTTCTGCAAGATGGGTACTGAGTCTGCATTTTGTCTCTCTAACATAGAGGAGATCACACCGAGAACAGCAAATATGTAGACTGAACTGAAGTGCAGGTAAATAGCTGCTTCATCTTGAAGTTATGTCTAAGGCCTTGGGTAGGGAGGAGGTAAACAGATCAGTGTTAAACCTTCTGAAATTTCATGAGAAGGTGCCATGGGGGTGTGGGACATTTTGGGAGTGGAGAAAGAGTGAACCAGCGTGTCCCTAAGGAAAGGGTCCCTGTAGAATATTGATAATGGAGTGCAGGGGAACATGGGGTCTGGTGGTGGCATCCCACGCGATGTGGTAGAACTGGCAGCCTAAGATCCATTGGATATAGAGGCTGGTGGCATGAAAAGTGAGGTCAAGGGGGTCCCTATCACTATTGTAGGGCAGAGGTTTTAGGAAATGGGTCAGACACAGCTTATGGCCCTGTGAGTTTTCTCAGTTGAGGAAAAAGGTGGACGTTTCTGAGGCCTCTATTTCCTCCTTCCATTGATGTATTCATTTAGGTGTTTCTTGAATGCTGCTACTGTATCTGCTTCCACCACCTCCTCTGGCAACATGTTCCAGGCACTCACCACCCTTTATGTAAAAGGCATGCCTTGTACATCTCTTTTAAACATCCCCCCTTGCACCTTGAATACGTGTCCTCTAGTAATTGACTCCTCCACCCTGGGAAAAAGCCTCTTTGTTTCCACTCTATCTATGCCACTTCCAATCTTATAAACTTCTATCAGGTCTCCCCTCAACTTTTTGTGTTCCAGTGAAAATAAACCCAGTCTATCCAGCCTTTGTTCAGAGCTAAAATCCCCAATACCAGGCAACATCTTGATAAATCTTTTTTCTACCCTGTCCAAAGTATCCTCATCTTTCTGGTAGTGGAGTGACCAGAACAGTACGTAATATTCCAAGTGTGGCCTAACTAATGTTTTATAAAGCTGCAGAATAACTTATCTATCCTTCTAATCAATGCCCCTGCCAATGAAGGCAAGCATGCCATATTACTATCTGCCACCTTCAGTGATCTGGGGTAAAGATAGCTGGGAAAGCGATAGGTAGATGCAGGGGGCTAGTGATGATGATAGGTTGGAGTGGAGGGTGGACTGGATAGGTGGGAAGGAAGATGGATAGGTAGGATGGTTCAAGAGGGCAGTGCCAAGTTGGAGTGTTAGATCTGGGATGAGGCAGGGAGAGGGGAGATAATGAAGCTGGTGAAATCAATGTTGATGCCATGTGGCTGAAGGATCCCAAGGTGGAAGATGAGGCATTCTTCCTCCAGGTGTCAGGTGGCTCGGTTTTGGTGGTGGAGGAGACTGCGGACTTGCATGTCCCCACCCCCTCCCATTTATCTCTGAGGCTCCTTCCCCTTCCTCCCACATACCCAATGAAGAGCATATGCCCAAAATGTCAATTCTCCTGTTCCTTCGATGCTGCCTAACTGGCTGTGCTTTTCCAGCACCACACTTTTTGACTCTGATCTCCAGCATCTGCAGTCCTCACTTTCTCCACTTCAGTGGTCTCAATAACTTGATTGAGTTTTTTGAGGAGTTGATGAAGATGATTGATGAGGGAAAAGCAGTTGATATTGTCTACATGGACTTCAGAAAAGCTTTTAACACAGTCCCTCATGGCAGACTGGTACAAAAGGTGAAGGCACATGGTATCAAGAGTGAGCTGGCAAGATGGATACAGAACTGGTTTAATCATAGAAGACAGGAGTAGCAGAGGGAGGATGTTTTTGGAATGGAGGACTGTAACTAGTGGTGTTCCACAGGGATCAGTATGGGACCTCTGCTGTTCGTGATCTACACAAATGATTTGGAGGAAAACGTAGATGGTTTCATCAGTACATTTGTAGACGATACAAAGTTTAGTGGAGTTGTGGATAGTGAGGAGATTGTCAGAGAATACAATAAGATACGAACAGTTGGAGTATGGGCAGAAAAATGGGGCAGATGGAATTTACTCTAGACAAATAAGAGGTATGCATTTTGGAAAGTCAGATACAGGTGGAAATTATACAGGGAGTGACAGAACCCTTAGGAGTCTTGATATGCAGAGGGATCTAGGTGTGCAGGTCCACAGACCACTGAAGGTGGTGAAAGTGAGGACTGCAAATGCTGGAGATCAGAGCCAAAAGGTGTAGTGCTGGAAAAGCACAGTCGGTCAGGCAGCATCCAAGGAACAGGAAAATTGACATTTCGGGCATTAGCCCTTCATCAGGAATGTGGGGGAAGGGGGAGGGGGCTCAAAGATAAATAGGAGGGGGGGCTGGGAGGGTGCTGACATGCAAGCCCTGGATCTTCTCCACCGTCAAATCCTAGCCACTTGACGCCTGGAGGAAGAATGCCTTATCTTCTGCTTTGGGACCCCCTAACTACACGTCATGAGTCTTGACCATGCTGCCTATCGCTAATCAGTCCTTTTGCTTCTACATGCACATAGATCTTGTCCCTGAGAATCTTTTTAATAATTTCTCTACCACTGACGTGAGGCTCACAGGCCGATAATTTCCTTGATTATCCATGTTACCCTTTTTAAACAATGGGATAACATTGGCTATTATCCAGTCCTCTGGGACCTCAACTGTGGCCAAAGAGGATACAAGATGTCTGTCCATGATGTCAATCTCTCCAGTGCAATCACATTTCTCCTTTAATGTGGGTTCCAGAACTGCATACAATAATCTCAGTGCATACAATAATCTAACCAACATTTTGTACAGTTTCAGCATCAACATCCTGCTCTTGAATTTTCTTAACAACTTTATCTAACTGCGCTACAACATTAACAGACTAGTCCCTCTGAACCTCAGTGTTTCCCAGGGTTAATCATATATTTCCTTAACTTATTTGTTTTGCCCAAGTGCATCATCTCGCACTTATCTGGAAACTATGATTGGACACTGACCTCCAGGAAGTTGCAACTCCAGTGAATTGATTTTTACTATCTTTGGATTTATCAACGTTTGTAGTTTATAATCCATCCCCTTCTCATGCTCCTTAATTTCCCAAGGGCTTGGGGTGTGGATAAAATAGCAAAGTAATTCCCTCAGTTTAAATGTTTTGTTAATAGGTGCTATCTTTGAATTCAACTTAATAGTTTTCACAAAACAAAAAAGAATCCAAAGAACTGCGGATGCTTGAAATCCAAAACTAAAGTAGAAATAGCTGAAAAAACTCAGCGAGTCTGGCAGCATCGTGGAGAGAAAGCAGAGTTAATGTTTTAGGTCCAGTGACCCTTCTTCAGAACTGAAAAGAGCCACAGGACCCAAAATGCTAACTCTGTTCTTTCTCCACAAATGTTGCCAGACCTGCTGAGTTTTTTTTTCCAGGTATTTCTGTAATGTTTTTCGCTTTTCCAAAATTGGAAGCTGAAAACTGGAGGTGGGTAACACCCTTTAGCCTATCTCAGGAAGGGATGGGAGTGAAAAGGCTTAAGTGAGTTCTGAAAAAGAGTCATACTGAACTCGAAATGTTAACTCTGTTTTTCTCTCCTTAGATGCTGTCAGACCTGGTGAGTTTCTCCAGCATTCTCTGTTTGTTTTAATCAAACAGTGTTTTGCTGTTTCTGTGTAATGAGGGAAAAGCAATCACAATTCAAGTCATTGTCATTCTCCCTTTGTCTTTGATACTGGAGTTGCTGTGCTTCAAAGAGTTCTTCACATTCTGTGAAGCACTTTGCGACATCTTGGTTTCATGGAATGTACTATAAAAATGCAAGTTCTTTCTTATACTGATTACACTAATTTTCATGGAAAACTTCTCACCTCCTTGGGGAAAAAACTGTGCGTAAATCTCTTTGAATGTCTCTTCATTAACTATGCCACTGGGACATTCCTGTGGTTAAGCAGAAACAAAACACATTGAATAAATCCTTTATATTGAAACAAGTATATTTTATATTTATCTGTACATTAACTTCACAGCCACAATAAATGATGTACTATTTACATCAATAAAATAATATGAGGGATTACACATAATTTGATGCTGTGATTTTTAAAACTTCAATTTTAATTTTATAGTCTGACATTAGGATTAGGCACATACTTAAATATTCATTTTGTTCCTGTGCAATGGTGCATTGTGCTCCTCTTCAAATTAATAGCAACAAATAGTTACTGGTTTGACAAATTGTGAAATTAACCACCATGGCTGCGAGCAAGACAAATATTCTCGGTAAGGCTAAAATATATTGTGCAAACAAATTGCAATTATCTAATGAGTGCAAACAAGTGAGAGCTCTATTATGTCAAGCACATTTTCTGCTTCAGGACTTTGACTGGCATTTTGAGACAATGTGCAAATATCTTGGAGGAACTGCATTGGGTTGCCTCCGGGAACATTACGCATGAACCAAAAATTGTGTTGATAATTAGACTTTAGATAATCAATTATTAACCACAGTAGATGTTTAGACACGGGGCAGCTTAATTGTCCTAATATCAAAGCAGAAGGTGATTAGAAATTGTGAAAATGTCCAGAACAAACAAATTGATAAACACCACTTTAAACTTACTGCAAACTACTGTGATTAAAAACAGTATTGTTTGTATTTCTCATTATGTCACAACAGTCAATTTCTAATGAAAGGTCAATGACCTGAAATATTTTCCTTTCCTGTAAACAGATGCTGCTGAACTCTTGATTACTTCCAGCATTTTCTATTTTTTTTATTTTTACATATCCAGCAGCCCGATATTTTGTTTTGGAATCAATTTGAGATAGCCTTGTTTTGATGATGTTTTACATTGGCACTACAGAAAAAAGAACGTAATTATGTGAAAGTGAACTTTACAGTTATCAATTTTTTTGCTGGTATTCTCTGCTTCGGAGGCATCTTGAAATGGTAGAGAGACTGGTGTGATGGCTTTGGGGACACCTCCGTTATGAGAATATTCTCACCTTTCTGTGCTAGTGGTAGTGTTCCAGGGAAGCTTAATGCAAACTGGACGAACAGCACCTCATCTTTCAGTTAGGTACTTAGAGTGTCATAGACTCATAGAGACGTACAGCACAGAAACAGACCCTTCGGTCCAACTCCTCCATGCCGACCAGATATCCCAACCCAATCTAGTCCCAACTGCCAGCACCCAGCCCATATCCCTCCAAACCCTTCCTATTCATATACCCGTCCATAATCCTTTTAAATGTTGCAATTGTACCAGCCTCCACCAATTCCTCTGGCAGCTCATTCCATACACATACCACCCTCTGTGTGAAAAAGTTGCCACTTAGGTCTCTTTTATATCTTTTCTAAACCTATGCCCTCTAGTTCAGGATTCCTCAATCCCAGAGAAAAGACTTTGTCTATTTATCCTATCCATGCCTCTCATGATTTTGTAAACTTCTATAAGGTCACCTCTCAGCCTCCGACACTCCAGGGAAAACAGCCCCAGCCTGTTCAGCCTCTCCTTATAGCTCAAATCCTCCAACCCTAGCAACATCCTTGTAAATCTTTTCTGAACCCTTTCAAGTTTCACAACATCTTTCCGATAGGAAGGCGAGCAGAATTGCACGCAATATTCCAACAGTGGTCTACCCAATGTCTTGTGCAGCCGCAACATGACCTCCCAACTCCTGTACTCAATACTCTGACCAATAAAGGAAAGCATACTAAATGCCTTCTTCACTATCCTATCTACCTGCGACTCCACTTTCAAGGAGCTATGAACCTGCACTCCAAGGTCTCTTTGTTCAGCAACACTCCCTAGGACCTTACCATTAAGTGTATAAGTCCTGCGAAGATTTGCTTTCCCAAAATGCAGCACCTCGCATTTATCTGAATTAAACTCCATCTGCCACTTCTCAGCCCATTGGCCCATCTGGTCCAGATCCTGTTGTAATCTGAGGTAACCCTCTTCGCTCTCCACTACACCTCCAATTCTGGTGTCATCTGCAAATTTACTAACTGTACCTCTTATGCTCGCATCCAAATCATTTATTTAAATGACAAAAAGTAGAGGGCCCAGCACTGATCCTTGTGGCACTCGACTGGTCACAAGCCTCCAGTCTGAAAAACAACCCTCCACCATCATCCTCTGTCTTCTACCTTTGAGCCAGTTCTGTATCCAAATGGCTAGTTCTCCTTTTATTCCGTGAGATCTAACCTTGCTAATCAGTCTCCCATGGGGAACCTTGTCAAACGCCTTACTGAAGTCCATAAAGATCACATCTACTGCTCTTCCCTCATCAATCTACTTTGTTACTTCTTCAAAAAACTCAATCAAGTTTGTGAGAACATGATTTCCCATGCACAAAGCCATGTTGACTATCCCTAATCAGTCCTTGCCTTTCCAAATACATGTACATCTTGTCCCTCAAGATTCCCTCCAACAACTTGCCCACCACCGAGGTCAGGCTCACCGGTCTATAGTTCCCTGGCTTGTCTTTACCACCCTTCTTAAACAGTGGCACGTTTGCCAACCTCCAGTCTTCCGGCACCTCACCTGTGACTATTGATGATACAAATATCTCAGCAAGAGGCCCAGCAATCACTTCTCTAGCTTCCCACAGAGTTCTCGGGTACACCTGATCAGGTCCTGGGGATTTATCCACCTTTAACTGTTTCAAGACATCCAGCACTTCCTCCTCTGTAATCTGGACATTTTGCACGATGTCACCATCTATTTCCCTACATTCTATATCTTCCATATCCTTTACCACAGTAAATACTGATGCAAAATATTTATTTAGTATCTCCCCCATTTTCTGTGGCTCCACACAAAGGTCACCTTGCTGATCTTTGAGGGGTCCAATTCTCTCCCTAGTTACCTTTTTGTCCTTAATATATTTGTAAAACCCTTTGGATTCTCCTTAATTCTATTTGCCAACACTATCTCATGTCCCCTTTTTGCCCTCCTAATTTTCCTCTTAAGTATACTCCTACTTTCTTTATACTCTTCGAAGGATTCACTTGATCTATCCTGTGTATACCTTACATATGCTTCCTTCTTTTTCTTAACCAAACCCTCAGTTTCTTTAGTCATCCAGCATTCCCTATATCTAACAGCCTTCCCTTTCACCCTGACAAGAATATACTTTCTCTGGATTCTTGTTATCTCATTTCTGAAGGCTTCCCATTTTCCAGCCGTCCCTTTACCTGCGAACATCAGCCTTCAATCAGCTTTCGAAAGTTCTTGCCTAATACCGTCAAAATTGGCCTTTCTCAAATTTAGAACTTCAACTTTTAGATCTGGTCTATCCTTTTCCATCACTATTTTAAAACGAATAGAATTATGGTCGCTGGCCCCAAAGTGCTCCCCCATTGACAACTCAGTCACCTGCCCTGCCTTATTTCCCAAGAATAGGTCAAGTTTTGCACCTTGTCTCATAGGTACATCCACATACTGAATCAAAAAATTATCTTGTATGCACTTAAGAAATTCCTCTCCATCTAAACCTTTAACACTATGACAGTCCCAGTCGATGTTTGGAAAGTTAAGATCCCCGACCATAACTACCCTATTATTCTTATAGATAGCTGAGATTTCCTTAAAAGTTTGTTTCTCAACTTCCCTCTGACTATTAGGGGGTCTATAATACAATCCCAATAAGGTGATCATCTCTTTCTTATTTCTCAGTTCCACCCAAATAACTTCCCTGGATATATTTCGGGAATATCCTCCCTCAGCACAGCTGTAATGCTATCCCTTATCAAAAATGCCACTCCCCCTCCTCTCTTGCCTCCCTTTCTATCCTTCCTGTAGCATTTGTATCCTGGAACATTAAGCTGCCAGTCCTGTCCATCACTGAGCCATGTTTCTGTAACTGCTATCATATCCCAGTTCCATGTTCTTAACCATGCCCTGAGTTCATCTGCCTTCCCTGTTAGGCTCCTTGCATTGAAATAAATGCAGTTTAATTTATTAGTCCTACTTTGTCCCTGCCTGCCCTGACTATTTGATTCACTTCTGTTCTCGACTGTACCAGTCTCAGATTGATCTGTTTTCTCACTATCACCCTGGGTCCCCCCCCCCCTCCACACACCCCCACCTTACTAGTTTAAATCCTCCCAAGCAGTTCTAACAAATTTCCCTGCCAGTATATTAGTCCCCTTCCAATTTAGGTGCAATCTGTCCTTCTTGTACAGGTCACTTCTACCCCAAAAGAGATTCCAATGATCCAAAATTGTGAATCCTTCTCCCATACACCAGCTCCACAGCCATGCATTCATCTGCTCTATCCTCCTATTCCTGCCCTCACTAGCTCATAGCACTGGGAGTAATTCAGATTTTACTACCCTTGAGGACTTCCTTTTTAAATTTTTGCTTAACTCTCTGTAATCTCCTTTCAGACTCTCAACCTTTTCCCTTCCTATATCATTGGTTCCAATGTGGACAATGACCTCTTGCTGGCCCCTCTCCCCCGTGAGAACATTCTGCACCTGCTTTGAGACACTCTTGATCCTAGCACCAGGGAAACAACACACCGTTCTGCTTTTTCTCTGCTGGCCACAGAATTAGTGAAGTCCATTTCGATCACATCTACCGCTCTGCCCTCATCAATCCACTTTGTTACTTTTTCATATCGTCATCCTGCTTCCTACCCACTCCCTTTCTGTTCTTCCCTCTCCCCTTCAATAGCATGACACCCATCACAATTCTACCATCTTTCAGTTCTGGCGGAGAATCTGATTCAACTCAAACTGTTTACTCTTCTTGTTCAATACAAATGCTAACAGACCTGTGGAGTCTTTCCAGTACTTCCTGTCGATCATGATAATGGATCAGAACCCTGAAGTATGACAGACATTTTAAACTTTTAATTCAAAATTCATTTTCTAAAACAAGGACTGCTACAGACAAAAAAGAGGGACTGTAGATATAAATTCAGTGCTGTCTAAAAAAGACCTACATGGGTCTCATGGAATATGATGCTTGCAAAGTGTCAGGGAATTTTAAACAGAAAGAGGGAGAGTAAGACTTGACAGGAGAAGATGAAAGAAAGGGCTGACTACATTCATACCCACAATAAAAGTTGATCTCTCCCAGGCATTTTGTACTCTGCCCTTCCAGAAATATGCAAAAAGGGTTAAAAGCCAAATGTAAACTCTGGCCCGTACATGCTGGTTGGAGAAAGTGTGCTAGTGAATTGAGTCTTGTATGGAATAGTCTGGATTTTGTGCACACGTCTGCTGTGAGGGTCATAGCCGAGAGACCTCCTCAATTACCACCTCTACACTGAACGTAAAAAGGGACTCTCATCCGTGTTATTGCTGAGAGAAGAAAGAGAGGAGAAAGAGAGAGAAAGAGAAAAAGAAAGTGTGCATCTGCACTGTATTATTAATTACTTCTGTGTTTGGTAACTAGTATACTCACTCTTTCATTTACTCAAGTAAACTTGATTAAATTTGCCCCTTTTAAAACAAATCCACTTTCTCTGGGAGAAAGGCATCAGTGGGTGAGGGACCCTTTTTATGTTGGCTTTATCAATGCCCAATTGACATGGTGGGGGTCAGGTGTATAAAGCTGTGAGGAGGATGCAAAGACACTGCAAACTTATTGAGACAGATGAAACAATTGGGCAAGAATATGACAAATGTAATACCTTGTGGAAAAATGAGAGGGACAGGGAACTGTTGATAATCAGACAAAGCTGAGCATTGCTTTTTTTTAACAAAAGAAAGCAAGTTAGCATGCAGCAACAGCAAACAATGAGGAAACTAACTGGATGTTAGCCTTTATAAAACCAGAAGAGAATATGAAATTATATGAGTAAACCATTTGGCAACAGGAGCCTGACTGCCATTAGACAAGATCACAGTTGATTGAATTGTAGCCTTCAGTCCACTTCACTGCCTGCTGACATTATACTTGATCTTCCTGTAGATTGAGATGATATTTTCAGTAGGCAGTGGTGAAATGCCTATTAAGTGAAATGTTTCTTGTTATCAGGCTCAGTAACTGCATATTACTCCTCATCAACATCCAGCGTGCTATCCTACTATCTACAGTGAGGAAACTAGATACTGTGAATTCTTAGCCTGGAAGTCTGAGCCATTCACTAGCTACTCTAGCTTGCCGCTTGCTCCTCAAGTCTGCCATCTTGGACATCTTGGTGCCAATGTCTCAGCAGCAACTGGACACACACCATGCCCTGGCATCCGACACACGTCAGCTTCTCAGCTCTGATGGCACAGCTTTGATACACGTACATGACCCTGCTACACTTTGGAGCATTTGAAAACAAGTGACGGGACAAACATCAAGTTCACCTATTGGACCAGTGAGGACCTCAAGACTGCTCACTTGCTTTCTACACATTCGTTAACTTAATGCCTACCTGGATGCTCACAGTCTCCCTGCCTTGCTTTGCCTTTCTGAGTTCAGACCTGTCTTTGGTCACAGGCAGATGTTTGCAAGTTTGAGACAGCTGGTTCCCACGGCATTGTTGCATTCACATAGCCTTTGCATTATGGTGGCCATTGCCCTCCACCTTTCCTGCAAATAAATCCTGGCTGCTGCTCCTGTGTCTGCTTATGCATTTGGATGACTTCATGAGTTGGCACCATCATGGGCATACCATCCTGCCTGGGGCTGGGCAGGAATAGACAATAGAGAATAGGTGCAGGAGTAGGCCCTTTAGCCCTTCGGCCCTTCATGCCACCACCACCGCCATTCATTATGATCATGGTAGAATAAAAAAAGCAAACATTGCTAAAAGATTAATAAGGAGGGAAAAATTACAGCGCAAGAGGAAGTTAGCCAAAGATATAAAAATAGAAAAGAAAAGTTTCTTCAGATGGTTTTGAAAAAGTTAACAAAAATATGTTGGTCCTATAGAAAATCAGCCTGAGGAATTAGTAATGGAAGATAAAAGAAAGCCGATGAATTGAACAGGAATTGATCAGTCTTCACTAGAGAGGATACAAGCAGTATCATGGAAATCAGGAGTTGAGAAGGAGGAAGAAACTCATGAAGATTACAATCACCAGAGAAGTAGCACTGAGTAAATTGCTGGATCTGAGAGGTGACAAGTGGCCAGATCCTGTCGTATTTCACCCTCGGGCCTTACAAGAAGTAGCTAGTGAAGCAGTTGATGCATTGGCTTTAATTTGCCAAAGATTCACTAGATTGAAGGAAAGTTCTGTTATATCGGAAAATAGCACATGTAAATCCTTTATTCATAATGGGACAGAGGCACAAAGCAGGAAACTACGGACCAGTTAGCTTAACACCTGTGATTGGAAAAACAGTAGAAACTATTATTAAAGACATAACATTGGATTATTTTGAGGTAATCAGGCAGAGCCAACATTGTTTTGTCAAATGGAAATCATGTTTATTTAGTTTATTGGTGTTCTTTGAAAAAAATCTTATGTTGTAGACAAAGGGAAACTAGTGGATGTGTTGAATTTAGATTTCCAGAAAGCATTGATAAGGAGCCACATCAGTGGTTATTACAGAAACTAAAAACTTATGGTGTTGAGGTGAACAGAGTGGCATGAAGAGAAAGTTGGTTAGCGAACAGCAAGCTGTGATTGGGAATATGTTAGATATCTTCAGGCTGTCAGAATAGTGCATCACAGCAGTTGGCACTGGGACCTCAACTCTTGCTCCTGGATGGTGGAATTGAGGAAGAGGATCTTATCGAATGACAGAGCAAGTTCAACATTGACAAAGATCTTACCCCTCCTCCCATTTCCTGTGTTCATATTTTTTCAATTCTTATAAGGTCGGAAGATTTCATCTTGAATGTCACCCTTAGACACTTCTGCAAATCTAGGCAAAATACCTCATATGATAGTCAAAAATATTTGACATTCCATGTACCAGCAAACATCATAGCTAATGAGATTACATGGTTTGTGAAAATAAATCTTTAATAACGCGATCCAAAGGCCATGCATCTCTAAACAGAAACCAAAGAGACATGATTGAATGAAGAAAATGACATTTGGAGACACTTAAAAGGTATTAGCAATGAATCATGAAGGTCAAATCTTACTGAGCATTATTAGTGGGTGAAATATCTTTGATCTTCTTCTTTCAGTTCTTTCTGATTCTCTGAGAATTGACTTTTTATTTTCTCCTTCAATCTTCAGGGTCTAACCACAAGAGGGAGTACTTCCATTGGCTGACTTCAGGAAACTGTATTATTGAAAATCAACAATTCTTTGATTTTTTTTGAAGCACATTAATAAATTGTGTTTGTCAGATGAACGTATTCAAATTTGTTACAGCATTTGAGTCATGAATGGTCTGAATGTGGCAAATGAAAGTGAGCAAACAATAAAGGAACATTGCTTCCCTATTAAATGTCATAGCCATATTAATGTCAACTCCCACTCCTAACTTGGCATCCAGTGTTTAAGTTCACACATCAGATTGGGTGAAATCTTACAGGAATCTGTGTGACATGGGCTATAGTGATATTTCTGGCAAAGTCAGATGAGAACTATCTCAAAGCTGGAAGCATTTTGTTCCTTTTTTTATATTTTTGATGAGCTGTGATGTGTGTTTTTCATTGGGTAGCAATGAGTTGCTAATTAATGGGGATTATGGCTTGTTAAGTACCTCATTAATGGCCCAAACTACCTCATTAATATTCAGCCTTCTATCTAAGCAAAGGTGCCAAACATGCTGGACATCAAGAAATCTTCACCCTGAAATCAGAACAGGTACTTGACAATTTGAGCTCGGAGGGGCTGGTCAGTCAAGTCCAGGGGTTGACCATCAAAGCCTGACAGAGAAATAAGGAGAAATACAGGCCCATGTGTCTGTTTGGTGATCACTTTAGAAACGCAAAGAGTCTTGCAGGGGGATTGTTGGAGAAAATGTTGCTTGGGTTAAGGTTGGGGAGTAAAACAGATACATTTGTCCAGGTGGGAACAAGATCAGTCATGGGGAAAGCACAAATTGAATGGCGAATATGCAGAACAGGTCAGGATAGGCTACAGGAGTGGCGGGGTCGCAGGGAACAGTGCATTAACAGTGACCATCGCCATGTCCTCCACTTGGGGAATGCAGAAGAGCAAGGCGAGCATCATTAAGATGTAAAGTTGGGATTCAGGAAAGGTGAAAGACTGTAATGAATGCAAAAGTGAAATAGTTGACGTGCATCTGGAATGGAAAAGAGATTGGAGCATAGTTCTTTAGAATGCAATGCATTTGTCGCTAAGCTTGCACAGCACCTTCATCAAGTAAGTGCACATTCTGTGACAAGGGCCCCTCTTGGAACAAATGATCAAGCTTCAAAGAAGCTGGTGCTTGGCTTGGAGTGGTCTGGAGAGGGTGCTCTAGTATCTTCCAGACAGAGTGTGCAACATTATCCTGGAATGCTGTACTCTGCACAATTTCAGCATGCAATGAGATAACCTGATAGATGGTGAGGAGCTGAGGGAATGGGAGCAGTTATCTGGGGGGAAGGATGATAGCATTGAAGTGGAGGCAACTCTGTTTGTGGATGATAGAGCCCAATTGCGTGCACTAAAGGTCACACGTGTCCTTATTGACACTCCCTTCCAATAGATGCTGGGCTTGGTGTGGATAATAAGGACTATCACGGACTGTCAAGGTCCAGGTGCCAGCATTTGGTTTGTTTCATGAGAATGAAAAGCAGCCCATATTCATTCCTTTTGAATTCAATTTTGTTGCTGTCAATGAAAGCTTCTGTTTGGAATTGTCTGGCTGCTATGCTGAATGCGATGTTTCCCAAATGGGCTGTGTAAAGATGTGGGTGACCACTGGGGAAAGAGTGACTGGGACTCAGAGGGTCTTCAGATTGTTGTATATGAAAGGTAGAGTGTGTTCTGGGGTGGTTAACCGATAACTAGGGTGAGAGAATGCGATTTTGTATGCGAGGGATGCCAGCCATCTTGGCTATATGCCATAGGCAATTTGGCTTTTTTTTAATGTTGCCAGTGAAAAGCAATTCTGATAGCCAACACATGTCCAGGTCCATAACAACCTCTCAAAGATGGCATACCACAAGGGATGCCACTCTGTCAGCAGATATCTGGTAAACTGTTCTGGGAATGCCGCACAGTAAAATCAGCCAATGTTTTCAGAGAGTCCCAGCTACAGGTATGATTATTCATTTTATTATCCTGGCACAGGAGGAAGTTATTTGGTTCATCAAGTCCACGTTGACCCGAGCTAGTATTTGTACCATCAGTCAATGACAACAGCTTTTATTGTCCAATATTATTTAAACCTGTCAGAATCATAGATATCTCAATCAGATATTCACTTAACTTCTTTTATTTCAAGGAAAACAATTCCATCTCTTCAAATCTAATGTTGTGGTTAAATTCTATTATCCCTGCCCCATTCTGGTAAATCTCCTCTGCACCTTCAAAGACTTTCACACCCTTCCTGAAGTGCCGTGTCAAGAACTGAATGCAACATTACATGATGCGTCTTATAAGACACATCTCTTTTTGCTTAGGTTCAGCACACATATAAGTTCTGCACCTTTAGAAACAATTTTTGAATTAAATTATGTACCCAAGATAGAGATCCCAGCGAATTAACTGGGGAGAGAGTCTGTTTAATTAATGCATACCTCTTCCATGCCTCTCTCTCTGTGTGAGCTCTGTCTTTATCTATCTGCTCACCTCCGTCATTTAATTCTACTGCCAACATTACATCCCCCCCAGGCCCCACTACCACCAACTCTGACCCCCTGCCCCCTCCCCCCCACACACACAGACAAAAACACACGTACAGAGCACACTTTGCCTTCAGCACAAGTACCCGTTAATTCTAGCTACTAACAGTTTTTGAGGACAGTAACCAGACTCAAAATGCTTACTCTGCTTTCTTTCCACAGATGCTGTCAGACCTCCTGAGTCTCCCCAGAAATTTCAGTCTTTATTTCATCCATATTATGGTTGAACAGGACCAAACAGTTTGGAGGGAAAGCGTTTTGCTCAGTATATCTTTGATGAAAGAGTTCTCCATTTATTCCCATCTGTAACACCAACCCTCACCACTCACCACTCACCAAGCCTTCTGATTACTGACTCTCCTGGAAATAAGTCTCTTAAAAACACTTTACCAAAAACCTTCTCCATGGTTAATTATGACATTAATAATCATTATCAATAATAATGAACAACAAACCCCAGATGGAGGTCACAAAGCCCACCTGAAGGGAGAAAATTCAGCCTGTTTCTGCAAATCATTTTTCATATGTGACAGCTGTTTTGATGACTGAAACATATAGGAAAATAACATTTTTACAGCATTTGAAGGACTAATATTAATTAGAGCTTACTGTTGGCAGCAGTGGTGCATTAAGGCACAATCTGATTATATAACATTCCAGATCTGCTTTTTAATGGATAAATTAACAAGTTTCTTTTAAATAGTTAATGTCTCCACTGAAGCTGTAACCTATTCATGCCTCCTTCCTGAGTCACACGAATCATTATTTCTAGCCTCATAGTTTGAAGTTAAAGATTGGATAAGTGTCTGAATTGCATTGATTGATTGACATTGAAAGGATGAAAGATATGACTAATGGTTGGCCTTTCATCTGAACTCAGTTGTGAGGTTTGTTTTGACAACAATGACTCAATTAAGCTCCTGAGTCTACCTGAAAATAAAAAGTGAATGGGCCATAATCATTTTGGAATAATAATATTAATGAATGAAGTTGCAAAACAGGCACCAGATGAGTTGTGAATGTCCAGGTCATGCTGATCAATTTTCATTGCCACATCATTGGCTTTCAAAGAAATGGCCTTTAATCCTCAAACTCCCCACCATTACAAATTTACTGGAGTTGTTCATTAATATTCCATTAAACTCACCACACAAATTGAGATTGGGAAGTGTGCCACTAATGTTTTAATGCTTTGATAATTGTTAATGCAGTCAACCTTGTAAAGCAAGTGATTAAAAAGGCAAATGGAACGTTGTATTATTTGCAATGGAAACAGAATATCAGAGTAGAAACATTTTTTACTGCAACTGTACAGTCATTGCTGACACCACATCCAGGGTACTGTAAGTAGTTTTGGTCCCCTTTTTTGGTAAAGGGTATAACTAAATCACAAACAATTCAGAGATGTTCACTTAACCTATTCCTATGATGAAGGGACGTTGAACGTGTTGGGCCTATACCCATTAGAGTTTTAAAGAATGAAAGGCAACAGTGTTGAAATCCATAAAATCCTGAAGCTACCTGTCTGGGCAAGACTAGAACTAGAGGACACAGTTTACAAATAAATCTCTGTTTCAGTGGAATCTTTTGCCAACAGGATTTTTCCAAGTGCACTGCCTGCCTCTGAGGCTGGAGCCTTGCAAGTACCTGGAGGAGGCGTCAGGATGGCTTGCTGGGAAGCCAATGACAGCACATCTCAATTCTCTCCTCCCAGAACTGCTGGGATGTGAAAGTGACAGCTACAGCAGCAAGCAACTCTGTTGAAGGACTCCTCCTTTACAATGATGACCCAACAGCTTTTATGTTTTATATTTCAATTTTATGAAGGCTTCTGGCAGAGCCTCCATTTTGAGGCACTCTGAGTCCCACACGTCCCCTAGTGGAGCTGTGAACTGTCTAGGACTACAGACCTTCTGTTTGAGCTACCCACCTTTAAATCCACTCACCACCCTTCAATCAGAGAGTGAACGGGGAGACACCTTCTTAATTTGCCACGTCCCATAGGATCACAAAACCAGTGGACACCAGTAGGATTGTGTCCCATTTTATTTTCATCCTGATGACAGAAAAAACTTAACTCTGGTAAGATTCTGTATCTTGTTTCACTTTCTGCACCTGATTTCATTCTATTGAACAATCCACCGTCATTTCTCCGCTTTCTCCGTGATCCAAAAATCTCACACTGAAGAAGCTAGGTTGCTGGCCCCACCATTAACTCTGCCGTATTGAGCCTTTATCATTTTCAGCAAGTAACAACTCAAAAAGATTTTCAAGCTGAAAAGAGGCTCATGTACATCACAGCAAGATGTGGCCTAATCAAAAAACAAAGCTTGCAGTTACAGCCTACACATATCTTTGGTAATTTCTAGGACCACCATTGGATTGCACAAAACTGCTGGAAGTGTTTTCTTTTCAGTGAGACATTAAAACAGCATCCTGCTGTCCGTTCAGGTGTTTGTTAAAAGGCCTTGGGAAGTTTCCAGACAGAGCTGGGGATTTATCCCTGGTGTTCTGGCCAATGTTTATCTTTCAACCAAGCTCGCAGAAACTGACTGTTAATTCCCACATGGCTGTTTGAGGGCAGTTTGTTGTGTGAAAATAAACTGTTGCGTTTTCTCCAATACATCAGTAACTGCACTTTAAAAATACTTCATCAGCTGTGGAGCAACTTTGAAACATCTGCTGGTACTGAGAATTGTTATGTAAATGCAAATCTCACTTTGTTGCTGGCACTTGCACTTTTGTGAACATATTGTTTTCTTTCTGCAAATAAAATAAACCAAACATTACCTACTCCTATAAGCCCTTACATTCTGACTTCTTTTCCCTGCATGTCATAAGTTTTCAAGTCAGAACTAATTTTGAACCATCAGTTTTTGATCATTTTCTTCCTTGACAACTATCCATGTAAAGTTGCTGTTTGAGTTTGGTTTGATTTCTGGAAAATCAGAATTTTGGGCACAAAAACCAAATTGAAAATTTGAAACCGAAGTGAAACAGGAACCTGGTCTTCAGAAAACTAAAATGTTTGCTTCATCTTTACTTCAGCTGTTGTAAATTCTATTTATCAGAAAACTGTCACATGTTAGTGAACACTAGTTAGACTAATCAATATTTTGATTTGTACGTCATACAGTCTTAGAGAAGAAGGAAGGGGTAAGAAACTCAAGTTAAGGATCAGATTAAGTACCAATGCAAACTCTATGGCTTTAACTGCATAAATCAAATGCATGTGCAAGAAGAAATAAAAAGAACTCTCACATATGGGTCAGGTATGCATGCATGACACCATGGTGGTTAAAGAGATGCATTTTCAATTTTAAGTGGTGCTAGACTGGTACCTTAACAAATTAATTGAGAACTGAAATATTTTTTCATGCATTAACCCATTCACAAATTAGTGCAATCGATGCATTTGAAATGGAATCCTCACTATGACTAAACTAACATTTCTAGCAGGATTCACTGGAGAACTGAGGGCAGCAGAGTTCCTGAACACAACATTTCCCGAAAGCTGCTCCCACTCTGCCACACTTAAGGAACAATTTCAGCCATGGGGAGCAGCCCCGAGAAAACTTGGATGCTGATTTATTCCTCTCCCAAAATCCTTTGAATTTGGTTCAACATAGTGAAATACAACTCTAGCCTATAAAAAAGCAATTAGTATAAAGATACAATTCAGCATCAAATAGACCACTTTTGCCATGAAGTTTCCATGGTCCCATTCTTGGATCTTACCATAAGGACTGAGAAGGAAATCCGTTACCGAAAGCATCCAATCACACAAAGGCAGGTATTGCATTGATAGCTCCAAATTATGCTTTTTAAAACCTTGAGAGAATTAGCTGCAAATTTTATTTAAAAGATCTAAGTTCCATTCATTTTATATACTTACATTTTTAAAACCCCTATAGAGGATCTGGAGCTCTTTCTTTGTGAATTTAGTTTGTGCCTCAAGCTGCTCCAGCCCCTCAGGGCGATGGCAGACGGTAGCCATTTCCAACTCATCTTCAACACTGTCTGTAAGTGAAAATTATAAAACAAATATTATTTGACAGAAGTGTTGCACTTTTGCTTTGACCAGGATCAACTTTGTTATAAAGTACTTTATGTTTGGTTACACCAAACCAATGCATGTACATTATTGGTCCTTTCTTCATTTAAGTGGGTTCTGCATGGCTCATATGTATATATTTGCTGCTGAATCATCCTGAGCTGTTTTCTTGGCAGTGGTGGTTTGCCATTACCTTCCACTTTCAGGGGCAAGGTGAGGAGCTAGGTCCCAAGTCTCGCTTAGGCAGAATGGGAGTCAAACCCACACTGCTGGATTTATTCTGAACCCACTTTAACCATCTAGAAAATTGAGGTAACTTTCTTCAAAAGTTCAACATAATTTTGAGCAGAGCAGCTTGCTAAATTGGTACATGCCTTTGTTCTAATTTCTACTTCTGAGAGGGACAAGAGTCACAACAGTACAGGATTACTATTATTTTCATGTGTCTTCCAAGACACAACCACCCTGATTTGAACATGTATTTGGTAATTAGCTCAATAGTCTGTAATTTCCTACCTAACACTATTATGGAGCACCATCACCACAAAGATAGATACTTAAACACAGACCAACGAAATACCTCCTCAATGCAACCAGGGCTGGGCAATAAAGTCAGCTTTACTGTCAGCATCCACATCCCTAGAGCAAATTTTAAAAAGTAACTGCTGAGAAAATGGATCAGATGTCACACAGCCCATCCAAAATATGGTGCGCTACAAGAAATGTTATATTCTAGTAGGTACACCTTTATTTGCAAGGACCGAGCTCCTCTGGCCCCTACCCTCCACCCCATCAACCTCCGCAAAAATCATATCATCCGCCGATATTTCCGCCATCATCAAATGGACCCCGCCACCAGGGATATATTTTCCTCCTCATCCCTATCTGTTTTCTGCAAGACCATTCCCTTTGTGGCTACCTGGTAAGATCCACGCCCCCCCAACAACCCACCCTCCCGTCCTGGCACCTTCCCCTGCCACCGCAGAAATTGCAAAACCTGCGCCCACACCTCCTCCCTCACCTCCATCCAAGGCACTAAAGGAGCCTTCCACATCCATCAAAGTTTCACTTGCACTTCCACACGCCATTTATTGTATCCATTGCTCCCGATGTAGTTTCCTCTACATTGGAGAGACTAGACGCCTTCTCACAGGACACTTCAGAGAACATCCCAGGAACACCCGCACCAATCAACCCCACCGCCCTGTAGGTGAACATTTCAACTCCCCCTCCCACTCTGCCGAGGACAAGAAGTTCCTGGGCCTCCTCCATCACCAGTCCCTCACCACCCGACACCTGGAGGAAGAACGCCTTATCTTCCACCTCGGGACTCTTCAACCCCAGGGCATCAATATGGATTTCACCAGTTTCCTCATTTCCCTTCCCCCCACCTTACCCCAGTTCCAACTTCCAGCTCAGCACCATCCTCACGACCTGCCCCACCTGACAACCTCCCTTCCCACCTACCCACTTCACCCTCCTCTCTGATCTATCACTTTTACCCTCACTTCCATCCACCTATTTTACTCTCCCCAGTTCCAGCCCTTCCCATTTATCTCTCCACCCCCAAGAGTTCCAACCTCATTCTGGATGAAGGGCTCCGCCCCGAAATGTCAATTTTCCTGCTCATGGGATGCTGCCTAACCTGCTGTGCTTTTCCAGCACCACTCTAATCTTGACACCTTTATTTGCAGTCGGCCACATTCCTGAAAGCTTTTTCTGAAAATCATCTCAAAACCTTTAGTGTGCAGATTTTTCCACTCCTGCACAGATGCATTGAATTACTATAGAATAACGCATAGATGGACATTTTGGAAAATGATTGCATGCTGATATGACAATTTCATACAACACTAAGGAACATCCCAATTTTCCATTCTTAAAATCAGGGCAAGTCTCTTACTGCTGTGTGAATTTACCCACTCAGTTTCTATTTACATCTAATGACCCAATATGAATCAGCTTGAACTCAACAATTTCCTTCAACATTTGATCAACAGCTCAGATGAGACTTTCATTTCTTTGTATCATGGCCAATTGTAAAATGACTGTGGACAACCTCAATGTGGATCATTAATTCATCCAAACCCAGAATCATGGAATGGTTACACAATGGAAGGAGGCCAGTCAGTCCCTTGCATCCATGCCATTTCTCGGAAAGAACAGCCAGCTATGCCCACTAACCCACATTTTCCCCTAACCCTACAACTGTTCTCTTCGTGTACTTTTCAGACTTTGTTTTGAAAGGTCAGATTCCATCTCCTAGCTCCAAACTCTCAGTGCATTCCATATTCCAACCGTTCACTGCACAATAACGTTTTCCTTCATGTTAACAATTCAATCTTTAGCCAACCTTCTTAAATTGATGCTGTCTGGTTCAAGACTCTTTCACTCATGGGCAATAACTGTAGATTAGCCATCAGCACACACCCAGAGAGCAAGTGTAAAAAGAAACTGCTGGAACCAACCATTTCATCCAAAATATGATGAATTAAAGATGAGAATTATCTCTTTAATATCATTGAAACAAGTTTATTATAACGCTAAGATCTTTTCTGAGAAGCTTCTCAAAATCCTAAGTTTGATGGATTTTTCTCCTACTGTACAGGCTCTGCCTACACCCTTCAAGATCATTAAGGTGAGAAATGGTAACGGCAAAGCCACACTGGGAAAATGCTCAGTTAGTGTCCTCCACTGAATTTATCCTGAACAAGATTTATCCTTCAACTAACATCATTCAAAGAGTTTAATTATTCATTTATCTCACTGTCTGTAGTCCCTTGCTGTGCATAAATGGGCTGCTGTGCTTGCACACATTATAACTATGAATGTATTTCAAAAAACAATTTGTTAGATGTGAAGCATTTTAGATGTTTGCAGACTAGGAAAGGTGCTCTTTGGATGCAAACTCTTTCTTTTGCATTGATACATGTTAGCAACCAGCTGTACCTAGTGAGGTCTTGATGTAAATATGAGAATACCATTATTTCCAAATTCTCCTCATAACCATACACCACCCTGACCTGGACAAATAAGTTATTGACTATTCATTACTGAATCCAAGTTAAAATCCAAGAACTCACTACCTAACAACATTGAAGCATCCTCACCATACCCTTGAACAAATGGTCACTATCAACTCCTTAAGAACACTATCACTCCTTAAGGGGTAGGCAATTAGCATTGACTGATCCCAAATATAAATACAAAATAAATCCTTGCTATTCTTGTATCTCTTGTTCAAGAGAGCTTTGAAGAAATGATTCATTAGGCTACATTACCGCCTTCAAAAACCGACTGTGCAAATTAAGTACTGTATCGAATCAAATCTATAAATAGGTAACTGGAGGCTGTAAAAGGATAAATTCAATTAACAAAAATGTTTTGAATTTAATCATGAGTGAATTTTTGTTGCCAGGTGAGTAGGTTTATTATTTTTATCTCTCAATTCTAAGGTCAGAATAAAATTCTGGGGACTCTGGGTCAGAATAATAATTATAACGATCAGACTTGATGGAATACTGAGGGTATGGCACATTGACTGTGATGTACAGAGTAATAACTTCAAGAGGTTTTAATGATCTTGGTCACTTTACCACTACATCATATTTGCTGGATGCAGTAATTGAACAATGAATGGGAGGATTGTGGGCAGAAGAGGTTTGTAGAGTAGCTCATCAGTCAATGTTCATGACCTAATGATCTTTGCTTTTCCATTGTTACATCTTCCCTAATACTAACTTGCAACCAGTAGCTGATAAAATTACTAACTCTCTCAATTGCAACAGTACTGTACACTACTCTATGTCCTGGTATATTTTAACTGAATCATTTCAGTCATCTTGAATGGGTGCCTAAACTTTAGTTCAAAAAGAGTCATTTCATTGTGTCCATAAAAACCCGTACAACCTCACTGGTGATTCTTTCTTGTCTTTTCTTGCAATGGCTCAGAAAACAAAGCCAAGTAATATGTAGTAACGTGGTACTAAAACTGTATTTGATTTCTGTCCCTTCAGAAGGAACATGCAGATTTATCAGTGTAACCAGAGTAATTAATGGTACATCACTGAACATGAGATGTATTTCACACTGAAAGAGGACTTGCACTTTGACTGTTTCCAATTTTTCTGGTTTAATACATTGAATATGTATTCACAGTATTCTACATTAAGTGGGAGGAAAATGAACTTGTTGTGTCTATTTTCCAAGTTTAGAATTGCAGCACATACATCCAATTTTGTGTGAGGCTTTAGAATTAAAGTAGAAATTTTAACATTAGGCCTAGACGCAGTTAAGTGTGGACAGAATGTACAATAGTCAAAAAAAGAATTAAAGCCCATCAGGAAGCTGTCTACAACAGTCCAACTTGATTTAACATATTGAGTAGGTTTAACATTGACTGGCAGGCTTCCTACATCTCAGGAAACAAAGCAGCTTTAGTGAGCTAAGAAGAACCTTGGTGAGCTGAAGGTACAAACAACCACATGAGAATATGATCGTATAATGTTAATGGAAATCTAGCTGTAAAAATATGGAAGTACTGCATTAACTATCCCTAGATGCATGGTGCTCAGGAAACATAAGAAAGCAGAAGAGGAGGCAATACTGATTAGAGAAAATGTTATTGTATTGGATAAACATGATGTGTGAGAACAATCATGAACAGAATATTTTTGACAAATCTTTTGTTTTAAAATGGAGCCATTATTGGTGGTGAGAAGGTGGCACAATCTACAGGACAGCACTATCAGCAAAGATACAGGAAATCAACTTCAATGGGAAGTTAAGAATGTGCAAAAACTACAATGTACTGATAGTGGGGAATTAGCCAAAAATAAACTGGGATCTCATTATTACATATGCCAGAGAAGGAGAAGAGTTTCTGAAGTGTATCCAGGCGAATTTTCTAAATCAGCATGGGCAGATTTTCAGAAGCCTACTGACTGTCTCAATGATAATCTGAAGCTCACAGTGTGTGGGAAGCAGTCACTTAATCTGATTTTTCATGGCGCAGCCAATCAAGGACAGTTGCTTCATTACCCAATAAAGGACTATGGGTGGCCGCTAGAAGCTGGTGAGCCACTCAGAGGCCTTCCAAATTGAATGCCGAAGTGCTCAAAATTTAAAAAAGGAACGTTCTTTCTCCAATTATCTTAAATTTGAATGAAAAATGGTCTTAGCAGACAGGCAAGCACTGTGGGGGAGCCTCTCACTATGGTGGCTCACTGTTATTGCTCAAATTAAACTGTTCCTTGTCACTTCCAGAAGCTGGGAAGCCAAATATAGACCTGTGTTAACAGGCTTTAGGAGGCTTTTAATGGGGACAATTGGCTGCCCAGTCTGTTGCAGACAAGTAGCCTTCTACACCTTTATTCTTCTTCTGGGAAAATGGCCTGGCCTGGGTTGGGGACAAACCCAGGGAACAGGTACACAGGCCAGTGGTGCAATGTTCTGTCTACATTACTTTATTTCTGGCTCTACTGAGGCAAAAATCGCAGACCCTTGTTTCTAGCCCAACCAGGAATGAGACATTGCTGGATCTAGTTCTGGAAAATAAGTTGAGTCAAGTGGATCAAGTGTCAGCAGTGCAACATTGCTTATAGTATATAAAATTAAGGTTAGTTATAAAAAAGGACAAGGATACACCCAGGGTAGATATCAGGGCCAATTTCAATGAGTTGGGAGTTGATCTGTCTCAGGTATATCAGAAAGAATAGTCAGCAAGCATAAACTAATTAAACAATGGACTATCGTAAAAAATGCTGTGATTTTGATATAAATAATACATGAATTGTAAGAGTAAGACTGACTAGGAACCAAAAAGGAAAATATAGCTTTGGTATAGTTGGGTACATTCCCACAAGAGGAAATAAGTGGGGCAAATAAATCTAGAGCTACTTTAATGACAATAGAGGTCATAAGATAAAATGAAAAAGGTGACAAATACTTAGTGTCATGTTACTGATACACATGAGCAGACAAGGAGGCTGAGCTATTAAATGGTTATATTGTAACTGTCTTCACCAAGAAAGCAGATTCTGCTGAAGTCATAGTGAAGAAAAGGATAATTGAAACATGGAATGGGTTAAAAAAAAGATTGTTTGTCAAGTTAACATCACCAGTGTTGTACAAAGTTAGAAATCACACACCACCAGGTTATAGTATTGTTAAAGACTCAACAAACAGTCCAGGTCTTTTTCAATATATATTTTCAGTTACATTACACTGTAAACCTTTGCTATAAATTCTGTGTCTTACAATCTTACACTACACAACTACCTGATGAATGAGCAGCACTTCGAAAGCTGATGCTTTCAATTAAACCTGTTGGACTATAACCTGGTGTTGTGTGATTTTTAACTTTGTACAGCCCAGTCCAACACTGGCATCTCCAAATCATGATCACTAGTGTTAGCTCAGTTCTGTTGGAGAGAAGTAAGGTGGAGAATTAAGATGGCAATCTTTACATTTTTATTCTTGTTCACAAAAGAATACAGGGATAAACCAGCAGCTAGTGTCAGTTTGACCTGAAATTTGTTGCAATCAGCTGAAGAGAACTGTTTTAACCTGTTTTAAACACATCCTTGGTCAGTCACAACAAATTTTGTTCTAGCATGTAGCATGTCGATCACTATTCTGTTATGTTTACTTTAGTGATAGAAAGGGAGAGGTGTATACCACTGGGCAAGAGTTACAGCTGGGGGAAAGGCAATTACAATGCGATTAGGCAAGATTTAGGAAGCATAGGATGGGGAAGGAAACTGCAGGGGATGGGCACATTAGAACTGTGGAGCTTATTCAAGGAAAAGCTCTTATGTGTCCTAGATAAGTATGTACCTGTCAGGCAGGGAGGAAGCTGTAGAGCGCGGGAGCCGTGGTTTACGAAGGAAGTGGAATCTCTGGTCAAGAGGAAGAGAAAGGCCTATGTTGGGATGAGATGTGAAGGCTCAGTTAGGGTGCCTGAGAGTTACAAGGTAGCCAGGAAAGATCTAAAGAGAGAGGTCAGAAGAGCCAGGAGGAGGCATGAGAAGCTGATGGTGGATAGGATCAGGGTAAACCCTAAGGCTTTCTATAGGTATTTAAGGAATAAAAGAATGACGAGAGTAAGATTAGAGTCAATCAAGGATAGTAGTGGGAAGTTGTGTGTGGGGTCAGAGGAGATAGGGGAAGCACTTAATGAATATTTTTCAACAGTATTCACTCTACAAAATGACAATGTTGAGGAGAATACTGAGATACAGGCTACTAGACTAGGTGGGATTGAGGTTCACAAGGAAGAGGTATTAGAAATCCTGCAGAGTGTGAAAATAGATAAGCCCCCTGGGCCGGATGGTATTTATCCTAGGATCCTCCGGGAAGCCAGAGAGGAGATTGCCGAGCCTTTGACATTAATCTTTAAATTGTCATTGTCTACAGGAATAGTGCTAGAAGACTGGAGGATAGCAAATGTGGTTCCCCTGTTCAAGAAGGGGAGTAGAGACAACCCTGGTAATTATAGACCAGTGAGCTTTACTTCAGTTATTGGTAAAGTGTTGGAAAAGGTTGTAAGAGATAGGATTTATGATCATCTAGAAAATAATAATTTGATTAGGGATAGTCAGCACAGTTTTGTGAAGAGTAGGTCGTGCCTCACAAACCTTATTGAGTTCTTTGAGAAGGTGACCAAACAGGTAGATGAGAGTAAATCGGTTGATGTGGTGTATATGGATTTCAGCAAGGCATTCGATAAGGTTCCCCACAGTAGGCTACTGTACAAAATGCGGAAGAAGGGGATTGTGGGAGATATAGCAGTTTGGATCAGTAATTGACTTGCTGAAAGAAGACAGAGGATGGTGGTTGATGGGAAATGTTCATCCTGGAGTCCAGTTACTAGTGGTGTACTGCAAAGGTCAGTGTTGGGTCCACTGCTGTTCGTCATTTTTATAAACGACCTGGATGAGGGCATTGGAAGGGTGGGTTAGTAAATTTGCAGATGACACTAAGGTTGGTGGAGTTGTGGATAGTGATGAAGGATGTTGTAGGTTAGAGGGAGACGTAGATAAGCTGCAGAGCTGGGCTGAGAGGTGGCAAATGGAGTTTAATGCGGACAAGTGTGAGGAGATTCACTTTGGTTGGAGGAACCGGAATGCAAAGTTCGGGGCTAATGGTAAGATTCTTGGTAGTGTAGATGAACAGAGAGATCTCGGTGTCCAGGTACACAGATCCTTGAAAGTTGCCACCCAGGTTGACAGGGTTGTTAAGAAGGCAAAAGTGTTTTAGCTTTTATTAATAAAGGGATCGAGTTCCAGAACCATGAGGTTATGCTGCAGCTGAACAAAACTCTGGTGCGGCCGCACTTGGAGTATTGTGTCTAATTCTGGTCACCGCATTATAAGAAGGATGTGGAAGCTTTGGAAAGGGTGCGGAGGAGATTTACTAGGATGTTGCCTAGTATGGAGGGAAGGTCTTATGAGGAAAGGCTGAGGGACTTGAGGCTGTTTTCATTAGAGAGAAGAAGGTTGAGAGGTGACTTAATAGAGACGTATAAAATAATCTGAGGGTTAGATAGGGTGGACAGGGAGAGCCTTTTTCCAAGTATGGGGATGGCGAGCACGAGGGATCATAGCTTTAAATTGAGGGGTGATAGATATAGGACAGATGTCAGAGGTAGTTTCTTTACTCAGAGTAGTAAGGGTATGGAATGCTTTGCCTGCAACGGTAGTAGATTCACCAACTTTAGGTACATTTAAGTCATCATTGGACGAGCATATGGACGTACATGGAATAGTGTAGCTTAGATTGGTATGACAGATTGGCACAACTTCAAGGGCTGAATGGCCTGTACTGCGCTGTAATGTTCTATGTTCTATGTAGCTTTCACATTTCAATTAAATTCTAGTTCACTCAACAGTGAAGGAGCAAATTACCAACATTTACCGTTGTAAAAGAAAAAGGAGTTTTATAACCTACTATTCCAGAGAATAGAAATAATAAGGCTCTGTCATGAAATACACATAAAATGCAGTTAACAAGTGCCTAACACAAGCAGGGAGAATAAAAGTTGTGCCATTAAAATGTCACTAGAGTCCTTGAGATGTTGGATTCTAAACCTGAGACCACTGTTAGTTATTGGCTGAATTTTATCCTCTGCAGTAATTGAATCTGCAGATATCTTTGGTAGTTCTCCATGAATGATTGTTTTCCCAACTTTATTTTTTTCACAGAATGCTTTATTCCAAGAAGATGAGGGAAACAGGGAGGAAGATCATTTCATTTCTTGACACAAATTTCTTCACAGTTCTGCTGCTCAAAAGCAGCTGTTATAATACAGTACAGTTTGTACTCTGGAATTGAGATCCATTATCTTTCCAAGCTGGTTAACTGGCAGATGAGTCTTTTGTTTCTCAATATGTGAAATGATCCCACACATGAATTAAATAGGAGATTGAAATTTCTTGACAATGACACCATTTTCTGATTTCAATGCTCTAAGATAAAATGTAAACTTAATGCAGAAGGATTCTACATAGGTTTGTTAAAGTTTATCACAAAATGTTGTCAGGTGACCACCGCAGACATTTTATGTTGATGTTTTTGCATAGAAACTTAGAAATATAGAACATAGAAGCAGGAGTAGGCCATTTGGTCCTACAAGTCTGCTTGTCCACTCAATGTGATCATGGCTGACTACCCAATTCAGAACCCTGTTCCTGCTTCCTCCCCAAACACTTTGATCCTATCAGCCCGAACTTCATGTTGAAAACTTTCAATGTTATCAGTGTCAAGGATTTTCCATGTGCAAATAAAGGACGTCTTGGTGAATGGTAAAAAAATATAAACAGGAGATTCACACAGCATTGCCCTTTGATGTGAAGGGTGGTGCTTGTCACTGGCCACTCGGGTGTTTCCTATCTTCCTGATGGTGGAAACTGAATAAAGATTTGTACACCTTGTGTCTTTCACTGTGTCTCACACCTGCACACACACACCATGGGTGCTGGGGAAAAAATAAGCACTACCGCAGTTAGGCAGTAGTGTAGGGGGTTAAGAAAAAAAAATAAACAGGAGATTCAGATAATCTCCTCATTCTCAGCACTGGGTCTGAGCTGGCTGGTCAGAGCCCATGTGCTGACTACATGTAAACAAAAGGTGACAAGATACTGTCTTACTGTATGAAGAAGTTTCCTTTATAAAATTACAGATCACGACAGCTCTTGGGTAAAACAATCAGATGACAGTAGCTAAAATTTGATAGTTCACATTTATTTGGAGTGGAACAAAATGATAATCCAAGACAAAATTAACAAGTACTTGGACATGGCTGAATTAAGAAAGGATTTCCAGCAAATGAATTTATCTAGACTGATGGATTCCATGTTTTGAAGGAGCAGAGAGGATTGATGTGGACAATATGGCCTCCCAAAGCTATAATATTAAAGGCCAAAATTACAGTATTAGCTATCAGAGCGTTGAGGTCTGTGGAGTAAAAGGAACATGTCAGAATGGATATGAATTTGGCTGAGCAAAGGATTGAGCTATTGAATGGAGGAGAGTTTGCAATAGCGTTGCCCAGTGATTGATACTCGGAACTGCTTTTCTTGATATATATTAAATTTTGATAATCACTGATCTACAACATATAAGTTACAATGACATATTTTACTGTTAAGAACATATCACTAGCTTACTTCAGTAAGAAATACCAATATATGCTGGCATTTAACTGTACTAAATTTCTTTCTGTTCCAAAATGAATGCTAATGCCATTAGAAGTGTTGTGAGATGTTTAGGTTCTAATGATTTTATTCATTTAAGAAATTAAAAATCAAAGTTATTTGAACATCAATACAGCTTATAACTGACCCTCTGTCTATACGACCAGTACAAATACATCAGGGTAATTGAATTTCTGAGATCAAAGTCTTTAAATTGATTTTGATAGACCAGTTATATTTCCCTTGGCCAATGAAAGCACATCTGCAACCAATCTGCAGCAAGTCACAGGAGCAACCAAATAATTCCTTTATTTGAAAGAAACTCAGTTTGTGGGACAAGGAGATTTCACCATGCTCAGTTGATTCGCCTTCTTAAGCGAGGTTAAAAGTTTTTAAATTCACACTGAGGTCTGAATCTGGATGCCATAGCACAAATACTACCCCTCGCATTCACTGTTGTCAAAGCGTATTGTAAGAAATATGTTGTATGGCAATATCACATAATTTTTGGATTTCCTTAGTCTTCAGTCAACAACTAATAATCCAATGTATGTTACAGGCAATAGAAACAATAAGTCAATTTTACCCCGTCATCTGTGCTGATCAAAAGTAAATACTGAGATATTATTCTTTCAGGGGATAGCAGCATTACTGGCAATGCCAGCATTTGTTGCCCACCTTGGATCACCAACTCCCCAATAAATGGCAAAAATAAAAATTGCTGGATAAGCTCAGCATGTCTAGCAACATCTGTAGAGAGGCATCAGAGTTAATATTTCGGGTCAAGAGACCCATCATCATAATGGTTCTGAGGAAGGATCACTGGACCTGAAACGTTAGCCCTGATTTTTCTCCACAGATGCTACCAGACCCACTGAACTTATCCAGCAATTGTTTCTGATTTACAGTATCTGCAGTTCTTTGGGTTCTCCAATAAATGCCCTGGTTAACTTTCTAAAGGTGGCTGTACCACATTGAGGTCTTTTCATGTGTACCTGCCTCCTTTTCTGTTCCTTTGTAATTCTGCTGTCATTCTGCATATCATATTTGAGCTTGAGGCAATGCTGTATGTTAAGAACTGTAGTCTCCATGAAATCCAAGCTTGTGTTTTGTATGGTTGACCCCTGACCTGAAATCTGTTGGGAGGTACATTTTTTCATTTCAATGCACTAATTAATCTCATTACTGCAAATCCATTCACAATCTATAAAATTGCTTTAAATCTCCTGTACATTAGGGTTATGTTCTTGTTGTCATGAATGCTGCTTTTAATTGAATTGCTGTAGAACTTGGTAGACTGTGCAGCATTCCCTTTGTGTGTCAGTCTTTTCTTTAAACTCTTGAGTGTATAACAGCATTAAGTTTTTCAATAAAAGTTTTAGGTTGTAGTCATTTGTTGCTTTCCAGCTTTGAGAGTTGTTTGTTCATAATGCTGTTTCTGTCTGCAGTGCTTACTGGGTTTCTTGTCTTTGTTCAGAGATTTCCCTCTACCCCCCCAATCCCTAACCTCTTATATATCCCTCCCTCCCCGCACATACACTGACAATTAAAATGGTGGCTACATGCTTTTTCTAGGATATTCCTGCCTTCTACAACAAAGTGGAATTTTCCTCCTGTTTCTTCTTCTTGGGGCACAATGGCTGTTTTCTCACCTCACAACATTTAAATCATCAAGGACATTGTTTTCCATAAATGTTTCAGCAAACATTGTTGGTTGAGGCCTGTTAAAATCTTTCCACTAAAACCATACTTATTGTGTTTGTTTTCACATTTCAGTTCAGCAGTAGCACTCATACTTCTGAGTTAGAAAGCTATGGATGCAAGGATCATTCAAAGGCTTAGCACTCAACCCTCTTCCTGTTTCTTTAATCACAAAGTGATCATCTGCTCCACATTCAGACTTTCTCAAAGCTTATTGCCAAAACAATACAATTTTGAATTGGTAGCCATTTTTTTCTTTGTTGTCTTCCCGCAAGTAAGGTAAAGGATACTAATAAATTTTACTTCAATCAATTTGGGGTATTTGGTCACTTGTTTCAAATTATTTCAAGACAAGCTGTTGAATAATAAAAAGCTGGTTAAAAAGATGCTAGAGCTGACTGAATTATATTGAGGCATCAACAGCAGCAATTAGTGTTTATCCAACACCTTTTTATTGTAATATGTCCCATGATGATTCACAGGAGTACTAAAAAACCAGCAATGACACCAAGGCACATTATACTTGAAGAAAAGGTGTAGATTTCAAGAAGTGCCTAATAGGAAACAAGTAATAATAAGACATGAAGAGGTTTTGGGAGGGAAAAGCATGGGCAGAATTTAATGAAGCAAAATGCATGATGAGAAGGGATGGAGAAGCTACTACGGGAATTAAATGGTTGCTACGAAGGCAATGTGACACTGAACCCATGTGAAAGAAATGGGAAGCTAATTAAGATTGTTAAAGAGGCAGTTAACAGTCTGTTTTTTTGCATGCTGCTGACTTTTAAAAAAATTAATTCATTGAAGGAGGGCGTCACTGGGTAGGCATTTATTGCCCAGAGGACAATTGCTGTGCGTCTGAAGTCACATGTAGGCAAGACAAGGTAAGGATGGCAGTTTCCTTCCGTCAAGGACATGAGTGAACCAAATGTGTTTTTATGACAATCAACAACAGACTCATGGTCATCATTAGACTCTTATTTCAAGATTTTCATTGAATCCATCTGTCGTGAGGGGATTCAAACCCAGGTCCCAAGAGTATTACCTGGGTCTCTGGTTTAACAGTCCTGATGATACCACCAGGCCATACTGATTGTGATCAACGATATCTTCTCAAATTGTACCAGTGATGTAGGGAATCACAACCTGTCAGATCCCTGACCAGTGAAAGCCAGCAGTGTTGAAGTGACATGGTGATAGATGTGGAAGGGAAGCCATTTTGTAGTTGCCTTCCATAGGAGGAGAGAAGGAATACAAATGCAACAGCCCATAAGGCATAGATCAGAAGTGGCAGTGGAGGGGCCTCACGAAACAGCCTGACAGGCATTTTAAATCCTAAGCAAATGAAAAGATTGTAATCAGACCCAGAAGATCACAAACTTGTTGGATGCATGAGGACCACGCTGAGGGAAACATCTACAGGCACTAGTATCAGGGAATCTGGAGCAACTAAAGGGCCTGGTCCCTCCACATAATTCAATAGGCCCCCCCACTTCACATCCCTAACTGGCTCCTACATAATCACAGTCGGCTGGCCCCTTCCCACCCATCTGAGATGTGCTAGCAGTCTTTTAAAGGGCCCTTGAGATCACCATGCACCTTGACAAACTGAACAACCGATGTTCATTGTATGATCCACCTTTTTTTATTGTTCATGTTGTTGCTGAGGCCCTGAACTCTTGTTAGGATTATTTTCAGGTTATCTACACTGGGGAACTTCTCTCTCTGTAGCAAAAAATAGGGAGAAATGTCGACTGCTTGGTGACTCCAAACACTGTCTGTATTAGATTCCATGACTAACCATGTATTAGACTCCACATCACGACTCCATGATGAAGGAGCAATGCTTTGAAAGCTAGTGCTTCCAAATAAACCTGTTGGACGATAACCTGGTGTTGTGTGATTTTTAACTTTGTATTAGACTCTATTGGCAATTTGAGACTTTTTACAAATTGTGCATCAGATTCAACTGCAAATGTAACACTTAAGGAATTTTACCAGTTTTAATGTTTGTGTCCTCTTGAAGTCCAAAAGGTTCTGACATAATGCAAAAGTTCCATTCTCATGCAATTCTCACATTACAAGAAAATCGTGCAGTAGCCGTGCCACTTAAACACACAGGACCAAAATCGTGTTGTAGCCAATACAGTTAAGGACAGTTCATGTTCTGCAAATAACGGTCTAAATTCTTCAATCGGGTTAAAGCCAATTCATGTTGAAGAAACACTCATTACAGCAGAACAGACTGTATTGAGTCATTTGGTATTATCATTGGTTATCAGTCTTCCCAAGAATATATCTGTAAGAAACTGAATGCAAGTTAATGAGCAGCATTTTGAAAATAGGGTTGAATTTCCAAACAATCAGCTAAGTATTAATTTTGGGAAGTTTCATGGAGGGGTTCTCAGGAGTTCTAGTGACTTATCTCATGCAATTCTTAGCTGTTCATCTCAATAAATATGCATCATGTCTCTAAGGTGCCATTCAAATGCCTAGCAGTGGGATTACTTACCACTGCTGGGATCTTACAGGTTTCCTATCACTTGCACCATCTTTAAAACCCAGCTGGGCAGCACATTAAAAGCTGCCAGTCATGAATAGCCTTTTACAGTAGATGGGATGGAGATGTTGGGGCAGACATTAAGGAAATGCTTCTGAGGACACATGGTTGGCATGGGTAACATTTCACTGGAACTCGAACCTCACATTCATAAATTGATTGGCACTTTAATCATAACCAGTCTGATTGAATTTTTTTGTAGATGTAACTGTACAGGATACCTATCCTTAGACCCCTACTCTTTCCCTAATGCCCATTGTAACAGACCATCTTGTCATTTTAGAATGTGGGAATATCACGTGCTGTAAGGCCTTCAACAAATGTTAAGCTAACATTTATGAAACACTAGGAAAAGTGAATTTTAAAAAAATTTTCTGGGAATAAATACAGAATTCTTACCTGTTGAGTAATAAATTTCCAGAATGATGACTTCATTCAACTTCTATCTATTGGAACCAGGTGTCCTGGCTAGCCTGTTGCACCCGATGTGTCACTATTATTATGGTGGAGGCGATGTTCCTCCTGCTTATTGGCCTTAGCTCGCTCTGAAGAAGGCTGCTTCCACCCTCCTAGCTCTTCAGCTTCCATCCTATTCCCCTTTTTGCTTGTTCCAGTTGGGCAGAGTGCAACATGCAAGTATTATGCAGCACGGCCTGTTAGGAGTGTACTATGTAAAGTGTGTATCTTATTATTGTTGTATACTTTTCATTGTGGACTGAAATGGGAAAAGGATAGTTTTAAACACCAATGATTGTGGACAGGATTACTGGTCTTTTAAAAAGCAAGTTACCGGGCATTCAATGTAAGTGCTGATACATAGCTGTTTGGTCAACCTATAGGAGAAGTTAGTACAGACAAGATTGAGCCGGGGATGTGCAGAAAGGGAAATTTGACCAGCAACCAGAAGCAAATTGATCTGTGGAATGATGACTAATTAACAATGACAAAAGCCTGCTGCCTACCAACAACAATGT
Organism: Chiloscyllium punctatum; assembly: GCF_047496795.1. Lineage (NCBI taxonomy): Eukaryota > Metazoa > Chordata > Chondrichthyes > Orectolobiformes > Hemiscylliidae > Chiloscyllium > Chiloscyllium punctatum. The sequence continues at coordinate 53,570,858 of NC_092739.1, forward strand.
GGGTGTGATTGTTGATAGCAAGCCTTCGGGACTCCTGGAAAACAAGCTGGTGTCCTTTTCTCTGCAATAACAAGATCTCAAGCTTGAAAAAAAATGAGCTTATCTTCCATCATCAGTTTCTGTAAGTAGTAAGAATTAACTAATAAAGTTAGACACTTTGTAAGTTTCAAACTTTGCAAGTTTGGGTCGGCACAGTGGCTCAGTGGAGAGCACTGCTGCTTCACAGCACCAGGGACCCAGGTTCGATTCCCACCTTGGACAACTGTCTGTGTGGAGTTTGCACATTCTCCCTGTGTCTGCGTGAGTTTCCTCCCACTATCCAAAGATGTGCAAGTTAGGTGAATTGGCCATGCTAAATTACCCATAGTGTTAGGTGCCTTAGTCAGGGATAAATATAGGATAGGGGAATGGGTCTGGGCGATTTACTCTTCGGAAGGTCGGTGTGGACTTGTTGGGCTATTAGGCCCATTTCCACACTGTAGGGAATCTAATCGAAGTTTGAGCCAGTTACTCTGTGCCTCCTGGAAAAAATGTTAAAATACAGAGGGAAGAAAAATGGAGGGGCAGCAGCAGGTTCTGATGAACCAGAAGGATCCCCTAGGTAAACCCTGTGGACAGGGACCATTCAACTACCTTCTCAGTCCTTCCCTCCACGCATGACACCCAGGATTTTTCTGTGTCTCTCTGTATATGTGTAGCGGGGGTTTTATAAGGGGGTTAATAAGTAGAATTATATGTCGGCTGTCCATAATTTATCCATAGCTAACATCTATTTATTGGAGCAAATAGTTGTTCTTGTTAAGTATAGCAACCTGTTCTATACTTTCTGTCAACCCTGGGTCTAAAAGACAGGTACATTTCTGAATTTTGTATACTTTTTATAATATTTTTCACTCGCGTTGACTCCTGGTATAGCATGATTTTCAGCATACTGCTCCACTCACTCCACCCCCACCCCACTCAAAGGTAGAGTGATGACCAGCAATGAACTTCCCTTCCCACCCTCCCAATGCTTTAATTTCTCTCATCCTCACATTATGAGTTGCCCCTTCACATTAATTGTCCCTCTGCACCCCAGCTTATTATCTCGAATCCCCAGAATTGAGTTCACCAACTTCGCCACAATAGCAATGTCTCCTGATAATGCCCCTTGGCCTTTAGTGAATAAACCTGGACCCTCTAGGATGGACCAAAACTTGCCCTCGTTCACAGCCATCTGCTCCCCCAAATTAGAAAAACAGTCTTTAATAATTACCGACCTGATCTCTAATTGATCTCTGTGCAACTTCTTTCCTTACCACTGATCCATGGACTATTTGCACTAGAAATGCAGGATTGACTGTGGCCCATTCCCCAGACCATAATGATAGGAAACCTCTGATTCTGAACAACCCAAGTGGCTGACAGATCATGTCTAAGCTATGGACTAAGACTGGACAATACTGTTGACTTACTGTTGCAGGACCACATTGACTTGACTGAGGACTACTCCCCTTAGACTTTGAGACATAGCTATTCCGTTCGAATACATTCGTATATTTGCCACATAAGCTGCTGACTCTGCAGGTCTGACAATAATGTAGCTGCATTGTACAGCTACATGTCCACCCTTTGACTGTTCATTGCTGGCAAGCTGTATGCACCAAGAGGCAAAGCAAGGCAGAGATGCAGTGACTGCCCAAGCAGGCGCAAAGTCTGTGAGCATTAAGAAGACAAGTTAATGTTTTTTTTGGAATGCACCCTATTCCAATGTAAGCGATGGGTCCCTGTCCCTGAGTGTAATGTGTTTTTGCAACAGTATTTCAATGAAAGGACTTCAAACTGAAATGGCAAACTGAATTGTGAAAGTGGGTCTGCAATGTATCATGCTTTCGTGAAGCTGTTATTTATTCAATGCCAACCTCCTGGATGGTGGAGGAGGGGCTCTGCAGCAGTTGCTGTCCATTGAGTGTGCTCTGATGTGTTGAGGAATCCTGGTCAAGGCGAAGACCCAGAGGAGACACCAATGAACTCTAGTTGTTAAACATTTAGGGGGAAGAATGTCTGATTTCCTTTTTAATGTTGAGAATCTTTTCCATCTGATTTTGCCACATTTCCCAACTAATTCACCATTGCCAATGTTAATCAGCGATTGGGAAAAAAACAGCCATAGTACTTGATAAACATTCTCTGTTAGATGTCACAACATAAAGAAAAGATGTCACTGTTGTGGATTGGAACCAAATGGTGAAATTAGTTGTCTATGGGTAAAGTTATATATGACATTGAACTGGTTCAAGTAAAATAATTGCAATGTATCAAAATATGGTATTGCATTCTGGGTCTTTCTAGCAGTATGGAAGGAAATATAATAAAGCATGGCTAGCATTTTTTAAAAAATTGACATCTTGAGACATATTTTCTTCCACTCAAAAAGCAAAATTGACTTTTCATCAAGATGAGAAGAAAAGGCATTCACTCAACCATGAGGATGTTTGGTGGGGGAAAATATGATGGCAGAAGTATATTGCTGTAAACTTTCTTGATTCTTCCAATATTTCACTTCGACAGAGGAAATAATTCAATGAATTTTAACTATCTCCTCACAAAAATAATACAGAATATGAGAAAGCTCAGAATGAAAATAAAAGTATTTGGCCCTGTAAGAATGTGTACAAATCATTCTATTACTTAATTGTCACCTCTATTTAGAGATGGACATTCTCTTGCCTCATTGATAAAAGTACCATCTCAGGACGAGATCATACAATCTCAGTTGACACACATTAAGGAATGACTGAACTGTCAGAAGTACAGCTTTGCAGATGAAATAAACTGAGTCCCCATGTGCCCATCTCAAAGTTTCAGCAGGGCTTTTAAAATTCCATGCACAATTTGAAGAATGGTGTTTCCCTATTGTCCAGATGACATTTTGTATCAATCGAATGACATATATTAATACACTGAGTTCTGTGCAGAAATAGAGGCTATATGGGCAGACATCAAAATAATTTCAGTATTTGAATGCCGTCATTATTGGGATATCACTTAGAGATGTGACAGGCGTTCTATAGATGTATGCTCTTTCCTCCTATCATTGATGCTGTCCCAGTTTTTCCTGAGAAACACTCCAGAGGTGATACACTTCTCCCATTGTCAAAATCAAATTTAAATCTGACATTATTGAACTGTGGGTAGTTATCTTCATTCAAATGATAATTGCCAAATCACAGCTATTCAAAAACCTAAGTTCTTTTCAATTTTGTAAGTACTCATGCTAAAATGAATATGTAAGTCTTTACAATGTAGTTGTTGATATGTGAGCTAGAAGTGAAGGATGAAGATAATTGTTTCAGGCAAGAATGGTCCCATTGGTTTCCAAGAATAAAGCACTTCTAAAGTACATAATTGAATATTCTTACTTAGTTGGATGCTTTCAAGAATACTGTTGTGGTATTCTAGAGAAACCATGCTACTATACTGCAGAATGTTTTTTTTAAAACAATGCACAATTTGTTATTGGGCTCAGAAATCCTAGGTAAAAACTTTACTTAAATTCGCTGCAATTACAAATGCCTAAAATTCCTGGACACAAAAATTTAGTATCCTTGAGTGTTTTATAAGGCATATGCAGCAATGCTTGAAGTGTCCAAATGAACTTTAGTGGAACAGGAATGTCCATCCTTGCCCTACAAAGATATCCTGGAATTTCTCTGCCCTAGGCCCAGATTTTTACAAAGACTACAATTAGTTCAGATAGTTGGTTAGGAGACAAATGAGGATGTCTGGTAATGATAGAGTTTTAAATAGGCTATGGAAGAAACTGCTGTATTTTTAAAAAATTACTTTTTGTTGTACAGCAACATTCATTTTTCAAACAGTGGGGGTAAATGATATAAATTTTGGCTCCATGGGTGTTTGTTCAGGGTAGTTTTGTTCAGTATCAGTCTTTTGGTTTGTTTTTCAACCAGAATGTGTGTGTGTGTGTTCAGGAGCACTCGGCATCATGATAATCTCCAATTGGTTCCTAAGAAATTAATTAGAAGCAACATCCAGCAACGTAAAGAGAAAACATCTCTCTCTCTCCTGTGAATGGAACATGACACATCACCTGTCCTTCAATCTTTACTGTATTAATTACATTTATTTATTTGTTTCAATTAATTTATAGTCGGCTTCCTCGTCTAACTCTCCTGTTTCATCAAAATTGTGATTTTACAGTATGCAGAGAAACAGAACTGAGAAACCCTTGTATTTATGTTCTTTGAAAAACAATGAGTCAGATGCAAAACATAGTGAAACCTGCTCAAGCCCTTTAACTGTCTCCAGCTCTCTGCGAGGCTGCATATCCCTGTGTAAACCTGGAAGAAAGGTATCTTACCTTTTTAAACAGTTTTTAGTTTGCTATTAAATGTTTACTAAAATTATACTTTAGGGAGAGATTAACCCTCAAACTCACCCCACTCATCCAGCTCTTGACTTCACAACTCTGTGTACTTCAACTCTCTCCTTCAAAACACTAAAACTTTGAAATCTTATCAAGAATGAGGGTAGAAAATTAGTAAAAGCACTGTAAACACCAATGCATTGATGTGATAAGTAATGGAATAGTTAAATTTGAATTTGCTGCTAATGGTGCCGTAGAAACTTGGTCCATACATAATAAGTATAATGTGATATAATCAGTCAAAATTGTAAAGGAAAGCATGTTTGACCTCACAGAGAGAAATCTTCCATAAAACTCCCTGGACTTGGTACTGATTTTTGTGTGAAATTCAGACCTATGTATGCAATAATATTCTAAGGATGGAATGTGGATATAGGTGTTTGAATTTCTTTTTAAAAATTCATTCTTAAAATGTGGGCTTCACTGGGTGGTCCAGTATTTATTTCCCATCCTAAATGCCCTTGAGAAAGTGGTGGTAAGCTGCCTTCTTGAACTGGAATTAACGTTGTGTGACAGATTGATAAACATACATCTTGCAGCCTGAAGGTCGTGTCTTTGGGTCAAGAATTACCTAAAATTGACCAAAGTGAAACTTGAATATCCCTACCCTGAGTACTCATTCCTGTTGTTTAAACATCAGATATTAGGAAAGCCCAAACTGAAAGAGCATTATGAACAAATCAACAAAAATTAGTATCACGGTGTTCATAAACAAAACAAACAGACTTGCTTTGAGAATTGGAGGATGTCTTTTTGATAACAGAACAGGGGAAGAGCTTCATGAGACACTCTTTTAAACTGCGCTTGGTACGATTCTGACTGTAGATGAAACCTAGAAGATACATCATCAGTATTTGTTAAATTTCTTCAAAGAGAACTTTGTGCATGCTTCATGCAGTGTCACGAACTTACATAGAAAATCATGCAACAAGCAAATAATCATACAACACAAAAACAGACCCTTCAGTCCAACCAGTCCATGCTGAACACAATCCCAACCTAAACTAATCCCACCTCCCTGTTCCTGACCCTTATCCCTCCGAACCTTTCCTATTTATGTATCCATCCAAGTGTCATTTAAACATTGTCGCCATATGTGCATCCCCACTTCCACATGTAAACTACCCAGCGTGTAAAAAAAATTGTCTCACGTCTTTTTGAAATCTCTTAACTCTCTCCTTTAAAATGTCTCCCCCAGTCTTGAAACCCCCCATCTTAGGGAAAAGACAACTATTATCATCTCTATCTATGCCACTCTTTATTTTGAAAACTTCTATCAGGTCATCTGTCAACCTTCTACACTCAAATGAAAAAAGACCCAGCCTATCCAGCCTTTCTTTATAACTTAAACTTTCCATAACCGGCAACATCAATTGAGGGACCCAGTTTCAGAAAATAGGATACATTCAAATCCTTTAAATCCATACTCAGGGCAACCTTTTTGAAGTTCATTACATTCCAACTATTCTTTTATTTACAGTTTAAGCGTACACTTGGAGGAGGAGGAGGAGGATGGCTAAAAAACTGCACTAGAAAACAGAAAATAGCAGATCATGTCGAAAAGCAGTTTTCTTTTTCTCCTGTTGAGTTAATGCATGTGCCCTGCTATTACACTGCAGCTCACAGACAAACAATACAGAAATCGTGAGGCCCCTCCTGAGATGTTGCTATTTTATTGTTCATAATCCAAAGTATCATGAATTTTTAAATTTTATTTAGTAACAAGAAAGCTTAATAAAAATTGAGTGTTAGGAAGATTTGAGAGTTAAGAGCTTTTTAATGCAAAGAAGTAAAACAAATAAAAACATTGAAAGGTGAGGCAGTTAATCGTGTCTGAACAATTCACTCCTTGATCCTTATTCAATATTATAGTGCCAATTGTTCTGTTGTGCTCAAAATACAAAGGTCAATAGATATTTTCCTAATTAACCTGTACAGAAATGTTATTTCACACCTCTGGCAAGGTGAGACTTGAACCTGGCCCTTCTGGCCCAGAAGTAGGGGCACTACCACTGCACCACAATTGTCCCCTAAACAACAGGCAAGCAACCGGGACTTGCCTGGGATTTGAATCTATGATCTTCTTTATGGGGGCGCGCTAAAGACTAAAATGGGAATCATACCACTATACCAACAAGCCAATTTTACGACAAATGTCAACATTGTGATATATTTAATAGTTTGCATGTGCTGTAGTTTATCCTTGTTAGGTTAATCAATTTGAGATAAATGAAACCTTTAAGAAGTAACACGCTGCTGTTACAACATGCATCTGGATGTTGTAACAATCTGCAATTGTTTAAAAGTATTGCTCAGCAAATCAAAATAGTTTTGACAATGCCTTAAATATGTAAATGAATGGGATGTCATGAGTTTATTTTGTGATTTTGCTTTAAAATTCTTTTTAGTTTGTCACAAAAATAGTCGCAAAGGACTATTTTTAAAATTTATATGTGAAAGGGGTAGAGAAAGATTTCTCCAAGGAGTCAAGGTAGGAGAAGGTCATAAAAACAACTAAAATGGTAAATACGGGGAACTGAGGCCCACACAGGATTTAAATAGCTCTACCATAAAATCTGAAAGCCTGTTAAAAATTGAGGCAGAATCATTAATATTATTAAGCTCTGGCTGTGTCTCAGGAGAACTTAGTCAGCTGCTCTTAAACTGTCTGTGTTCAAACCAGAAGTTGGAAGCTGGTTGGGTTGGGTTCCAATTTTTGAAATAGAAATACAACATCCCTAATTCCCTTCACCTCTCCCACTAGTCCAGAATGATTACAATTATCTGAGACTCTCTCTTTTATCAAGAGAAAATTATATATGATCAGTTATTGGGAATATAAAATGATACTCTCATTGTTTTTCCTGTTTATATTGCTGTGGTTTGTGAAGCACAGTTGTCTGGGTAATATACTGCGTATTATACTGTGTAATATAAATAAAAATCCCCATCGAGAACACATTCTCCATATAACCACAGTACTGCACTTCAGGCATTGCATCAGTACTTTTGCCTTCCAGGTCTTGACTGCAGTTTTTAAATTATACCTTAATGTTAAAAAGCTACAGAGATAATCAACTAACCAGTGCCCATGCATAATAGCTCAAACATTCCACTTTGAAGTAAGTTATTAACAGCCACATTTTATTAATCAACATAATCAATACAAAGTTTGATTGCAACCCACCTGCTATAAAAATGTAAACCTTTCTTTACTTATTCATGAGTGGTACAACAACAGCTATCATTTCATTGCTGTTGAATTATTTTGTCAATATATCTAGGGTAAGATATCATCATTATTTATTATGCGTTTGGGTTAATTTCCAATTGTGAATCATTGTATGGAATGTCTCCACTTTATTTTCCCTGTTGTCACTCAGATCCTTCATCATCATCACAACGTCAGATTAAAATATCATTAACATATGTTTTCACACAGGACAATTAACTTAAAATCACAACTCAACAGATGCATTAGTAAACAAAATATTGAGTTACATTAGGACAAATGAAAAAAAAAATTGGTCAAAGATATAGGTTTTAAGAAATGCATAGCAGGAGAAAAGCAAGATAGAGAAATAATGAAGTGTCAAGGGTGAATTTTAAAACATGAAGCAAAGAAACATTGATGTTTTCAGTATTTTTCTTTAAAATCAGTGGCTCCCTAGAAAGTAGCCCAATTTTATCAAGTTTAGGAATATTGTGGGCAGGCTGTTTCTTGAATATTCACCAACAGCTTGTATTTGAAAGCATTTGCACCAATTATTGTAATTTCTGTATTAATGCCTTCATTTGATTTAATGTTAAGTATGTTGGGCACTTGTTCTAATTTGAAACAAATTGACTACGCTGAGTTAACAATTATTGCCACTTTCAAAAGAGAAGTAAAGCAGATTTTCTCTTTTTTGAATGAATTTATGAAGTGTGAAATGGGATTGCTGGTTAAAGGATCACTTTTCAGAGTGATTTTGGAAAAGCAGCAAAATAATTTCAAATAGAACATGTTGCATTTATATAGCAACTTTCATGAGAGCAAGATATTACAAGTTAGTTTTCGACCAAGGAAGAACTTTGCAGACTTACAGCCAGGTAACTTCCCCACCACATCAGTGACCCCTGGTACACCACTTTGACTCTCAGTGATCAGACTCTGGGGACTGACCACGGCTGACCACCTGACCAACTTGGAGTGACCACCCTGACTGATGACTGACCAGATTCCAACTGATATCTGTGCTGCACCCCAACTAACTTTTGATCCATAAACTAGTTGCACAGGCCTACAGGACTGATTGTGGCCCACTCTCTGGACTATAATGATATGGAACCCCTGACCCTGACCATGTCCAAGCCTTGAAAGATATCAGACAATATTCTTGAGTTACTGTGGCAATACCTCTTGTCTGATGACAGTTTCCTTGATGTGACTGTGGGCAACTTCCCACAGACTTTCGAGCATGATCATGAAGCACATTCACTGAGTTTGTTGCGCAAGTTGCTAACACGATCTGCATTGTGCCATTGATATAACACGTTATCACCCAGTCTTTTAACTGAACACTGCTAGCTAACATGACTGACTGCTGTCTTAGTGTCTGAGCTAAAAAGCAAGTCAAGACAGAGCTACAGTGAGCCCTTAGGATTTGAATATGGTGATAAAGTGAAAAAAGGCAAGGAAAGGGAAGTCAGAAATGCTGTGAGCATGATGGCAGATGCAAAGTGCCTGAGTGCTAAGGAAATAAGGTAAGAGCCATTTCAATACATGAGATTGGTGACAGAGTCTCTGTGTGAGGTGGCTTGGCAGCAGCGTTACAATGAAAGGTGCAGAATTGAAGTGGTGAACTGTATTATAAGTGAAACAAAACCCAAACTTGCTGGAGAAACTTAACAAGTCTGTGGAGAGAAATCAGAGTTAACGTTTCTGCAAGAATTTGAGATTTTTGTTTCAGATTTCCAGCATCTTCAGTCCTTTGTTTTATTTTATCATATTATAAGTGAGTTGGGATGTGCCACAAAGATGTGATGTACCTGGTGCTCGGCCAGTGCCAATCTCCAGAGACAGGGAGTACTGGGTTGCTGCCTGTACAACTTGCCCTGAGCTGTTGAGGAGTGCAGGCCTAGATGGATACCTGGAGAAGACACTGACAAGCTCCAATTGCCAGGTAACTGTTCTGACTTAGGTTGGGAATTGCAGTTTGCAAGTAAATGAGGTGAGATAAAGGAACAATGAGATGTTAATGTAAGTAAATAGGCTCCTCATCGCTCACTGGTGAGAACCTCACCTTGCCACTGAAACCTTACACACAAAATTGAATATTTCCTTTTCTTGATGTTAAGCGTTGTGTTAATATTCACCATATTTCCTCAACTGTCTCACCATTGCCCATGTGTTTAGGGACGAGGAAAATTCAACCTATGGTCTTAACATCAATCAACCTAAATGAGTCTCAAGCATGCTCATTATACTCAAGTTGTGGAGCCATTATGGACAAATGATACTCAGAGTGAAATTTAAGATGACATTATAAAGACAAAAACATCACAATGCTACCATTACTTCACAAATTCAATCAAACGTGTATAAAATCTAATGTCATTATCTACATTAAGCATTTCGTTTTCAACATTTCTAATTTAAGCACTGGAAGTATTGCTTGATAACTTGACTGGAAGAGTCATAAATCTATATTCCTCTGGCTTTATCAAAACTGACTGTAATACCATGTAAGTACACAGTCATTTTTCAGTTTCTGCTACCAATATCTTACAGTAGGTACATTCGCATTTGAACCAAGAGTGTGGTGCTGGAAAAACACAGCAGGTCAGGCAGCATCTGAGAATCAGGAGAGTCAATGTTTCGGACAAAACCCTTCATCAGGAATCCTCGGATGCTGCCTGACCTGTTGTGCTTTTCCAGCACCACACTCTCGACTCTAATCTCCAGCGTCTGCAGTCCTCACTTTTGTCACATTACATTTAAACAGCAGTCGCCAATAAAATACGAGCACAAAAGTTTCATAGTGCTGATATCATTTTCAGTGATATTTCCATTATTCAGGAACATTTTCAATTTCCTCATCTTTTTTATTCAACAAATTGACTTTTTGATAATAATTCTCCTTGCAATATCTGTTTTTCATAGCTATAGGACTTTAAATTTTGAAATGTACCATTTTATAAAATGTAGCACAATGCTTCTTACAATAAGTCATTGAGAGTTATCATATCAAATAACTACTAGCTGTTACTTTGTGGAATACCATTTCACAGAAAATGGGTGACAATTTTAATCTATTGATCCCAGAAACTCTGTCATTTGAATTCACCAATTATTTGATAGATGATCGCTTCTTGTCCTTTCTTACTGACTGTACTCTCGTAAATCACTCTCGAAATGAAACAACCAAGAATATCAGCCAGTGTCCAGTATCTAAGAGTACATATTTACAGTGCAAATAATTCTCCTATGAATCACAACATAAGTGAGGTAATCAAAATAGAAATTGCTGGGAAAGCTCAGCAGGTCTGCCAGCATCTGTGGAGAGAAATCAGAGTTATAGGGCTGAGTGACCCAAAATGTTAACTCTGCTTTCTCTCCACAGACATGCAGAGCTTTTCCAGCAGCTTCTTTCTTTGTTTCTGATTTATAGCATCTGCAGTTCTTTTGGTTTTTATAAGTCAGGTAATCTTCAGTTGGATTTTGGAATTTTAGGCTTTCCAAACACCCTCACAAACTATCGCCAGATGTTATTCTCCATTAGTTCTTACATTTTGGAGTATATTAGTTGCTTTCCTTTAAATTTACAACCCTTCCCTTTGTTTCGAGAGACATCATTTATCAGCAATTGGTTTGGAATAGCTAAAAATGCCAGCTGCACCCACACTCCCTGTATGTTTATTTTTCAGAAACACATTACATGGTCAGTTTTTGCTTTCATGATGTAATAAGGTATGGTATAATAGATATTTCATCTGTAAATAGAATTTTTGCTTTCATACTATTAAGCTGGAGCCTATCCTATCAAGCTTGTGTCACCACAGAGCCAGCTGTCTAATGATTTAGCTATTGACTATTTCCTGTGCATCTACTTTGAATATATGAACTCAACTGCTCCTCTTGATATGCTTTACAGATATGGATGGTTGTGAGCAGCAGCAGTACATTAAGTTTGTTTCACTGCTACTCATCTCAATTTCATACTGCAAATGGATTTCTCCATTTGGTCCTCATATTGTGATTGACACATTCAGGTCAGTGACTGTAATTGGACTCTACATTGTTCCAATCAGATTTCTCTATGTTATGACATTGCTCTGGATTTTTCACTTCGCCTCTATGACAGATGTAATACCAGTGAAATGGACTGGCGTATTCATTCACATCGATGTAATAACATAGTTCAGATTCAATTTTCAGATTGTTTTAAAAAAGACTTGCATTTATATAGCACCTTTTTAAGACCTTAGGAGGTCTCAAAGTACCTTATGACCAATGAGGGTGTAGTTACTGTTGTAGTGGAGTAAATTTTAACTGCACTCAAAAAAAAACTTTATTCTGAGAGCTCTACTGGAACAAAGGACTTGACTTTACACTTCCCCACCATGCACCTTCTCATTGCCGTATTCTACCCTTGGTCTTTCTGGTAATTTACTGGTTGGTGCAGGAAGTCCACCTCCCCTTTAATGGCTACTTAAGGACCTCATCCTATTCTGCCAGTATTTTGTGTGTGTGCTAGTGTGCGTGTTGGGATGTGGTTAGTTGGAGGAAGCCCCATACCATACGTGAGAGCTTTAGATTTGGGGGTGCAATCCTCCTTTGTTAGTCCCTGAACTAACTAGAAGCAGACTCCCAAACACAAAGTCATTCCACCCCTTTAACACTGCCCTCTGCAAACCCCCTGATCCTCACCTTTTCAATTCAGTCTCTTACCCGAGAACACTCTCACCAATACTACTGAACCCAGATTCAGCTGGCCTCCTCAGCATGGGAGAATGGCCTATTGTCCTCGTACTGGCCTCTACTTTTTATTGGTGCTGCTCTGGGACTACAGAGTTCAGCTATCTAAATTAATGTGAGATTTTCTCCTGAGAGAGTCTTCATTTTAAATTCTTAGTGCTGCTCCCATTGCTGTTGGGATGCTTTCAGGATTGAAGACAGGAATGCTATTGCCTCAAAGCTTTTAAACAAGGTTGGGATGGGGAGAGGTTTGAGGTCAAAACCACTGCACCCCATAAATTCCAGCTAAAGTCTCCAAATTACTTCTAATTAAAATCAATGATGGTTCTGTCAGCTTCTTGTTTTATGCTCCGAGTCCTCCTCACCAACATTCCACTCTGTCTAATTTTGAAACTTCCTAACTTCATATTGAGGTCCAATCAAGCCCACTCCTGTCTATGAGATCTATCATTTACTCTCCTGACCCCATTCACCCCAAACTGCTTTCGGCCACTTCCCTCCCTTTCTTCATGCTAAGCTGCAGTTATTCTATATCTCCTCCTGCAAAATCACTTTCATCTTGACCCTCCTCAAAATAAATCTCCAACTCCTCTGAATTTGGAGAATGTGCCGCCTTGCAAACCTCTCAGTAAATAACAGTAAAGGGACATAAAGAATAAATTCAAGAGCCAAGTACTAAATCAGGAATTTAGTGCAGGTGGGAATTTAATGTTGAGGGGAAGGTGCTGCTGCTTTTTCTAGATGTTTTTGCAACCTTTAGGAGCTGGTGAGTTTTCTTTTGATTGCACAATAGAAAAATGTGACTTTACAGTAGCTTAGCTACCTAACTTATTCACAAATTAACCAATTAAATAAGCACAGTTAAATAACCATGGCAAGGCTAGTAATATGTGATTATTGCAAAATGTGCAAATAGCTCCAGACAAGTATCTCCGTGGTGAGTGACGCAGCTTCAAAGCTTTGAGCTCAGAATTTTGGTTGTTGCACCCATTGTTGTGCATCAAGGAAGGGCAGTGTTACCGGGAAGTATCCAGGAGGCAGTTCCTTAGACCAGGTCAAACTTCAGGTGATTAGAAACAATTGGATGAGACTATGTGTTAGACAGATATGGGGACCCAGCATACAGAGGAGCCTCAGTGGCAGAGGTTGACCAACAATCACAAGGGATTTGCTACCTGTGTGAATACGACTGCAGTACAGATGAGCAAACTGACCATAACTCCATGGTGTCTGATGCCGTTCAGTTGGGACAAATAAGAAGTAAAGTCACAGTGACAATTTTCAGTGCAACAGAGAATAGATTTTTTTGGGGGGGCAGCCGTGATTGGGAACTCTGAAGGTTGTGTTGCAGAGACATCTCCTCATAACTTGAATCAAATTTGGACTGGGAGAAGAGGAACTTGTTGCTATGGTCCACATTGGAATCAACAATATTGGTTGTGTTAGGAATGATAGTCTACAAAGAGCTATAAAAGTTAGGTTCAAGCTAAAAACAATTTTAAAGGTAATAATATATAGGTATTATGTTACCTGCCAATCAACTTAGATCAAATAAATTGTAAGATTTAATGTGTGACAGGGCCACTTAAATTAACAGAGGTGATCTTGAAGATGTTTTTGTAGAATGTTTTCATGACACTTTGCTGGAGAAACCTATTATGGTGCTAAATGGGGATAAAGCTATTTTGTTTCTATTATTGTGTCATGAGATTGGCTTAATTATTAATCTCATACTAAAATATCTTCTGGGAATCATAATGTCATGTTAAGCTTGAGAATAATATACCCCAATAATAGAGAAGAATATTATATATAAATAAAATCAATTACAAATATATAAACATAAGATCATAAGAACTAGGAGTAGGAGTAGGCAATTCAGCCCCATGAGCCTGCACCGCCATTCAATATGATCACAGCTAATCTTATCTCTGCCTCAGTTTCACTTTTCTGCCCACTCTCCATTATTCCTCAACTCATTACTAATTAAAAATCTGTCCATCTCATCCTTAAATTTACTTAATATCTTGGCATCCACCACAGTGTTGGGTAGTGAGTTCCATACGTTTATGACCCATAGACAGAAGTAATTTCTCCTTCCTTCTGCTTTGAATCTGCTGTCCCCATGCCAATCTCTTGCACTAGATTGCTCCACATCGACTTGATCAATCCCTTATACCATCTTATATACCTCCATTAGATCTCCTCTCATTCTTCGAAACTTGTAGAGAGTATAGGCCTAAAGACAAACCCCGCATTTCAGGTGAGATGAAGAGAAAGCTGGCTTGGGTTGATTGGGAAAATAGACCAAAAAGTTTGGCAGTCGGAAATAGTTAAAGACACAATTTGAAATGTTCAACAGAAGTACATTAAACAAGAAACATTCTTCTGAGGCTTACTCAGTGGGTTAGAACAAAAGAAGCTTATCATGTTCCTAAGGACAGTAGCAATTCAAAGGATTGAGGGACTATTATAAATTAACAAAAAGCTGCCAAATAATGATAAAAAGGCCAAAATGGAAAGTAAACTAGTCTTGAATATATTTTTTAAAAAGTTGGTAAAGGCTTTGACAAATGTATAAAAAGGAAAAGAATAACTAAAGTAAACATTGATTCAGATTGACTCCAGTTTTGCTAGGATTGCTAAATGTTGTCTTGATGTCAAGTAAAGTTGCTATCATGTTCCCTCTTGAGTTTTGTCCATGTTTGAACTGAAATGAGGTCAGAAAATCATGATAGAAGCAAAACTAAGTACCAGCGAGCAGATTATTATTGATTTTAGTGCTGCTTGCTTGTGTTGTCAATGACACCTTGCATCCCTTTGTTATAATTAAGTATTGATTGATGAGGTAGGAATTGGCTGGGTTGCATTTTTCTTGCTTTGTGTGGACAAGACATACCTGTACAGCTTTCCACATTGCTGATGGATTCAAGTGTAATAAGCTGGCATCTGTGATGCTGTGAACCTCAGGAGGAGGCTAAGAAGAATTGTCAATTTGGTACTACTGGCTGAAGATTGTTGCAGATGCTGTGCCTTTGTCTTTTGCATTGATCTTCTTGGTTCCCCTATCATCAAGGCTGGATATATTTGTGCAGCCTCTTCCATCAGTGAGTTCTTTAACTGCACCACCACTCATAACCAGATCTGGCAAGATCACAGTGCATAAATCGGATCTGTTATTTCTAACCTGCTGGTTACATTGCTTGGCACAACAACAGTCTCATGTTACAGCTTCACCAGTTAACACCTCATTTTTAGGTGTGCCCTCATGCTGATCCCTGGGTGATGGTAGAGTGGTGATGTTATGGTCCAGTGTCATCTCACAGATGTTTGAGTCCAAATGGAAAAACCGATGGTTCCATGTTAATGAAGGGATAATTAAGTACGGACTTGATTGGAAGAATAGAATTTATATATAAATATAATTATACAAATGGAACAGGTAATCAGCAGATTGGAGATTTATAAGCTGAGTATTGGAATAAAATTCCTGCTTTAACAAATATATACCCAGACACTGTATAACCAATCTTTTAACCTTTTGTGTTTGACAGGGGAAATACTCGTGTGTTTGTGGATTGTGTTTGTGTATAATTCAGCTGTATTTGGTGATGGCCCACACAGCCTTATGGATTCCCAATCTGATATCTATCTCATTCATTGCTAGGAGAGTATCTTTAATATGAAGATGGAACTTTGTCTCCATAAGGACCGTGTAGTGGTCAATTCCACAAATACTGGCATGGGCAGATGCATCAGCTACATGTAGACTGGTGTGGATGAGGGGAAACAAATTTTATTCCTCTTTTTGATTTTGTAATCACTTGCCACAGGCTGAGTCTAGAGACTGTTGTTTAGAATTTAGTCAGTTTGGTCAGTAGAGGTGCTCTTGTGACAGTCTTGGTGATGGATATTAAAGTTCCTCACTCACTGTCTTCTGTGCCTTTGCCATCCTCAGTCTGTTTCTCAAGTGCTGTTCAACTAATGAAGGTGCTAGCTCATAATAAGCAAGAGATTTCCTTCTCATGCTTGACCTGATATCATGAGACTTCAGGGGTCCAGAGTCAATATTTTTAACTAATTCAGAGCATGTGGGCATTGTTAGCTAAGCCAGCATTTATTTACCTGCTTTGGATTTATATTCATCAAAGCAGATATCGAATACAAATCTATTTTATTAGCATTATAATGCTCAAGTTGCAGAAGAATCATATTTCAAAATATATTACCATAAAGTGAAGCTGTAAAATATTCAGAAGTCTCCAGGAACATTTATTACAAATTTATGGAAATTTTAAAATCATAAAAGCAATTCCAATTCTAGCAATTGGATGTTTCATACTATTTTGCCATCATATGTAATTGTCTCCATTATTTATCCAGACCTGGCTTGACTTCTTAATTGATGAGAATATAATTTCAGCATCTCGCGGTAGTCAGGATGTTGGTCTAAACGCATCACAACAAAAGCCCTCAAATGTGAACAATTCCTGGCTACCAGCACAACAGATCATCAGTAGGTTATTTTATTCACTGTACAGATATGGAAATGCCAACAGTTTCCCACCCCGAATATAATCTGATTACTGTTTGTTTCCTCCAGGTTGTGAATTATTTAGGAGATATATTAAAAAAATTAAGTTTATTTTCCTTAGCTTTTCCTTTCTGTTTCTTTTCTTTGCTGTCTTAAGACAATGTTTCTCTCCCTTTCTTTACTTCCCTTTCTGTGCCAAATTTGACATTGAATTAATCCTCCCTCTGTTGCTGGATTTCTACATGCAAATAAAAAAAATTAGTCTTTCAAATTCATAGTTAAAAATCACACAATACCACTCCTTCATCAGGTGCTCTGAAAGCTAGTGTGCTTCCAATTAAACCTATTGGACTATAACCTGGTGTTGTGTGATTTTTAACTTTGCAACACACCAGTCCAAAACTGGCATCTCCAAATCATTTCAAATTCATAGCCTGCATAATCACTCCTGTCATTAAATTTCTATTACCGCACACCATTGTTTGTCTCATTGTCCACCCAGACCCCAGCTGCCCTCATTCTGCCATTTTTTTTAGATTAGATTACAGTGTGGAAACAGGCCCTTCTGCCCAACAAGTCCACACCCGCTGAAGCACAACCCACCCAGACCCATTCCCCTACATTTACCCCTTCACCTAACACTACGGGCAATTTAGCATGGCCAATTCACCTAACCTGCACATTTTTTGGATTGTGGGAGGAATCCGGAGCACCCGGAGGAAACCCACGCAGACACAGGGAGAATGTGCAAACTCCACACAGAGAGTTGCCTGAGGTGGGAATTGAACCCGGGTCTCTGGCGCTGTGAGGCAGCAGTGTTAACCACTGTGCCACCAGCTCATGTTTCCAAAAAATGTATGGTAACATTATTTTTCCAAAGTTAAACATACACGCCCATAAATAAACCCAACTGAATGGCTCACTCCAGAAAATGTGGACTATTATTTCCCTTGATTTTCTTTCCTCTTGTAAGTTAGGATGTACAATGTGTCAGTAGGAGTGATATGATTATTTTGATTCATAAGTAACAGTAGTGACAATGGAATAAAAGCAGAAACTCAGCATGTCTGGCAACAGCTGTGGAGAGAAAGCTGAGCCTTCTTCATAAGGGTAACTGTGTTCTGACTGGAAATATGGTCAGTGGCTGTGGAAAAGCAATTTGGCATACCAGGTCAATTTAACGGAGGGGAAAGAAACACTTCAGGTTTGTAATTCTGAAAGGAAAACAAAGTTGAGTTTTTACCACAAAAGTGTAGAAAAGCCAAGATAATCATGAACCAACATAAAACCTTAATAAACTCTCAATTAAAAATGCTATGTGCAATGCTAAGCTGTACACTTTCAGAAGGATATTCTGGCTTTAGGAAGTCTGCATTGCAGATTCACTTCAATGCTGCCTACATTTGGCAGATTAGAGAGTACTTGATGTGTTAGAGGTATGCAAGGGAGGGTTGGGCTATTTTGGGTATGAGGGGGAGTCAGAGGGGTAAGGTGAGGGAGAGTCAGAGGGGTAAGGTGAGGGGAGTCAGTGGAGGAAGGTGAGGGGCAGTCAGTGGAGGAAGGTGAGGGGCAGTCAGAGGACTAAGGTGAGGGGCAGTCAGAGGACTAAGGTGAGGGGCAGTCAGAGGACTAAGGTGAGGGGGAGTCAGAGGACTTAGGTGAGGGGGAGTCAGAGGGGTAAGGTGATGGGGAGTCAAAGGGATAAAGTGAGGTGGAGAGTGGTGATGTTGATGGGGGCACCCAACCAGTGCTTGATGAAAATGGCTTGGGGGCAAACTGCCAGATGGGAGGCAGGATCACAGTGTCGGGAAATGGTTAAACTCATGATTCCTAGGCCAAAATGTCTGAATATTACCACTAAAACATCAAAAGCCAAGGGGAAATGAAGATGTTTAAATTGAATGCTTTCCGATGTTCTCCATTTTCTGTTATTGCATGATTGAAACTAGATAAATGTCAACCTGATGCAAGCACAATTCTGATCAAAACACAGAACTGCAAAGCATCGAATCAATGACTGACACAGATATAATATTGAAAAGCACAATGAAACATTCTCTAATTATTGAGCACACTGTATATTGTTTGAGGCTAGTCACTCATCTTTCATTCTCCCTGGTGTTCTGGAGTCATGCCTCATCTGGGTAACAATAATTTTTTTCTAAATGGTCCTGGACTGGATAATAAATTACTGTAATGGAAATTTAATTACAGCAGGGGTGATCATATGAACAATAAATTTGAGAAATTATCATTTTTATATGCATGTAAAAAGTGTTGCTAGAACTCATTATCAAAGACGGACATTTCTTGGAAAACCATTTATGCATTTAACAGCTGCAACCCATCCCATCAAATAGAATTCATTTTCTTATAAAATAAGACAAATTATTTTCTTCCCCTTCCTCATGGATAAAAACTAGTGGGACCTGTTGGAGTAGACATGAGAATAGATGGGTCCAGAAAATCATGCCAGAGGCTAAATGTTCAAAACACAGCCATGGGAAATCTGCCTTGTTGTAGTGAGTGGCGAAATGGCTCTGATAGAGGAAACTAGAGTCAGGAAAGCAATTGGGGTTGGTAATAAGTTGCTAAGATCCTATTATCCCTCCATCCTTTGGGGATTAATTGTGGCTGACTGATTATATGGTCATGTACTCACAGGGGCCTTCTCTGCATCTGGAGAGTCACCCAATGGCCTCACAGGATCGTCGTCTGTTCTTTTGCTGAATATCCATTGAGGAACCTGGCTTCAGGAAGGGAAGTGCCTTCCTACCTCACACACTACCCAATCTCCCCTCATCCACACCTCTCCAGCATTCCAAAGCCTGTTGAAGGAAGGCTGTGGTGATGACCCTGTGTGTATCTAACAGCAGTCTCCAATCCCAGACCATTGTTGGTATTGGAGAGCTGGTAACCTCATATTGGCCTGCAGTTCTTGGAGGCAAGATTTCTGACCTGTTGGGGACATTTTCTGATATAGGAACACCTAGGCTGTCCTAGGAAATGCCTGATAACTCTGGCAGGCCTCCTGGCCAAATGGCACAGGGTTTCCACTGGTTCCCCAAATGCTGGACAGGAACCTCATCACCAACACTAAATTACACCCTGGCCGACCCATTGTCTCAGCATGCTCCTGCCCCACTGAACTCATCTCTACCTACCTCGACACTGTCCTATCCCCCTTGTCCAGGAACTCCCCACATACGTTCGAGACACCACCCACGCCCGCCACCTCCTCCAAGACTTCCATTTCCCCGGCCCCGAACACCTCATCTTCACTATGGATATCCAATCCCTCTACACCTCCATCCGCCATGAGTAGGGCCTCCAAGCCTCCATTTTTTCCTCTCCAGACATCCCCAACAGCACCCTTCCACTGACACTCTCATTCGTTTGGCCGAACTGGTCCTCACCCTTAACAATTTCTCCTTTGAATCCTCCCACTTCCTCCAGACCAAAGGGGTAGCCATGGGCACAGGTATGGGCCCCAGCTATGCCTGTCTCTTTGTTGGCTACGTATAACAGTCGATCTTCCGTAATTACACTGGCACCACTCCCCACCTCTTCCTCCGCTACATTGATGACTGCATTGGCGCCACCTTGTGCTCCCACGAGGAGGGTTGAGCAATTCACCAACTTCACCAACACATTCCACCCTGACCTTAAATTTACCTGGACCATCTCTGACATCTCCCTCCCCTTCCTGGACCTCTCCATCTCGATTAATGACAACCGACTTGATACTGACATTTTTTACAAACCCACCGACTCCCACAGCTACCTGGATTACACCTCTTCCCACCATACCTCTTGCAAAGATGCCATCCCGTATTCCCAATTCCTCTGACTCCTCCGTATCTGCTCCCAGGAGGACCAGTTCCACCACAGAACACACCAGATGGCCTCCTTCTTTAGAGACTGCAATTTCATTTCCCACGTGGTTAAAGATGCCCTCCAATGCATCTCGTCCACATCCCGCACCTCCACCCTCAGACCCCACCCCTCTAACCGTAACAAGGACAGAATGTCCCTGGTGCTCACCTTCCACCCTACCAACCTTTGCATAAACCAAATCATCCGCCGACATTTCTGCCACCTCCAAAAAGACCCCACCACCAGGGATATATTTCCCTCCCCACCCCTTTCCGCCTTCCGCAAAGACCGTTCCCTCCGTGACTACCTGGTCAGGTCCAATCCCCCCTACAACCCACTCTCCCATCCTGGCACCTTCCCCTGCCACAGCATGAACTGTAATACCTGCGCCCACACCTCCTCCCTCACCTCTATCCAAGGACCTAAAGGAGCCTTCCACATCCATCAAAGTTTTACCTGCATATCCACCAATATCATTTATTGTATCCGTTGCTCCCGATGCGGTCTCCTCTACATTGGGGAGACTGGGCGCCTCCTAGCAGAGCGCTTTAGGGAACATCTCCGGGACACCCTCACCAATCAACCACACTGTCCCGTGGCCCAACATTTCAACTCCCCCTCCCACTCTGCCGAGGACATGGAGGTCCTGGGCCTCCTTCACCGCCGCTCCTTCACCACCAGATGCCTGGAGGAAGAACGCCTCATCTTCTGCCTCGGAACACTTCAACCCCAGGGCATCAATGTGGACTTCAACAGTTTCCTCATTTCCCCTTCCCCCACCTCACCCTAGTTCCAAACTTCCAGCTCAGCACTGTCCCCATGACTTGTCTGGACTTGTCCTACCTGCCCATCTCCTTTTCCACCTATCCACTCCACCCTCTCCTCCCTGACCTATCACCTTCATCCCCTCCCCCACTCACCTATTGTACTCTATGCTACTCCCTCCCCACCCCCACCCTCCTCTAGCTTATCTCTCCACGCTTCAGGCTCACTGCCTTTATTCCTGATGAAGGGCTTTTGCCCGAAACGTTGATTTCGCTGCTCCTTGGATGCTGCCTGAACTGCTGTGCTCTTCCAGCACCACTAATCCAGAATCTGGTTTCCAGCATCGGCAGCCATTGTTTTTACCTTATTAAATTACACCTCACTTTTCTAATTTTGTGAAGTGCATATACAAGAAAGGCCCACTCCAGTTGGTTTACCTCTCACCAACACCCCCATCAACTCCTTGACACCTTGTGACACTTGATCATCTCTCCAACATGATTCCTGACTTCCCCCTTCTCCCCAACTATGCCAACACCTAATGCTCCCCAAGCCCCTACAGATACCCAACATTTTCCTCCACCCTGCCTGCCAACAACCATTGACATCCTGAACCTGACAACACATGCCCATAAGCATGAGCTCTTGACCAGACCACAATCTACAATGTCCAACCTGTCTCCTGACCTAATGCTCAACCAGTGATCCTTATCGCTCGTTCACTAACCTGGATTAGGAATAAGGATTTTAACTAATAATTTGAGCTAATATCTCTAGCTTTGCAATATATCATTGGACAGCTGACAATTCTAGATGTTCAGAAGTTAGTGTGAATGATAACTATTCACCCTCCATTGCATATTAATTGTCATTTATTGTGTGAATGGAACTTTCTGTGCTACTGAAATCTTTTCCCACAACTCAGATGAGGCCTGAAGCAGTCAACAGAAGAAAAACAATAAGACAATAGCTGGAGGGGAAGGCAGTGCCGGATTTCCTTTTCAAGAATCAAGAAGCTTAAAAGTCTTTTTAAAAGCCTCTTGTCTGATTCCAAATCTCCAAGTTCATCTGTAATGAAACTGGACTTACTGATGCAATCGCCATGAGTGGTTGCCTATATTGTGTGCTGAACAGCATACTCCTCAAAGGAACTCTGTAGTTAATCTGGATATATGACCCAGTTATCTGAACATTTCTAAATGCCAGTCAAGAATGTGACAAACTTCCTTCTTCACTGGACTCTCAAAAACATGTGAACTGTTAACTACTCATTTGGTTTAATACTTCTAAAAGTGCTCTGCCTTATTTAATTGTGTCTCTCTCGAATGTGCAGTGTGTAGTTGAAATACCAGAGAGTATATCTTGCAGACTGAGTGTGTGGATAAATAAATCTCTTTGTTTCAACCCACAGAAGTCTACAGCTGATTTTTTTTTTAAACTGACCGCACACTAATGATCATTTAGAAACATCAGACTAAAAGGAAGGGAATTGGGAGTTTTAGTTTACCTTTCTTCCTATGCTCTTGATAAAAGAAATTCTCTCAAATCAAGTTAACGAAACTTAAGGGAGTAAGATGCCATTATCTCATTATAAATTTGGTACATTGACTTTCTAAGTCTCAGAAGCATTGATGTACTCATACAAGCTGTGAACATAACAATTTCCTTGAAATACACCATGGTAATATTAGAAACATGTCCTCCTTTTCTCTTGATTCTGTATCAATAACTGTACCAACCAGAACCATGTAAAATTGATGGATTAAATGAATCACAGTATTAACTGTGACCTAATTCACAACACAAACCACAACGAATCCCAGAGGCAAAAAGAATTCTGTCTCTTAAGGTATGACAGTATTTTAGGATGATCCTAAAAAGATTATCTAATATTGAAAGTTGTACTAATCCTTTAGCCTACAGGAGCATTTAGATACTGTTAAAGTTCACATACAAACTGTAGCTAGCTATTTAAATTACTTTGGATAAAAATCTTTAGCACTGGCGACTTGTGTGATTGACTGTATCTCTACAAAACTTAATTAGGCTCCATGCAGCTTTCTGCCCAGAGGGAGACTGCGTTACAGTACAAAGCAAACCATAGTTTCTACCTCAGTATTCCAACAACTATGTTGATAAAGTCACCTTTATATAACTCACTATTCATTGCAGTTTAATGGAGACAAAAGGATATAAAAAGCTAAGGACTCGTATCAAGACTATGAATTTCAATTAACCTTTTTAGTACCATGTTTAATATTCAACTTATAAGAAAAAACTTAATCTGTGTTTCAATAGTGACTAAATTCACACAATTCCTCAACCTTTTTAGAAATATGCAGATGGAGTGAGAGCAAAAGTAAAGATCCCCATAAATTGGTGTCTCGGAAAGATCCTGCCAGAGGTGGGATTTCACCAGTTGACTCACCCTGTAGTGATGGGAAGTTAATTAGGCTCAATTAAGGCTTCACAAGGGAGGTAAACCAGGGATGTTTTGGGAGCTTCCTAACAACAAACATTTAACTGGTTTAAAAATAGTTTGAAGTTAGAACAGTCACAAAGTCAGCTCTCAAGAGATGTTTCCTATTTACAATCAAAAATATTAACATATTGCAAATTATTGCTTCGTTGATCAGAAACAAAGAATGCTTAGTCTTAAACAATCCACAAATAAGATGCAACTCGAAATGCACTTGATGTAGACAACGCTGTGATGAAACAATAAGAGTAAAATGATATTGAATGCTTGGGACCTAGCAATGAAGTACAGTACTGATAGCACTTATGAAATATTTTGCTCATTATTAATCTGTTAATATTGAGGAGATGTTCTATGTTTTTAATATTGAAACTTTTTGACAGTGCTGGATGCTATGCATGATTTCTTTTCAGTTTTCAGGCAAAAGAAAAATACAAATGTTTTAGTCTCCAGAGTGCGGCACCATTATGTTCCTCAGTAACTAATGTTAAGAGAAGTTTGTTTAAACTCTCAGTTGTTTTTACTGTTTCTTTCCAAGCATATCCAATATTGAGTTAATTTCCTATCAACTTGTCAGAATATAGAAAATAGCACATTTCATTCTGTGAGGATTTCATTCACTCCTGTCCCCAAATGAGATGGCTTTTATGATCTTATTTTCACGGTAATTTTAGAATGAATAGGGAAGCCATTGAACTCATGAAAACTAGATGTGACCCAGGCAGTAGACTACACAGTAAAGCACATTCAATAAATTGAGCTAGTTACTAGTTCCATAACTCGAACCATTTCCATTATAAATAAAGTTAATTCAGATTAAGTAATGATTAATTTAGTCAGACCACACTATTCTGTAGCTATCCAGATGACCCCAGTTTTTCTCCAATTCAATCTTTAGTCTTAAACTGTGTCTGTCTATCCCTCCATCACTTCATCAGGCGATGAGTTAAATTTTGGAAAAGTATTGGACATGGCAGTTACACAGTTACTTTTGCCAATTCTCTTGGGAGTTCACCATTTGCTCAGTGGAGAAACCATGCAGAAATTCTGGGCTTGCTTTTTGCAACTTAATTTAAAGTTGTGATGTTAATTTAAGACGTATCTCTGGAATGTTTATAGAACATTGCATAAACAATTGCAATTGGATGTATTGATAGATGAATGTTTTCCTTTTCCAGTTATTATAATAGAACACAGAACATTACAACGCAGTACAGGCCCTTTGGCCATAAATTTTGCACCGACTTGTGGAACCAATCTGAATCCTATCTATACTATAATATTCCAGTTTTATCCATATGTTTATCCAATGACCATTTAAATGCCCTTAAATTTGACAAGTCTACTACTATTCCATGCCCCTACTATTCTTTGAGTAAAGAAACTACCCCCAACATCTGTCCTATATCTAACACCCCTCAATTTAAAGCTATGTCCCCTCGTGCTAGCCATCACCATCCAAGGAAAAGGATATCACTGCCCACCCTATCTAACAGTGTTATTATCTTATATGTCTCAATTGAGTTACCTCTCAACCCCTCTTCTCTCGAACAAAAACAGACTCAAGTCCCCATCCTTCCTAGAATCCGGTCACCAGAACTGTACGTAATACTCCAAGTGCGGCCACACCAGAGCTTTGTACAGCTGCAACATGACCTTGTGGCTCTGAAACTCAATCCCTCTACCAAGAAAGGCAAACACATCGTATGCCTTCTTAACACCCTATCAACTGGCTACCAACTTTCAGGGATCTATGTACATGGACACTGAGAACTCTCTGCTCATCTATACTACCAAAACTTTTAGCATTAGTCCATTACTCTTTATTCCTGTTGGTCCTTCCAAAGTGAATCACCTCACATTTTTTCACATTAAATTCCATTTGCCACCTCTAAGCCCAGCTCTGCAGCTTATCTATGTCGCTCTGTAAGCTGCAACATCCTTCAGCACTATCCACAAATCCACCAATCTTAGTGTCATCTGCAAATTCACTAAATCATCCTTCTACGCCTTCATCTAGGTCATTTATAAAAATAACAAACAGCAGTGGCCCCAAAACAGCTCCTTGCAGTTCACCACCAGTAACTGAATTCCAGGATGAACATTTCCCATCAACCACCATCTTCTGTCTTTTTTCAGCTAACCAATTTCTGATCCAAATCATGAAACCACCCTCAATCTCATGCCTTCATATTTTCTGCAATAGCTTACCATGGGAAACCTTATTAAATGCCTTACTGAAATCCATACACACACCACATCAACTTTACTATTATCCACCTGTTTGGTCACCATCTCAAAGAACTCAATGAAGTTTGTGAGGCACAACCTACCCTTCACAAAACCGTGTTGACTATCCCTAATCAACTTATTCTTGCCTAGATGATTATAAATCCTATCTCTTATAACCTTTTCCAACACTTTAGCCACAATTGAAGTAAGGCTCACTGGTCTATAATTACTAGGTTGTCTCTACTCCCCTTCTTGAACAAGGGCACAACATTTGCTATCCTCCAGTTTTCTGGCACTATTTCTGTAGACAATGATGACATAAAGATCAAAATCAAAGGCTCTGCAAACTCCTCCCTGGCTTCCCAGAGAATTCTAGGATGAATCCCATCTGGCCCAGGGGACTTATCTATTTTCATACTTTCCTCAATCCTGTCTAGTCTGGTAGCCTATTTCTCAGTATACTCCTCGACAACATTGTCTTTTTCCGGTATGAATACTGATGAAAAATATTCATTTAGTGCTTCCCCTAACTCCTCGGAGTCCATGCACAACTTCCCACTACTCTCCTTGATTGGCCCTAATCTTTCTCTAGTCATTCTTTTATTCCTGATATACCTATAGAAAACTTCAGGTTTTTTTCTTGATTCTATCTGTAAATGACTTCTCATGTCCCTTCCTGGCTCTTCCTTGCTCTCTCTTTATGTCTTTCCTGGTTAACTTGTAACTCTCAAATGCCCTGTGCCTTCACATTTAATGATAACATAAGCCTTCTTCTTCTTCTTGACAAGAGATCCAATTTCTTTAATAAACCATGGCTCCCCCACACGACAACTTCTTCCTTGCCTGACCGGTAGATACTTATCAAGGACACGCAGTAGCCGTTCCTTGAATAATCTCCACATTACAATTGTGCCCATTCCCTGCAGTTTCCTTCCCCATCCTATGCATCCTAAATCCTGTCTAATTGCATCATAATTGCCTTTCCCCCCACAATAACTCTTGCCCTGCGATATATATCTGTCCCTTTCCGTCACGAAAGTAATATAACCGAATTGCAGTCACCATCACCAAAGTCCTCACCTACCTCCAAATCTAACACCAGGCCAGGTTCAATTACCCAGTACCAAATTCAATGTGGCCTTGTCCCTTGTTGGCTTGTCTACATACTGTGCTAGGAAACCATCCTGCACACATTGGACAAAACTGACCCATCTAAAGTACTCAAACTATGTATTCTCAGTCAATATTTGGAAAGTTGAATCCCCCATAACAACTACCCTGTTACTCCTGCTTCTTTCCTCTACATCTCTGGAACTATTCAGAGGCCTATAGGAAACTCCCAACAGGGTGACCTCTCCTTTCCTGTTTCTAACCTCATCCATACTACCTCAGTAGATGTGTCCTCAAACCATAATACTGTCCACCTCCCCTTCTTTTACCATCTTCTCTGTTCTTACTGAAGTATCTAAATCCCGGAACCTGCAATAACCATTCCTGTCCCTGCTCTACCCATGTCAATACAGACATTGACTGGTTTAAAGTAAAGGGGATCAGTATATGTTTGGCAAATAATCAATACGACAAGTGATTTTGAAGGTGAATTGGATAGGAATAACAAAAATGATAGAATGAACAAATATCCTTGCAAGAAATCAAATTCTCCGTAATTGAAAGCTTTATGATTTTTAAAAAAGTTCCAGCTAAAATGTTGTTTCTTTCATTTTCTCACGCTGACAAAACTGCTATACATTTCTACCATTTTCAATTTGTATTATGTTAATTTTCAAGAATGCAGAATCAATGCTCACAGTTGTGTGGGTTGAGCTGCCTACTGTTGTATTTTTACAGTGCTCATTTATGTGATGCTAGCTTTTTGAAGCCAGTCATGATTTTTACGAAGTGATTGAATGTTTAAATAAGGAAATGCTCCTGTAGGTAATGATCCTGTAACATTAGGCAAAAGTATTTGAGAGCTGTGGTTAGCCTTCTCCCCTGTCGAGTTAAGCAATCCCTTGAGAGACACTTAGGTTTTTAGTCTTGATACTAATTACTTTGTAATTTTTATCACTCCAGGTACTTAGAAATCATTGTGAGTGCGGTACAAAGGGTAGATAATCATGCTGAGAAGGCGGAACAAGCTCTAAAATATGTGAATTAATCAGGAACAAGGTTTTCCTGCTCCAGCACCAGCACTTGGGGTCAGACTAGGTGCGAAATGGAAGCATAAGATCAGCATTAAAGAGGCTGCCAACAACTACCATAACACAGCTTTACAAAAGTAATACCCAGTGTGTTTTAGGGGAGCAAAGGTAAGGGGACCATTCGAAATGAATGTTAAGAAAATGATAAGGCATAAAAATAATTTCAGTGATACTGTCCCAGTTGTCAGCACATTGCATTTTTTGTAGTGTTCCACCTTTGAATGTTGTCTTAAAAACAGCATTCCTGAAGAAGGGCTTATGCCGGAAACGTCGATTCTCCTGCTCCTCGGATGCTGCCTGGCCTGCTGTGTTTTTCCAGCACCACATTTTTCAACTCTGGTCTCCAGTATCTGCAGTCCTCACTTTCTCCTAGTTGATCCCTCCTTAAAAACAGCATCGGCCATTTCCCCTCTACCATAACAATGGTTGAAATATGTAACCGACATGCTCCTTGTTCACTGGCCAATCAGACTTGGCAACAGCTAGAAGTTGAATTTTCTTGTCGTATCAAAATGAACAAGAGTACTAATTCTGACTTTTCAGGAATACGATGGGCTGGTGTTGCCCTAGACTTGCTGCTATTCACTAAGCTGCAGCAAGAGACTTGTTGGCATCCCAGAGCTCCCTTGCCCATACTCAAATGAGACTGCAGACTCAAATATACCAATTCCCCCTTCACAAATTTCAAAATCATCCCCTCTTTCCATTCCAAGTTGATCCCACATTTCATAAATGTTTTAAACCCTAGGTAGGTTTTATTGATGTATCAAGAGACATTGCACTTCGAAGAAATTAATCATGGTTCAGGTCTAATGGTCAGCAGTGAAATGACAATGCTTGTTCTGTCCTCAAAGAAAGCACCTCTGTGATATGGTCCTCGCCCATCCAGGTATCAATAGTTTAAATCTGGAGCCAGGTTAGGGGGATTTCCAGCCATCACATTTCCAGAAAAAGTGAAGACATCATACAGGCGAAGGTCTCAGTGACAGAACCATAGGATTGTGACAGCAGGGAAGACAATTATTCAGTCCATCATTGTCTGTGCTGGTCGTCCAAAGGAATTATTTACATACTGCCACTGCCTTGCTCTCTCCACATATGCCTGCACATTTCCTCCTCTTCAAATATTTAGGACATTTAGAAAATGTCGAAAATTTATAGCACCTCCTTAATGTGTAAGCACCTACTAAAAAATGAACAGCACCACCTCATCCCATAATTTAGCATTTGGTCCACATTATTGGAGGCTACAGGATTTCAGGTATATATCAAGGAACCCTTGAAATGAATCAAGGGTTTCAGTCTCCTTTACAATTTCAAGCTGAGAGTTCCTAATAATCTGAGCGATAAGGTCTTTCCACATCTCTCATCCAATCCTGCTACTACTTTATATCAACGCCTCTTGATCACAGATTCCCACCTGCTAAGAGAAATCGGTTCTTCCTATCCATTCTATAGGCTCTTTGTAACTTATTACATCTCACTCAATTCTACTCTTTGCCCCCTCTGTTCCAAGGAAAGCAATCCCAGTTTATCCAATCTTTTCTCATAAGTCCTGCTATTTCTCAGTCCTGGTAACTGCTTCATAATTCTCCTTTTTACCATCTTTGGTGCAATTACATCCTTCCCATAATTAAATGACCAGAAATGTATGCAGTTCTCTAGATGTGACTGAGCTAGTGTTTAATATAGCTCTAGCATACCCTTTTTTTTAGATTTATTTTAGATTCCTTACAGTGTGGAAACAGGCCCTTCAGCCCAACCAGTACACACTGACCCTCCGAAGAGTAACCCACCCAGACCCATTTCCATCTGAATAATGCACCTAACACTGTGGGCAATTTACCATGGCCAATTCACCTGACCTGCACAAATTTGGACTGACGACTCAGCAAATAAAGAAAAGTATTCAAATACTTTGTTAACACCTGATCAAATTTTCCTGTCCCTTCATGTACTTATTTTGTTTTTCCATATCCCTCTTCTTATTAAATATTTGCATAAAATTCAAGCCTTTGACCAAATTATTGATCACCTGACCGAATTTCTTCTTTGGTTTGTTTTCTCTCTATATCCTTGAAACATCCTTTGTTATTTTAGATTTGCAGTATAAAGGAAATTTGTTACTAGTAATCAAAGATAAAAACCTTTTATTTGCTCTTCTGTGCCATATTTCAAACCCTAGAGGAAAGACAATCATTTGATGTGCATTCAGGTGTGCGCCAGAAGTATTTATTAATGTCTTCCCTTGGTTGTCATCAACTGAGGTGATCAGTTGAGTTCATGACCTCTTTTTCTGATAATCACTGCTCAAAAGACTGTTCACTTATGAGTTAAAATAATATTTTGTCTTAGTTCATCTTTAGTTATTCGTTGTAATATTGCTAAAGTGTTGCTGAAGGTTTTTGTCTTGCACTCATCAGAACAAATGCAAGACAAGCAAATTTCAAAAGATAACAATTTATACCACAGGAGGAAAGAACTTCTTTTTTTGTGGAAATGTGGTCATTATCTGCTATTAGCTATCACAAGCTTGTGGAACTCCAAGTCCAGTAATATAATTCTTCATATACTTTCAATGACAATAATAGCCAACCCACTCAAATGTAAGTTATCTAATATTCTGCAATACTTGGAAGCCATGTTCAATAACATCAATACTGTGTTTCACTTTGCATTGTACATAGATGAGCATTATTCACTGAAGTGGTTTATTAAGTTTTTCCTATGATTACACCAATAATGTTTTTATATTTCATATAAAGGCTGACTTCAAGCTTTTGTATTGATTAATCCAGTTTCAAAATAGAATGAAAATCTTTCATAATAAAATGGTGTTATCTGATAATAAATAGCTACCTGATTAAGTATTAGGATAGCAACGTTATTGAGTGGCAGTGAGAATATAAATGCAGCAAAACGTTCCAGTTCAGTTGCAGTGAACACTGCATTCTCATCACTAATTCCAAAACATATTGGACCAGACTTTTTGATAGTAATAACAATGAAATTTTCAGTGCCTATGCTATCATTTATCTGAAATTGATTGCAACCTCTCGAGTCTGCATATGTGCAGTTAAATATTGAAATCCAAAACTTTCTCTCAGTCGGCGCACTGATCTATCAGTGGGCACAGTGTTGAGGACTCCCTAAATTCATAACTAGGCTTGAATTTTACCAGCTTTTATAGGATTTGGAAAGTTAGTGATATGACAAAGGAAGTTGTTGAGTTGGGCGTGGTGGTAGTGATTGCAGTTTGCCAATGTCTTTCCCAGTAGTGGGAAAATTCACAGATAGGCTGGTCACCAGAGATCATTTGAGAAAGTTTCCAATTAAGTGACATTTCCTGTCTCGGTGAGTATTTTATCCATGTTGGAGAAGACTGCAGCCATATGAAGAGACCACCTAGTGAACTCTGATGGACTGTCAATAGGCTCTGGAATGGGGGTGGGGGGGGTGGGATGTGCCGATTGAGGAGTGTGTGACAGGGACCATTTTGGCCATTGGAGGATCTAGCTCATTGGCAATAACTGCTTCTACAGCAATGGCACTACAAGAACTTCAAAACATTCCCCTCAAATCATGTGGGCCAGCCCAGTCAGAATATCCTGATACCAGCTTCATGCTGCTGCAGCCCCAAAAATGATCACCAATGGCCTTGCTGAAGCTGCTGAGTGATGCTAAGTCAACACCTCTTGATGGTTAACCACAATTCTTCATTGGTTGCCATCGATGGAACTACGTTTCGATAGGCCCCTTCATGGCTCAAACAAGGTCACTTCCCACATTCGAATCCATGACGTTTGCAATCTGGGTAAATTTCAGCTGATATAATCATGTAGGGTGCTTCTTAACATTTGATGCCCAACAAGTCGTCATGAGGTGAAGCGCCTTTTGGCCTGCACTAAAATATAGGCCTAATTTTCATTCAGCCAGTGTCAAACCAGAGTCTCGAAACAACTGCTAATTGGAAGGATGGTGACATGGACAAACTGAGATAAAAATTGGAGAGCAGGAGAACAAAAAGGAAGGCTGCAAACCAAACTCTTCCTGTAGAAACAAAGACAAATTAAAGTAAAGATTGAAAATATTTTTACCTTGACACTTTGTATTTTGTTGATGGACCACTGGTTATGTTGCTCAATAGATGTATTAATATGCCGCTTCCAACAGGACCATTAATATAAAATATGATAAATCATGGAAGATGATTTACACTTTAATACTAGTTTATTTTAAAATGACCTGCAACTAAGTTTAACTGAGCTTGCACCGAATTTCCCTGAAACTGTGGCAGCATTCTATTAATTGTGATAATTTGCATATTACATCAACCACATACTCTCATCAAATCTCTCCATCTCTTCATGAAAGCGCCAAATTGAGTTTGTCAAAAATAATTTGCCATTAATGAATCTATGTTGACTTTCATTTATCAATTCATATTTTTTCTAAATAACAATTCATTTTGCCTCAATTTATTGTCTTATTTTCTGGGTCATTGACATGAGGATGGCTGACCTGCAGCTGCTGAATTTAAACTCTTTTCACTGGCTGGGTTTTACCCTCCCTCACTCTCCGGTGGTCATTCAGCTGCCTTCCCAGCTGGTCTCAATCTGTCTGAAAGTTTACAGAGTGCAAGACGAGTGGAGGGCATCCCATCCTTCATTGGGCAACTTCATTGAGCCTTGAAACCTATCTTAATGAGTTTTTTAAAAAGTTAAAAATACACAAGCTATTCATACCAGACACCTCCAGTGGCTCAGCAACTTGGTCCATGAATGAATTCTGGATTAGTGGTGCTGGAAGAGCACAGCGGTTCAGGCAGCATCCAACGAGCAGCGAAATCGACGTTTCGGGCAAAAGCCCTTCATCAGGAATAAAGGCAGTGAGCCTGAAGCGTGGAGAGATAAGCTAGAGGAGGGTGGGGGTGGGGAGAAAGTAGCATAGAGTACAATGGGTGAGTGGGGGAGGGGATGAAGGTGATAGGTCAAGGAGGAGAAGGTGGAGTGGATAGGTGGAAAAGGAGATAGGCAGGTATCCAGCATCTGCGGTCATTGTTTTTACCCCATGAATGAATTGCTGAGCCATACAATGGAGGACAGCAGAAGGGACACATTTAGAGTCATAGAGTCATAGAGATGTAGAGCATGGAAACGGACCCTTCAGTCCAACCCGTCCATGACGACCAGATATCTCAACCCAATCTAGTCCCACCTGTCAGCCAGCACCTGGCCCATAGCCCTCTAAACCCTTCCTATTCATATACCCATCCAAATGCCTCTTAAATGTTGCAATTGTACCAGCCTCCACCACTTCATCTGGCAGCTCATTCTGTACATATACCACCCTCTGAGTGAAAAGGTTGCTCCATAGGTCTCTTTTATATCTTTCCCCTCTCATCCTTACCCTATGCCCTCTAGTTCTGGACTCCACCACCCCAGGAAAAGTCTTTGACTATTTACCCTATCCATGCCCCTCATCATTTTGTAAACCTCTATAAGACCACCCCTCAGCCTCCGACACTCCAGGAAAACAGCCCAGCTCAAATTCTCCAACTCTGGCAACATCCTTGTAAATCTTTTCTGAACCCTTTCAAGTTTCACAACATCTTTCCGATAGGAAGGAGACCAGAATTGCACACAATATTCCAACAGTGGCCTAACCAATACCCTGTACAGCCGCAACATGACCTCCCAACTTCTGTACTCAATACTCTGACCAATTAAGGAAAGCATACCAAACACCTTCTTCACTATCCTATTGACCTGCGACTCCACTTTCAAGGAGCTAGGAACCTGCACTCCAAGGTCTCTTTGTTCAGCAACACTCCTTAGGACCTTACCATTAAGTGTATAAGTCCTGCTAAGATTTGCTTTCCCAAAATGCAGCACCTCCCATTTATCTGAATTAAACTCCATCTGCCACTTCTCAGCCCATTGGCCCATCTGGTCCAGATCCTGTTGTAATCTGAGGTAACCCTCTTCGCTGTCCACTACACCTCCAATTTTGGTGTCATCTGCAAACTTGCTAACTGTACCTCTTATGCTCACATCCAAATCATTTATGTAAATGACAAAAAGTAGTGAACCCAGCACCGATCCTAGTGGCACTCCACTGGTCACAGACCTCCAATCTGAAAGACAACCCTCCACCACCACCCTTTGTCTTCTACCTTTTAGACAGTTCTGTATACAAATGGCTAGTTCTCCCTGTATTCAGTCAGATCTAATCTTGCTAATCAGTCTTTCATTTGGTCTCAATGGGCTAAATCTTACATTATTTTGGCTAAGTGTCAGTTTCATCAAGTATCATGGAGAGTTTCTTTTTCTCAGGCCGAGTGAGATTTCACACCACATCTGACCAAACTTGTCTTACTACCTGCCTGCCCCACCCCCAGAGTGCCTCAATTCTAGCCCCATCCCACAACTCACCACTCCTGGAACACTCTGTATAAAAACCAGCAGCCTTGGCACTGGTGCCACATTTAAAGACCGCTCTGCAGCTGGACTAGCACTGGCATTCAGCACTGTTCTGCTCAGTGATTCTAGAAGCTGAAGAAGGGAGAAATGATTCTCCAACAGGGGCCTGGATGTGCTTGGGAATGGGGTGGTGCAGAAGAGGGTTGTTGTCTTCCTGGAGGACAGGCAGAGGAGGCTAAACCACCAGAATCCACCAATCTGATCCGATTTTGCCAACCATGAGAGAGCCATACCTATGGTCGAGAGGGACAGCCAGCAGTGCCACAAGAAGGTCATGACTTCCTCCGCTGTGCTCAGTTAAGTGCCACCATCTTCTCTCTCTGTTACCTCACACTTACTGTATCTTTGTTACTTCACACACCTCCCACCAAGGCTCATACTCTGCCACTCTTACTATCCTGTGCAACATCTTCCTTCACTCATTCTCATTATGCTGGATGCCCTCTATGCTGCCCACTCACTCACTTGCGATGCCTCACCCTCTTTCCAACACCTGTACCAATACTAACAGCTAAGCCAATCACTTTGATCTCACTCAATCCTGACCATTCTCTCATTCTCAGAGAAAACAGCTCAGAAAAGGGCAGCAAGAGCCAGGGTGTGTGGTGAGTACCTGATGTCAGACTCCTCACCCAGGGCAGTGTGAGTTTGAGAAGAGAGTCCTGTCTGTCCCCGGAGAAGACCAAGACAGCTCCTGCCGGGAAGGTAAAACTTCCATGTTCCACCATCCACATTTCATTCCACTTTCAATCTCACAACAATTCCCACTGTCAGTGTCATTCTTTGCAACCAGACCTGACTATTAGCCATGATGCCATATCTCCCTGTGGTTTGCAGGTATCAGTGGGGTGACCATGGTCTCTGGACAGAAATGGGCTGCTCTTCATCTTCTGAGGGAAAGAGATCTGTAGCCTCAGAGTAAGCATCATCAAGGAGATCTCCTGTTCTCCTCAACCAGCTCAGAAACTAATATGCCCTCAGAAGTCTGCTCTCAGGACATTCCACTCTGCCTTTGGAAGTTCAGGCCAAGGAGGGTCTTTGTTGAAATGACCCTGAGAACATCTGCGGTATCCAGGCACAAATTTCCCCAGGGTAGCCTGACCAAACTTCCTGAGCCATGTGCACCACTGTTGAGCAGGCTCACTCTACCCATGCTGTGTAACCTGGGACAACCCTGAGACTTAGTGAGCGGGAAGGGAAAGAATAAACTTTCAAAGGTCACTTTGTGGTACAGGTGGCAGTACATGTTTCAGTAAAATTTAAAGATTTTTCAATATGTCCATCTGAGTCTCAGTCTAGCTCTGATGGTAACTCATTCCCATCCATTCTTTACTATATCCTCCCTTTCCACCAACCCCATCCACCCTTACATGTATACTTACTCCCTTCACAACTGTCATCAACTCTTCCTCACCAGCCTGCAGCCTCCAATCCCCACAAATGGGTTCCCAAATCATCTTCTCATGCCAGCTGGTCACCTTGTCCCCCAACCCCCTCCTAACTTTCCTTTAGTTTCTCTGCATGGACCTGAGTGATTGACCCTACCTGACAGCCCTGGACAAGAAGTTCCCACATTCTTGACTCCTATCTCTACCTCTCCCAAACTGCATAGGCCCAACAACCTTCCCCTCCCCACCCCCATCCCCCCACCCCTCCAGACTGGCTGTTGTGGTGCCACAGCACTGACCATGACCTACTCCCTGGACTCCAGAGACACAGACCTCTGATCACATTCCCTCAAGCCTGACTGTTATGCAAGTGCAGGGCTGGACTGCAGAAACACGGACCTCCTGACTGAGAACAACCTGACCAAATTGCTGACTGTGGTCAATGCCCTAGACTGGTAATGGAGGCTGCTTCTGATCTCTTGTGCCTGGAGCCCCTTGCTGATGGGTGCCTTTAAAGATTTCAGTGAGTATTACTCCCCTTAGATTTTGTTTGCTGGGTAAGCTGCTGGCACATGGTGCACTGGTGAGATTGACATTACTTGGTGTTATACAGCAAGATGTCTGCCCCCTTGACAGAAGACTGCTGATCAGCAAGGCAATCTGCTTGTGTGACTGCGTTAATTGGCACAACATTGGCAAAAGCAAGGCAGGAATGCTCTGAACATTCTGGTGGCACTAAGTGAGCAGACGCAAAGAGCAAACAAGCAGCTTTGAGATGCAGCCTGGATGCCTTGCAGCAGTGTCTGAACACTAGTTGCTGGTGCTCCCTGCAATATAGGTCTGTATTTCCTAACTATCCTATAAGTGGATAAGGGAAGTGTCATCTACCTGCCAATGGTCCATATTCCTCTGATCTCTGCCTATTTAGTGTTTGTCTAAATGCCTCTTCAAAGTTGCTATCATTTCAGCATCTACCACCTCCCCTGACAGTGCATTCAGTGAACCAGCTACCCTCTGTGTAAAAAAGGACCAGCTATGCACATCGCCTTTAAACTTACCCCCTCTCATTTTAAACTTATGATCCTTACTATTTGACATTTTAATCCTGGCAAAGGGCTTCTGACTATTTACCTTATCCATGCATCTAGTAATTTTTATTTATGTATTACATTACATTTAGTTTTATATATATATATATATATATAACTCTCACTATACCTATATAATACATATGTAATAATCCCCCATTCTATCCAATGTTTCTGATTTAGAGTTGACAACTGTTGCCATGATTCCCACCGATAATACATCATCACTCTTGACCTTTAATTAGAAATATAAATGGGATATTTGGTGAGAACCAGATATGGCTTCAGTGTGATGCCCCGTAGCCAAACAGCCTGTGGTATTTATTTTCAGTGAACACTCATAAATAATGGATACTTTGCAGAGGCAGCATTGGCAAATGTCACCTAACAGTGAGGAAATGCATTCAAGAACATAGAACAGAAGAGATGGAGTAGATCATACAATTTGTTGAACCATTCAACATAGTCATGGCTGATCTTCAGCCCAAACTCTACTTTTCTACTGGATGCCAATATCCTTTAATTTCTTTAGCATCCAAAAAAAAGGAATCCATCAATCTCAATCTTGAATAGATTGACAAATTGGGCATTCACAGCCCCCTATGATGGTATATTCCAAAGACTCTCAATGCTCATAGTGAAAACATTTTCTCCACATCTTAATCCAAAGAGATTGTCCCCTCATCCTAAGACTATGCCATCTTTTTCTAGATTCTTGAGGTTTCATTATTATCTATCCTGTCAAAGCCCCTTAAAATCTGAATGTTTCAATCAGACTACGTCACTTACTTCTATACTCCATGCAGTATACTGTAAAACCATTCATTTTCATCTCCCTTTACAGAATCCTCTCACCCCAGAAATCTAGTGAACACTGATTTCACCAATGCAGCATATTTATTGTTTGTTATAGAGATCAGAACTACCCTCAGTAATGTAGGTATTGTCTCACCAAAGCCCTTGTACAATGGCAGCATGACTTCCTTAAGCCTCGACTTCAAACCCTTTGCAGTAAATGTCAACATCCTGCACCGACATGTTAACTTGCTGTGTTTGATAAGGACAACTAAATCCCTCTGGTTTTCCATATTTAATCATTTTTTTTGTCATTTGAAAAAGTAATCATTTTTCCCCTCTTCTTCCTACTAAAGTAATAATTTCACAGTATATTCTGTTTGCCATTTTTTTGCACTCGTTTAACCTGTCTGTATCTCTCTGCACACTCTTTGGACTGAACTGTACCAACCCAGTGGCTATGGGGTTGATGGTATGAAGCAGGAAAATATGAGGAATCTGCATTAGTTAACTTTCCTGATACATTTCTGGCTTGGTTCCAACTATTTCTGGATCTTTTCTGTCTCGTATTATGAATACAGATTGAAATAAATATTTATTTAAGGTTTACGTCTTTTTTTATTATTACTCATTTAATTTCCCTTGCCCAAGCTATGGACCCACGGTTTGTTGAGAAGATTTTATAACTTGCTTTTGTAACTCTTGCTTGTGCAATCTCTTTCTATTCTTCCCAATTTTCACTTTTTTTACAGTCATCCTTTGCTGGTTTCTAAAACTCTCTCTATGCTCAGATTTACTGCTTTTCTCGGGAAAATTATAAGTCTTTTTTAAAAATCTAGTACTCCCTTACTTCTTGTATTTTCATTTTACTTTTCAACTTCCACATTTACCATGAAATTCTTATTCAAAATGCAGATTCATTGACAATTATAAAATAATCCTTTAAATTTTTACCTTTTTTCTTAACCATCCTAGCTTTTAGTCTAATTTCCCAATTTTCTCTCCCCAAATCACCTCGCACACCAATAAAATCTAAATGATGGCACATTATTGAATCATATCCTGGCTGAACTAAATATTCACAGAACAGAATAAATAAAACATGATTTCATAATGTAGAAAATTAAATGCTTTGTAATAAATATCTTCTTCAACTGTAGGAATATAACAGCCCTTTTATTATTTACAAGGTAATCTAGACATAAATCATTTCAATTTTCTGATTTAAAAATTGAATAGCCTCTCTGATTTATATTTGTAATTCTAATTTAATATAACATCATAAAGCCTCTTTCATTTGTCTTTTATCAGACAGCAAAGTTATACATTACAATCTATAGCCACATCAAAAACACCAAATTGGTATTCATTAAGGACTTGATATAATGTATCACAAGTATTCACAACCAGGATCAATATAAAGAGATCAAGGGATTCCACACACCCCTGCAAAAAAAAATGAGAAGGTATAGAATGCAGGCCATGTACAATTTACTTAAGTCTCTTCCTAATTAATTTTGGATGTCAGAAGTATTCAATTCAGCCAATAAGCAGTAGTTGAGCTTCACTACTTATGAAGAGGCAAGAAACCTTACAGATGCAACACATTATCACACTCCTTCCATAAGCCACGATTTGGTGCCAATGGCCTTCAACTGAGCCTCTACTTAGTCCCAAATGTCAGCAACAAGTTTCACATTCAGTAAAACAAAAACAATAATGGAAATAACCACTGCACTCCCTCCACATCAAATGTGCCCTTTCAATGAGGGGTACAGAACTGACAACCTTCCAGGTTCAGTCTTTCCAGTGCTATACAAAATCCATGAAGCCAATATAACATAATGCAAATATCTTTTCTGTACTGAAGACGAGTTATCCAATTAAATGTGTGAATCCATTATTGTTTTGGATAAAAGCCCTTCATTAGAAATGAGCTCAGGTCCCATCTGC
Source organism: Chiloscyllium punctatum (assembly GCF_047496795.1). Lineage (NCBI taxonomy): Eukaryota > Metazoa > Chordata > Chondrichthyes > Orectolobiformes > Hemiscylliidae > Chiloscyllium > Chiloscyllium punctatum. The sequence continues at coordinate 53,611,037 of NC_092739.1, forward strand.
TCCAGAGTTGTGTGATAATGTCTCTGTTTAGGTTGATTAGAAAATAAACATCAGTAAACGGGTTGATTAGAAAAACTAGGGGGCCCTTATGTTGCCATGGTAGTATCCCTACCTTTCAGCCAAGAAGCCTAAGTTCAAGTCCCACATACTCCTAAAGTGTGTAAGTTTATCTCTGAACAGGTTAGAGTCATAAAGCACAGATGAGACCCTTGTAAAATAAAGTCTGTACTAGCCTATCTATACTCACCCCACTTTTCAGCAAGTTGCTCATAACATTTAATTCCAAATGCAATTCCAAAGTGCTCATCCATATATCTTTTAATGGTTGTGAAGTTTTGCACATCTACTATCCTCTCAGGCAGTGCATTCCAGATTCCCATCACCCACTGTGTGAAAATTCTTTTCCTTACATCTCCTTCAAACTTCCTGTCTCCAATTTACAACTAGATTGATTGATTAATACATCGATTAGAAAGTATCTTAAAAAAGGTAGACCCGTTCCATGTACTTTACATGCATTTTGTAGTCAAGGAAGATGGAAATTGTCAGAGGTATAAAGAAAACTAAGAACAGAAATAAAAGGAGAAACTTCATAGATTCAATATTAGTTATTAAATTGTAATTGAAGAAAGAACAAATCTTCAGGACCTGATAGTTTCTATCTCTGGGCATGAATAGAATTAGCAGAAAAAACTTGCAGATGCATTAATAATAATCTTCTAAAGTTTTTTTGACTCAAGAATAGTGCCATTAGAATGAAAATTAGCTAATTCCCATCCATGATTTAAGAAGTATATGAGAGAGAAAAGAAATGCAATTGCAAATCTGTCAAGTCCGATCAATATGATGGGAAAAGATCAGAAATCTGATGTTGGGGGCAGAATGTTTGAGCACTGGTCAAACTACCTGTGCATTTTTAAACAGCAAGTCCTGTCTGCCTAATCCAGTTTAATTTCTTGAGATGATCACAAGTGAGGGGAGTGTTATTGGATGTTGTCTTTATGATCTCCAGCAGGGATTCATCAAGGTTCCATACAAGAATTTATACATTTTTTTAAAAAGATGGGGTACATTGGATTGGAGGTATCCTTTTGACTTGGTTTGGAAATTGGTGGGTGGTCTGATACAGTGGGTATAAAGGTGATGTACAATGACTAGTGGAATGTGTGAAGTGATGTTCCCAGAGATCCATCCTAGGTCTTTAATATTTCACCATATTTATTGAAGATTTGGTGGAGGAATAGAGTGGTGTGTTATGGAGCAGACCGACCCCTTTCAAAATATATTCAGAAGATAGTCTAGACCCGAATGGTTTCTTATTTTAAAGGTAACGATAAGGTGTTGTGTTCCAAAAAGCTAATGGAATGTTGACCTTTATCTCAAGTGGGTTAGGTTACAAAGAAAAAAATGTTATGTTTGGTTTAGACAGAGTCTTTCTCAAACCTCACCTACAGTACTGCATTCAGATTTGGGCACAGAATCTCAACATTGTTAGACCTAGGAATGGTACAACACAGATCCATCAGAATGGTATTCAGACTGAAAGGATGAAATAATCAGGATGGCTCAGGATGGAAATGTATTTCCTGGAGTATACAATATTAAAGGGTAATCTAGATGTGGTACTTAAAATGCTTAAAGGATTTGGTAGTGTGGGAATTATTTCTTGTGTTGGAGGAAATCAGAAACAAAGGGCGTCATCTTAAATTGAGAGAGAAATAAAGAACTTCAAATGCTGGAAATCTGAAACAGCAACAGAAATTACTGGAAAAGCTCAGCAGGTCTGGCAGCACCTGTGGAAGGAAATCAGAGTTCTGGAGAAGGGTCACTGGAGTCAAAATGTTAACACTGATTTCTCTTCACAGGTGCTGCCAGACATGCTGAGCTTTTCTAGCAATTTCTGTCTTTGGCATCATAAAACATGGTACAAGCTATTCAGCAATGACTTTAGAAAGGACTTTTCACATAAAGAACAGCAGAAATCGGGAAGTCTCTTCCCAAAAAGCTGTTGAGGCCAAGAGAATCATTGCTTTTAAAACCAATATAGGTTAGTGTTTTGTTGAGTAAGTATCTAAGGACATTTGATCAAAGGTAGACAAATCAAATGAACAACAATATAAGTGAATGTCAGAAGGACAGCACAAGCCTGAATAGCCCACTCCTGTTCCTATGGCTACCAAGGAAGTGGAAGGATAAGGATCCTCCTTAATCCAGTAAATCCTATATTAATCCATCAGTCACAGTTTAAGATCTGAAATCTTCTTTGGGAAAATGATCCAAAGAAGGAATTAATGAGACTTGCCGTGATCTAAGGGTCAAGGTTATTATTGAAGCTGAAAGGTTTTCTTATCGTCTCTAAAAAAAATGGCCTGAAGTCCAGCGCTGCGATTTTTTGGAATTTTCATTGAATATTTCATTGAAGATATTTTAACTGAAAGGAAACATCAGCTCGGTCTCCATGAGTGCTCTGATTGCAATGTTGTAACACCATTGATATAGCATTATGATTTTCTAGATGTTACAATATCACCAGCAACAGCATTAACATTTAAAAAAATAAACTCAGGCCCAGTAATTTAGTGAGTTGTAATTTCACCCTTGAGATCAAATGCAAAATCTTCGCGCTTGAAAAACGATGGGGAAGGACATGGGATGGAATGATGAACAGGCAGGTTTGGCATCATGGAGTTACCCACCATATTCCTACTACAACAGGAAGTCCAATTGGCATAGAAAGGCCCAAGCTTGATTTCCAGGCCTGCCACCAAATGAGAAATTTAGATGGTCAAATAATGACTTCAGAAGGCCCCATCCACAAAGGCTGCAATTCCTTCATCTCCAGGTTTAGAGAGTCATAGAAGTCTACAGTATGAAATAGGCCCTTTGGCCCAACTTTCCTGTGCTGCCCAGTTTTCACAATTTAAACTAGTCCATTTGCCTGAGCTTAATCTATGTCCCTCCGTATCTATCCCATCCCATGTACCTATCTAAATGTTTCTTTCATTATGAAATTTTATTTACTTGCACCACCACCACCTGTGGCAGCTCATTCCAGAAACTCACTGCCCTCTCTGTGAAATAATTATCCCTCTGGACTCTTTTATACCTCTCCCCTCACACCTTAAACCTAAGCCCTCTAGTTTTCCCCTCTGGGGAAAAGCTGTCCACTAACCACCTTATCTATGCCTCTTGATGAAGAGTTGGCCTGCTTCACCAAAGCAGGCAGGCTGCCAGTTTGGGATGGTGCCTCTTGACCAGCACTAATTTATGCAAGACCAAAAGATGGGAATGAGGGCAGAGGGTTGACCTTTCAAAGCCACCACCCCTCCACTTGCTTTCAAGCCCTCTATGCTCATTTCTCCTCAACTTCCAAACTCTTGAGTACACCCAAAACGCCTTTTTGGAATCTAGGAGTGGGAGTGTGCTGGTATCCAGCAGGAGGCACTGCTGTTCTGGCCAATAACTCCACGAAGGCACCGGTTCTGACTGTTGCGGCTAAATTCTGATCGCCCACCAGCAGCCAATTAGCTGCTTGATTTCCACAAGATTGGACAGGCCTGGAAATTCACTTGGTTTTGGTCTAAAACTGGGAGAATGTCTGTCCTCAGGCTACCAACTGGTCCTAGTCGGGGAATGGGTAGATTTGTATGTATTTGCTCTGTCAAAAGATTAGCTGATAAATAGAACAGCTTCCTTCTGGGAAAATGTAACACCACTGAACATTTAAGCATGAAAGGAGACCATCAGACCTACGTACCTCCAATATTTCTATATGGATGTCTTTGATCACAGAATGCATCCATGCAGTTCTTCAGATTTGGTTAAATGTAGTTAATATGAAGACTTATTAGGTAAATACTGGAGGTTGGCTAAGGTGGTGCCACTGTTTAAGAAGGGTGGTAAGGACAAGCCAGGGTACAATAGGCCAGTGAGCCTTACGTCGGTAGTGAGCAAGTTGTTGGAGGGAATCCTGAGGGAAAGAATTTAAATATATTTGGAAAGGCAAGGACTGATTAGGGTTAATCAACATGGCTTTGTGCATGGGAAATCATGTCTCACAAACTTGATTGAGTTTTTTGAAGAAGTAACAAAGAGGATTGATGAGGGCAGAGCGGTAGATGTGATCTATATGGACTTCAGTAAGGCATTTGGCAAGGTTCCCATGGGAGACTGGTTAGCAAGGTTAGATCTCACAGAATACAGGGAGAACTACCCATTTGGATACAGAACTGGCTCAAATGTAGAAGACAGAGGGTGGTGGTGGAGGGTTGTTTTTCAGATTGGAGGCCTGTGACCAGTGGAGTGCCACAAGGATCGGTGCTTGGTCCACTAATTTTTGTCATTTACATAAATGATTTGGATGTGAGCATAAGAAATACAGTTAGTAAGTTTGCAGATGACACCAGAATTGGAGGTGTAGTGGACAGCGAAGAAGGTTACCTCAGATTACAACAGGATCTTGACCAGATGGGCCAATGGGCTGAGAAATGACAGATGGAGTTTAATTCAGATAAATGGAAGGTGCTGCATTTTGGGAAAGCAAATCTTAGCAGGATTTATACACTTAATGGTAAGGTCCTAGGGAGTGTTGCTGAACAAAGAGACCTTGTAGTGCAGGTTCATAGCTCCTTGAAAGTGGAGTCGCAGGTAGATAGAATAGTGAAGAAGGTGTTTCGTATGCTTTCCTTTATTGGTCAGATTATTGAGTACAGGAGTTGGGAGGTCATGTTGCAGCTATACAGGACATTGAGTAGACCACCGTTGGAATATTTCATGTAATTCTGGTCTCCTTCTTATCGGAAAGATGTTGTGAAACTTGAAAGGGTTCAGAAAAGATTTACAAGGATGTTGCCTGGGTTGGAGGATTTGAGCTACCGGGAGAGGCTGAACAGGCTGGGGCTGTTTTCCCTGGAGTGTCAGAGGCTGAGGGGTGACCTTATAGAGGTTTACAAAATGATGAGGGGCATGGATAGGGTAAATAGTCAAAGTCTTTTCCCTGGGGTGGGGGAGTCCAGAACTAGAGGGCATAGGTTTAGGGTGAGAGGGGATAGATATAAAAGAGACCTACGGAGCAACGTTTTCACGCAGAGAGTGGTACGTGTATGGAATGAGCTGCCAGAGGAAGTGGTGGAGGCTGGTACAGTTGCAACATTTAAGAGGCATTTGGATGGGTATATGAATAAGAAAGGTTTGGAGGGTTATGGGCCGGGTGCTGGCAGGTGGAACTAGATTGGGTCGGGATATCTGGTCATCATGGATGGGTTGGATGGAAGGGTCTGTTTCCATGCTGTACATCTCTCTAACTCTATGACTCTAATAAAAAGAATGAAAGAGAAAGGAACATTTATTAATTCAATAAAAAGAGAGAAGAAGAAAGGAAAATAAAAACAATTAGCCTCACATCCTTCTGCCCATCGGGGACTCCTCGATCAATGGCTGGTATGGAAGCTAAGGTTCATACCTGGCACTGTTCGCGATCCTGATCCGAGGTGAAATCTAACAACTCGGAATGGAACTCTCTCCCTTATACAGTGTAACAAATAGCAAGTACAGAAAAGCAATTGCAGAAAAAACATGTTGATTGTGCTGCCTTCAGCATGTACAGGAATGTTCAAAGGACTCATTCAAGGTCATGAAGCTGTCGAATATCATCATCAATTTTAGCCCATTCTGTACAATGGACCAACGGTTTTGACTCCCCTTTCAATTTCCCAGACTCACTTAAATATATCTTTTTGAAGCATTTGCCCAATTCACTGAAAATACCTCTCATGATTTCAATTTTTCTTTTATTGTTTCTGGATTTTGTTTCGCTCCTGTAATGTGAGAGTCATTGGCTGGGCCAACAGTTCATGTTTATCTCTAATTGCTCTAGAGAAGATGTTGGTGAACTGTCTTCTTCAACCACAGCAGTCCATGTCGTATCGACCTTTAATGCTGTTAGAGAGAGTCTCCAAAGAAAGGTCATTGGACTCGAAGTGTTAACTCTGTCCACCGATGCTGCCAGATCTGCTGAGTTTCTCCAGCAATTTCTGTTTCTGATTAAGCATTAGCCTGCAATATATTGTTGCCTGATGTAAAGGGCTATCATTTTCTTCATAAGTCTGGAGTTTCAAACTTTTCTCCATGTTTGACATGAGTATATATTGAGATCAGGAACTTGATGTCGTTAGTGAAACTCAAACTAATATCAGTGGGCAAAATTTTGTTGAGTAAAAGTCACTTGGTAGTACTTTTAAACACAACTTCAAGAATTTTGCTGATGATTGAAAAAAATAAAACAGTTGTTCAATGGTTAGAATTTGTCCTATTTGTTGTCAGGCCATAACTGCACAAACTTTCCCCATTTTCAGGTAGATTCATACTGGTGTTGTGAAAGGGAAATCATATTTATTGATCCAGAAAGTAAGGACGCTATGTTTCAAATGTGTAGCATGTTCATAAACCATATCTGGAGTAATGAGCACAGTATTGGCTCCTTATTGAAGGAAGGATGTCAATATGTTGGAGGCAGTTCAGTGAAGGTTTACAAGCTTAATAGAGTCATAGAGATATACAGCATGGAAATGGACCCTTCGGTCCAACCCATCCATGCTGACCAGATATCCCAATCCAATTTGGTCCCATCTGCCAGCACCCGGCCCATATCCCACTAAACCCTTGTTCACTGGCCAATCAGTGAACTAGCACAGAAAATGACTCAGAATAAAGAGCAACCCAAAAGGGGAAATCATCAAGTCAGAAAATGAAATTGTCAAAACATTTTCTGTTTTGACTTCAAAGAAAATGGAAGGAGCTTTGAATATTAAGTAAAGAACAAGTCTCTGAAATACAAAATGAAAAGTTCAGAGTGAGCTGTGAGATGGCGAGCAATAGGTTTACTCCACTGTTGTGGTGATGATTCGAGACTAGTGTAAAGACAATGATTTAAAAAAGTAAATGTCTTATTTCAATGTAACTTGAAACATTTTGTTTTAATTGATATATAGCCATTTTAGACAGGTTTTACCAAGATGCCTTTTATTCTGAACTGACCTGTTTCTGTTGCACAGTTTAATGTTTGCCTTTTTCCAGGTGCTCATTATTAGGAAACCTCTGCACCATTCCAATTCACTTTACCTTAGTGTCTTCTGTTCCAATCCATATACTCTGTTTCCTCAACTCAAGATTACTACCGTACGTTTTCGTTTCTTCATCAAAGGCCACTGGGCCCTGCTCTTTGCTATATTCTTTGCAAGGCGAAAGCGAGGGCTGCATTGCAGCTTCCAGCATCTGCAGATGACCTATCACCTTCAACCCCACCTCCATCTACCTATTGTACTCTTTGTTACCTTCTCCCACCCTCCTCTCTGACCTATCACCTCCATCCCCAACCCCATTCACCTATTGTACTCTTTGCTACCTTCTCCCCAGAACCCCAACCTCCATTTATCTCTCCACCCTGGAGGCTCCCTGCTTCCATTCCTAATGAAGGGTTTTTGCCTGAAACGTCAATTTTCCTGCTCCTCGGATGCTGCCTGACCTGCTGTGCTTTTCCAGCACCACTCTAATCTTGACTGATCTCCAGCATCCGAAGTCCTCACTTTCGCCTAGTCGTGTAATTTGCCAAGACTCTATTTCCTCAACTCAAGATTACTATCTTCCATTTTCTTTTCTTCATTAAAGGTCATTTGCTGTTTGCTATATTCTTTGCAAGTCAGTTCATCTAATTCCCTTCTATCACTCCCTAAAAAAACTACCTGAAAATGAAAAGGAATAGATTTTGACTTTGGACAAACATACCTCAGTGATAATAAATTACCAACTACTATACAATTCTTAACTGAAGTCAGTAGAAATGAAAAGCAGAGGAGATAATGAACTGGAGTACCCATTTTGCTTCACAAAGTCAAAATCTATAGTTTTAACTGAATCTTTTACATTCCACATTAAAATCCTTCATCTTTCCTGCTCAGTTTGTCTTAACTCTCTCTTTATCAGGAGCTAAGTTATTTTTGCCAATATGATGTTTTTAATATTGATTTGCTTCAGAATCTCTTTCTTGAAATATCAAATTGTGGAATGGAGGGAGTTATGTGATCTGCTCTGAATCTGTCTGACAACAAAGTTAGATTACTTGGTGAACTTATTGAGAAGAAGGTGCAATGTATGTGCACCATCAGATAATGATCAGGGAAGCTGTACTGATTTGAATAAACTGCAAATCTCAGTGATGATAATGACAGGGGGCTCTTAGGAAGGTCATATTTTGTCAAAGGCTATACATTGAACTGTCTAATTCAACCCATGTAAGAAAGTACTTGGAAGTATAGAAGGTAGAAAATCAGCATTTCTACCAGAATTACATGAAATTGGGCTTTGAAAGATGAACAGTCTAATGCAATACCAGATTACAGTTTTCTTAAACCAATATAGGTAAGTTTGCAAGAATCTTAGAGGGAGGGAGAGAGAGAGAGAGAGAGAGATAAAGGCAATGCGTCTTGCATCTTAAACAGAGAAAATGCTGGCCCAATGGTCACCATTAAAATGACAGTGGTAGGTTGCACTGGGATTGAAAAGATTGCATTGTGAGGATTTAAATGAGTTTGGAAGTTTTGACTGGTTTGTCTAGAGGGAAGAATCTTCAATTTGTTTCTCACCAAGAAATCAGTGGATTAGAAGTTAGAGAAAGGAAGCAAGCCTTCAGAAGCTCAGAATATCTTTGGATTGATTCCTGATGGATAAAATATACATTAAAGGTAAAAATCACACAACACCAGGTTATAGTCCAACAGGTTTATTTGGAAGCACTAGCTTTCGGAGCACTTCATCAGGTAGCTGTGGACCAGGATCATAAGAAACAGAATTTAGAGCAAGTGATGCAAGTGATACCACATATTAAACAAACCAAGATTGCTATTATGTCTTTCATCTTTTAGAATGGGTTGCAGGTTCCAGTTCATTAATATGTAAATCCCAGAACTCGTTTCAAGTCACATTCTTGAGATGGGGTGGCACGGTGGCTCAGTGGTTAGCACTGTTGCCTCAAAGTGCAAGGGACCCGGGTTCAATTCCCAACTCCGGCAACAGGCTGTGTGGAGTTTGCACATTCTCCGTGTCTGCGTGGGTTTCCTTTGGGTGCTCCAGTTTCCTCCCACAGTCAAAGATGTGCAAGTTAGGTGAATTGGCCATGTTAAATTGCCCATAGTGTTAGGTGCATTAGTCAGGGGTAAATGTAGGGGAATGGATCTGGGTGGGTTAGTCTTTGGAGGGTCAGTATGGACTTGTTGGGCAGAAGGGCCTGTTTCCACACTGTAAAAATAACCTAAGGTTTTATAAAAGATGGTGACATCTCAGCTCAGACAATGCATTAAAGATGTAAGGTTAGAGTCTGTCTGTATCCGAATGTTAAGTCAGACTGGTTTTATTTCCAAAGTAAGAATTTATAAAATGTTACATGGATTGATTGCCTATAGATTTTGTGCTTTTTGAACAGTTTAGAACACATCTGCAAATGCAAATTCACCCCAGACTTGTGTGTGTGTATGTGTGTGTGCATGTGAGAGAGAGAGAGAGAGAGTGTATGCTAGTGTGTGGGAGATACTGAGAGTGTGTGCATGTGAGTGTGAGTGTGTGCATCTGAGTAAGAGTGCATGTGAAAATGTGCCCTTATACCTTTTATGACTAGGTATCAAATTTTGTTACATAACACTCCTGAGAAGCAACTTGGGCCATTTTCTTTGTGTTAAAGGTGTCCTATAAATACAGATTGTCTTTGTTGTTACTGGGTGACAGTGTACATATTAGGTAGGAGAAACTGTTTGTTGTCTTAATTGATAAATCATGAAGCCTGTTTCAGTTGCAGAATGAAATAAGAAGAGTAACCGTAATAAATAATACATCCACAAATTACTTTGACTCTTTTCCCATTAGGCTCTTGTCATTCAGAACTCGTAGGTCGCCATTGATAATAATCAAACTACTCATTACTCTCCACAGGAGAAAGGAGAAATGAAAAATTGTCTTGCAAAATGAACAGCTCAGAAGATAAACTATCACTCTTCTATGCAAAAATATTTTAGTGTGACAAATATGTGTGTTATTTTGATGAAAATCTGTCATTTTTCCTCTGACTATTTGGAAGAGAAATGAGGATGGAACACTTCAAAAAAATAATGATTGAATTTGAAACAGTTCAAAAGATACCAAAGAAGACCAAAATGTCAGAGGAACATCAATTGTTCCATCGTTGCTTTTATACTATTAAATCTTTTCTCCTGAAGATAGCCTTTGATGGATTTATCATCATTCCAAAATACCTTCTCATGTGACCCTGGGCATTAATGAGTGAGTGAAATTTCTCTCTCACACACACACACACACTCTCTCTCTTTCTTTCTCTCTCTCTCTCTTACCCATTTAGCAATGAGAATGATTGGATAGGAATCAGAATGGGAATCTAAGGTGTCAATTTTTGCTCTGCCGAAGGAAAATGATGATAATTGTTACAGCTGCTGTAGGATTGAGCAGAAATCTCCATCATCTAAAAGACTGGACACAACCCTGGACATTTCTAGTATCTAAAGTACTGGACAAAAGCCTGGGCTCAGGCTACAAACACACAACAAAACCAGAATGATATCTATCTGGGACTATTGTTCAACCTGGAATTCCAATTTATACCTCCACTCAAAGAGAAAAATCAGCCAAACCTCATACTCTATGATGAAGTTAACTTTTATACCTTGGGCTACACAGCACAGACAGAATGAAGCCCACAGAGATAATGAATATTCAACTTCAATCAAAATCCATTCACACATACTCTGAGCTATGGGGTGGGATGGGGTGTGGGGGCAGAACCAATTGACTTCAAAGGAAACACCTGAAATGTAATGGAAGGCTCGGATTTGGTGTGAAGATAAGGGGCCCACAATGAATACAATTGCAGGCCCCGACACCAGAGGCAGCAATCCCCAGAGCGGTTCCAAACAGCCATCCCTGGAGGAGCATTCCCAATTGCTAGCTCCAGAAGAAGAATTCCAACAGCTGATACCAGCAGCTATTTCCAAGAGCTATCTCCATAAGGGGTATCTTAATAGTAATTCCAAGAGCTACCGACACAGGTCTGTTCTAAACCAGGGGAATCAATGGCAACCGACCGCAACCAGCAGATGTAAGACCTGACAAACTCCAAAAATCATCGACTTGAATGACACCACAAAGCCTTGGACACATCCTGAAGTGAAAAACGAGACCACAAAGCTGGCAGAAAGTATTCCTGAAGAAGGGGAGATACCCGAAACGTCGATTCTCCTGCTCCTTGGATGCTGCCTGACGTGCTGCGCTTTTCCGGCATCACATTTTCAGCTCTGATCTCCAGCATCTGCAGTCCTCACTTTCTCCTAGAAAGTAAGGAAAGCCAAGTGGATGGATCTAAAACGCGTCCTACCACATCAGCGTATTCAATCCAGACAGAAGGCCTACGCAATTCGAAGTCTTCATTCAAGTTCCAGATATGGCAAGCAGGAACAGCCATATCAAAACCATGTTTTCCTCAGTGTTAAAAATCACATAACACCAGGTTCTAGTCCAACAGGTTTATTTGGAAGCACTAGCTTTCAGAGCACTGTTCTTCATCAGGGAGTTGTGGAGGATAAGATCATAGGACACATAATTTATAGCAGAAGTTTACAGTGTGATGTAACTGAAATTATATATTGGAAAAGATCTGGATTGTTTGCTAAGTTTCTCATCTTTTAGCGTGGGCATGTTGGTTTCAGTTCTGTCATATATAAACCCCAGAACTTTCTTAAAGTTACATTCTCAAGTCAACTTTAACAATAGGTTCTATGTTGGCCCACATAATGCACTGAAGGTGTGAGGTGTCGTGTGTGAGGCTGTCTGTGCCCCAATATTAGGACTGATTCTAATCTAAAAAAAGGATTTACCGAATCGTACATGGATTCATGCAGACTTTGAGCAAAATAAAATAAAATTCTGCAAGTACAATTTCACCCCACAAACTTATAGGTGTGTGTGAGTGCATGTGTATGTGGGTGTGGGGGTCGTATGAGTGTCTGTGAGAGAGTGTGTGTATGTGTGTGAGTGTAAAGGGGTATACGTTTGTGAGAGGGTGCATGTGTGAATGTGGGAGTGTATTTGTGAGCGTATGAGAGAGGGTCTGCATGAGTGCATAGGTCTGTAGATGTGTCTGTCTGTTGGAGTGGTGTGTGTCTGTGTGTGAGTGTCTCTGTGTATGTCTGTGAATAGTGCAGTGGGACATGAACCCAAGATCCCGGTTGAGGCCATCCCCATGGGTACCAAACTTGGCTACCAGCCTCTGCTCGGCCACTTTACGTTGATGCCTGTTCCAAAGTCTGCCTTGGAGGATGGCCACCCAAAGGTCTGAGGTCGAATGTCCTGGATCATTGAAGTGTTCTCCAACTGGGAGGGAACACTACTGTCTGGTGATTGTTGTGCAATGTCCATTCATCCATTGTCATAGTCTCTACATGGTCTCACCAATGTATAATGTCTCCAGGCATTCTTACCTGCAGCATGTGAGGTAGACAATGTTGGCTGAATCAGATGAGTACCTGCCGCATACATGGTAGGAGGTGTCTCCACATGTAATGGTGTTATCCATGTTCATACTATGACATGTTTTGCACCATCTACCATGACAAGGTTGTATGGTGTTGACCGGAAAGCCGGGCAGTTTGCTGCGAACAATTTAGCTCAGTGGTGAGCTTAAGCTCCTGAGACCCCTAAGTTTCCCACCTAGCTAACAGGGAGGGGAAGGCCAGTGGTGACAGTGCATGGAACTCCAAGGGTAGGAAGCTTGATTAAACTTTCTGAGAATTAACATTGTTTTAAGTTCTAATAGTGCATAATTTAGTTAGTAGTATAGTCAATAGTATTACTGTCCTCTGTATAATTGAGAGAAAGTGAGGACTATACATGCTGGAGAGTCAGAGTTGAAAATGGTGGTGCTGGAAAAGCACAGCAGGCCAGGCAGCATCCTAGGAGCAAGAGAGTTGATGTTCTGGGCATAAGCCCTTCATCATAAGCCTGATGAAGGGCCTCTTTAGAATTGATTGTGTTAATTTCACTGTATATTGTATTTACCTGTATTTCTTGTGTTATACTTAACTGTCTGTATTATAAATTAATGCAGAAATTCTTTTATCCTGAGATGTCCATCTACTGCATTCTTCATTTCACATTCCTAAATAAGTCCAGTGTCTAGAACCAGGGATCTGGGGGTGATTTGAACCACCTAAAATGAGCAAATTGCAGATTACAAACCAGAACCGTACACAGACACCAGAAAAGCTCAATTCATGCTGTTATCAGTAAAATTTCAAGTGGCAAAGAACTATCCCAAATGTCACTATTTAAAGGAAAAATTAATAATTTTATTCTTTAAGTCCAAAAGAGAACATGAAACAACTATTCACAACTCCTTTCTCTTAAACCTATCTTTTACCTCCCACTCAACAATGCTGATCTGATAAAAACCCTGATTAAGATTTACAAAAAAAAATCATGTTTCAAAGCTAGCCAGCTGTGTCAATTCTCCTCTGTAGATTTTTCTCTGCAGATTTTCCTGAGTCAGCTTTTCTCCGGTCATCTGCTGCACAAATTTCTCACCGTGCAGGTACCTTTATGAGAGCTATTCTGATAGCAGTTGGTTGCTCTTTGCCATTCTCCCCAACTGCTCAAATTATCCAATTTTATATACCCCAAAACATAGCAGACTCATTGGTTTGACGTCATCAAAGCATTAAAATTCAAATTCGATTGAATTTTGGTATCATGGGCAAGGGCTTTTGCTCAAAACGTCGATTTTCCTGCTCCTCAGATGCTGCCTGAACTGCTGTGCTTTTCCAGCACCACTCTAGTCTAGACCCCCCGCACAATTTAAACTGATCGGCTGAATTCAAATTTGTTGTGTACCATCGCAACACAGCTCCAACTATTTGTTTCACAACCAAATATTACATGTTTAAATTTATCAGCACACTCTGTGCTTTCATTTCTTGCCAGCTTTCACTTTCTCTTAAAGGTACAGTACACACCTACACCTTCATAACAATACGCAGGTTAGTTTGATCTTAGAGAAGGATAAAAAGTTAGCACAACATCGAGGGCTGAAGGGCCTGGACTGTGCTATACTATTCTATGTTCTACTATTTGATCCAAACATTAATCTAACCTATCCAATTTAACAGCAGCTAACTCAACAGAACTGGTGAACAAACTTTTAATGTTCTTGGTATGTAAGCTTAATAAAGCAAACATGGATTATATAAGTGTGTACACAGTTTTATTTTAACTTGCGTTTGTTGTGCAAGCTACATGGAGCTTATAACTCCATACTTATAATATATAAATCGTACATCAGCTGACAGATTCATGAGAAAAAATGTATGTTCCAAATAAACATATGTACTTTTACATCTTATTAAAAGACTTAGATGTGTACTCTGATCCAAGTACACACTCCCTCTAATCTTTATTTGTGGGGCTTTTCTTTGCAATGGTGTTTTATTATTATTTGCAGTTAAGCTCTAGATTCAAGTTCCACTCTGGGATTTGAAGGCCAGTGAAGGTGCATTCATAATGCCACCAACAAGTTTGAGTACCAACATATAAATCATTCCTACATGCAATAATGGTAGGCTGTAAGAATGGGAGAAATTCCTGGTCAGTCATATGATGGAAAGAAACTGGAACCTTAACTGTCACTATCCACAGCTTCGGACTACAAACCACATATAAACATGGATGTTACCTGAACAATTCCAACGCCTTAGGCACTGGTTATTTCCGATGACTAATTTGAATTAACTTGGTACAAGACTGAGGGGGTTCTAGATGGTGTAGATCTGGGTCTACCTCCTTGTTGTACCCATGGTAAAGGTTGTGGGTTGCTTATACCTTTGGAAAGAAAATTCAAGGAGAAGAAATTCAGGGTTTCAAATCATTGGGAAAGATTAGAAAGATTGGGGTTGTTCTCCTTGAAGCAGAGAAGCTTGAGAGGTGACCTTACTGAGGCATTCAAAATTATGAACAACTTTGATAAGAAGTATATTCTATCTCCACTAGTTAGTATATCAGTAAGAGAGCTAAGAGTAAGATGAAGAGAAATGTCTTTGCTCAGAGAGTTGTTAGGGTTTGGAATGCACAGCCTCAGAGTGGTGGAGGCCATCAGAGGTTATATATTTGGATATATATTTGAAAGGGCTGAAATTAGAGGGCTGCAGAGATAGGGTTGGAGAATTGGACTAGTTGGTTAGCTCTTTAGGGAGCTGGTACAGGCACGATGGATCAAATGGCCTCCTTTCAAACTGTAAAATCTACGATTCTATGATTATACTTGACTTTGAAACATGATTGAACTATGTGGGAAACCAACGAGTAACATATTTCTGTTTGCCAAAGACTACATTTGTTGTGAAGTGTTTGCAACTTATCCACATTTTGCAATTTCCTATGGATACTGGATATATAGCAGTGTTACCTTCCTGCAGGGATATGCCAGTACTTCAGCTTGTATGAGTATGCTCCAATGGTCTAAATAGTTCAGCTTTCCAAATTGCCATAGAGTTTCTGAACTAACTATAAACAAAAAATATGAAATCAAAGTACTGTGTAAACCTGGGGACAGAATGTACAACTTTAGCATCATAGAATGGCTACAATGCCACCAATTACTACAGGCCATTTCACTCGTTCAGTCTATGATGGCAGTCAGCATATAGCATCATGATTGTACTTTTTCTCTGCAACCCTAAACTTGTTCCTTTCTGAAGACATCAAGAGATTTTACCACACTCCTCCAGAATGCTGTCAAGACCCTAACCACTCAGTCATGTGTCTATCAAGATCTGCTTTAAATATTGCCAACATGCCTGCTTCCACCACCTCCACTGGCAGTGCATTCTAGGTTCCCACACGCTCTGTGCGAAACATTTTTCCGGCACATCTCTCCTAAACTTTCCGCTTCTCATGCTGAACCTGTGCCCTCTTGTCGCCGACCTTTTCACCCTGGGTAAAAGCTTCTGACTGGCTATCTTGTCTGTGCTTCTCATCATTTTGCAGACTTTTGTCAACATAATTTGGAGGATACTTAGAATGTTATTGGATAACAAGCAATTGTTAAATTGCTGCCAAATTACTATCAAATCTGCAACATTCCATCAACTATTCTTCAACTCCTGCCTTCATTAGGATATTAAAAATGTTTTGGTGTTGACACTGGCCAACAATGAACATTTTTTTCTATTCAAGTAATGTAAATAGGATACACAAGAGATTGTGCTTTCTAATGATATAAACAAAATAAAATTCCTTTAAATTCATTGAATTTCACTTCATACCAAAAAATTTCAAATCACAATCTTTGCCTGTCCTGAAGCAAAGATTTCATAGTCTACCACATTCAGAAACTCACCAAGGGATTAATAGTCAATGATAACTTTAGTGAAGTCCAGTACACATACTAATTTAAAATATCTACTGGTATTGAAAACTAAAAGCATACGTCAATCTATTTCGTGCTAAAATGAACAATTGATAACAAAATGATTGTTTAATCCAAACAGTTTTCCTGAATGGCTATAAACTATTTAAAACATCATTTAACTTGAGAATTATTAGTGATTATTAGTAATGATGGGTAATAGTTCATATCAATTCTTTATATTTTACTTTTCTATGCGATGTAAAGGTTATGTTTTGACAGTTTCTGAAATCAAGTATATTCGAAGTAAAGAATAAAAGACAAATGAATGAAAAACAACATCCAGACAGACATAACATTTTAAATCTGATGACAGAACGTAGAAAGGTTGAAGTATCTGAAAATATCTGTTATAACCTATGCTGTTATGTTTTGTAACATAAATGGCTATGAGGTGTACACAGAAACAATAGCAGATTTAAAAAGCTGAAAGCAAAGATTAGGATCAAGACATTTACGTGCTCTCCCAACAATTTCTCCTGTAGAGTTAATCCCATGAGCGATAGTAAGGAAAGTACGATATTGTCACCACTGACTGTGTCTCAGAGAATATCAATGCAAAGGTCAAAGCAGTCCCCAAGAAAGGAAGCAAATTTAACTCCTTTAGTTCTAAAACTATCGTTACAGAAAACAGTTGTTGCTGATTACATTACACTCATTATGTGTTATTTTGGAGACTTTAAGCATAGCCAGTTGTCAAAACATTAAAGCTGACAGTCAGTATAAATACTGAGAGTTGGATAAACATAATGCCAAACATTTGGAATTCAACATTACACACTGCATTTTATACTGCTAGATAGAAATGCAGTAGTAATTTCCTTACCTTCAGAAAAATCAATCAGACCCAGGAAATGAAGCAACTTGAGAGATGCACAGATGATGACAACAATGCCAACAGTTTGTAAACCCTCTGACTCCCATTCCACACTCAACATTTTCCAACTAAACAAATCATGCCACTGTTGGCATTACAAGGGCTGAGTAATCCAGTCTGCAAGTGAAAGTAGGTAAAACCTGCACTGAGCAACTATGTAGTGGAGACTACCTTTCCATTCCTATACTCAAACTAATTGACCGCAACGATTGCTCTAAAATGTCATCTGAACCTTGCATATTTTGCTTTCATCAGCAGCTGATTTTATTAGCATTGAGCTCTTCAAGAGTGCTCTGTGACCAGTAACCCCATTACACAACATCATAAAATAACAAAAATGTTACTTCCCTGCTACAGAAGACATCTGTTAACTGAAACTAGCAAGAGACATATTATATAAGATACATAATTATTCTATTTTGATGAAAAAAACAAAAAAAATCATAAAACTTACACTATGGGAGACATACAGCAACTTGCCTTGAGAGATAAATTCCCTTAAACAAAGGATAGCATCTTTTTAACTTCCAAATAACATCAGCTTTGATAAGTTTTCATTGTAACAGTCCAAAAGGCAGATTTTGTTTAATTCATTAGCAAGACAATTTCAAGAAGCTGCTGCTTGTGGAGCTCTTTCCCATATATAGCTGTTTGATCATTTACAATCAACTGCTGAAACTGTATATTGCTTTGCTTAACTAAAATAAAACCCTTAAATGGATAGTACCATTAAACAGCACTTTAAAAAAAAACATGATGCGCCGAGGTCCACTAAGTCATTATAGTCTGCGTAAAACAACAAGAAAAAAACAGCATGTGCTGTCAGGAGACTCTGAAACAAACTTTATATCTTCAATCGAGATTATTAGTAACACCTCTGTGTTCAACGTGCTAGATTCTTAAAGGGTAGTTTTCTTATAATTGTGCACAACCAGCCTGGATTTCTGAGATTTAGAATCCATTCTCCAACAGACTGGGATTAAATACTAAAAAGAGGCACTTAATCAATATGAACTAATCAATTTCCCATGATTAGGACAATTGAAAGATTCTAAATAAATTATAATCATTGTAAAACAAACTCATGTTTAGACAATGTTGCATTTACTGTGAGACTGTGAAAAAAGTTATTGAGGAAAAGAAATCTCTGCTCCTGCTGTGCTTTTCTCATTAGCCTGTATTCAATATATGAAGCATTAAAAAGGGACATAAAATCCAACATCCTCAGTCTAATGATATACCAGCATTTCATAAGTTCAGTATTATCTAGTTGTTATCTTGAGCTAAGAATTTTAAGAAAAAATGCTAGGTATGACTGATTGATATAATAGCAAACAAAAACACATTACTCATTCATCATTTCTAAGTGCACATGCAGTAATTATTTCCTTTAACCTGATGGCAGCCAAGTAGGCAGAACAAATCAAGGTAACATTCATGTCTTTAACTCATTGGTAGCATTACTTGGGGAGCAGAAAGAGCAAAATAAAACCATTGACCTTCTTCATTCCGGTTCTGGTATATCTTTGGTGACTTTAACTTATACCAAGGACCTTATCCTTCGGCCTGGGATGGCATCTGGCTCCGGCCTAATTCATGCTTCTGTCCATTGGCCTTCAAGTTTGTCCTGTTGGCTTCTGATATAAATGTGAAGGATTAAAATGGGATCCATTGGTTAAAAAACAAATGCTGGATATCATAGTGGGTCAGACAGCATCCTTACAGAGAGAGAGAGAGAGAGAGAGAGAGAGAGCAAGGTAATGATTCGAGTCAAGATGACTCTTCATCTAGAAGAGATTTCATATAGACATCTCATCCTTCGAGTCATCTGGACTTGAAATGTTAGCTTGCTCTCTCTCCACGGATGCTGTCTGATCCACTGTGATCTCCAGCATTTGCTGTTTTCAGCAAAGATTCCAGCATCTGCAGTCATTTGCTCCTCCATTGGTTAAAAGTGGATTTTCCCCTGAAATTTGTGTGTATCTCCAAATCTGTGTCCTCAACGTACTGGTCCCTCTCTAAGTTCAAACTAGATATCAAAGGAGTTGAGTTTGCCATCACGCAGGCAGGTGATGTGATTGTGCAGACAAATTAGAGTTCTTTAAAAATGGCAGATGGGATCTAATTCTTTGATTCATAGTCCTTTTCTTAATTCCAGCAAGTTTGCTCTCTTTCAGAAGCTGGAAGCTGAACAGTTTTCTCCCACAATAGGTTTTCAATGTCTATCTTTCTTCTCATGAGCACGTCAAAGACTTGTCAAACTTTCTAATAGCTCCCTTGATCTGAATGTATCGAGTGGATTTGAGAAAAAAGTGGGTATTGAGGATGCATTTGACAATTGTCATTAACCAAGCATAGAGGGGGCAAACTCGACTGACGATTGGTAATTGGAGGTCGGCCTGCTAACCTAATGGTTTTGCCACTTGCTTGCCCTCTTTGATACCTTGGAAGACATCCCACTACCCCTCCAACAATGGAACAATTGAGGGCAGGACCCTTCTCCATAGAGACGGGTTTACATAGTCATAAACTCCCAATATCTATGTCTTGATTTAAATTTTGCCACTGCCATCAATAAGAGGCCAGAACCATTTTGTTTTATGCTAGTCAGCTGCAAGTGCAATATTACAGTCTATTCCACACTAACAGTGGGTTGGCGGTGGGAATTCTGGCAAATCTTTCCAATGGAGTTGAGCTGGGAATCATGTATTAAACAAAAATAATTGGTGGGCTCGAAGATTTTTGTGTGGCTAAAAGGGGGATTCATGCATAAAAATTTGGCTTATCTATTTCTGTAGTCTTCTGTAATTGCCTTGATAAGGATACCTGGATAGGCTGTTCAGGCCTAATAGCAATATGTGGTGCTATAACTTGCAAAGGACTACTACTTGCACATAAAATATGGGCTTCCACATGATGTAAGAAGAAAATTCGGTGATCCATTTCTAACACAGGTATAGAGAATTTTACAGCACAAACGTTTACAACCTATTATAGAGTCTTATGGTCATAGAGTCCTACAACCCCAAGACAGGCCCATCGGCCCAAACTGGTCCATGCCGACCAAAATATCCATCCACACTAACTCCATTTCCCTGCACTTGGCCCATATCTTTCTAAACCTTTCATATCCATGTATTCAAAGGGTCATACAGTCATAGAGATGTACAGCATGGAAACAGACCTTTTGGTCCAACTTGTCCATAGAGACCAGATATCCCAACCCAATCTAGTCCCACCTGCCAGCACCCGGCCCATAGCCCTCCAAGCCCTTCCTATTCATATACCCATCCAAATGTCTTTCAAACGTTGCAATTGTACTGGACTCCACCACTTACTCTGGCAGCTCATTCCATACACGTACCACCCTCTGCATGCAAAAATGTCGCCCCCACCCCCTCCTCTCCTGCCTCTCTTTCTGTCCGTTCATTTGTATCATGGAATATTAAGCTGCTAGTCCTGTCCAACCCTGAGCCATGTTTCTGTAATTGCCATGTAATTGTTAGTCCCATGTTCCTAACCATGCCTTGAGTTCATCTGCCTTCCATATTAGGCCTCTTGCATTGAAATAAACACAGTTTAATTTATTAGTTCTTCCTTGTTCTCTGCTTTGTCCCTGCCTGCCCTGACTGTTTGACTCATACTTTTCTCAACTGTACCAGTCTCAGATTGATCTTGAAGCACCAGGAATAATCCAGATATTATTACTCTCGAGAGCATCCTTTTTAAATTCTCTCTCTCCTGCACTGACCTCAACATGTGCTGCCTTTGTCTGTGCCTCTCCCCTTTAAAAGTGCTGTTGTTTTGATTTTTTTTCTCTAAAGTTCCAAAACAATTGCACCAGTATATAAAACAGTAATTGCTGTTCCTGGAATTCAAGAAAATCACCTCCAACACTTAAAATACCTCAAAGAAGGAACAGCCTGTTACAGCCAGAAATTTTTCAATCCTCCATCTTGGATTACCCAGAATGAGTTTTAAACGTTATTAATGTATCAGCCTCAACCACTTCCACTGGCAGCTAATTCCATTTGCATACCACCCTCTGTGTAAGAACGTTGCCCCTCAGGTTCCCATTTATTATTTCCCCTCTAACCTTAAACTGATGCTCTTTAGTCCTCGAATCCCCAACCTTGGGAAAAAGACCGAGTACATTCACTCTATCCAGGCCTCTCATGACCTTATACACTTTTATAAGATTCCCCCCTCGGTCTCCTATGCTCGAAAGAGAAAAGTTCTAGCTTGTCCAACCTTTCCCTATAACTCAGTCCCTTGAGTCCTGGCAACATCCTTGTAAATGTCTTCTGCACTCT
The DNA here is from genome assembly GCF_047496795.1 of Chiloscyllium punctatum. Classification (NCBI taxonomy): domain Eukaryota; kingdom Metazoa; phylum Chordata; class Chondrichthyes; order Orectolobiformes; family Hemiscylliidae; genus Chiloscyllium; species Chiloscyllium punctatum. The sequence continues at coordinate 53,632,737 of NC_092739.1, forward strand.
TTCCAGTTTAATAACATCCTTCCTATATCATTCCTGATGAAGGGCTTTTGCCTGAAACGTCGATTTCGCTGCTCGTTGGATGCTGCTTGAACTGCTGTGCTCTTCCAGCACCACTAATCCAGTATTTGCTTTCCAGCATCTGCAGTCATTGTTTTTACAACATCCTTCCTATAGCAAGGTGACCAAAACTGAATACAATACTCCAAATGCGACCTCACCAATGTCCTGTACAGCTGCAACATAACTTCCTAACTTCTATACTCAATACCCTGACTGATGAAGGCCAGTGTGCTAAAAGCCTTCTTCGATGCCCTGTCTACCTGTGACCCACTTTCAGAGAACCGTGCACCTGAACTCCAAAGTCTCTCAGTTCCACTGCATTCTTTAAGGCCCTACCATTCACCATGAAACTCCTACCTTGATTTGATTTTCCAAGATGCAACATCTCACACTTCTCAAAATGAGGTGGAGACTTGTAGACTTGCACCTTTTGGGCAGCCATGTGAAAATTAACTCTACTGATTCTTTTTTTTTCTCTACTGATTCTTTTTCAGCTGAAGTGGAATACATAACTATCCTACAGTGCTCAGCAAAATTACCTCAAATCTTTTATAAGCTTGATCCATGGCTTTACTGACTGTTCTGTAGGTTTACAATTACCTGTGGACTTAAGAAAAAGCAATATACCAATTTACACTGAGCTTTTAAAATTACATTTCCAAAGCTATCTCTTGCTTTCTCAAAAAATAAAGAATTGCAATGAAACAATTCTCATTTTAAAAGGTACTGGATATTAAATTATCATTGTATCACATGCATTGGATTTAATCCCATCTTTGCAGTTTCCTGACAGTATCTCTTGAAATTTGTGACCATTTTCAAGCTTTTCACTGAAAATCTTTGTGAACTCATCTATTTGGTTCTGCAGTTATCTCTTTGAAACAGCTGGTTAATTAAGAAGTACATTCTGCTTGGAGCAAAATTATAAGCTTGAGGAGTTTTTGATCTCAGCTAAAGGCAACAAATTATAGAACTTGAAAGCTATCATTACCTTGACTTGTATTAAAATTTGTAATTTCCTTCTATTGTGGCTATCCTTTCAGGGGCACAGCTCCTTTATTTCGCTTTGGAGAGAAACATTTCCTTGTACTGGACTACAGATGCAGAATAAACGCTAAATAAATATTTAATGTGTTCATTAACAAGTTTCCCACATGACTTTTGCATCAAAGCAGCAGGAAGGAAATGTCCTCTCACATCTAGTAAAGATAACAAAACAAGAATATGTCCTGCTGGGTTAGAGGCACAATAAGTGGGATATAAATTCAAGGTAAAAATGTTGTTGTGGGTGGTGGCATAGCATCACTGGCACTCGCTTGTAAGTGCCTTAAATTTATCATCAGTTTGAAGCCCGTGTCCTAAAGTATCTACAAACTAATGTTCACAGCACTTCAGATGCCCTATCAGTTTTATTTTTGGTTAATTATTCACCATACAATTGCATATCTGTTACAAAATGTATGTGCAATGCATTTGTGGAGCACTCCAGTGAACCAAAATCTGACATAGTTTTTCAAGTGGAAGAACTTGTATAACTAACAGATATAACTTCACTTTGAAGTGAATACAACAAACATGAAACAATATTACTAATCACATTCAACCAATATGCATGAAACATAACAATTTATAATCCCCAAGAGTACGGCACTGGAGAAGCTAGGGTCCTTCTTACAAAGAAAGATAAGAAGTCACTGGAGAGTGTTTAAAATCATGAAAGGTTTAGACAGAGTTAACAAAGAACTGCTTATTCCAAAGGCTGAGGATTGATAACTGCAGAGCATGGATTTAAAGAATCTAAGTCAACGTGAGGAAAAGTTTTTCTATGTAAGGAATGGTTAGGATTTGGAACATACTGCCTGATAAGGTAATGGATGATAATAAAAGCTTAAGTTGAACTTTTTTTTAAACTTTATTTTAGCTGTGCAATGCATTTCATTTTGCTGTTCCAAAATCTTCTTGGCAAAGGTTAATGGGGCAAACCTTTGCAAATTACTTGGATACTCAAACACAAATCATGTCGATCAAAGATCAGGCAACAGTTTATAGGCCTGATTCACTTAACGTCTCTCCCTATAACCATGGACTTCTAATCTGAATTATGCTTTAAAGATTAAGACTAAAGAGAGGCACTGACCGATGAAAAATTATGCATGTTCAGCATTTCAGTTGAGTTTGAGCAAGTAAGCAGGAGATTTCAGTCCTGTGCTTGGAATGATTTTTTTCTGCATTCATTTAAGTTAACTGCTAATACTGCTACAGCTAATGCAAAGGTAAAACCTATTTGCCCTTTGTAACTAGCTATTCTTCTAGATCAGCTTTAATATAGTCAGCTGCAGTGTATGTTTCTCTTCTCCAACTCAGTCTCCTTGAACCTCTCTGTGTTGGACAGTTTAAAGGGAGATTGTCCAGTTGTTTGGTTCTTCTCTGTCTTCCAGAAGGTGGGACAAATCACTGATGAGCGGTATCCCAGGTACTCCACAATAAATATTTCATCAAGAAGACTGGTGTAATTTGGGCTTGTAATCAGGTGACACTTGACTTCCAGGGTTGGTACAGAAATATTAACATTTTATCATGAACACGGATAAAAATGTGTCATGTGGAACCTTAGTTTAAATCTAGCTAGATTAGCCTAATCAATTTACACAGTATGGAGCTGGAACAGACAGTATTCATGCAGCCAGGCCTTGGCCAATCAACTTTCTATCAAAACCAGGAGGCCTGGAACTTCCCAGCCATGTACCAATGGCCACAATGTTTCAGAATAAACTGTTGTTTCCACTTGGCAGCTGAAGGTTCAATAACATGTTCTGTGACCTCTAAATGTGGAAGGTAGCCATCTCATTGGATCTTCCTGCACACACCAAATGCTAACATTAGGCACAGGCCACAGAATCTTTGAGAAATGTACAAAGAGGGAGATAAAAGAGGGGACACCTGGAGCCCTAGCTCTCTGTCTTTCTCTGCAACTTGCGCTTTCTTCAACAGCATCTCCAGAGCGCACCTTTGACCTGACAGCTGAGTTGCCCAGTATCTCCAGCTTCTTGTACCTTGTGGTACCATCAGATTGACCAGACTCAGAGAGACAACATGGTGAGATGACCTGAAGACCAGAACCAGCTCAAGACAAAAGGGGAAGTACAATCGATGACTGCAGATGATGAAACATCAGCCAACCCTCAAAGATAAAGAAACAGCCTGTTCTGCCCTTATTGAAGAGTTATTACCAGTCCTTTCAGACAAACAGTTCAAATACAGTGATAGGGTCTTTTGGGAAGTCTCTGTCTGAAGTAGGTAGTTCATATAGGTTTGAGACTGTTTACCCAGACATTTAAGACAGTTTACTGAAGAATCCTGTGAAGATTTTGTTAGAGTTTGATTAACATACAATAGTAGAGTCTGATAAGTATTGATTTTCTTAATAAAAGGATCACTTATGTTGTTTTGCATTTTCCCATGACTCTTGACCCCTTTGTCTATCTTACCATGTAACATGCCTGATTTAAAAAGGGTTATTGCAACCTGGTTAAGGTTCATCAGCGAGTTCGTTAGTTTGCTTACCCACCTTTCACTTCACAATAGGCTGAGTCAAAGCATGTGAAAACTGGACCAATAGGGATGGAAAATATGGGCAGGACAAAATGAAGGATGTTGCAGCTTGTTCCAAGACCATCCTAAGCTCCTATTATGATTCTAAGCTGTGTATGTGGGAACCTTAAAGACACAAACAATGTCGTCAACTTTGGCTTGGAGGAAACTCTTCCTCTGAAAGCAGAAGGTTAAGATGAGTGCCATATGTTTACAGAGGTGAGCATTATGTTGAAGGCTGGGTAGGTGCCAAATTGTTTGCAAATTTGTGAGAAATTTAATGCATTGTTACAAATAGTTTTTCAAGCCTCCCATTCTGACTCGGGAGTTGCAGAATCAATTGTTGATCCTTCAACCCACATGTTTCAGCATCCCAGATGATTTGGTCGTTTACATTTTCCACCACAAAAGCATAATCCTCACTTTGTAACATAATTTGTTGAGGTCTTCCTATCTCCTGCCACATATGGACTCAGGAATTGGGAGAGCTCTTAAAGTTAGGCATTTGCGGGATTCTTATCAACCAGATAAAAGGTCTATAAAATTAGATGGGGAGATTCTGAAAGAAGAGACTACATAAGGATAGGGAGGGCTCTGCAAATGGGCAGTTGGAAATCAGAAGAGTCTGCAAAACATGGGTCAATATTGATGGTAAGTCTTTAACACGCATCATGAATTCAGTATGTCTGTAACATGGGCTGGGGGAACCTTACTGTGCTGTGTAAAATGGGGATTTTGAAATAAACATTTAAAAAATTGGGCATCTTAAAATTGAGAGAGTTCTGAAATACCAATTCTGAAATGGTTACTGTATGAAATCAGTGAATTCTTATAAAATAGAGCTTTCTCTGAAAATGGCATGATTGTAGTTTGTGCAGGCTGCAGTGGTGCAGTGTTCTCAGTAAAATGAGGAATGTCCATGATTCCCTTTAGAGAAGAAGATCTGCCATCCTATTCCAGACTGTGACTTCAGTCTCTCAGTGATGGAGTTGACTTTTAACTGTTCTCTGAAATGGCCTAGCTAGCCAATCAGTTCAAGAGCAATTAAGGGTAGGCAACAAAACTTTGGCCCTGTCAGTGATGTCCAAATCTCATGAAAGAATAAAGAGAAAGGAAAATTCAAATTAGGAGCTCTACAATTTGAGGCATTTATAAGCTCGGGTCTCTGAAATGTGAAGGACAATGAAATAGGTGTTTTCTGGTTTCGCCTCTTCAGTTGCTTATGTATGGCTTCATAGTTCTTGGAATTTATCTTATGAAAACTACTGACATGACATCACAGACAAACATGTAGAACAATACATTATGATTTAGCCATCAATGTCACATACTTGCATGTCATATAATCAGGGATCATGTCATCAAATATCACAACATCAGGTAACAAAGCTCTGGCAAGGTCTCCAAACAGATCTGTCAACCCTATTGTCAATTAAATGTGTGCAGAAGTTTTCTTTCTGCTCTGCACTAGTTTGAGTTGGGAGTTTTCTATAGGCCTCTGAATGGTTCCAGAGATGTAGTGGAAAGGATAGCAAAGATGATTCTGGATAGGGATGAGAGAGACAGGGTAGTTGTCATGGGGGACTTCAACTTTCCAACTATTGACAGGGAACACTATAGTATGAATACTATAGATGGGTCAGTTTTTGTCCAGTGTGTGCAGGAGGGCTTCCTGACACAGTATGTAGACAGGCCAACAAGGGGCAAAGCCACATTAGATTTGGTACTGGGTAATCAGCCCAGCGAGGTGTTAGACATGGAAGTAGGTGAGCACTTTGATGATAGCGATCACAATTCTGTTATGTTTACTTTAGTGATAGAAAGGGATAGATGTATACCACTGAGCAAGAGTTACAGCGGGGGGAAAGGCAATTACAATGCGATTAGGCAAGATTTAGGAAGCATAGGATGGGGAAGGAAACTGCAGGGGATGGGCACATTAGAAATATGAAGCTTACACAAGGAAAAGCTCCTGTGTGTCCTAGAAAAGTATGTACCTGTCAGGCTGGGAGGAAGCTGTAGAGCGCGGGAACTGTGGTTTACGATGGAAGTGGAATCTCTGGTCAAGAGGAAGAAGAAGGCTTATGTTAGGATGAGATATAAAGGCTCAGTTAGGGCGCTTGAGGGTTACAAGGTAGCCAGGAAAGATCTAAAGAGAGAGCTCAGAAGAGCCAGCAGAAGACATGAGAAGTTGTTGGTGGATAGGATCAGGGTAAACCCTAAGGCTTTCTATAGGTATGTAAGGAATAAAAGAATGACGAGAGTAAGATTAGGGCCAATCAAGGATAGTAGTGGGAAGTTGTGTGTGGAGTCAGAGGAGAAAGGGGAAGCACTAAATGAATATTTTTTGACAGTATTCACTTTAGAAAACGACAATGTTGTCGAGGAGAACTGAGATACAGGCTACTAGATTAGGTGGGATTGAGGTTCACAAGGAAGAGGTATTAGAAATCCTGCAGAATGTGAAAATAGATAAGTCCTCTGGGCTGGATGGCATTTATCCTAGGATCCTCCGGGAAGCCAGGGAGGAGATTGCCAAGCCTTTGGCATTGATCTTTAAATTGTCATTGTCTACAGGAATGGTGCCAGAAGACTGGAGGATAGCAAATGTGGTTCCCCTGTTCAAGAAGGGGAGTAGAGACAACCCTGGTAATTATAGACCAGTGAGCCTTGCTTCAGTTGTTGGTAAAGTGTTGGAAAAGGTGATAAGAGATAGGATTTATAATCATCTAGAAAAGAATAATTTGATTAGGGATAGTCAGCACAGTTTTGTAAAGGGTAGGTCGTGCCTCACAAACCTCATTGAGTTCTTTGAGAAGGTGACCAAACAGGTAGATGAGAGTAAACCGGTTGATGTGGTGTATATGGATTTCAGCAAGGCGTTCGATAAGGTTCCCCACAGTAGGCTACTGTACAAAATGCGGAAGAAGGGGATTGTGGGAGATATAGCTGTTTGGATCAGTAATTGGCTTGCTGAAAGAAGACAGAGGATGGTGGTTGATGGGAAATGTACATCCTGGAGTCCAGTTACCAGTGGTTTACTGTAGAGATCAGTGTTGGGTCCACTGCTGTTCGTCATTTTTATAAACTACCTGGATGAGGGCGTAGAAGGGTAGGTTAGTAAATTTGCAGATGACAGTAAGGTCGGTGGAGTTGTGGATAATGACAAAGGATGTTGTAGGTTACAGAGAAACATAGATAAGCTGCAGAGCTGGGCTGAGAGGTGGCAAATGGAGTTTAATGCAGAGAAGTGTGAGGTGATTTACTTTGGTTGGAGGAACCGGAATGCAAGGAATTGGACTAATGGTAAGATTCTTGGTAGTGTAGATGAGCAGAGAGATCTCGGTGTCCAGGTACACAGATCCTTGAAAGTTGCCACCCAGGTTGACAGGGTTATTAAGAAGGCATACAGTGTTTTAGCTTTTATTAATAGAGGGATCAAGTTCTAGAACCATGAGGTTATGCTGCAGCTGTACAAAACCCTGGTGTGGCCGCACTTGGAGTATTGTGTACAGTTCTGGTCACCGCGTTATAAGAAGGATGTGGGAGCTTTGGAAAGGGTGCAGAGGAGATTTACTAGGATGTTGCCTGGTATGGAGGGAAAGTCTTACAAGGAAAGGCCGAGGGACTTGAGGCTGTTTTTGTTAGAGAGAAGAAGGTTGAGAGGTGACTTAATAGAGACATATAAGATAATCAGAGGGTTAGATAGGGTGGACAGGGAGAGCCTTTTTCCAAGTATGGGGACGGCGAGCACGAGGGGGCATAGCTTTAAATTGAGGGGTGATAGATATAGGACAGATGTCAGAGGTAGTTTCTTTACTCAGAGAGTAGTAAGGGTATGGAATGCTTTGCCTGCAACGATTGTAGATTCGCCAACTTTAAGTACATTTAAGTCGTCATTGGACAAGCATATGGATGTACATGGAATAGTGTAGGTTAGATGGGCTTCAGATTGATATGACAGGTCAGCGCAACATCGAGGGCCAAAGGGCCTGTACTGTGCTGTAATGTTCTATGTTCTATGCTCTAAATACAGATGCAAATTTAATTCCCAGGCTTCAATTAAGTCATGTGTCTTACTCCTTTTCCTTCCAGTAGGTTGGACAGAGTTATCAGGGCAGGTAGTCTGTAATACTGCAGCTGGTGGGGCTAACTAAAATCCAAAGTGAACCATAGCTGCACAAGATGTCTGCAACCTGAAGGTCTTCATCACAGATTTGTTGAGCTGTAGTTCAAATTGCAAACTTGTGAATTGCATCTGAAAAGGAGAGTTATGACATGCACCATAATATTATGAACTTTAAGTTAATACTTTAAAAAGAACTAGCTATTAAAATTATCATTGTAAATCATGTGACCTTTGACATTTGAGCTACAGACAGGAACAAGTCTCAAGTGAATGCCTAGTTTAAAAGGGACATTTATAATCCTGAGGGGAATTCACATTTTTTTTTGCTTAAGTATAGGTAAACACAAAGAAACCATGGCATCTCCAGGCTGATATCTCCAGAGATCATTCTGAATAAAGGGGACATTAAAATTTTGTTGGTAGCAGATATGAGTGAATGGATACAAACAACCATCCTTTGTATCCTAATGTTTGTTTTTCCCATCCAAACCGGACTGGGTGAATATTAAGGGTTATATATCAGCACAGAATTTTGGAATCATGATAAATATCACCCTTCATTTGAAAAAGGACTTTGAACTTGCATAAGTCAAAGAGCAAAACAGCTTTGTTTTCTTGATCTGTTTAAATGAAAAGCTCGAAGCTTTGCAGTTCAGTTCCACCAGAAAACCATTGAACCAACATTTTATTAAAATATGATCTTAGCATGCAGGAAACACTTGTTAGACCAATATTTATTGTCCATCTCAATTTTCTTTTCAGAAGGTGGTGGTGAGCCAATTGCTTGAATACTGTAGACCATGTGATGTAGGGACACGAACTTAGGAAAGAAGTTCCAGGACTTTAGTTAATGATAAGGAATGAATGGTGCTGTAGTTCTAAGTCATAATACCTTGTGATTTAAGGGGAACTTGCAGATACTGGTCTTCCTATGCTTCTGCATTCACTCTCACTTCCCTGACCTTTCCTTCTATGTGATATTGGTCATGGGTTTAGAAGGTGCTGTTGAAGGAGCTGATGTAAGTTGTTGTGGTGCATCTTGTAGATGGTACAACCAGCTGCCAATGTATATCCATGATGGAGGGAGTGAACGTTGAAGGCAGTGGATGAGGTTCCAACCAAATGGGTTGCTTTATACTGGATGACATTAAGCTTCTTGAGTGTTATTGGAGTTGCACCTATACAGTCAATTAGAGAGTATTCAATCACACTCCTGACTTTTGCATTATGTAATGGTGGATCAGTTTGTGGAATCAAGCAATGTGTTATTCACTGAAGAATTCCTAGTCCCTGACTTTCTCTCAGTACCAGTGTATTTGTATGGCTAGCCCACTTCAGCTTCTGGTCAATGGTAACCCCAAGGATGTTGGTAGTAGATTCAATTGTAGTGATGTCATTGAATGTCATGGGGAGATGTTTAGATTCTCTCTTGTTGAAGAAGGCCATTACCTGCCATTTGTTTGGCCCAAACATGACTTGCCATTTATCAATCCAAACTTGTTTAGGTTCAGCTACATTTGGACGTGAGCTACTGCAGTATCAGTGTAATTGCAGAAGGTGCTAATATTGAGCAAACATCACTGAGGATTCTCATTTCAGTCCTTGTGATAGATGAAGCAACTGAAGATTTTTGGGTCCAGGATATTATACTGAGAAACTCCTACAGTCAGAAATCTAAAATGCATCCTAGTTGCAAATAAGCACACTCATAGAAATGAACAGCAATACTTCACAATCATCAGATCCCAGCAGAGAGAAATCTTGCCTCACTTTTTCCAATTTCAAGTTTATTTACAAACCAAGCTCTTGGAAATTTGAAGAAAATAAACCTCATAACTTTACTTGGCAAGACTCCTACTTCAACCTTAAAGGATACAAACCAGCCTTGAAACTGTTGGCCTACCATGTGGGAGATCAGACTCCGAATAAGAAACTGATATAATATCAAGCTATAAAAGTTTATTACCTCCACCTACATTTAACCTCTGGGTGTAAAACTCATTGAATGAGCCAGTCATCATGTTTAAATTTGGTCTATGTTTATGAGAATAAATCGCCTTCTTTATCTTAAAACTCACAAAAGCTTGCAGCTGAAAATGTTTAATTGAAATAAAAAGTACAATGGTATAAGAAAGACAGAACGATGTAAGAAAGTACACATCTCCTTCATACAAAATGCACTGATCACAGGAAATAATGTACATATTCTGTCCGTTATATTTATCAGAAAATTTTGATTCAGGAGGTATCCACACCCCGAGAGGAATACAAGACAGGCAGGTTTTGGTCCCCAGCTGTCAAAGATAGAAGAACCTGGACGCTTGTCATTGTCCAACATGTAGCAGGTACTTATTATCTGTATGGATTCCCAATCAAGGAAAATGGGCAATTTGACTATAGCAATGCAGTACAGGAAACTAATCAGGTGGAGCACATAAAGAAATGTCATGGTGGTGGTGAGAGATAGTAAAGGGGCTAGATTCTGTTCTTTGCAGCCCTGACTGTGAATTCCAAAGGCAGTGTTGCCTGCCCTGTACCAGGAGAGGATGATTTTAAAATCTAAAACCATACTAAAACTTTAATCAGGGTAGTAATGAGGTAAAGAAAAGTAGTATGTGACAGCATGGGATAGGGATCAGTGAATAAGGTCAAATCAGGAAAAATAATAAGTTAAAAATAAAGACATTTCATCTGAATGCAAGGAATTTATTTTTAGCGAAGTAAAGATATTAACAGTACCAATAGAGATAAATGGGTTTGATTTAAAAGTAATTACTGAGATATGGTCGCATGGTGACCACGACTGAGAATGAACTTGACACTTTGAAAAGGTCGGCAAAATAGAAAACTGGCAATCTTGATAATAAAGGAAGAGATAAAAATAATAGTGAAGAAGAAGCTTGACGCAGAACATCAGGAACTAGTATTAGAATGGTGACAAAATGCAGCAACTGGAAGGAATATCTGCTTCACAATTTATTACAGGGAGATGAAATAACAAAATTCTGCCCTCTCTTCCACTTTTCATTCAGACCAGTGGTACAATTTGTATATGTTATTGCCTTTAATCAATTCTTCACAAAAGTAGTAGTTTAATTTTCTTGCATCTTTTTAAGTTTTCCCATTCTCCTAAAAATGCAACATTTTGCTGAGGTGCAATTTGCTGGGCATCAGTCACTGTGAGCAGAAATATCTCGGTATCTGAGCAATGTGGGCTATGAGAAAACTTGTTGCAGTATCAGCGAGAAGTCCAGTCAGACCCATCTGAACACTGGAGGCTTGATCAGTGGTACGATGAAATACCCATGAGACAGCAGCAAGTTGCCAATTAAGGGTGGCACGGTGGCACAGTAGTTAGCACTGCTGCCTCACAGCGCCAGAGACCTGGGTTCAATTCCCACTTCAGGCGACTGACTGTGTGGAGTTTGCACTTTCTCCCCGTGTCTGCGTGGGTTTCCTCCGGGTGCTCCGGTTTCCTCCCACAGTCCAAAGATGTGCAGGTCAGCTGAATTGGCCAAGCTAAATTGCCCGTAGTGTTAGGTAAGGGGTAAATGTAGGGGTATGGGTGGGTTGCACTTCGGCGGGGCAGTGTGGACTTGTTGGGCCGAAGGGCCTGTTTCCACACTGTAAGTAATCTAATCTAAAGGGGGATTATTGCTTGTTAAACACTTAGTAAAAGGCCCAAAGCATCTCATTAATATCCAGCTTCCAATCTGATCTGAACAAGATACACATGGAGAAATCACGACATGGAAGTCAGAGCCGCAATCCCACAACTTCAGCTCACTGCTGGCTGTGAGATTCCACCATGCACTTGGACCAAACAGCATCTCAGGGCACAATCCACAGGCACCAGCTGCAGGCACTCCTTATCTGTGGATATGGCTATCTGGCATTTACCAAAAACCACCATGACAACTCTTTGATCCAGGTGCAGGCTTCTTATGAAGCACAAACCTGCATTGCAGGGTGCACCGGCAGCCAGCATTAAAAGGCCGTAGCAGGAACACTTTGCTCACAGGCATCCAGCTCAGGAATTGGACAAGGCTGATTGCTTGTTCCCTTAACATTCACTCACTCAGCTTCTATCTGCATGCTTGTAGCACACATGCCTTCCCTGGCATGCCATGCTATGCCAGTTAGCATGTTGGCGGGGGAACAACGGTTTGAGGTCTGGTATAGCGAGGCATCAGTTTAATGTCTGCAGCGTGTGCTGGCTGCCTAATTGACAAACACACAACGCGTTCATTCAATCGAATGGTCATGTGGGTAGGGAATCCATCCCATCCAGTCAAGGGAGGGCCTCACTCAGTCAGTGGTTCTTTCAGTCAGGGCCACAGACCACACCCAATCCAGGGGTTGGATACAGTCAGTGATAAGTTTGTGGTGCTCATAATCAAAGGATTTGTCTGACTGCAGTTTGGGGAGTGGATGATGCTCAGTCCTGTAATGCCAGCAGCAGCAACAGCTGGGGGAATCAATCAGGAAGCTGCAAAGACAGCAGTTGTGGGTGTGGTCTGTCACAGTAGGAGGATGCTTGTTGAACTCAGTCAGAGCTATGAGGTGAATACAGTTCTGGGTGCCCCTCCATCAATCATTAAGGAGGGTGCCAGGAGAGCCTGAAGGGGCAGTGGGGGGGTGGGGGTGAGATTACTGCCAAAAGTAGCTGTGGAGACTGTCTGGGGATGGCGATGGGAATGGGACAATGAAGAGTTTTTTGTGGAGATAGGAACAAGGACAGTGGCAGACGTTACTTAAGCTACTTGGGGGTATGCGGAACACCATCAGAGTGTATGGTAGTTCGATGAGTACTGGAGTGTGCCTCCCTTGCAGCACACTTCAGAAGACCAATTGTTTGTTCAATGATGTCCACAGTGTAAGTATGGGCTGCACTGAACTGCTGTTAGTTATTAATCTGAGGGGTTTGAACTAAGGGTCACTGGCCATGTCTTCTTGGGATACACCTTGTCACCCATAATCCAGTCCTGGAGATTATTTGGCAGGACAAATATTCCAGAAAGCTTGAGGCTGGGCAAAATGTGTATTTGAGATACGAACACTTACTGCACACAATATTTCTTGAATGAGTCAATGTGACTGCATTGATGTGGCAGCCCAAAGGACGGGTTATCTTTTACCCTGATGTTGCAGAATACAGATCTACCATGAAACCACTTGATCCTCACTTGAAAGAGTATTATTATTTATGTAACGAGTCAGCTTGTTTGAGAAGCTGACAAACATTCTATTTACTGGATTATGAAACCATAAAAATGAGGAACAGGAGTAGGCCATTTAGCCCCATGAGCCTGCTCTTCCAAAATTGATCCAAAATTCCTCACTTCCACTTTCCTACTTTTTCCCCGTAACCCTTGATTCCCTACTGATTAGGAAACTATCTATCTGAGCCTTAAATATCCACAAGGACTCTGCCCCTACAGCTCGCTATAGCAAGGAGTTCCAAAGACTGTCAATTTTCTGAGAGAAGGAGTTCCTCATCTCAGTCTTAAATTAGTGCTCCCTTATTCTGAGATGACACCCTCTGGTCCCAGACTCTTCCATGAGGGGAAACATCCTCTTAGCATTCACCCTGTCAAGTCCCTTAATAATCCAATATGTTTAAATAAGAGCACTTCTCATTCTTCTCAACTCCAATGAGTAGGGTCCCATCCTGTTTAATCTTTGCTCATCAGACGGTCCCTCCACAGTGGGGATCATTCTCATGAGCATCTCTGAACTGCCTCCAATTAAATCATATCTTTCCTGAACAATGGCATCAAAACTGCTCACAGAACTCCAGATGTGGTCTCACCAGCAGCTTGTACAGTTGCAGTAAGACTTCTCTACTCTTCTACTCCAACCCCCCCCCCCCACCTTGAAATAAGAACCGACATTCCATTAGCCTTCCTCATTACTTGCTGTTTCTATGTGCTAGCTTTCTGTGTTTTGTGTACAAATACTCCCAAGTCCCCTTGTGTTGCAGCTTTCTGTAGTTTCTCTCCATTTAATAATGCTTTGTTCTTTTGTTCTCCCTCCAAAATGAACAACTTCACATCTTTCCACATTATTCTCGATTGCTGACTTTATGCCTATTCACTTATCTCTCTCCAAACTGTTTTCACCCCTTTGTAACTTGCCTTTCCCCTTATTTTTGTGTTGACTGCAAATTTGGCAACAATACATTCACTTCCTTCTACTAAGTCACTAATACATATTGTATATATTCCAGGTGAGGTCCCAGCAATGATCCCTGTGAAATTCTACTGGGTACAGGGAGGAAAAAGTCTAACATATGTAGTGTATATGTTGGATTTTCCTTCTGTCGGGTCAGAACATTTTGCCTGAATGTAAATTACAGTTTTAATCCTGAAATGTTAATGAATGAAAATCACATTCCAGATGATGTGTGTTTCTATCTCCAGTGGGTTATCTTTACCTGATGCAGCAATGCTCATGTTACTTCTTGTAAAATGAGAAACTGGGATGTCATAGAGTCACAGAAATGTACAGTATGGAAACATACCCTTTGGTGAGCTGAAAATGTGTTGCTGGAAAAGCGCAGCAGGTCAGGCAGCATCCAAGGAGCAGGAGAATCGACGTTTCGGGCATCAGCCCTTCTTCAGGAATGAGGAAAGTGTGTCCAGCAGGCTAAGATCAAAGGTAGGGAGGAGGGACTTGGGGGAGGGGCGTTGGGAATGCGATAGGTGGAAGGAGGTCAAGGTGAAGGTGATAGGCTGGAGTGGGGTGGGGACGGAGAGGTCAGGAAGAAGATTGCAGGTTAGGAAGGCGGTGCTGAGTTCACCTTCACCTATCACCTATCACCTTCACCTTGACCATTCAGTTGCCTTGAAATGTAAATATTTTATTCCTGCATGAGTTAAAAATGCCCTTGTTATTTGCTACTGCAGAGTAGCTCTTGTGGGATGTAAAATTCTGATGTATCATTTCCGTTTGTTTTTCCTTGTTGGAAAGATTGTACAAAACAGAATGACAACTTTTTTGTATGCACTTACAGATTTTTTTCTGAATAAAGTATATTTTTACAATTATAAACAAAAATACTGCTGTGACTTGACTTAAATATCTCAACTTTGAGCTGCAGTATATTCATTTCCAAGTATTATTGTTTTGTAAAAGTGTTTTTTCTTTGGATCAATGCCAAATGTTATTTCTGCAGTTGGGAGAGTGATTTTTTTTGTATCCTGCCCAAATAAGCTCCCTTGCCTGCCCTTCTAAAAACTATGATTGGGTTTGAAAGAACCTGCATAGAGAGTACAAAAGAAAGGAAGTGAAGATTCATTTGTAGAAGACACCGCTTTGACCTCAAAGGGAATATTGTGATTAATTCTAGGCACAGCACTTCAAAAAGGATCAGCAAAAGTGGGTACTGTAGATGCTGAAGATTAGAGTAGTGCTGGAAAAGCACAGCAGGTCAGGCAGCATCCGAGGAACAGGAAACTTGACTTTTCAGCAAAAGCCTTTCCGGCTCCTCAGATGCTGCCTGACGTGCTGTGCTTTTTCAGCATTTTCAGCACCACTCTAATCTTGACTTCAAAATGGATGTGAAGGCTTTAGAGAGAACCAGCAAAACTTGTGGACAATGATTTCAGGACAAGCCAACTTCTGTTGTATGAACAGAGTGGAGTAGATGGAGTTATTTTCCTTTGAGAAGCAAACGGGTGAGAGCAAAGTTAATAGAGGTACTCAAGATCAGCGGCCTGGACAGAATAGAGAGTCACAAATTAGAGGAAACAGATTTAAGATGAGTGGTAACATCCAACAAAACATTTTCATGCAGCAAGTTGTATGAATCTGAAATGCTTGTCTAAGATTTAAACGTTGATTTTACTGCTCCTCGGAGGCTGCCTGAACTGCTGTGCTTTTCTAGCACCACTAATCCAGAATAAGATTTAAATGGAACATGACTCAAACAGGGCTTTCAAAAGGGAAATATATACCTGTTGATAGAAAATTAACATGGCTTTGGGGAAATGGAGGGTGTGTAGAACTAGCTGAGTTACTCTTAGAGAGAATTAACACACAAGGAAGGACTGAATGAGCTCACTGCGTGCTATAACTATTCCATAACATTGTGGGTCTACTAAAACCATTTTAAATGAAATTGCAATTGGATCATGATGTAACATCCTTCTCATGATTTAAAGAAAGGAGCAAACAATAAAATGTAACACGAACAATGGAACGACCAGAACTAAATTCAAAGACATGTTGGAAGTATTTTTCTTCAAGTTATGATGTTTCAGTAATTCAAATCAGTTAAGACCAGAAACAGACTGTCTTGAAAAGTAATGGTCCAAAGGGAATAATTCTTTCAGATGAGATGCTAAATTGATAGCTTAACTATGTCATTAAGCAAATTCTATCACCATTCTGAGAAAATAAAACCATTTTGTTCAGTTGCCATATGAAGGTGAACAACTGATATGGCTATAAATGATTGATCTAAAGCTGCAATTTGCAAAAATCTAATTCAGGGAATCATTGGTGCAACTGTTTCTTCAGCTGTCACTTTGCAAATGGCTGCAGCTTGAATTTAGCTCTGGCCCTTCTGTTGTTTGTGCTACATTTTATTGTTTGCTCCTTTCCTTAAATCATGAGAATGATGTTGCATCATGGTCCAATTGTAATTTCATTTAAAATAGTTTTAATAGACTCACAATGTTATGGAATAGTTACAGCACACAATTCAAGTTGTTTTTGTACTTAACGCATATTCCACTAAGTTAAGTCTCAGTTAGAAAGCAAGGGGTGCATTTTGTAGCATGGTGTGCTGGAGTTCAGAACAAATCTAGTGTAAACTGCAATGGTTTAACATTCAGCCAATGATTCTTAATGAGATTCTCATGGTCATTTAGGATATAGACAGTTAGGATTTCTCTTCCCCTATGTCTTAACAAGTTGTGATGCCATTTCAGTTCATTGCTATGGTTTTCTTGTCCTCAGAGCATCATGCTATGGATACTGAGAGCCACCCAAATGATTGTTATTGTTACCAGCACAGGATTTAAAAATTACTTTGAAATATATAATCATAATGGTTGAGTTTTGAAATGTCATCAAAAGTGAGTTCATCATGGAGTAATTAAAAACCTGAACCTTAACCGCAAGCACAAAGATATTTTCACAAAATTCAGAATGATATTGCACAGAAAAAGGCGCTTCAGGCCATTCTGCCTGTGCTAGCTTATTGGAAGAGCTATTCATTAGTCTGTTCCCCTGTTTTTCCCTTGTCCTGACATTATCTCCACCACGTGATGTTCCTGTGTTTAGAAGGCTTAAGTTATGAAGAAAGGCTGGCACTTTTTTTACTGAAACGTAGGAGGTTAGAGACAACCTGATAGAAATTTATGAAATAATAAGAGGTATAGATAGAGTTAATGGTAGTTCTCTTTTCCCTAGATGGGGGATTTCAAGATTAGGAGTCACATTTTTAAGGAGAGAGGAGAGAGATTTAAAAAAAAACATGAGAGGTAAATTATTTACCCAGAGGGTGGTTTGAATGAGAAATGAACTTCCAGAGGAAGTGGTGGATGTGGACACAATTACAACGTTTAAAAGACATTTGGATACTTACACGAATAGGAAAGGTTTGGAGGGATATGGAACAGGAGCAGGCAGGTGGGCCTACTTTAGTTTGGTTGGACTGGTTGGACCGAAGGGTCTGTGTCTATGCTATATGACTTTATGAATCTATGTATTTATCTAATTCCGTTTTGGCATTTAACACTGAATCTGCTTTCACCTTGTTGATTCAAATCATAACTCATTGAATGTTTTGCATCTTCTGACCTCTGGATCATTTATGCATGGATTCCATGCCCAAATGTAGCTACTTGGATCACTGTAGATCCTCAGCTATTTCCTTGTATGTTTGCTTTCGGTGCTACAATTCCATTGCCTTTCATTGTCCAGCACAGTCCAACTTTTCCCTCAGTCAGAAAGAGAATTAAATTTACAATGTTAGAATTATTCTGTAGAATGCGCCAAGCATTTGGCCAACAGAGCTAAATGGCCTCTTTATAATATGCTTCCAAATTACCTTAGCCCACAACTTTTGATCACTACTGGGGAGAAGGTTTCAAAAACTACCCAGTTATCTTGCTGTGCTTTTTGCAGCCAGACATCTGCATCTAGTCACTCCTGGATTTCTCCGTCGTAGCCTATAGGTCTGGGGGATGCATTGATGGAAAGTTGACTGTCAGGTCTGGGGATCTGATGGAGTTGCGTTGTGTGTCTGTGGGTCTTCTGTGATCAACAAGGAGGCCGAATTGGCAAGAGGAGAGGCAAGGCAGGGAGTTGTGTTGGGTCCAGGTATTGTTGGGATAGAGTTGAGCGAAGTCAGTTAATGAGTATGGGGGCAGTTGGGGCGATGTGGATGTCCCCAGGTATTGGACAGGGGTGGTGTGGGGTTGGTGTCAGGACAACAGTGGGAATGGTCAAGTTCAGAGGGATGTTGATGAGGGTGTTGGATTTGTGAGGGGAAGTTTGCAGTGTGTGGGGTGGTCAGATCCAGGCTGACATTGTGTTGGGCAGTCCAGGATGTGATTGGCTCTGCAGATATGGAGGAGGCACCCTCAGTGTCTGCTGGGTATTGAAGAATAGCTGAGCGGTGAGTTGGAGAGATCAGTTTAATCATTGCCCTGGAATTGGAGGAAGTTTTAATTCCAATAACTTTTAAGATAAGTGAGTCATAACCTTCAAAGAGATTCAGATGTCAGACAATTGCCCATTCCAAGTTTCAACTTTCCAAGTAATTCCTTTAGGAGCAGCTGCAGCAAGACTTTCACATGGTCTCAACAAGCAACTCCAGTCATGCAACAGCAATAGTTTTTTTTCTCTCGGCAGGTTTGGCTTCTGACTAATCTGCTGAATGGAATTGTGACAGATAGATCTGGTTGCATAGCCCTCATATCTTCAGTACTGCAGTTCCAAGTTGGCAGTTCCAGCATGCACAAGCAGTTCTGGTGCTGGTGCTGTTAAATGTTATGGTATTGCTGCAAGAACAGGGGACTGCAACAGAGTTATTTTGAGTCAGAAGATCATAATGCTATTCAGTCTGTAAAGTTGAATTGATTGCAGATGATTTTGATAAAGTGGTAAGTGGTTTTGTACTGGTTAAAGTTGCTAAACTAGGGACATGTGGCAGTATGTGTTGGTTCTGACGTCAAAGGTTCTGCTCCACTGCTTAGACCTAGGCATAGGTTCTGTCTTCCTGTTATTCAATGTCTGGATTTGCCACCACTGTCTGTCCAGGTGAGAGTTCTTGGGTAAATAATAAGAGGGTTGAATGGGGTGAGGGTTCTGGTCAGGACGACAGGAAGAAGGCAAGAGGTGGCCCTGCACCTTGATAATTGGAAAAGTGAGCAAGACATGAGATGACAGATCAGGTATGAGCATATCGTCATATTCAATAATTTCAACCACACCTCTTGTCACAGTGTTGACCCAGGCTGTTTCAATGATGGAAAGCACTATCTCCTTGATTATGATGATGTAATGATATGCAGCTCAATACAACTTAGAGGAATAACACCTCCTCTTCCACCTAGGTACCTTACAACCCTCAGGACTAAGCATTGAGTTTAACAATGTGCATGAATACCTTCCTCCATGTTCATTACCCACCTCCACATCCCGGATCCTGTTTCTCATGTTTGTTCCTAGCACAGCCAACCCATTTTCAAAGATTTACACTTTCCAATAGCACCCACTCAACATATATCTCTCTCCCAGTTTAACATCAACCATCCCTTTGTTTGCTTCTGCCATTTTTTCTCTCAATCTCTGGGCACCATCTCTGTGTATTCCACCATTTCACAGTTGCTTTCAGTTCTGATTAAGGGTCACTAAGCTTGAAACTTTAACTCTGTTTTTGTCTCCATAGATGATGCCAAACATGCTGAGTTTCTCAGCCCTTTCTGCTTTTATTGACATGTAGCTCTGTTTGTCCTCAGCCACTTAGATATGTGACCTTGCAAAGAGTAAGTGAGCGTGATACAATTGATTGCTGACTTGGTTGTCATGCTTTAATAGCTGGCAGTATGTATGAGCTGTAAGGTTAGGATTGGGGTTGGCAACAGCGCTCAGTGAAGGGTGAGATGAAGTTATGAATGATAGGTATGAGCAATGATTGATTGTTGGCATGTGGTGATGCACAGAGCAATGTTTGAGGCTAATGGTTCATTTGGAAGTAAATGGTATTTGAAGAGGAAGCCACTAGCCATGACCAGAGATAATTAACTCTCTTACAGGACTGCATCCAGACACATAGTGGGGTACATTGCTTACATGAACACTGATAGCTATCTGTCCACTTTGTTTTCTTAAAGCATGCCTGCACTGCTTCCTGAAGTATATGGATAGTGAGCAATCCCCCGCTGTTATCCTCCTGCATCAAGGTCTCCAGTTCTGTGTTTGAGAACAAGCTCTGTCATGCTGTTCCATTAGTCAGGCTTCTTGAATGTTCGACTCTCTTCTGCATACACTTTGTGCTCCAAAGTGCACCTTCCCTTTAAGATATGCAGGCTAGCTTTAAGTGGAGTGGCCACTCAATAGCACGTTTAGCACAGGCTACATGCTACTATATTTTTAAAATAACAGGCACCATAAATTTTGCATGCTGCCTGCATCAGAAGGAACTACTTGATTAGTGCAATCTCTTATAATCATAAATAGCAATCTTATGTCCATTGTCAGTGATCATCAAATATTTCCTGCCAGTTTTTTTCATATTCTCTCTAATGTAACCCTTCATGATCTTGAATGCTTCGATCAAGTCTTCTACAAGGAATGCAAATGCAATTGCTCTAACTTTGCCATGCAATTAAAGTCTCTCATCCATGGTAGCAATCTGCTAAATCTGCTCTACTCCCCACCTCCATAGGTTTTTGAATTATGGTTTGATCAATTCACATAAAGAGGCCATTGTACATGTTGGGTTCACACTGGCTTTCCACAAGAACACCTCTATCAGTCTTAATGCCTTGCTTTTTTTATTGTGTGAAATATTATCAAGCATTTATTCAATTCAGTTTTGAAATGTGCACTTCAATCTGCCTCCACCACACACTCAGGCTGTGAATTTTAGATCCTAACCATTTGCATTGCAAAAGAGATTTTCCTCATCTTAGTCACTGAAATCAGAGTCTGTATGTAGTAGACTCCTTGTTGCAAACTCTCTCTTCTGCATTGAACCCTATGATTTTGGAAACATTTCTCAAATCTCGACTCGTTCTAAGGAGAACAACTTAGGTTCTCTTATGTATTCACAGAAGATCTTCATTACCCACAAGATTTCATAAACATTTTTGCACCCTCTCTAATTCTTTCCCATCCCTCTGTCAGCATGCTGTCTGGAAAGGAACACAATTCTTGGGTTAACTTTAATCCAGTGTTTTATAAAGAGTTGCCATGACAACTTTGTTTTTACTTTATGTTTTAATTTCTCAAACCCAACATCTGATTTGCTTTTTTTTAACCACTTTATCATCTTCCCCTGCCATTTCAACAATTTGTGCAAACTAACCCCAGCTCTCTCACTGCTTTTATTGGTCCTTTTTTCACATTGCCTTTCTTGACTCTTGCAACCAAAGTGTATTACTTTACACTTCTCTGCATTAAATTTCATCTGCCAATGTCAACTAATTCCATTCATCTGTTTACGTCCTCTTGAAACCCAGTTTTATCCTCCTTGCAATTCAAAATATTTCCACATGGAATGCGATCTGCAAGGTTTGAAATTTTTTACTGCACACCCGGATCTAAATCATTAATGTATTTCAAGAAAAGCAGAGTTTGAGCACTGACCCCTGGGAAACTACACTTCCTTCTGTTCAGAAACAACCATTCACAACCACTCAGTTTCCTCTCACTCAGTCAATTTCATACCCATGTCCCTTTGACTTCCTTTTAAGCTATGGGCTCTAACTTTGCAGGCAGGTCTGTGATGTGGTCCTTCATAAAAACCCATGTATCCATAACATCATTTACATTAGACATTACCCTCAACAAACCTCTTAGTGTTGCACTATCAGACGCTCATCATTCAGACGAGCTGTTAGACCAATAAATAAACACAAAGTACTGCAGGCCTGGCAGCATCTGTGAGAGAGACAGAGTTGATATTTCAAGTTCAAAGAGTTAAATTGGACTTGAAACATTAACAGTATTTCTTTCCACAGATGCTGCCAGACCTGCTGAGTTGCCCCAGCATTTTCTGCTTTTATTTCTGTTAAACCATGGCAAGATCATGGTGCTTTGTGAATTACTCCTGGATGGGGAAATGGGGTGGGGGGAATGGGGTGGGGGGAAAGGGTGGACTAAAATGATAGATAGTGGGCCTTCCACCCATCAGTGGAAGGAAGTCTCAGAGCCCTCTGGTATTGCTCGCCAATCTGACAGCTCCAATGGTGTTGGCAGTGCCAGAGTTTGGTAGTTGACATTGCCAGGCCTGCAGAGAGACCCACAGATGGCATCTGATAGATTTCATGGTAATGTAAGTCACCAAGCTTTGGCCAATAAGACTTTTGGCTAGCTCTGGAGGAATGGGCGTGGGTTTCATAGTGTGTATGGGAAGAAGAAAGGATGGGAGGGAGAGTAATATCTTCATCAGAGGGAATGATCCTGACCTAAATATCCTTTCAGTGCCACTGTTTCAAAAAGATTGGGTATCTCACTCCTGTCCAAAACAACAATTCTATGGCATTGGCAGTACTATATTGGGATCCAGTGAGCTGCTCAGTTGACCCTTAATTACTTATTTGTATCTGTTTATTTGTAAACCTTCTGTGATATCAGGTGAGATTGGAGAAGGTGGGGGGCGGGGGCAGTGAGGGGGGGTGGTGGATGGTGCTGGTCACTCAACTATTTTTCACAACATTGCCAAAAATACACCCAGTGGGGACACACAGCTCTGGTCAATATTTATCCTCAATCATCATGACATTTAGTTGTTATCACATTACTGTTGGAGTATGCTGGTGCACAAATTATCTGCTGTCTTTCCAACCTTACAACAGTTTTCTACCATCCTTTCTTCCTTCCTATCCCTCCAGGGATCCATTTTATTATCTTATTTTTAACTATCTTATTTCTATCTTATTTTTAGACACTGTAAATAATACTACTGCTCTTCCTTTTATTCTTCTTTTGTATCCAAGATTTGTACCTTGGTACTTATCCAGAAGTTGGTGCCATTAGAGGCAGCCATTGTAAAAACGTTTTATTGTACTCCCATACTTCTGTACTGGAGTAGACGTGACAATAAAGAATATTTTTTTTCTTTTCGATTCTATTAAATGAACCTTATCTTTTTGTCCTGCTACCTTCAGAGATTTGAGTATATGTACCCTCAAGTCCTCTGCATCCTTTGCAAATAAATTGCATTTATGTGTACTGCGATACTGGAGGAATTTTTCCTGCGCAAGTGTAGCACCTGTGAAGTCATTGGCACAATGACCCAAGCAGCTATCTATATTAAAACAGCAAACATGTGGCATCCTTTGATCATCATTGCTGGCACCAACTGATATCAGGACTCTAAATCGTTTGCGTACTTCACTGTCACCAATTTCCCTTTCTTTCACACGGTCTTTCGGACCTGTCTAATTATCAATGGTAGAGGATAGACCACCATAGAGTCTTAACAAGATGAGGCAGTTGTCATACATAATAAGTTACAGTTTATTTCATGACAGTGAAGATATAATTAATGGCAATCAATTAGACATAATTACAACTATCAGAAGACAGGTATATCATGTCTGCCTCGAACAAGTCTGGCAAGATTATCTGATTTTTCACCCAAAGACAGTGTGATATCATCAGGTTGGTTTCCAGAGCTCAATACAGTTCAATTCTTTCACCAACATCAGCCCCCTTCCACCCATACAACGATGCCACCTCTAATCTCCCATCACTTCACAGGCCCTCCCATTTGCTTGGGCCATGTCCTCCCCCACAACTGCACAATGCTTCTCACCACATTACCACTTCAATCCACTCCCCCCACACTGTCCCTCAGCACTTCACTCAGTGATGGCTTGCTTCCAGAATCAGCAGGGAGTGAAAGTGGAAGTAAAGAGCATAGAGGAAGGCTTCAGAGAGAGTGCGATTAGATTAGTTTAGATTAGAAGCATGAAGAGAGCAAGAGGAAAATGGGAGGGAGTGTGGGGATGGAAGTCAGCAATGATGGGCCATGAGGTTTGTATGAAGCATGAAGGAAATGGAAAGAAGTGGCTTGGAAGCAGGAGGAAGGTGTAGATGTATGCTGGCTGTGGCAGCAAGCGGGCAGCTCGCAGAAACAAGCTTGCAACAGGTCAGTGGAAACTCACAATGGGTGACAGCTGAGATCTCAGGAGATGCACGATGATGGAACCGAATGGGAAAATGGCACTTGAGCTGGTGGCTAGAGTGGAAACAGGTTTGCTTTTGCAGTTTATGGCAGCCGAAGCTACAAAATTGTAAAATTATGCAATTAGTTTATGTCGCTCTTAGTGCATTACATTACATATTATTTGCAATGTGTTGCCCATTTCCCAGGGTAAGTACATCCTCCTGAAATTGTTACTATCCTTATTGTCTACTGAATTTCTGAGTGCCTTCTACAAATGTTTTCCTGTATATCCACATCCAGGTCAGTGATATATATCAAAACAGCAGTGGTCTCATTACTGATTCCTGAGAGACAACACTTGACACTTCCCTCTGATCTGTAAAACAACCATTTATGGATACACTTTGCTTTCTGCTCCTCAGTCAATCTTTTATCCATGTTGCTGCTGACCCTTAAT
This sequence comes from Chiloscyllium punctatum, assembly GCF_047496795.1. Lineage (NCBI taxonomy): Eukaryota > Metazoa > Chordata > Chondrichthyes > Orectolobiformes > Hemiscylliidae > Chiloscyllium > Chiloscyllium punctatum. Next base: position 53,657,328 of record NC_092739.1, read on the forward strand.
TAATAGGCTATAATTTTGCCATTACAAGTCATTATACAACCCATTATCAGACACCTTTGAAAGTTTACATCCTCTAATTGTACTAGCCTCATTACTTCATCAAAAACTCAAAAGAAGTTCAACCACAATTTTCCTCTAAAAGACCTATGCTGGCTCTCATTGATTAACCAATGTTTTGATGATTGTGAAATAATGTTGGCTCATTATTATTTTGAAAAAGAATAATATTGTTTCAGAAGTACAAAAATATCTTCAAGGGCCATTTCGGGAAAAAACAAAATCAGTTTGATAAAAACAAGAGCAAGCCCAATCAGAGACTCAGTGGTAACAAGCATAAGATCCAAAGAATCAAGTTACAAGTAAAGGTTTTCTATTGAGTATTCGGGCATGACATGCATCTTTGTTGCTTATAATATCTCTTCGAGGATGAATTATATTTGTTTATGGTTTACATTATTGTTTATTCCTAATACTGTGTACTTTCCTGTTAACTGTTCAATAATTCTTATCTGTAAATCATAACTTAAATCATAGACTAATTGGTGTTCTTTCTCTATCTGCTATAATTCAAGTTTATATTACAGTCCATTGTTTATCCAATAAACTGGAAGAGTGATGAAGGACTGAAATGTTGACCATTGGTTTTGCTACATTTACCTGGATATTGGAGATGCAAAAACATAATCAGCATCACAGGCTTAATTACAGGAGTGGTTATTGCTGTCACCAACTTTGGCAAAACTGAGGAGCTGGTCATTAACTTCAAGAAGCAGAATGGAGGGCAGGCCCATGTCTGCATCAATGGTGCTGAGCTGGAGATAGTCAAGAGTATTTGGCCTGTCTCCAAGGAGTCCTACCAATTTGTAGGGATGCACCACAAAAAGCATCCTATCTGGATGCATCACAACAGCAACTGCCCTCACCAAGACTGCAAGAAACTACAGAGAGATGTGAACACAGCCCAGTCCATCACAGAAACCAGCCTCCATCCATTGATCCCATCTATACTTCCCACTGCCTTGGGAAAGCAAGCAACATAATCAAAGACCCCTCGCACCCTGGTTATACACTCCTCCAACCTCTTCTGCCGGGTAGAAGATAAGAAAGTTTGAATACATGTTCAAATAGATTCAAGAACAGCTTCTTCCTTGCTGTTATCAGACTTTTGAGCGGACCTCTGAAATGATAATTTGGATCTCTCTTTCTCTCTCTCTTTCTCTCTATGCACTTTCTCGTAGCTATAACATGATACTTTGCTACCTTGATACACTAAGGTACAATCTGCCTATGGAGCATGCAAAATAACACTTTTCATTGTATCTCAGTATACAGTTGGGCGGCACAGTGGCACAATGGTTAGCACTGCTGCCTCACAGCGTCAGAGACCCAGGTTCAGTTCCCGTCTCAGGCGACTGACTGTGTGGAGTTTGCACGTTCTCCCCGTGTCTGCGTGGGTTTCCTCCGGGTGCTCCGGTTTCCTCCCACAGTCCAAAAAAAGATGTACAGGGTCAGGTGAATTGGCCATGCTAAATTGCCCATAGTGTTAAGGTAAGGGGTAAATGTAGGGAAATGGGTGGGCTGCGCTTCGGCGGGTCGGTGTGGACTTGTTGGGCCGAAGGGCCTGTTTCCACACTGTAAGTCTAATCTAATCTAATCATATGTGACAACAATAAATCAATCAATCAATCAAACCTGAATTGAGCTTAAAAGAAAGTTACATAGCAAGAGCATGAATAACATTTTTAAAGTTTTGAAGTGAAATCCTTTTGCAACACTTGAATAACAGCCTGCAGCAATGTTTAACATTGAAAACTCTTTTTTTAAGTCCAGTCATGGATTGTGGATGCCATTGGCTGGGCAGGATTTATTGCCCATTTCTAGCTGGCCTTGAGAATGTGGTGGTAAGCTGCCTTTTTTACTTTAAAGTGCTGTGCTGTTTCTTCCAGAGGTCGTTTAAAAAGTGAACAGTATAGAAACATAGAGACGTAGAAACATAGCAAATAGGAGCAGGAGTAGGCCATTTGAACCTGTTCCACCATTCAATATGATCCATAATTGATCATCCAACTCAGTGGCCTGTTCCTGCTTTTTCCCCAAAGCCTTTGATCCATTTTGCCCTAAAACGATATTTAACTAATTAAAAAATACATTCACTGTGGATGTAGGTTTGCTTGCTGAGCTGGAAGGAAGCAAACCTACATCTAGAACCTCAACCTGAGTTACAAATCTTCTCAAAACTCGCAAACATTCACTGCCTTGGCCTCAAGACTTTGGCCTCATGCTGGTAGTTGCTGCTGCATATTAATACAGCAAAGAGCTACAAGCCAATGCAGAAAAAAAATTAAAATACATAAGGGGTTACAATGGATAAGATCTGAAAATAAACACAAGAAACATAATGAGTGATTAGTCTTTGCTTATTCATTTCACTACAGGCAGAATATTATATTTGTGCAGTCTGCTGTTTTACACTGTTTTACAGACAATATTTCACTTGTACACTTTAGCAGGGCACCAAGTAGCTTGCATGTCTTAAAGGGAATGTACGTTGTGGCTGCTGTAAATGATGTCAAGTTATCAGTTGGTTGTGAAGATTTTTGTCAAAGTTGCTTGACTTTCAAGAAAATGGCACTAAGGTTTTCTGACAATGAACTGAGGGTCATGGAGAGATGTCCCCATCTCTGGTTAGGGTTTCAAATTGAGCTTGTGGCCTCATATCACAACTGAAAATCCAGCGAAATATCTCTGCCCAGTCAAGTCACCTAACAATAAACTAATGGCCATTAACTGGCTCAAGGATGAAATCCCAGTTGTTGGGGCTGCCTGCAAAGCCAGCAACTCTCTTGTCCCAGCAGTGTCACCAGAAGCCAGCTGACACTACAGGCAGTCCCCAGTGAAGGGATGCCACTGAGAGCCTGGCCACTGAGATAAATCCCTGGGTCCAGGCTGGCAGGCCATGGCCGAGGTGGTGGGGAATTAGGTTTCAGAGGATGGTAATGGGTGGGGAAGGGAAATATGTGAAGAGAAGTGCCATGGACGGGTATGTGCTTTATTGGGCGGGGTGACCAAACAGAAAGGATCCCTTAGACTTCCCTTAGACACAGCCCATTGCTAGGTTCAATGTGAGCAGAGAGGTGCCCCAATGTGAGCATAAGGACCACAACTGGCCCAAGGTCTCTCCTGCCCCCACAATCCTCAGTTTTACCGTACCCCTGTACTCAGCTCCCAGAGATTTAAAGAGAGCCATTACTTTCCATCTTTGCCTCACTTTACATATTAGGGCCCAGATTTAACTGTCTTTACAATGTTAATATTCTAGAGGTAAAAACAATGACTGCAGATGCTGGAAATCAGATTCTGGATTAGTGGTGCTGGAAGAGCACAGCAGTTCAGGCAGCATCCAAGTAGCTTCGAAATCGACGTTTCGGGCAAAAGCCCTTCATCAGGAAGGGCTTTTGCCCAAAACGCCGATTTTGAAGCTACTTGGATGCTGCCTGAACTGCTGTGCTCTTCCAGCACCACTAATCCAGAATGTTAATATTCTGTCATTCTTGCTAATTTTTAGAATGTCTTAACAATCATTTTCATCCACTCTTTTAGACCTCTTTAGTACTTGAGGTCTAACTGTGAGCTTTTTTATCTCGGCGAATCTTTTAAAATAAAAATGACAAAGACAATTAATTGAAAGTTACAGTCCAACACACGGTGATTGCTGCGTTTTGTAATTAGACAGCAGAGCATAATGAGATGCAGCATATCTTCAGTGCAAAATACTGAGGTAAAAAATAGGTTAAATTAGTCATGTGTTATTACTCCTCCCAGTATCATCATTGATTGAAAAGAGAGTTTCAATTCATTAAACGTTTGTTGTGCTTGTGGGAACAATCTTCCTATTATCACCCCTCCACTTTTGATCCTCTCGCCCCAGTTGAACCTGTTGCTTCCCTCTCATACTGCCTATTTCCTTGACCTTGTCTCAGCTCTTTTCCCTTAAGTTTGAAGACATGGAAACAAGGTCAGAAATGGCTGACTACTGCCAGATGGACCACATCACCCCTTATCATGCCCTCCCCTTATCTACCAGAAATGCTCACTAATTCAGAGTTGTTTCTAAATGAAACGATCAGCCTTGGCTCTTTATTTCTTTCGCAAACTATCATCTTAATCCCTCTCCTCTGTCTCTCCCACCATCTCCTCCAGTAATTCCTATGAAGACCTCATATATTTGTTTATTGATACCATTCTTGCTTATCAATACCATTATTTAGCAGTCTCTACCACTTCTCTCACTCCAATAGTCCACCAGGAACCTCCTGCACCACCTTCACTCTGAACTTGCATTTTTCTCTAGTTTCTCACTGCTCACCCCCTCATGCTCTCATGTGTTTACCTTGTAGAGGAAACTCCTTTCCCACACCCTCAACCAATTTCCAATAAATAAGTGAGCACACAAGACTTCCTTTCCTGGATACTCAGGTGATAAAATACACAAGCTCTTCATAGCCAGTGGTGAATTAGTGTCACGTGATATCCACGCTGAATTCCATGTCAAGATTTCTCTGTGTCATGTTTGCCTACAGTGGATGGTAGGATAGGAAGTTGCTTATGAAGAGGTTAGATCTCTGGTGAATAATGTCATTAACAAGCAATAATCACCCACAATAGGTAACTTGCTGTCGCCTAGCACCTGACTCAACACCAGGTATATGGTCAAAAGTTGAAACAGGTTGCTTACAACATCAAGGTAGTCTTTTCCAGACTTCTCAAGCAATTCTGACATTAATTCTGCCACAGCCCACATTGTTCAGGCTCCCATAAGATTCTTTTCACTACAATAGAATATTTGTAAAGTTCAGAATAAAACATTTTGGGGGCAAACAATAGGTCAATCCAGCTGAAAAAGCAACCTGTTGCCATTATGTACACTACAAAAATCATTTGTAAATCATTCTTATGATTTTGAGTGAGGATGCCTGATAGCTGCTGAATTGCTCAAGTACTGCTTTTTCATAATGCTAGAGAATTGGCAATCATCTATACCATTCTACAGGAGAGGAACTGATCATTGATGAATTAGTTTTCCTGGTGCAGAACAAAGACAATGTGGGCAGATTAAACACATGACATCCCATACTTGAATAAGGCCAATGTTTTGGTGACGGGAACTGGGCACCGAAAATGAAATGTAGACTCTTACATTCTGACTCTGAACGTAGACTCTTATACTTAAAAATAAATAAGTGGCTTGATATCCATTTCATGCTGCCAAACAGTGCAGCAGATACTGAGTCTCTTTACTTGATCTGCTTAACTGTCAACGAAATTAGAGCCTTTTTTTCCCCAAAAGTTATGCTTACATTGGTTGCCACAGAACCAGAATGATGGCCTCTGGTGCTCCCCAGTATTGTCAGTTTGATGAGGAATTTTTGATCATTGGGAAATAAGCCTGATGTGCTGATGGAAAATCCAATCTTGGGCCAGCTATAAGCCTTTATGTTGTGGACTACAGTGCTAGTGCCCAAAAGCCACGTCACAACCAATTTCTGAAGCCATCAACTATCTCTGGGAAAACAACAAAAAAAAGTGAGTTGGTAAAAAACATCAAATAAAGCTGTCTCCCTCTGGAGATCACCAAAATCATACATTCTAGTGCTCAGTCAATTTAATCCACTCCATGTGATATCAAGAAATGGTTGAAAGCAAAGATTATGAGCACTGTTAATATTCCGGCAATAGTACTGAAGACCTGTGCACCAGACCTTGCCACACCCTGAGCCAAACTGTTCCAGTACAATCACAACACTGGTATCTACCAGGTAATTTGTAAAATTAGAGTGATAGAGTCACAGAGATGTACAGCACGGAAACAGATCCTTTGGTCCAGCTCGTCCATGCTGACCAGATATCCTAACAAATTCTACTCCCATTTGCCAGTATTTGGCCCTTACCCCTGTAAACCCTTCCTATTCATATATTTTAAATGCTGTGATTGTACCAGCCTCCACCATTTCCTCTGGCAACTCATTCCATGCATGCAGCACCCGCTACGAGAAAAAGTTGTCTCATGTCCCTTTGTCTATTTATCCTATCCATGCCCCTCATGATTTTATAAACATCTATAACTTCACCCCTCAGCCTCTGATGCTCCAGAGAAAACAGCCCTAACCTATTCAACCTCTCCCTATAGCTCAAATCCTCCAACCCTGGCAACATCCTTGTAAATGTTTACTGAACCCTTTCAAGTTTCACAACATCCTTCTGATAGGAAGGAGACCAGAATTGCATGCTATATTCCAAAAGTGGCCTAATCAATGTTGGAATGTGACCTCCCAATTCCTATACTTAATGCTCTGGCCAATAAAGGAAAGCATACGAAATGGCTTCTTCACTATCCTATCTGCCTGTGACTCTACTTTCAAGGAAATGTGAATCTGCGTTCCAAGGTCTCTTTGTTCAGCAACTATCCCCAGGACCTTACCATTAAGTGTATAAATACAACACCTCGCATTTATTTAACTTAATCTCCATCTGCCACTCCTCAGCCCATTAGCCCATCTGATCAAGATCCTGTTATACTCTGAGGTAACCTTCTTTGCTGTCCACTACACCTCCAATTTTGGTGTCATCTGCAAACTTACTGGCTATACCTCCTACGTTCACATCCAAATAATTTATATAAATGACAAAAAGTAGTGGATTCAGCACTGATCCTTGTGGCACTCCATTGGTCACAGGCCTCCAGTCTAAAAAGCAACCCCTCCACCCTCTGTCTTGTCCAGGTATGTGCTACAGGACAAAGCAGGACAAATCCAACTCAGCCAGTTATTGCCCCAGTCTACCCTCAATCGTCAGGAAAGTAGACGGTGTCATCAACAGTGCTATCAAACAGCACCTGCCAAGCAATAAACTGCTCATTGACACTCAATTTGGGTTCTTCCAGGGCTACTCAGCTCTTGACATCATTAAGGCCTTGGTTCAAACCTGGACAAAAGAAATGAATTCCAGAGCTTAGGTAGAAAGTGATAGCCCTCTGATATCATGGTCAAATTTGATGGAGTGTAACATAAAGGAGCCCTAACAAAATTAGAATCAATGGGAATCAGGGGACAAATACTCTGCTGGTTTGAGTATTCCTGGCACATGGTTGTTGGTGGTCAATCATCTCAGCTCCAGAACATCTCTGCACCGAGTTCCTCAGGATAGTGTTCCTAGGCCCAACCATCTACAGCTGCTTCATCAGTGACTTTCCCTCCATCATAAGGTCAGAAGTGCTGATGTTTACCAATAATTGCACAATGTTCAGCACCATTTGCGACTCCTCACATCCTGAAGCAGTCCATGTTTGAATGCAACAAGATCTGAACAATATCCAGGCTTGGGCTGACAAGTGGCATGTAAAATTCACAGGCAATGACCATCTCGAACAAGATGGAATCTAACAATCAACTGTATTCCCGCTGCTGAATCCTCCACTATCAACATCTTAAGGGTTATCATTGATCGGAGAATGAACAGGCTACAACAACAGGTCAGAGGCAAGGAATCTTACAATGAGTAACTCACCTCTTTAAATTCCCAAAGCCTGTCTACCATCTACAAGGCACGAGTCAGGAGTGTGCTGTATTTCTCCACATTTGCCTGAATGTATTCAATTTCATGACACTAAAGAAGCTTGACATCATCCAGGACAAAGCGACCTACTTTATTGGTGTCACATACACAAACAATTACTCTCTCCATCACTGATGCTCAGTAGCAGTAGTATGTACTACCTAAAGGATGCACTGCAGAAATTCAGCTACACCAAATGAACTGCAGTGGTTCAGCATACCAACAGCTTGTCAAGAGCACTTTGAGATGGCTATTAATTGCTGGCCCAGTCTGTGAAGCCCACACCCACTCAACGAGTAAAAACAATTTTTAAAATCTGTAAACAAACAAATTATTTCCTCTGACATGCCATGATAATTATGAACATTTCCCATGTAGCCTGAGCGAACGATTTAAAAAATTATAGTAGTTTTGCAATTCTTGATTGATTTACAATGCTTAATTCCTTTTATTTTAAACTGGTATTATGTCAGATACCGGGAACTATTCTCTATCTACATTGCTTTATGGTAATCAGTAAACAGATAGGAGAACTCTGTACAATCCTAAACATTCTAAACTTTTATGAAAATACAGTATTTTGTCTACCCCATCTGCACTGCACAAATGGCACAGTGAAGCTATCATTATCACCATTAGCAATGAAAATATTGGCAGATCTTTCAGGTCACACATCAAGTTCTTCTTTCAGGGCCATAACTGTACTTGGCAGTTCAGTAGGATGAAGCCAATCTCACCGTGGAAGGGTCCTAACTCTGATTTCTCTCCACAGATGCTGCCAGACCTGCTGAGCTTTTCCAGCAACTTCTGTTTTTGTAACTGAGCTGAGTGTCTGAGGCCATCCCTTGTTTTGTGAGTATGTTAGATTAGATTAGATTACTTTACAGTGTGGAAACAGGCCCTTCGGCCCAACAAGTCCACACCAACCCGCCAAAACGCAAACCACCCATACCCCTAAATTTACCCCTTACCTAACACTACGTACAATTTAGCATGGCCAATTCACCTGACCTGGACATCTTTGGACTGTGGGAGGAAACCGGAGCAAACCCACGCAGACACGGGGAGAATGTGCAAACTTCACACAGTCAGTCGCCTGAGGCGGGAATTGAACCCAGGTCTCTGGCGCTGTGAGGCAGCAGTGCTAACCACTGTGCCACCGTGCCACCCACGGTGTTCTTCAATCTGCTTTCTGTAAGGATACAAGACTTCGTAGTACAAGTAGTACAAATGCTTCATCCGAAATGCTCGGGACCAGCAGGTTTTCGGAATTCAGAACTTTTCGAATTTCAGAATGAGTGGCAGTTTGATCATGAAATTTTTAAAAATCCTTCCGAAGAATAGACTTACTGTGAGTAAACGGGTCTTGAGAGAGAATTGAGGCCTGTCAGTGCTGGGCCATGCCCTCCCCACGTCGCATCTGAGTGACATGCATTGAGGGGTGCGGACTTGGGTTAACTGTTTGCATGCCAAACGATATTGTTAATGAGAGAAAAACTTCACAAAAAAACCTTCAGAATTTGGAGCTTTTCAGATTTCAGAATTTTGGATAAAGGGTTGTCTACCTGTAGTTGCTGTAAGCAATTTGTAGAATAAGGATTCTTTCATTTGAACATAAGGTTCCCAATTGTTTAACTATCTACGCAGCCAAGAAATTGGCCTCTGGATTATGGAAGATATAACTTTCACTGACAGCAGGGACAGACAATACTAATTGCAGAAACAAATACAGAAGTTGCTGGAAAATCTCAGCAACTCTGGCATCTGTGAAGAGAAATCAGAGTTAACATTTAGGGTCCGATGACCCTTCCTCAGAACTTCTATCAGTTCTGAGGAAGGGCCACCAGACCTGAGATAGTAACTCTGATTTCTCTGCACAGGTGTTGCCAGATTTGCTGAGCTTTTCCAGCAATTTCTGTTTTTGTTTCTGATTTACAGCATCCTCTGTTCTTTCAGTTTTTAATACTAATTGTGGGGTGTTATTTACCAAAACAGCCAACAATTACTATGCATTAGTCACTCCACAACAATCAAATGCTGGTGACTTTGGAGATGACCAATTTCTATCAAATAATGGATAAATGTGTAATTTGATTTTTGTGGAATCAAAGAAATTTCACTGACCTTTAATTGGGAGCCAATTCCTGGCGGTCCTGCTACCAGTTCTGTCAAAGGAAGCATATTTTTAAGGTGAGAGAAGAAAAATTTAAAAAGGACATGAGGGGCAACTTCTTTACACAGTGAGTGGTTTGTGTGTGGGATGAACTGCCTGAGAAAGTGGTAGATGCAGGTACAGTTACAATGTTTAAAAGACATTTGGATAAGTACATGATTAGGAAAAGTCTGGAGGGATATGGGCCAAATACAGGGAAGTGGGACTAGTTTATTTAGGGAACATGATCGCCGTGGACTAGTTGGACTGAAAAGTCTGTTTCCATGCTGTATGACTCGATAACCTCCAAATTTGTCAGGACTGGAGAATGATGCTGGCTGGCACAAAAGGTAAGGCCTCACTATGCACTCCCGACTTGGATGACTTGATTGTCGGGATAAGCAACTCATAAATTTCCACAGAACGCTTATGGTGGACCAGCCTTTCAGAGAGTTATGTTTCACAGTCTCTCAGGGGTATTGTGAATCCCAGTCTGGCTTAAAGGAGCTTTGAAAAGTAAGTTCAAAAGATCTTATGTCAAACATTGCCCCCATACCCAGCTCAAATGACCCCTTATACTCTTGAAACAGATTTGATCGATAAGAAAAACTGCCAATTGAGCAATATCTTGATTTAGATCCAAACATTTTAAAAGCCAAATGAATTTCTGGTCCTTCTTCTGGTCAAATTGTTAGGACCCTCGCTGATTTGTCACTAGTTTTGTTTTTATTTCTTTTATCGATTTTGGTTTGGAGCTGTGACTTGGGAATTGCTAGTTGGAAATGTTTTATGGACTTTTTAACAGCTTGAGCTAAAAGGAAAAGAACAGACAAAACAAATAGTAGGAATTGCTGGGATCAGTTGTGGAATGGTAATTAATGCCTCAAGAAGATGTTCAGTCTTTCAGAGCAGAAACAAAATTCAGATTGTTCTCGCCTTCGCTGTGTTTTTGGAGGAGATGAGCTTGGCCGCTGGCACGACAGAATGAAGATTTGAAAGCACCCTTCCTAATTGGCCACACCACCTTTTGGAAGCACAAACAGTATAAACTGGGTTAAAAGTATTTCTTTACATGAGTGAAGGCGATCAGATTGGGGGTTCCAGAAAAGAAACCAAAACCAATATCTATGCCTGTGGAACAACACATCAAAAGAGCCAATTAAGTAATCTGGCCAGTTCTGTTATTTTCTTTTATGTCTCAACTATGTTTGTCTGACTGTCTGTTTTCTGTGCAAATGGGGGATGAAATCAAATTTTAGAATTTAGAATCATGTTTCAGATTTAAAGCATACACCTTAATTAGATTATCACATTGTTTAATTTTCTTGCTAAATTATTGTGTATTTAATAAATAACTTAACTTTTTGTCTAAGGTACAAAACTATTGTCAGAAACTAATTATTTGGAAAGTCTCAGAGTAGTTACTCAAAAGTTTGGTTGGAAAACATTGGAGTGACTAACTGGGGTTTTTGATGTTACAAATACAGAGGTAGAAAGGCTGCTTTGATTTGGCTGTCAATTTCTGCATTGTCACACCATAGCTGTAGTAAAGGGAAGTCATTGTTTGATTGACATCTTTTTCACATACATTTAATTCTCAATTGCTCAACATTATTCACACAAGATAAAGAGCTGCCAAGTGCTTGCAGTTTCAGTTATTAATGCTTTAATGGTCTGATTATAAACATTTTTACAGTGCAATTTGTTTCAAAACAAGTTTTAAATGAATGATTTTCATACTTTTTCATACATAATGTTGTTATTACAGGGATCATTGTTTTTATACAGAGTGTATGCTGGATAAATTGATATGAAAGTGCCATTAGTTGCCATGGAGAATAAGAGGGATGATGGGAGCTGGGTGGAGTGGCATTGTTAGGTATGGAGCACATAAGGAAACATGAGTGGAAGGATAAAGATTGGAGTGGAGAAGCTTGAGATGAGGTGCTGTGAGGGCTGAGGTGTTTTAGTGTTTTATTGCCTTAATTTCAACTGGGATAAGTCCTGAAGTATTGAGCTAAGACTTCTTGTATATCCTGTTTATGCACTTGGCTCTCTCTGAACTGTTTCCAGGGGCAACAGACCTGAACCTTATGAACTTTTAGCCACCTCTGCTCCAAAATAAACATCACACGTTTGCAGACACTTTCTCCTTGCTTGCCATGCCCAATTCTCAATTCCACTGCCTACTTCCGGATAAATTTCCAGCCCTATTTTGTCATGTTGGATCATTCATTTGAAACACAACTAATTCTACCCATGCGGTTTAAACCACAAACATAATTCAAAGGACATCATTAGTTAGATTCAAACCGAGACTGCAGATGTGAAAAACCTTGATTATCTGGCATTCAATTATCCGAATTTTGGATTATTTGAACAAGGTCGCCAGGTCCCAACCTTTGGCTAAACTGTGTTATCCAGCATTCAATTATTTGAACATTTAACTATCCAAACAAAATATTCCCCACCCGTGTTGTTCGGATAATTAAGGTTCCTCTGTAGATAGGGTGAAACCTTTTGTACCAATGAACCACTAACTTACAGAATTGTTACGCTCCAGAGGAGGCCATTCAGTCCATCATTTCTACACCAGTAGCATGCGTTTAGTCTATATATAGAATGTAGTATGTGTGGTGCTGGAAAGGTACAGCAGGTAAGGCAGCATTCGAGGAACAGGACAATCAATGTTTTGGTCATAAACCCTCATCATGTTGAAACCATAGATTCTCTTGCTCCTCGGATGTTGCCCGACCTGCTGTGCTTTTCCAGCACAGCACTCTCGACTCTCACCTCCAGCATCTGCAGTCCTCACTTTCTCCATTGAATGTACAGAACTGAGACAAGTAAACAACTCGTTAAAAAAGACACTTTCCTCCTCATCTAACTGGCTGAAAAAATGGTTATTGAACACGATTTTCAGTTATGCCTGATTTAATATCACTACATTCCATTTGAACATTAACCATTATAGCAACCATTCTATTGCTATCTTACTCACACTCTGGCTTGTAATTATCACACAGATTTGACAAGTTAAAAGGTAATAATTCCCCCGCAATGAAGTCACTATCTTTAATGTAAGGAGACTTATTTATTCAACTTTTCACAGTATCACTACTGTTCTGCTGTCAAGAAAGATTATAATTATATCATTTTTCATGGAACAATATACTACATATTTCAAGTAATGTCAAAATGTTGCTGAATGATGTACTTTATGAATATCATTGTACATCTTCCCTGAATACTTTGTGGGACAACGCAACTGCTTAATTCATTACAAGTTGGACAGTAAGATATTCCCAGTGATCCACTTAGAGCTTAAGAATCATTGCAGTTAAAAGTCTGGATACAAGTCATTCAGGAAGGAGTTATAGCAATAAAAAATGAGTAAAAGTATTCCTATGAAGTGAGTTCCTGTGAGTGTAGATGCTTGGTTATAAATAGATAACTGCCAAGTAACATCATATGGCCTTGCAAAGCTGTACAGAAAAGCAGCTGTAAAAGGAAGGGAACACATCTGATGGCATATATTTTATACTATCCAATATTTTTTACCCATAAATATCAATTTTCATCTGATGAATGCATTGATGAACTGAAGAGGACAATTTAGTTCTCAACAATTCAAAACATGACGCAGACCATGAGTTTTAGTAGGAAATATTCCCATCCAAAATGCAGGCCAATTCTGTTTGAAAACATGGTCCAAACAATATAATTTGATTAGCTAAACAATCAGTGGTTTCCTAGTGAATGCTGTTTTGTGCTGAAAACTTTAGATACCTGAATGATTGAATTGAAAGTATCGGTGATGGACTGGGGTGGACAAAGTTAAAGATCTCACAACACCAGGTTATGGTCCAACAGGTTTATTTGGAAACACTAGCTTTTGAGACACTGCCTGTTAGCAAAGATTCAAACTACTCATAGTTTGAACCTGAAGTTTGGGAAGCAATTTCATGAATCAAATTATTAATTTGTCTTTACTCACAATTCAAGTTTAGCTTTTATCATGACTGCCATGACCATAGTTCAGGCATGTCTTCAGGGTGGTCAGTGAATTACAAATTTGTATAAACTCATTTGTAGCCCTCTTTTAGTTATTGAGTGTATCAATTTAAAAACAACTAGCAGCATAGCTTCATAAAATAAACAAGGTAAAACTTTATTTTATTGCAAAGCTATTGCTGTAAGTTATTTTGCTAACAAGTTATCAGTTTAAAGATAGTTACAAAACCTAAGGGAGGTAACGGTAGAAGTTACGATAAAAGTTATATTTTTACTACCATTGCAAGCCTGCTTTGTTTGTAATTATCCAATCACCTTTTTAACTCTTTCAGCCATTAACTTGGGTGATTTTCATTCTGTCAGCTTTTAGGTGAGATAGGAAGAGATATTTTCAGCTCCATGGGGCATGATTATTAAGTTGTTTCTGTTTACCCTCGGAAATGTTCTTTTGAAATTCAAATGTTCTCATGTAGCTTTTGAGACCGGTACACTTTGGTCCCAATACCAGCTAAAAAGACATATATAGTCATGGGACTTGGAGGAGCCATTGTGTGAGATTGTTTGTGACCCTGACGATGATAATACCATGGCTTTAAGAGGTGTGCTTTAACCTTGTTTCTTTTAAAGAGAGATTGGGGAACAGGTGCCGAGCAGTCCATGAGAAGATAAAAAGCTTGTAAGGCCTGGTGTTTTATTTAAATGTTGGAACAATAGAAGCAGCCTGAATGGGTAGCATCAAGCTCCCATAGAACCATGATCTGTAGTTTAGCTTTCAACAGTTGCTGTTGGAATCTTGAAGATGAGAAAGCTATTGTTTCCTTCTTTTGGTTACAGACAAAGCTGGGGGTTCTCTGCCTGTCATGGGAGTTGCATGCGAGACAATCTGTGTTCTGAATTTGCCTGAACACCCATTGGCAAAAGGCAAATTCAGAACACAGATTGTCTCACATAACTGTCTCACTTGAATATTACTATTAATTAGTAATACTTACTCTAATTATTATTCTGTTAAGTTTTACAGTATAGTTAAATTATTCCAATTCCTTCTTTCTTTTGTTGTATTTTAACTATATTGGATGAATAATATTTTTCCTTAAATTTGATAGTTTGACCAATTCAATTGCATCTGGACTGCAACACCTTACATTTACTTTGTAAAGTAAGAGAAAGTTAGGGTTTAGACTACCTTTTGATTATATTGAGTGGGTTTGTCTTGTCCATAACACTATGTTGAAGACAGATGAACTTTATTTAGAACATATATAACATAACCTCACATTCATGATGTTGGCAATTCGGATTGTCAAAGTGAAGAATAATGCATTTTTCAAGACATTTGGTCAGGTATATGAATAGGAAAGATTTTGATGGATATGGGCCAAACACAGGAAAATAGGAGTAGTTCAATTTAGAAAACTTGGTTGGAGTGGTTGAGTTGGGCCAAAGGACCTGCTCCTGTGCTGTATGACTCTATTGTGTGGCCTCGTACTATAATGCAGCTTCTACCACTTTCAGCTCACGTATAAAACTTTGCTTATCAATAAACTTCAGCTTTTATTTCTAGTCACCACTTACAAGTCAACCTCTGTAACTTTTTTGGATTTTTCTCATTTAAGTATATTTTCTACTGTTGTTCGAGCTACTTAATTAAATCAAACAGTTTGGTGACAAATGGAATTATGCTATGGAGCAATGGACTCAAATCATATAAGATTACCCACATCTTATTTTAGTTTGCACCACAAGGAAATGATGTTATCAGTGTGTCATGAAGACAAACCTGTATCAAAGATAAAGGATAATGTTTTAATCAATGTCATTACCTAATTTCCTGTTGTTATCAATTTATTTAAAACAGTAAGAAAAAATAAGTCACAATTTGACGTTTCCTCTACAGCCTCCAGATAAAAATAACTTTCCCATTTAGTTCCCATGAAAGTGCAAATTGATAATATTCTATCAAGTGAAACCAAGCTTCTGACAGCTGAATGAACAGGATTACAACCGGATGTCTCCTCATGCAAACACATTGAAGGGTAGTAAACGTAGCAGTGCAAGGATTGAGAAGAGTGTTAATTAATTGCCTTTAATTAACAAAGTCAAAGGAAGGTGAAAGAAGGAGATGAAAAGGTTGAATTAAGAATGACAGAAAAAGAAATGGAAAGAAAATAACAAAAAAAATTGATATTTTTAAAAGTCTCCCGGGATGCGGTCAAAATCTGAAAGAATGAGATTTAGCCATGTAATATTTCATTTTTGGCGCTATTAGCAGTAATGAACACTTATCATTAAAAGAGAATTTATACCTGTAATCACAAATCCTAAGTATTGGGGTACATTGGTAACGTCCTTACCTCTGAGCCAGAATGCCTGTTTAAGCCCCACCTGCTCTATAGATATGCTATGACATCTTTGAACAGTTTAATTATAAATAACTACAAACTCTAAATATATGATGCTGGTTTAATTGCATTGCTTATGCAAATAGAGCAACTTCATTCATTTTGATGGCAAGGAGAACAATAAGTTTTCATTTCCATGGAACAACCTGATTGAAACAACAATTTCTTATATTGGTATTTAATGGCGCATCCAGACCTCATTTGAATTACTGTACTATTTCATCATAAATAATGGACCTTCCCATTACCTTTGCTAATATTGTGACAGCAAGATCTGGTTCATTATTTGCAAATAATGTGTATAACCAAATGCTCTAGCTTGTCCCAAATAGCACTTTATGTGCATAATTACTTGAATAATGGAAGCATTTGAGGTTATATTCACAAACAGCTGAAAGCTTGACCTGAAGATTGGATGCTCAAATATACTCACACCCCTCGCTATTCAATTAATATTGCCATTTTAAAGGTTGAAAATGATGACCATAAATAATCAGTTAAGAGCACACAATCTGAGCTGGAAGTGAGCTACATCAGATTGATCAAAAAGAAACATTCAAGGCACAGGCATCAAAGCAGCATTGGTACATGGAAATATAGAACTCAATCTTTTTAATTTATCTGTTGACATATTTGTTTTCCCTGAATACAGCCAATGACAAGTTTTCCATATTCAGGAAAACACTACCTAAGCCAATGGTCTTTAAAGAGAAACTACAGGTCACATCCAGAGATCATGTGGCTCAGTATATTTTAGTAATCTGAACTGTGAGCCAGATAGTCTGCAGTAACGTCATGCTTCAGGACTTATTGTCCCAAAGACCACATGACTATAAGATGTAGGAGCAGAAACATTTGGTCCGTTGAGTCCAGTCCACCGTTCAATCAGTTCATAGCTGATCTGATCATTCTTAAATCTATTTTCCTTTCTGATCCCCATCACCCTTGACTCCCTTAATGAGTAAAAAGCTGTCTCAGCCTTGAATATAGGAAATGACCCAGCCTCAACAACACTGTGGTAAAGAATTCCACAGAATGATTACCCTCAGAGAAACAAATTCTCCTTATTTGTGTCAAGATGGATGACCTGATGAGACTATGTCCTCTGGTCGTAGAGTCAATCACAGTGGGAAACAACCTCTCTGTATTTACCCTGTCAAGCCCACTAAGAATCTTGTGTTTCAATAAGGTATCCCTTCATTATTCTAAACTTCAATGAGTGCAAACCCAATCTATTCAATCTCTCCTCTTAAGAAAATCCATCCATATCTAGAATCAATCTAATGAACCTTCTTTGGACTTTTTCCACTGCCAGTGGATCTTCCCTTAGATAAGAGGACCAAAATTGTTCACTGCATTCCAGGTATGGACTGATCAGTGTTCTGTATAGTTTTAGCAAGACTTCCTTATTTCTAAAACTCCATTCCCTTTGAAAAAAAAGGCCTACATTCCATTTGTCTTCTCTACTACCTACTGAACTTGTATATTAACTTTTTGTGATTCATGACATGCTGGTGTTGGACTGGGGTGGACAAGGTCAGAAGTCACACGACACCAGGTTATAGTCCAACAGGTTTATTTGTAATCACAAGCTTTTGAAGTGCTGCCCTTTCGTCAGGTGAAGAGGAGAGAAGCTCAGGCACAAAATGTATAATTAGAGAGATCAAATGATAGTACAAGTGGAGTGTCGACAGGTTGATTAATGAGTCTTTGCAGATAATCAAAAGTGTCAAATGGTGTGGCACCAGCTGAATATCAAGTGAAGGGATGACCTTTAATCTGATTAATTGAGACAGAGAGATAATTAAAAACAATTAAAAATAAAGTGATTAGATTCCTTACAGTGTGGAAACAGGCCCTTCAGCCCAACCAGTCCACACTGACCCATTTCCCTCTTACTAATGCACCTAACACTATGGGCAATTTACCATGGCCAATTCACCTGACCAGGGCATCTTTGGACTGTGGGAGGAAACCGGAGCACACCCACACAGACACGGGGAGAATGTGCAAACTCCACACAGTCACCCAAGGCTGGAACCGAACCTGGGACTCTGGTGCTGTGAGGCAGCAGTCTAACCACTGAGCCACCATGCAAATGGTTGGAATAACATGATAGAGATAAGAGTCACATGCTGAGGGTCTAACCAAAATATTACATTTTTGTGATTTATGCATTAAGACACCCCAATCGTTCTGTGTTGCTGCTTTCAGCAGTCTTTCTCCAATTCAATAGTAACTTTGAATTAGCCTTCCTTAAATGTGCAATACCTTCCATTTTCCCACATTATTTTCCATTTGCTGAGCTTTCTTTTGCCATTTATTTAACCTGTTTTTCTGCCTCTGTCGATTCTGTGTGTCATTCTAACTGTTTGCCATCTCAAATATTTCATTTCACTTGTAAACTTGCCTTAAGGTACACTTGCTTTCCTCATCCAAGTCCTGTGACCCCAGCACTGATCCCTGTGACCCTTCGCTAGATTAAGGTGACCATCCTTTAGCCCAGCACTGTATTCTCTTACCCAGCTTAACCTCTATCCATGCTAATATACTACCTCTAACTACCTTATGTGAGGTATTTTATCAAAGGTATAGATTTTCATGGAAGAAGACTTCATGACTCAGATGAATCCAAGAACTGAGGATACTGGAAATTTGCAACAAAAATAAAAATATTGCTGCAGAAATTCTGGCAGCGTCTGTGCAGAGGAAGTTGAGTCAGTGTTTCAGGTCTAGCGTTCTAATGAAGGATTCTATTTTCTCTACACAGGTGCTGCCAGACATACTAAGTTTCTGCAGCAATGTTTGGTTTTGTTTCAGGTGAAGATCAATCTGCTCATCTTTCCAACAATTCTGCCCTGTTTCCCAAAGGGAACAAATGTTGTGAAAAGATTCTAAAATAAACAAGCCACCACCAAAAACATATATTAGAAAAAAGTACTA
The DNA here is from genome assembly GCF_047496795.1 of Chiloscyllium punctatum. Lineage (NCBI taxonomy): Eukaryota > Metazoa > Chordata > Chondrichthyes > Orectolobiformes > Hemiscylliidae > Chiloscyllium > Chiloscyllium punctatum. The sequence goes on from NC_092739.1 coordinate 53,676,450, forward strand.
ATGCTGCCCACCTGTTCACCAAATCACTACGTAGTCGATCCCTCTTCTAGCCATTACCGTCACAGCTCTCACTCTCCTGGTTGTTTTTAGAATCAAAGGAATAGGTGTTAAACATTCTTGAAACATTTTTGTCCCTATTCAACAAAATCATAGCTGTTCTGCAACCCAACCCTTTCTACCCATTTTTGTAGCATATCCATCACTATGGAAAAGTTAAGAAATGATCCAACATCAATGACCATTGTTGAAGGTAGTGACAAATTCCTACCACCATGATAAGGGCGCGTAGTACTTACTTCCAATTTTTTTTCAAATTTTGTCTTCTCTTGTCCCAGAGACTCACCTGCCAAGTCCAGTGAGATCTATCTTGATGTTGTGATCATCTTTTGTCACCTTATGCTTTTGCCTATTAGTGAATTTCTTTCTGGAGGTGAATTGTCAGTTAAGGGGGAATCATTCCTTGTTAAATGCTTTTTTAACTGTACAGCTTGACTCGTTAGTACTCAGCTTCCCATCTTAACAAATATGTGAAACAAGTGAGATATCAAGAAATTGTGATGTGGAAATCAGAGCCAGAACGTGACTACTTCAGCCGACTGCTTACTGTGAAAGATCACTATGTAGATCACCAGGCACCAATTGGTCAGTGAATAATCCATAGGCACAAGTCACACACATACCCCATTTACACAGAAATTGGCATTCAACGTGTGTCAGCCTGTAAGAATCATCACAGTACATCTCTGAACCTTTTATATGATTCTCTGCACTTCAGTGCTGCACCTTGGTCTGCACCAGTAGCTATCAGTAATACTCATCCAAGGACACTGTGGACTCAGGGACAGACATACCCAGCTTGTGAACTGGATCAGGCTGCATCTCCAGGTTCTTCACTTCCTCACAGAGTGCCTCAATTTGAGAATACCCAGATGCTCACAACATCTCTGCCTTTTTGCACTTTGCTACCTCAGCCAGATATACCAATGTTACATCACATCTGTCATTTGATGCAGAGACAAAGACAGCAAGCTTGTCATGGCTTCTTATAGGCCTCAATCAGGTCAAACCTAATAAGTCAAGGATAGTTACTGCTAACCAGTCCAAGGGTTTGACCATTGTCAGCTAACTGCTTGCAGTGGTCAGAGTTAGGATGCTCTCCACAGAAGAGGTGAGGAGCCCAAATGTTGGGCAGCCCACCACCCATCTTGACTCTCCTTGCCCTATTGTAAACTGATGTCCTCCTGGAATGAGAGCGAGGCAGGGATTAAGAGGTGAGGGGAGGGCATAGATGTTAATCCTCATGCTGGTAGGGTGTTGTCCTGACTGAGTGAGTAGGCAGCACAGAGAGAATGCAGGGTTTGTGGTGTTGGAAAATGAGGCGGTTGCGATCAAGTGAGGAAAGATTGTTGCAGGCAATAATGATAGTGGTAAAAACTAAGCCTGGGTGGGAGGTGGGTGCAGTAGTAAAGACAGAGTAAGTGTGAGATAGCAGAGGGAAGATGGTGGTACTTACAGAGTCATTGAGTCATAAAGCACAGAAACAGACCATTTGGCCCAACTCATCAAATCTGATCAGGTTTCCTAAACTGGACTAGTCGATTTGCTTGTGTTTGACCTATATCCCACTAAACCTTTCCAATGCAAGTACCTTTTCAAATGTCTTTTAAATGTTGTAATTGTATCTGCCTCCACACTTCCTCTGGCAGTTCTGTGTGAAAAAGTTGCCCCTCAGATCGTTTTTAAATCTTTCCCTTCTCACCTTAAACTTATGGCCTCCTTACTTTGGGATTAGATTAGAGTACTTACAGTGTGGAAACAGGCCCTTCGGCCCAACAAGCCCACACCGCCCAGCCCCATTCCCCTACATTTACCCCAGCCCCTAACACTACGGGCAATTTAGCGTGGTCAATTCACCTAACCTGCATATTTTTGGACTGTGGGAGGAAACCAGAGCACCCGGAGGAAACCCGCACAGACACGGGGAGAATGTGCAAACTCCACACAGTCATTCACCTGAGGCAGGAATTGAACCCAGGTCTCTGGTGCTGTGAGGTAGCAGTGCTAACCACTGTGCCACTGTGCCACCGTGCCGCCCACTAATTCACCTTGGTAATTGGTAATTCACCTTATGTACATCCCTCATGATTGTATAAAGCCCGATAAGATTAGCTCTCAACCTCTTACACTCCAAGGGGAGAAAAGGCCCAGCTTATCCAGCCTCTCCCTGTAACTCAAACCCTCCAGTCTCAGTAGCACTCTTGTATATCTTTTTTGTACACTTTCCAGTTTAATAACTTCCTTCCTTAAACTGTAGAGAAGGAGAGACTTTCTTCCTGCATTACTGGGCATTCCTCCAGAATGCTGAGACTGCAGTGATCCAGTGGCTTGCTCACAACAGGTCGGCATGGTCTCATGTCGTGCCCTCCTCTGCTGGTCCTTGAGGATGATAATGTCCTGCATCTGCATCACTCCTCCGGGAGGACCTCTAGGGCAATAATTGTCTGGGAGAAATGTCAGAAACCATACAGAGCAGCTCCAGACTAACATGGCTTGACTGGGTGCACAATGGGCTTTAAAGGTGGAGAGGGTACGAGGGCGCTGGTCTTCAGCACTATCCAATGAATAATGAGTTGTCCTGGACACACCTGATAAGATGAGAATACAATTGGATGTGGTGGATCCATAGGGCTGAAATAGGTAGCTTATGAGGCACACAGAGAAATCTTGATGAGCCTCATGACAAGAATCCCTCTAAAAACTTAACACAACTTGCACTTGGCCAACGTGGTATTCAGCCCATTGTGTTCAAAAGAGCAACATGCCATTCAGTTTTGCTAAATGTTGTTTTAGTTGCAATTTACTAGTGCAGGTTTAATTGTGACAAAGAAAGCAATTACATTATTCTTTCAAAGCTTCATGTCCAACGTCCTGATTTGATTGTTGGGGACAAGTCATTTAACATGCTCTAAAATTGAATTCTATTCGAAATGGACAAAGGAAGTTTACTGAAAGTGACAAATTCATCATTATCACGGGGATATTAAAGCAAACAAATGGTTTTATTTCTTCTCTCAAAACCATTTAACATTAATTTACAATGTCACAGACAGAAAACAGCCTTAAGGTAGGGGCAGGAATGACATGACTGCTTGGATAATTGTGAAAAGACAATTAGCCCAGACTGACACTGATGTTTTTTTTCTGACTATTAATTACTGCGAGGGAAAGTATTTAACCAAACAGCTAAATGGTCCTGATTTGATGCAATCAATGGGGTGAATAAATGAGTGAAATTTAATCGTTAATTTCATGTAGAGGGCGGTTCAGAACATTTTCGCAGAGCAGAACTAAAAAACATTTGATCGTGAAGGGAATATGACTGCAGGATTTTAAATGGAGCCTTGTGATTTGATATTTGGATTGAGGGGGCTAGAAAAGTAAAATACAACTCAACATTCTTATTCCCAGATTCCACACTCTTGCAGCATTAGATCTACAATTTGTGATGTGCTGTAAGGTTTTCATTTAATTTTGTTAAGTTCATATTTGTTGAAGTCATGTGCATCTTGTCAATGTTGTGCAAACAAAGGAAATTCATCAGGTTCATTGGATGTAATATATTACATATTATAGTTGCATTACTGACATTCATTTATGTTGGTGGCATTGCAGAAAGAGGTTAAGTGGGCCCTCAGGTTAAAAAAAATCACCAGTCATCTCTCTCTAACAATGGAGCAGTTTTCTGGGGCTATGGTGACTTTCTTCGATACATATAATATGCAACAGTAGAGTACCAGGTATTATTATGTCTCTGTAAGCAGCGTACCTTTAAGAGTCTTGCTTGTAATATCATCACTATATCATGTCATGTGATCTAATGGTATAAAGGTCTCAGATTCTATCATTTTGTGACTACTTGCAGCATGAGGTTCAAAGGGAAGCTTACAACTGGTTTTTACCCCGTTGATTTTAACCCTACAGCGAATCCTCTTGCAAGGATGCCTGCCTTGAAGAAGTTTTCCTCCTCTCACTGCAAGAATCTCAGGGACTCCCTCTCCCACTGCAACTCCCAGGTCATTTCCTCTGCCCTGAAGCTCTTCAACCATGTCCTGAAACAGACTCGCTACTACAGCCACATTTGCTTCCTCAGTCCCTCCATCCATAACCAACTCATCCCACACGGACTCTGGACCACCTTTAAACCAGCAGAGTTCGGACCCGAACAGGACAAACGGTACAGACTACAGATTCAAAAACACCAGCAACAGTTCTCCTTCAAGATCCTCCGTTCCACGCTTGCAGCAATGCGCCGGTGCCTAACCTCTCTACAGTCAGCCCTGCCTCAGCTGACGGTCACACTCTCTCAGAATTGCAAAGGACCCACTCTGTACTACATCCTCAGGAGAGTTCATACTCTCAACAAACAGTATTTCAACTCCATCTCAAACATCAAAAATTGTAAGTACAACAAACTTCTATCTACCCACCTCCATAACCAGCACTCCTCAAACATTTCAGAAGATTCCCCCAGCCTCTGGAACTGCTCAGACGCCATTAGCCATGCGGCTGGTGCAGCTGCCACCCCCACGCTGATTGATGATGTCACTGCCACCCCCATCATGGTCACTCCCACAGCCACTTCCGCCCCTCACAATTCCTCATGCATCACACATGACATCACTTCCGCCCCTCACATCATCACTGATGTCACACGCTCAGTGACTTCCGCCACCCCTACTGCTGTGTCTGCCACCACTTACGTCCCCACCAACGCCACTCACCTGCATTCTGCTGACACGCCCCTCACAGATCCCACTGTCACCATTCCCGGCCCCCAGAACCCTGAGGGGAACACCACCCCTGCTCATGATTCCACCCCCATCCCCCCCACCATCACACCCACTCCAGTTACCGGCTCCGCCCCCATTCCCAGCTCCACACCCACGCCAGATCCCAGCTCCCAGCCCTGCTGAGTTTCCACCATCCCTCCAGACCGCCACCTCACTGAGGATGAACAATCAGTCCTCAGCGAAGGACTCACCTTCATCCCCTTGTGTCCACACATCAATGAATTTTAATATATTCCGTGACGTTGAACAATTCTTCCACTGCCTCCGCCTCCGAGCTTACTTTCACAATCAGGACTCCTGTCCACCTTCTGAGGACCCCTTCGCCCACCTCCAACATACTGCATCCACCTGGACACCCCGCGTTGGCCTATTACCTGCCCTCGACCTCTTCATTTCCAACTGCCGCCGGGACATTAACCGCCTCAACCTGTCTACACCCCTCCCCCACTCCAACCTCTCACCCTCACAACGCGCAGCCCTCCAATCCCTCTGCTCCAATCACAACCTCAACATCAAGCCAGCAGATAAAGGGGGTGCAGTGGTAGTCTGGTGCACTGACCTCTACACCGCTGAAGCCAAACGCCAACTTGAGGACACCTCTTCCTACCGCTCCCTCGACCATGACTCCACCCCCCATCACCAAACTATCATCTCCCAGACTATACAGAACCTCATCACCTCAGGAGATCTCCCACCCACAGCTCCCCACATACATTCGAGACACCACCCACGCCCTCCACCCCCTCCAAGACTTCCGTTTCCCCGGCCCCCAACGCCTAATCTTCACCATGGATATCCAATCCCTCTACACCTCCATCCGCCATGACCAGGAACTCCAAGCCCTCCATTTTTTTCCTCTCCCGACATCCCCAACAGTACCCTTCCACCAACACACTCATTCGTTTGGCCGAACTGGTCCTCACCCTTAACAATTTCTCCTTCGAATCCTCCCACTTCCTCCAGACCAAAGGGGTAGCCATGAGCACACGTATGGGCCCCAGCTATGTCTGTCTCTTTGTTGGCTACGTAGAACAGTCCATCTTCTGTAATTACACTGGCACCACTCCCCACCTCTTCCTCCGCTATATTGATGACTGCATTGGTGCCACCTTGTGCTCCCGCGAGGAGGTTGAGCAATTCATCAACTTCACCAACACATTCCACCCTGACCTTAAATTTACCTGGACCATTTCTGATACCTCCCTCCCCAAAACGTCAATTCTCCTGTCCTTGGATGCTGCCTGACCTGCTGCGCTTTTCCAGCAACACATTTTCAGCTCTGATCTCCAGCATCTGCAGTCCTCACTTTCTCCTCTTGATCAGATTGGCTAATGGACTGAGAAGTGGCAGATGGAGTTTAATTCAGATAAATGCGAGGTGCTGCTTTTTGGTAGAACAAATCAGGGCAGGACTTATACACTTAATGGTAAGATCCGAGGGAATGTTGCTGAACAAAGACATCTTGGAGTGCAGGTTCATAGCTCCTTGGAAGTGGAGTCGCAGGTAGATAGGATAGTGAAGAAGGTGCTTGGTATGCTTTACTTTATGGGTCAGAGCATTGAGTACAGGAGTTGGGAGGTCATGTTGTGGCTGTACAGGACATTGGTTAGGCCACTGTTGGAATATTGTGTGCAATTCTGGTCTCCTTCCTATCGGAAAGATGTTGTGAAATGTGAAAGGGTTCAGAAAAGATTTACAAGGATGTTGCCAGGGTTGGAGGATTTGAGCTATAGGGAGAGGCTGTACAGGCTGGGGCTGTTTTCCCTTGAGCCTCAGAGGCTGAGGGGTAACCTTATAGAGGTTTACAAAATTATGAGGGGCATGGATAGAGTAAATAGACAAAGTCTTTTCCCTGGGATCAGGGAGTCCAGAACTAGAGGGCATAGGTTTAGGGTGAGAGGGGAAAGATACAAAAGAGAACTAAGGGGCAACTTTTTCACACAGAGGGTGGTATGCGTATGGAATGAGCTACCAGAGGATGTGGTGGAGGCTGGTACAATTGCAACATTTAAGAGGCATTTGGATGGATATATGAATAGGAAGGGTTTGGAGGGATATGGGCCGGGTGCTGACAGGTGGGATTCGATTGGGTTGGGATATCCGGTCCGCATGGACGGGTTGGACCAAAGAGTCTGTTTCCATGCTGTACATCACTATGACTCGAGGTTTAATTGGAAGCACTAGCTTTTTGAGCACCGCTCCTTCATCAGGTAGTTGTCAAGAATGGCATTTACCACTTCAGAGGGAATATGATCACCAGATTAATACAGGTTGCCAAACTTCCAAAACATTATAGCTAAACTTGAATTGCTAATCTTGGGGACTCTGTTTTTACCTATTTATGTAGTTCATGCATTAAACATATGTGCAATATATATCTGTTTGAAATGTTTTTTTGAGAAAGGGAGATATTGTGATATGTCTCAGCTGATAGGAATATAACTATGAGAAACATGCTTATAATACCTTCACTATATCATTGCATTCCTGAGGATACAAAGGCTCCAGATTCAATCTTACTGGGTACACTTGCAGCAGACATGTTGAGGGAAGTATGTTGTCGTGTACAACCAAATTGCATAGTATTAGCCCAGACACAGAAGTGTCTGTGACAGTAAGATGTGGAGATACTAAGAGTGTAATAAAAATCTTTGGATTCTTCAGCACCACATGACTCACAAACCAGTTCTTCTGTTATGGGAGCTATCAAAAGTATCACCTTATCAAATATGAATACACATAGTGAATGTAAGAAGCTCATCTGATTGATCATGAGGGTAGATCAGATCACAGATTGCAACATTTGGAACTGAAGCACAATTATTGAAAGATTGAATAAAACAACTGTTTTGGCTTCTGGTGCTTGTTGAAGCAGTTTCTTTACAAACCCTTTTGTGGAGGATTCAAATTCTTCCTAAATCAAACACACTAAGGACATTGCTAAATTCAAAATCTTTATACACAAAAGATTATACACATTTAATGTGTCACATTTGCTGATGATATGGGAAAACATAAAATGAGTGGAGGATGCAAAGAGGTTGCAAAAGGATGTGGGTTGATTGAGTGAGTGGGCAAGATTATTACAGGTGGGTTATAAAATGGAGAAGTATGAAGTTATCTACCTTAAAAGTAAAAATAGTAAAAACAAAATTACCTTAAATGGATGCAGGCTGGGGAGCATTGATATTTGGAGGGACCAGAATGTCATTATGTATAAAACGCAGAATGTTAGTGTACAAGTAATTATGAAAGCAGGCGAAATGTTTGCACTTATTACAGAAAATTTGGACTATTGGTGTGAAGAGGAGTGACTGCAATTGCACAGGACATGGTGAAACTATAGCTGATGTACTGTGTTTTCTTATCTAAGGAAGGATATATTTGCCTTGGAGGGAGATGCATTAAAGATTCATTGGACTAAATGTGCATTGGCCTGTGGACCAATGGTTTGACAGCATAATTGTATGGGATTATAATGTAACATACCACAACTAGGAGAAGTGGAGATAGAGAGAGATATAGAGATACATAGGGAGAGGTTACATGAAGGATACACATTGATCTAATTCAGATCAACTTCTTTAAGAAGCGTCAGTATGCAAATAAAGATTGTGTTAAAATGTACCTAGACAATGGCAGAATCATAAGACACAAGGCCTCCATCACAACAATCTAAAGCCAAAACCATAAGACCATAAGACATAGGAGCGGAAGTAAGGCCATTCGGCCCATTGAGTCCACTACGCCATTCAATCATGGCTGATGGGCATTTCAACTCCACTTACCCACATTCTCCCCGTAGCCCTTAATTCCTTGTGACATCAAGAATCTATCAATCTCTGCCTTGAACACACTTAGCGTCCCGGCCTCCACTGCACTCTGCGGCAATGAATTCCACAGGTCCACCACTCTCTGGCTGAAGAAATGTCTCTGCATTTCTGTTCTGAATTTACCCCCTCTAATTCTAAGGCTGTGTCCACGGGTCCTAGTCTCCTCACCTAACGGAAACAATTTCCTAGCGTTCACCCTCTCCAAGCCATGTATTATCTTGTAAGTTTCTATTAGATCTCCCCTTAATCTTCTAAACTCCAATGAATACAATCTCAGGATCCTCAGCCGTTCCTCATATGTTAGACCTACCATTCCAGGGATCATCCGTGTGAATCTCCGCTGGACACGTTCCAGTGCCAGTATGTCCTTCCTGAGGTGTGGGGACCAAAACTGGACACAGTACTCCAAATGGGGCCTAACCAGAGCTTTATAAAGTCTCAGTAGCACAACAATGCTTTTATATTCCAACCCTCTTGAGATAATTGACAACATTGCATTCGCTTTCTTAATCATGGACTCAACCTGCATGTTGACCTTTAGAGAATCCTCAACTAGCACTCCCAGACCCCTCTGTACTTTGGCTTTACAAATTTTCTCACCGTTTAGAAAGTAGTCCATGCTTGTATTCTTTTTTCCAAGGTGCAAGACCTCGCATTTGCTCACATTGAATTCCATCAGCCATTTCCTGGACCACTCTTCCAAACTGTCTAGATCCTTCTGCAGCCTCCCCACTTCCTCAGTACTACCTGCCTGTCCACCTAAATTCGTATCATCGGCAAACTTCACTAGAATGCCCCCAGTCCCTTCATCCAGATCATTAATATATAATGTGAACAGCTGCGGCCCCAACACTGAACCCTGCAGGACACCGCTCGTCACCGGCTGCCATTCTGAAAAAGAACCTTTTATCCCAACTCTCTGCCTTCTGTCAGACAGCCAACCCTCAATCCATCCCAGTAGCTCACCTCGAACACCATGGGCTCTCACCTTGCTCAGCAGCCTCCCGTGTGGCACCTTATCAAAGGCCTTTTGGAAGCCTAGGTAGATAACATCCACTGGGTTTCCCTGGTCTAACCTACTTGTCACCTCTTCAAAGAACTCCAACAGGTTTGTCAGGCACGACTTCCCCTTACTAAATCCATGTTGACTTGTTCTAATCTGACCTTGCTCTTCCAAGAATGTAGAAAACTCATTCTTAATGATGGATTCTAGAATTTTACCAATAACCGAGGTTAGGCTAATTGGCCTATAATTTTCCATCTTTTGCCTTGATCCTTTCTTGAACAAGGGGGTTACAACAGCGATCTTCCAATCATCTGGGACTTTCCGTGACTCCAGTGAATTTTGAAAGATCTCAACCAACGCCTCTGTTATTTCCTCAGCCACCTCCCTCAGAACTCTAGGATGTGGCCCATTGGGGCCAGGAGATTTATCAATTTTAAGATCTTTTAGCTTTTCTAGCACTTTCTCTTTTGTAATGGCAACCATACTCAACTCAGCCCCCTGACTCCCTTTAATTGTTGGGATATTACTCATGTCTTCCACTGTGAAGACTGATGCAAAGTACTTATTACGTTCTCCTGCTATTTCCTTATCTCCCATCACGAGGCTTCCAGCATCAATTTGAAGTGGCCCAATGTCTACTCTTGCCTGTCATTTGTTTCTTATGTATTGAAAGAAACTTTTACTGTAATTTCTAATATTACTGGCTAGCCTACCTTCATATTTGATCCTCTCCTTCCTTATTTCTCTCTTTGTTATCCTCTGTTTGTTTTTGTAGCCTTCCCAATCTTTTGATTTCCCAGTGCTCTCGGCCATTTTATAGGATCTCTCTTTTTCTTTGATAGATTTCCTGACTTCCTTTGTCAGCCATGGCTGTCTAATCCCTCCCCGGATAATCTTTCTCTTCTTGGGGATAAACCTCTGTACAATGTCCTCAATTTTACCCACAAACTCCTGCCATTTTTGCTCTACTGTCTTCCCTGCTAGGCTCTGCTTCCAGTCTATTTTCGTCAGTTCCTCTCTCATGCCCTCATAATTACCTTTATTTAACTGTAACACCATTACATCAGATTTTGCCTTCTCTCTTTCAAATTGCAGACTGAACTCTACCATATTATGATCGCTTCTTCCTAAGTGTTCCCTTACTTTACGATTTTTTATAAAGTCTGGTTCATTACATAGCACTAGGTCCAGAATAGCCTGCTCCCTTGTGGGCTCCATGACAAGCTGTTCCAAAAAGGCATCCTGTAAGCATTCCATGAATTCCCTTTCTTTGAATCCACTGGCAACATTATTTACCCAGTCCACCTGCATATTGAAGTCCCCCATGATCACTGTGACCTTGCCTTTCTGACATGCCTTCTCTATGTCCCGGTACATCTTGCGCCCCTGGTCCTGACTACTGTTAGGAGGTCTGTACATAACTCCCATTATGGTTTTTTTGTCTTTGTAGTTCCTCAATTCCACCCACACAGACTCCACATTATCTGACGCCATGTCATTCAGTGCAATAGATTTAATTTTGTTCTTAACTAACAAGTCAGCCCCGCCCCCTCTGCCGACCTCCCTGTCTTTTCGATAAGTTGAAAACCCTTGGATGTTTAACTGCCAGTCCTGACCCCCCTGTAACCAAGTCTCTGTGATGCCTACCACATCATAATCATTCATGATGATCTGTGCCATTAGTTCATTTGCTTTGTTATGAATGCTACGAGCATTCAGGTAAAGTGCCTTAATGTTAACTTTCTTATCATTAGAGATATTGTGCTGTCAAGAGCAATTGCTAGTCTCTTGAGTTTAGAAACATGAGAGCTGTTCTTACTGAAACATTGTACTGTCAAGAGCAATTGCTAGTCTCTTGAGTTTAGAAACATGAGAGCTGTTTTTACCGAAATGTATGTAGTGCTTAAGGAGCTTGAAAGTCTTGGGCAGTTTTCCCCTTGGCTGGGAAATCTAAAACAATGAGGTTACACCCTCAGAATAACATGGCAGTCATTCACTGGTACTACAGTATTTTGGAATTCTCCTGATCAAGCTCTTACTTCAGTCATGCACTGAATAAACATTGTGAATTTCACACCTTTATTCACACGTATAAATCCATAACATGAAAGCCTTATGGACACACATCACCAAGAAAAAGCATTCAAAATGAGGAGTGTTGGGCTCTTGTATTGAGAAAAGTGATTCTATCGACATAATACAACAGCTGACTCCGGCTTAATCATAAGAACCATAGGTAAAGAGAAGACAAAGAAGTGCAGTTTTGAAAATAAAATGTACAATTAATTCTTGGAATTTTAATGAATCTTTAGGACATAAAAACCACACCAAAAAATGCCTGAGGCTAGTTAAGGAAACTAATTAAAGGTTGTTGTTACATTACTCACATTAGCAAAATCTCTTTTTTCAGAGAAACTATACTGAGGCTTACAGCTACTATTATATTGCAAAAAGCCAACAATACATTAGGAATGATTAGAAAATGCTCATTGAAAATGTTTGAATCCTCCATCACTGTCAAATACACACAGCAAATAAATATGTTCCAGCTTCTCTCAGCACAAAATTATGCATATTGATTTTTCCTTCATCTTCTCATTGTGAAAATATTACAACTCAATATTGCAAAATGATGTGTAGAACAGAAAAAAATCATAAATATAAGCCTGGTTTACCCAGACGACAGGAAATGAATATTTTAATTTCCTCAGTATTTACAATTCATGTAAGTTAAACAGAAATTTGACATCATATCTTTCTGCTTATTATAGCAAGGACAACTGAAGTTTAAAGGATACCATCAATTGAACAATATTAGGTAAAGCTTCCAAAATATCAAAACCAAAACTAATATTAGTATTAAGCTGTGACTTTTATGTCGTCAATAAGTTCTTTAAAATATAGGTTAACAATTGCATTAGTAACAAAAAAAATGTAGTGAAAATGATATACATTTTAAACAAAAATCGCATATTCAGGAAACCTAACATCCGGGAATATAAACAAAGCTTTCAATAGTCTTTATTTTATCCTAAATCTTGTATATTAACAGATGAAAATATTGTGGTTGAGTTCTGAATATCAGAAACAGCACGAAGAAAGAAAAGCTTACGGGAAAAGAAATTTAGAAACTTAGCTGAGAAATTGCATCAATTTTGTAAACTGCCAAAATGTTTAAAGAATCACCCAAAGTAAGAGAAGATATATTCTCCTCGGTGATGCTATGTCTGATAGCTGTATATTTAACTCCCATTTTGATAATATCAATCTGTGCTAAATTGTAAGATTATATCAACTTATTTTCAATTCTTTTGTTCTTCATTAAGATCATGAAGATTGCATCCACACATTTATGCAGGAGATAAATTGTGCGGGAATGATATACGGCAGCATATTCAGTTTATGATTCCATTTTTCAACCAAAAAAAACCATTTTCCCAGCATTTCTCTGCTCTTAAAGCAATCTTTTAAGCTTATTTCACTCAATGTTTGGTCCAAATGGGTAAAATATGCACAGCCTTTGCTATCCCCATTTGTACCTTAAAATGGTAATTTCAATCCTACGTAGATTTCAAGATTGCAAGTTGGATATTACAGATATCCTCCTGCCTGGAATATTAAGGTGTTCCAGATACTCAACTCAAGATCTAACCCAAGATGATGTGACCCAAAAGAACGCCATATTTGGGGTGTTTGTGACCCAGTGTCAATTGCTTAATCACAATTGTCCCACTGGTTCTGTTATGAAATATTTACATTTATCCCTGTACCCTTAGCATTTCAACTTTACCACTGCAACTACTCAAAGCAGTGTCCATTTATCTATCCCATTTCATCATTTCATAATTTTACTGCTTTTTAAATAATCAGTGAGATATTGGTGACCTAACTTTGTTGCACATCCACTATACCTTTGGATTGGTTAACTTTTGCTTTGTATTGTCAGCTGTGGCTCAATGCAGTAAGACAATTGTGGTTCAAATTCTAATCCAAATTTTCCCACAAAAATGAAGTCTGACAGCCCATAGCTGTATTAAGAAACTGTTAAATCAGTGACATTCAGTTGGGATGTTACACCAATGTATTATTTATCCATTGAGTTTTACATAAAAATCCCTTAGCACTATTTTTGTTGAAGTGTAGAGAACTTATCCTGGCAGCCCAGTCCTCACTTTCCCCTTGGCTAGTATTTTTCTCAATGATAAAAAAGAAAACTCTCCTACTTCTCAGCTATAAAAATATAGGTCACTACCAAAAGAGATGCAGAAGAATGACACATTTTTAGAGCAACAAAATGATTGGAGCTGTACACACAGATAGTTCAATAGATAGGGCAATTACAGATGGAAAAGATAGATGGAAATTCCTTGAGGAAATTAATGATTCAACTGCTACAAATTTGACAGAATTTCTTAATGCCAATGAACATATCTTTAATTTTAAGCATGATACAGTTATGTGTGAGACTGTCCTATCAGATCATATGCTAAGGTTGAGGAAGTACAAGTAGCAGCCAGCAGAGATTCAACTACATGGCACAATTTCTCAAGGTCAAAGATACAAGTAACCACGCAGTACAAAATGTGTAAATGATTTACATAACTCACAATGAACACTTCTCATTTTTGAGTTAAGCATGTATGTCTTAATTTCAGCACACTCAGAGAGCAGGAGTTCCACTAATCCCAAGGGAACAACTAGTTCAGAAACAATCTGTTTTTAATTAATCAGCAGAAGGTTTCATTGGGCTTGCTAAACTCTTGGGAAAACTGAAAAAGAAGACAAAATCTATTGGCATTATAACAGTTCATGTGGAAGACTACACCCCCACTTAATTTTTCAAACAATATCCAAACAACCCACAGATTCTGACATTCATAAACCTAGATTCATGCTTTCCCAAATGTTTTATAGTCCACACATAGTTCTTCCTTAACGCAATGGTTGTGTTCTTATGCAACACTGTGTTATTGAAAAATCACGCTTTAGAAACAATGCTTAAAGTATTGGTGATATAATCGTGTTACAGTCAGCATATGTTTTTAAAGTTCATGCTTTAGAAACAGTGTGTCCAAATCATCAATAGTGTTATAGTGAAGTTGTGTCAATGAAGCACGTTATAGCAGAACAACCTGTCACGGGCTCTGGCAGTTTACGTAGCTTAATATTCTCTTCCAGTGAGATTTTTCCAAAATAAATCGAAACCAACACTTTTTGAAAGTATGGTTATTAGAAGTACATGTATTTCCACAGCCTTTCAAATGAACCAATTTTCACAGTCCTCAAAAAAAAACCTTCTTAGCAACTCCACCATTGGAGGAATGAAATACCATTTTTAAATGTATTTCATTACAAAGGATGGACAAAAAATATCAAAACTTAAAATACATTCACACTCATTCGTATTTTATTGTTAACGACACAATTTTGCCAAATTGTGTCATACTAATACTCAGGTATTCAAATCAAGGTTAAATTCTATAAAAAAGCATCAGTAATTGCACTGTTTTCTGTTTCCAGCTTTATAAATAATCTTCAAGTGTTAGGATTGTTATATTAAACTTCATTGGAATGGTGTGGCCTTCTCATCTTTGGAATTTTCCACAAAGGTTGAAGGCTTATGATCAGTATATACCATCATTTCCTAGTATCTGTGTTAGACATAAACATCAATAAGTCAAAGAAGTAGTAATCCTAGGTTGTATTTTTCCACTCTGGGGTATTTATTCTGTTGTCAATTTAGGTTTTAGAAAAATATTTCACTGGCCTCTCCATACTATCATAACAAGATTGTACATCCACACAGTTTACTAGCATCAATTGTCTACCTTGAAGGTTTTAGTGAAATTTGGGGCAACAATATTGATTCTTTGATCAAAATTGCTTTCAGACTTTCAAAAAATGCTAAGAACACATGTGACAATAGTACCTTGGCTTTCTTTAGGAGCAAAGGCATCAGTGCAGCAGCTATAGTGCTAATGCTCAAAACCAGCTGAGGAAGAAACCACACATTCCCAAAAACCACACAATTTCTTCTTTAGTCTTAGGGACAGGTAGTGCCATATGATGTTCTTGACAGTACTTATCTTTTCCCAATTCTATGCCCTAAGATGATTGCCCACTCTTTGCAAGCTCTGTTGGCAGCTTTTGTTTCCCAATCCAACAACTGTAATTGTTTGAACAGAGCTTCTAGTTGCTTCAAATATTCCTTTCAAGTGTCACTATAAATGAACACATAACCAAAGAAAACTGTTAAGAACACTGGCTACCATTTGGTTTATTAGCGTCTAGAAAGTTGCCAGGTTATTTTATAGCCAGAACGTACCAGTCAGCATTTGAAAAATTCATCTGGTTTGACAAAAGTTGATTTTTTCTTTGGAGTTGGGTGTTAAACAAGCTTGCCAGTATCCTTTTAACAAACAAAAACAGAAAACACTGGCAAAACTCAGCATGTCTGGCAACATCTGTGGTAAGAAATGTTAATACTTTGAGTCATCATAACTGATAGCAGCTAGGAAAAAAATCTAGCTTATGGTGAAGAAAAGGATGGGGGTGAGGGAGGGAGAGGTGAGCAGATAGATGGAGATCAAATCCAGAGAGAGGAAGATAAGAAAGGGGTAGATAAACAAGGGATATACTGATGTTTGGTTTGGTTTTTAGTAAAGGTCCGTGCAATTCATTAACACCTATTAAGCAGTTCCTCTGAAACTGGTATGGATTTAGGGGGTGGGTTTAATTGTATGTTGCAGCTTTTCCATTAGCTAGCATGTGTGGCATGTTTTACAGAAATATACCATAACTTTCTGAAGACCTGGCCAGTAGAAAAGCTTGGACTTCCAAATTCTGTCATGTCCTGCCATAAGGATTTCATGGATGATCCCCAATATTCTTGATAAAATTTGGGTGTTACAGTGATGTGATGAACTATAATTTACTCTTCATTCATAGGTCCATTAGGAGGTCTCCATTTCCTCATCAGAATCTTATTTTTCATACAGTAGCATTCTGGAACTCATTTAGCTTCAACTTCAGCTTGAGCTGATTGGGATATTTTTCTCAATTCAGCTGCGTTAAAAAAACTTATCGAATGCTATATTTGTCAAAATCCCCAATGAATGTTTCTGATAACCAAATATCTGTCTAAAAAATTGTTACAGACTTACTTGAATAAAATGGAAATAAGCTGTAAGCAACTTCAGGGAAGCCAGACCAGTGTTCACAGATTGAGGATATGGGTAAAAAGAAGAAATTGACTGGTCTGAAAATCCAGGACACTAAAAGGAAATAAACAACTTGTTTCATTCGAGCAACCATCTTCCAGAATACACATTCATAAAATTGAAGGTCTCCCAGATAAGACTATGGGATCATGACCTGAGTTGCGAAGGAAAATTTCATCTGGAAAGGAAATTCAGCACTTTAAAGATCCTCCGGATAAGGTAATGGACTAACTATTGCATTTAGCAGGAGTGACATCCTCTGCGAAGGATATCCAAGAGATAAAAGATCCTCCAACAGAGCAGTGATTTACAGAGATCAAAATCAAAGACAACAATTCTCCAGATGAAGACCAATCTTTAAAGTCTGAAGAGAACATACTTCAAACAAATTGTGAAACCTTCAGACTGCCTGAATTTATCAAGTCAAAGGTGTGTGAGGAGATGGTGTAGCATTAAATGTGAAAGTGCTTATACTTCCAAATGTATACATGTTATATATAGGAAGAAAGAAGATTGCCGTGGGGTGGGGTGGGGAGTAGGGGCAGTGATGTTCCATCAAATAATACAAGGTACACATCTCTTAACATTGAGACTCTTTTGTTGTTCTATGCTATACCACTTAATTTTGGATAGGCCTATAGACTCACGATTCATGGTCACACTCTGCATCAGCCATACACCTCCAGTGATTGATACCATAACATGCCATATAGAATGATGGAATAGATGACTGTGGACATGGCAGAAACAAATGGATGGTGAAGAGATGAAAATGGCCAATTTTATGAAGGTGGAAGTACAAAGTTAAGGAAGAGAAAAAGGGGTGCTTAGTACAGCATAGGACAGGAAAGAATAAGACATCCAGGTTGTGAGCAGTTATAATCAGTCAGAGAAAATGACTTGAGAGGGTGATAGAATCTGTGACAACGTTGTGGGAACCTGAAACATTCACTTCAATTATACTACTTTTAGTTGAAGGCTTCTGCAGCTCATTGAAGAATGGATGTTACAAAACCCAACTACAATAGTGTACGCAATGCCAACAAGTTTGGAATCTTTTATCAACCTGCTCAGATATGTCATAACAGCCCTCTGGAACAGGTGAGGCCTGAACTCAGGACTCCTAACTCACAGGTAGGGATACTACCACTGCACCACAGGAACCATTCACAAGCAGTTGGAAAATTTATCACTAAAGAACTTTTTAAACATTTTCAGAGCTATGATATATGGGCAATCTTGAAAGAAAACCAAACATTTGATGGATGTTACATTTTGTTTTTAAACAACTTTGTGTCAATTACCTTCATTGAATACTAAGCAAGTCTGGAGTGTTACAGAGAATTCTGATATAATGGAATATTGTCAGACAGCTAGGTGGCAGCACATTACCTCTGTTTAAATCGCAATCTTCAAATTGATAAATGGGGTTTATTTACCAGTGAAAATCTGATCTCATTTTTGTTTGGAATATAAAAGATTCGGTACACTTGAGGGCAAACATATTTTGTCTTGTTTGTATGTATGCTTTAGGTCAATATATAAAAATCATAAAAGAAAATTACAGTATTCCTTCTGACACAGAACAGCTATCAAACAACTAAATTAGTATCATTTACAGGGATTAGTAAAGCAGAGAAATGATTCACTGTTATCACCAATTAAAATATTTCTAGTCAGTACTTCATAAATATGATAAACAGTTTTGTTATGGTTTTAAGCACATTTAATTACAAGGTAAAGTTAGTGTACTTGAAGTTCACGTTATATGTCACTCTCTAATATCAGACAGATATTCTATGCAAACAGTGTGGGCTTCGTAAACTTCAGACAAAAACATTAGTTATCTGTACTTCCACAGAGATGGTGAGTAGCAATAAAAATTCCGAGATGCCTTTGATAGCCATTATACCTGTAATTTGCATGGACAACTGAGAGCTCTGTTAAAATGAAATCACTTATAGTTTCAAAACAATTCAAATTCAAAATTACAAATTTAGTTTTAGGTATAATGACGCTCGACAGATAGTAGTGGGGAACAAGAAAATGGCTGAGGAACTGAATAGTTACTTTCCTTCAGTCTTCACGGTAGAAGACATGAATAATATCACAAAAATTCCCAAAGTGAGGGGGAAGAGCTCAGTATGGTGGCCATCACCAAGGAGAAAGTGCTAGAAAAAAACTGATGGCTTGAAGGTGGATAAATCACCTGGACCTGATGGACTACACCCCAGAGTTCTAAGAGAGACAGCTGAAGAGATAGTGGAGGTGTTAATGGTGATCTTTCAGGAATAGCTAGAATCAGAGATGCTCTCAGAGGACTGGAAAATTGCTAATGAGACATCCCTGCTTAAAAGGGAGTGAAGCAAAAGACAGAAAATTACCGATCAATTAGCCTAACCTTGGTCATGGGTGAGATACTGGAATCCATTGTGAAGGATGAGATTTCTGAATACTTGGAAGTGCATGGTAAAATAGGGCAAGATCAGCATGATTTCCTCAGGGGGAGGTCATACCTGATAAGTCTTCTGGAATTCTTTGAAGTAACAAGCATGTTAGACCAAGGAGAACCAATGGATGTTATCTATCCAGACTTAAAGATAAGGTGCCACACAGGAGTCGACTGAGTAAGATGAGGACCCATGGTGTTAGAGGCAAGGTGCTAGTATGAATAGAAGATTGGTTATCTGGTAGAAAGCAGTCGGTCGGGGATAGGAGGGTCCTTCTCAGGATGGCAGCTGGTGACAAGTGGTGTTCCACAGGCTCAGTGTTGGGACCACAACTTTTCACATCATACATTAACAGTTAAGTTTGTAGATGATAGAAAGGTAGGTAGAGGGACAGGTAGCATTGAGGAAGTGGGGAGGCTGCAGAAGGATTTGGATAGGTTAGGGCAGTGGGCAAAGTAGTGGCAGATGGAGTACAACGTGGGAAAGTGAGGTCATGCACTTTGGTAGGAAGAATAGATGCATAGACTATTTTCTAAATGGGGAGGAAATTTAGAAGTGTGAAGTGCAAAGAGACTTGGGAGTTTTACGTTGAGGATTCTCTTAAGGTAAACTTGCAGGTTGAGTCAATAGTTAGGAAGGCAAATGCAATGATGGCATTTATTTTGAGAGAACTTGAACATAAAAGTAGGGATGTACTTCTGAGGCTCTGTAAGGCTCTGATCAGATGACATTGAGAGTATTGTGTGCAGTTTTGGGCCCCATATCTCAGGAAGGATGTACTGGCCTTGCAGCAGGTTCAGAGGATGTTCACAAGAATGGTCGCAGGAATGAAAAGCTTAACATATGAGGAATGTTTAAGGACTCCTGGTCTGTACTCAATGGAGTTCAGAAGGATGAAGTGGGGGAGGGGGTGGGGGGAGGTGGTCTAATTGAAACTTAAAGAATATTGAAAGGCCTGGACAGAGTGGATGTTGGGAAAATGTTTCCATTGGTAGGATAGACTAGGACCCGAGGGTACAGCCTTATAGTAAAGGGAAGACCTTTTAGAACAGAGATAAGGAGAAATGTCTTCAGCCAAAGAGTGGTGAATCTATGGAATTAATTGCCACAGAAGGTTGTGGAGACCAGATCATTGTGAATATTTAAGACTGAGATAAAAAGGTTCTTGTGTATCAAAGGGATCAAGGGTTACATGGAGAAAGCAGGAGAATAGGGTTGGGAAACTTATTAGTCATGATTGAATGGCTGACCAGATTCGATGGGTTGAATGGCCTGATTTCTGCTCCTATGTCTTATGGTCTTACAATCTTTGTTGGATATTATCCTCCCAGACTACCATGGGCTGAAATTTCCCTTCACAATTCAGTTAGTTCCCATCTCTGCAAACCCAGAAATCCATAACAAACTAAAATGGAACAACAAGTACCATGACAACAAACTAATTAGAAAGGCACTCACAAAGGAAGGAACCTCACACAGATGAACAGCCAACAACAATATGCATGTGTACCGTTAAGTGATCAGCATGGTTTAATGTGACTAGGAGACAGTAAGGACTGCAGATATGAGAAGTCAGAGTCATTAAAGATGTGAAGCTGGAAGAGCACAGCAGGTCAGATATGATCTAAAGACTGTGCAATGCATACATATGCAGAGATTGGCAATGGATGAGAACTGTTCAGCAAATAACTCAGTTAACTCAAAAAATACATAATAATACGTGCAATTTTTGTATTGTACGATAAAGATGAACCAATGTGTCTCCTGGCTTTCCTTTGTCATATGAGCTCCACCATGATGATATCGTATCTCTTGTTTGAGGGGTCAATCACAAGAGGGCACAGTTTTAGGCTGAGCAGCAAGAGATTCAGAGGGAGTTGAGATCTCTGAAGTCGGTAGAGCATGTGAATGAAATAGACAAGAAGACATATGGGACATGTCCTTTCATCAGTTGTGGCATAGAGTATAAGAGCAAGGAGGTAAGGTTGGAGTTGCACAGAGCATTGGTTGTGCCACAGCTGGAGTACTGTGTGCAGTTCTGGTCAACTCACCACAGGAAGGATTTGATAGCATTAGAGGAGCACAGAGATGGTTCATCAGGATGTTGCCAGGGATGGATAAATTGAGCTATAAGGAAAGACAAGATAGGCTTGGATTGTTTTCTTCAGAGAAGAGACAGCTGAGGGTGATATGGTTGAGGTGTCTAAGATTATGAGGGGCATGCAAAGGGTGAATAGAGACCTTGGTTCAGAGGTCAAACATGAGATGGCACAGTGTTAGGGTAAGGAGCAGGAGATTCAGAGGGTATTTGAGAAAATAAAACTTTTTCATTCAGATGGTGGTGTGAATCTGGAATGCACTGCACTACCTTACAAACTTTAAGAAAAAATTGGATGTGCACTTGAAATATCATGACATTCAATAATATGGGACAAGTGCAGGAAATTGAGATTTGCACGCCTTTGGTGGTAGTTATTGTCGGTGCAAAAGGTGCTGAAGGGCCTTTTTTGCACTGTATGACTTTGTGAGGTACTGACTGGAGTCTGCTAACTTGCAGCCAGTTTCAAAAATCAAATTACAGATACGACTGCCTCCAATATTTGATATCCCTCCACCCACCCCATAACCTCTCATACCCTAAGTCTCAACTTATGTCCCCCACATAATCTTAAAGTCAAGCTGGTAACCCTCCATATAATCCTTTATGTTTTCTCTACCAACATTTTCCCTTCAACACATCTCTGGCCCTTTGTAGCTCCTGCGCAAACATTGTGTCAAGTAACAGCAACCGATGCCTCTTTGTCTACTGCCTTATATGTATTATACCAGCTCATTTAGTATCCACCATTCTGAGGAACCATGTCAAGATGAATCATGTGAATTTTCAGTATCTATTACAGACTTTTTTATGTATACACTGTCATTCATCAAAACATATATATTTTAATCATTTATAAGCATAAACCTTTTATTCAAGTGTATCATCTCCTATGCATTAGAATTTATTGTCCTACTTCAAACACTTTAATCTCTGCCTCCATCGTTTTTGCTGAGAACTAGTTCATAGACTTTGCTGCACATGCAGTGTGTGCACCGTGTAAATGGATGGCACATTTTACTGGAGTCAGATTGACATAGTTCATGGAACTTATAAACTCTACGATGTGGCCACAGGCCCTTTGGCCCAGCAAGTCCACACCAACCCTCCTAAGTGTATCCCACCCAGACCCATTCTCCTACCCCTATTACTCTACACATAACCTCCACATCCCTGAACACTATGGTCGATTCAGCATGGCCAATTCACCTAAACCTGCATATCTTTGGTTTATGGGAGGAAACTGGAGCATCTGGAGGAAATCCATTGTGCTAGCGTTTTGCAAGATACATGTCGCCTTGCCTGAGGCGTGCTGACCTGCAGGGCAAGCTGCCTGGTTGTGTGCCAGCACTAATTGGCATAGTGATGCATGGGTGGTATGAGCGTGAAGGTAGGTGCTAATGAGAGGACGTGAGCAGCGCTCAGTCCAGAGTGTCTGCAAAGTGTCCCTGTTGCAGCTTTTCAAATCTAATCGTCAGTGCACTTTGTGGTGCAGGTCCATGCTTCATGGGTGGTTCAGTGCATTTGGTAAGATAGCAATCTGAGTATTAATGATGATGAGAGTTGGGTCAATAATAAGTCATTTAACAAGCAATAATTGAATGCTGATGTAGTTGTGTTGGTGGGACAGTGCCCAGAGTGCCAACAAGGTCAAAAATTGTCCTCCCACATTCATGGGAATGGCCTGGTAAACTCTGGACTCGATTACATGTTGACCATGCGGGTTCTTTCATGGCTCGATGTTCCTGGTCAGTGTAGATGCTCAATCAAAGTGGCTGAACGTGCATTGAGTTAATTTGACAAATGCAGGGATGACAACTGAAGAGCAGTGAACATCGTTCGCAATACATGGACTCCGGGAATAATGGGATGTCATTTCCCAGCAGGGAGTCAGAGTATTTCCTA
Organism: Chiloscyllium punctatum; assembly: GCF_047496795.1. Taxonomy (NCBI): domain Eukaryota; kingdom Metazoa; phylum Chordata; class Chondrichthyes; order Orectolobiformes; family Hemiscylliidae; genus Chiloscyllium; species Chiloscyllium punctatum. The sequence goes on from NC_092739.1 coordinate 53,699,812, forward strand.
ATGTCAAATTCGGCACATTAGGTCTGGTGGAAAGAGCAGTCCAAACATTAAAGGCCATCTTAACAACAGCCTACAGCGTCACTTAATGCCAAACTGTCCCAGTTCCTATTCGATTTTAGGACCACCATCATACAACGACAGGGATAGCTCCATCAGAGTTGCTGATGAGGAGAAGACTCTACACCAAGTTAAACCTAATATTCCCGACCTGAGAGAGAAGGGTGAGATGCAGCAGGAATGCCAATGCCAGCCACATGATTCTCCTAAGCGAGAGGGTCAGTTCACTTCAGAGGATGAAGTTTGGTGTTGAAATCACAAAAATGGTCCTTTATGGGTGAAGGGAAGTAAAGTGGGGACAGAAACAAAGGACACTGAGGAGAAAAGTGGAAGTCGAAGACAGAGGGACCAAAGATGAAAGGACCACATTTCACAATGATTCTACAAGGGCAATAAATGTCAAAATAAGAGCCTGAAGGCTCTGTGTCTCAATGTGAGGTGGATGAATTAACAAACAATTATTAATGAATATGGTGTAATTGGGATCAAAGAGACCTGGCTCCAGGGTGACCGAGGACGAGAACTCAACATTCAGGGTTATTTCATTTTCAGGAAAGATAGACAGAAAGGAAAGGGAGGTGGGGGAGCATTGTTGGTTAAGGAGTAGATTAACATAATAGTAAGGGATTAGCACTGATGATGTAAAATCAGTATGGGTGGAATTGCTGAACACCTTGATGAAAAAGACATAAGTGGGAGTTGTGTACAGATCACTAAACAGTGATGTTGGAGACTGTAGCAAATAGGAAATTAGAAATGCATGTCCTAAAGGTACAACAGTTATTATGGGTGACTTCAATCTACATATTGATTGGACTAACCAAACTGGTAGCATTGCAATGGAGAAGAACTTCCTGGAATGCATGAAAGATGGTTTCCTCAACCAATATGTTGCAAAGCCAGCTAGAGTACAAGCCATCCTAGACAGGGTATTGTGTAAGGAGAGGCTATTAATTAGCAACATGGTGGTGCGAGAGCCTTTGGGGAAAAGTGACCATAATATGGCAGAATTCTTCATTAAGATGGAGAGTGAAAGAATTAAATCTGAAACTAGGGTCTTGAATGTTAAAAAAGCTAACCTTGATGGTTAGCTTTAGCTAGGATAAGCTGGCTAAGAAAATCTAAGGGGTTGACAGTGGATAGACATATAAAGAACATATGGATGAACTTCAACAACTCTACAACCCTGTCTGGTATAAGAGTAAAACAGGGAAGGTGGCTCAACCATGGCCAACAAGGGAAATAAGGGATAGTGTTACAGCCAAAGAGGAGGCATGTAAATTGGCCAGAAAAAGCAGGAAACCTGAGGACTGGGAGAAATTTAAAATCCAGCAGAGGAGGACAAAGCATTTAATTCAGAAAGGGAAAATAGAATATGAAAGTAAGATTGCAGAAAAGATAAAAACTGACTGCAAAAGCTTCTCTAGATATGTGAAGAGGAAAAGACTGATGAAGACAAATGCAAGTTAGAATCAAATGAATTCCTAATGGCCAACAAAGAGGTGGCAGAGCAGGTGAACAAATACGTTGGATCTGTTTTCACTAGGGAGGGCACAAATAAACTTCAGGAAATGCTAGGGGTCAGATGGTCAAGCATGATGGAGGAACTGAAGGAAATTCTTATTAGCTAGCAAATGGAATTGGGGAATTTGATGGAATTAAAAACCATTAAGTCCCCAGAGATTGATGCTCTGCACCCCAGAATAGCTAAGGAAGTGAACTTAGAAATAGCAGATGCGTTAGTGATCATTTTCCAGCATCTGTAGATTCTGGAAGAGTTCCAATGGACTGGAAGTGAGCTAATGTAACTCCATTCTTTAAAAAAGGAGGGAGAGAGAAAATTGGGAATTGTAGGCCAGTGAGCTTAACATCAGTGGTGGAGAAAATGCTGGAGTCAATCATCAAGGATTTAATAACTGAGCTTTTGGAAAATGGTGACGGAATCAGTCCTAGTCAGCATGGATTCAGTAAAGGAAAATCATGCTTGAAGAATCTTCTAGAATTTGTTGAGAATGTGACTAGTAGTGTGGACAACAATGAATTAGTAGATGTTGTATATCTGGACTTCCAAAAGGCTTTTGACAATGTTTCACACAAGAGATTCGTAAGGAAAATTCAAGCTCATGGTATCGGAGGTAATGTATTGACATAGATCGAGAACTCATTGGCAGACAGGGAGGAGAGAGTTGGAATAAACATCTGTTGGAGTGACAGGCAGTGATGAGTGGGGTACTGCAGAGTTCAGTGCTGGGACGCCGACTCTTCACAATATACATTAATGATTTGGATGAAGGAATTGAATGCAATATCTCCAAATTTGCAGATAACTCTAAGCTGGGTGGCAGTATGTGCTGTGAGGATGATGCTAAGGGCTGGAGGTGACTTGAAGAGACTGGCTGAGTGGGCAAACACTTGGCAAAAGCAATAGGACGTGGATAAATGTGAGGTAGCAAAAACAGGAAGGCAGATTATGGTGTGAATAGTAGCAGTTTAGGAAAAAGTGAGGTGCAACGAGACTTGGGTGTCATGTTGGGACAGTCGCTGAAGGTTGGTATCCAGGTTCAGCAGACAGTGAGGAAAGCTAATGGCATGCTGGCCTTCATAATGAGAGGATTTGAGCATCAGAGTAAGAATGTCTTGTTGCAGTTATACAGGGCCTTGGTGAGGTCACATTTTGAGTTTTATGTGCAGTTTTGGTCTCCTAGTCTGAGGAAGGACATTCTTACCATTGAGGGAGTCCAGTGAAGGTTCACCAGACTGATTCCGGGATGGCAGAACTGACATTGAGGAAAGACTGGATTGATTCAGCTTGTAATCAGTGGAAATTTAGAAGAATGAGGGGGGATCTCTTGGAATTGTATAAAATCCTGACGGGACTGGACAGGCTAGAGGTGGGAAGAATGTTCCTGGTGTTGGGAAAGTCCAGAACGAGGGGTCATGGTCTAAGAATAAGGATAGGCCATTCAGGAATGAGATGAGGAAGAATTTCTTCACTCAGCGAGCTGTCATCATATTGAATTCTGTCCCACAGGAAGCTATTGGGGCCAGTTCATTAGATGTATTAGAGAAGGAGCTGGGAATGGCCCTTGCAGATAAAAGGGATCAAGGGGTATGGGGAGAGGGTGGGACTGGGATACCAGAATTGCACAATCAGCTGTCATCATATTGAATGGCGGTGCAGGCTCAAAGGGCCGAATGGCCTACTTTAGCACCTATTTTCTATGTTTCTATGTTTGGCGCACGGACAAGTCCCATGACTTACAATGTTTGGGTAGGTGATACAGTCCTGAACAAATGCATGGATCACCTAAAAGCTATTACCTTGCAAACAGTGCAGAGGCAAAACATACCTGGCCCCTCAGAACAGCCAGAAGGTCTGTCAGAAACTGTGGGTTCTCCTCCTCTGTCTAGGGTGGAGGAAACTGCAGAATCTGAGATGCATGCAGCCTCGTTACTGTTACAGCTGGAAAAAAGATGAGGAAACTCTCCCAAGCAGATCCAGTTGCAAGAGATAGGCTATGGCCCAGTACATGCTGCCCATGTCAGAACCCGAGTCAGAGGAACCGTACTTGGGGTGAAAATATTGCTGGAAAACTCACAAGGGAAAGACCAGGCCTTTGTCCCCAGACTTTGGGGGGGATGGATGTAGTGATTGGTGATTATGAGATCTTTGATTGGGGTTATTAACCTAGGCCAATCTGGAAGCCCTGGCTGACCAATATTAACAGGGGAATTGCCCTTTGATGTGAAGGGCAGTGCTTGTCACTGGCCACTCGGGTGTTTTTCCTATCTTCCTGGTGGTGGAAATTGAATAAAGATTTGTGCACTTTGTGTCCTTCACTGTGTTTTACACCTGTGCACACACACACCATGGGTGCTGGGGATAAAATAAGCACTACCGCACTTAGGCAGTAGTGTGGGGGTGTAAAAAAAAAGGAGAAGAAAAAAAAGAAAAAAAAGACGAAAAAAATTAACAGGGGAATTGCCCTTTGATGTGAAGGGCAGTGCTTGTCACTGGCCACTCGGGTGTTTTTCATATCTTCCTGGTGGTGGAAATTGAATAAAGATTCGTACACCTTGTGTCTCTCACTGTGTCTCACACCTGCACACACACGCCATTGGTGCTGGGGAAAAATAAGCACTACCGCAGTTAGGCGGGAGTGTGGGGGTAAGAAAAAAAGAAAAAAAAAAAGGAGCGTAGCATTGCCTTTTGTGAAGGGCACTGCTTGTCACTGGCCACTCGGGTGTTTTCCTTTTGGGAAAAAAAGTTAACAGGGGAATTCAGAATGTCCTCAGTTCAGGTGACTGACTTTGAGCTGACTGACAATTGGCAGTGTACTGTGCATGTGTAAATAAAGGGTGACTGTGATGGGATACCAGCCTCTGTGCAGTTATTTTGTCCCCTCGATTGGCAACTCACTGCTGCCTACTGAAAAACTTGCCACTTCAGTTTGTAAAAGAGTAAACAAGTAAAAGATGTTGATGAAGCCAAAAATCCCACCATGGTCCATGTTACACTTTTCTTTTTAAGATTCTGTCCTTTAACTCTGTTTTTCCTTTCTCTGTCCATGATTTTGGTCTGTTGCACATTTACACATTTACAAAATACATATTTTGGTCTGTTTTTCAAATAATAGCTTGAGAGATTAAAACATAGATGTTTTCAATTTACAAATGCTTCCTTTCCACATTCTCGAACTCTAAATACATTCCCCTCTGGACTAATCCCATCTACTTGCTTATGGTCCATATCCCTCTATTCCCTACCTGTACATGTGTCTAAATACCTCTTAAAAGTTGTTCATGTATCTGCTTTTACCAGCTCCCCTGCAGCACATTCCACACACCAACTACCCTCAGTGTAAATCTCGCACATCTTGTTTAAACTTTCCCCCTCTCACTATAAACCTATGTCCCCTAGTATTTGACATTTCAATCCTAGGAAAAAGGTTCTGACTATCTACCCAATCTATCCTCTCATAATTTTCTGTACTTCTACAAATATTATACGTCCACCTACAACACTCATGTAGTTGATCTAATTTAAATTCTGACATGGATTAATTTTCAGCCACATATCATCGCATATATATTAAAAATTACACTGGTTACTAAATGCATGCTGCATCCGAGATCAGATGGAATACACTCCTCCTTCTGACTCATTCTCCTCCTAACGAGTAATTGGTAAACATCACACTGTCAGGGCATTATCTAGCTAAAACAAATAGATTTGTTTGCAGGTAAACTAATTAGAATTGCTGGGGCATATGCATGGAAAAATATTGACAGAGCTGGCTAAAACGTAATTTTCTTAAATTTGTGTTTTGTGTTGTTTGCTATGCAATTCAGATATTGCACAATACAGTCTTCATAGACTGAAAGTCTTTCAACAGAATGATATGGCCTGCTTTATTACTACATAGGTCCAAAACACCCAAGTGCCAATTTTAAACTATTTCGTGAACTCAAGATATTGATCTTCAGAACATAATGATCTTTCATGGAATGAACTGAGTTAAAGATATCGATCTGCAGTATATATTCTAGGCAAGAAGTCACTGAAGAACAGGCTGTCAATCAATCAAGTTGAAAGACACTATGATACTTCTTGCAATCCATATTTATGAGAATTACAATTGTTCCATAAGCAAAAAATATTTTGAATTCCTCCCGGATCAAAACACCAGTGACTGACTCAGCTGAGCTATAAAGCATTTGTCTGTGTTGCTGTCCGCTTGAGTCAAAAACACAATGCAGAACATTCATGGGGGACGTTCATCTTGGGTGGCAGCAATAAAGTAAATTAAAACAGAAATGAAGTGGAAATGGAAATCAGATTGAGTGTAAACCCAGCTGACAGTTGCTATCATTACTTTTGTGTTCCCACCCAAGTCAAACTTCAACCTTCCTAAGGATGTAATTTGACATGCTTTTATACTTAATCATAGAAGGAGGCCATTTGCCCAACAGGTTTGTTACTGGCTCATTGACAGAGTAGTTGCGGTATTTTTACATCTGTGCATTTTGTGCATAAGCCTTTCAGTTCTTTCAAGCACCTGCCTTTTAAAATCATTTATGAAATCAACAGCCATCAATCTTTCAGGTGCAGTATCCCAGAAACTAATGACTTTTAAGTGATAACATTTCCCTAATCTCCATACTTGATGTTTTTCCATTGATTTCAAATCAATGTCACATACCTATTAATCCACTTGTCAGATGGGATAAATTTTACTATTCATTTGAACAAAATCTCATATAATTTTGAAATGTCTCAAAAGTCACTTCCTAACATTTTCTGCTCAATATTAAACAGTTCTAACTTTTAAAAGCTTTTCCCATCACTGATGAACCACATCCCTGATAATATCTCGGTAAACTGCAAATGAATTATTTCTAATCCCTTTACATTTGCCTTGAATTGGGGTACCCAGAATTGTCCATAGGACTCCAGTCCAGGCCTAATGACTGATTTATAAAAGTTCTAGCACAATCACTTTCATTTTCCTATTTTATTCTTCTACTTAATGTTAGCTCAAGTAGACCATTTGTTTTTTGTTTTAACTACATTATCAACTTACAATGTAACCACTAAGAATTTGCTGTATATGGATACAAAGGTATGTGATCTATTATTTTCAAAATCATGCCCTTCATTGTACGCAATAGCAAAGTATATTGTTATATGTTTTATATGTATTTATATAAATATAAAATGTACATATTTATCTATTTGCTGTACTTCCCCAATTTGTATAGTTTCACACTTTTCCCCATTTAACTCCATCTCCCATTAAATTATTCTGTTGAAATAATCATGAGATGGTAACTATCCTCATTATGTTTTCCTACTTTTCCAAGTTTTGTATTACCTGGAATGTTAATGATGCTGCTTCCAACACCCAGGATTACAAAAGTGCAAAAGGTACTGAATCAAAATCAAAGGGGCACCACTGAAAACTATTCCCAGATCTGAGTGTATTGATCACGATCACTTTCCACTTAATAGCATAGGATTCTATTTTCTCAAAGGTTTTCTGTGTTACAGTTTATCAACCTTTTCTGCTGCCTCATGGAAAAAATCCTATTAAGTTAGACATGATTTACCTTTGACAAGTCTCTGCTGACTTTTCTTGACTTTGGACATTGCTAACTAAGTCAGCACTGATTACCCATTCCAATTGTCCTGGAGAATGTGGAGGTGAGCTGCTTTTTTGAACCAAGACAGGCTAGGGGTTGAAGCTGCATGCACAGAAATGTTGAGAAGAAAGTTCCAGGAATTTGACTCAGTGACAGTGAAAGAATGATAATATTCTTTCAACTTAGAATGGTGTGTGGCTTAGGTGGGACCTTGAGGTGGTGACATTCCCATGTATCTGCTGCCCTCTCCTCTGGGTGATAACCGCTATGAGTTTGGGGAGGTTGCTGTCTAAGAAACCTAGGGAAGTGGCTGCAATGCCTCATGTCAATGGGACACACAGCTGTTACTGAGGATCAGTGATGAAGGGAGTGAATGTTGAAGATGGTAGATGGAGAGCAAGTCATGTGAACTGTGTTATGCTGGATTGTGTCAAGCTTTTTGAGTGTTGTCGGAATTGCACTCATCTAAATGAATAGAAAGTATTCTATCAAACTCTTGACTTTTGCTTTGTGGACAGTGGACAGGGTTTGGAGCATCAGGAGGTGAGTTACCCATTACAAAATTCCTTGCCTCTGACCTGCTGTTATAACCACAATATGTCTATGGCTGGCCAGGTTAAGTTTCTGGTTAGTGGTAATGTCCAAAATGTTGATAACGGGAGATTCAGAAATGGCCATGATCTTGAGGATCAAGAGGTGGCCAGATTCTCTCTTCTCTGGGGAGTCAATAAGTGAGTTACTCACTACATTAGTCCTAAGCTCTGATCTGCTCTTGTAGCCACTGTTTATGTGGCACATGCAGTTGAGTTTCTGGACAATCAACCTTAAAGATGCTGATAGTGAGCAATCCAGTGATGATAATGCTATTGAATGTCAAGGGGTGCTTCTTTGAGATGGTCATGCCCGACACTTTGGGACAGGACATATCCAGAGATGGTGATGGTACTGTTTGGGACATTATCTGTAAGGTATGATTCCTTGAATATGACGATGTCAGACTCTTGCTTGACTGGTCTGTGAGACAGCTCTTCCAATTTCAGCACTAATCCCCAGATGATGGTAAGCTGGACTTTGCTTGGTCCACAGGACTGTTTCTGCCATTGTATTTTCCAGTGCCTAGGTCAATGTTAGGTGGTCCATTTGGTTTCATTTTTTTGTTGAGACTTTGTTCTGATTGATACAACTTAGTGGCTTAATAGGCCATCTCAGAGGGCAGTTGAGAGATAACCATATTGTTATGAATCTGGAGTCACATGTAGTCCAGACCAGGTACAGATGGCAGATTCCTTTTCCTGAAGGACATCAGTGATTCAGATGGGTTTTTGTGACAATTAATTCATAGCCATTGGTAGATCTTCAATCTCAGTTTTTTTGTTATATAGAATTTAATGGTAGGATTTGAACCTGGGTCTCCCAAGCATTAGCTGAGTTTCTGGATTCATAGTCTAGCGATAGTATCACTACGCCATTGCCTCCTTTGAATTAGTTTTTTAAAAATTGACAATGGTCAGAGAACATTTTCACTTCTGACCTAGTGATGGAACAAAGTCAATGATGAGACAACTGAGGCAACTGAAGATGGCTGGGCCTAGGACTCTACCCTGAGAAACCTCTGCAGTGACACTCTAGGACTGAGATAAATGGCTTTCAACAATCACAAACAACGTCCTTTGAGTTAGGTATGACTCCAACCAGTGGAGTCCTGATTCCCATTGACTTCAGTTTACTCAAGCTCCTTGATACTCCACTCAATGAAATGCTGCCTTGATGTCAAGGTCTGCAATATTGGGACGTTTCCTGAGTAATAGGTTTCATTGGTTTTCTGTTTATGACAGCATTAGATTCCAAGAAATATGCTGTGAAATGTGACCTGAGGTTGTTATGGAGGTGAAGAGCTAAGATGTATAGGGTAAACATAGGGGTGGAATGATGGTGCAGTGGTTCGCACTGCTATCTCACAGCAACAAAGACCTGGGTTCCCTTCCATCCTTGGGGGCTACCTTTGTGGAGTTTGCACGTTCTCCCTGTGTCTGTGTATGCTTCCTCCCATAGTCCAATGATGTGCAGGTTAGGTAGATTAGAGATGGTAAATGCAAGGTTACAGGAATAGGGTGGGGAGTTTGGTCTCGGTGGGATGCTCTTGGTCCAGACCCGATTGACCAAGTGGTCTCTTTTTGCACTGTAGGGATTCTATAATTCTATAAACAGAAAGCTAATTGAAGTGCTATTGAATCAGCATGTGTTTTTTGTTTGGCAGTTCAGACTCACTAAAACTCTGTGTGAGTCAGCAAACAAGGTTCTCTCTGAATGGAATCATTTTGCATTTGTAATGAACCTAGGACTCTAAGAATAGGGTTACTGCATGTTTGGACACTTGGAAAGAATAGAGAGCTGAAGACAGAAAGGGTGAGTGATTGTAGATTGGACAAGACCGATTGCTGTTGTTTCAGTTTTCCAGATCCCTTATAGGGAATTGGAGGAGGGAGTGTCTGGGAATTTCATGCCTTCGGAATTGTCATGACCCAGATGAATGAGGTCCACCTTGGTAATGGTTATTTTGCCCAGGGACATCAGACAGTATTGAGCAATTCATCAATGTAACTCAAGGGCCAAACTGATTAAATGGGGAGTGAGGGTCTTACACAGTGATGGCCAAATTTCAAAAACTCTTGTAAAGTTATGCCTCTAGGAGGATTGTAAGATTATGCACTAAAAATGGTTTCCAACAACTTATGCATCACAATTAATGGCAGGCTGCCTGATTTGATGTTTTCCCATTCAACTTTATCCTGTACTGTGAAGGTTTCCCCTTTTATTGGCATTAAGCTCAAAATAGGTGGTTAATTGCTCTTCAGCTAATGACTAAAATGATCTTTTTCCCTAGTTTAGCAATTTTACTATTGATATTTTCTGGTCTCTTTCTGTAATTATTTTGAAGTGAACTATATTGCAATTGCAGTTAGCTAGATTATCTCTGACTGTGACACATTCCACTTGTGCTTCATTTGCCTAAACCAGTTCCAAAATCATTCCTTTCCTTGTTGGAACGGAGGTAAATTGAATGAAAAAGTTCTTTTGAGTGCATATCCGAAATGTTCCCCATTTCCAACTCTATCAGTACGTTTCCTCAGTCTATTCTAGGTTATTTAAAGTTTCCTAATGCTACCACTCAACTTTTGTAACATGTCTTAAACATTTGCTGCAAATTTGCTATCTGCCTTCTCTTCACCACTTAGAGCTCTATTCTTTAAAAAAAGCCCAGGAATAAACAGTTCTCCACCTTTGTTCCTCAACTCAAGCTAAATATATTCAGCTTTCAAAGGTTTATAAATACTTTCTATTTAGAAGTGTACTGTCTTCCTGAATCAATACTGCTGGTATTCCTCCTTATCTTTATTTTTCTATCATGCATACTAGGAATTCATTTCTGGTCTTGTTTGAGCCAAATCTCTGTTAATACAACCACATTGTAACCTCACTTAGCAATGTGTGTCTGCAGCTCATTAACCTTATAGTTACACTATGGGCATGACAGATATTCTCAACATACAAACAAAACAACTATTGTCAGTTAAGGTAGGAATAATTGGAGCAGTGCCCAGTTACTTACTAGCCAGGACATTACAAATTTACAAAAAACTGCTTACATTTTACAGACTGCAGTTTTGATGTTGGTGTTCAATAGGCACGAACACTTTGTGACTTAAATCTAATTATTTTCAGCTTACCTTGTACATATCAAATGGTTGGCATATCTGAAGACTACTACAATGTGTACTTTAATCTTCAACTTGAAGTGCTACATTAAAACATTCAGCATTAGAGATTTGAATAGTATCAAAATTATAGAAATCATAAAATCATATAGATTGCACCTAGAATGCCAGTACTAAAAGCTGGCATGATAGAAATTTGTCTCCACCTGTTTTTGGATGTGGAGGTCATGATTCACAAATAACCTACACCTATTGCCATACAGCAGGCAACACATACACTTCACATTGCCTCCTTATGTACCTGCTCATAGCATTGGACTGATTGCCTCTGCACTGCTGAATGTCTGAGTGCTCATAGGTCTCTTAGAGGGGATCTGTTCTTAACATTATGTTTCAATTCTGAGGAAGGGAAATGGGACATAGGACAGCCAAAGATTGAGGTATGGACTTTGCAAGCCTTATGATGGATACAGACAGAATAAGATAAAGCATGATCTTTATTTCTTCAGGGATTTGGAGAACGACAGGGAAGCAGGAGGTGGTAAAATGGTGCCCACAGAACATCTTTCCCAGCATGAGGCACTGTATGGGCATTGATGGAAGTGGCTAGGCATTCTGGCTCCCTTAGCTCTGCTTTCAGCCATGTTCCAGATCTGAATTTTGCTTCTGAACTTCTGGTATCACAAAGTAATATTGGTGATAGCTAATCTGCAATGTGTATTAATTAATGTTTTCATTGAATCTAACAGAAAATTGTTGGAGTTGTGTATATAAATGTGCTGTTGTTTCACTATTGTCCATTTTCTGCCAGGGACCGAGACCAATTTCATCCTTAAAATAAATCATGGGTTTGATTTTACACAACACCAATAGTTGGGAAAGCTAATGCATCAAACCATAAAAGACATTTCTATGACATTGGCAGATCACCTATTGCCTGGCCTGCCCTATCCAGCTTACCTTGCTAAATGTACCAGAGAATGGGTCAGGTGGGCATCCAAACCGAGGACCACTGAATCCTTTAAGTTGGCATTGAAGGGTCTCACCTCACTGCTGCTCAGATTTAATGAGCTGCAGGAGAGGCCAGTGTAATACTCAGCCTAGTAGTTTGACTATCTGGCCTGCTTGCCAGTTCGAAAAGGATGAGGGCTCTCTGTGATCGCTGACATGATCCTTGAGAACTTGTCCTCAATGTCCTTGTTCCTGATGCAGGTCTGCCAGCCTCTGATTGGCTAGAAGCTCAAACAGGTAGAACTTGATCCTGAAGAGGGGCTGAACTCTCATCTCAAAACAACTAAAGGCCAAAAAAATAAAATGGCACAAGTCAGTCAAGCAGAGCAGGGCCACCGCTGTTCTGACTCACTGGGGTAGCACACTTGGAATCAAGTCCCACTATTTCTGGAGTTGTCACAAAAGTTGAAGATTTTATAAGGTTCACAAACCTTGTCAATTTACCCAACTTTCAGACCTAGAGTGATACAAAGCATGGTCTATGCTAAATAAATTTAAAATGAAATTGTATTACAAGTAATTAGACTCCCTCTACAAGCAAATAGTTATAAACCATACTAATTAAAACTCTAATCCTCTTATAAACTCTCCCTTTCTCATACACACACAAACAAGCAAGGTAAACTAGTTTATAGACAGAGGAATAAAATTGGAAAGGTAGCCCATTTTTATTTGTACTGCTTCTATGTTTGAGATGGTCTTTATAACTCTTCTGCTGCTGGTCAACATGCTGCTTCTGGATGCTTCCATTGGTTGGTAAGAGACACAATTGTTTGGAGAGGAATTTCTTAAGTGTGTACAAGACAATTTTCTGATTCAGTATGTGGATGTACCTACTAGAGATGGTGCAAAATTTGACCTATTCTTGGGAAATAAGGCAGGGCAGGTGACTGAGGTGTCAGTGGGGGTGCACTTTGGGGCCAGTGACCGTAATTCTATTTGTTTTAAAATAGTGATGGAAAAGGATAGACCAGTTCTAAAAGTTGAAGTTCTAAATTGGAGAAAGGCCAATTTTGACGGTATTAGGCAAGAACTTTCGAAAGCTGATTGGAGGCAGATGTTTGCAGGTAAAGGGACGGCTGGAAAATGGGAAGCCTTCAGAAATGAGATAACAAGAATCCAGAGAAAGTATATTCCTGTCAGGGTGAAAGGGAAGGCTGGTAGGTATAGGGAATCCTGGATGACTAAAGAAATTGAGCGTTTGGTTAAGAAAAAGAAGGAAGCATATGTCAGGAATAGAGAGGATAGATCGAGTGAATCGTTAGAAGAGTATAAAGGCAGTAGGAGTATACTTAAGAGAGAAATCAGGAGGGCAAAACGGGGACATGAGATAGCTTTGGCAAATAGAATTAAGGAGAATCCAAAGGGTTTTTATAAACATATTAAAAACAAAAGGGTAACTAGGGAGAGAATAGGTCCCCTCAAAGATCAGCAAGGCGGCCTTTGAGTGGAGCCACAGAAAATGGGGGAGATACTAAATGAATATTTTGCATCAGTATTTACTGTGGAAAAGGATATGGAAGATAAAGACTGTAGGGAAATAGATGGTGACATCTTGCAAAATGTCCAGATTACAGAGGAGGAAGTGCTGGATGTCTTGAAACAGTTAAAAGTGGATAAATCCCCAGTACCTGATCAGGTGTACCCGAGAACTCTGTGGGAAGCTAGAAAAGTGATTGCTGGGCCTCTTGCTGAGATATTTGTATCATCGATAGTCACAGGTGAGGTGCAGGAAGACTGGAGGTTGGCAAACGTGGTGCCACTGTTTAAGAAAGGCGGTAAAGACAAGCCAGGGAACTATAGACATTTAAGAGGCAATTGGATGGGTATATGAATAGGAAGGGTTTGGAGGGATATGGGCTGGGTGCTGGCAGGTGGGACTGGATTGGGTTGGGATATCTGGTCGGCATGGACGGATTGGACTGAAGGGTCTGTCTCCATGCTGTGCATCTCTATGACTCTATGACTCTAAGGTAGACAGGCAGTGGGCTAGAAGAACACAGAAAGCCAGATAGCACCAGGAGGTGAAGAAGTTGACATTTCGGGTGTAACTCTTATCGAGTCATAGAGATGTACAGCATGGAAACAGACCCTTCGGTCCAACCCATCCACACCGACCAGATATCCCAACCCAATCTAGTCCCACCTGCCAACACCCGGCCCATATCCCTCCAAATCCTTCCTATTTATATACCCATCCAATTGCCTCTTACATGTTGTTCCTCTAATTTTCAGTTTGATTCATTATGAAGGTAACTGGGGGTTATACCTTCCCCTGCAACTAGAAAAGATGCAAAACCTGCCAGTACACAACCCCCCCTCACCTCCATCCTGGGCCTTAAACAGTCCTTCCAGGTGAGACAGGTTCACCTGCCTCTCTTCCATCCTAGTTTACTGCATCAGGTGCTCCCAATATGGTCTTCTCTACATCGAGGAGAGTGTACGTAAATTTAGGGAACGGTTCACCGAGCATTTCAGCCAGGCCCGCAGGGGCCTACCAGACCTCCCAGTCACCGCCCATTTTAATTCCCCTTCCCACTCCCTTTCTGATATGACCACCCTTGGCCTCCTCCATTGCCACAATGAACCAAACTGCAAATTGAAGAATCTTCCGCCTGGCACCTTAAAGCCAGGAGTCTCAACATTGAGTTCTCCAGTTTCAAATAATCTTCTTTCCGACTCCCTAACCAGTCCCTCCCACTACCTTCCACCCCTTCCTGCCACCTACAAGATTCATCCCTCCCATTGATAAACTAGGTCATACGCTCTACCTGTCTCCACCTATATCCACCTCACCACCTTGTCCCCCCACCCCCTTTATTTGCAGCTCACCCCACACCCACCACCAGTTCTGAATAAGGGTTACACCCAAAACATCAACTTCTCCACCTCCTGATGCTGCCTGGCTCCCTGTGTTCTTCCACTCTCCAGCCTGTCTACTTTGGATTCCAGCATTTGCAGTTTTTTTTGTCTCTAACCAAGAGAGCCAAGGTGGTTGGCTCCATTGAAAAAAGTCTCTGACTTATTAGTCAAAAGTCACAGCTCACAATTACTCTTGCAGGAAAGATAAACTGGTTTTCTTTAGGTTTACAGTCAGTTTTGACTACAGAGATCAGATAGACTGCTCCTGGAGAGAACATAACACTCTGCTCTCACCGTGTATAACTTATTCCCAGCTTCAAACTGTTCATTTACCTGAGAATCATTTACATAATTACTGGCAGGCAAAATGTCTCTTTCATTGATAACTCATCATTTGTCCTTAAACCCATCAACTCCATCTTGTGAAGAATAGCTTCATCTGTATACCCCTCAGCTCTGAATCACCTGCAAGTCCAACTCCAATTTCTCCTTGTTCAGACAATTGTTTACAGAGGCCTGACATGGGTGTTAAGTTATTTGTTTACAAATCTGCAGCCACTATATTAAACACTTTTAAAAATACTTTTTTTCATTTCTGTCCACAGAGTTTAAAACACAAAATAAACAAACAGGGTCCTTGTACACCTGATATTTACTTTGGGAAATAAGGATACACATGAACTTAATGTGATGGAAATAATGCATGGACTTAGTTGATCCCAGAAGCTTTTATCAGAGTCAGTTCCTCATCATTGCACTGATTCTAACAGAAGTGTGTGAAAATGGATACTCAGGCAGGTTTTCAGCAAAGTTATAGCAATTGAATAAATACCGCCCTTAGGTAATCATACTCAACTGTTGTTTCAAATAGTCAGACCTTTAACAAGTTAAAAACAAAGACTGCAGATGCTGGAAACCAGATTCTGAATTAGTGGTGCTGGAAGAGCACAGCAGTTCAGGCAGCATCCGAGGAGCAGTAAAATCAACGTTTTGGGCAAAAGCCCTTCATCAGGAATACAGGCAGAGAGCCTGAAGGGTGGAGAGATAAGTGAGAGGATGGGGAGGGGTGGGGGGGAGAATATATAGCATAGAGTACAATAGGTGAGTGGGGGAGGGGATGAAGGTGATAGATCGGGGGGGAGGGGGGAGTGGATAGGTGGAAAAGAAGATAGGCAGGTAGGTTCAGGATCTTTAACAAGTACCTGGAGTTGTAAAGTCATATTTTCAGGACATTATTTTATTGCTAATTTGGATAGCTATAAAAATTATCTTAAGAGTGTAGATCTGCCATGCTTATCACAGGCAGTCACCTCGATCTTCCACTAATGGCATCAATAATAATTTGAAAAGGTCAGTGGTAATCCCTGGATGTACTCAGTTCCTGAGTTAGAAGAGGTCCTAGTTAAAGATGTTCCATGAGGTGATAACACTCCTCACAGTGATGAGCATGCGTTTGTATTATACACAACATTACTGCCCAATCCTAGTCATCAGGTAGTATACTGCTCAATCACCTTTGAAAGGCATGTGAAATAAACTTTATTATGACTTTGTTATAACACATTAAATATTATTAAATGTAAAAGGAATAAATGCTCAAAGCTGTTAAATGCTTCTATTGATTCGGTTCAACAGTTTTACAAGAGTAAAATGGACACACTTCACTCTTCAACCTTGAGCCCAAATGTTAACATTTCTTCTTCTCATCAAGGCAAGAATTACAATTCTGATAAAACATGGACGATCCATATTACATTGTGACTTCTAAAGCTAATGAACAGATGACAACTATTATATAATATGTAGAATGCATGCTGATTGAATTCCAATTTTGGACATGTGCTTTTAATGTTTACTCTACAGTGCCTTCTTATCAAACTTTACAGTACTTTTTCCATTGAAGTGCCACAATGCAGTTGTACTTTTTTAAAATATCCATTCGATTTCTACTGTCATGTTTCTACTCTGACTAAAACTACTGGTAGCACTGACTTTTTCTAAAAAAACTCTTTTTTACACTGATTCCACTCTCCTGATTGAGAGGCACTTTGTTTTTAATTGGAGATAATAGACCATCTGTTCTGTCAGTTTAAGCAAATGAAGCTGGAAGATTTTGTTATAACATCTGTAACCATCATTAATGCTTGGTGAGGTTCTACAAGCTGAGAAGCCCTTGACTGAGAGCCGAGAAACCTATTAATCTGTTGAAACAGCTCAGCTCCAGGGAAAACTTCAGCTGATTGACAGCTCTGGCTCTCTGAACTTTTCTTGTAATTTCACAATTTTTATTTAAACTAAAGTAAGAGGTTTCAAGAGTTTGCAGTTTTTGTTACTGATACTTTACAGGGTTATGATAATGAATCCTTTCACTGAGATGCAGTAAAATGGAATTTGTTTTTAACAAATGGAAAGTAATGAATAACTGACTACTACTTTTAAAGCTTTTCTTCACATTTTGTTGTCCCTACACAGTTCACTGCTTTCATCCAATATATAATGTTTTGGCATGGAAATGTTACAGCTTTGAAGGAGGTGTGAGGGTAGTGGAGCATGACTGTGATGATAGCCTGGCATGGGACATAAGGGGCCATAATATGTGTCTGGTAGGACATGAGTTGTTCTGCATAGGGCATTGGGACTTTGTGCATAATACTGGGAGAGCAAGGTAGAGCGACTTACTCTTTTCATTATAACTGGGAGGACTGCCTCAACACTAAGGCAAGCCTTTTAAACAGCCCCTGAGTCACTGTCTCAGAACTCTTTCCCATATTCGCTGGCCCAGCTACAGCATGAACCTGCTCCTGGTATTGAAGATCATGCCTCCAGGTCCATTTTCTTCCAAGTTAAGCAGAGCTGGGAACTTTTCTGAAATCCACTTCCTGTCTCAAGAATGAAAATCCAAGCCAATGTATTTGAGTTTAGTGCTTCATTGTATTTTGACAGACTTACTTTGTAATCCAACGATTTTCAAATAATTTCCATTGCTACTGCATGGTTGCTGAGGCCCGTACATGGTGCATACTAAGTAAGTGCCTACAACATATGCACAAGGCATGAAGGGTGTATGTGGATGACATGGTTAATCTGAGTGGGCATTTACAACATGAATGATCTGACTGGGCATGGATTGCACATGGGGTAAGCATGGATGAAAGGGAAGAAGGGTAAGGTTGAGGGGCTGAATTGCCGTGATGACTGCAGCCTTCCATCTGTCCAGCCTCTGGGCCAACATTCTTCATGTACTCCATGTCGGTTCTGCAAAGCTTGAGTAAAAAAAGAAATCCTCAGCAAACTGTCACAAAGGTTATGTGTGCATTTTGAAAGGCGCAGAACTGAACTGGTTTGATTTTCACAAGTCCATTGGAAAATCTGGCTTTAGATCTATGTTTTTACCTACTTCCTTGTTTGTCCTCACATTTCCTTGCAATAAGTTGCACTTGCAGGGCATTCCACTTCTGATCAGCCATGTTTCTTTTTGCTCCGGAAGTAATTTTTTGGGTAGTGCCAGAAAGCCATGGTAGGGAACTTTCTGCTCATCCACAGTACCCACTGTGCCAACCCACACTGCAGTGTAGTAGGCCTGTAATTTCAGACTGCAGTCCAAAAATCCTCATTATTTTTCAGCAATGTTTTTATGGATCAGAAACTCCTTTCATCTTCGATGCATCATTGAAGATCCAGGATAAAAGTGGAGATTAGGAATTTACTTAATGGATCTTGTTTCCTGAGTGTGTTCTATTTTAACTAACTGCCAACAACATGTCTTATGAAATAAATAGATGTTTATGAGAATTCATAGTTTTCAGTAAGTGTCAGGACTTCTTCTTGTAGGTAATTTAAAACCACTGTAATACTTCCCTCATGCTCTTTGACAGATTTGCCATGGTCTAAGTTGTTAGAAATGTGACATGTTGCTTCAGTAAGATGTCGGATCTTTGGAAAATTCCCAGCACTGATCTTATAGCAAATTGAAAATGATTTAAACAGTAAATGTCATTAGTAATTTTGACGCCACTTCCAAAGGCATCTACTAAAAATGGTGTTGCTGTCCAATTTTCTGATTATGGTACTGATGGAAAATTTTACCAAACTTTCATCTACTGAGGCCATTGAATCAGTTTCCATCATACAGCCAATGCAATTATTTCAATGAGTTTTAGAGTGCTGAGAAGTGGTAAGAATGGAATATCATGGGATAAACATACAGCTTACTTTACAGTATCCAATGAGTGACATGTTTTCTGTGCTTTGGACACTTTGACCAGTTTATGACCTACAGGGCAACTTTTTCACACAGAGGGTGGTATGTGTATGGAATGAGCTGCCAGAGGAAGTGGTGGAGGCTGGTACAATTGCAACATTTAAGAGGCATTTGGATGGGTATATGAATAGGAAGGGTTTGGAGGGATATGGGCCGGGTGCTGGCAAGTGGGATTAGATTGGGTTGGAATATTTGGTCAGCATGGACGAGTTGGACCGAAGGGTCTGTTTCCGTGCAGTGCATCTCTATGACTCTATGACTCTATGACTCTATGTCGCAAAACACTACTCAAGTACTCTTGTTGATGAGGCAAACAAATGGACACAGAATTTGGTTTGCAGTTCAACTCGATTTTATTAACAAAATACTCCTACTTAAAAGCATCATGTAAGCCTTTCCAAAATTCCCACAAAATTTACTCTCTATCCAGCTCTATCCATCTGGGAAAGGATATTACCCACAACAATCCATGTATTGGAGCTGGTCCATTAGAATCTCCTTCCTCTCTGATGTAGGGTTTACTCTCTTCTCTGAAGGTTGGTGCCTGCAGGTCAGGGCGGATCTTCTTCTGGGTCTTCTTGAGTTGTGCATGATCTTCTGCCATGAGTCTTACTTTGAAACCTCACTGAGGTGGTGGCATCCAGGTGTGTTTTTTTTTCCTGCTGCTCGCCCAACTTTCTGGAATGCTCTGTGGCCTTTGGCCAATGGTGTCATGAGTGGGGTTCAAAGCATCCAATGGGATTGTGCCAACACCTTTCACTGTTTACTGGTGTTAAATGTACTTCCTCAGGCACTGGCTGGAAGTCAAGGTGCAAGAAATTCTGATCAACACTTCTCCAATACAAATCCTTGAGCTACTTGTTTCCTCGAAGCAGATAGCTTCTGGCTGTTGTTTAATTTAATTTGGCCATTTTTCTGATAGGCCTGATTTCTCCAGCTTTGGGGGAAATTAAAATGTGCAATTGCGGGCCTCTGATCGCTTGACCACAGTCTCTCCTGTTAATACCTTGAAGTATCCAGTAAAGACAGAATCACACTCTCAATGCAGGCACATACCAAGACTCAGACAGATAGCCAACTCCCTGATTACTTGGGATTCTCATTGTACAGAGACAATAACACCCTACACACTATCTTCCCATGAATAAGCTAATTTTTAAAAAAATGAGAATTAGCCACTTTTACATGCAATGGCTCACCCTTACACCTCTTTGGCAATCAACAACACTGGATAGAGTAAAAGTCATGCTATGCAAGAATTTACATAGTTCTTTTGCAATACGGTCGCATGTTCATTAATTTCTTGTGTCCTGCTGTCAGAGCATAGAGTCCATAGTTAGTTTCTGGATGAGGTCCATCTTCCAGTGGACACATTTAGTTGTGGGGATGTTGACACATATCACAGTTTGCTTGGTTTAGATAACTGCACTAGCTATTCAACATTGGAAACGTTGAGATTGGAAAGCATTCATGTTCTTTATAAAAATTACAATTTAAAGACCTCAAATTCCAAAATTAGTGAGCAGAATTTATTTTCTGCCTGCGTATTTTGCATGTGCCATTAGCAGTAAATTTGAACATTTCTAGACAGGAGATTCTACAATAAATTCTCACAGTAACATCAGGTCAATTCTAGCCAGAGGAGATGCACTATCATTTGGAATCTAGTCTCACTGAATTTCCATCCTTTCAAAACCATCTACAAGCAGTACTCAATGTGGCAGAGAGTAAGGTTTGGTACCCTCCATACATTGTGATGGGCTTTTGAGATACATTTGCATCACTTCCCTAACAGTCTTAGGAGCTCTGTCAGAAGCATGCTAGCTTGGCTGAGACTGAGGGCAATTATAGGTCCTGGTTTGGGCCAAGAGAAAGTTCCTGCAAGGGCCAGTTATCCAGTAAATATGATTCCATGACTGGTTATCACTGCAGGGTGCATTTGTCACTGTGGCAAGGGATTGGGGGAAAAGCCTTCTGGTTACTCTGTTCCAGGCTACTGCAGACTCTGGTGTCAATTCTTGAAGCAGTTAGTAGTCAATTTTGGCATGTTTCATAGAGGGCTTCAGTCCATGAGTGCTGATGAGATTTCTCTCACAATATTGCCTCATTACAATAAAGACTGTAGGGCACCCTGCTTTGTGCCATCTTCCCTCTCATTAGAGATATAAGTGCTTGCCACTTTCAGGACCTCTTGGCAGTCCTGGCACTGCCGCCATATTCAAAACATAGTTGTCAAGCCTTGTTAGTCTGGAGTTGCCCAACATCATTCCTTTGTTGCAAAGAGTTGTCCCGGAGATGTCAGACAGAAAAAAGTTGGCATCCTCATCTGAAGAGACCATGCCACCAGGCCTCCCTGTCTGCCACGTCTGAGATTGCCACCAAGGTCTGCAGTGTCAACAATCTGGAGAAATGTGCAGCAACACTGCAAGGAGCACAAAGTCCTTCTCCACATTGCAAGTGTAACTGCCAAGATCTTCTGTCTGATACCTCACCCTCACTCTATCTTTGCTTCTGCAGCCACCTCCCACATTTTCAGGGGACATTTTCAAAGTGGCAACCTGTAGCTAATGGAGTTCCATGGGCATCAGTATATATCTATTATATTAATGACTTTATTATTATCAATTTTTCTACATATACTAATGACTTGCATGACAGAAGTAAATGTATTATAATCAGGTTCATGGCCAGCACAAAAATAAGTGTGAAGGTAATAATTGCGATGACACCAAGAGTTTACAGAGGGATATAGACAGATTCAGTAAGTGGACAAAAACTTGGAAGATGGAAAATGTGGGAAAATGTGAGGAAATGTACTTTGGCAAGATGAATAGAAGAGTTGAATATGATTTAAATGGAGTAAGAATGCAGAAAGCTGAAGCACAGAGGGATTGGGAGGTCCTTGTGCATGAATCATATAAAGCTAGCATCCAAATTCAGAGGATAATTGGGTTACTGGTCTTTATTTCAAAGGGAATGGAGTATAAAAATAAGGAGGTCTTCTTAAAACTAATCAAGGGACCAGGCAGCCAAAACCTGGAATAAAGTGAACAGCCTTGTCCACTTATCTAGATTGGTTTCGGAGACAATCTAGAGAAGGTTTACTTTGTTGTTTCTGTGAATGAGGTGATATCCCTGTGGGTAAGGTTGGACTAGGTTGGGCTTGTGCTGATTGGAAGAATGAGAGGAGACCTTATTGAAACACTTAAGAGTATTAGGGGGCTTGACAGAGTATATGAGGAGTAGTTGTTTCCCCTTGTGGGAGAATTTTTGGCCAGACAGTACAGGTCCAGAGCAAAGGCATTGCCTATTTAAGACTGAGATGGGTAACAGTTTCTTCTTTCGGAGGGTGTAAAGCTGCAGAATTCTTTATCACAGAAGACTTTAGAGATTGGTCATTAAGAATATTCAAGACTTAGTTAACCAGATTTTAAGTCTGTAAGATAATCAAGGGTTATGGGAAAAGACAGGAATGTGATTTGAAGATTATCAGACCAGCCATGGTGTTTTTGAATTGCAGAGCAGACTTGATCGATCAACCATGTCTAAGCCCCTGGACTGTCAAAGGCACTGACCTTCCTGTAACTGTGCTGGGCCACCATGCGACCCCACCCCTCCACCTGTCTGAAGGCTGTCCCCTTGACTTGACTGAGAACTGCTCGCCTTAGACTTTGAGACATGGCCATTAGGCTGTTTTTCACATTTGCAGCATGTACACGGTGCAGCTGTGAGATTAACATAGCATGGTTCCATTCAGCAACATGTTCACCTATTGCAGTTAAAGGCAAGGCAAGGTGGATGTACTTAGATCTTTTAATCTTTGGCTGAGGCAGCAAAATACAAAAAGAGAAGGCAGAGATTCCTTGAGCACTAAAGCAATTGCAAAGTGAATGAGCAGTTAGAGAGCAAAAGAGGAACCCTGAGATGGAGTCTGTCCCAGTCCATGCTTTAGATGTCTATCCTTATGCACAAGGTATCCTGGCAGCAATATTGCAGTGAAAGGTGCCAGTGTGCTCCCGAGTGCAACATTGAAATGAAAAGCTGTATTGTAGTTGAGTCAGGAGCGCATCATGAGGATGCAGTGAGGTTGCTAAGTGTCTGATGCCAATGCCCATGGAAAGGGAATGTGAGCAGTCACTGTCCATGGAGATATTGCTGACTCCTTTCCAAGCTGGAAGCCCAAAGGAGCCAGTGTTGAGCCAATTACCTGCTCTGATTTTCATGTCAGGAATTGTCACTCTCCAGATGTTGTTGCTTTCTAGTGAGTGTGGGAATTACAAATGGCATATCAATGAGGCAAAATTACATAATAACAACATGCTAGAGATTTATCTCAGCATTCAAAATTTGTAGAATCAGACCTTTTCTCAGCACCGAAAGTCTCATTTTTGCTGATCTCATCGTATTTTCACTACTCACCAATGCCTATGTTCAGAGGTTGGGAAGATTCTGCCTTACAGCACAATTATCACAGGAAAGAACAATTTCGAATTTAAGTCAAAGTTTAAACCCACAACAAAAATGAGACTGAGTTCACACTCTCTCAACAACTTTAGGAACAGAAGAGAAGTCCAATTCTGGTAGATGAGATAGGTTGTCCTTTCTCTAGCAGCTAGAATAGCTTCAAACTGTACAACTCTCAATAGTCTGAGTTCAGTCACTAGTGATTACTAGTCAATTAACTAACCCTAGTTTCCAATTCATGTACACAATTGGATATGAAGAAGTGAGAGATCGATTGGAACCATTTAAATATATATTTCTCATCAGTTATCCTGTAATAACATCAGTCAGATTTGTATACAGCTTATTGTTATTGCCAGTTAAGAAGCTGACTGACAAAGTCATATGGACCTTCAATAAAAACCAATAACAGCCGTTATCTTTAAATTAACAATTGATTCTGTTCCTTAACTAAAACTGAAATAGCTTCCTCTGCTCATTTAATCATAAATACAAGCGTAAAGAACATTGCTGTTTTAATGGATATATATTCACCTTTTGTACTTTTGAGAACTAAATATGGTAGAGAAGTTATGTTCTTGATTTAAACTTCAAAATTCTTTGAAATGATGTCAAAAAATCAAAGCAGGAGTGCTGTATTTAAATTAATATATGTTGAAAGTCAACTTTAAAAGATTCACGAAAATTAACATAATTAAGTTGTGTCAACTTCGCAGTTTTCAAGAATAGAAAAATGGCCCCACTATATAAATGAACCAGGTGCAAATATTTATAAGAAGTTCAGTTTACTTAGAACTTACTTCCAAATGATGCACACCAGCCTTGTGACAAAAGGCAAAAAAAGGAACAAAGTCGACATATCTTTAAAAAAAACAAATGCTTGAGATTATCATCTCAAATGATTTGTGGAATGCTAATTAAAGTAAATTCCTGAAGTACGTGTTAGTGAAAAAAAATCATGCAGCAGTGGTCACTGGAATAAATCTGGGTTCATTATAATACCAGCCTTTTGGCTGTCTGAGTTACAACTATATTATTATAACAACTGGCCTGCCTCGGGCTCAGGGATCATCCCAACTCATAACTTGTTGAAGTTAAAAATGAGAATTCTGATGAAATACTGCACCATCAAATCACAGCAGGCCATAACTGTTCAATACTTCAAACAATCACGCTTCCTCAGATCCTCCAGGGACTATCACAATTTATCACAGACTGGTGTTAAAAAGAATTTCAGCTAATGGTAGAACAAATGGATTTTTTTTGAAGTAAGAATCTGATCAAATTCTTGAAAGCTTCTGTGCTATAAAGATAAAGTAAGAAATGCATTTAAAAATACTCCATCAAAGGATATAAGAATGGAGAAATATTCTGTGGGTCTTAGTAACTTCTACTTTGATGCTTTATTATAATGTATTCTACAGTAGTATACAATCAATAATTTAAGAAGATGATTTAAGGTCTGCAATTATTGTATTATTGTCAGTGCATTGAGGACAGAATCTGGGAGGTCATGTTCCAGCTATATACGACATTGATTAGGACATTGTTTTGGAATACCATGTTCAATTCTGGTCTCCTATAGGAAAGATGTTAGACGACTTGAAGGGGTTCAGAGAAGATTTACAAGGGTGCTCCCAGGTTTAGAGGGTTTGAGTGATAGGGAGAGGCTGAATAGGCTAGAGCTATTTTCTCTGGACCGTCGGAAGCTGAGGGGTGACCTTACAGAACTTTATAAAATCATGAGGTGATGGATAGGGTGTAGAGTGAAGGTCTTTTCCCCAGGGTAGTGGAGTCCAAAACTAGAGGGCGTAGGTTTATGGTGAGAGGGTAATGACTTACAAGGGACTTAAGGGGCAACTTTTTCATGTCGTGGGTCATGCGTATATGGATGAGCTGCCAGAGGAAGTGGTAGAAACTGGTACAATTACGACATTTAAAAGGCATCTGGATGGGTATATGAATAGAAAGGGTTTAGAGGGATATGGGCCAAATGCTGGCAAATAGGGCTAGATAAAGTTAAGATGTCTGGTCGGCATGGATGAGTTGGGCCGAAGAGTCTGTTTCCATGCTGTACATTTTTATAACTGTATGACTTCCCACGGTTACTATGAAATTTAAGCTTGGCACTAATATCAATAATGGCATGCAACTTGATTTCTGGTTAGCACTGAGAAACAACTTTAGGGAGACGACCAGTCTAAACATTACACTGGTTGCTTTTCAATGGCAATTGGTACAAGACAAGCAATAGGATGTTTTAAGCAACTTGAACCACTGGAAGAAATATAATCTTATTTTTTGGTTTGTTTAATTTTGCCAAAAAACAACAGTTCCTTCAGTGCATGAATAATCAGCATTTGAATGTCACTGAGTTAAACTCCATGTATGTTGCAAACACCAGAATTCTATCTTCCACGGCCGGAACAGAATGAGAAGCTGTAAGTATATCCTCTGGTATACTCTGGCTCAATATTGCTGTAAGTAGACATCACTTGATACTCTCCCAGGGTAAATCACACAGTGCATCCCACCCTAGATCCTCCTAGACCTCTTCATGGCTTTGAACTCCCAGTATTTGATTCTAATTGCTCTCCCTCTCACTCTTGCTGCAGGAACAGCTCTAGCCCATGGCAAACAGGCTCAGAGACACCACTCACCCTCTCATTGTCTGGCCATTCACAGTTTCCTTGTCCCACAGTTGCATATACTTACTTTGAGCCTATCAACAACACACAACTGGCTCAAAAGTAGAAGACAAAGGGTGGTGGTGGAGGGTTGTTTTTCAGACTGGAGGCCTGTGACCAGTGGAGTGCCACAAGGATTGGTGCTTTTTGTCATTTGCATAAATGATTTGGATGCGAGCATAAGAGGTACAGTTAGTAAGTTTGCAGATGACACCAAAATTGGAGGTGTAGTGGAGTGGACAGCGAAGAGGGTTACCTCAGATTACAACAGGATCTTGACCAGATGGGTCAATGGGCTGAGAAGTGGCAGATGGAGTTTAATTCAGATAAATGCGAGGTGCTGCATTTTGGGAAAGCAAATCTTAGCAGGACTTTTATACTTAATGGTAAGGTCCTAGGGAGTGTTGCTGAACAAAGAGACCTTGGAGTGCAGGTTCATAGGTCCTTGAATGTGGAGTCGCAGGTAGATAGGATAGTGAAGAAGGCATTTGGTATGCTTTCCTTTATTGGTCAGAGTATTGAGTACAGGAGTTGGAAGGTCAAGTTGTGGCTCTACAGGACATTGGTTAGGCCACTGTTGGAATATTGCGTCTGGTCTCCTTCCTATCGGAAAGGTTGTGAAACTTGTAAGGGTTCAGAAAAAATTTACAAGGATGTTGCCAGGGTTGGAGGATCTGAGCTACAGGGAGAGGCTGAACAGGCTGGGGCTGTTTTGCCTGGAGCATCGGAGGCTGAGGGGTGACCTTATAGAGTTTTACAAAATTATGAGGGGCATGGATAAATAGACAAAGTCTTTTCGCTGGGGTCGGGGAGTTCAGAACTAGAGGGCATAGGTTTAGAGTGAGAGGGGGAAGATATAAAAGAGACCTAAGGGGCAACTTTTTCACGCAGAGGGTGGTATGTGTATGGAATGAGCTTCCAGAGGATGTGGTCGAGGCTGGTATAATTGCAACATTTAAGAGGCATTTGGATATGTATTTGAATAGGAAGGGTTTGGAGGGATATGGGCCAGGTGCTGGCAGGTAAATCTAGATTGGGTTGGGATATCTGGTTGGCATGGACGAGTTGGACCGAAGGGTCTATCTCCATGCTGTACATCTCTATGACTCTATGGCTCTATGACATGGGAGAGAAGCAACCTCTATTTGGGTGAATGCCTCCTTGCAGATAGTAACAGTTTGTTTTACCAGATGACCTTCTCCCATTTGACCAAGGTGAATTTGACCGCTACCCCCATGTATTTTGACTGTTGTTGCCTATGATCCCAAGGCAGCATAGGGCACCCCGCAAAAATTGCAGGGCACAGAGCAGATGCCTTGATTTCCCCATCCCAGTGAAGTTCTGAGAACTGTATCCATCTTAACTATAACGTATTTGAATCTTTAATTTGCCTGTGTAGTGGATTTCTTATGGCGGTCAAGGAAAAGTGGACAGTTTCCCACCACCTTTGTAACTGCAGTATTTGTCTTTTGTTTGGCTACACTACACTTTTTTTTGTTTTTTGTGAACTGGTTTCTCCTCTGAAGGAAGTTAGTGGAGAGGGTAATCTCTACAGGCATAGTAATTCACAATACAAGTTAGTCTTCTCCAGATCTATCACCTTTTAGATCTGAAGGGAATCTCCTCTAGAGAGTGATATTCCAGCAGGGAATGCCTCAGCTCATTTCACCACTTTCTTCTTAGTCCCATACCACCTTTGTATGGAGAACTCATCCGAGATAGATGAGAGTCTACCATCATCTACAAAGAATCAGTCTGTTCAGACAGCAGAATGCCAGTCACACCAAAGGAAAGACACGTCCCAATAACCAAGTTGCAGATGAATGATCTTTAAAGGTTGGAAATGTTCTGCAGATTCCATTCATGGACTTGACTGAGGCCTAAGCCTTCAGTATGCAAGTATCAGGGAGGATCTGCAGGGAAAGCTATCTCTTACAAGATCTCATCTTTGTTTGGGTATACACCCATTCCATCCTGAAAATTACGACAACCTTCCATGTGACAATTTATATAGCATTTTAACATAATGATACTTCCTGAGGTGTTTCAAACATGTTGAATGGTGCTACTAGTATAGTGAATGTAATAGATTTTGAACAGATCTAGCAACTCAAAACTGGGCAAAATTGTTGGACTCCCAGAAACAGCAGTACTGTATTCAACCACAATCTATAACCTTAGAACATATCCCCACTCTGTCATTACTATCAGGCCAGAGAATCAACCCTGGATTCAATGAAGAGTATAGGAGCACATGACAGGAGCAGCTGGAGGCATACCTTAAAATGAGGTGCCTACCTGGTGAAGTTACAATGCAGGATAACTTGCCTTCCAAACAGCATAAGTAGCAAAAGATAGACAGAGCTAAGCGACCTACAACCAACAGATGAAATCCTAATTCTATCACCCTGCCATGTCTAGTCGTGAAAGATGGTGGGTGGACAATTCAATAGGCACTGAAGAAGGAAGTTCCACAAATCCTCAGTAATATGGGGAGTCCAGCTCATTAGTGAAAAAGATAAGGCTGAAACATTTGCAACAATCCATCAGCCAGAAGTGCTAAATGTGGGCGACACGGTGGCACAGTGGTTGGCACTGTTACCTCACAGCGCCAGAGCCCCGGGTTAGATTCCTGCCTCAGGCGACTGTGTGGAGTTTGCACATTCTCCCCATGTGTGCGTGGGTTTCCTCTGGGTGCTCCAGTTTCCTCCCACAGTCCAAAACAAAATGTGCAGGTTAGGTGATTTGGCTATGCTAAATTGCCCATAGTGTTAGATGAAGGGGTAAATGTAGGGGGACGGGTCTAGGTGTGTTGCGCTTCAGCGGGTCGGTGTGGACTTGTTGGGCCGAAGGGCCTGTTTCCACACTATAAGTAATCTAATCTAATCAAAAAAAAATCAACCGCGATCTCCTAATGACCCAATATCATGTGCCAGTCTTCGGCCATTCAAATTACTTCAAGTGATGTCAGAAAAAATATTGCAAAAGCTGTTGGCCCTGCCATCATTCTGAAAAAGAGTACTGAAGAATTGTACTCCAGAACTTACCATGCACCTCATCAGGTTCCTTCGTAACTATGATACTGGTCTCAATGTGACAATGCGGAAAATTTGGGTAACCTACATCCCAAGGACAGCAGCATTTTAAGAAGTTTGAACATTCAGAAGTGCCAGATGATTGCTAAAATGACAAATATATTCAGTGTCGAAACAATGTGATACCCATAATTTGCACCTTGTGCTGCTTCCTTTCGTTCAGTTGTTTAGCTCTATAAATAGTAATGAAAGGTATTAGAAACAGAGCTGACTTTCTATCAGCTTGCTGGCTGCCATTTCTTTTGTCTAACCTGGCAGCTCTTTTGTGTCATTATGTGTCACAATCACTATCTAATACTCTGCAGTTCGTTGTTTCCGAGCTACTCTTTCTTGCTTGTGTCAGTCATGAATGAACCTTTACTGCTTTTTCCCTTTCCATACCATGTAATGATCTGTATCTCCCAATCAATAATCATTCTCAATATCCAACTCACCCATCTTGTATTCACCACCATACTTCTCCACTTTTGAAACCTGTTTTTCTTCCATTTACTCTTCCACTAGATGCGAATTATTAGCCTTTTCCTCTTGCTTTCAATACTTTTTACTGCACACACTAAACTTGACAGCCTCAACTGAAACTTGAGCATGAGTTCTTTGTGGGATCGAAAGGGCAGTATGAGGTTCATCAATATTTAGCTGGAAGCACCATTTCCATAATGGCAATAAGACTGCTGCCCAATCCTGCCCAATACCTGGTAAGAGACAAAAAAATATTGCAGTTGCTTGAATCCAAAGTAGACAGGCAGGAAGCTGGAAGAACACAGCAAGCCAGGCAGCATTAGGAGGTGGAGAAGTCAACATTTCAGATGTAACCCTTCTTCCGAACTCGGTGTGGGTGTGGGGTGAGCTCCAGATAAAGGGGGTGGGGTGTGCGGGGTGGTGAAGTATGGATAGGTGAAGACAGGTAGAGGGTCCAACCTGGTTTGTCAATGGGAGGAATGAGTCCAGTAGGTGGCAGGAGGAGTGGAAGGGGCTGGGAAGGGAGTCTGGGGATGGGAAGGGAGGTTATTTGAAATTGGAGAACTCAGTGTTGAGTCCTTTGGGCTGTAGGCTACCCAGGCAGAAGATGAGGTGTTGTTCATCCAATTTGCGGTGTAGTTCGTGTGGCAATGGATGATGCCAAAGATGGTCACGTCGGAAAGGGAGTGGGTGGGAGAATTATAATGGGTAGTGACTGGGAGGTCCGGTATGCCCCTGGGGGCCTGGCTGTGATCCTAGGTGAACCGTTCCCTAAGTTTATGTTCGGTCTCCCCAATGTAGGGAAGACCACATCGGGAGCACCTGATGCAGTAAACTACGTTGGAAGAGAGGCAGATGCACCTCTGTCTCTAAGCATACACCCACCCCCAGTCCTGAAGGAGGGTTTCACCTGAAACAGTGACTTCTCCACTTCCTGATGCTGCTTGGGTTGCTGTGTTCTTCCAGCCTCCAGCGATCTGTACCTGGCTGGCAATCAGGATGACAGAAGCATCACCAGTTTAGAACCACAGCTATATTTCCAACGGTTATATAAGTCGATTGAAGGACATGGGGGAGGAATAGGTTCTGGCTGTAATTCTGGTCAGATGAGTGGACGATAATCATGTATCAGTGCATACTCCTAACTTTGCATTCTTTCTCTCACTTCTAATGAGTTAATCTTTCAATGTGACCCAACTCATTTTTGATATAAGAAAAATCAATAAATTAACATTTACTTTTCAACATGGTACAAAAGGCCAAATATATTTAAAATCTGTGATTCACACACTGCTCAATTTTTATTTCTAGGAATTGGATGGAGCACATGATTGGTGAGCAAACATTACACTACTATCTTTTTGTTCCCCTCATTCCAGTTGAGTTTTGCTTCCAATGCATTTTAAGTTCTTATTTTCAAACAGACATTGAAAATGATCTTGTAAACATTTTTAAAAATCTTGACAAAATCAATACCTTAGCAACAATTTCAAGGGTTATTTCCTCAGATGTCACTTTTCTGTTCCAGAACTTTGCTTTTGTGTGTGTGTGTGACTTAGAGACACATGTCAGAAAAATCAATAGCTGTAAGTTTGTCAGTCTAGTCAACCAGCATTTCTCATACTTAGATATACAGATAGGTTAAAACATGCAAACAGTCCATTCAGTCCAATCACTCACTTTTGGCTTTTACACTCTATATAAGCAAGTTGTTCTAATCACAGTTACTCACCTTTTACAAAATGATCTCAGCCCTTGTTCCTTCAGCCCAGTCAATCTCAGGTAATACAGTTCATGTCTCAACTCATGGTCACCCTGAAAATTATTTCTGCAGCCTAAACTATAATGAAGTTCCTATTTCTCACTGATTTAAATCTCTTGAACCTCACTTAATATCTATGAGCCCGTCCTCTTGATCACTCAAATACGAGAAACAAACTCCATCAATTTACCCTGTAATAACAGTTCATGATTTTAAATAAAGTCACAGAGTCAGACAGCATGGAAACAGACTCTGCGGTCCAATTGGTCTGAGTTAACCAGACATCTCAATCTGACGTAGTCCCAGTTGGCCCATATCCCTCCAACCCCTTCCTATTCATATACCCATCCAGATTCCTTTTAAATGTTGTAATTGCACCAACCTCCACCACTTCCTCTGACAGCTCATTCCATACACACACCAATCTTTGCATGAAAAATGATGCCCTTCAGATCCTTTCTAAATCTTTCCGCTCTCACCTTGAATCTTTGCTTCTAGTTCTGGATTCCCCACCCCAGGGAAAAGGCCTTGTCTATTTCCTCTATCCACGCCCCTCATGATTTTATAAACCTCTGTAAGGTCACCCCTCAGCTTCTGATACTCCAGAGAAAAAAGCCCCAGCCTCTCCTTATAGCTCAAACCCTCCAGTCCCATCAACATCCTTGTAAGTCTTTTTTTTTTAGATTAGATTACAGTGTGAAAACAGGCCCTTCGGCCCAACAAGTCTACACCGACCCACCACCCACCCAGACCCATTCCCCTACATTTACCCCTTCACCTGACACTAGGGGCAATTTAGCATGGATAATTCACCAAACCTGCACATTTTTGGATTGTGAGAGGAAACCAGAGCATCAGGAGGAAACGCACGCAGACACGGGGAGAATGTGCAAACTCCAAACAGAGAGTCGCCTGAGGCGGGAATTGAACCCGTGTCTCTGGCGCTGTGAGGCCGCAGTGCTAACCACTGTGCCACCGTGCCGTCCTCTTTTTTTAACTCGTACTGTAGTGATCCCAGTCAATATTTTGGATAGTTGAAGGCCCCCATGACAACTACCCTGCCTCTCTCACTCCTATCAAAAATCATCTTTGCTATCCTTTACTCTACATCTCTGGGACTATTCTGGGGCCTATAGAAAATTCCCAGCATCTTTTCTGTACCCTCTCAAGTTCCACAACATCCTTCCTAAAGGAGGATGATCAGAATTGTATGCAGTATTCTGAAACTGGCCTCACCAAAGTCCTGCACAGCCTACAACATGACATCTCAACTCCTATATTCAATGATCTGCCCAATAAAGGCAAGCGTATCAAACACCTTCTTCACAACCCTGTCTACCTGCAACTCCACTTTCAAGGAACGATGCATCTGTACCCTGATCTCCTTGTTCGACAGCACTCTCCAAGACCCTGCCACTATTGTATAAGCCCTGCCCTTGTTTGCCTTACTAAAATGCAACACCTCACATTTATTTAAATTAAACTCCACTTGCCACGCCTCAGTCCATTGGCCCATCTGATCAATGTCCCATTGTACTCTGAGATAATCTTCTTCACTATGCACTACATCATCTAATTTGGCGTCATCTGTAAACTTACTAACCATGCCTCTTATATTCACATCCTAATAATTTCTATAAATTATGAAAGACAGTGGGCCCAGCACCACTGGTCAGAGGCCTCACGTCCAAAAAGCAACCTTCTACCAACAACCTCTGCCTTCTACCTTCAAGCCAATTTTGTAACCAGCGAGAAAGTAAGGTCTGCATATGCTGAAGATCAGAGTCAAAAAGTGTGGCACTGGAAAAACACAGCCAGTCAGGCAGCATCCAAGGAGCAGGAGAGTTGATGTTTCGAACATAAGCTCTTCATTAGGAATGTGATGAAGAGCTTACATTTGAAACATCGACTCTCCTGCTCCACGGATGCTGTCTGATCGGCTGTAATTTTCCAGCACCACACATTCTGAGAATTTTGTAACCAATTGGCTAACTCCCCTGGATCCGATGTGGTTTAACCTTAATAACCAGTCGACTATGTGGAACCCTGTCGAATGCTTTGCTGAAGTCCATTTTGACAACATCTACTGCTCTGTCTTCATCAATCTCTTCTCTCACCTTTTCAAAAAACTGAATCATGGTAGGGAGACACGATTTCCCATGCACAAAACCATATTGATTATCCCTAATCAGTTCTTGCATTTCCAAATGAATGTAAGTCCTGTCCCTCAGAATCTCCTCCAACAATATACTCACCACTGACCAAAAGGCTTATTGGTCTGTAGTTCGCTGGCTTTTTAAAAAGCGTTTCTTAAATAATGGTGCCATGTTAGCCAACTTCCAGGCTTCCAGCACCTAATCCATTGCAGTTGATGATAGAAATATCTCGGCAAGGGGCCCAGCAATCTCTTCCCTAGCTTCCCACAAAGTTCTGGGAAACTCCTAATCAGGTCCCAGGAACTTATCTACCTTTATGAGTTTTAAGACCTGCAGCACCTCCTATAATGTGAACTGTTTCAAGAAATCACTATTTTTTCCCCAAGTTCCCTCACTTCCTCCTCCACAGCAAATATGGATGCAAAATATTTGTTTAATACCTCACCCATCTCCTAGGGTCATACACATAGATGGCCCACACTAATCTTTAAGGGGAACTAGTCTATCCTTAATTACTCATTTACCCTTAATGTACTTTGAATTCTCCTTAACTCTATTTGCCAAAGCTATCTCATGTCCCTAACTTGCCCTCCTGATTTCTCTCTTAAATATACTGCTACTGCCTTTAAACTCCTCTAGGGATTCACTTGATCCCAGCTGTCTATACCTGACACATGCCTCCTTCTTCTTTGTGACCAGAGCCTCAAATTCTCCATCATCCACCATTCCTTACACCTACCAGCCTTGCCCTTCACACTAATAGGAATACACTGTCCCTGAACTCTCATTATCTCATTTTTAAACACTTCCCATTTTCTAACCGCCCCTTTATTGTGTATAGTCTGACCCAATCAACTTTTGAAAGTTCCTGTCTAATACCGTCAAAATTGGCCTTACTCCAATTTGGAACTTTACATTTTTATTCTTTTCCATAACTATTTAAAAACTAATAGAATTAGATTCATGGGCACCAAGGTGATTCTCCACTGATAAATTACCCCATGGTACAGTCATTCAGAAAGTAAGGAGGCATGGGACGCAGGGAAACCTGGCTGTCTGGATACAGAATTGGCTGGCCCATGTAAGACAGAGGGCGGTAGTAGATGGAAAGTATTCAGCCTGGAGCTCGGTGACCAGTGGCATTTCGCAGGGAGCGGTTCTGGGACCTCTGCTCTTTGTGATTTTTATAAATGACTTGAATGATGAAGTGGAAGGATGGGTTAGTAAGTTTGCCAATGACGCAAAGGTTGGTGGAGTCCTGGATAGTGTGGAGGTTCATTGTGAGTTGCAACAGGAGATTGACAGGATTCAGAGCTAGGCTGAGACGTGGCAGATAGAGTTCAACCTGAAAAGTATGAAGTGATTAATTTTGGAAGGTCAAATTTGAATGCAGAATACAGGGTTAAAGGCAGGATTCTTGGCAGTCTAGTGGAGCAGAGGGATCTTGGGGTCCATGTCCATAGATCCCTCAAAGTCGCCACCCAAGTTGATAGAGTTGTCAAGAAAGCATATGGAGTGTTGGCTTTTATTAGCAGGGGATTAGGTTTAAGAGCCGCAAGGTAATATTGCAGGTAAATAGAGCCCGAGTTAGACCACACTTGGAATAGTGTGTTCAGTTCTGGTCACCTCGTTATCAGAAGGATGTGGAAACTTTAAAGAGTGTGTAGAGGATGTTGTCTGGCTATTGCAAAGAAGCATAATTTTAAGGTGATTGGAGGAAGGCTTAGAGGAGATGTCAGAGGTAGGTTCTTTACACAGAGACTGATGGATATGTGGAATGCACTGCCAGCAATGGTAATAGAGTCAGATATATTAGGGACATTTAAACAACTCATGGACAGGCACATGGATGATAGTACAATGAAGGGTATGTAGGCTAGTCTGATCTTAGAGTAAGATAAAAGGCCGGCACAACATTGAGGGTCAAAGTGCCTGTACTGTGCTGTACTGTTCTATGTTCTAAGACACCTCTGCCTTATTTTCCAATAGAAGGTCAAATATTGCTCCTTCTCTAGTAGGTACATCCACATATTGAATAAAAACGTTTTCTTGTACACATTTAACTAACTCCTCTCCATCCAATGCCTTAACACTATAACAGTCCCAGTTGGAAAGTTAAATCCCCTACCATTACAATCCTATTATTAAATAATCCTGTGAAATCATCCCTTAAGTTGTTTCACTGTAACAAGAGAAAACACAACTTTCTAATCTTCCCTCACACAGAACAGCATCTTATAATCTTAATTAAAATGTATTGAACTTCCTCTGAATCTTCAATATCCTCAATTGTGGGAAGCCCATCACATGGTACTCTAACTGTGAAGTTATTAAAGTTTCA
Source organism: Chiloscyllium punctatum (assembly GCF_047496795.1). NCBI lineage: Eukaryota > Metazoa > Chordata > Chondrichthyes > Orectolobiformes > Hemiscylliidae > Chiloscyllium > Chiloscyllium punctatum. Next base: position 53,735,829 of record NC_092739.1, read on the forward strand.
TATTGGTGTATTATTATCTCTCGGTTATTATATTTTACATCACTTCAGATAAAAGCGAAATTTCTATTAGATATTTTAGAGCAGCTTTATGAATGCAGGGTGATGCCTTTAATGACCTACAAGCATGTATTCCTGAATTCATTTGCATTTCCACATTACTGTGCCAGCTTCCACACAGAGCATAATTACTGTTTTGTTTTACCCATCTAGCATGTCTATTCACTCCTCAGAGATTTCTATGAGCTTTTTCAAGTATGTTTATTTCTTTTGAATACCACACTGTCTGTTTCTAACTAATTTCCCTTAATCTGGATACGTATTAATTTGATGTTTATTTTGAATCTCTAAAAATTTTCCCGCTAACACTTTAATACTCAATTGAAGATACAACTTTATCTCCACAATGATTGTGCAATGCTGAACCACACCAATACAAATCCTGGACAGATGTACATGTGGCAGATTGATTAGGATGAGGTTCCCTCACTAGCTGCCACAGACCCAACAATGTCTTTGAGGACTCTAGTGGCTTAGCCAGTAGGTGTGTTGCCAAACCTCTTGGTAATGGACACTGAAGTCTCCCACCCAGAGAACATTCTGCACCTTTCCACCCAAATGTAGTTCAACATGGAGGAATCCTGATTCCCCAGCTGAGAAGGGGCAGGACTTGTTAGTCAGCAGGGGGCTTCCTTGCCCATGATGTAACAAGGAACTTTGTTTAGATTAGATTTCTTACAGTCTGGAAACAGCCCTTCGGCCCAACAAGTCCACACCGACCCTCTGAAGAGCAACCCACCCAAGACCTAGTTCCCTCTGACTAATGCACCTAACACTATGAGTAATTTAGCATGACCAATTCACCTAACCTGCACATCTTTTGATTGTGGAAGGAAACTCACACAGACACGGGGAGAATGTGCAAACTCCATACAGACAGTCACCCGAGGCAGGAATTGAACCCGGGTCCCCATTGCTGTGAGGCAGCAGTGCTAATCACTGAGCCACTGTGCCACCCTAACTTGTTGCATCTTTTACTGAACTGCTGGGCATCGAGGCAAGATTCTCATTAGGTATCAGTGAGTGACCTATGAGGCGGATTGTTACTCCAAAACAACCTTAGTAACAGTATATCTCATCTCATTAAGAAGTAGTTTCCTATCTTATCAAACCTGCTGAGCAAACTACACACTGAGAATTCACAATATGAAAGACACAGCAGCTACCTGGTGGCTGTAGCTCACCATTGGCTGAGAAGAGCCTCCATGTTGCTCAACACGAAACAGCATCTCAGCCAAAGATCCATGAGCACTAGCCACACATACCCCTCATTCATTGGCATCTCAAAATTGACAATCCCTCAGGATTCTCACTGTACTTCTCCAATCCATTTGCAGGACACTAAGGAAGTTGAGACCTGCATTTCATGGTGCACTGACAACTTGAATTGAAAGACTGCAGCAGGGACACTTTGCAGAGAGGGCTAGGCACCCAGATCACAATTGGACAGTTAGTGCAGTCACACAAGCAGGCATCTGGTCGGCAGCCCTCTGTCAATGGGCTGTATGTCTTGCTGTATGGCAGTGAGCTGCATCAATCTCACACCAGCACCATTGTGCCAGCAGCATACACAGCAAACACACTGCACATGCAGCAAGCAGACAGCTAGGTCTTACCATCTGAAGGGATCACCAAGGTCCATGGAGATACTTGTCAGTAGGGGTTCCAAGCACAGTAAGTCAAGGGCAGCCTCTGATACCAGTCCAGGGGATATGGTCATAGTCAGGTGCTTGATTTGGGTGTTTTCATCAGAGGGTCCAAGCATTTGCACTCCAGGGAGTGGGTCATGGTCAGTCCTTTGGTTCAATAGAGACCAGTCAAGGATGCAGGGCTAACAGGGTCAGAGTAATGTCGAGTGTGGGGCTGGAAAAGCACAGCAGGTCAGACAGCATCCGAGAAGCAGGAGAATTGAAGTTTCAGGCAAAAGTCCTTCATCAGGAATGGGGCTGTGAGCCGAGGGGTTGGAGAGCTCAATGGGAGGGGGTGGGGCTGGAGGAAAGGTAGCTGGGAGTGCGATAGGTGGATGGAGGTGGGGGTAAAGGTGATAGGTCAGAGACAAGGCTAGAACAGATAGGTGGATAGGAGGATGGACAGGTAGGACATTGTTGGAAGGTTTGAACTGGGATAAGGTGGGGAGAGGGGAAATGAGGAAACTGGAGTTGGAGGGTCCCGTGGTGGAAAATGAAGCATTCTTCCTCCAGGTGTCAGCTGGTAAGGGAGTGGCAGTGGAGGAGGCCCAGGACCTACATGTCTTTGGCGGAGTGGGAGGGGGAGTTGAAGTAGTTAGCCACAGGATGGAGGGGTTGGTTGGTCTGGGTGTCCCGGAGATGCTTTCTAAAGCGCTCTGTGAGTCGGCGTCCTGTCTCCCCAATGTAGAGGAGACTGCATCGGGAGCAACAGATACAATAAATGACATATGGAAGTGCAGGTGAAACTTTGATGGATGTAGAAGGCTTCTTTGGGGCCTTGGACGGAGGTAAGGGAGGGAGGTACGAGTGCAGGTTTTGTGATACCTGCGGTGGCAGGGGAAAGTGGGTTGGAGGGGTGCATAGACATGACTAGGGAGTTGTGGTGGGAATGTTCTTTACAGAAAGTGGATAGGGGTGGGAGGGAAATATACCTCTTGTGGTGGAGTCCATTCGTAATTGGCGGAAATGGCGGAGGATGATGCAATGCATACAGAGGTTGGTGGGGTGAAAGGTTAGGACCAGGGGGTTCTGTCTTTGTTGTGGTTGCAGGGGTGGGGTTCGAGGGTGGAGGTGCAGGATGTGGATGAGATGCGCTGGAGGGCATCGTCAACCATGTGGGAGAGCAATTGCGGTCACTAAAGAAGGAGACCATCTTGCGTGTTCTGTACTGAAACTGGTCCTCCTGGGAGCAGATGTGGCAAGGCGGAGGAATTGGGAATAAGGGATAGTATTTTACAGGAGGCAGGGTGAGAGGAGGTATAGTCCAGGTAGCTGTGGGACTCAGTGGATTTGTAAAGATGTCAGTGTTGAGTCAGTCATCGTTGCTGGAGATGGATAGATCCAAGAAGGGGAGGAAGGTGTCCAAGATGGTCCAGGTGAATTTGAGATCGGGGTGGAAGGTGTTAGTGAAGTTGATGAGCTGTTCAACCTCACCTCTTGGGAGTATGAGCTGGCGCTGATACAGTCATCAATGCAATGTAGGAAGAGGTGGGGGATGATACCAGTGTAGCAGCAGACGATGGACTGTTCCACATAACTGACAATAAGGCAGGCAAGGCTGAGGCCCAGACGGGTGCCGATTGATACCCCGTTTGTCTGGAGGAAGTGGGAGGATTCAAAGGAGAAATTATTGAAGATGAGGACCAGTTCAGCCAAACAAATGAAAGTGTCACTGGAGGGGTACTGGTGGGGACGTCGGGAGAGGAAGAAACAGAGGTCTTGGAGGTCTTCATCATGGTTGATGGAGGTGTATAGAGACTAGATGTCCATGGTGAAGATGAGGCACTGGGGGCCAGGGAAACAAAAGTCTTGGAGGAGGTGGAGGGCGTGGGTAGTGTCCCGAACGTAAGTGGGAGTTCCTGGACTGGGGGGAAAGGACATATTGAGGTAGGTGGAGATGAATTTGGGGGGCAGGGGTTGGCTGAAATGATGGGTTGGCCAGGCTAGTCAGGTTTGTGGATCTTGGGTATGAGGTAGAATCGGGCAGCGCGGGAACTATGAGGTCATGGTCAAGGGGGCAATAGAAGGAGGTGTCTTCGACTTGGCGTCTGGCTTCAGCAGTGTCGAGATCAGTGCACCAAACTACCACTGCACCCCTTTTGTCCGCTGGTTTAATGGCGAGGTTGGGGTTGGAGTGGAGGGCTGCACGTTGTGAGGGTGAGAGGTTCAAGTGGGTGAGGGGGGGTGGATGGGTTGAGGTGGTCAATGTCTCAGTGGCAGTTGGAAAAAACGAGGTCAAGGGCGGGTAACAGACTGGCACAGGGCATTCAGATGAATGGGATGTATTGGAGGTGGGAGAAAGGGTCCACAGTGGGTGGGCGGGAGTCCAGATTAAAAAAGTAAGCTCAGAGGTGGAGGCGGAGGAAGAAGTGTTCTATGTCACAATGCACATTGAATTTGTTGATCCGGAAGTGGAGGGGGATGAAGGTAAGGTCTTTGCTGAGGACAGATCGTTCATCCTCAGTGAGGGGGAGGTCTGGGGGGATAGTAAAATCAAGGCAGGGATGGGAGCTTGGACCTGGCATGGGGCTGGAGCTTGGAGTGGGGGCGGAGCCTGTGACTGGAGTGGGCGTGGTAGTGGAGGGGACAGGGTGACGTCATTTATGGAAGTGACACTCACCCAGGGCATAGGGGGGAAAAGGTGGTGACTGTGGGATCTGTGGGTGGCATGTCGTAGGCGATTCTGTCGGCGATGTTCAAGTAAGTGGTATCAGTGGGGGTGGAAGTGGCTGCTGTGGCAGCAACAAAGGGGGCAGAAGTGATGTTCTGGTTAGACCTTGCATTAGTTTCAGCGGCAGCGGATCTCATAGCTGTTGCGGAGGTGATTGTCTGGCCAGCGGTCATGGAGGCGGCATGGTCAGCCATGGCCACGGTCTGTCGGGCGGTGGGGGCGGAGATGACATCATTGTTCACCACGGTGATGGGTGGCTTGAGCGGCCGCATAGCTGGTGGCAGTGGAGCAGTTTTGGAGGCCGGGGAAGCTTCTGGAATGGTTGAGGAATCCCAACTATTGAGGTAGGTACGTGAAAGTTTATTGTGCTTTTGGTTTTTGGTGTCTGATATGGTGTAGAAAAAGCATTTGTTAAGTGTGTGAATTCTTCTGAGGATGTAATACAGCAGGGGTCCTTTGCAGTTCTGAGAGAGTGTGGCCCTCAGCTGAGGCAGGGCTGACTGCAGAGAGGTTAGGTAAAGGCAGATGGCTGCGGGTGTGGAGCAGAGGATCCGAAAGAAGAACCATGGCTGGAGGTTTTGAATTTGTAGTAGATATTGATTGTCCTATTCAGATCCAAACTGTGTTGGTCTGAATGTGGTCTGGAGTTCATGCTGGATCAGTTGGTTTCGTAGGCAGGCACCGAGGAAGGAGATGTAGCTGTAGTAGCGAGTCTGCTTCAGGACATGGCTGAAGAGCTTCAGGACACAGGAGATGACCTGGGGGATGCAGTGAGAGACTCACTGAGATCCTTGTAGAGAGAGGAGGAGAACTTCTTTAAGGCAGGCATCCTTGGAAGAGGCTTCGCAGTACTTTCAACAGGAACAGAGTAATGTACAGAATCAGTCAAGGACGTATCTCATTTGGATGTCCAATTAAGTTGCTCAAAGGGTTAGTTCAAGTCATAGATGAAATCTTGCTCTGTCGCTTTCTGCATTCTTTTGCTTATGAATAATAACCTTACTCAGGAATTATTTTAGCAGTTATTTTTATTTTTCATACAGCGTTTCATCTTGGAGACTGCACAAGGGCAGGGAAGTGTAGTTAAACTTATGCAATCGTTGGTGGGTTAATGATGTTCACACCAATTGTCAAATCTGCAGGAAACTGTTCTCATAAGATAGCAAGTTTCCGTTCTTAAGATATGTGAATTTGATTGTGGAAATTACTTATAGTGCTGTTTTAAAGTTTTTCAGAGACAGCCCAAACTATGGCATCAAGTCCCACGACTCTGTGCCCAGTCCCACTTCTCACTGTACAATAGGGAAATATCACATCTGGACAAGTAATGCAATAATTCTAAAGATGAGCTTTTAAATTACAGTCATCAAAGATGAACAGAAACAAAATAAATAGAGGCTACAGTTTACCCCACAATGCTGGCATCATGACCAAGCATATTGTACAGGCTATGATGGTCCACTGCAGCCAATTCTCGTCTACTGGAAAAGAGTGTCTCTCAGGCCCTGTACAGACTAGAACACCTGACACGGCCGAACTCTGTCATACATGTAGAGAATTTCCTCCACCCAGTGTTCATGTTCTCTTCCTTGGAAGACTATTCCCATTCTCTCAGTCCCTCAGCATCTATCACACTGCCTCATTGCCTGCTCCAATTGTGTTGAGGCCCTATTGCCAGGATGGTGTAGCACACTCTGTTCTGACTATACTGGAAGCTCCCCTCTGCCCAGACTGCCCCAATCAGCAGAAGCACAGCTCCTGGATCTATAATATCTACTCCCGCAGGGCCCTGGTGAAGGTGATGTACTGGCTACGACCAATATTTAACATCAAAAAGGAAGCTCCTACTGTGCTCTGAATCCATTCCTATCCGACACCCACGATAACCATTAAACTTATAAATGAATTTAGTAGAGCACATCATAAAACTTGCATGACAGATGATGCAGTCCTGCCATATCACTCTTGAAAGGTTCACGAGTAATAGGACACTTCAGTTCAGCAATTGCCTCTCTAAGTAATAGAGAAATGAACCAAGGGCATAGATTTAAAGTGACCTGCAAAAACGCGAGGGTGAAATAAGGTAAAATATTTTCACTTATTGAAGAGTTAGCGTATGGAATGTACTAACTGGAAGTGTGGTGGAGGCAGGTTCGAGTGAGGCTTTCAAGATGACATTTTAATAAAAATAACGTGCAAGGGTGTGGGGAGAAAGTAGGAGATTGGTACCAAGTAATGGTGCTTATTTAACAAGCCGGTGAAAACGCAATTTGCCAAGTGACTGACCTGTTCCCTTAACAAATCTGATGTTCTGTGAAGTCATCGTCCTAACATTCGTTATTGAGATGGCGCTGTTAGATTTGCAAGCACCAATGGTATTGTGCAAATTGCCTTTGACCAGCATTTAAACCCGCAGCACATTCACTCTACATGCAATGCAAATGGACGAAGCAATGATCACAAGTGAAATGCAACTGGAGTTTGCAAATGCTTCATGTGTTTACCCCTTCAATGTCCTAGTTGCCAGCAGACATGGATGTCACACGTTCGCCTGTTTAACTAACACTGACTCTGTCCACCATGAATGTTGTCCCAGGCTCCGTCCAGTTACAGTTAACATCTAGGTGAATGCAAGTCACGGCAGGGAGTGCAACACTTGGGACACTTTGTCAGCACAGGCTCCAACCACTCGCTTGGTATTGCTCCCGAATACCTCTTTCCCCTTTGACCTTGCACTATCCCAACAGCCCATTTCCATCCATTACCCATATGTTGCATCATAACATTTTGAATGTTGCCTCCAACAGCCCTCCCTACCCCTTGAGCCCTGACATTATTAATGCCCACCCTGATCAATAATACTCCTGTGGAGGCTATGTAAAGGTCACTGCCAATAACTCCCCCTCCCACAGCCCACCATGCTTTCTGATGTTCTTGGCCCTCCATTATAGCTTGAGCTTTTCGCCAACACCAAGCTTGTCCCCACCTCAATACGGTGCCCCTGCTTTCACCCATAAGCTTTGTTTGCCCCATCTCATTTGCCAGTGATCCCCATTTGTTTCCTAATAGCACCCCTTCCAATACATCATCCTCAATGACCAACAGACAGAATCCAGGAATGTATTCACCACAAACCTCTGACCGACTTTGGTGTGCAGCCCTGGACATGAGAGACCAGATCCCTAACCTCTGTCTCTGTAACTCCCTGACTGATGAAAAGTGATTCCTGACTATAAGTTCTTGCCCTTACAGGACTAAAGGTAACCCACTCTCTGATTCGTGATCAGACATATCCCTTGACCATGACCAGCTGAGTGGATGAAGACCTGTGACTAAGCCAGTCCCTGGAATGTGTCCAGATTGTGACCAAAATTGACAGTTCTGGGACCCCATGACTAATAAAGCCTTCGCCATGAATGGACTAAGTACTAGCACATGTCCACTTTCCAACATGAAGGCTTGGTTAAATAAATGCAGTCTGTATTTGCCAGGCAGGCAGCTGGTACATGCCATAGGTGTTAGATTAACAGCAAGATGTCCCCCACTGCGGACAGACTCCTTCTGGCAGGTATGCCAAACAACCTGATGTTGGGTCTGCTCTAAAGAACAATTCAATACTGCTGAAGCACCAATGCACGAAGATTAGATTAGATTACTTAAAGTGTGGAAACAGGCCCTTCGGCCCAACAAGTCCACACTGACCCGCCGAAGCGCAACCCACCCAGATCCATTTAACCCTTCACCTAACACTAAGGGTAATTTAGCACAGCCAATTCACCTAACCTGCACATGGATTGTGAGAGGAAACCGGAGAAAACCCACGCAGACACGGGAAGAATGTGCAAACTCCACACAGAGAGTCGCCTGAGGTGGGAATTGAACCCAGGTCTCTGGCGCTGTGAGGCAGCAGTGCTAACCACTGCGCCACCGTGCCGCCCAGGCAAGGCAAGGTATAGATGCTGTATGCTTGCAGTTAGAGACAAAAAAAAACTGCAGATGCTGGAATCTAAAGTAGACAAGCAGGAAGCTGGAAGAACACAGCAAGCCAGGCAGCATCACCTCCTGCTTGCAATTAGATATTAAGTGAGCAAGCTCAAAGAAAGCAAGTGAGTGGCCTAAGATCTGGTCCAGACTGTGGACTGACTGTCCGTCCAGATCACACTGGGTCCTTTCAGCAACCCTTCATTGTTACTGTGCTTTGAAATGCAAGTGTGTGTTTCGAAGTACCTGAAAATGTATGGGAGAGCTACCTTAATGATTGTGAGGGGCTGGCAAGTGTCGAATACCTATGTTTGTCGATGAGGGGTACGTGCAGCTGGTGGCCATGCATCAAACCCTGAGATGATATTAATCCTGGGCAACATGGAGGATGATTGCAGTCAGTGGTGAACTGAAGTTGCCAGGCACCCACAATGACTTCAACGACCAGAGTTCTCCCTGTCAAACGTGCTTGGCACATTTGGCAAGATAGGAAGCTGAACATTAATAAGGTGGGTTGTGACATTAATAGCAATGTGTTTAACAAGCTGTAATCCCATATAATTAGCAGTTCACCTGCCTAATGAAATTCTCATTGCATTCATTGACACAAGCATCAAGGATAGAGTGAGATAGACCTTGCTGGAATTCTCATACTATTCCATGACAGACCTGACCAAAGCTCAGATTGCTCAGGCCCTGTAAGATTCCATTGTTCCAAACTGCCTGGAATTCTGTGTTTCTTCCGGAATCATTTTGCTGAATCTCTGAGGCCAAGTTAAATGGTGTGTTTCTTACCACTTTAACAATGAAGCAGATTGACCAGCAAAACACATGGAAAACTAACAGCAACTTTACACTTTTATAAGGTCTACAATTCAGACTACATCAAGCAAAATTAAATAAATTCTTTCCTCCTGGCCAGTCAATTTCATTATTTATCTGTGTTTCATGTTGGTAACATTTATGAAGCTGTGCTTACTTGTCAGCATTTAGTGACAAAAAGTAACATTTCTAGCAATACTTGAATTATTTCCTAAGATTCCACAGTAATATATCATACACTTTTCTTTCACCAGAAATATCTACAATTCCTTTGTATATATACTGTACTTCTCTGCTCTAAAGAACAATTCAATACCACTGAAGCACCAATGCACTAAGATTAGATTAGATTAGATTACTTACAGTGTGGAAACAGGCCCTTTGGCCCAACAAATCCACACCGACCCGCCGAAGCGCAACCCACCCAGATCCATTCCCTTACATTTAACCCTTCACCTAACACTACGGGCAATTTAACACAGCACCTGCACTTGTTGGACCTGCACTTCCTTGCCAGGATTGTAGTTTCAAAACACAACCATAGAAGACTCCTTACAGTGTGGAAACTGGCTCTTCCACCCAACAAGTCCACACTGGACCCTCTCCACTCTGCAGGCACCCTGCCTCTATTCCTGATGAAGGGCTTTTGCTCGAAACGTCGATTTTCCTGCTCCTCAGATGCTGCCTGACCTGCTGTGCTTTTCCAGCAACACTCTAATCTAGACTCTGGTTTCCAGCATCTGCAGTCCTTGTTTTTACCCTCTGAAGAGTATCGCACCCAGATCTATTCCCCTACCCGATTACTCTACATTTACCCCTGAATAATGCACCTAACCTACACATCCGTGAACACTATGGGTAAGTCACTTAAGCTGCACATCTTTGGACTGTAGGAGGCAACCCACACAGACACAGGGAGAATATACAAACTCCATACAAACAGCCTGGGGCTGGAATTGAACCCGTGTTCCTGGAGCTGTGAGGCAGCAGTACTAACCACAGCGCCACCGTGCCGTACTAAAGAATATAATAAGGAAGAATTAGGAGTAGGCAATTGGGAATAGGCAATAAATGGCGGAATAGGCAACAAATGCTGGCCTAGGCATCAATACCTGCATCCTTTGAATGAATTTAAAAAGTCCTCCACCCCTCACACAGCTACATGATCCTAATACCCATCCATGAACCTCTGCCACCTCATGTCCCCAGCCATATCCTCAACCGATGAGTCTTTATTCATCCCCCTGGCTTCTTCAGGACAGAGCAGTCCATTTGGCATTTCTAGCTATTGGCTTAAACATTTACTCCCTTCACTATTAGTGCACTTTAGTTGTTGAGCGTACTACCAACAATACATGCAACAGCGGTTGGCTCAGGTTTTGTTAGTGGCACCTTTCAAACTCATCTTTTCATCTAGAAAGACAAGGGCAGTAGATGTATGGGAATGCCACCACTTCCAGATTTCTGTCATCATCACAAATTATCCCAACTTAGATCATGGTTCTTTTATCACAGCTACATCAAAATCTTAGAATGACCTCTGTAATAGAATTGTGGGTGTGTCTTCTCCACAGGAACTACAATAATTCAAGAAAGTATTGTGCCACTACCATCTCAAGGGTAACTAGAAACGGATAATAAATGCGCTAGTTTTGGTAATGATGCTAATGTTCTGAGAAAGAAGTTGGAAAGAAAAAGTTACTTAACTGTTACACTGCTCTGACAGCAGGTTAGTGTTCTGTCACAGGTGGAAGCACCTTGCAGTGTCCCTCACTCAATTCTAAAAACTGTGAACATCACAGGGATTGAAAAAGAAGGAAACAAAATAACTAAAAACCAGCAAAAATGTTATTATTTTAAAAGTCGGCCCAGCTACATTTTATTGCAATTCATAATAAATTATCTTAGGTTATTGTAGTTTCAAAGTTATCTAATACAAATAACATTCAACTGTACAATGTAGGACATAGAGTAAGCCATGCAGCTCTTTATGCTAGCTCCTCCATTCAGTAAAATCATAGCTGATCTGATTGATACTCATTCATGCCTACTCCCAATAACATTTTAACCCCTTGCTTAAAGACTCTGTTTCTTCCATTTTTGAGGAAAAGTGTTCCAATGATTTGAATTTTTCTTTGGATTCTAAACCTTAATATGCCAAGATGTTTTATTATGATCTCCATGAGTATTGTTTTTAAAGTGAACTTCTACTTTGGAATCAGTTAAAAAGTTCATCAGGGCTAATTTCCTTAAAACATTGCTGATTATATTAATTTTATTCCACTTCTACCAAAACGAATTGAGAACCATCTGGATTTGTTCATGGCTTAATTCTATATTTTAAAATATATGTGTTTCTATTAATTTTTGTTGATTGAATATGCTTTCATGTTAGCTGTGAATTCCTTAATTTTGGAAGTTTGATCTAATAAATGCTAACCAGCTTGTTTCTAAGTAATTCTTCTTTGTCCTTTTGTACATAACAATATACACCTCAGAAACAGTCAGGCCTCCTTTAAAACAGCTCGAGCAGTTTATATGACATTTCCAATGGCAGCAGTATCTAAAAATAAACAGATTGTTCAGATGCTGGCTTTCACCCTTGGGGTGGACACACTTCAAACATTCTACGTAAGGAAGTCTTCGAAAAATAGCTCACCAAATGTAAAATACAGAATCAAAATGATAAAGGGCTAGATATTATCAGCATGAATTTAACCCTTTGTGTGCTAAATCTCCTCATCGGTATTCTGAATTTTAACATTTAGAATAATAAAACATTTACAAGTACTTAACTCTACCCAGAAAATCCAACCTGTTTCATATGTCTCATCTGAAAGCTCCAATATGAACAGCCTGCAAATAATCTGCCTTGGCTCTTTTAATTAAAAATCTCACTCTCATCATTTCCCTGACATTAATAGCTCAAAATGATTGCCTGAGCTATGAGAAAGAATAATAAAGACTACAAAAGGAGATTGAAAACCGAACTGGTTTTAATTGAAATGCAATCATGTACAAATATAACTTCCTAATCTGCCATAGTCATGTGACCACTACCACAAGACACACATACACAGGTGGAGGTGGGTATAAATGCCTGCCGGCAAATGGGACTAAGTCAGACTGGGATGTCTGGGTGGTGTAGATGAGTTGGACCAAAGGGTCTGTTTCTGTGCTGTATGACTCTATAACAAACAGACATTTTAGACTAACCTTAATAAAGCCCTCAATGCTGAACACACATCTATGTTGTAGTTTCATAACATGGTTTAAGAAATGAAACTGAGGTAAATGTTCAGAATTGTGAAAGCTGCCCTTGCAATAAAGTTTAAAAATTAAATAAGTCACAATGAAACCTCTGATTAAGAGCAAATGGCTGCAGCTTTCACCGACTAGCTCCTGCTGAAATGACATGAAACTGGAATTGCTTCCTTGCATAATAGTCCAATTGTGAGATAGCACCAGATCCATTGAACAAGCTAGGAAAGTTACAAGTCAGTGCAATGTCATCACTGGAGGGAAAAAAAATTATCTCAGAGTGTAATTCAACCTAATTTTCTCTGAAGAACAGAAAAATGGCAGAAGTGCGAACATTTTTGAAGGCATGCTTCAAACCCAAGTGAATGTTACAGATGAATGCTATGTATTCAATACCAGGGATTAAAGTTTAAGAAATGACAACGTTTATCAGTATTTAACATTGTTAACACAGATCACAGAAACCTGTGAATTTGTATAATTAAAGGTCAATTTAATTAAAGTCAAGATTGTATTAGGCATAAGACATTCTGCAATAAGAGCATGTTTGCTGAAAGGGAGAAAGCATACATTCAGACAGGACACTGGTTAGGCCACGTTTGGAATATTGTGTGCAATTCTGGTCTCCCTGCTATCGGAAAGATATTATAAAATTTGAAAAGGTTCAGAAAAGATTTGCAAGGATGGTGCCAGGGTTGGAGGGTTTTGAACTATATAGAGAGGATGAATAGGCTGGGGATATTTTCCCTGGAACGTCAGAGGCTGAGGGGTGACCTTATAGAGGCTTATAAAATCATGAGGGGAACAGATAGGTTAAGTAGATAAGGTCTTTTCCCTGGGGTGGAGGAGTCCAAAACAAGACAGCACAGGTTTAAGGTGAGCAGGGTAAGGTATAAAAGGGATCTAAAGGGGCAACGTTTTCATGCAGAGGGTGGTGCATGTGTAGAGTGAACTGCCAAAGGAATTGGTGGAGGCTGGTACAATTGCAAAATTTAAAAGGCACCTGGATGGGTGTTTGAATAGGAAGGAATTAGAGGGATATGGACCACATGCTGACTAACGGCACCCATTTATTTCAGGAAATCTGATTGGCATAGACGAGTTGGACCGCAGGGTCTGTTTCCATGCCGAATATCTCTACAACTCTAAGACGGTGTGAGAGCAAATGACATGTTAGGAAATGCTGGAGGTGTGCATCAGCAGCTGGGGTATATTATTGGCAGAACAGAGCAGGTCTGGAATTATGCTGAAAGATATTCCTTGACAAAAGGGCAAAACTATCACAAAGGCTAGCTTGCAAATTTTGCAGAAGACATCCTGCAAAGGAGAAGTGAGCATGTCAAATGTGGTGAAAGCAATGTCCTCAATGCAATAAACTGAATTATAATACAGGTATGGCTAAATTAAAGCACAACAAGAAAATGTAGATGACCATTGGAAAGATATTAGCTGAGGATTCTGACAATCACTGGCACCACACGGTTCAGTAAGTTGATAGGTGAGAAATAGGTGGAATGAGGATATCAGAAGGAGCTATAAAGTCAGACACCGGTACATCGTGCAACCTCATGACCAGTACAGACCTGTGTGAATGGAGCAACATAGGGATCCAAAAGTGAAGCCTTCAAGAGTAAGGAATTAAAAATCACACAACACCAGGATATAATCCAACAGGTTTATTTGGAAGCACTAGCTTTCAGAGTGCTGCTCCTTCATCAGGTAGTTGTGGAGGAGGAGATCGTAAGATACAGAATTTATAGCAAACGTTTACAGTGTGATGTAACTGAAATTACATATTGAAAAAGACCTGGGTTGTTTGTTAATTGCAGAATTACATTTTATTTTGCTCAACAACTGCATGAATCTATGTAAGAATCTGTAAATCCCTTTTCTAGAAATAATATCAGTCTTAACATTGGGACACAGACAGCCTCACACAGGGCACCTCACACCTTCAATGCATTATCTGGGCCAACATGGCACCTGTTGTTAAAGTTCACTTGGGAATGTAACTTTGCATATGAAAGAACTGAAACCAACATGTTCATTCTAATAGATGAGAGATTTAACAAACAATCCAGGTCTTTTTCAATATATAATTTCAGTTACATCACACTGTAAACTTTTGCTATAACTTCTGTGTCTTACAATCTTATACTCCACAACCACCTAATGAAGGAGCAGCGCTCCGAATGCTAGCACTTCCAAATAAACCTGTTGGACTATAGCCTGGTGTTGTGTGATTTTTAACTTTGTCCACCCCAGTCCAACATCACTACCTCCAAATTTAAGAATAAGGTTAAGGTTAAATCTGAGACGCCTTTTCCTCAGATGGTGATGGATAGCATGAGGGGACATTGCTTTAGACTGAGGGGTGATAGATATAGAATAGATGTCAGAGGTAGTTTCTTTAATCAGAGAGTAATAAGGGCATGGAATGCCCTGCCTGCAACAAATAGACTTGCCAACTTTAAGGGCATTTAAATGGTCATTGGATAAATATATAGATGGTGATGGCATAGTGTAGGTTAGATGGGCTTCAGATCGGTTTCACAGGCTGTCACAACATCGAGGGCCGAAGGGCCTGTACTGCACTGTAATTCTCTATGTTCTATGTTCTATCTCTTGGCACCATTCTCATACTGAGAGGTCAGATTACTCTGTAAAGCCATTGCAACAACTGAATGAAAATCTAGAGTTCCATGCCACAGATGGCAAGTAAATGTCACTTATCTTAGCCAGTGCAAGTTGAAAGCTTGGACTGGAAACCCTCGACAGGCCGAAGAAGTTGGCAACGTGTCACACCAACCCACTGACTGTGGAACAGATCTCAGACGAGTACAATGATGTGTTTACAAGGTGAGGATATCTTCCTGGAAAATATAATCTACAAGTAAATGAGAATGCAAGACCAATTCAGCATTTACTAAGGATAGTTCCAGCTGAAGCAAAGCCAGCCTGAAAAACAAAGTAGAAGAGCTGGGAAAACAGGTAGTAATCAAAAAAAGTGACAACCCCTACAGAATCGAGTAACAGCATGGCAGCAGTAAACAAACCTGGAAAGCTGAATATGCAGTATCCCAAAGGATTGAAATAAAGCATAATCAAATGTCAAACATCGAAGGCATTTTGCCACAACATGCAACGGCAAAAATCTTTCCCACCCTAGATACAAACGATGGTTACTGGCAAGTAAGGCTAGATGAAAACAGCAGCTTTTTAATTACATTCTGGATGCCCTTTGGGAAATCCAGATGGCTGTATATACTTTTAGCATTTCCATTGCACCAGAAGAATGTTAACACAGACAATATAAGATAGTGATCCTTCCTGGAGTGTAAGCTATACTGCATGACTACTGGACATAATGTGAGAAAACTATGATTCAAAAAAACCAGTGCAACTGCTCGATAGAGCTCATCGGGTTAGCCTGCTTTTGAACAAGAAAAAATTACAATTACAGACACCCAAGCACAAATACATAGGCCATAGATTGATAGCCAAAGTACTTGATATGCCTGCTGAAAAGATGAGAGTTTTAATAACAATGAAGTTACCAAAAAATGGAGAAGAGGTTGAATGCTTTGTTGGATTTTCAACTGTTTGGCAAAATGTTTGGTTATTGTGCTGGTGAAGTGTGAACTGTTATGCCAATTCATGGCCAAGGATGTGCAGTAGTGTTGGGGCTGGGAACAAGAAACTCATTTGACTACTCTTGATCATCAGTAAAATGATGGAAGGTGTCATCAACAGTTCTATCAAGTAGCACCTACACAGCAATAACCTGCTCAGTTTGTGTTCCACCACTGCCACTCAGCCCCTGACCTCATTACAGCCTCGGACAAAGGACAAACATGGACAAAGGAGCTGAATTCCAGAGGGGAGGTGAGAGTGATTACTCTTGACATCAAAACCACACTAACACCATGAGCCCTGAGCAAAACTGGAGTCAATGGCAATCAAGGGAAAACTCTGTGCTGGTTGGGGTCATACCTGAATCAAAGGAAGAAGGTTGTGCTTGTTGGAGGTCAGTCAACACAGTTTTACAACATCTCTGCAGGAATCCCTCAGGCTGGTGTCCTAGGCCTAACCATCTTCAGCTGATACAGAATTGACCTTCTCTTCATCATAAGGTCAGAAGTGGGGATATTCGCCAATGATTGTGCAATGTTCAGCACTATTCAGGACTCCTTAGATACTGAAACAGTTCATGTTCAAACACAACAAGATCTAGACAATATCCAGGCTTGGACAGAAACAGAAATGCAACATTTGTGCTACACAAGTGTCAGGCTGTGACCATTTCCAACGAGAGAGAATGTAACCATTGTTTCTTGATATTCAATGACTATTAACATCATGAGGTTTATCATTGACTGAAAACTGGACTCACCATATGATTATTGCAGTTACAAGAGGCCAGGAATCCTGCAGTGAATACATCCCTCCTGACTGTCGAAAGCCTGTCTATTGTCTCCAAGGCACAACTCAGGAGTGTGAGGGAACACTCCTCACTTGCCTGGATGGGTGCAGCTTCAACAACAGTCAAGAAGCTTGACACTATCCAGGAAAAAGCAGTCCACTTGATTGACACCACATCCACAAATATTCACCACCGATTCTTGATAAAGCAGTGTGTATGATCTACAATATGTAGTGCAGAAATTCACTAAGGCTCCTTAAACAGCAAGTTACAAACTGGCAACTACTATCACTTACAGGAATAAGGGCAGCAAATAGAAGGGAAAACCACCATCTGTAAATTTACCTTTGAACTATGCATCATCCTGACTTGGAAATATGTCACCATTTCCTCAGTGGCACTCACTGGGTCAAAATCATGGAACACCCTCCCTCATGGCACTGTGGTATATCTATACCAAATGGATTTCAGCAGTTCACCATCGTCTTCCCAAGGGCAACTAGGAATGAGCAATAAATGGTGGTCCAGCCAATAATGTTCCGCATTCCATGAGTGAATTATAAAATAAATTCAGCCAGAGTTAAATATTGGGTATGATATGTCCTGAAGATTGGAAAGTTGCCAATGTAGCACCCATTTTTGAAAATGTAGATGGAATTAATTGAATACTTATAAGCCAATTAGTTTAAATGGTAGAAGGAAAGTTTTTAGAGATTCCAATTAAATGTAAAATTAATATGTATCGAAATTAAGGGAAATTAGTTAGGAACAGCCAGTGTTACATCAAAAGAAATTAACATGCTTGAACAATCTCATTCCAGCCTGTATTCTTGAATTTAGAAGACTGAGAGGAGATCTAATTAAGCTATATAACATGGTAAAGGGGATTGACAAAGTAGCCATACAGAGGTTGTGTTCTTACATGGGGGAGCCTAGAATAAAGGGTCATGGCTTTAGGATGGGGGGGGTGTCACAAAGATGAGCCATGAATCTATGGAATTCACTACCCTAGACTCCGGTCGACATTAAGTCAATTTGAGGAGGAGACAGACAGTTATTTTTAAATTAGTAATGAGTTAAGGAGAGCGGGCAGAAAAGTGGAGTTGAGGGTAAGAGGAGATCATCCATGATCAAATTAAATGGCAGAGCAGGTTCGAGGGGCTGAATTCCTACTCTTGCTTCTAGTTCATACGTTCTTATGTTCTGGTAAATACAAACATCTTCCGCAACTTGGTTAATTCATAACTAAGTTGTTAAATTTGTTGTGTAAGGGGTGAAGCCTCACCAGGTCAAAAAGCCTACCCAACCAAGGCAATCGCAATGGCTAAGGCCAGCAAAGCTGAATGAGACAGGCAGGTGGTCCTCAACTCAAAAAGGGAGCTCATCTTAAGGAGAGTTTAACTCAGATGTTCAGATAATGATAGATTGGGAAGAAAGAAATGGTAGGGAATGCAACAAAATTGTTAGAGGAATTGTGAGAACTCTGGGGAATGGAGAGAAGAAGCTGGGCTGCAGAGGGGAAATCACAGGAATACAGAGGAAAGGGTGGCAAAGAAGGTAAAAGCTGCGTACTTATGGGGAACCGAATAGATTTTTTAAAAGTGAGCTGGAGAGGGAGAATGAGCAGCTGATTGATGAAGAGGTGGTGTAAGGTTAAATCTGGGTATGAGATTCAGATTAGGGAGAAGAGCAGGAAGATGAAGAGCCATAGTGAAACGGCCAATAGTTACAGAGGGAGAGATTGCAGGAAGACAGAGGGGATGGAAGAGAGAAAAAGAAGGTCCATCTCCAATGACAGGAGAAAGAGGAAGTGCAGAGGGGAAAGGTAGAGGTGGACAAATCAAATAGAAAATTAACAAGGGTCATCACTTTCGTAACTCTCATACAAGGCCTCATAGAGAATGTAAAGTACAATGTGCATTATAATGATGGTTTCTGAATTATATGTTTCAATATCATTTTGTTTTAATAGCTTGAAATTTAAAGCAGTGGTATATGCATATTATTTACTAATTTGTGACGGCATTCAAAATGATTCAGTCCAGTCTTTAAAGAAATATGTTTCCTTCAACCAGTATGTGATTGCTGGACTGTTGATGGAGTTTCATTTATAATGTGGGAGGTTTACAACAGGACAGAAAAAATGCATCAGCTTAGTAGAAGCTGGGAAGAACAGTTTGGTTGTTAATTTACTGAATAGATTTTGAATTCAATTTGAAGATGACTTGACTGGGGTCAGATGCAGGAATAGTTTCTACTAGAAAAGGAGTTTGTTCAGAATAGTTAAAGTATAAGTTACATCAGCATAAAGGTTTCAGTTTGTTAAAAAAAAGTTCCAGACCAGGAATGTTTGGTTTGAACTCTGCTTTGGTTATTCAAAACTGATGAGGTGTAAGATCTCAGTTATGTAAGTTAAAGAAGAAAAGTTTCTTAACTCACAGTACCAGAACTGTAATTAAGCAGTTAATTCAAATTATAGATTTTATAGAGAAGGAAGGTTTCTTTGGATTTTGAGCAAGTGATTGTGTTGAGGAATAGGTAAGGTTTTATTTTGAAAACAAATGAAATCTTTTTAACTGTGTTTGATAGCTTAGTTTATTTCATTTTATATTTTCTTTCTTTTGTGTAATAAATTTCCTTTTTGTCATTAAAGTCAAATCTGCTGCCTTGTGTGCTTATGTTTAGGTGAAAGACAGGTTAAATTAAGAAAAAGAACCAATCTGGCTTGCTTATGAGTAACAGTACCTGGGATCATAACAATGTATTCCTACATGACACAAACACTCCTAACTGAGAGAATTGAAATTGACACTAAAAACTACTAATGTTCAAGCACTCAGTTAAGGCCTTCGCATTATGGGACGCACTTGTTGAATTGCCCAATCTTGCTCCTAGTTCATATGTTCTTATGTCCTGGTGAATACAAACATCTTCAGCAACTTGGTTAATTCATAACTAAGTTGTTTAATTTGTCGTGTAAGGGGTGAAGCCTGACTAGGTCAAAAAGCCTACCCAACCAAGGCAATCACAATGGCTAAGGCCAACAAAGCTGGAGGAAGCAGGCAGGTGGTCCTCAACTCAAGAGGGAGCTCAACTTAAGGAGGGTTCAACTCAAACATTTAGGTGAAGAATAAAGGTGAATATGTTCTCTCAACTCTAAAAGTGACGATGCTAGTATGGAGTCATTCTCCAAGGAATGTGCAGGGAGTATTTACAGATCAGTGTATCTGAAACTTAAATACTTATGATGAAACTATTTGCAGGGTGTAGATTACAAAGTTTTAGGGTTGTACCACCAATGACACCAAGAGTCAAATTAATTTAATTGCCATGTGCATGGAAAGCAATGTAAAGACCAAGTTACAAACATCTTACACTTGGCAGAATGAGGAAGAGGAAACATTGTCATGCGTCATGGAGTCACCATTTAAAGGAGATTATGGGGCAGCAGTTCACCCAATACTTAAGCAGCTTGATAACGGCCCAAAGGCTGTTTTGACAATGTCAAAATCTCAAATAGAAAACAAATGTTTCATTCCTTTTTTTTTTGTAGATCAGTACTTCCATGCTCGATATTTGACTAACTTAACACAGCAGCTGTGCTAGCATTGCTGAGACCAAGAAGGAGGAGGAGAGAAGGAAGAACATCCAGTGCCAACAGAATCAGAAACACAATGTTCATGAGGTTGCCGTTCAGATTGAAAAGCAGCATCCGATGTCTTCAACATGTTGAGCATTGGATTGAGGCTGGGTCTATAATAAATGGTGCAACTACCTGTAGTTGATTAAAGGCAGTACCGATGATCTCTCAGCATGGCATCATCATTGTATGCCACCTTCTGCAGAGATATCCACAACCTGGAAATCATAACGATATTGAACTTCCTCACCCCAGCTCTTTTTAATCCTCAACTGGGTACTATGTGGCATCTCCCAGTCAGCAGCTCAGATTGCAATTGTTAGCTCACCAATGCTCTTTATAGAAAATCAATAGGTTATCAATTTACAATGGAACTTAGCAGCCAAGGTGACCAGCCTTTTGGAATTGTAGTCATCAGCGAGTTCCCATAGACTGAAAGGGGCCATGAACAGCTTTACATGGCAAACCTTATAATCCATTTACATTTCTGAACAGGGAGGGATTTATCTTCCTAAATGTCCAGGTGTGGGTAGGGGTGTGGTGCAGACACAAGCCCACCCGGTCCCATCCCCACTACGCAGCCCCCCACCCCTGCTTTATCTCTGGGGGTTATGTCTGAGTGTCATACCTAACCTGCTCACACTGTCATTGCTGCTTCCCACAAATGGTGGAGATCTGGTGCCCGGAGCTCAGAGCATGGTGAGGAGGTGCCAGTGCCCAGGGAATGACCACAATCTGGCAGCAGGCGTGAGCTGTTTATGCCAGGTCAGTTCAGGAGGGACAGGGGAAGATATGGGACTGTGGGCATGGGGTGGGTTGGTGGGGGGAATGTGGAGGAGGGGAGGGGGAGCAGGAGGGGGATGGCGGAGGGGAAAGAGAGCATGATGAGCAGAGGGGAAGGGGACTGTGATGGAGTGTGTGATAGGGAGGTGGAGGGGGAGGGGAGGGGAAGGAGATGTGTGTTGAGGGTTGGAGGAATGAAGGAGGGGGAATGAAGGAGAACCTAATGAAGAACCTTATGGAGCTGACTCTGATGAGGTTCTGAAGAAACCAACGTAACAGTGAGGCGAGGCAAGCGAACCTGAGAGAATTTGGCAGCAGGTAGGTTTGAGATGAATGACTTTGCATTAACAAATTGGAGAAAGGCCAATTTTGAAGGTATTTGGCAAGAACTTTCGAAAGCTGATTGAAGGCAGATGTTTGCAGGTAAAGGGACAGCTGGAAAAATGGGAAGCCTTCAGAAATGAGATAACGAGAATCCAGAGAAAGTATATTCCTGTTAGGGTGAAAGGGAAGGCTGGTAGGTATAGGGAATGCTGGATGACTAAAGAATTTGAGGGTTTGGTTAAGAAAAAGAAGGAAGCATATGTAAGGTATAGACAGGATAGATCGAGTGAATCCTGAGAAGAGTATAAAGGATGTAGGAGTATACTTAAGGGGAAATCAGGAGGGCAAAAAGGGGACATGAGATAGCTTTGGCAAATAGAATTAAGGAGAATCCAAAGAGTTTTTACAAATACATTAAAGACAAAAAGGTAACTAGGGAGAGAATAGGTCCCCTCAAAGATCAGCAAATCAGCATTTGTGTAGAGCCACAGAAAATAGGGGAGATACTAAATGAGTATTTTGCATCATTATTTACTGTGGAAAAGGATATGGAAGATATAGACTGTAGGGAAATAGATGGTGACATCTTGCAAAATGTCCATATTACAGAGGAGGAAGTGCTGGATGTCTTGAAACACATAAATGTGGATAAATCCCCAGGACCTGATCAGGTGTACCTGAGAACTGTGTGGGAAGTTAGAGAAGTGATTGCTGGATCTCTTGCTGAGATATTTGTATCATTGATAATCACAGGTGAGGTGCCGGAAGACTGGAGGTTGGCTAACTTAGTGCCACTGTTTAAGAAGGGTGGTAAGAACAAGCCAGGGAACTATAGGCCAGTGAGCCTGATGTCTGTGGTGGGCAAATTGTTGGAGGGAATCCTGAGGGACAGGATGTACATGCATTTGGAAAGGCAAGGATTGATTAGGGATAGTCAACATGGTTTTGTGCATGGGAAAACATGTCTCACAAACTTGATTGAGTTTTTTGAGGAAGTAACAAAGAGGATTCATGAGGGCAGAGCGGTAAATGTGATCTATATGGAATTCAGTAAGGCGTTCGAAAAGGTTCCCCATGGAAAACTGACTGGCAAGGTTAGATCTCACGGAATACAGAGAGAACTAGCCATTTGGATACAGAACTGGCTCAAAGGTAGAAGACAGAGGGTGGTGGTGGAGGGTTGTTTTTCAGACTGGAGGCCTGTGACCAGTGGAGTGCCACAATGATAGGTGCTGGGTCCTCTACTTTTTGTCATTTACATAAATGATTTGGATGCAGGTATAAGAGGTACAGTTAGTAAGTTTGCAGATTACACCAGAATTGGAGGTGTAGTGAACAGCGAAGAGGGTTACCTCAGGTTACAACAGGATCTTGACCAGATGGGCCAATGAGCTGAGAAGTGGTAGATGGAGTTCAATTCAGATAAATGCGAGGTGCTGCATTTTGGGAAAGCAAATCTTCGCAGGACTTATCCACTTAATGGTAAGGTCCTAGGGAGTGTTGCTGAACAAAGAGACCTTGGAGTGCAGGTTCATAGCTCCCTGAAAGTGGAGTCGCAGGTAGATAGAATAGTGAAGAAGGCATTTGGTATGCTTTCCTTTATTGGTTTGAGTATTGAGTACAGGAGTTGGGAGGTCATGCTGCGGCTGTACAGGACATTGGTTCGGCCACTGTTGGAATATTGTGTGCAATTCTCATCTCCTTCCTATGAGAAAGATGTTGTGAAATTTGAAAGTGTTCAGAAAAGATTTACAAGGATCTTGCCAGGGTTGGAGGATTTGAGCTATAGCGAGAGGCTGAACAAGCTGGGGCTGTTTTCCCTGGAGCGTCGGAGGCTGAGGGGTGACCTTATAGAGTTTTACAAAATTATGAGGAGCATGGATAGTGTAAATAGACAAAGTCTTTTCCCTGGGTCGGGGTGTCCAGAACGAGAGGGCATAGGTTTAGGGTGAGAGGAGAAAGATATAAAAGAGACATACAGGGCAACCTTTTCACACAGAGGGTGGTACATGTATGGAATGAGCTGCCAGAGGAAGTGGTGGAGGCTGGTACAATCGCAACATTTTAAGAGGCATTTGGATGGGTATATGAATAGGAAAGGTTTGGAGGGATATGGGCCGGGTGCTGGCAGGTGGGACTAGATTGGGTTGGGATATCTGGTCAGCATGGACGGGTTGGACCAAAGAGTCTGTTTCCATGCTGTATATCTCAATGACTCTATGATCCTATAAATCAACAATTGGAATCATAAGCCAATTCTGGCAATTGAGGCATTCCTACCCAGATGGGAATGCTTGCTTTATACCTTTAAAACCTTAAGATACTTTGCTTGCATTAATTTGATCCCTTGGCATCAAAAATGTCCTAAGAGAAAGTGAGGACTGCAGATGCTGGAAATCAGAGCTGAAAAATGTGTTGCTGGAAAAGCGCAGCTGGTCAGGCAGCATCCAAGGAGGAGGAGAATCGACGTTTCGGGCATAAGCCCTTCTTATGCCCGAAATGTCGATTCTCCTGCTCCTTGGATGCTGCCTGACCTGCTGCGCTTTTCTAGCAACACATTTTTCAGCTCATCAAAAATGTCCTGCTCAATATCCTGGCCAGAACATCAGCATGGAGTTATGTGGGATTAAGAAGATGCTACACTTAAATGACTGAAACCTCAAGGTACAAAGGACATTCATCTATTAAAGAGCCGTAGAGGGACTAAACTATGCTGACTGCCTCTGCAGACTCAAACATCTATCTTAAGTTCCCACATGCCAGAGGTTGCATTCCTCCCAGAGGGCTGCATAGAACAGCATTCTCCGCAGCTGTGGAGAGAAAAACAGAGTTAACATTTCAGATCAAGGACCTAAAGAAGGCATCTGAAGAAAAATTCTCAACATGAAATGTTAACCCTGATTCTCTTGCCCTGCTAAGTAATGAGAGAGGATCTTGGTTCAGAAAACCAGGAAGCTGAATCAGCAGAAGAAAACCTCCTGGATTTGTAACAGTTTCCCTGCTGCTTTGGCAGAGATTAACACCTGATAACGGTGCCTTGTGCCACAAAACAATTGATCACTCTAGAAGAATCAATTTTGTCACCCTTAAAAAGCCAGTTCCAATACAAGCTGATAGCTTCTGATGCTGTTAGCCAGAACCACTGTTATTTTCTCTTCTGCCTTGTTGAGCAGTGTTTTAGGAATATGATGCATTGATACGAAACTTAATGAACTAACCCAACCTGCATACTGTCACTAAACTGGCCCACTGAGCCTATCCACCACCTTTTTCTTGCTTCAGTGTGAATGGTTTGGTGGATCAGTTTCCAGTTTCAATAAGAAATATGAAGTTATACAGGATTACAAGGATCAGATGCATAATAGATCAGATTATTCTAGGTATTCAAAAGAATGCTTCCAGAGAGATATTATCTGACACTAAGAATTAAATAAATAAATATCTGATGAGATTCAGAAGCCGCAAGCTGATATCATGTCAATGACAGATCCAGGCTGGAAGAGTCAGGAATGGTGACACAAAGATTCAGTCTGCAGCCAAGTGATCCGGAAATCCAGGAAGGAAAGAAGAAAAGCAATCATTCACACTATAGTTTTTAAAATTACACCTTGGTACAGTTACCATGATTAAAAGTGCATTCATAATTTTTTTTACAATGATCAAGCATTATAATCTAAGTCAAATTGTATTGAGATAAAGCATAGTGTTACAATGAAGTTATTTGTTCAGAATGACGTTAGAATGCTTCACCTTTCTGACTATCCTAGCATAAGAAATGCCAATTTCCAGCTTTTCTAAATAGTGATGTTAATAATTATTTTTATTTTACCCAGTGACTTTCCCCCACATCCTGATCTTCATTTCCATGTGCATTTTCTTATCCTGATTTTCAAAATGTTTTGCTGTCAGATTTAAAATGATTTGGAGATGCTGGTGTTGGACTGAAATGTACAAATTTAAAAATTACACAACACCAGGTTATAGTCAAACAGGTTTAATTGGAAGCACACTAGCTTTCAGAGCACCTCTCCTTCATTAGGTGATTTAGATTAAAAATTAATTGTTTAACATTGTCATGACTCTGTCTCTGCTGTTGAGTCTGACCCCTGAGACGCATCTCCCCACAGATGCTGAACTCATTACAAATTGTCAATAAAATCTGAGAATTGCTACTGGTAATCAGAACAGGTTAATGTTTTAGGACAACATTGTACATTTCCACTCTTAATGGATACATTAGCTATTTAGGTAGATGGGGGAATGTCACACCAGTGAGTTAAGTGATTTTCCCCTCATGTTGCCAACAATCTTTTCCAGTTCAATGAAATTTTGAAGTTAATCAAATGTGAAATTTATTTGAGGTTTTTTTTGTTGTGTGAAAACTTCGCATTGAAGATATATCTGCCATATACTAAAAAGATCAAAAGTAACAAAGAAAGACCCAGGCTTATTCTGGAAGGATGGAAAGGAAAGCACAGAAATACAGCAGGAATAGGTGAATAACTGGACAGATCTGAAAACAGTGGGCAGGCAGTGGGGAGCTCAATGGGTCCATGCATTGAGATGGCACTTATGAACAAACATGGTTTGCAAATACTTCAGTTTTGTCTGACATGGTGGATGTATTGTGGAGCATCCAGCTTAGAATTGTTGTTGGACTGTGCCCACTAATCATGATAGAATGTGATCGCTTTTAACTCTGGATTTCTCTTAAATTATTGAATTTAAATCATACCAGTTGTCATGGTTGAATTTTGACCCATGCCTCAAAACATGGTCTTGGGCTTCTGAGTTACCAGCCCAACAACATGCCCATTTTACCACCATACCTTTCCAATTGCATTGTCTTAATGTAAATCCAAACCCATGTACTTAGCAATACAACCCATTGCAACATTCAACCAATTATTCTCTCCATTAATGGACTGATACAAGGATCAGACAAACGTATACCATGCAATGTCAAACAATTGAGGTCCTTAGATTCTTCCAGTCTAATGGTGATGTAGGTGCATAATTGTTCAGTCAGTTGCTGAAGGAACCTGTCCATTTAAAGGTAATGATGTAGTTTGAAGCTTTACTTACAGAGTTCAAAACATTTCTTTTAAGGTTCTTCTAATGATTTTGTTGAGGGCTATATTTTGATTTTTTGGGGACCACTTGTGATTTTTAAGGCCCCTTTTTCAACTCCTTTATTGAGTGTGTCATACACAGGTAACATTATTTTATATACATAAGTTGATTATTTTTTGTGGTTTCCACATATAGATAAAATAGCATGAATAGCAAAAATATATACATTGTTAAATATTTTAAACTTAGTACTCATTTAACATGAAGAAAGCTCTGACATTCTGCTTTCAACCTTAAAATTTTAACTACTTGGCACAAGCAAACTTATTGGGACGGAATTGTATATTGAAGCAATTAGCACTTTCCAGGATCATTTAGCTTTGCTGCAAAAAGACACATGCAGATGAAGCTTTTCATCTTGCATTCATCAGAATAAAAAGCTTTGACACCATGTCTTTATTTTAAAGCAATACACCAAGGTTTGGTATGAGCAAGTAACTAATTATTTCGTTTGCTAACTAATTTCAAATTTCTTTCCCCTCAATTCTTCTGTTTAAAGCAAGTGCTGATACATAGATTTGGAGACGAATTTCTAAAGTCCAACAAAGCCAACAGGGGAATATACACAAATCAATTCTACAGCACCAAGCTAACTGTCAATTTTAATTTATGTGTATTTTACATTGCAGTTATTATTGTCCAAACTAGTACATCTCTTTGCACGAGTGTCTGTGCTTTAATTAGATATGGACTGAAAACCGCTATTACAAAAGCACTCTAGTTAGATTCAAGACAAATACCATTTAATAGAGGTGGTTAACTCATCAACTGCAGCCCCCCCCCCATTGCTATTCATTTCACCTTGAACATTGAAAGTCTACATACAGATGGGGTGACCTTATAGAGGTTTACAAAATTATGAGGGGCATGGATAGGATAAATAGACAAAGTCTTTTCCCCGGGGTGCGGGAGTCCAGAACTAGAGGGCATAGGTGGATGGTAAGGACAAGCCAGAGAATTATAGACCAGGGCCTGACGTCAGTGGTGGGCACGTTGTTGGAGGGAATCTTGAGGGACAGGATATACATGTATATGGAAAGGCAAGGATTGATTAGGGATAGTCAACATGGCTTTGTGTGTAGGAAATTATGTCTCACAAACTTGATTGAGTTTTTTGTGAAAGTAACAAAGAGGATTGATGAGGGCAGAGCGGTAGATGTGATCTATATGGACTTCCATAAGGCGTTTGACAAGGTTCCCTGTGGGAGACTGATTAGCAAGGTTAGATCTCATGGAATTCAGGGAGAACTAACCATTGGATACAGAACTGGCTCAAAGGTGGTGGTGGAGGGTTGTTTTTCAGACTGGAGGCCTGTGACCAGTGGAGTGCCACAAGGATCGGTGCAGGGTCCTCTACTTTTTGTCATTTACATAAATTATTTAAATGTGAACATAAGAGGTACAGTTAGTAAGTTTGCAGATTACACCAAAATTGAAAGTATAGTGGATAGCGAAGAGGGTTACCTCAAACTACAACAAGGTCTTGACCAGATGGGCCAATGGACTGAGAAATCACAGATAGAATTTAATTCAGATAAATGAGAGGTGCTGCATTTTGGGAAAGCAAATCTTCGCAGGACTTATACACTTAATGGTAAGGTCCTAGGGAGTGTTGCTGAACAAAGAGATCTTGGAGTGCAGGTTCATATCTCCTTGAAAGTGGAGTCACAGGTAGGTAGGATAGTGAAGAAGGCGTTTGGTATGCCTTCGTTTATTGGTCAGAGTATTGAGTACAGGAGTTGGGAGGTCATTTTGCGGCTGTACAGGACATTGGCTAGGTCACTGTTGGAATATTGTGTGCAATTCTGGTCTCCTTCCTATCGGAAAGATGTTGTGAAATTTGAAGGTGTTCAGAAAAGATTTACAAGGCTGTTGCCAGGGTTGAAGGATTTGAGCTATAGGGAGAGGCTGAACAGGCTGGGGCTATTTTCTCTGGAGTGTTGGAGGCTGGGGGGTGACCTTATAGAGGTTTACAAAATGATGAGGGGCATGGAGAGGGTAAATAAGCAAAGTCTTTTCCCTGGGGTCAGGGAGTCCAGAACTAGAGGGCATAGGTTTAGTGTGAGTGGGGAAATATATAAAAGAGACCTACGGTGCAATGTTTTCACACAGAGGGTGGTACATGTATGGAATGAGCTGCCAGAGGTGGAGGCTAGTCCAACTGCAACCTTTAAAAGGCATTTGGATGGGTATATGCATAGGAAAGGTTTGGAATGATATGGGCCAAGTGCTGGCAGGTGGGACTATATTGGGTTGGGATATCTAGTCAGCATGGATGGGTTGGATGGAAGGGTCTGTTTCCGTGCTGTTCATCTCTATGACTCTATGTAGAAATGGAAAGAGGTGTACTAGGTGTCCGAAACCATAGAAATCATGGGAAGTTATGGCACAGAAAGAGCCTATTCGGCCCCATTATATTTGCGCCAATGCAGTTGGGAGAAAGTTGTCAAATTAATCTCAATTTCTACCCATTCATTCCCCATGCCCATGCAAAATGTTTTCCCTTGGAGAAGTTATCCAGTTTTTCACATACTGCTGCAAGCTATTGGTATTGATGGTTTACTAATGTCCACATCTGTCACAGTTAGTGAGTGTTAAGGGAAGTTTTATGATCAATTCAAGTACAAAAATGAAAAAGGAAAAGCAAAACAAGAAGTTCAACCAAAGGTTCAATGGCAGTGTTGCATCCAACAGAACTAACAATTCTTCAGGTAACCATAGCTACCTTGAGAATATCTATCACATGAAAAACTAACCACTGCCCTTCACTCAACACAGAAAATCTTCCAAACATATCTGTTTCCAAATGCAATTATATTTTTGCTTCATGCTGCAGACAGGGTCAAAATGAATAGTCTGGGATTTCCATTTGAGAGTGACTCTACAGACCAAAATATTGGTTTAATTTAAGAATTTGGAAGTTAAACAGTAGCATTCACTCAGGCTGAGGCCTTACTAGTTTTTCCATTTCTTGTCCTGTGCCTGTCACTCTTGCTACTGTTACCATTGTTTATCTCCCCCACCCGCATCCTATTCCCTGGCCTGTCCATCTCCTGAGCCTCGGTTGAGTCCCAGTCCAAACACATGCAGTCCTGCCCCTGACTTTGAATGAGTGAGGACTCCATTATTTGTAATTATCTTATCTCCCTCATCTCTTGCCAGGTGATAATCAGGAGAAAGTGAAAACTGCGAGATCAGAGTCGAAAAATGTGGTGCTGGAAAAGCCAGGCAGCATCTAAGGAGCAGGAGAATCAACATTTCAGGCATAAGCCCTTCATCAGGAATGAAGCTTGTGGGTCAAGAGGGCTGAGAGATAAATGGTGGTGGGGGGGGGGGGGCATGGAGCTGGGTGGGAATTTGGCTGAGAATGTGATAGGTAGATGAATGTGGGGGTGAAAGTGATAGATCAGAGAGAACAATGAAGCAGATAGGTGGGACGGAAGATGGGCAGGTAGGGCTGTTCAAGAGGACAGTGCCAAGTTTGAAAGTTAGGACTGGGATAAGCTGGGGGGAGGGGGAGAAATTGGAGAAAATGGTGAAATCCACATTGATCCTGTATGGTTGGAGGGTCCCAAGATGGAAGATGAGGGGTTCTTCCTTCAGGCGTTGGATGGTAAGGGTTTAGTGATGGAGGAGGCTCAGGACTTGCATGTTCCTGGCGGAGTGAGAGGGGGAGTTAAAGTGTTCAGAGCTGTGGGTTTGTAGTGGATATCCATGTTGAATCAGTTGCTGGAAATGGAGATAGAGAGTTCCAGGAAGAGGAAGGAGGTGTCTGAGATGGTTCAGGTAAACGTGAAGTTAGGGTGAAAGGTGTTTGTGAAGTTGATTAACTGTTCAACCTCCTTGTGGGAGCATGAGGTAACGCCGATACAGTCATTGATGTAGCGGAGGGACAGGTGGGGAATGGTGCCCCTGTAGCCACAGCTTTTCCTCCGCTACATCAATGATTGTATTGGCGCTACCTGGTGCTCCCACGAGGAGGCTGAACAGTTAATCAACTTCAGAAACACCTTTCACCCTAACCTCACGTTTACCTGGACCATCTCAGACACCTCCTTCCCCTTCCTGGACCTCTCCATCTCCATTCCCGGCAGCCGACTCAACACGGACATCCACAACAAATCCATTGAATCCCACAGCTACCTGGATGACACCTTCTCCCACCCTGCCTTCTGTAAAAATGCTGTCCCTTATTCATTATACCTCTGCCTCCACCACATCTGCTCTCAATTCCATCATAGAGAATCCCTGATGGCCTCCTTCTTCAAAGACTGTAATTTCCCCGCTACATGGTCGACAATGCCCTCTAGCGCATCTCCTCCACTTCCTGCACCTCCACCCTTAATCTACCCCTCCAATCACAACAAGGACAGAAACACCCTGCTCTTCACCTTCCATCCCATCAACCTCCGGATATAACACATCATTCTCTGCCATTTCTGCCACCTACAAATGGATCCTACCACCAGAGATATATTGCCCTCCTGACTCCTATCTATGTTTCGGAGAGACCATTCCCTCTGCAACTCCCTTTTCAGGTCCATGCCCACAATCAACCCACTCTCTTCTCCTGGCACCTTCCCATTAGATCACAAAAAATGCAAAATCTGCACCCACACCTCCCCCACTCACCTCCGTCCAAGGCCCCAAAGGATCTTTCCACATCCAACTGAAATTTACCCGTACCTTCATGCACATCATTTACTGTATCCATTGCACCCGATGTGGTCTCCTCTTCATTGGGGAGATAGGACGCCAATTTGTGGATCATTTCAGAGAATATTTTGGGACACCCACACTAACCAACCCCACTGCCCTGTGGCTGAACACTTTAACTCCCCCTCCCACTCTGCTAAGGTCATGTAGGTCCTGGGGCTCCTCTACTGCCAAACCCTAACCACCTAAAGCCTGGAGGAAGAATGCCTCATCTTCCACCTTGGACCCTCCAACCACATAAGATCAATATGGAATTCATCAGTTTCCTCATTTCCTCTCACCCCAGCTTATCCCAGTCCCAACCTTCCAACTTGGCACCACCCTCTTGAACAGTCCTATCTGTCCATCTTCCTTCCCAGCTACCTGCTCCACCCTCCTCTCCAATGTATCACTTTCACCCCATCTTCATCTACCTACCGCATTCCCAGCTACCTCCACCCCCACACCCCCACTGCAGATCCATGCCCCTCCCATTTTCTCTCAGCCCCCTTGACCCACAAGCCTCTTTCCTGACGAAGGGCTTTTGCCTGAAACATTGATTCTCCTGCTCCTCAGATGCTGCCTGACTGGCTGTGATTTTCCAGTACCACACTCTTCGACCCAATTGATAATCAACCTGGTTATCACGTCATGAACAAACGTGCCTTGGCCACCAAGACTAAGGTGGGACCCTAACTCAAAGTTTCTGTCTCAGAGGCAGAGTTGCTACCAACCACATCACAAAACCTCTTAAGTCTGGTAGACATTATCCAAATGTATTTGTATGACCAAGATCTACCATGTAGCTGATTTGTCACTTCACCATGAGCTACAAAGCTACCGTAAATTGGATTTCACACATAAACTTGCACAATTAACTTATTGACTTCATGAAGTTGACATAATATATGTATTAAAAGGGAGGCAATGGCCTAATGATATTATCGTTGGACTGTTAATGTATATAATGTTCCAGGGATCCTGGTTCGAATCCCACCATGGCAAATTTTGAATTCAATTTTTAAAAATCTGGAATTAAAAGGTGACCTTGAATCCAGTGTTGAATGTTTGAAAAATCTATCTGGTTCACTAATGTCATTTAGTGAAGGAAATTGCTATCCTTACCCGGTCTGGCAAATATGTGACTCCAGATGACTCTTAACTACCCTCTGGGCAATTCAGGATTGGCAACAAATGCTGGCCTTGCCAGTGACACCTTCATCCCGTGAATGTGTAAAGCAAACAATTCCACATTTTAATAATGAGACACCTTTTAAAAAAGGTCATACTTTTACCTTTTACAATAGCATATTAAACGTATTCATTTTGTGAAACTAATTGTATTGTTGCAATATGCACCTTTTTTATTGCTAACATTGCGACTCAATCTCCTGCTGCTATCAATATTAATACTTCAGCTGACAGTATAGTGAACCTCAAGCTGGAAGATGACAGATGCAACACACCATTGTCAAGTCACCTGTCTACCTCAAATTGGCATGTGGAAAGTTCAATATAAACCTTCTGTACTATTAAGCTGAAGTTGTAATAGTTGGTGATTGGGGCTTGGAATGGCTGCTTGAGAAATCAATGGTTTTAAGGGAAATTTACAGGCTGTGAAGATGGTCAGTGGCTTTGAGGCGATGTGAGGGAGATCAGAATTCAGGAAGAGGAATGATGGATAAGGATCTTGGAATTTTGGCTCTGGCAGTGATGAGGGCAGTCACTTAAGAGTAAAAGTATTATCTCCTTCCTCTATAGGTGATCCTTGGGGTTAGTTGCCTTAGGATAAACCGATGATGTAACAAAGAGCTCAAACAGGCATTAAGTCCCTAACATGGAAAAACAGCCAAATATTCAGCAGGCATGCGTAAATGATGCCTCTTGTTTGATCATACCTAATATGACAGGAAGGATATATCTGGTCAAAAATATGTCATACTTCCTGCCCATCACTTTGGTGACTTGGGCGACTTCAAACAGCTTAATAAACAGATCCTGTATAATTCAATTTTGTGAACAACATATATTTTCAGATTCGGTGAAAATAATGCACTAAAAGTTTCCTTTGTTCTGATTTTTCAGTTTAGTCACATGCCAACACGTATTTAATAGCATTTTCAGTATTTTAATAATGAAAAATATTCATAGCATCATTCTGAATAATAGATGTGAATTTTGTTCACTCACTTTTAAATAGCTACTCGATATCCCTGGAGAAGGAAAATAAAGGATATCTTATAAAACCTAATTGTGCTTCGGTATACAAGTCACCTTAGATAAATTAGATATTTTATCCATTGGTGTGTATATTAATAAACTATGGCTCTGATATGAATTTTAAAGCAGCTCCCATGTGACAGGAGAATAATACGGGGAAATCTGAAATAAACGACGTGGGGCAGAATCTTGAACTTCAGAAAAAATAAATTTTGACTTCTAAATGTCACATCTCCAAGATACTCATTGACATGTTACAAATCTGCATGTTGCTCTTCTTGATGAGTTTAAAGGAACATCCCACAAATGGAATTTGAAAGAGTTAATGGACATAGATTGAGAACAACATGAAATATAATAATGCCTCACTGGAATAATTGCTGAGTACAGCTGGGTAGAAGAGGAACATTCTTTTCCCCATCAGTGGAATGAAGAAAGCTGTTGTTCCTGCTAAGAAGGCATAGTTAGAGGTAGCTGACGATCTGAGAGACAAGTCAGGTTGACTCAGAAGCACTTTAAAAATGGCAGGTTTGTCCCAGTTTCAGGATTCCCAACTGATTGGACACAGTTGGCATAGATTTGCGAATGGAAAATTGTGTTTGTTGATCTTGTTGGAATTTCTTTTGAGGATGTTACCAACAAAATCAATAAAGGGGAATTGATTAACATAATATATTTGAATTTTCAACGATTTTCAAAAGGAATTTCAGGAGAGTTGGTTCGAGTCATAATTTGAATTTTCACCTGGTGATTCATAGCTCCAATGTAAACAAAGCAGACATCATTGCAGGGATATTAGTCATGAATCTGCATTAGGGGATAATCTTCTCCAATTGTGCTCAAAAGGACACAGATGTTGAAGCCTAGGGTTATAGTTAAGCAGCATGTCCAGGTGTAGACAAACACAGCAGACACTACATAATAACAGAGAGAATGAAAGAGTCCATTGTGATCACTAGTGCATTGATAGCACAGAGAATTGTGACCATGCAGTCATTTATATTGTGCTTGCCTCCACAGAAGTTCAAACAATACTTTCATATGAGTCTATGCATGTTAGTTAGACTTCAGACATGCACTTGTCTCTATCATTAAACAGGCTAACAAATATTTGGTAAATTCAAACACAGCATTTATCGCCACAAATATTGTCTACCAGAGTGATAGAATTGATGTGGTACTGCTCAGGAGGATGAAGACAGAAATGGACATTGGATTGGAAATTTCATTTGAGGCAAATACATTTCCAACAAATTGACCCCCCATTCTGCAGAACCTCTCACTACTCCCATTCCACTGCAGCAGGGATCTGACATGTTGCATCTTACCTCATGATGGAGTCTACTCTTGCAGGTAAACCTTCAGGGGCTTCATTATCTACAAGTCATAAATCAACAACATTTCACAATGAAGGAAGGGACCTGAAGTGTGTTACCAATGCTGACCCACACAGGATGCAGAAACAGCAGAAAAGAGAAAATGAAGAAATTGGAATGTACTTCACACATTATGAAGATTTGATGAATGTTATGCTGTTATGTTTCCTTTTTTATAGACAATGCTACATACAATTCAGTTATTTTAATCATTTCTTCATTTTGTTCTTTTGTTGTGTCCTGAGGGCCAAGTCACTCTTTCAGGTATTTCATGAAGAATGTCAATAGATGACAAGACCCAGTCGGCAGATGTGTGCTGAATGCATGAATGTTTGGTTGAAAGATTATTTATGCAAGGTTGCAGCATAGGTGCTGCTGGTGGAGGTATCGCACCATCAGAACTAATTTATTAATTCTCAGAAGATAATAGACTGTGCCTAAAGTTGGACACAGTTGGCATAGATTTGCGAATGGAAAATTGTGTTTGTTGATCTTGTTGGAATTTCTTTTGAGGCTGTTACCAATAAAATCAATAAAGGGGAATTGATGAACATAATATCTTTGAATTTTCAATGGTCTTCAAAAGGCTTTTGATAAGGGAGACAACAGGAGATTGATTAGCAAAGTTAAAGCACAGGGAATAGGAGGAAATGTATTGGCATCAATTAATGACTGGCTAATTGACAGTAAGACTAAATGGATCATTATCACATTGGCAGGTTGTGACTAGTTATATACCCCAAAGATCAGTACTTGGACTCTAGCTGTTGACAATATACATCAATTACTTGGATGTATGGACCAAATATAATATTCATAAATTTGTAGATGATACAAAGCTTGAACAGAAATGTGTGTTTCGAAGAAAATATAAGGCTGTCTCGGGAGAATTTAGATAGCACTATAATGTGGCAAAATAGTAGGAGGAACAGAAATGCAGAATATTTCTTCAGTGGTAAGAGACTGGAAAGTATAGGGATATGTGAAAGGATCAAGGTATCCTTGTTGATAAGTCACTGAAAGCCAACATGCAGGAGCAGCAAGCTATTAGGAAAGCTAATAGAATGTTAGCCTTCAATACAAGAGGTCTTGAGTACAGGAGTGATGAAGCCTCCCTTCAATGGTATCAGAGTTTGGTTAGACAGCACCTGAACAATTGCATTCAGTCTTGGGCTCCTTATCTCAAGAAGTATTGTTGAGGGAGTGTAACAAAGGTTCACCAGACATGTTTCTAGTATGGTAGCAGGTTTGCTGGTTGTCAATACATCAATCCCTCAACTTTAACATGACTGCTGTGACTTTGGTTGCCAAGGTGCTGATTGCAGCATCAATGGACTGATTGCTGGTAATTGTTCATGTATGTGCTCCTCCAAAGTCAAGCTGATGATGCTGATGGAGGATAGGGTCTCTATGTCCTGACCCATATCTTGGGTCACCTGATTAGGTTTCATTCCAAACTCATCACAAGTAAGGAAGAATCAGTCTACAAGTGGCTTGTACCAAATATCCTGTGTCAAGAACTTTTGTGATGTCAAGACATTTCTAACAACAATGCATGCATCTGATCTGGCAAAGTTGGTGTTTCATTTTCATTCTCCCTCCCCCCAGCTCCTCCTCTTCTTCCTTCCCCATGATTAACCCCATCCAAAGAGGAAAGATGTGCTTCTTCATCCTACTCCAACATGAAACCTATCTCTAATGGGCATTTTCATCCTACCACAGCATACTGTTGCTGCCATAGACAGTGATGTTCTTTATCATTTGAAGCGCTGTCCATGGCACCTCATATTCAGATCCTGCAAAGTGGAAATCCTTGAAGGTTAATAAAGATTGTATCCACCAAGTACCTTCTCCAAGCATTTATTAGACAGAGCTGAGAAACTAACTGCAATAAGTGATCTTTAATCAAAAGAAAATAACAAACTTCAAGTCTTACATGAATTGTTGTTGTCACCTGTATTTCTGTGGTCAGTTCCTGAGCCCTGGGAAATCAATCTGTTGAAGCACACTTTGAATCCAAGTAAAAGGTAATTCAAAGGTGTCTCATTAGTATTCTCTAATAATGTTAGTCAAGCTTAGTCACTAATGTAAGATGTAACTTTAGTTAATAATGATAGAATTCAATAGGAAATCCCAGTGTGGTGTTTGTCAATATCTGAGGATCCATCTATTAAATCTAAAATGGACACTATGCAGCCAGTCTGCCCACTTGCTATAAAAAAGTTCTTTATTCTGTCCAACCTTTTCCTCAAACTACTTCTATCCCACTGGCCAAAATTGGAGGTGTAGTGGACAGCGAAGAAGGTTACCTCAGATTACAATAGGATCTGGACCAGATGGGCCTATGGGCTGAGAAGTGGCAAATGGAGTTTAATTCAGATAAATACGAGGTGCTGCATTTTGGGAAAGCAAATCTTAGCAGGACTTATATACTTAATGGTAAGGTCCTGGGGAGTGTTGCTGAACAAAGAGAATCTTGGAGTGCAGGTTCATATCTCTTTGAAGTGGAGTCGCAGCTAGCTAGGATAGTAAGGCATTTGGTATGCTTTCCTTTATTGGTCATAGCATTGAGTACAGAAGTTGGGAGGTCATGTTATGGCTATACAGGACATTGGTTAGGCCACTGTTGGAATATTGTGTGCAATTCTGGTCTCCTTCCTATTGGAAAGATGTTGTGAAACTTGAAAGGGTTCAGGGTTGGAGGATTTGAGCTATAGGGAGAGGCTGAACAGGCTGGGGTTGTTTACCCTGGAACATCAGAGGTTGAGGGGTGACCTTATAGAGGTTTACAAAATTAAGAGGGGCATGGATAGGAAAAATAGACAAAGTCTTTTTCCTGGGGTCAGGGTGTCCAGAACTAGAGGTCATAGGTTTAGGGTGAGAGGGGAAAGATATAAAAGAGACGTAAGGGGCAACCTTTTCACCCAGAGGGTGACATGTGTATGGAATGAGCTGCCAGAGGAAATTGTGGAGGCTGGTACAATTGCAACATTTAAAATGATATATGAATAGGAAGAGTTTGGAGGGATCTTGGCCGGGTGCTGGCAGGTGGGACTAGATTGTGTTGGGATATCCGGTCGGCATGGACGGCTTTGACCAAAGGGTCTGTTTCCATGCTGTACATCTCTATGACTCTATAGTTCTTGGGAATTAAAATAGTGGAGATAAGGGCAAACACCAGATCCCTTCAGTATGATACAAGCATATTAAAAACACATTCATCTCTCAATACAGATAGAAAACATTGATGTGAAGAAGCATCCTGAAGCTACCAGGCCCCTTTGTATAAATTCTGAGTTTCAAATCTTTCAAATTCTATGTCATCTGAGAACTGGAATGGATAAAATTGATGGTAGTACTGCAACTTAATTTGGAAACACTTCAGAGCTTAAAATTACTAATTGCAAACATTGTGAGAGATTTCTGGGAAATGCATAAACTTTTATAATAAGTCAGGATGGAAATGGCTGGAACAGCTGACTTTGTGATTCCAGGAGGAGTAACTCTGAACCAGATGACAGATTGGCTGGACATCTGTAGTTACACATTATTTGCACCTTTTCTCTTTACTGCATTTCACTAGTGATTTGACTAAGTCTGTTCCAAGTAGTTAATTTTGAAAAAACTACCAGAGAAATGACTTTACGATTTTGTATCCATCTATTCAGACAAAATCATTTATTAATTAATGGAAATTGTTGCCATTAGAACGACTGAGGCAGATAACAGTTACTATTGAAGAAAATGGAATGGAGGATTACTTTTCTTAAATAACCAATATTATGGGCTAATTCCAATCATTCAATCACAGTTGTGCAGTGACATGGAGTGCTCTGGTTTGAATGAAATTGTGCATGTTCCACCAGCACATGGGTGGTCTAGCCAAAGCAGACTCAAAAGATGGCCTTCTTTTGTTTTAACATACACAGGAGGAGTCAGCTCCTCCTGACTCTCAAAATTCCATCTTGCTCAATGTCACTCCAGCTTTTCCACACTTCCCTCTTACCCAGGCCCCAGCACCTGTAGGTTGGGGGCATTAACCAGGAACATAACTTTACCAATCCCCAAAGCAGATGGATGTCTCTGATGCTATGATGGCCCAGAGCCCTTGGACATTACAGATTCCAGCTTTTGTGCAACTGCTTCAGGACCCTGGGGCAATAGTCCAATGACTTCATGGAATTGCACATCTCTGCGTATAAGTACCAAAGTGACGGTGGGATGAGAACATTCTGGAAAAACACTAGACTACACCAGAATTCTTTTCCATCTGCAAGACCTATGAAGAGCACATGCAAATATATAAAGAAGATAAATAGAGTCAGAGAGTTGTACAGAATGCTTTGGTCCAACTCAACCATGTCGACCAGATATCCTAATCAACCTAGTCCCCATTGCCAGCATTTAACCCATATCTCTCTAAACCCTTCCTTTTTATGTACCGATACAGACATTTTTTAAATGTTGCAATTGTATCAGCCTCTGCCACTTCCTCTGGCAGCTCATTCTATACATGCACTACCTTCTGCATGAAAATGTTACCCTTGAAGTTCCTTTTATAACTTTCCTCCTCACCTTAAACCTATGCCCTCTACATTTAGACTCCCCTGCCCTGGGAAAAAGACCTTAACTATTCACACCTCATGATTACCCCTCAACCTAAGATGTTCCAGGGAGAACAACTCTTGCCTAATCAGGCTCTCCCTACAGCTCAAACTCTCTAGCTTCAGAAACATTCTTGCAAATTTTTTCCATTCCCTTTCAAATTTAACAATATCTTTCCTATCGCAGGGAGACCAGAATTGAACACAGTAATCTAAAAGTGGCCTAACCAATGTCCTATATAGCTGCAATATGACCTCCCAACTCTTACACTCAATGTTTTGACCAGTAA
Source organism: Chiloscyllium punctatum (assembly GCF_047496795.1). Taxonomy (NCBI): domain Eukaryota; kingdom Metazoa; phylum Chordata; class Chondrichthyes; order Orectolobiformes; family Hemiscylliidae; genus Chiloscyllium; species Chiloscyllium punctatum. The sequence goes on from NC_092739.1 coordinate 53,775,797, forward strand.
AGGCAATAAATTATGTCTTTACTTCATGTAATCATTAGCAAAACTCCCTCCCCGATGACATTATGAGTCCAACTACACCAAATGGACTGCTATAGTTCAAGAAGGGAACTCATCATCAATTGTCAAGGATATTTAGGGATGGGCAATAAATGCTGACCCAGGCAGCGATACCCATGCCCCATTAATTAATTAAAAAGTGATAGAGCCCGATTATATCTAGCATTACCATGTATATCCATATTAAGTATTATGATAAAATAGCATTACTTTGAACTCTAAGTCTCAAGAAAGCTCTTGACTCTGCCTTCTTCTTAAACACTTTGTAAAGAGCTCAGACTCATTATGTGGCTCTCATCTGAGGTTGTTGACCTAAAGCACATAAGATCTTAATTCTGAAATTGTGTTCTGTCCGGCAACTGCCTGGGTTGCATCCTGGAGAAAGAAGTACACTCCACTCGGTACATAGGAACATACAAGACTGGAAAAGAATACACAGTACAACAGGCCATTCCCAGTATCAGGAAAATGCATATACCCCTCTATCCATTTCTTTTAACCAAATGCTTTTCCAATATTTATATTAACTCATAATACTGATATAATTAGGTCCACTACTTCCTTCAACAGTCCATTTCATATATTCAACATCTTTCTCACAGAGTAGTTAAACTAAATATTTCACTCTCCCTCTTTTCACTTTGAAAATATGTCCTCTTGTAGAACCTTTGACTCTATTAAATAAATTATTTATTATCCCATTTGTACCTTTTATGATCTTAAATGCTTATGTATGATTATCACTAAGCTTTTTCATTTTGCTGATACATTCTCATCCAGGCAGAAAAATGTCCTATCATGTTGACATTTTGCCGCCACTATAATTATGCAAAATCAGTTCCAACGTAGAAGTTCCATAAACTACTAGGACTATATTAATTTATCTTTTTAGCAACATTAGAAATTGTCTAACTGTTTAGAAACAATAATGTTTTCCTGTTTTATTAATATTTTGCCATCTTTTGTCCTTTAATTTCATTTTAATCTCAGGGTTTACTCTTATACTTGGGTTTTCCTTTCTGTTTCTAATATTGCATTTTAACCCCTTTTTTCCACCATTTACATGCATTCCCTGTTCTATTTCTATCCCCTTCTTTTATTTCTAGTTTCCATTACATTCAGGGACCTGGGAACACTGCAGGTGCATTCTGAGGCAGTGATTCCCATTTCAAAAGATCAACAATCACAGACTTCATTAAGCAATGCAATGTTGTTTCGTATTCCCACATCTTATTAAATATGTTCTCCTTCACCATCTGGTCCCTTTAAGTGGAATTTGCTTATTGCTACTTTTCTTGAAATAAACAGCTTAAGAGTTGTTGTTGAAAAGAAATAAATTATAACAACTTGTAATAATATCAGAAGCTGCATTAACTTAATTATGTTACTCAAGTCTCTGGGAATGCAACAGTACAATACAAATGACATATAATAAATAATATTGGATTTTAATGCATTTTCTGTGACTTTAATGTGAGAGTGCCTTTCTGAATTGATGTCAGTTCAATTACATTTTAGCAGCTGTCAAGCGAGGATATACTGAAGATTGTAATCTTTATTTTTCTATAAGCCTCTTCTAAACAAATGACAGCTTGCAGAATGAACCATGCAAGAGTCACCGCAGATTCTATTAATATCTCTCCGTAATAACTGAAGCAGCCCCATGGTGAGCTCAATGACTTTCCAATTCAATTTTCACCCCAGCAAAGCAGCTGAATCATGGAATTTTAATTTTACTTCAGCAACTGCTTCTCACATTTTGAAAACTAGATCTGGCTCTTTGAAATACATTCTTCAATGCTTCAGCAGAAGACTTCAGAAATAACAGCTTGTTTAGGCTCTCCACTCATTTGAAACAATTGGTTAGTTTCATTGTTAAATGTCATCAGAAAATATAGGTGACATGAGAAATTAGAGTCTGCCCCCAGAGATGTGCAGTTCCATTGTGCAGGTAATCTAGAAGCCTGGACTAAAGCTCTGGAGAGATGGATTCAAATCCTGGTGCAACACCTTGAAGAATTTAAAATTCAATAATCTCATAAATTACTATTGTCCTACAGGGGAGCAAATCTTCTTGCCTAGTTTATCCTTAAGACCTAGTATATCCCTCATTAGCAACAAGCCAGAAGGCCAATTTTGGTTTGGTGAAACATGTGGGAGATCCCATCAGGAGCAGCATTAGGCCTGTTGAAAAATTAATTACTGGCATGATGAAGGTAATCCACAAGATGATATGCATGTCAAACAATGGAAGCAGCATGCAGTAGACAGAATTGAGCACTCCACATCATTATTTAAACACTACTTTCCTAATGCCATCAGTCATAAATGGTGGTAGACAAATAAATGACTAACTGGAGAAGAAGGCTTCACCCTTATCCTCATTCATAGTGAAAAGTAGGTCCAGCAGAAAGTTCAGAAGTCCAAACTGAAGTGTTTGAAACCATCTTCAACTAGACATGCTAAAAGGGTGATCCATCTTAGCCCTCGCCTAAGGAAACCAGCATCATAAGTGCTTGACAATATAATTCACTTCACATGATATCAAAAGACAGCTGAGTACACAACTACAAAAACTATGGGCCCTAAAAACATTCCATCAACTGTACTAAAGACGTAGAACAAAATACTAATATCTTTTTGATGGCATGACCAATTCCTTAAATACGTCCACAAAAAGCAGGAGAAATTTAATCTAGCCAATCATTGCCCCCCCCCCATCAGTTTACTCTCAATCAGCAGAAAATTGACAACCTGTCATTGAAAGTGGTTTAAGTAACAGTTGCTCAGCTATAGCATATTTAGAAACTCTCATTTGGATTCTGCCAGGAATTCAAGTCTTTAGATCTCATTATAGCCTTGATCAAAACATGGCTATTCTGAATTCTGAAGGTGAGATGAAAGTGATTGTTTTTAATGTCAAGGCAGCAGTTGACCAGATATGGCACCAAGGATCTGTAAATGTGATTTGAATGTACACTCAAATGGAACCTCTTTGAGCCATACCTAGTACGAAGAAAGATGGTGGTTTTTTTAAATTCAATTTTTGTAACCCCAATACATCACTGCAGTGTTTCCAACTATTTTTAGCAGATCAATCAATGATTTTTCCTCCATCATTAGAGTTGATGTGGGGCAATTCACTAATGATTGCAATGTAGAGCACCACAATTCCTCAGGCAATGAAGTTGCCTTGGATCACATGCAGAATGTCTGGACACTATTAATGTATTAATGTCATTTTTTGTATCTGTTGCTCCCGATGCAGTCTCCTCTACGTTGGGGAGAATGAACGCATTCTCGCAGAGTGCGTCAGAGAATATTTTCGGGACACCCGCACCAATCAACTCCACCGCCCTGTGGCCGAACATTTCAAATCCCCCTCCCACTCTGTCACAGACATGCAGGTCCTGGGCCTCCTCCAATGCCACTCCCTCACCATCCAACACCTGGAGGAAGAACACGTCATCTTCTGCCTCGGCATTAATGTGGACTTCACCAGCTTCCTCATTTCCCCTCCCCCCCACTTTACCAAGTTGCAACCTTCCAGCTCAGCACCATCCTCATGACCTGTCCCACCGATCAATCTTCCTTCCCACATATCCGTTCCAACCTCCTCTCCAATCTATCACCTTTACCCCCACCTCAATATACCTATTGCATCCTCAGCTACCTCCCCTCCAGCCCCACATCCCTCCCATTTATCTCTCCACCCGCTAGGCTCCCAGCCTCATTCTTGATGAAGGGCTTTTGCCTGAAACATCAATTTTCCTGCTCCTCGGATGCTGCCTGACCCTGCTGTGCTTTTCCAGCACCACTCTAATCTTGACTGTAATCTCCAGCATCTGCAGTACTTACTTCCGCCACTACTAGTGTTTGGGCTGATAAGTGACAAATAACATTTGCATCAGCTAAGCAATGTCTTCAGCAAGAGAGTTTAATCATGTCCCCATCACATTTAATTAATTCAACAGATCCCCCACCTGCAGCATTCTGAGGTCATCAGTCTTAGAACCTAAACCAGTGGCTGGATATTCTGTAACAGCACTGACTCACCTCCTGATACCTCAAACACTCTCATCATCTGCAAGAAACATAACCAACAGGTTGGTGAAACAATCACTGATTCTCCAGAGGAATTCATCCATTAATTCTTCGGTAAACATCATCAGTTGAGGCTTACAATTTACTGTATAACATGGTTTTTTGGAGGAGTATATTTAACATTCACACAATCTTTTGTGAGACTATTGAAACTTCTTTAAGAGTGAGCTGCACTGCAAAATTCAACTCCTGGTCCCTAAATGTAACCACTTTTGTAAAATCAGACCACAATAATATTACCGATTGTTGATTAACCAGCTTAACAAGAAATTCAAATCTAAGGGAGGTGAAAAGCTTCGAACAGAGTTAGATATTTTCCTTAGTAAATTGATTAAAATTGGGCATGTATTCAAAAGGCTTTGCTCAGATTGGAAAAACTTAGACTGAAATTGTGAACCAAGATTAATTTGATCATTCCAACACTATGTATAACATGATTAATGCTAAAGAGAATTAATGAATAATACTCTCATTTTTCCCCTAACAGTGATTTGATTAAACAATATCCACCAAAAAGGTACTAAAGACTAAGAATTGAATTGTTCTTGTTTTGCTGTGAAACTAACGATCTATTCACACCTATTCAGATCAAGATGTGCAAATTGCGTGTATACACATCATCTGCATCATTGTCGCATTGTGCCAAGCAGCTCCAGTACTGCTGCTAACTCCTTCATGCTGCCTGGGGTGTTGCACTTTGATGGGTTTATAGTTTGTTAATCACCTGCTATAATCAGCCTTGTTCCCATACAGACAGGCTACATCAGGACAGCAAACTGGGCTTTAATATTATTGTTATGTAATTTTGTATAAAGGTGTTCTTGTAGGCCAGTGGACAGTTACCTAGCCTCTGAAATAGAAACTCTGAGTTCAAGTTCCACACCAAGTCATGATGGTCAGTGAAGGTGCGTTCATGACGCAGCCAAGCAGGTTGAGTATCAACTGATTTGACTTGATTTGTTTTTACTGTCACATGTACCAAGGTACAGTGAAAAGTGTTGTCTTATATGCTTTACAGGCAGAGCGTACCATTCAAGTGCATCAAGGTAAGAGGACAAAGTGCAGATACATTGTTACAGCTGCTGAGAAGTTGCAGCGAGAGATCAACATTAACATTAAAGAGGTCCATTCAAACTTCTGATAATAGCAGGGAAGAAGCTTTTCTTGAATATGTTTATACATGTATACAAGCTTTTATATCTTCTGCCTTCAGAACAGGTGGAAGAGAGGACTACCAGGGTGGGTGGGATCTTTGATTATGTTGGTTGCTTTCCCAAGGCAGAGGGAAATATAGGTGAAGTCAATGGTTTATGTTTACGTGATAAAGATTAGATTAGATTAGATTACTTACAGTGTGGAAACAGGCCCTTCGGCCCAACAAGTCCACACCGCCCCGCCGAAGCGTAACCCACCCATACCCCTACATCTGCATCTACATCTACCCCTTACCTAACACTACGGGCAATTTAGCATGGCCAATTCACCTGACCTGCACATCTTTGGACTGTGGGAGGAAACCGGAGCACCCGGAGGAAACCCACGCAGACACGGGGAGAACGTGCAAACTCCACACAGTTAGTCGCCTGAGGCGGGAATTGAACCCGGGTCTCCGGCGCTGCATCAAAGGCCCCCCTCAGAAAACTGGGCTGTGTTCACAACTCTCTGTCGTTTCCAGCGGCATTGGGAAGAGCAGTTGTTATACTACGCTGTGATACAATCAAATAGAATGTTTTCTATGGTGCATCTATAAAAGTTTGTAAGAGCCATTATGGACATAATAAATTTCCTTATTCTCCTGAGGAAGTAAAGGCATTGTGCTTTCTTCACCGTATTGTAAATGTGGGTGGACCAGGACAGATTCCCAGGAACCTGATGCTCTCGACCATCTCCACCTTAGCACCATGGAGGGGTATGTTCTCCACTCCACTGCCTGAAGTCAATGACCAGCTTCTTCATTTTCTTGACATTGATGGAGAGATTGTTGGCTTTACACCATGCCACTAAATGCTCTATCTCTTTCCTGTACTCTGTCTCATCGCTATCTGTGATCTAACCTACAATGGTGGTGTCATTAGCAAACCTGTGAATGGAGTTGGTGCAGAATTTGGTCACACAGTCATGTGTGTGTTAGGTGTTTAGTAAGGGGCTGGGTACGCAGCCTTGTGGGGCACCAGCATTGAGGATTATCATGGAGGAGGTGTTGTTGCCTGTCCTTACTGACTGCGGTCTGTTGGTCAGGAACTCAAGAATTAAATAACAGAGTAGAGAGCAGAGACCTAGATAAGTCCGTCCAACATATGTCAATGGCAAACAATGGGAATGGAAGAGATTCCTGGTTAGCCATGATGTACAATGAAACAGGAACTTCAACCATCATTATTTATTGATACAGACTACAACATGCATGTAAAGTTGTGTGCTGCCAATGCAACCTGGGTTCCTTAGGGAGTCAGTTAGCTTATTTACTTGAATGGCTGGTTCTTGATGCCAACAGCACAGAGTTCAATCTTGGTTTTGGCTGGGACTGATTCAGGGCCAGCCGACTTGACCACTTTTGATGAAGATTGCTGACCTATGGTTTGGATCTGCCTTCAAGTAGAGAATTGAAGACGATGAATATTGTAAAGTTAACCATAGCAGCAAGAGGATGAGAGTGATGGATATGTTTCTGGAGGCATTATTGATCCAGACAAGGGAGAAGGAGACAGGCCATAATTGCATCAAAGGCCCCCCTCAGAAAAGATTGGGAGTAGGGCCTGGGCATTTTAGAAGCTAATAGCAGTACCACAAGACATTTAATGACTTCACATGGTTGACTGTATTGCCCTTGAACATATGTTCACTTGATGTCTTTTATCCACGCAGTCCCTGCCTTGCATGTTTCTTAATAGAACACATCCCATCCGTCTTCCAGTAGCACTCCCTAGTATTTAGGACTCTCAAATGTTTCCATGAAATAAATGGAGCTCCAGGACAAAAATCTTACAATAATATAACACCCAAATATTTCACTTGCACTTCAAAAACATGAATGCCCCCAGCCTCTCACCCATTTCTTCCTACTGCCACATCGAGCCAGTGGTTAACCTGTGGAATCTTCTGCTGCAGAAATTGGTCAAAACAATGAATGTTTCCAAGAAGGAATTATTTATAATATTTTTTAGGGCTAAACAGATCAAAGGTGAATGACCTTATAGAGGTTTATTAAATCATGAGGGGCATCGATTGAGTGAATAGCCAGGGTCTTTTCCCAGAGTAAGGGAGTCCAAAATTAGAGGACACAGGTTTAAGGTGAGAGGGAAAAGATCCAAAAGGGACCTGAGGGGTAATTTTTTCACGCAAAGGGCAGTGCATGAGAATGAGCTGCCAGAGGAAGTGGTAGAGGCTGGTACAATTACATTAAAAAGGTATCTGGATGGGTGATTTTATCTTTATAGTACAGCTTATTTGTGTTGCACTTTTCATCTAGGTTCATTCCTTCAATGTAATTTTCTGGACCAATGTCCTTTAGAAACAGCAAAAATTCAGGCCAAAATAAATTTAAAAATGGGCAGTAAACCAAGCTCAGTTGATAATATTGCAGCAAAGGAACAATTTATCAAACAATGACCAGGATATGATTGAAGTCCATGACAAGTTTGAAAACAAGAAGCTTAACATGCTTATTTTGGTCAGGTTAACATTTAACAAGATCGAACACAGGCAATTGGTAGCAAAATTAAGCAGTTGCTAGGCAAAACCACAAGTAAAGAACATGTGACACATTCATAAAAAAACACCTAGTTTCATAACTAAAGAGAATAGTTAAAAGCTCAAATGAAGACATATTTCAGCTGTAAAAATCTCAGATTAGGCTAAATTGTAGAATATTGTACACAGTGTTGGTTAACACACCTTCCAAGATTGACCTTGGAATGAGTACAATGCAGACTTGACAGACTGTTATCAGGGCTCCCAGGATTAAATAATGAAGATAAACTATGCATGTAACCCTGAAATATAACTGTTTATTGGGTAATAGATCATTTTAGGATTTTGTAAGAAATCAATAGGGTAAAAGGTTTGTTTTTGCACTGGTTGGTGAGTACAGAGGGACAAAGGGACATAAGCAAGGCTATTCAGAAGAGAATCTAGGGAACACTTTGTCATTCAAGAGGAGTGGTCGGTGTATGGAACTTTCTTCCTTAAAGATCAGTAAATAATTTTAATTGCGGTTGATTATGTTTGAATGATATGTTTGAAGGATCTGAAGACTATGGAGTGAAAACACAGATCTGCCATGATCTCATCAATTGGCAGAATAAGCTCAAGGGGTTGAATGGCATTTTCCTGAGTATTTTATATTCCTGTCAGCACCACTTACTATCCAACAAGTCACTGTGTCATTGGTAACTTGGATAAATGGCTTCTATTGCGTTACCTAAGTACATAATTTGATATTATCAATGGAATTTATATGACAAGACATATTCTCTGCTAAGTCATCCATGCCTATTATGAAGAAAGAACCAGAACAGATCCCCGGGGAAAGTCCACCAGTTACTGATCTCCAGGAAATGCTCATTCCAATTAAACATAATTGTCTTCTTGCTATCAACCCACTTTCAGTTCAGTTTTCCAGTCTCCATGTTCAGCTTTCCAAACAAGTCTCATCAGTTGTAATACTTTTGAAGACCCAAATAAAAACGTGCATTTGATAGTAGTAAGGATTACAGTAGTGGGGTATAACCTGCATCAACAGACTCTTTTGTCTTTAATCCTTTTCAGGTGAACAGTTTTCTCTTATATAATGCTATCAACATGTTTGCTCACTACATACTCATGCCTGTAAAAAGGATTTGACATTTCTATTTAACTCTTAAACATTAAGTCTCATTCATTTCCATTGGCATTTTCGGAGAAATTTAAGATGCATTCCACCAAGCACAGTGCCTTTAATCCTTTTTAGCTTCTTTACATAGAAGTGGTGACTTAGTGGTGACATCAATGGACTAGTAATGCAGAACCCCAGGTTAACATTCTGGGAACATGGGTTTGAATCAAACCATAACATGGTGAAATTTGAATTCAAAAAAATTGAATTAGATTAGATTACTTAACAGTGTGGAAACAGGCCCTTCAGCCCAACAAGTCCTACATTTACCCCTTACCTAACACTACAGACAATTTAGCATGGCCAATTCACCTGACCTGCACATCTTTGGACTGTGGGAGGAAACCGGAGCAAACCCACGCAGACACAAGGGAGAATGTGCAAACTCCACACAGTCAGTCGCCTGAGGCAGGAATTGAACCCAGGTCTCTGGCGCTGTGAGGCAGCAGTGCTAACCACTGTGCCACCGTGCTGCCCACTCGTGGAATTAAAAGCTAAATTGGAAGAACTGTGGATGCTATAAATCTGAAATAAAAACCAAAATTGCTGGGAAAGCTCAGCAGGTCTGGCAGCATCTGTGGAAAGAAATCTGAGTCAATGTTTTGGGTTGAGTGACCCTTTCAAGAGGGCCAACATCACCCCTATGCCGAAGAAGGCTCATGCAGCATGTCTCAATGACTACTATCCAGTGGCCCTTACTTCGGTGGTCATGAAGTGCTTTGAAAGGCTGGTCATGGCATTAAACAATTCCAGCTTCCCCACCACTCTTGACCCACTCCAACTTGCCTATCGGACCAACAGATCCATGTCAGTTGCCATATTGCTTACCCTTCACTCCTCCCTAGAACATCTTGACACCAAGAACAGCAACGTAAGAATCCTATTCATTGATTACAGTTCAGGTTTCAACACTATTATCCCCCCGAAACTGATTACTAAGCTTAGTGATCTCGGACTAAGCCCCACTCTCTGCAATTGGATTCTCAATTTCATGACCCACAGGCCACAATTAGTGAAGATGGGAGACAATATTTCACTAACGCTCAGCACTGGAGCCCCCCAGAGGTGTGTACTCAGCCCCTACTGTACTCACTGTATACCCATTTACAAGTTCACTGATGACACCACCATAGTCAGTCAAATCTCAGATGGCGATGAAACAGACAGGAGGTGGAAGACCTGGAAAAATAGTACACTGAGAACAACCTAGCTCGCAATGCCGGCAAAACCAAGGAACTCATTACTGACTTTCAGCGGGATGTTACTCATGATCCCCTACACATTAACAGCACAGAGGTGGAACGAGTGCAGAGTGTCGAGCTCCTGTGAGTGGTCATCCACAACAAATTTTCTTGGACTCTTCATGCGGACACACTGGTTACGAAAGCCCAACAACGTCCCTTCTTCCTCAGGCAGCTGAGAAAATTTGGCATGATGGTGAATACCCTTGCCCACTTTTATAGGTGCGCACCATCGAGAGCATTCTGTCTGGATATATCACTACCTGGTAAGGCAACTGTAGCATTCAAGATTGGAGATGGTTACAGAGAGTGGTGAACTTGGCCCAGACAATCACAAAGACCAACCTCCCATCTATAGAATCCATCTACCAGGTCTGCTGTCAAGAAAAGGTCGCCAGCATTCTCAAAGATCCATCCCGCCTTGGCAATGTTTTTCTACAACCTCTACAGAAGGTACACAAGCCTGAACACATGCACCAGCTGATTTTGAAACAGTTTCTACCCTACTGTTGTTAGAATACTGAATGGACACACAAACTCTTAACGTTCGCCTATACCTGTGTTTTTATTTACCTATTATTTACTTATCTATGTTACTTAACTCTGTGAAATGCCTATATTGCTTACAAGACTACGATTTTCACTGTACCTCAGTATACATGACAATAAATTCAATTCAATTCAATTCAATTCTTCAGAACAGATAGTAGCTAGGAAAATATCAGTTTATATGCAGAACATAGGGTGGGGGTAGGGGTAAGGAGTAAACATTAGGTGAGAATAGAGTCCAAAGAGAGATAAGAGCAATTGGACAAACAAAGGCGTGCATAACTATCTGGCTAGAAGGGTGAATAGGTATTAATGGAGACTGTTCGTGGCTAACAATGGGTTGTGTGGAATAGCAGAGTGTGTGATAATAAGGCCTCATGTGTGGGTGTTGTGTAAGGGCATGGGAAAACTCAAGCCCTAAAGTTATTGAACATGATATTGAGTCCAGAAAGCTGCAGAGTCCCCAAGTTGAAAATGAGGTGCTGTTGTTTCAGCTTGCACGGAGCTTAGCTGGAGTACTGCAGCAAGCCTGAGACAGAGATGTTGGCCAGGGAACAGGGTGATGTGTTAAAGTGGCAGGCAACTGGAAGCTCAAGGTCTTTTTTGCATACAGAATGTAAGTGTTCTGTGAAGCGGTTACCCAGCCTATGCTTCGTTTCCCCAATGTTGAGGAGACTGCATTGTGAGCAGTGAATGCAGTCGGCTAGATTGTGTGAAGTGCAGGTCAATTGTAACATGGAGATTTTTATTGCTATTTGGAAAGTGGTACAATCTCCCTGTAACATTTAAGACCCAATCTTTGCAGAAGCATGTAAATAAAACGTAATGGGCCATATTTCTGATGGATGAGAACTACTTCGCATTTCCCAAGACTGGTAGAATATCAATTTGTTTCACTATTTCTTCAAATCTTCAAGAACCAGAAATCTTTCACAAATGCCTCCTACTGAAAAAGGGCTGTTGCCATAAGCCAAGCCAATGGTATGTGCAGAAAATGTCCAAGCAATTAAGAAATTTTCCTCTCTACTGCCATTACCGGCAAAATATACCAAAGGAGGTTCAATGATGACACAATATTTTAACTAGCATGTCCGTAATGGGTGATAACTGGTGGGTCTAAATAAGGATTAGGATCATTACAGGTTTGATGGATTGCAGGGCCTCTGATTGTTATTTGTTAGATTGTATTATATGTGCCTAAGGAAAATGTAACAAGCTTGAAACACTCAACAGCACAGGTAGTGTCTGTGGAGAAAGGAAGGTAAAGCAAATATTGCATGTCTGTTTTAATGAAAGGTTATTGACCAATGTTTTTAATCTACTTTCTTCAATGCTTCTTAATTCACTGCTGCCAGCATATTCTGTTTCAATTTATGTTAATTAGATAATTAATATCAAATTCCCCTTCTGTAAAGGCTGTACAAATAATCTGTGCTCACTGGTTAGATCTCAAAACTGTAATTTTGAAACTAATTGATATTTAAAAAATGAGAAAAATGTAAGACAAATCACTGTCAACCATTCTACACCATCTCACAAGGTGGAGATTTACTTCACTATATTTTGAAAGTATACATATAAAATTCTGAACACTATGGATAGAATGCACAGTCCTCAATACTTTGTGTTGGCCTCCTCAATCAAAAAACACAACATAGGTATAGACATAAGGATAGAGCACTCTGAAATATTAAATAAATTAACATCGAGAGACATAGAACATACTAGAGAGTTTAACAGTTTTAAACATGTATAAATTTGCTGATCTGGTGCATCCCAGACTGTTGAGGAAGGCATTAGAAAACATATCTCTGGATTCTCTGGGAAGACAGGGAGGAATTGCGGAGCCTTTGGCTTTGATCTTTATGTCGTCATTGTCTCCAGGAATAGTGCTAGAAGACTGGGGATAGCAAATGTTGCTCCGTTTTCAAGAAGTGGAGTAGATACAACCCTGGTAATTATAGAACAGTGAGCCTTACTTTGGTTGTTGTTAAAATATTGGAAAAAGTCATAAGAGATAGGATTTATAATAATCTCAATAGGAATAATGGATAGTCAACATGGTATTGTGAAGGGTAGGTCATGCCTCACAAACCTTATTGAGTTATTTGAGAAGGAGACCAAACAGGTGGATGATTGTAAAGCCATTGATGAAGTGTATGTGGATTTCAGAAAGGCGTTTGATAAGGTTCCCACAGTAGGCTATTGCACAAAATACGGAGGCATGGGATTGTGGGTGATTGAGGTTTGGATTAGAAATTGGCTAGCTGAAAGAAGACAGAGGGCAGTGGTTGATGGGAAGTGTTTATCCTGGAGTTCAGTTACTAGTGGTGTACTGCAAGGACCTGTTTTGGGTCCACTGTTGTTTGTCATTTTTATAAATGATCTGGATGAGGGCATAGAAGGATGCTTTAGTAAATTTTCAGATGACACTCAGTGGATAGTGCCGAAGATACTGTAGGTTACAGAGGGACATGGATAATCAGCAGAGCTGGGCCGAGAAGTGGCAAATGGAGTTTAATGCAGAAAAGTGTGAGGTGATTCACTTTAGAAGGAGTAACAGGAATGCAGAGTACTGGACAAATGGTAAGATTCTTGGTATTGTCAATGAGCAGAGAGATCTCGGTGTCCCTTAAATTTGCCACCCAGGTTGATTGGGCTGTTAAGAAAGCATCTGGTGTGTTAGCTTTTATTAGTAGAGGGATTGAGTTTCGGAACCATGAGGTCATGCTGCAGCTATACAAAACTCTGGTGCGGCCACACTTGGAATATTGTGTGCAGTTCTGGTCAACGCTTTATAGGAAGGATGTGGAAGGTTTGGAACGGGTTCAGAGGATATTTACTAGGATGTTGCCTGGTATGGAGAGATGGTCTTACGAGGAAGTGTTGGGGTCCTTGAGGCTATTTCCGTTAGAGAGAAGAAGGTTGAAAGGTGACTTAATTTAGACATATAAGATAATCAGAGGGTTAGATCGGATGGACAGTGAGAGCCTTTTTCCTCAAATGGTGAAAGCTAACAGGAGGGGGCATAGCTTTAAATTGAAGAGTGATAGATATAGGACAGATGTCAGAAGTAGTTTCTTAACTCAGAGAGTAGTAGGGACATGGAACGCACTGCCTCCAACAGCAGTAGACTCGCCAACTTTACGGACATTTAAATGGTCATTGGAAAGGCATATGGACAAGAATGAAATAGTGTAGGTTAGATGGGCTTCAGATTTGTTTCAGAGGGTGGAACAACATCGAGGGTCAAAGGGCCTGTACAGTACTGTCATGTTCTATGTTCTATATATCAGGGAGCATGGCTGGAATTTTCAAATCCTGTCTAGTTATGGATTGGGGGGTGTCAGAATACTGGAGTCAGAATGTAGCTGCATTTGGAATGACAGGAATTATTCAGGGATAATCAGTATGGATTTGTTAAAGAGAGGTTGTTTTTTTTAAAAAAATGATCAACGGTTTTTGAGACACTAACCTGTAGTATTGTTGAGGCAAATGTGTTTGATGGTCCCCATGGACTTTAGCAAGGCCCTCATGGCAGACTGTTCAAGAAAGAAAGAGCCCATAGGTCCAAGGCAAAGTTGCATATAGGATCAAATGTTGGCTGAGAGACAGAAAGCAAAGTGTGATGGTCTAGGGACTTGCTGTTGATGCTTTTCGTCTTGCTATCATCTGGGTGAACGCAAGAATGCCCAATTTCAAATGATCAGAACAAGTTATACTATAAAAGAAAAGGGTTCATGATTAGTTGACAAGTCAACTCTGATTGGCTGAGGTGTTTCTGTGGAGAAAGCAAGGAGTCGTAATTGCACCCCCCCCCCCCCCCCACTCGTCTTAAGTTCCTGGGTATTTCAAAAAGATCTAAAGCTTGAATATATTTCTTCTGATTGCCTTCAATAAGTCCCTGTCATTGAATGAAAGTTATTTCGAGGAAACATAAAGGAGCCATGTTAAGAATTTGACATACTCATAAATTAATTGTTAGTATAGCTTTTAAAACTATTGCTACCCCAATCATAGAACCACAACTAAATATAAATGTAACAGTTTATATTTTATAAACATGAGTTGATTAGCTATGGTTTGCAAGCTACCTATTACAAACAAATGAAGGACCATGCTGTTTGATTCAATCAGCCAATTGCTGGTACGTAGCTGGCATTACAACCGCATTGAAATTCTTACATGACATTGGCTATTTGTATAGTTGGCAGATTATCTTTTTGGACTACTGGCAGCATCTATTTAGTACCACATTCATAATCACTCCATAGCATCATGGAAAGTATGTATGACTAGCTAAACCATATTTATGATTGTTTTAAATTTGACCTTTTTTGTATTTGTTCCAATGTGGGCATCTTGTCCCTCCTTTCAAAAGTATTCAAGTCCTGTACAAACAAGTGACTTATTGTATTACCCTGTGCTCTTATGACCTCAGTCTATTGCTGATAGCCTAAAATCTCTATGAGAAAAGGATCAGTTTTTTTAAGTCACTCATAATCTGTTGTTAACTCTTCATATTTATAATCAACAAGCCACTGCCAAAAATAAACAGTAACTGTTTTGTTTGACCCTTTCAGAGATTCCTTGGTGATAACAAATTCAGATCATTTCCTTCAACTTTGGCTTGGATGTTTTCACAATGTCCTTCTTATAGCCTGAATTGCTTTAAATAAAATGTTTTCTGTGTCAGCCAAGCCACACAAACTGATGTCTCTGTTTTTTAAAGGTATAGACCGTGCATCATAATGTATCGCACTAGTTCAAGATCTATTATTTTTCATAGAAACACAAAGAAATTGGATTAGGAAATAAATACCAAAACCATTAAAGAAATAAGATGGCAGACTTCATCATTTATCATCTGATTCCAAGATAGTTGTCTTATGTTCCGGGAAATGAGAATGATGTGACAAGAGACAACAATTCATAGCTTGTCATGCCTGTCACCAGTTGTTCTTGGCATGTAGCTAGCTGAGGACAAATCAGGTTAATGTGCTCTGTGTGAGACTGGAGAAAATCTCGAATTCAAAACAGCCAAACAGCAGCCGTTCCTGACAGTCTCGGGTTATTAGACAGAACAAAATTTAATGTCTCGTTTTTCTGGTGGAGACAGAGTGACAGAGTCCCTGTGGGACATATGATTTCAAACACAACTTGTGTCATTTATGCCACTTTAGTTAAATTGAATAACATAGCAGCATAAAAATGGATTTGTGGAAAAAAAATCTGATTTGGCATCCAAGAGCAGTGGAACCTTTCTGACTTAATGCTGAGCAAAATAAAGCTGTTTTTGAACAGTTCAATTCTGAATTATTCACATCTAAAAATGTCATAACTTATTTTTCTTTCTTCAGACAAATACATATTTTATAAAGTCTAAAACGTTGTTTTTAATTTTTCATTTTCTAACCTGCTGAACAATATAACAAAAATAAATCACAGGTTTTCCTTTGGAGTGACTTACACATTAGCATAATAGTCCCACAAATGTAATTTATAGAAAGTGACTTGGATATGAACAAAGGAGGTATATTTAGTAAGTTTGTGGATGACACCAAAATTGGAGGTGTAGTGGATAGTGAAGAAGGTTACCTCAGAGTATAAAGGGACCTTGATCAGATGGGCCGAGGATTGGCAGGTGGAGTTTAATTCAGATAAATGTGAGGTGCTGCAATTTGGAAAAGCAAATCAGGGCAGGATTTATACAGTTGATGGTAAGGTGCTGGGGAGTGTTGCTGTACAAAGAGATCCTAGAGTGCAGTTTCATAATTCCTTGAAGGGGGGCAGGATAGTGAAGAAGGCGTTTGGTATAATGTCTTTATTAGTCAATGCATTGAGTATAGGAGTTGGGAGGTCATGTTGCAGCTGTACAGGATGTTAATTCAGCCACTTTTGGAATATTGTGTTCAATTCTGGTCTCCCTGCTATAGAAAAAATGTTATGAAATTTGAAAGAGTTCAGAAAAGATTTACAAGAATGTTGCCAAGGTTGGAGAGTTTCAGCTTTCGGGAGAGGCTGAATAGGCTAAGGCTATTTTCCCTGGAGTGTAGGAGACTGAGGTTATAAACCTTATAGAGGTTTATAAAATCATGAGGGGCATGGATAGGGTAAATAAACAAGGTTGTTTCCCCAGAGTAGGGGGCATACGTTTAGGTGAGAGAGGAAAGATTTAAAAGGGACCTAAGGGGCAACTTTTTCATGCAGAAGGTGGTGCATGTATGGAAATGGCTGCAAAGAAGTGCTGGACGATAGTACAATCACAGCATTGAAAAGGCATCTGGATGAACATATGAGTAGGAAGGGTTTGGAGGGATAGAGGCCAAATGCTGGCAAATGGGATGAGATTAATTTAGAATATCTAGATGGCATGGACGAATTGGACCGAAAGGTCTGTTTCTGTGTTCTACATTTCTGTGACTCTAAGCGTAAAAACAAAATTATTCCAATGCATGTAGAAAATGCATATAATGTAAAATATGCTTAAGAAAATTGGATCAGTAAATCAATAATATTATCAATTCCAAGACCTGGGCAGAAAATCTAACGAAGTGAAAGCTTCCTTTCTTAAACAGCTGCAGGGGTTAAACATGAATTGAGCTGGAAAACATTGAAACAGTTTTTAATGAATATTAACTCACAGTTTGACTTTCCAAATCATTTAGCTTTAATTAGGTCTAAATTAGCAATCTCTTAAGAAGAGCAGCAGAGTTGCCTGGTTGGGTATAATAGTGTCACACTGGCAGACCATCTCTTTCTGAGGAATCCCTACCAGCTCCGATCAGATTTTGGGGGTGCAAGTGTGAATGGAGATTCCAAGTCTAATTGAACATTTCCCTGCACATCCATGATATAGAGTGAATATATTGTAATAACCTCCTAACGAAGGCAGGAGACATAATTAAACAAAGGGCGATGTCCTGTTGATCACACTGACATTCTGTGACTTTTGCATAAAAAAGAATCAAAGTAACAAAGGTTGTCAGATCTGTGAATAGACCAGTTAGTTGAGGCACTACTGTTTTACTACCATCACAATTTCCTCCAAATAATAATAATAATAGATGTAACTAATCAAACAGAAATGCTAATACTCTTCTATAAATAGCATGGAAATTAAACCTGAAATAAGTGCCTAAACCAGAAAAGATATTGATAACATTCATTTTCCACAATCCCAAAAACAAATTCAAAGAAGTAACAATTCTTTCTATGCTTCCATTTTGCCAGCAGCCACCAATCTACACTGCCTGTTTTGTTAATGAGTGTGAGAGAGTACAGTGTATTCCTGACATGAACACCTGGAATTTGTACAAACTCACATCTTAATGCATTAAGAATTCAAATGATGTAATCAAGCATTCTCAACTGGCCTGGAGTCCCCCTGGAATATAAACTGTGAGGATGGTTACTAGCCAGAGATCATAATCTTGACCAATTATTCTGGAGTAAATGGTGTAATAAAAGAACAAAAATACACTGCAAACTTGGTGAGTGGGATTTTCCCTTTTCACTTAAATCATCTTGTTAAGTGACATGGCATGCAGTCCACTGTGGGTCAGAACACATTTTCTCACACAAACTTTTACTCTGCATCTCCCCTATGATGCAACCCCAATGGCCTCTTCAAAGCGCACTTCAGAGACTGCCATCCAGGAACAGGCCCTCGCACTATGGTGTGCAACAATTATTACCAAAGAACATGGCTTAGTGGAGACGAAGGCAGTCCTTTCCTCCAGCTGACTGCCACAGGAGACCACTCAATGGAGCTGGCCTGAAACATAGCCTGGGAGAGGGCTGCACCCTGCGTGAAAAGAAGGCCCAGGTAATGTAGAAAGAAGGTCAATGCTGTTCTGCATTCTGCTAGGAGATCTCTCTGCTCCTTCACACTCAAAGAACCAGCACTGTCAGTAACTCTGCCTCTGCATTTGCCTCTCATTCATGGACTACAATCTCACTTTTTCATGAGTCATGTCTTATCAACAGTTCTCACCCATTTCATCCTCCTCAGCTACGTATCCTTTCTGCCTTCCATGATTTATACTCATTAAGAGGGGACAGCTCATCATCAGTCTTACCCTGACTACTAATTGCTCTTCCATCTACTTCCATCATACTCAATCCCACCCCTTGTCTCATTCATTGAAAAAGTGTCTGAATAGCACCTGATGATACAGCTGTAATCGCTGGCCTGGGTACACTTGATAAGCAGGACTGACTGTGACCACACCCAGGACTGCAAAGGCACCGACTCCTGGACTCTGATAGGACCAAATACCTGATTAACTATTCCTCAGACTGGAATAAGACCAGCTCTTGGTTCAGGGTGAGAGGGAAAAGATATAAAAGAGACCTAAGGGGCAACTTTTTCACAGAGAGAGTGGTACATGTATGGAATGAGCTGCCAGAGGAAGTGGTGGAGGCTGGTACAATTGCAATATTTAAGAGGCATTTGGATGGGTATATGAATAGGAAGGGTTTGGAGGGTTATGGGCCAGGTGCTGGCAGGTGGGACTAGATTGGATTGGGATAACTGATTGGCCTGGACGAGTTGGACACCTCTATGACTCTATGACGGTGACAATGCCCCCCCAGACTGTGACATACTTCGTTCCACTAATGACTGCTCTCATTTGACTTTTCCAGATGGCCATTTGCTTAAAACACTTGCGGTGTGTTTGTTGCAAACCTGCTGAAGCATGCTGCAGCTCCGACAAGGAGGTTGTAGGATGCTACACAGTTTCATGTCCACTCCATAACTGACTGACAGTTTGACTGTGCAGTATTCCCTGGCTTCACAACATGCCTGCTGCTCCCTCTGTGCTAAAAGAAAATGCATGGCACAGACGCTGACAGGCTATAACTAAGTACAAAATACTGTGAAAGCAATGTGTGCTACACAAATGCTGGCAGCGCTGACAGCAGTGGGTGTGAACTAAGAACACTATATGAAGTGATCAGAGGCTGGCAGTCTATATGAAAGTCAGTCAATAGTGTGAACACTAAGTAAGTAAGCTAAGAGTCATAAAATGCATGTGTCCCTCTAAATGCAAAAGTATCCTGCTGCCAATGTGTGAGATGCTTTCCTGTCCCTGCATACAAAGCAACCTGGCAGAAGCATGCAAGTCATAGGCATCTCTGAACCCCAAAGGATGAAGGATTGAAGTGGTGTCTGTGTTGGTTCGAGAAACACAAGATGGTTTACAGATGCTACTTTGAGTGGATGACAGCTCAAGGAGGACAGTGGTCATGGAGCATCCAGGGACATTTTTGTGATGATGGCTGAGACAGGTATACAAGAAGTTGTTGTTCACATTTCTCAATCGAGGTCTTGAGATTTGGAAGTGGCATATAAATAAAGTGAGTTGAGGTTTTAATGAGATGTTAATGTGTGGAAAGTAGGGTTGTTGCTGTTCAATGGCATCATTTAAAGCTTTTGGGGAAAATCAGAAAAATCTTTCTTGACATCAAAAATCAGATCTTTTCATTCTAACAATATTTTCCACCTTTCTCACCTTTACTCATACCACACCAGATCAGGGCACATTCTGCCCACAGTTTCTAAAGTTCATTGGAACTCATTGATGCCTCTAAGAGAAGTGGAGTTAGTGCAAGTTTTGCTAGGTCTCATCATCACTCTGGTAGCCCATGGGTCTGAACAGTAATTACAATGCTCAGCAAAACAACCACTGAGGACAAAGAATGGACCTATTGTTAAACAGGTCCCGGATTCATTCAAATTGAATTGAATGATTTATTGTCATTTCCACATTTTACAGTGAATAACACAGCTAACTATTGTGAAAAGTTTCAACTGTCACCACAATCTAGCACCATTTTGAATAGTTTAAGAACAAAAAGAATAAAAAGATATAACTGAGAGAGAGTCCATCTTCATTCCACCACCTCTGCCATGATTCCTGAGCCGGTTCACCAACGACCCTTGCACCTCCAACCCTCCTTCACCCCTTTGCCGCCATCTGCGCCAAACCCACCAACGTAGGAGTCACCACTGTTTCACTTCCCTGGTGGGCCCACCTTGCCAACACTGTCTCCAGTGGTGGGTCCTGTGCTATTGTTTCCTGATCTGTGATAAGGTAATTACATCCATGTTTGGAGGCTGGAAAATATTTTAAGCAGTTTCAGTGCTGTCAGCATAAGTGAGATGAAAATTAGTTCGGAGTCCGATCCCTGATCACTGTCCAATGTTGGAATGCAGGAATGACTGCTGTTGCCTGTTACACTAACTAACAAATTGATGCTTGGATGGGCTACTGACTCCATTAGAATTTTATCTGAAGAACAATAAATGGATTTTAGAGGTTGAAGAGGGAAGGAAAAAATTATATAAAAACGATTGGGAAAAGAAAGAAACAATCCATAACAAATTGTACTTGGACCTCAAATATTAGAGTTAAGAGTGTGGTGCTGGAAAGACACAGCAAGTCAGGCAGCATCCAAGGAACAAGAGAATCGATGTTTTGGGCATAGGCCCTTCATCAGGAATGAGGCTTGAGAGCCGGGGGGCTCAGAGATAAATTTGAGAGATTATTTCTCAGTTCCCAGCCCACAAGCCTCATTCCTGATGAAGGGCTTCTGCCAGAAACATCAATTCTCCTGCTCCTCGGATGTTGCCTGACTTGCCTTACTTTTCTAGCACCACAGTCTTGACTCTAATCTCCAGCATCTTTCTCCTCAAATATGAGAGTGTGCAGCAATGTCCCATCGATCTTCTACAGTCTTTTCATCTTAAGGAAACTATGGTCCACACTGCTCCTAGTTTGAAAGTCCTACTGGCAACTCTCAGTACTTTTCAATAATCAACAAAAATACTTTCAGCTGAATATTGGAACACTGATTTTCTATGTAAAGTTGACAATTTGCTCTCCCCTCAACAAGTAAAATGGTTTGTTGTCCCAATCATTAAAATGAAATAATATGACAGAGCTTATTACTCTTGGTATGTAAAGCTGAAATAAAATTGTTACTGAATTTCAGTTAACATCCTTAAACCAGTGGAAAGCACAAAGTCAAAAGAGTATTTCTAATATTATTACCATAAAAAGTAACTGTCAGAATAGACTGCAGTGAAATGTGAGCATAAGTTACAGCTCATTCAATGCCAAACTGCAAAAGGGAAGCTTGAGTAGTTTGTAATCATCATCACACTCCAGAGAAGGTGATGCAACCTGCAATGCACAATACTCCAACTGTTACTCGAAGTAGAGTGGTCATATTGCTGTTTATAATTAGACCTGGCTATGACATTGCAAAAACTGCCACTGCCTGCCAACTTGTGAAGAAAATTATGGAGGAGGCAGTGAGGACAGAGTTTGATTTTATGGCATGTTACAGATGGTGGGCATTTTTTGTGCTGAAACATTGCGCACTCTATATCCATTTGACAACCATATAATAGCATCTTAGTTACTATCAAAGGCAGTGATAAAGGACAGGTTTTAATTAGTCTTAGAAATAGCATCAAGATTTTGGGTACAATCACTTAAACCCACCAGCATTGGCTAACAGCCTAGACCAATAAATCCAGCTGAATATCCTGAATAATTTCTTAAACTGATGAAGGCACTCCAAAGCAGAGAACATACCACTCCCATATTTAATGCACTCCAAAAAGAACTTAAAATATTTAGGTTATGAAAGTTTTCACGATTACCCTGTACCGGATATAAATATATAGATTTCAAAGGAATTACTGTATTACAATGACCAGGTTTAGTTGTTAAATAAAAATGCAATTGATATATGCAATGTGATAATATGAATGCAAAGGCTAGTAACATTGTTTTTAGATGCATTCATGTTTCCGAGACTCGCTGGTTTCATCCCGCAATTGTAGCATATCCTCACTTAAAAATCTCAAGGTAAGTCAACACTTAACCTTGTTCCCTGGCATCAAAACTGGTACGTGTATTGCTGCCAAATCTAACTTATTACATAGCCATTTTCACAAGAACATGATGGCCAGCTGTAACTTATTTAAATATTGCGTTAATTTGTAAAAGTGACAATAAGCCAAATAACTGCCTCAAGTGAAATCATCTGGCATCACTTTGGCTCACACATCAGAAGAGAATATTATAGCTGGGAACCAGGACTTACAGCTGAAACATCTGTGCCATTGTTTACATCCACATGAGCTCTTTAGTCTAATCATACCTCAACAGCCAGTTACATCTTTCTTCTTAAATTCCCTTTTACAGGTATTTGTACACTCTGTCGAACCTTAGTTCAATGCAGAGCATTTGATATTCCAGCTGTCCATGATGTAAGTGAATTAGTCTGAAACTCTCAGCAGTGCAGTTACATTGCCACCAGTGTGGCAGCTGGCCATATCTGCCTTACAACCCTCAGCAAGTTTCAGATCGAAACAACAGCTGTGTCAATAGATTACTGTTCTGTGGTGGGGTTTGGGTGGGGGGGGGATGGTTGGGGGGGGCAGGATTAGGTAGAAGAGAGTGGGCACACATTCTGATCAAAGATCTAATGAGTAGAAATTTGCTTTTTTGATGCTCCCTCATAATCTTACACATCCAAGACTCTGCAGAAATCCAGCCCTAAATACCCACAGATAGGGCACAAATGAAGCATTCTAGTGTTCGACTTGTCCAACACATGGTGGTTTTGTTGCCAATAAGCCTTCTGGTAACTTAAATGTGAGAGAAGGCCTACACTCTTTTTCTTGATAATTAAGTAATAAATGCACATTAGTGCCTTTTACTAACCTAGACAAAACTGGATGGTTGTGATAGCAAGGCCATCAATGGTGATCAAAAGTGAAATTGCTGTATTTTTCTGCAGACCTCATGAAGTTCATAAATCAACCAAACTATTACGACAAGGCCTTTTTATTCTCAATTCACTCATTGGATGTAGGTGCCACGGGCTGGGCCAACAGTTATTGCCCATCCCTAGTTGCTATTGAGAAGGTGGGGATGAGCTGTCTCCCACTTCCTCCAGACCAAAGGGGTAGCCATGGGCACATGTATGGGCCCCAGCTATGCCTGTCTCTTTGTTGGCTACATAGAGCAGTTGATCTTCCATAATTACACTGGCACCACTCCCCACCTCTTCCACCGCTACATTGATGACTGCATTGGCGCCACCTCGTGCTCCCACGAGGAGGTTGAGCAATTCATCAACTTCACCAACACATTCCACCCTGACTTTAAATTTACCTGGACCATCTTGGACACCTTGCTCCCCTTCCTGGACCTCTCCATCTCCATTAGTGATGACTGACTTGACACTGACATTTTTTACAAACCCACCGACTCCCACAGCTATCTGGATTACACCTCTTCCCACCCTACCTCTTGCAAAAATGCCATCCCATATTCTCAATTCCTCTGCCTCCGCCGGATCTGCTCCCAGGAGAACCAGTTCCACCACAGAACACACCAGATGGCCTCCTTCTTTAGAGACCGCAATTTCCCTTCCCACATGGTTAAAGATGCCCTCCAACGCATCTCGTCCACATCTCGCACCTCCGCCCTCAGACCCCACCCCTCCAACCGTAACAAGGACAGAACGCCCCTGGTGCTCACCTTCCACCCTACCAACCTTTGTATAAGCCAAATCATCCGCCGACATTTCCGCCACCTCCAAACAGACCCCACCACCAGGGATATATTTCCCTCCCTACCCCTTTCCGCCTTCCGCAAAGACCGTTCCCTCCGTGGCTACCTGGTCAAGTCCACGCCCCCCTACAACCCACCCTCCCATGCTGGCACTTTCCCCTGCTACCGCAGGAACTGTAAAACCTGTGCCCACACCTCCTCCCTCACCTCTATCCAAGGCCCTAAAGGAGCCTTCCACATCCATCAAAGTTTTACTTGCACATCCACTAATATCATTTATTGTATCCGTTGCTCCCGATGCGGTCTCCTCTACATTAGCGAAACTGGGCGCCTCCTAGCAGAGCGCTTTAGGGAACATCTCCGGGACACCCGCACCAATCAACCACACCACCCCGTGGCCCAACTTTTCAACTCCCCCTCCCACTCTGCCGAGGACATGGAGGTCCTGGGCCTCCTTCACCGCCGCTCCCTCACCACCAGACGCCTGGAGGAAGAACGCCTCACCTTCCGCCTCGGAACACTTCAACCCCAGGGCATCAATGTGGACTTCAACAGTTTCCTCATTTCCCCTTCCCTTCCCTCACCTCACCCTAGTTCTAAACTTCCAGCTCAGTAACTGTCCCCATGACTTGTCCGGACTTGTCCTACCTGCCTATCTCCTTTTCCACCTATCCACTCCACCCTCTCCTCCCTGACCTATCACCTTCATCCCCTCCCCCACTCACCCATTGTACTCTATGCTACTTTCTCCCCACCCCCACCCTCCTCTAGCTTATCTCTCCACGCTTCAGGCTCACTGCCTTTATTCCTGATGAAGGGCTTTTGCCCGAAACGTCGATTTCGAAGCTCCTTGGATGCTGCCTGAACTGCTGTGCTCTTCCAGCACCACTAATCCAGAATCTGGTTTCCAGCATCTGCAGTCATTGTTTTTACCTTCTTGAACTGCTGTAGTGTATTTGGTGAAGACAGACCCACATTGCTATTATGGCGGGAGTTTCAAGATTTTGACCCAGTGACATATTTCTAAAGCAGGATGCTCAGTGGCTTGGAGGGAAACCTGCAAGTCGTGATGTTCCCATGTATTTGCTGCCTTTGTATTTCTTTGGTAGTGATCATGGGTTTGGAAGGTGCTGTCTAAGGAGCATTGTACTCTGCAAATACCCTCCAAAGTTAACAATAACAAAATTCAACAATCTCAAAGCTCATGCCTGTCAGACACCAGGAAGTGGATGTAAGTACATATTTGTAACTGATCATCTATTTATAACAGATTAGAGAAACATTTTAATTAATAACAGCATATAAATGATGCAGCATGAATCATATATAATCAAAGAAATGCAATGCATTGCACTTTAAATGTCATGATTAATAATTATCCTGTTCCATTTATAGTCTGTGCAATGTAAAGCCTTCCTCAAAGCATGCTGTCACACTCTGCCGCGTCAACAAAATCCACAGGATTTTTATTCAGAATCAGTTATTTGCGCATTTCACTTCCTCTGAATTTGATACATGTTCACTCGCAAATATCAGCATTAGCTAAACAGATTTCTTTGCGACTAATATTACAGATCAATGCATGAAGGTGATTAAATGTTTAATGACAAATGGACATGGCAGTATTTCCTGAAGTACATGAACAAAGTTGTTATTACTTGAGTTCTCATGTCCAGTAAAAGCGTGCAACACTTTGGGCTATCAATTAGCTGTGACTGAACTGATTTCTTACACATGATCATGGAGTCAGCAGAATATCATTTTTGCTTTAAAGCTTACACAGTTTAAAACTGTCACTTTTTAAAGTTATTTTCTGAGTAATGTAACATGACATTTGAAAAAAGACTGATAAACTGGAAGCCAGAAAATGGAGAAAATATTGGATGGCATCATCTGATGCATTTTACTTTCCCAGAGACTGGAACCCTTTTTGAGATTCAGTCCTTCTCTGATTCTTGTGACTCCATTCTTTCTTCCAAATTACAACTATTTAAATTCATTTACTTTTATTAAGTTCCCTCCTTTATTTATGGGAGTATTCTTGTAGGTTTTTTTAGATGTCAGCTGTTCTCCTTTTCCCTTTATGAAAGTTTGCACGAACAGAGACTCCAATTGAACCTTTTCTTTAGATTAAAGAAAGTATCTCACAGGTAACTTCAATTCAGGATCAGCATTCTAATCTGATTAACCTGTGGAAAAGTACTAATGAACAGAAGTATTCAACTTAACAACGTGGTAAATTTAGAAACTATTCCTGGACATGTTCAGAAGTTTGGACTTAGTACTCAGTCTTGCTGAGTGTGATCACAAGATATTTGGCATTGAAAATGGAAAGCTATCACAACCAAGACCAAATGAAATATTCATGCCTCCCTGTCTAACCCTTTGAATCCTTCTATACCACCGAAGTGCTACCTATGTCCCTGCAATTGCAGCAACATATATTCTCTCTTTGTTGCCTTTAAGATCTCATGAGACCTGATTCAGATGAATGTGAACCTAGAATTCAGCAGATAAAATCAAAATAAAGTCATAGAGTTATAGAGATGTACAGCACAGAAACATACCCTTCGGTCCAACTCGTCCATGCCGATAAAATATTCTAACTTAATCTAGTCCTATTTGCCAGCACTTGGTCCATATCCCTCTAAACCCTTCTTATTCATATATCCATCCAGATGCCTTTTAAATGTTGTAATTGTACCAGCCTCCACCACTTCCTCTGATAGCTCATTCCATACACGTACCACTCTCTGTGTGAAAAAGTTGCCCCTTAGGTTCCTTTTATATCTTTCCCCTCTCACCCTAAACCTATGCTCTCTAGTTGTGAACTCCCCTACCCCAAAGAAAATACTTTGTCTATTTATCCTATCCATGCCCCTCATGTTTTTATAAACCTCTATAAGGTCACGCCTCAGCCTCTGATGCTGCAGGGAAAACAGCCCCAGCCGATTCAGCCTCTCCCTTTAGCTCAAATCCTCCATCCCAGGCAACATCCTTGTAAATCTTTTCTGAACCCTTTCAAGTTTCACAACATCCTTCCAATAGGAGGGAGACCAGAATTGCACACAATATTTCAAAAGTGGCTGAACCAATGTCCTGTACAGCCACAACATGATCTTCCAACTATTGTACTCAATATTCTGACCAATAAAGGAAACCATACTTCTTCACTATCCTATCTACCTGCAACTCCACTTTCAAGGAGCTATGAACCTACACTCCAAGATCTCTTTGTTCAGCAATACTCCCCAGGACATTACCATTAAGTGTATAAGTCCTGCTAAGATTTGCTTTTCCAAAATGCAGCACCTCGCATTTATCTAAATTAAATTCCATCTGATCAAGATCCTGTTGCACTCTGAGGTAACCCTGTTCGCTGTCCACTACACCTCTAATTTAGTGTCACCTGCAAACTTACTAACCATACGCCCTATGTTCACATCCAAATCATTTATATAAATGATGAAAAGCAGTGGACCCAGCACCAATCTTTGTAGGTCTCCACTGGTCACAGGCCTCCAGTCTAAAAAGCAACCCTCCACCACCATCCTCTACTTTAGAGCCAGCTCTGTATACAAATGGCTCTTCTCCCTGTATTTCATGATATCTAATCTTTCTAACCAGTCTCCCATGGGGAACCTTGTCGAACAACTTACTGAAGTCCATATAGATTACGACTACTGCTCTGCCCTCATCAATCCTCTTGGTTACTTCTTCGAAAAACTCAATCAAGTTTGTGACACATGATTTCGTGCACACAAAGCCATGTTGACTATCCTCAGTCAGTCTTTGCCTTTCCAAATACATGTATCTTGTCCCTCAGGATTCCCTCCAATAACTTGCCCACCACCAATGTCAGGCTCACTGGTCTATAGTTCCCTGGCTTGTCCTTACCACCTTTCTTAAATAGTAGCACCATGTTAGCCAAGCTTCAGTCTTCTGGCACCTCACTTGTGACTATTGATGATACAGATATCTCAGTAAAGGGCCCAGCAATCATTTCTTTGGCTTCCCACCGAGTTCAAGGGTACACTTGATCAGGTCCTGGGGATTTACCATTTTTATGCATTTCAAGACATCCAGCACTTCCTCCTCTGTAATACAGACATTTCTCAAGATGTAACCATCTATTTTCCCACATTCAATATCTTCCATGTCCTCCTTCTCAGTAAATTCTGATTCAAAATACTCCTTTAGTATCTCCCCCATATCGTGCAGCTCCTCACATAAGCTGCCTTGCTGATCTTTGAGGGGCCTATTCTCTCCCTTAGTTACCCTTTTGTCCTTAATACATTTCTAAAATCCATTTGGATTCTCTTTAACCCTATTTGCCAAAACTATGTAATGTCCCCTTTTTGGCCTCCTGATTTTCCTCTTAAGTATACTCCTACTGCCTTTAGACTCTTCTAAGGATTCATTCGATCTCTCCTGTCCATACCTGACATTTGCTTCCTTTTTAATTAACCAAAACCTCAATTTCTCTAGTCATCCAGCTTTCCTTTCACCCTAACAGGAATGTACTGTCTCTCGACTCTCTTTATCTCATTTTTGAAGGCTTCACATTTTCCAGCCACAAGGTGGAAGTGACATTCCAGCCACAATACTGGGGGAGTCTTAGAAATGGTTGGAGTATAATGGAAGAGATTTTTACATTCTGTACTCAATCCAGGGGAGATTGGTGTTGACACTGACCAGTTGAAATGGCTGCGTTCAGCTCCTCAGCACAACTATCGCTCGCCTTGTATTTCAAGATAGAAAAAATACTTGGGACAGAATTTTCCCAGCACTGAACAACGTCAGCATTGGTAAGTCAGTTGACAAAATCACGTGAGCTCAGAAATGGGGAGCTTCTTGACATCATAAGCAAATTGTCCCCTCTGAAATAAAGCCAGGCAGCTTCTCAAGATGAATAGCTGTGACTGGTCAAGGGGTTGGATTTGTTACACCGTCCAGCTGTGTCCACCTCAAAGTGTAGCATTTAACAACAGTCTAGTCGGCAAATACAGTGTATGTGCATCAACCAAATGGCAACGCCTCAGAGTCTTTGTGGAGTAATCTTCAGTCAGGTCAAGGGAAGCTGATAACAGTCAAGGGGACATAGTACAGTAAGTCAAAGGCATCTACCACTGCCAGTCCAGGAGCTTAGGCATGGTCAGTTAACTACCTGGGTGGAAGTGGGTACTGCAGATGCTGGAGATCAGAATCAAGATTAGAGTGGTGCTGGAGAAGCACAGCAGATCAGGCAACATCCAAGGAGCAGGAAAAATCGGGCAAAAGCCCTTCCTGATATCCAGGCAGTGGGCTATGGTTAGTCCTGTAGGTCCAGTGCAAATGGTCAGGTATTCATGGTAGTCAAGGGTCTGATTACTCATTAGTCAGACCTGTCCTCTGATGTTGGTCAGGGGTGTGAACCATTGTCAGTCTTGGAAATCAATGAAAGACAAGTGGGAGTTGATCAGAGAACAATGCAGGGCTAGAGAAATTGGAAAGATCAGTTTGTGAAATTGGAGGCAGCAAGCTAGGATGCAGAAAGGACAAGAATTTTGAAGCATGTATATTGGAATATAATGGCGAGAGAGACGATAATGCACTGGAGGACATGAGATGCTGCAGGACACAGGGGTTATTAGTAGAAACGTCCTCACGTCTTGACAAGTGAACAATGCAAACAATAAAGCCAGGAAATGTACAAAATTGTTTTTCCTGCCATCTGTAAATTTGCTGTTATATCTTCAAAACATCATGCTATGAGCCTTGCTTCAGTCACATCAATACCATCAGGTGACACATTTTTCTTGCATATCCATCTATGTAATTGGGCTGTCTTTTCCCTATCTTGCATTTCTCTATGCACTCAAATCCTTCCCAATCTTGTAGTTCTGGTTGATTGCCATTTTTATTACTTTATCTGTAAGTGTGTTCATGTCCAGTAAAACTTCCTGAGCACCTGATGGTATTGAGCACTCCACAAGAAGGGCTCATGCCCAAAACGTCGATTCTCCTGTTCCTTGGATGCTGCCTGACCTGCTGCACTTTTCCAGCAACACATTTTCAGCTCTGATCTCCAGCATCCGCAGTCCTCACTTTCTCCACCTGATGGTATTCCCAATTTCTATTATATTTCTTGTATTTGATAAACTATGCCCTCGATCTTGTCTTCTGTCGCTTTCTGGCCTGCTAATGTTTGACCTTCCCTCGTATTAATAGGATTCCTACTAATGGTCTGGATCTCTTTTCAGGAGCAAGTCCACACACAGATTCATTGTTGGAGCTTACACTGGGTTTTCTTGCCTTCCATTTTTGTACCTCATGTTCCCAATCCGTGAGCCCATCTTAAAGTCCCTCTCTCTTGTAATAAACTGTACCCCCAATTGAAATTGGTTACCAATGGCTTCACCCCCTACCTAAGGCACACCGATTTTTTTCTGATAGTTGGGTTGTAATGAAAGTCTCTCTGTCTGCATGCAGCGCATTCAAATGTTCTGAAAAGGCCGAGCTAATTGTACTCCCTTCCCAAGCTCAGAAATGATCACTTATTCTTAGAACTTTAGGATTCCCACCAAATACTAACTGATGTAGACCAAATCGTCCAACCATCTGTCACTAATCTGCCACAATCTGTTTAAATTCAACATTAGCAAACCACACTCTGCCCAAATTTCACCATTATCGGTGAGAAATGTTGTTGATAGCGCAAGGTGGGTCCCTATTCACATTTCCAATAGCTTATCCACAATTATTTCCTTAACTTTACTGTGTACTACTTTTGACTGACAAAATCTGGTTGCCAAATCTACAAAATGTAAATTGACTCTTTTTTCCTTATTTAATACCTTTAAATCCATAGCCATATTTTGTTGAAATCTCTTGCTAAGAGCAGCCTTACGATAGGCAATGTTGGCATCCTTCAACATTTCTTACAAATCTCACGTCTTTTGATTTACTCTATGTGTTTATCATACTCCCAATCCCTTACAGACACGTTTAATACTTTAGAGGATACAAGGGAAAATTGGCTTTGTAACTTTGATGCAATTGACATCTGGTCTTCTAAATTTTGAGACCCTAGTGTCCGTGACACTTATTGACTATTTTTAGTGGAGAAGTTATGTTTCATTAAAGAAAAAGGAGTGTCTGAAACACATAAACTGCAAACTAACAGATTTTCCAAATCATTTCTATGGACAGTTCTATGTGTGCTTTCTTCATCAATGGCCTACTTAATAGCAATGTTATTACACAGGAGACCAAATATGTGCTAATAAAGTGAATGACTCTGGTAATTTCACAAGGAACAATCACTCTTTTCAAATACTTTAATGTATTACATCCTTAATTCTGAAACTTAATTTTGTTCCAATCCTTGTTACTCAGACAGTATTGATAATATCTGAGCCAGTCTGTCCCACACATCACAGATATGCATTTGTATTAATTGATCACATTCATTACCCAGCTGAACCATCTTGTGACCAATACATTATCCTCTCTCTATACAGTATCTCCCAACTTCTTCCACTGAATCTTCTGTTTTATATTTCATTTCAAATGTCATGGCATAATGGTACTTTGAAATTGATTACACCCTGAACATTTCTGGAGTTAATTTTCTTATTGGAAATCCCAAATTCTCTTTGCTTCTCAAACTTATCAATAGCATTTCCTTCTTCATTTCCCTTAGTTAGTTATTCTGAGGACTGTCACTGGTGTGTGTATCTGTATTTTGCCAATTTTCTAGATATTGTGTCTTCTATTTTTTATTGTACCAAAGATTCTGCAATTTATGACACAAACACTGCTGGCAAGGAATGCTTTCCTCAGAATTTGTTGTAGTGTTTCAACATTTGTCCGAGAAATATCTGTTAACTTCAAATGTAACTTAAAACTATAAGTCTGTCCATACTTAGTACTTTGGTACAGTCCAATATGTGAAATATCAGCACAGAATGGGGAATTTCCAAATGAAATTTCTGTAGTCTTGGACACAGACTATTGAAGTCCATTCTGTAGTGTTCTATGGCGCTATCCTCAGAATGAAATTTGTCCGAATCTGACGGTGTCAAATAAGCGGTCAGTAAATTACCTTTCTGATAAATTCTATCCACAAAAGTTAACAACTTGGCTAAACCTTCATCCATGTTCAAATCATCAGGCTCCAATACTGAAAACAATTCTTTGTTTCTTATCTTCTTTCTGTACAGTGAAACAAATGCTGAAGCCATACCTTGTTTCCCTTTGGAAAGAAACATTAACCCAGGTCTATACTGTAACTTCAATCTTCCACTGGTCATAAGGCTCATTTTCAGAATACGGGTAGACAATCAAACTTTAAAACTTTACATTTTGATTCAACCATCCCATGTAACCTATATTACACAGCAGAAAATAACTGGATTTAAACAGAATCCAGGTCTATAACTTGCAATGACAGCTTTATTTCTGTTAATCAAACTTTATAACCCCACTTCTTACCCCACTGATGACTGGCTCCTCATATTTACACAACCCACATAAACCTTAGTTAATACATCAATTTTCTGTTTCATTGTTCCATTAGGTCTCAGATATGATGATACCATGGTTTTAAGAGGTGTATTTTATCCTTTTTTTAATGTAGAAAGGTTGAGACAAAAGTGAAGAGTGGTCTACTCTCAGCTAATAGAGTAAACAACTTATGAGGCCTTGGGTTTTGTTTTCAAAATTGGAACAATAGAAGCAACCTGAATAGGTGTGGGCAAACTCCCACTGAGCCAGTGTTTTTAGTTTTAGCTTTCAGCAGTTGCTGGGGTCTTGAAGTTGGATGTGGAAGCTCTTATTCCTCTCTGTTCCAGCTAAAAGCTGGGGTTCACTTCCTGTTAATGGAATTGCATGTGAGACAATCTATTTTAATTAATTTGCCTTTGCCAAGGGTGTGTTTATGGGATGTTACTATATTGGAACATTTAATTAGTTATAGTTAAATTATATGTTATTTTATTCAGCATTTTGATAGAGTTGCAGTTAAGCCAATTCTTTTCTTTCAGTTTTATTTTGTCTGTATTTTAACCTTACTACAAAAATAAAGTGTGTTTTACTTAAAGTAGAGAACTTTGACCAATCAAATTGCACTGGATTGCAATTCATTGACCTTTAAAATAAGAAAACGTTAGGGTCTATGCTACCTTCTTAATGTTTTTGAGAGGATTTGTCTAGTCTATAACACCAGTATCCCTTCAGGTCTTTTTTAACTGCTTCCCTCACATCTTGAACTATTATGTAGTCACCAATATGCTCTTGTATACAATGCTGCCTTTCTTGTGATTGAGGGTGGAAAGAAAAAATATCAGTAATCATACAGGACTAAGAAGCTCCTACTGTATCTTTGTGACTGGTAATGCATTCCTTGCAATACAGCCCTATGCCAAATTTCTATTCAATTAAATTCAATTCCATTCCTTGTTGGAGTGTTTCTGAATGGAGGATTATGATAAACAATCACATATGAGTGGTCTGACTACTGACTGCTCACATTACAAGGGGAATTTCTTATTCTCCACACAGTTTCATTGTAAAGTGTAACTGATGGATCATTTCTGTTGCTGTCGTGCAACAGAGGAGCAATGAAATTAAGGTGTAATAGTTGCTCCAGAAAGCCCAGGACTAGCAGTAATCTTCAGTAGCTGTCAAACCAGCTCCATGTGAAGACAAAAAAACCCAAAGAACTAGCAAAGCTAGAAATCAGAAGCAAAAGCAGAACATGCTGGAAAATATTCAGCAGGTATAGCAGCATCCAAATACATGAGCATGAAGACACTACAACTGAAGGTTCCCTCAGGATGTGCAGTAGAAAGCCAGAGATGTTAATCCTCGATGCCATACCCTCTGGATGAATAAGGTGTAGTTTTATCATAGGCTGAGCATGTTCTGGGACATAGGATACTGTCACAGATTGTTACTGGTGGGACCTATGACCTGAAGGAATGGGTAGCCATCCTATCCTGGTGTACATACATTGAGAGAACTATATCATAATGAAGTTGAATTCATACCATTCATGTGATCTGTTATCATCAGTGCCACATTGGAAGTCAACTAGGTAACCTGGGAGCTGCCATGATGCCTCTATCCTTGAGAACTTTCATGTTCCTGTTTCAGTTCAAGGGTCAGATAATTACAAGATGGTTACTGGGGGTCTACAGCTACCCTCCACGGCTATGGCCAATGACTCTGTTACATTGTTTTAGATAAGGAGCTGAGTGTGGATGCAATGCAGCCCATTCTTCCATCAGGCCCATTTTAAAGCAGATGATGGGTCTCTTGAAGGTGAAGTTCCAGTGCTGGGATCAGTCCACAGGAACCTTGCAGTATAGTCCGCTCAGGGTGATTGGAACAACTGGAGCAGGCAAAGAGGAAATGTGACAAACGCTAAGACCTGGGAAAGTGGGAGCAGTCTTCTGAGAGAAAGATGAAGACGTTGAGCAGAATGAACCTCACCTTCTGCATGACAGAGTGCTGCTGCGTGGGACATGAGACAAGCAAGAGCTAATGGGTGTCTTGTTCCAAAAGATGTGAGCTGGGTGCAGTGATCAATCATTGACTGTAAATTTGTTTTGTTCAAAAGACAAGCTGTCCATATCTGCTACGAAAGACAAGTGCCTGTGCCTGTTTACTTATTGTTCAATCTACTTTTGTTGAATAAATGTGAATGTTTTGAATGTTTGAGGGTTTTCCTGTACAAGATGGTCGCTCTTTGAAAAGAAGATTCTGGGCTACACTGGAGAAAGACTTTGGAGAAAAATGCGAGAGTGGGTATTGCAGGTACTGGAGATTAGAGTCAAGAGTGTGGTGCTGGAAAAGCACAGCAGGTCAGGCAGCATCCGAGGAGCAGAAAGATCGACATTTTGGGCAAAAGCCCTTCACCAGGATTCCTTTCTTCATCAGATAAATGCAATTAAATGTCAGCTATGTCACCTATGTTTGCTGAAACGTGCCAGGTTGCAGTTGCTCTTCTATGTGCATAGTGAAGAGCAACTTCAGACAGCCAACATTTGACTGGGTGAACATTTGGGCTGCAAACATGGTGATTGTGCTGGTGATCTCAGAATATCACAGCTCTGGCAAGTACTTCCATCAATGACAAATGGGAGAATCTGACAAGTGGGTTGCTACAGGGGTCTGGTGCATAGGTAATAAGGCAAGTCTGAGAAAGTAGCATGAGAAAATTCACTAGGATCGCACTGAGAGAATCGCTCCATTAAACACATCAAAAATATCTCCAAGTGAATTTCTGAAAAGATTCAGGCTCAGATAACTGTGAGTTATTGCAATATCAGAAAAAGTCACTGTGGCAATTTACTTCTATGATAAGATGTAATATACTTTTATGGATGTAGGTTTGCTCGCTGAGCTGGAAGGTTCATTTTTAGACATTTCGTCACCATACTTGGCAACATCATCTGTGAGCCTCTGGCTGAAGATGCTTTTATATTAAAGCTAAATGTTTTATTTGGTAGAATGATAGTGGTTTCTAAGTATCTCAAGTCATGGTGGCATGAGAAACAGAATGAAGAGCTGGTGCCAATCTGAGAAACATTATACAACAGGGTATTTCTGTCACTGCGAGAGAGACTCCAGGAGGATGAGTTGATTCCCTAGTGCCAGGGTCAAGGACGCCTCCATGCAGGCACAGGGTATTCTGAAAGAGAAAGGTGAGCAGCCAGAGGTCGTGGTACACATTTGTATGAACAGCATAGGAAAGAGAGATGTGGACCTGCTAAGGGAATTTAGGGTGTTAAGTAGGAATTTGAAAAGAAAGACCTTGAGGATTGTAATCTTGGGATCGCTCCCTGTACCACAAGCTAGAGGGGCCAGAAATAGCAAGATAATACAGATAAATGCAAGGCTAAAGAGCTGTTGTAGGAGACAGAGCTTCAAATATCTGGATCATCGGAATGTCTTCCAGGGCAGCTGGGACTTGGCCAAGAAGGATGGGTGACACCTAAGTGAAGGGTCACCAATATCCTTGCAGGGAGACTTGATAGTGCCATTAGGGAGGGTTCAAACTAAAGTAGAAGATTTGGGCAGGAAGAGGAGCAGTAGGTCAGCATGTAGAATGATTGAGGAGATGGTTGACATTAAGTCAAGTAAGGTAAAAACAATGACTGCAGATGCTGAAAACCAAATACTGGATTAGTGGTGCTGGAAGAGCACAGCAGTTCAGGCAGCATTCACTGCTCGTTGGATGCTGCCTGAACTGCTGTGCTCTTCCAGCACCACTAATCCAGTATTAAGTCAAGTAAGTCTAATGGGAAAAACAGGCAGGGCCAGGTTAATGAACACAGCGGGACTGACAGTCTGAAGTGTATTTATTTTAATGCAAGGAGTACAACAGGCAAAGCTGATGAGCTGAGAGCCTAGATTGGTACATGGTACTACGATGTGGTAGCCATTACAGAAACTTGGTTGAGGGAAGGGCAGGACTGGCAGCTTGACGTTACAGGGTTTAGATATCTCACACGAGATAGAGAAAGGGATGTGAAAAGTGTGGGGGAGTTGTATTACTGATTAAGGCAAATGTCACAGCTGTACTAAGAGAGGACATCTTGAAGGACTCAACTAGTGAGGCCATATGGGGAGAAGTTAATAATAAGAAAGATGCAATCTCTATGGTGAAATTATACTATCGGCCAATAATCAACAGGAGATAGAGGAACAGGGAATGTAAGCAGAGTAGAAAGATGTAAACACAACAGAGTTATTGTAATGGGGTGATTTTAACTTCCCTAAGGGTCCCTCTTAGTGGCAGGCGCTTAGATGGGACAGAATTTGTTAGGTGCATCGAAGTAGGTTTTTTGAAACAATATATGGATAGTCCAACTAAGCAAGGGCCATATTAGATCTTGTATTGAGGAATATGCCTGGCCAAGTGATCAAAGTTACAATGGGGGAGCACTTTGGGAACAGATAGCATAATCCTGTAAATTTTAAGGTAGTATGGATAAAGATACAATTGGGTCTGAGGTGAAAGAGCAAAATTTGGGGAAGGGTAATTACAACAGCATTAGCCAAGAACTGGGGGAGGCCATGACCCAACAGTATTATCACTAGACTGTAAATCAAGAGATCCAAATAATGCTTGGGGAACACAAGTTCAAATCCCACCAGGACAGATGGTACAATTTGAATTCAATAAAAAAAAATTTGGAATGAAGAGCCTAATAGTGACCATGAATCCATTGTCGATTGTCAGGGGAAAAAGAAAATCTGATTCACTAATGTCCTTTAGGGAAGAAAATTGCCATCCTTCTCTGGTCTGGCCTATATGTAACTCCAGACCGACAGCAATGTGGTTGACTCTTATCTGCCTAGCCAGTGACATCCTCATCTCGTGAATGAATTTTTAAAAACTGGAGAAATTAAACCGGGGCTGCTGTTTGAGGGTAAATCCACTTCTGACATGTGAAGACTTTTAAAAGCCAGTTGAAAAGACCTCAGGACTGGTTTGTTCCCATAAGGATGAAACCTAAGGATGACAAGATTTGGTAACCTTGGATAACAAGAGATATTTATAGGTTTGTCTAAAAGGAAAAGGAAGTCCGAGTAAGGTTTCGGAATCTGAAACCGAACAAGGCTCTTTTAGCCATATAAAGGAAGCAGAAAATAATTTAGACAAGTAATTGAGGGCTAGAGAGGAGAATTGGCAAGTACGAGAATCCTTAGGGCATTTTATACATATATTAAGAACAAGAGTGTGGCTATGAAAAGGATTGATCCCTCAAGGACAAAGGAGGGAATTTATGCATGGAGCCCATGGAAGTGGATGAGGTCTTTAAGGGTCGATTCACCAAGGAGAAGGTCATGGATGATGGTAGGATTAGGGAGGGTGTGTTGATATTCTGAAGCATGTCAGTATTAAGAAGGAGGTGGTGTTGGCTGTCTTGAAAAGTATTAAGGTAGATAAATCTCAAGGGTCCGATGGGATCTATCTAAGGATACTGAAGATGGCAAGGGAGGAGATAGCTGGGGCCTTGACAAAGATCTTTGTATCCTCTTTAGCTTCAAGTGAGGTCCCAGAAAACAGAAGAATTT
Organism: Chiloscyllium punctatum; assembly: GCF_047496795.1. Taxonomy (NCBI): domain Eukaryota; kingdom Metazoa; phylum Chordata; class Chondrichthyes; order Orectolobiformes; family Hemiscylliidae; genus Chiloscyllium; species Chiloscyllium punctatum. The sequence continues at coordinate 53,814,292 of NC_092739.1, forward strand.
CGTTCCTTTGTTCAAGAAGGGCAACAAGGATAATCCAGGAAATTATAGGTCGGTGAGTCTGACATCAGTGATAGGGAAATTATCGGAGGATATTCTTCGGAGCAGGGTTTTCTTGCATTTGAAGAAGAATGGATTTATTAGAGATAGTCAGCATGGCTTTATTGGATGGAGGACATGTCTCACAAATGATTGAGGTTTTTGAGGAATAATGAAAATGATGGATGAGGATAGAACAGTGGATGTGGTTTTACTTTAAAAAAATTGACAAGGTCCCTCATGGTAGGCTGGTCCAGAAAATTAAGCCACATGAAATCCACTGTGAGTTGGTAACTTGGACTGATAATTGGCTTAGTCATCGAAGACCCGAGGTCATTGTGGAGTGGTGTTTCCTGACTGGAGTTCCATGACTAGTGGTGTTCCACAAGAATCAATGCTGCAACCTCTCTCTCTCTCTCTCCCTCTCTCTCTCTCTCTATGTGTGTGTATTATATATATTTATATATATTATATATATATACACACACACATATATACATATGGTTTGGCAGAAATATAAACTGTCTGATTAGGAAGTTTGCAGACACAAAAATTAGTGGAGTTGGTGGATAGTGAGGGAGACTGCCAAAGGAGACAGAAGGATGTAGATCACATGAAAAGTTGGATGGAGAAATGGCAGATGAACTTTCATCTGGGAATGTATGAGGTGATACATTTTAGGATGGCAAATGCAGAAGCAAAGTATACAGAAAATAGCAGGATCCTTAGGAGCATTAATATACAGAGAGATCCTGAAGTAAAAGTCCATAGCTCCCTGAAAGTGGCAACACAAGTGGATAAGGTGGTACAGAAGGCAAACAGCGTGCTTGCTTTCATTCATCAGGGAACTGAGTAATAAAGTTGGCAAGCCATATAGTAGCTGGGTAAAACTTCTGTTAGGCCACGTTTGGAGTATTGTGTGCAGCTCTGGTTGTCACATAACAGGAAGGTGTGGAGGCTTTGAAATGCATGAACAAGATGTTCACCAGGATATTGCATAGATTGGAGTGTACTAGCTATAAGGAGAGTTGGACAAACTTGAATGATTTTTGTTAGAGCTTCAGAGACTGATAGAAGTATATAAAATTATGAGAGGCGTGGATAGGCTGGACAGTCTGAGTCTTTTATCCAGAACGGAAATGTCAAATATTAGGGGACAAAGGTTTAAGGTGAGAGGGGAACAGTTTATAGGAGACATGGCCAGGATAGCTTTTTTTACACAGAGGGTGGTAGTTGCCTGGAACATGTTGCCAGGAGAGGTGGTAGAAGCAGAGATGATAGCAGTATTTAAGAGACACACGAACAGGCAGAGAATAGAGGGAGAGTTGATAAAGTGTGCAGCTGGGAAAAGCACAACAGGTCATCAGAGGAGCAAGAGAGTCAATATTTTGGGTTGGGACCGTTCATCAGAATAGACCATGCGCAGGCAAATGGGATTAGTTTACAATAGCAACATGGTTAGATCAGACATGGTAGGCTGAAGGGTGTATGCTGTTCTATGCTCTATCTTCCAACTCTGTTAATTGGTTTTCACAAGTTCACAAATCAAGCTGAGAACATCAGAGAAAACATTGAAAAGCACAATTTCTGTAACAGTAAAATGTGGAAATAATAATCCTTCAGCAACTTGAGACCAGAGAGATTCTTCTGTGTGCTTTGCAATACTCTGTGTTGCACCTGGCAACAACTGAAGCCAAAGCTTCTGCCAGTTGCAAAAGCAATGATACACTATATACACATAAGGATCAAAAATAACACTGGCTAAGACTCGTTTTCATTTAGTTGAAGCAATTACAGACTATCTGAAATTACTTCTTTGTGGGGATTCACAATCAATTTGAGAACAGAGCATCCTTACTTTTAATCAAGTTAACTATGAACTCTATTGACTTGTGAACTGTTGGTTTGATGCAAAACATGAAACCTCTTGTGTTAAAATTGAGCTGCTCTCAATTACTAAATAAGTCATAGTAATAAGGTATAAACATGGCTTGCTGTTTTTAAGAAGGAACTACTGAGAAGCAATAAGAACAAATTCCCCAGCGAGTTCACCAACTCAGTCATGCTGCTGAAGGATGGACATGGACATGTTGATTGGAATGTGAAGCTTTCCACCAGGAAGAAAGAAGACACCAAATGCAAAGGATTGCTAAATTCATTCAAACAATAGATTTCATGCCACAAATATATGAACTAACAACAATTAATTACAGTCACAAAACAGCTACAAGAATTTATGCTCTTCCCTTTTGAAAGGGTGCTTAAAAATTTAAACATTTAAAATAAAAACTTTTTAAAAATTGAAAATGTTCTTCTTGAATGGTTCAGCAGGTAAAACGTAGTACTGATTCTTGTACAAGATTTTGTGTTTTATTTGCTCATGAAGTATGGATGCCAATGCTAACATTTGTTACTAATTGCTTGAGAGGTGGGAGTGAGCTGTTTTCTTCAAAGTGGAGATACAGGAGTGAGGCAACATTCCTTTGCTCAAAAGAACAATCAGTTTGGATAGAGATGAAAAACAGGAAATGTGAGAAGGTACTTATGGAACTCGTTTTTAGGTTCCATATTCATCATGCAAGAAAAAATAAATGTGACATATAAAAAAGGCATCAGAATAATCATGGATGATTTTAATCTGCATGTAGATTAAGTAAATCAGATTAGACTCCGTTACTAAAATGGTTACAGCAAGATATTTGGAAATCATATTAGGATCAGGCAAAGTCAGCATGATTTTGTGAAAAGGAGTCAGATTGACCGAATTTATTTGTGTTATTTAAGCAAATAAGGAGTTGGGTAGGGGGGAAAACCAAACCTGTAATGTGATGCACTTGGATTTTCAAAAGGTGTTCGATGAGATGCTAAAGCAAAGATTACTACACAATGTACATACTCACAGTGTTGGAGTAACATGCTTCCATAGATAAAGGATTGGTTAGCTAACAAGACGACAACAGGGAGGATTGGTTGTGTTCACATTGTCAAGATATAACTAATGTTGTGGCACAAGCATCGGTGCTGGGGCCTCAAGTATTTACAATCAATATCAAATATTCAGAAAAAAAACGGTTTAATTATGGAGTTAAATTTGTCAGTGACACCAACATGGGTAGGATTATAAAGAAGGTAAAGAGACTAGAAAGGGATATGGGTAGGTTAAATGAGTGGGCAAACATTTGGCAGACAATCATAACATATAGGAGCAGAATTAGGCTATTCAGCCCATTGAGTCTGCTCCACCATTTGATCATGGCTGACATGTTTCTAAATGCCATTCTCCTACCTTCACCCCATAGTCCTTGATCCCCTCGCAAATCAAAAACCTAGTTATATCTGTCATTAGGACACTTAATGTCTTGGTCTCCAACACCTTCTGCGGCAATGAGTTCATAGATTCATTACCCTTTGGCTGAAGAAATTCCTCCTCCTCTCAGTTTTAAAGGTCATCCCTTCACTCTGAAGATGTGCCCTCAGGTCCTAGTAGAACCATGGATTTTAGTAAGGCATTTGATAGTAGTTTGTACATGGATTTTAATAAGGCATTTGATAAGGTTCCCCATGGTAGGCTTATGCGGAAAGTCAGGAGGCATGGGATAGAGGGAAATTTGGCCAATTGGATAGAAAACTGGCTAACCGGTAGAAGTCAGAGAGTGGTGGTAGATGGTAAATATTCAGCATGGAGTCCAGTTACAAGTGGAGTTCCGCAGGGATCAGTTCTGGGTCCTCTGCTGTTTGTAATTTTTATTAATGACTTAGAGGAGGGAGTCGAAGGGTGGGTCAGTAAATTTGCAGATGATACAAAGATAGGTGGAGTTGTGGACAGTGAGGAGGGCTGTTGTCGGCTGCAGAGGGACTTAGATAGGATGCAGAGCTGGGCTGAGGAGTGGCAGATGGAGTTCAACCCTGCCAAGTGTGAGGTTGTCCATTTTGGAAGAACAAATAAGAATGCGGAATACAGGGTTAATGGTAGGGTTCTTGGTCAGGTGGAGGAACAGAGGGATCTTGGGGTCTATGTACATAGATCTTTGAAGGTTGCCACTCAGGTGGATAGAGTTTGTAAGAAGGCCTATGGAGTATTATCGTTCATTAGCAGAGGGATTGAATTCAAGAGTCGTGAGGTGATGTTGCAGCTGTACAGGACTTTGGTTAGGCCACATTTGGAGTACTGTGTGCAGTTCTGGTCGCCTCACTTTAGGAAAGATGTGGAAGCTTTGGAGAGGGTGCAGAGAAGATTTACCAGGATGTTGCCTGGAATGGAGAGTAGGTCGTACGAGGATAGGTTGAGAGTTCTCGGCCTTTTCTCGTTGGAACGGCGAAGGATGAGGGGTGACTTGATCGAGGTTTATAAGATGATCAGAGGAATAGATAGAGTAGACAGTCAGAAACTTTTTCCCCGGGTACAACAGAGTGTTACAAGGGGACATAAATTTAAGGTGAAGGGTGGAAGGTATAGGGGAGATGTCAGGGGTGGGTTCTTTACCCAGAGAGTGGTGGGGGCATGGAATGCGCTGCCCGAGGGAGTGGTAGAGTCAGATTCATTGGCGACCTTTAAGCGGCATTTGGATAGGTACATGGATAGGTGCTTAATCTAGGATAGAAGTTCGGCACAACATCGTGGGCCGAAGGGCCTGTTCTGTGCTGTATTGTTCTATGTTCTATGTTCTATGTTCTAACCATCTTCTCCATAACCACTGTACTCAGGCATCTCAGTATCTTCGAGGAGAAAGTGAGGACTGCAGATGCTGGAGATCAGAGCTGAAAATGTGTTGCTGGAAAAGCGCAGCAGGTCAGGCAGCATCCAAAGAACAGGAATTCCTGAAGAAGGGCTTATGCCCGAAACGTTGATTCTCCTGTTCCTTGGATGCTGCCTGACCTGCTGCGCTTTTCCAGCAACACATTTTCAGCTCACATCTCAGTATCTTGCAAGTTTCAATCAGATCCTCACTCATCCTTCTAAACTCCATCGAATACAGACTCAGGGTACTCAAACATTCCTCATATGACAAGCCCTTCACTCACAGGGTCATTCGGCTAAATCTCCTCTGGACCGTCTCCAATGCCAGCACATCTTTTCTAAGATACAGGGCCCAAAACTACTCATAATATTTCAAATGCAATCTGACCAGAGCCTTATACAGCCTCAGCAGTATGTCTCTGATCTGGTATTTGAAATGAATGCTAACATTGCATTTGCCTTCCTAACTGCCAACTGACCCTTCAGAAAATCTTTAACTATTACTCCTAAATCTCTTTATGTTTCAGATTTCCAAGTCTTTCCCCATTTAGAAAATAGTTTATGTCCCTAATCTTGCAACAAAAGGCATAACCTCGTACTTTCCCACATTGTATTGCATCTGTCATTTCTTTGCTCACTCACCTAATCTATCCAAATATTTCTGCAACCTTCCTCCTTCCTCAACACTACTTGTCCCTCCACCTATCTTTGGGTCATCTGCAAACTTAGCAGCAATGACCTCAGTTTCTTTGTCCCAATAGTTAAAGTATAGCACAAGTAGTTGTGGTTCCAACACTGACCCCTGTGGAACTCCACTAGTCACCAACTGCCATCCTGAAAAAGACCCCTTTGTTCCCACTCTCTGCCTTCTATCAGTCAGCCAATCCTCCATCCATGCCAGTACCTTACCCCTAACACCATAGGGTCTTATCTTATTTAGTAACCTGCTGTGCAGCACCTTTTCGAAGGCCTACTGGAAATCCAAATACATTAATTCCACTTGGTCTCCTTTGTCTAACTTACTCATTACCTCCTCAAAGAATTCTAACAGATTTGTCAGGCATGACCTTCCCTTTACAAAATTGCTGACTTAGCTCTACTTTATCATGCATATCGGCAATCTCATTCTCCGTACAACGCAAGGAAATGTGAATTTATTCGGGAAAAACAATAAAAAAGTAAATTATTTAAATGGAGAGAAATTGAAAAATGTTAGTATGCACATACAGCAAGTGTATTGGGAGGCAAATAGAGTAGTGTTGTTTATTAGGAGAAAGTAAGGACTATAGATGCTGGTGAGTCAGAGTCGAAAAGTGTGGTGTTGGAAAAGCACAGCAGGTTAGGCAGCATTCCAGGAGCAGGAGAGTCAACGTCTCGGGCATAGCCTTTCATCAGGAATGTGGGTGGGTGGGAGGGGCTGAGAGATAAATAGGAGGGCGGGGGTGGCGGGAAGGAAGATGATAGGTAGATGCAGGTGAGGGTTGATTGGGATAGATCAGTGGGAAGGGTGGAGTGGATAGGTGGGAGAAGCACATCTGAGCCTATTCTTTAATTGGCTAACATTTTCATGTACATTTTACTGCAAGGAATTTTGAATAATTAGGAAAGGACAGAAATTATGATTTATTTTCTTCTTGGAGTTGTAGTAGACAGAGAAGAAGGTTACCTCAGATTACAACAGGATCTTGATTAGATGGGCCAATGGGCTGAGAAGTGGCAGATGGAATTTAATTCAGAGAAATGTGAGGTGCTGCATTTTGCAAAGGCAAATCAGGGCAGGACTTGTACATTTAATGGTAAGGTCTTGCTGAAGAAAGATACCTTGGAGTGCAGGTTCATAGTTCCTTGAAAGTATGGTCACAGGTAGATAGGATAGTGAAAAAGGTGTTTGGTATGCTTTCCTTTATTGGTCGGAGTATTGAGTACAAGAGTTAGGAGGTCACATTGCGGCTGTACAGGATATTGGTTTTGGAATATTATGTGCAATTCTAATCTCCCCACTATTGGAATGATGTTGTGAAACTTGAAAGGGTTCAGAAAAGATCTGCAAGCATATTGCCAGAGTTGGCTGGTTTGAGTCAAAGGGTGAGGCCGAATAGGCTAGCGCTTATTTCCCAGGAGCATTGGAGGCTGAGGGGTGACCTTATAGATGATTATAAAATCATGAGGGCAGGGTTTGGGTAAATAGACAAGGTCTTCTTCCTGGGGTGGGAGAGTCCAGAACTAGAGGGCATAGGTTTAGGATGAGAGGGGAAAGATATAAAAGGGACCTAAGGGACAACTTTTTCATGAAGAGGGTGGTGCGTGTATAGAATGAGCGACCAGAGGAAGTGGTGGAGGATGATACAGTTACAGCATTTAAAAGGCATCTGGATGGATATATGAATAAAAAGGGTTTGGAGGGATATTAGAGGATATTTAAAGGGATTTCAAGTGCTGGCAAATGGGATTGGGTTAGGTTAGGATATTTGGTTGTCATGGATGAGTTGGACTGAAGGGTCTGTTTCCGTGTTGTACATCTGTATGACTCTATGACTCAGGCATTGAACTCAGGTTAGTTTGTGAGCTGCTGTTGGCTCTCCTGCAGCTGAAATTCTTCACAAAGACATTGTTTTGATGGACATTTTTGATTGAATATATGTTGAATGAATCAATTCACAAGATCTGTCATAGATGTATCTGCAATTTAACATGTCATTTATATACATAAAATTGAGTGAAATTTGCTTGTGAAATCCCTTAATTTATGTTGATTCCTGTTTTAGGGTTTTGAGATCAGCTGAGATAGTATTTTACATTTGTTTCATTTGATTCATGAATAGTAGAAGTTTTTCTATTTTAAAAATTCTTGTTACTCCATTCTTCTAGCAAATAACTGGGATTTCCAGTAATTTTTAAAGTTACTATCTCCACTGAGATTGTAACATGTTATTTAAATTGAACTAACAGTATGTTAATACCATTTCATGCACACAGGTAGGCAAAGTCTTTTCCCTGGGGTGGGGGAGTCCAGAACTAGAGGGCATAGGTTTAGGGTGAGAGGGGAAAGATATAAAAGGGACCTAAGGGGCAAGTTTTTCACGCAGAGGGCGGTACGTGTATGGAATGAATTGCCAGAGGAATTGGTGGAGGCTGGTACAATTGCAACATTTAAAAGGCATCTGGATGGGTATATGAATAGGAATAGTTTGGAGGGATATGGGCCAGGTGCTGGCAGGTGGGACTAGATTGGGTTGGGATATCTGGTCGGCATGGACAGGTTGGGCCAAAAGGCCTGTTTCCATGCTGTACATCTCTATGACTCTATGGCTCTAATTTTCAATAGCATAACACTAAGATGTGAGGGACTGCCAACTGATGAAACCTGCTGCTCTTCAGACCAAGTCACTGTAGTATCCAAACTTCAGTTTCTTCTATAGAAATCAATAGGTGGCACAGTGGTTAGCACTGCTGCCTCACAGTGCCAGAGACCCGGGTTCAATTCTTGCCTTGGGTAACTGGCTGTGTGGAGTTTGCACATTCTCCCTGTGTCTACGTGGGTTTCCTCTGGGAGCTCTACTTTCCTCCCACAGTCCATAGATGTGCAGGTTAGGTGAATAGGCTAAACTGCCAGTAGTGTTAGGTGAAAGGATAAATGCAGAGGAATGGATCTTGGTGGGTTGTTCTTCGGAGGGTTAGTGTGGACTTGTTGGGCTGAAGGGCCTGTTTCCACACTGTAAGTAATCTAATCAATATTCATTTTCATGTTTGATTCATTTGTATGTTGGTAAGCTGATTCAAATATCCAGATGAGTTGTTTCATTTCTCTTTAAAAAAAGCACAAGCAAATAGCAACAGTGATCTCAGATGAATCACTGAATAGGAGAACATATGAAATTTCAAAATGTGATCCAGTACCGCTGAGATGCAATAAACAGATGGACAATCTAATGACTTGTTAATTAAAAGAAACAAGCCACCAGTGTCTCTCTCTACTCATTAGAGTCAATGCAAAAAAGTCAAGTTGAATCAAAGCCAGGACACAAAGCATGTATAAATGCTTTCCCTGTTTCGTGATACAAGAATAAGTTTCTTTAATTATCTCATAAACTTAGAGATCTGCAACCAATGACATCACATGAGCCGATGCATTCATTAATCTGTGTTACCAACTCACATTAAAGCTGTCTGGTAATAAAGAACCTCGGAACATTGGTAAGTGATGGACATGAACGCAGATGTAGTATTATGAGAGCATAGAATCTGAGGAAATAGGAATAGGAGTAGGCCATTTGGTACTTCAAACCTACTCTTCCATTCAATGCAAATTATCCTGGCTGATCAGCAGTACCTCATCTCACTTTCTCTCCATGACCTTTGATCCTTTACTGAAAGAGCTAATGTAGAGAATTCATAGGCTTACTACAAAGTTAAAAATCACACAACACCGGGTTATAGTCCAACAGGTTTAATTGGAAGCACTAGCTTTCGGAGCGCTGCTCCTTCATCAGGTGCAGCGCTCCGAAAGGTAGTGCTTCTAATTAAACCCGGTGGACTATAACCTGGTGTTGTGTGATTTTTAACTTTGTACACCCCAGTCCAACACTGGAATCTCCAAATCATGCTTACTACACACTAAGTGAAGAAATTTCTCCTCAACTCCACCTGAAACAGCTTCCCCAGTATCGTTGTGATCCCAGTTCTGGATTCTCAATTATTGGGAACATCCTTCCTGCATTTACCATGTCTAGTCCGTTTAGAAGTTTATAGGTTTCTATGAGAATCCCCCATCACACATCTAAACTCCCAGTGAATATATTCTGAATTTCTAGTGACACATTGGTCCTGCCATCACAGGAATCAGTCTGGTAAATTTTTGTTGCACCCCTTCCATAGCCAGAACATCCTTCCTCAGATGAGGAGACCTAAACTGCACTCAATATTACATGTGGTCTCACCAAGGCTCTATATAATTACAGCATCATGTCTTTGCTCCTGTTCTCAAATCCTCTCATTATGTAGATCAACATATAATTTGCCTTCTTCACCACCTGCATACTTAATTTCCAGTGACTGTTGTACAAGGACACCCAGGCCTCATTGCACTTCCTCCTTTCCTAATTTATCTCCATTCAGATAATAATCTGCCTTCCTGTTTTTGCTACCAAATTGGCCAGCCTCACATTGATCCACATTATTCTGCAACTGCCATGAATTTGTCCACTCACACACCCTGTCTGAATCACACTAAAGCATTCCTGCATCCTCCTCATAGCTAACCACCTCACCTGCTTTGTGTCATCTGCAAACTTGGAGATATTACATATACAGTATTTTCCTTATCTAAATCATTAATATGTATTGTAAATAGCTGGGGTCCAAGCACTGATACCCAATTACCTCACTAGTCACACCCTGCCACTCTTGTTATTCCCAGTCTTTATTTCCTGTCTGCTCACCACTTCACATGCCCCAGTTCCATGCAGTTTACCTTTAATGCTAATCTCTTAGGTGGGACATGATCAAAGCCTTCTGCAAGTCCAAATAAATCTCACCCATTGGCTCCCCCTCATCAACTCTATTCACCACATCCTCAAAATATTCTCGTAAATTTGTCAAGCGTGATTTCCCTTTTGTAAATCCATGCTAACTCTTGTCTGTCTCTGTCACTGTTTTTCAAGTATTCTGCTATTATATCTTGTGTCATAGACTAGCATTTCTTGCACTACTGATACCAGGCCAACTAGTCTATAATTCTTGGTTTTCTCTCTGCATCCCTTTTTATAATAGAGGGATTATATTAGATTACTTACAGTGTGGAAACAGGCCCTTCGGCCCAACAAGTCCACACCGACCCGCCGAAGCGCAACCCACCCATACTCCTAACCTAACACTACGGGCAATTTAGCACAACCGATCCACCTAACCTGCACATCTTTGGACTGTGGGAGGAAACCGGAGCACCCGGAGGAAACCCACGCAGACACGGGAGAATGTGCAAACTCCACACAGTCAGTCGCCTGAGGCAGGAATTGAACCCAGGTCTCTGGCACTGTGAGGCAGCAGTGCTAACCACTGTGCCACCGTGCCGCCCAGAGCTATTCTCCAATCTGCAGGAATTATTCAAAACTATATAGAATTTTGAAAAATGACCACAAATGCATCCACTATACCTAAGGCACTCCTTATATACTTTGGGATATAAATTGCTGAGCTCTGGGGATCTAGTGGCTTTCAACCTCATCCAATTCCCTTATGTTGTTTCCCTACTAAGGCTAATTTCCTTAAGTCCCTCCCTCTCATTATACTCTGTTTCCCCAATATTTTTGGACATTATTTGTTTTGTCCATTGTGAATTCAAAACCAAAATATGCATTTAATTGGTCTGCCATTTCTTTGTCTCCCATTTAACTTCCCCTGTTTCTGACTGTAAGAGACCTACATTTGACTTCACTAATCTTTTTCTCTTCTCATACTATATACACAGTTAAAGCATTTGCACTCTTTTTTAAATTGCACACTAATTCTAATTATGTTGTCTTTATTCTAAATGATTAATGTTAAATTGCTAATGCCAGTGAAAGACTGTCAATGATGAGTATTTTGCATAACACCTAACTAGCAGATAGTAGAGATGAAGTCAGGGGAATTTGAACAGTAAAGCAATGACTTTAAGTTCCACAGCTAGTTTATCTATTGCTTTTCTATCGAATAAGGGTTATTTGTTTTCATTGATTGATTGTACAAATAGTATGAAGAAACACTTTATTTTAGCATTTGATTTCTGACAGCATGGATTATATGCTAGTTTTTGAGTTGCCAAATTAACAAGCATTCCATTGAAAACATTGTTAAATATAAAAGTTATTTTATAACAATGAGCAAATTTGTTATTGATGTTAAGAAAAATTACAAATTTATATTTATAAATAGTGAACAATCTATGTTAACATTGTTAATCAGTATTCAGAAGGATGGGGGGGACGGGGGGGAATCTAATTGAAACATACAGAATAATGAATGGCCTGGACAGAGTGGATGTTGGGAAGATGTTTCCATTGGCTGGAGAGACTAGGACCCACAGGCACAGCCTTTGAGTAGAGGGAAGACCTTATAGAAAGAAATAAGGAGAAACGTCATCAGCCAGAGTAGTGAATCTATGAAATTCATTGCCACAGAAAGCTGTGGAGGCCAGGTCATTGTGTATATTTAAGACTGAGGTGGATAGGTTCTTGAGTATCAAGGGAATCAAGGGTTAAGGGGAGAAAGCAGGAGAATGGGGTTGAGAAACTTATCAGCCATGATCGAATGGCGGAGCAGATCTGATGAGCTGACTGACCTAATCTCTGCTCCTGTATTTCAGGTCTTATGGTCTAAGCACTGGTAATGAAATAAACTTTTCCAATAAATGATTCCAAATTAATACTAACTTCTTTTAATAAACTCTCAAAAGTCAATACTTCGCTGATTTCTAGCAAAATTCTGCCCAGACTGTTTCAAATACTGAAAAGGTTTGTTCTCATTTTCACCTCTCCCAAACACTAGATATATGTTACAGAAAATATTCCCTTGTGTATTCATTGCCAACCTTATAATGACTTTTGTGGAAGACTTATATTTAACTCAAAATGTTAATACTGTTTCTCTCACAGATGTAATTATTGCATATTAATAATTCATTTTAAGTTGGGAAATCTTAGCCTCATATATAAAAATTTGACAAACAATTATTCAAGTTAGCAAGCTGACTTTTTAAAAAATTAAATGTGCATTACTTATTTATAATATGCAATTAGAATTGATTAGGTTTATGGAAAACCTACAATAACTTAAATTTATGTGTGTTTTGTTGAAGGAAAATATCCAAAAAGTACCTCAAAAGATCACAAACCTTATCACAACCAAAAATTGACACCAGTCCAGAGAAGGAAATATTATGATCAGTAATCCAAAACTGAAATAGATTTCAAGGATGCTTTTATAGGAGTAACACAAAGACTAAGAATTTAAATTCTATTATGTATGCTGTGGCACTCAACTCCAAAAATCTAGTAATTTATCAAGAGACTATAAATGAGAGATATGAAAGCTGCTAACCTATTGTAAAACTCTAACTGGTTCCCATACACTGCTCTAATTTACTTAGTTTGGCCCTCGTGTGATTCTAACTTAATATTACATGTTTGACTCTTGCAAGGAAATGAAAGATGGACAATTTAGATTACCTTTAGTAGTATACTGGCATTTCAGTGACAAATTACAGAAATAGTTGGAACAGAGTGAAAAAGAACAGCCTGTTTGAACACATTGTGTTATTCTACCTCTCTCAGCATGATTGAGTGTATGGTTAATGTCAAAAGTAGTGATTTAGAGTTATCGGTATGGCTGCAATTTAGTTTGATTTAGGCTTCTCATGCACTGGACAAACTTTAATGCTTGCCTCTCTGGAGAGTTTGAACAGTTTTTGTCAGGGGAGGGGAGGGGAGGTGGGAGAGGGGTACGGTTTAATCAGGCAGGAGGGGACCCTTACATAGCCTTGATTAAGTCTACATCAGGAAGGACTGTGGACAGCTTTACTGTCTTGGCACAACTAAGACCACTAATGGGCAATTAGTTCCAAATGAAGGCTTCATCCAGCTGCTGCTGGTATCCACCTAATGGCAAGTGAGGAGCATTGCTTACATTGTCAGGATCTCAATAACCGATACAAAGAGCCAACATCTTGAAATGGGGTGGGAGGCACTGAAAGCTAGTTCTGGCCCATATCGCCAGCTCCAATCCTCCCATCACCTCACTTGTACCTGGGAGCATTGTGGTCTTTGGCCTTGGGTGGGTGTAGTACCAGCCACAACCACTAACTCCCAGTGGTGTTACTGAGAATGAATACCTGCCAGTATCAGAAACTGCGCTCGACTGGAGAACTATGACATTGATCCTAGATTTTGGGTGGGAATAGGGTCATAGCAAAGCAAAAATTGTGAAGGTTTTGAATTCACCAAAAGACCAGGAATAGTAATCAATGTAGAGAGGAGTCAAAATAAAGTTTTATGATATGACTTAAGACCTCAACATAACTTTAATTTTCCACTGGACAGAGTAAAGGTTTGATCAATATGTTTTATTTGGTCAAGATGAGCCACTGGAATTCCTTACCTGCTCTCTAATTGGCCATCTGCCTGTGCTGCACGTTGGTCCAGGTCTTGGGTGGCATGGTGCCTCACAGCTCCAGGGACCCAGATTCCATTCCAGCCTCAGGCGACTGTCTATGTGGAGTTTGCACATTCTCCCTGTATCTGCGTTGATTTCCTCCCACAAATCGAAAGATGTGAATTGGATAGGTTAGGTGAATTGGCTATGCTAAATTGCTTACCGTGTTCAGGGATGTGTAGGTTAGGTACATTATTCAGGGGTAAATACAGAGTATTACGTTCGGGGAATGGATGTGGGTGGGATACTCTTCAGAGGGTCGGTGTGGACTTGTTGGGCCAAAGGGCCTGTTTCCACCCTGTAGGGATTCTATGGTTTTTAGTAAATTGCTTGGATTGACATTTGAGCTTGAAACACCTTCACCCTCCACCTGTTGAAATCTGTGATGTAAAATGTTCCTCAGGGCATCAATTTTCCCGAAAAGGTAAACACCAAGAGTTGGATTTTGTGGTAATCTGCCAGTTGCGTTTTCAGTAGTGGGGCTATTGAGGGTAGGAATAAAATATGAGGATGGAAAGTCCACCATTTCCCTGCCCATCACCTGATCCACCCTCAAATAACCTGGTAGACAGAAGGAAAAGCCAGTCAAACTTGTGAATGACACATTCTGGTCCAACCTGACTTGTTCACCTCAGAACAGGGCTTCTGTTCAATCGGGACATTAATTCCAAACATTACTCTGTTCACTTCCAGATATGGGTGGTGCATGCACTCTTTTTTTGAACGAATAATTGTCCATGAACTTTCTGCCAAACCAGTTAACCAACATATCATGCCGCCCCCACCCCCATTCTTTATCATAAAGCTGTTAGCAGGTGGGTGTGAGACATCAGACTGCTTTTTAAATATAATTGATTAAAACAAATAGGCTTATAATATTTCCTGTGTGGCATGGTGGATCAGTGGTCAGCCCTGCTGCCTCATAATGCCAGGGACCCGGGTTCAATTCCTGCCCCGGCCACCTGTCTGTGTGGAGTTTGCATGTTCACCCAGTGTCTGCGTGGGTTTTTCCTGGGTACTCCAGTTTCCTCCCACAGTTCAAAGATGTACTGGTCGGGTGAATTGGCCATGCTAAGTTGTCCATATTGTTGGGTGCGTTAGTCAGGGGCAAATATAGGGCAGGGGATTGGGTATGGGTGGGTTACTCTTGGAGGGTCAGTGTGGACTTGTTGGGCCAAATGGCCTGTTTCCATACCTTAGGGAATCTAATCGAATGGCGGGGGAGGGGGGGGGGTGTCGTTGGTAGTAGCTTATGCTTATTGAGAGAACTCCACTCCACAAGATGTTACCCATAACGTTGTTCCCCCCTGTTGGACCTCCACAACCTGCCCTCAGCAAACAGAAAGACCATGCTACCGATTTCTCTCCATAAATGGAAAGGATTTATTTTACTCAAAGATTTGCAGGGGCCTGCATGTAGTTCCTCTGTCAAGTTCTGCTGCTCCTGGCTTTCTAGAACTGCCAGTCAATTAGATTGAACACAGAAGAAAAGGATACTGTACATGTTGGAAATCAAAAATGGGAAGCAGAATATAAAGCACAAGCAAGTAGAGTGAAATTGGAAAGATGTGACAGTAATAGTTCAAGTGGGATCCTTCATCACTTTTTGAACTATCAACCTATCTTATTTAAACTGCTATCTCCCTAGCTGTATACTTCCAGGATTTCCTACAATTTCTGATTACCTATCACAAGGTTCACTGCCTTGAAATGCATGGTGCACAGTCACTGAAGGTGACTGGGCTGGTTCACAAAGTGGTTAGTAATACAGAATCCTTGGCTTTATAAGCAGAAGCAATAAGTACAAAAAGGAAGAAAGATAATATGAACTTTTATAAACAAAACATGGTCTGGCTCAGCTGGAGTATAGGTGGAAAGATTGTGATCAGAGTTGGAAAAACGATTTCTATATTTAATTGGACTTTTAAAAATACCCATTTATCTTTAGATGACTTTGTCATGGAGATTTTGGGAAATGGGACTTCTGTTACAAATCTGTCAGTAATTCCTACATCCAGCATTAATGAAGATCTTTCCAGAGGCTCAAATAGAAGTTTCTGGAAAAGCTTAGTAGCTCTGGCAGCACATTTGGAGAGAAACCAAGGTTAATGTCTTGGGTCAAATGACCCTTCCTCAAGCGTCATTTGATCTAAGATGTTAACCCTGCTTTTTCTCCACGGATGCTGCCAGTGCTGCTGAGCTTTTCCAGTAATTTCCAATTTTGTCTCTGATTTACAGCAGCCATTGTTCTTTTGGTTTTTATTTATGGTCTTTCTTGAAGCCATTTCCCTGCGGTAGGGTGAAGCTTAAATGTCCAGCATACATTTCAAAAGTTATTGTGAAAGCTATTGTGATGTGAGCAGATAGGATGCGAGGTAGGTAAGGTGGGTGAGGGGATAGAATGCCAGGTAGGTAAGGTGGGTGAGGGGATAGAATGCCAGGTAGGTAAGGTGGGTGAGGGGATAGAATGCCAGGTAGGTAAGGTGGGTGAGGGGATAGAATGCCAAGTAGGTAAGGTGGGTGAGGGGATAGGATGCCAGGTAGGTAAGGTGGGTGAGGGGATAGAATGCCAGGTAGATGAGGGTGTAGGTTACTAAGTAGGTGAGGGTGTAGGGTTCCATGGTGACATGTGCTTGAGATGTCTAAGGTGGCAGATTTCTCAGGTGAGAAGTAAATGGATGAGTGCTTAGGGTAGGTTAGGTGTGTGAAAGTTGATGTTGGGTCAGAAGGGGAGGTTTGTCTGGACTGGGTCCTGTTCCAGGGCATGTAGCAGTGCTGGGCCAGAAGTGGGTGTGAAATATGAGAGGACAGGTTGGCCTCAGTAAGGTGCAAGTTTGAGATAGGGATGGTGGTGTTGAGCCAGATTTAAGGGAAGAGGAGACGTTAGCAGATAGGGCTATTGGATCCAAGAGTTCAGGTCAGTCAAGGGTTTGGAAGGGGGTGGGAGAGACTGGCAGCTATAGTTTAGTGAGGATCAGTGCTGAGCTAGAAGTTCAGCTTAATAGTTACCCAGGTGTTAGAATAGGTTTCTAATCTCAAACGTTTCCTTGGTAACTATTAAGTCTAAGTTAGTGTGAACCTTCAGAATTCTCCGACTTTAAGGAACTGTTGCAGAAAGTTGAATCCATAAGGGATTTGTCCATTAGAATTTTCGATTTTCTGTGCAATTCTCTCAGAGTCAGCTATGTCAGGCATTCCTCATGTTCCCAATGCCCAGCACCAGTCCACACTGCTCCAACAGCTATCTGTCAGTAAATTCTCTGAGCCAATTCTGGGCACTTCAGGAGGGATGTGAAGACTCAGAGAGGTGCTGAGAAACGTGGTCAGATTGACAGAGGTGAGAATGTTCTCCTTGGACATGTTTGAAAGAAAATTTGATAATGGTGCTCAAAATCCTGAATGTTCTAAACAAAAAAAAGTGAGAGACTGTTCCCATTGTGAAATTATCCAGATCCAAATGAGACTGATTTACGATGCTTGCAAAAGAACCAGGGTGAAAATGATGACTTTTTAAAAATATCTACAGCAAGTGTAGAGGGTCTTTGAAGTGCTGTTTTGAGTATGTCGTGAAAGCAGACTCAAATGTGACTTTCAAAAGGGAATTGGATAATGGGGGTGACACAGTGGCTCAGTGGTTAGCACTGCTGCCTCACAGTGCCAGGGATCCCGGTTCGATTCCTGCCTCGGGTGACTGTGTCTATGTGGAGTTTGCACATTCTCTCTTTGTCTGCGTGGGTTTCCTCTGGGAGCTCTGGTTTCCGCCCCCAATCCAAAGAAGTGCAGGTCAGGTGAATTGGCTATACTAAATTGCCCATAGTACTAGGTGCATTAGAGAGAGGTAACCACATGGTGGGAGAATGGGGGAATTGCTCTTCAGCAGGTCGGTGTGAACTTGTTGGGCCAAAGGACCTGTTTCCATAATGTAGGGAATCAAATCTAAAATGAAGATTTGGAAGCCTGGGAAAAAGTTGAAGAGTGGAACTCCTCGAGTCATTCTTTCAAAGAGCTGACATTGAGATGATGGGCCGAACAACTTTGTTCAGTACTGTAACCATTCCATGATAATACCTCAGTTTTCAACCTTTGCTACTGAGTTAATCTCCATTCTAACATATATGCAGCTTGAACCGAAATGAAAATGAAGATGTTGCCTCCTATGTTAAGAAAAAGACTTCCTTCTTCATTGTGGATATGACAAGTAATTTATTTTAAAAATGCAGGTCAGCTACTGGATCTTATGAAAATAGAAAGATTATGATTGAAAGTTAATTCATTGGCTTTCTTAACGTGTTTTTTGTTACAAGTCTGTTAAAAGGATACCAGAATCCCAAATGAAACACATGAGTAGATGTCAAAGTTTTATCTGTTGCATCTTTTATTTTAACATCAATAAACAACCTTTACAGCACAGCCAAAACACCTCGTCAGAACTGAAGATGATTGGATCTGACTTCAATGAGGAGGGTAAATTAAGGTTACATTTTTATACTATTAGATTTAATTTTTGGAAGTAGCAACTTTGCTAATAATGATTTGTCAAATAACACTGACATTGATGGACTGTGTCAGAAAATTTAGGTGGAATTTAATATTTTTGTTATAAACTCAGTTTCAAACAATGTTACCTTCAAACAGACCTGATTAGATTAGATTAGAATGTGGAAACAGGCCCTTCGGCCCAACCGAAGCACGACCCACCCATACCCCTACATTTACCCCTTACCTAACACTACGGGCAATTTCGCATGGCCAATTCACCTGGCCTGCACATCTTTGTGACTGTGGGAGAAACCCACATAGACACGGGGAGAATGTGCAAACTCCACACAGTCAGTCGCCTGAGGCAGGAATTGAACCAGGGTCTCTGGCTCTGTGAGGCAACAGTGCTAACCACTGTACCACCGTGCCGCCCTAAAGACTATTTGAAGACTATATGTGTAGTTAGAAGTTCAAAAGAAAGCATTTATGTAGCATTTTAGTGACCTCTACACATCCAGGAGATCGACTGAAGCACATAGGAAAATATAGTGAAGAGAAACAGGAGAATTCCATCTAGCACTAAGTGGATTTCACCATTCAACCGGATTATGGCTGATCTAAGTCACAACCATTTCTCACACCATATTCCTTGATGTCTTTACTATTTAGAAATCCATCAATCTCTGTTGTAAACATAGTCAAACATTGAGTTTTTGCAGAGTTCTGAGGCACAGAATTCCAATGAATCACCATTCTCTGAGACTCCTCCTTATCTCAGTCCTAAGCGGTCTAATCTTTATTATGAGACAATAGCATGCATGGACGTGTTTTTGGCTAAATCCAAAGGCATCCAGTTTTTGGAGGGTTTCTTGCTGCAAGGACTAGCCCTATTTTACTTAACTTAGTTCATTACCAATCACGCACATCTCTCACATTCGATTTATGCCACATCTTACAACGTGCTGTTGCCAAAACAACTTGCCACTCACTAGATATCACAGAATGCAATTACATCCCTTGCATCTGCGCCATGTTTAGAGGCCTGTTCTTCACCTGTGCAAACACTGTAAACCGGAGCAGCCCTGCACAGATCCTGATTTTGCCCCAGACAAGGCCGAGCGGATGAATGCAGCACTTTGCTTTGTAGGCAGGATCTTGGAGGTCTTGCTGGATGAGGTGGTGCACAGGCAGTTCTTGCCCTTACCCCAGAGCCAACCATTGATGTTATGAGACTAGGCCATGCCAACCTGGTCTGAGATTGCTACACAAGTTCAAGCAGCCTCAGGCAACTGGAGGAATACGCAACATCTTGGGAAGAAAGTCAATGTCATTCTCCACTCTGGCAGCATAAGTGCTCTGCTTTCAATTCTCTGATACCTCACACTCATCTATCCCTCTGTTACTGTAGCCACCATCATCTACTCCCCCAGTTAGGTTCATGCTACCAGTCACACAATTGCTTACAAAATGTTTCTTCATTCACCCTCACCCACTCCAAGCCCCGACACCAATAACCCTCTATGTCCTCCCTGCTGCTTATGCACTCACTCATTCAATTGGGAGAACTTCCCACATACACCAAAGTGACAGCTGTGCCAACCACTTTCATCTCCTGTAATACCTGTTTCATTCTCATTCTATGTGGAAAACAGATACCAATAGGGCAAAAAGACTCAAAGACGAGTGGTTTGTAACCCATCTGAGCTTTATGAGGACAGGGTCCTGACTGTGATCATCCGAGCAGGGCATGGACTGGTACCAGAGGCTGCTACAGTAGCAAAGCTGGTGGAATGCTTGCGAGAAGCCCAATGAGGTTTTTGTCAACTTGGGACAAACTTGTTG
Source organism: Chiloscyllium punctatum (assembly GCF_047496795.1). Lineage (NCBI taxonomy): Eukaryota > Metazoa > Chordata > Chondrichthyes > Orectolobiformes > Hemiscylliidae > Chiloscyllium > Chiloscyllium punctatum. Next base: position 53,834,573 of record NC_092739.1, read on the forward strand.
AACATTAACTATGTCCTAGATGTCAAGATGAGATTCTTATTAGGCAGTGTGGCTAGTTGCCTATTAAGGAGATTACTGTCTGCAAATCTCACTTTCTTAACACGCAGCTTTCTATTCCACCATGAGAAAACTGGGTGTTGACAATTCTCGACGTGGGAAGTCAAAGCCTGGTGACTATGACTCATCACTTGGTCCAAAAGGCTTCCATGCTGGACTCTAGGTGACAATATCTCAAAGGCACGCTGCACAGACACTGGCCACATGCACCCCACATCTGGGAACATTGGCATCTGACAAATACCAGCTTCTAAATGCTTTCATGGCAATCTCTGATGTACTTGCAAGGTGCTTCTCTTTAATACTTGGACTGTAGTGGTAACTATCATTGTAATCTTGCAGCAAGGGCACTTAGCGCTCAGGGACACACACCCAGCTCATGGACAGGACCAAGCAGCATCTCTGGGCTATTCACTTACTCTTTTAGTGCTCATTCACTTTGAACCCTCACTGGTAACTCACAGCTTCCCTGCCTTTCTACTTTGTCCCTTTAACCAGAGATTCAAGGCACACAATACTGCTGTATTTCCTTGCACAGATACAAAGCCAGAAAGCTTGTCACAGCTGTCAACAGTCCTCAGACAAGACAAACAATAGCCTTTGCTCGGAGGTCCTGGCGTAGTATGTCAAGGGGAGTTTTCAATGCCAGTCCAGGGGCTTGGACACAGTCAGTCAGCCATTTGGGGTCAGGGTCAGGATACTTTCCTCATAAAGGATGAGGAGCTGAATGTCAGACAGCCCACCATTCATTGTGACACTTTCTGCACTAGTGTGAGCTGTTTACCTCCTGGAATGAGTGGGTGGCAAGAAGTAAGGGAGATGAAGGCAGATTGCACAGCAGCACACGTTGGTGCAGCTGGAGACGTGTCCCTAGAGAATGGTTAGGCAAGGCAAAGAACATGTCGGGTTAGTGATGTGGGGCTTAGAGTTGGTGGGAGTGAATGAGGGAAGATGTTGCAAGCAAGTGAGAGTGGTAATGCTTGAGAGGGTTTAGTGTAAGCTAGGTACAGCAGCAGAGACAGAGTGAGTGTGAGGTTTCAGAGAGAAGTTAGTGGAGACAAGGTCATTGAATGTCTTCCTACATTGCTTGCCTTCCTCCAGTCAACTGAGACAACACTTAGCAAGATGGCAACCTCTGAGCAGGCTTGCACAAAATCTTGTAATGAACTCCTCTGACTTTCTTAAGAGGAGGATGTCTCCAATCCACCAACCAGCAGCACCCCAGGTTCCTGTTCACAAGATGCCAATTTCCCCCTGTCTGCCATGTCCAGGTCAAATGTCAGTAACCATGCAGAGCAGCTTCAGACTGATGGTGCTTGCCTGAGTGCACAATGACCATTTAAAGAAAGCGCTAGTGCCAGGGATGCTAGTCCATTTTGGGATATCCTGGCAATGCCAAGTTGTTGCAGCTAGGACAAGTGATAGAATTGGGTAAGAATAGAATGTGAGGATCGCTGCAGGAATGTGGTGGCCAGCTAATGAAGACAGTCAGGTAAGATGCAGTGAGAAAACCCACAATGCATCACAGAGAGAAAGACTTCAAATTGACACTCAGTTGAAAAAACATAAGGTTCAGCTCTGGCAATTGATATTCCCAGCTACTTGCTCCCATTTTCTGAGGGATTTCCCTCTACAGGACCATGTAACACTGTGGTATTTCTCCTCCTACACACCTGTAAGATTCAAGTGCCATACTTGTCAGTCTGGATCCCAATGTATACCCTGGTGTACAGTTTGGAAAAACTTGCATTGCAGCAATATTTTTGAATGTCTTTCTTTGAGGAGCAGCCTTCCTTTAACTGTGTGGGCTGCAGCTAGACTGCCTGAGCTTTCTGCTGCATGTAGAGCACATTGGCAGCTTTGACAAAGAGATGGCATTATAAATAAAAGATTTTAAAGATGGTACAGAGATAGCACCAAAACATTTAAATGAATTGGGGATGAATTGGGGGATGAATAACATGTTTTACCTCACTGGCTTAGTATTGGAGAACATGAGTTTCTGCCCAATCTGATTTTAGTTATTTAAGTTGTACGGTAAAGATTGGGCAGGACATGGAGAACTCACCTGCTCTTTCTTGAATAGTAAAATGGGATCTTTTAAAAATTGACCCGAGACTAAGGCACTGACAGATGACAGCTCCAAAACCGCACTCACTCCTTAGTGCACTGAAGTACAGCTTGGATTATAACATCAGGTTTCTGAAGTAGAACTTGAACAAAAGACCTTCTCAGTCAGAAATGAGGATGCTGACAGTAATGCAAGACTGACACTTGGATAATGTACAGAATTCACATACAGGCTCGTAAATGGCTGTGTTTCCTGCCTTCACAACTGCAGGAGGCACACTCACCATCCATGCAATCGCAAAGCCTCTGACACCTGCCTGCATCAAAAATATAGGACTACCTACGAGTGATGCAGATATGTTTTAACAAGTGCAGCATAAATAAAGTATTTCTGTTTTAAACCAATGTTTCGATTCAAATCAATTCAATTCAATTCAAATCCTGGGATACTACTTTGTTTATCAAACCACTCCAAACACTTGGCCACTTCCCTCTGCATCTCCCTGGCTGTCCCATTCCCAACTCCTCACTGCCTCCTTCCACAATGGCCAGGGAGATTGTGAGGAGGTTGATAGGTGAAGCCACTAATGGGGCAGCAGCAAAGCAGGTCAGATTTTCAAACAGCCACATTATTTCCTAGTATTAATTTCAGTGATCCCAGACATGCTGCAGAACCACAAGTGGCGAGTCTGCAAGCTGTGCTGGCTGAAAGAAAATTTGGAACAATTAGTGTTTCTGCATTTCAGAGTTCTGCTATGGGAATCTTACAGAATACAGGAGCGGGAGTGATGGTGGTGGTGGTACTTCATGGGGGGTGCTGAAAATATGTTAAAAACAGAACAATCTGCAAAAGAATGGGACATTTGGTAACCCTGGTGAGTGGCTTTTAGTTCTGATACTCCTTGTCATCTAAAAATCACGTGAGCTTGTGGACTTCCGAAAATTTACATCTGAAAATTTCAATTGGGAGCGTATAACAGATGCAGACCCTGAACTGCATACGTACCTACTTGCTCAGTCAATTAGAGGGGCGAGCTTTGGTGACCGAACTAATGTGTAAAAAGCCAACCAACTATTGAAGGAAGATTTATTCACACAGTCTAGCTCCAGAACCCAAGATACAGCTGACATCTGCTGGGATCCTCCAAGTAAGGTTATGAATTAATTTGATAAAATTGTCAATTATCCAATCATAGACACACCACTCGATGACTCTTATCTGTTTCAGAAATCCTTGATTAAAAATATCCTATTAGAAACAGGTCTCAAGGTTAAAAATTGTTTCTACATGTTTTCATAGCAAAGTCTACAGGTTTCCAGAGAGGCTGGATTTACTAACGACAAAACATGCAGTATCAAGTGGGGAAATGTTCTGTTTTGAAACTGTACTGATCTGTGAGACAGCAGCATTACACAATTTACACTTATTCCTTTAGTTAAAGAGCTCATGCCATGAAAAAAAATGTTTGGCAACTTTTTTTTAAAACTGAAAGTGGAAAACAACAATAACTGTTAGATATTTGATACCAATCACGTATTGTGGGTTGGATAGCTAGACTGGTGAAGCAGAGTGACACTTACAACATGAGTTCCATTCCTATACTGGCTGAGTTTTCCATCAAGGACTCACCTTCTCAACCTCGCCCCTTGCCTGCTGCATGGTGTCCCATGGGTTAAATCACCACCAGTCATCTCTCTTTAATGAGAGAGCAGCCCTATGATCTTCTAGGACTATAGTGAGTCGACATTCATGTATTAATGATGTGCTGCTATTATTTAAGTCATCATGTGTGCCTCTTTAAATTGAAAGTATCTTCAATGTTTGACTATATTCAATATCAATATAAAATGTTGGCTCCTATATTTTTTCTAAACAAATTGAATAAAGAAATAAAATTCAATTTCAATTCTCCAATGCATCCCTAAACAAGATAAAATATTTTCACCTTTTAGAAAGCCTTAGTAAATGATTGCTAAATTTCTTCTTAAGAGGATTTTCTTTCTTAAAATGTAAACGTATTCCATCTTCACAAGATCAATACTATTATGTCGTGCAAATACATACCTCATATGAATGCATTCATTATTAAAAGGTGTAAATATTATTCATGGAAACTCATCCCTTATAAATTTTCATTGAAGTATTTCTCTGTGGAAATTTGCCATAAACACTGTTTTATTTTTGATTATCAGATTTGCAAAACCAAAAGGCCCACAGACTGCACAGATTGTGTGAAGAAACTGTGACAATGAATTCAATGTTTCGGCTGGGCTGAAGTGACATTTTGAAAAGTCAAGAAGAATGAAGCTATGCTGTGGATACTCCACCTTTTCATCTGCTCTTTTATTATTTTTACCATAAATGGATTTGCTATTTCAAAAAAAAATCACCATTAAATAAATGCGTTAGGATGTTGGAAATACAACTTTTTCTTTGTTCATAGAAAGCTTTCTGTTTCTGTAAAGATTTTAGCATCATAATCGCAACTGCCAAAAGGCTGCAAAACAGTTCTCACATTATGTGATAACATACCAAGATAGAAATAAAATTTCACTTACTGTTGTGCATTACAGCTTTGTATTAAGGATTCAGAAGTCAACTGTTTGTGTTGCAGGGCATTGGCAGAGGCTTTATTTAACATCTGTCAGTATTTCAATTTGGCTCGTTAAATCTGGAGATGTGCAGCAAATTATTTCCAAGTGGATAGGTGAAAATAACCTTTGTGTGTGCTCTGCTTTTATTGTTCATTCCAAAAGCTGTTTCTCATTTCAAAATCTGAGGAGGTTATGGTGACACAGCTACATAATTGTTTTAGGCTGCTCTGGCCTGATGGAGTGATTAGGAATTTTGAAACCTGCATTATGTCCTGATGCTATCAAAGTCTGACCAGACTTTGCACACACGTACAAGTTTCAGCCCTATTCTCTAGCTGCTGGGTGCCAGGAGATAGAAAGTGAAATTCTCATTATTGCAGCAAAACAAAGAAAGGGTGCCAAGTATAAATGAGGCCATGTGTTTTATACAAACAAACAAACAAACAAACTCCCAGTCCAGAAATATTCAGCTGAGATGAAGCTTTTTCTCATTGGGTTAGTGATGACCTATTACAAACTATCAAATTAATTACACAAGAGGTGACTAATGTCATAAAGATGAAACAAATCAATATATTAGTTTAATTTGCTGAAAGAACATTGTGTAAATACTTATTATAATTTACATAAATGTTGTTATCTTTGTTGATGTTAATTTTGCCTGTTTTTGATTCAAATTGGTTTAAGTTTTGTAAGCACTTCAACAGAACTACAATGAATATTGTTAACATTTTATTTTAAATTGTAGAATATAGATTAAACACTATTTGTCTGTTGTCAGTTATTGTAGCTTATTTTGCCTGAATGAGTTGTTAAATTCTAAATAATATCATAGTTCAGATTATGTAGAACTTCAAAAAAAATGCATTCATTCCGATGTTCACACCAGATATCTGTTTTTATGCAGCTTACACATGGAGAATAAATTTCCATGCCAAAAACATCAACATATAAGATCCGAATATGGATAAATTTAATTCCTAAAAAAGAGCTCCCCTGGGACACTAAAAAAATCTGGAACATTTTCTTAGAGGGAAGGTGAAAATATTTAAAACTTAATGACAATAACAATTCATTACTGAATAAGGTAATTAAATCTTTCACTTTGTTCATGATGACTGGAAGACAATAAAAAAACTTAAGAAATAGACTTCAAGGTTAGTTATAGCTTGTGAAAATAAAATGCAAATAAAATATATCAAATAAAAAATACACTTTTACCAATTCTTTATAAATCTTTATCTCATCAACATTTGCTGTTGGTTTTCAAATAAGCTACTAACAGCTGAAAGACGGGTGATACAAAGGCTTTTTTTTAAACATAGCCGACTGCTTCATTACCTTTACATCAGCTTCAACAAAACTAAACTGATTCATAAGGCATATTGATTTTGTCCTATTCACTCTCAGGCATGTAAGGGGAAGAATATACCAAGCAAAGTATTACAGAAATATAAAGAGAAAAAGTTATCTCAGTTAATTTTTCACTGTACAAAGCTCAGTGATCTAACATGAAGTATTAGCTTGAAATTGCGCGGATTTAAATCCTCTCAAATGACAGCCACACTTTCACTGTACAGTTTTCTCCAGCATCTTCTCATAAAAATACCACATGCAAGATAAGATGTCCCTTACCTTCAACAGTTGCTTCCAGCAGACCAAACTGTTCCAACACTTTAACAAACAACACAATCACCACCAAAACTGCTATCATCTCAAGCCCTTCCAAGTTCATGGTGATCAGGTCATTGTCTCATCGTGCTGCTGAGAAACGTGTTTTTATTTTTTTCAGCTGGGCTCTGTTTGTGAGGCCATCAAACTCTGTTAAAGCTACAGTTCAGTCAGTGAATACATCCTGTATATACCAAGACAGGCCAGGAGTGGCAGGCAGATAACTCAGGCCTGTCAGGATTATCCACTCTCCTGTTATCTCTGTATTACAGAAAAAGAGCTGTGCATGAACAAACACATGGATCACCCAAAGATTTAGGAGGTCATCCACTAAAACGCCCTGGAAAGACTGGATCAGGTGTGATAGCTAGACTTCTGGGGTTTCAAATCTTTATTTTGTGCCAATGCTGCTGGGTGGCATTGTTGTAGATGATCAGTTGCCTTGGCAACAGGAAAGAGCAATTGAGTGTGGATTCACATTGGATGCTGAGTGAAAATAAGACTCTGAGTATCTGAAGAAAAGTGAGCTTAAACATTATGATGTGATACAACAGCTTTTATTGTGTTAATTTCCTCTTGATTGAAGTCTGCATTACAGACTGAAAAACACTTTGCTGGGGAAGACATTCAAAGTACCTTTGAAGAGATTTTTGAAGTTTACTTTACTGGAATATTCTATTTTTTTTTCCTTTCGGTCCATTTGAAAGCCTGTTGAATGTTCCTCTGTCTAGGTTTTGAAAAGTAAACGCACCATAACACGTTGTCAATTAATTCATTAATTGCAAATTATGTTTGCCCTGTTATTTAATCATTTAATAAAGGTTTGTTATCTTTTATTTTTGAAAACTGACTGCATTAGCATCAGACAGATGTTAGGCAAAGACGGAATGATTAATGTCAATTGCACTCTTTAGCTCCAGGAAGTAAAATATTTATATTAGCCTCAGTGCATTCGAAATCATTCAGTGAGATGAGTAGTAGAAGTCAAACTAATGCAATGTGCAAAGATCAGGAGAACCAACGGGTCGTAAGCTGGGTAGTCAGAAATTATACCATGGACAAAAGCAAGAAAATGAACTTTAATAACAGACAGTACATGCAGCCATCTGTTCCTTGCAGCTTTTCAAGTGATAGCAAGAGATGTATAGATTATGATTACAACCCTGAACAATATCAAAATGATTGAATATAGAATTATTTTTGCATTAACAAAAGATTCCAAATATCTGAAGCCAGACTGTAGCATTTATTTATGTCTCTTTTTAAAGATAATATTGCACAATTAATTTTTAGTTGAAAATATTAAGGCCACTCATTCTGTTTTCATTTATTTCACAAAACTGTAAATTAGGAAATCATCATAGTTTCTGCTTGCCAAAGCTCACTTGGAAACAAATTTGTGCTGTAGCATCAATTACTTCAAAATTGTATTCAAAGAACATTGAAGAGTGTCTTCTTTTGAAAATTACAGTGTTCATCATCATGCAACTTTTCAAATTCACTGTATAAGTAGGAATATTACCAAAATCTATGAAAATTATACAGTTTTGATCCTTTTTATAGCTATGGTTGAATGTGCATAAAACAGCAGAGAACTACAGGAAATCATGAAGGAGTTGGCATCCTGAAGGACAGAAGCAAATCTCTGAAACACAAATGGAATCTGATAATCTACAACAGGACATATTCTAACCTAATTGTTAGTGATGTTTGGGAAGAAAGGAGATTCTATTAATTTGAACCTGAATAGCAGATATCAGTGCCACTTGAATGGCTCTGATTCAGTCAACCTACTGTCGAGGTTGAAAGTTGAGCCAATAGTGGCTGACTGCAGGGAAGTATCTCTGGATGGTGCTTGAATTATCTGTCACTTTTGAAACCAGAGAAAAGAGAGAAAGCAGCAGTTGAAATCTTGGCTCCTGGCTCCAGGGCATTTTCCTCTTCTGCTTGTAGCCTTGAAAGGATTGGGGGCCTGGTCTCCTACAAGGTGCAAAAAAGTCCAATCTCAGGCAAAGTTCTGGGAAATCTGGGGCCTTGCCTAATTCCTCCAGAACACCATTTAGGTTTTGATAAGAGTCTACTGAATGGGTTGTAGATGTTTATCATCATTTACATGACTTTGATTTTCTTTCAGATAATCGAATCACCTCGTATGAAATCTAGCCTACAGCTCACCATCTGCACTAATGGGTTTCTCCATGTTAACCATTTCATCATCCTTTCCTGATTATCACCTATATGTTGTAATAAAAAAATTTAAAAGATATTCTCTGCTTTTGTTTTTTTCCAAAACGAAACCATTTAAACCAAAGAATTCCATATCAACAACCACACACACAAATTACTTCTGTTGTCTGCTTCCTTTTTCTGTTATATAAGATTTGTTTCCTCTTGTTACCATCTCACTAAGTGGAAATAATCTATCATGGTGTATATTATTGTTGCATAATCTTGAAGAACTTTATCACGTAATCCTTGATCTTCGCATTTCGAGCGAATGAAACTCTAACTTTTCAGTCATATGTTCAAACTGAAACTGATATATTATTGAATGCATTTCACACATTCACCATTTGCTTTTATATTCTGCCTGTAATTATGTGCCCCAGATCATATTCCATTACCAAACTTTAGCCGAACTAAAGTATTGTGCAAAGTTGTACATGAACTCCATGCCATTTCTAAATAAACATTTCATTTGATAATAAAGTCTTTCAAAGTTACCCATGTGCTCTCTGCTATTCCTCACCATTTAAGATCTCACAGTATATTTTATGTTGTTCCTCTTAATGTTAATTGTACTGCATTGAACTGCACTTGCTATTTGCCTGCATATGCTGCTAACCTAACTATATCCATTTATTCTTTTTCCCAACTATCAGTGTAATTTGGCACTAATCCTGACTAACTACAACCAACCCCTGTTTTGTGCCATCAACAAGTTCAGATATTGCTCCCTGGGTTTTGACTTCTAGGTTATGTTTTGTATATAGTCATAGCAGAGATTCCTCAGTGCAGCATCCCATGCCATTTTCATCCATTCCTCCACCATAAGATCAGAAAAGTAGATGTTTGCTGAATATTGTACAGTGTACAATATCATTTACAACTCCTGTAATGCTGAAACAGTACATGGTCACAAGCAGCAAGAATTGAACAACATTCAGATTTAGGGTATTAAGGAGGAAATAAAATTGCTACCACACAAGTACCAGGCAAAGACCTTCTCCATGAAGACAGAACTTAACCATGTCTCTTTCACATTCAAAGGCATTACCAACGCTGATTGATCCCACTATCACCATCCAGGGAGAATTGGACTCAGGAGTGCGATGGAAAACTCACCACTTGCCTCCATGAGTGCAGCTCCAGGCTCAAGACCACATTCAAGAATCTTGACACTATCAAGGATAAAGTAACCCACTTAAGTGCCATCCTATTCCTACCTTCAACATTTATTCCCTCTACCACAACACACAAGTTGGAATTTAATGCTCAGATTGGTAGGCCTTTCCACTAAGAGAAGAGCTAGCGTGGCTGTTTTAAACCCTTCCTGACCCTGATTTAATGCTAATCAGGCATTGGAGTATTCATTGTTGGCAGAACCTGGCATTTCTCCAGTCAACAGGACAACCAGAAGTATTGGCCAATGCCAGAACTTTAGGATACAAGGCTGAAAAATTGTCACTAGAACTTATAGTAAAGATAGCTGAGGTGGGATCATTGTGGTCAGTTGAGGAGGTCCCAGTGAGGGCTGGTTGAAGGGATTGGTTAGTTGTAAGGCAGGGGTCTTCATACATAGGCAGACCTTGCATCTAATAGATATCTCTGTTTAGCACAAGCTGTCCAATTAAGAAGGATTTACTGTCCCACCATGCCATTGTCTTACCCACCAGGCTTAGCTGGCAGCTTTTCCACATGATGTTACTTTGGCAAACTGTAAACCTTACTTTAGACCCCATGGCTGCACTATTTGTGTAACCACCAGCTGGTGAGACCACTCCTCAGCAATAACAACCTTTGTCCCTGTTGCTGTTCTATCTCGGGAGTCCTGAGTTCTCAGTACCAGCAGTAGCCACAACATTTTCTAATGTACTGCCAAGTTCTGGAACTGCTGGCCTCTACTCTGGGACATCCAATTCTGGTATCCTCAGTCTGGAGGGAGTCTAGCTGAGTGTCCACTGAAGGGCATCAAGGCAAAAGATCTGTCAGGCCTTCTTTCTAATTGTTAGTACAGGTGTTTTTCAGGCTGTATACTTAATTAAGAAGGTTCTGCCCTTGGGACAATGTATAGAAGGAGGTTTGAATGGCATTAGATAAACAGCATAGATTATTTATTTCTGAAGGGCTTGCTTCTGTTTTGTGGATTTACTGCAAGTTTGTGAATGGAAACCGATTAGAGGAAACAGAGGGAAGTATAACTTGTTTACTTGTATGCTGCACTGTAACACTGACAGCTATCTCCAGCAACATAGTCATCCAGAGAAAAATATCCTCACTATTAAATATATAACTCCACTGCACTTGATGAAAGGGCTATGCTCCAAAAGCTTGTGATTTCAAATAAATCTGTTGGACTATAACTTGGTGTCATGTGATTTCTGACTTTGTCCACATCCACAGAGGCTGTTATTCAATCACTAAGTCACTCTTTATTTACACATGAACAGTCCTTGAGTCAGGCACCAGAGTGTCAGTATCTCCGACACTCACCTTCTCTTATCTGTCAACCAGGGCTCTCCAGTTGGACCAGATTAACAGCCCCAATCAGTGAACTCATATTCTATGAGATCCAGCTAGCTGATCTTGTTATATTCACTACATAGCATATATAAGTAATAAGACCTTGCAGAATCAATCATCTCTCTCAAAACAGTCATTATTACGTTTTAAAAACAAAAAGGACTATCTTAAGAATACAATAAGTTGCTGCATGGAAGTTTTTCACTCAAGCAAGTTGTGTTTAAGCATGGAAACTTATAGCACTAATTCTCTGGCTGTAGGTTTGATCGCTGAGCTGGAAGGTTCATTTCCAGACATTTCGTCACCCTACTAGGTAACATCTTCAGTGGGCCTCTGGATGAAGCACTGTTGCTAATTCCTGCTTTCTATTTATATGTTTGGGTTTCTTTGGGCTGGCGATGTCATTTCCTGTGGTGACATCATTTCCTGTGGCAATGTCATTTCTTGTTCTTTTTCTCAGGGGATGGTAGGTGGGGTCTAACTCGATGTGTTTGTTGATATATACCTAGTAGGGTAACAAAATGTCTGGAAGTGAACCTTCCAGCTCAGCGAGCAAACCTACATCCAGAACCTCAACCTGAGCTACAAATCTTCTCAAAACTCGCTAAGCACTAATTCTCTTTGTAACAGTTGTATTCAGCAGTTTTAATTATATCGGATGCGGAAAGGGTCAGTGACAAATATCAATGTTTTAGTCCTTGACAATTTAATACCAATTATTCACCTGTGGCGTCAATTTAACACCTATTTAAAGAGGCCACAATGTACCTGAAATGGGAAATAGAAATTGTTCTTCGGGGGCAATAGTGTTGCTCGTCTCATGCTGCAAATGAGGACCATTTTTGCAACAGGGTGGAAGGAGCATTGCTCTCCATCAAATCATACCTCATTATGCTGCAAATGCTGATATTAACAACACGTGGCTGAGGTGGAAAAGTGCTCCATTTCCCAGTTCTCAATGCTATTACTCATTGTAATGGGTGCTTTTATTGTAGGCATGTCAAATGCTAGGAATTCCACTAAGTATTGATAATGCCCAGGGACGTTATTAAAGATCATTGAGTTGAAAGCACACCAATTAACATCAACAAAGAAATTAAGGAATTTATATTTATTGATTATTTTAGCAAGCTTAGTTAAAACAAGATGTAGGACTTGGTTGTTAATACTCATGCCATTACGTCATTCCATGAAAATCTATCATATTTTACAATATATACTTCAATCCATTACATTTTATAACTTTTACTTGGTGGACTATTATCAAAAAAGTAAGAACAGGTCCTCCTTTGGTTTTTCTCTTATGGCCAAAGGAAGTGCCCCGTGCAAGGTCAATGCCACCCACTTTAAACATAACACATTGGCCTCTTCCCCCTGCTCGATTTCACTGCTGGGGATTGCCAACCAGGCCTCGACAAAATCCTGAACATACCCGCAGTCCTGGCTCCATCATCTTTTATTTATCAGGGATGGCCCATAGTCTCAGTAGTGGCCACTACTGGACACAGCTGGTATTACATAACCCATTGGCTGGCAGCTCTCTAAGGGAGGACTCCATACGTAGATGGGCACAGCAGTCTCACCTTCAAGAAATTAATGCTCCAATGAGCGGATTATGACTGGAGGAAGCTGGATTGATGACAAACTTTTCAGTGGTGCAGAGGTGCCTATTGGACTGGGGTGGACAAAATCAAGAATCACACGACACTGGGTTATAGTCCAACAGATTTATTTGAAAACACAAGCTTTTGGAACCCCGCTCCTTCTTCATATAGCTAGTGAGAGAGGATGCATCTGACACAGAGTTTATAAGTAAAAGATCAAAGGAATTTACATATTAACCAATTGAAACCTGCATTTTCATTCTAACTGATTAAAGACTTAATAGCCTTATATCAGTTGTATGACCCTTTGATCTTTTACTTATAAACTCTGTGTCTGATATATCCTCTCTCACTAGTTACCTGAAGAAGGAGTGGGGGTCCAAAAGCTTGTGGTTTCAAATAAATCTGTTGGACTATAACCCAGTTTTCTGTGATTTTGGACTTTGAACTTTTCAGTCACAGAGGACAGAGAAAATGGAGTAGGGTGTTAGAAGGAACAGGTGATGGGACCTGGGTCTGGAGACTCATTAGAGTCAGAAAACAAAGTAAGGAATATCTAAAAATATGATTGATTTTGCATGTGTTGCAAGGACTTTTGAGATTTTCAGACCTGGTGATCCTATTGCTGCTATCTGAGACTCCAACATCAGCATCCAACATTGCAGTAAAATAAAAATAAGAACTGCAGATCTGAAACAAAAAGGAAACAGAAAGTGTAGGAGAAACTCAGTAGGTCTGGTAGCATCTGTGGGAAGAAAGCAGAGTTAACGCTTTGAGTCCAGATCAGATGAACAGTCACCGGACTTGAAACATTAGTTCTGCTTTCATCTCACGGATGCTGCAGGACCTGCAGAGTTTCTCCAGCAATTTCTGCTTCTCATCAATACTGCAGCTTCTTTTCAAAGAGGATTCACCATAAATTAATCTTATCAGGGATTAAATGACCAAGAAAGAAAAAAATGAGCTGAACCTTACTTTTTTTTTAAGCTAACTGTGAGTTGCACCATTGCTTACCAAACTCACTTCAGTTACTACCAACCCCACCCCTCTGGCAACCCTCACCTCCAATTCCACTCCCAAATTATTGTGTGCCATGTCACCACTCAGCAGATATCTACCAAAAGACCAGCATTCTTGGCACCCACACCATCTTTGAAAGGCCCCCCAAAACCCAGGTGAACACTGGCATGCTGAAGTTTCCCTGCTCAATGATGACATGGTTTGGACCATGGTAAGCTGGCTCGTTGACACTGGCCTGGAGGTGCTGGTGAATGGGCTGCAGTACTAGAGACCTGTTCCTTTTCTTGCAGCCTGGTCCCATGCTGCTAAATGGATGGATCAGTGCAGGGGATCAGCCAGCAGTGCCTCCAGGGTAAGTGTCAAAATCTTATCTCTGCCTCTTCACACTTTATTTCTGTTATTGCACACACCTCCCACCAAGGTAAAGCTCTGCCACAAACCCTCCAGTAATTGTTTTCAACATTTCCCCTCACTCGCCCTCAACTCTCTCCTCCCCACTGTCTCACACCACTGACCTTAAATGGTGTCTGTGCTGCCTACTCAATCACCCTAGGTACCTCGCCACCTTTTCCCCATGTGCACCAGCTCTAACAGCCACGCTACCCACTTTCATCTCATTCAATTCCTCCCTTTCTCTTATTCCAGAAGGAAACAGCAGCCTCAATAGGGCAGGAAGGGCCCAGTTAAACAAAGGAGTACCTGACATTCTCCACCTCAGCACCTGCAAGAAGACAATCCTCACTCTTGTAGGAGAGGACCAGAACCATTCCTGCAGGGAGGCTAAGATATCCATGTCCTATCAACAGAGTATGTGCCGCTCTTCATTCCACTGCAACTCTCTCATGAACCCTACCGTCAATGTCATTCAATCGCATAAAGGTGGATAAATCCCCAGGACCTGATCAGGTGTACCCTAGAACTCTGTGAGAAGCTAAAGAAGTGATTCCTGGGCCTCTTGCTGAGATATTTGTATCATCAATTGTCACAGGCGAGGTGCCGGAAGACTGGAGGTTGGTTAACGTGGTGTCACTTTTTAACAAGGGTGGTAAGGACAAGCCAGGGAACTATAGACCAGTGAGCCTGATGCTGCTGGTGGGCAAGTTGTTGGAGGGAATGCTGAGGGACAGGATGTACATGTATTTGGAAAGGCAAGGACTGATTAGGGATAGCCAACATGGCTTTGTGTGTGGGAAATCATGTCTCACAAACTTGATTGAGTTTTTTGAGGAAGTAATTAAGAGGATTGATGAGGGCAGAGCGGTAGATGTAATCTATATGAACTTCAGTAAGGCGTTTGACAAGGTTCCCCATGGGAGACTGGTGAGCAATGTTAGATCTCATGGAATTCAGGGAGAAGTAGCCATTTGGATACAGAACTGGCTCAAAGGTAGAAAACAGAGGGTGGTGGTAGAGGGTTGTTTTTCAGACTGGAGGCCGGTGACCAATGGAATGCCACAAGGATTAGTGCTAGGTCCACTACTTTTTGTCATTTACACAAATGATTTGGATGCGAGCATAAGAGGCACAATTAGTAAGTTAGCAGATGACACCAAAATTGGAGATGTAGTGGACAGCGAAGAAGATTACCTCAGATTACAACAGGATCTGGACCAGATGGGCCAATGGGCTGAGGAGTGGCAGATGGACTTTAATTCAGATAAATGCAAGATGCTGCATTTTGTGAAAGCAAATCTTAGCAGGACTTATACACTTAATGGTAAGGTCCTAGGGAGTGTTGCTGAACAAAGAGACCGTGGAGTGCAGGTTCATAGCTCCTTGAAAGTGGAGTCGCAGGTAGATCGGATAGTGAAGAAGGTGTTTGGCTTGCTTTCCTTTATTGGTCAGAGCATTGAGTACAGGAGTTGGGAGGTCATGTTGTGGCTGTATAGGAAATTGGTTAGGCCACTGTTGGAATATTGCATGCAATTCTAGTCTCCTTCCTATTGGAAGGATGTTATGAAACTTGAAAAGGTTCAGAAAAGATTTACAAGGATGTTGCCAGGGTTGGAGGATTTGAGCTTTAGGGAGCGGCTGAACAGACTGGGGCTGATTTCCCTGGAGTGTTGGAGGTTGAGGGGTGACCTTATAGAGGTTTATAAAATCATGAGGGGCATGGATAGGATAAATAGACAAGTCTTTTCCCTGGGGTCGGGGAGTCCAAATCTAGAGGGTTTAGGTTTAGGGTGAGAAGGGAAAGATATAAAAAAGACCTAAGGGGCAATGTTTTCACACAGAGGGTGTTACGTGTATGGAATGAGCTGCCAGAAGAAGTGGTGGAGGCTGGTACAATTGCAACATTTAAGAGGCATTTGGATGAGTATATGAATAGGAAGGGTTTGGAGGGATATGGGCCGGGCGCTGGCAGGTGGGACTAGATTGGGTTGGGATATCTGGTCGGCATAGACGGGTTGGACCGAAGGATCTGTTTCCGTGCTGTACATCTCTATGACTACTAACCATTGGTCACTACACCTTCTCTCCCTTGTGTCTTGCAGGTACCAGTGGGATGTCCACATCCCTGCAGAGAAATGGCCTGCTCTGTCTGAAGTCACCTACTCCAGCTCTGAGGATGGGAGTACCGGGATCCAGAGGAAGTGTCACCAAGGCTGCCTCCTGTACCTGTCAGCAGCTCAGATGCTGACACCTCAGTGAGATCATCATATTGTGAAAGTCTGGGAGCACATGCTGGTGAGTAGTTCTCTGTGACAGCTCCACACTGGGTATCAAAGAAACACTGCAGTATGCTGGCATTCGAGGTCTGCCAGAGACCAGGCACCGGTTCAGCCCTGGGCAGGGGAGTACCCAGGTGGTGTCGGTAATCAGAGACATCACCCACATGTCCATGGAGGAAGAGGAGTGGCAGATCAGTATGTGGCAGGCAATGGCCCTCACTGCATAAATACTGTAGATGTGCAGCTATGGGGACCCAGCTGCTCTATCATTTACAGAATTCTCAAATTCGTAGTTGTTTTCTTTAGCATTGTAGGTGTGTGAAGTAATCACAAATATCAATTAATTATCATAATTCTGGTATAATTAGTTTCAAAAAATTTAGTTGGCTTTGCATTTTATTTATGCATTTTCAAATTGACTTCCTTCTCCAGAGGTGTGCGATTAAGAAAGTCATACATCTTGTCAATGCATATATGATTGTAGCTTAATACAAATTATACAACAAAAATAACTGTAGAGCCATCAGCTGTTCCAGCCATTAAAATTTTGAAGAAAATAAATTAAAACTACTTCCTTTAGGCTGTTTTTTTCTCCAGTTTTCATCCATCTTGCTGAAGGTACTGATTGACATTGCAATAGCTGACATCTCAAACCTTGCCCATGTTGCTATGTAAAGTACGAGTCCAGTTGCTGCATATTAGCTTGATGTCCAGCCCAGTTCAATTCTGTCTTCATGTAAGATTTGCACATGAACAAATTCCAACTGAAAAGTGTTAATAATCACTTCTGGAAATGATGGCTAAACTCTCTTAATTGACATGAGGATGTATTAGGGGCTGGTCCAGCTGTGATCAGTTGAGTCGACATAGACCTGGGGTCAAACATGGGATCTGTTCATCTCTATGGCCATGTTCAGAATGTCTTCACTAACTCATCAGGGAAGTTGATTAATTGTTCTACAATACAATAAAGTTATGAACGCTATTTAGAACACACTCTGCTTTGGTTCATTTACAGGTGTGGGGATCCTGATGAGGGTTCACCAGATGTTCGGTACTGTTGAGACATACAGCATGCAAACTTCATATTGTCTTATTATTTAAATTATGTTGCATGAAGCTGAGTGTAGTCTGTGCTGCTGACTGTCTGCATGCTGAAAAGGGTGACCAGCTGTGTGTCTGGTTTGCAGATCATACGTTAGCCCTTTGCAGAATCTAAAAGACTAAAATATGAATAAATACATCTTCAATTTGATTGTTGCTATTTACATGGATTCTGGTTCACTCATGGAATGAGATTAAGAGTCACTGTCGTTGACTGATCAGGCTTTGCAGCAAGGTTGATCTAATACAGAAAAATATAAAGCTTCCAAAGTCCAAATAGAACTTCGACGTACCTATCCATCTCTTTACGCCGTTATTTTTTCCACAATATAATTAATCAATAAGAAAAAAGAAGATATGTATGTGTAGTATTTGCTATGCAACAAAAAAGAATTTATTTTTGAAGGGTTGTGATAAATTCACAATTAAACACACCACCTCTAACCATTGCATTCAGTCGGCAGACAAAAACACCAGATTTGTAACTTAAAATGATTATTATTTTAAAAGTAAGTTTGGCATATTTGGCCACACAAGGAATAGCAGATTTAAGTTCTGAAATCAATGTCTTTTGTGAGCATTTAGGAGTTCAACAATTTGAATCCTGTGACGAGCAATCAAACATTTGCCATATTGTACCTCATTCAACAGTGATTTAATTGCACCGTCCTGAAAGCAAAAGCTTTCACTTAAATATTTCACCATTCCAAGGATTTTTATTGTCATCTTAAACTGCAGAATATTTCAACCAATTGCAACAGAAGAGCACAGCATGCATCAAAATCACTGATAATACCTTTTTAAGTAAGTCTATTTCATAATCATCTTCCAAGCAATTACAGCACCAATTCCACAACACTCTTCAGGCTAATCACACCACTAAATTCAATCTCCCATAATCAAATGCCTTTGGCATGCTTGTGCTTACTCAAGTGCACACTAAGGATTTTTATGCTTATGCTCGTACAGTGAAATTGTTTTATTTTACATTTATTTAACATATTACGGGAAGTCATGATGACAAAGCTGAAAATGCTGGCATTATAGATCTGTGGTTTTTTAAGACTGTAAGTCATAAGAGCAAAATGATAAATACCAAACTTTGTGTAGCTTATTGTTCAGGTTCTAGTTGGAACATTAGGCAAACGTTCTTGTGGCTCGGTACCAGTGGTGGAGCCCCACAACAGCAGGCATATAAACAGCAAGATAGTGGTTAAAAGGATGAGTAGGGCCCATCAACAACCAAAACGGGGATTTACAGATGGATGCAGGCAGCATGGCTAAGGTGTTGAATGACTTTGCATTTGACTTTATAAAAGAGGAGGATGCTGCACAGGTCAATATCAGTAGGCGGGATCAAAATTAATAAGGAAGATATTTTAAATAGACTGCTGGCACTTACAAATTAACAATCATTGGGAAGAAATGAGTTGCATTGAAGGATATTGAAGGAAGTGAGCATACAAATTGGGGAGGCACTGCCATAATATTACGGTTTTCCCCGAGACTCCACGGAGTGCCAGAAGAACTAGAGAATTGCCAATATTATGGTCGTGTTCAAAAAAGGTTGAAAGGATAATCTGAGCCATTACAGACCAATTAGCTTAACTTCAGTAAGGTGGAAACTTCGACAAGGAATTATTAGGGACTGAATCAGTAGTCACATGGGTTGATGAGGAAGACTCAGCGTGAATTTATAAAAGGGAAGTTGTGTTTAACAAACTTGCTGAAGTTTTTTGAAGATGCAATGGGAAGGGTTTATGATGGTAACACTTTTGACATGGTATGCATAGATTTTCAAAACAAATTTGATAAACACCTAATGCCAGGCTTGTGAGGAAAGTTGTAGGTAAAGTTATAAAAAGGACAGTGGCAACTGGGATACTCAATTGGCTAACTGATAGAAAATACGATCATGGCCAATGCATCTTTTTTTGGGTGGAGGAAGAGTTGCCCAGGGGTCAGCATCTAGGCCCTTGCTTTTCCTGATTATAAATTAATATTAATAATATGGATTTTCTTGTGCAGGGAATTGTTTCCAAGTTTGCAGCTGATAATAAAATTATACACTGTGAGGAAAATAGTGTGGAATCCAAAAGGATATTGAGGTTACTGGGCGGATAATTGGAAGATAAGGACTAATGTAGAGAAGTGTAAGGTGATGCACTTTAAAGATCAATGAAGATGCCAAGACAGTTGGAGAGAGCAGTAAATGAAATATACAGTGTTCTCGGTGTTATTAATAGGGGTATACAGTACAAGAGCAAAGTGGCGACGTTGAACATATCCAATGCACTTGCTAGACCTCAGCTGGAGTATTATCTGTAGTTGTGGATATTATGATAAAGGGAAAGATGTGAACGCGTTGGAGGGAATGTAAAAGCAATTCACTAGAATGATCCAAGGTATGAGAAACTTCAGTTATGACGATTGATTAAAAAGTTGGATTTTTTTCACTTCTGGAGAGAAGACTGACAGGAGATCAGATAGAGGTTTTCAAAACCATGAGTGGGCTGGACTGAGTGGATAAGAAAGAAACAAGAATGAGAGAGCATAGCATGACAGTGATGTGTAAATGAAGCAAGGGTGACATGAGAAAAGTCTTTTTCACTCGGGAGTTGTTAATGTATGGAGTGCGCTGCTTGGAAATATCTTGGAGACAGGTTCAATTGAGGAATCCAAGGCACAATGGGGGAAATGTTGGAGATTGCCATTAGATAACTGAGCCCGTTTAGGTATGATAGGACAAATGGCCTGATTCTGTATTGTAAAATTCTGTCATTCTGGGAATATGCGCCAGGTAACAGAAAGTTATAAATAAAACCATGGAAGGTAAGTGCATTGATATGTTTTCTTTACCTCAGTGTTGTGTTGTCTTAAACAAAAGACTTTCATGGAATCTCACTGATATAATAACTAAACTGCTTCTTCGAAGTTGTTGCTGATTTTTAAGCACAGTTTTAAGAGACAAAGTTGTAAGCTGTGCATGCAAATTTGACTTTTCTTAATTTGTGCTCTGGCAAAATGGATGTCTTAGTGTAGTTATCATTGTTAGCCATTTGAAGGAATAGCCCAGGCATAATATTCGGTCACGTCAAGGGGTGAGCTGTAAGCACCAGCATGGTAAACTGGAAATAAAACACAACCAGGGTGCTTCAGCAGGAATGAGAGTTAAATGTACTGTTAATGGGTTTTAATATAATCGGTGCCATGCAATGTTGAGGATTTATATATAAATATTACGGTCTCAATTTCACATACTTAGGTATATCAGATTAAGGCCAGTCAGTTCTCTGCTTAGTTTAGTCATTTATGTGCAAACTGTTGTAACTTGGGTAAAGCAACAAACTGCTTGAAATTGCATAAGTGGAAACAAATGTGCACGGGAAGGGCCCTCTTGTGGCGCAGAGGTAGTGCTCAACCCCTAGACTGGAAGGTCTAAGTTCAAATCTCACCTGTATGTAATAACAAGTTGATTAAAAAATAGGTTAACAGGCAAAATAATTGTTCATGGGAAACAATATCTCATAAACTTGATTAAGGTTTTTGAGGATGTGACCTAAATGATTGATGAGGCAGAACGGTAGATGTTGTCAACATGTACTTTAGTAAAGCTTTTGACAAGGTTCCATATGGTAGACTGGTTAATAAAGATAGATCACATGGGATTCAGGGAGAGCCTGCCAATTGGATACAAAATTGGCTTGACAGTCAAAGACAGAGGGTGGTGGTGGAGGGTTATTTCTTGGATTGCAGGCCTGTGACGATCAGTGTTCCACAGGGCTCAGTGTTGGGTGCACTGTTGTTTGTCATTCATATAAATGATTTAAATGAGAATTTAGGAGGCACAGTCGTAAGTTTGCAGATGACACCAAAATTGTTGGTATAGTGGACCGTGAAGATGGTTATCTAAGATTACAAAGGTTCTTGTTCCATTGAGCCAATAGGCTAAGGAGTGGCAAACAGAATTTAATTTGGATAAATGTGAGGTATTGCATTTTGGTAGCAAACAAGGGCAGGACTTATATAGTTAATGATAGGGTCTGAACAGCGAGACCAGGGGTTCAGGTACATAGTTCTTTAAAAGGTAGACAGGGTGATTAAGAAGGGATTTAACATGCTTGTCTTCATTACATAGACCATTGAGTGTAGGAGTTGGGATGATATGTTGAGGTTGTCCAGGTCACTAGTAAGGCTACTTTTGGAGTACTGTGTACAGTTCTGGTCACCCTGCTATAGGAAGGATATTATTAAATTGGAGAAGGTTCAGAATAGATTAACAAGGATGTTGCCGGGGTTGGAGGGTTTGAGTAATAAGGAGAGGCTGGATAGGCTGGGGTTTGTTTTCACCGGAGCATTGGAGGCTGAAGAGTGACCTTATAGAGGCTTATAAAATCATGAGATGCATAGCTAAGGTGAACAACAAAGGTCTTTTTCCTAGGATAAGGAAGTTGAAAACTACAAAGCATATTTTTTAAGGTGAGAAGATAAATGTTTTAAAAGTGACCTGAGGGGCAACATTTTCATACAGAGATTGGTTAGTATGTGGAATGAACTGCCAGAGGAAGTAATAGATGCAGGTACAGTTACAACATTTAAAAGACATTTGGACAAGTTCATGAATAGTAAATGTGATTTGGAGATGCCGGTGTTGGACTGGGGTCTACAAAGTTAAAAATCACACAACACCAGGTTATATAGTCCAACAGGTTTAATTGGAAGCACACTAGCTTTCGGAGTGACATTCCTTCATCAGGTGATTGTGGAGGGCTCGATCGTAACACAGAATTTATAGTAAAAATTTGCAGTGTGATGTAACTGAAATTATACATTGAAAAATTGATTGTCTGTTAAGCCAGTCTGTTAGAATACAGTGATAGTTTCACTTCTTTCATGTGTAAATCACAAAACCCTTTTTTTTTAAAAGTTGCATTCTCGGGTAAAGGTTGAGAGGGATATGGGCCAAATGCAGGCAAGTGGGGCTAGTTTAGTTTGGGAAACTTGGTCAGCGTGGACGAGTTGGACTGAAGGTTCTCTTCCCATGCTGACGACAATGAGGGAGATTGGGCAACACAATGGGTCAAAGTACTATCTTTCTCCCTAAAACATAGTAATATGGGGGCAGGATGTTTGATCTGGGTTTGGGATTCCAGCATTAGCACCAGTTCTGGGTTCTGACCTTGCCTGTGATCACCATGAAATACCTGCTACAGTTTGAAAGGGTTGACAAATTGTGGGCAGAGGGTACACTTACCATCCAATTAAAGACAGCGCAAAGACTCCTGATGCTGGAAGACAAACCTGGTGATGCAAGTTAAAGAGAAAAGAGGAGCATGATGATGGAGATGCCTCTTCGCACATTTGAACCCTTTGAAAATCAAAATGGCTTACAGATATTAGCTCACCATTGTGAAGGAGAAACAGCACTATTCACATTCTCAATCTCTCAACCTCAGAAAATTGGCTGGGATGTCATTTGAGCTTCCCCAAAAAGTGTTTCAGAGTTCTTATTATTCTGCTATAATTCTTTCTCTCTGATTAAATTTTACTTACAAAGCTATTTCCTCTCCCATTTCAACTGCTTTTTGCACTGGTCTGTATCTGTGCCTGAAGCTGTACAAATGCTAGAAAATAGGATTGAATTGAAAAATTTAAATTTGAGACTGTGTAAAACCACCACTGATCATTCAGACCTAAAATACGCCAAAGTGTTTCAAAAGATTTAACTTTTATTCTAAAATTTGCATTACCCTCTCTATTTCAAATTACTGGTAATTTTGACAGACTGTTTGTGAAGAGAAGACTCATTGGAAGTAAAGTGCTTCCTCAAGGGTAGTGAGGGAAACCTGCAGCGAAAATCATCCAAGCTGTTGTGATATGGAGCACAATATGTGGAGGCCTGAGAGCAGATTTTTCTTTTGCAGACATGTGCTTCAAAAGGAGCAAAACAGATAATAAGAAACAACATTGTCAATCTACATATCGTTTCTAATGTGATGAAAAGTCCTCAGGTTCTTTACCAATGCGTATACATCAAGCAGGATTAGAAAGAGTGCAGTGAGCTTCCCAAATGTTCAGTAAAACTGTAGGTTTTAAAGACATTTTGGAAAACAAGGAGAATGCAGGAGGACTTATGGAGAGAGGCAGAGCAGATAGAGAAGGACAATATTTTGAAAAGCAGAGTCAGAAGAAAGTACAGTTGCTGAAATAATGCCCCCTGGATGGTGAACCAATGAAGGTTTATAAATGATCAGTGTGATTGATGATCAGCCTAATTCTGTTTACAAATTGATGCAACTGGCCGAGCTCTGTGTGATTAAAGTTTTATGTAATGTGCAGTTTGATTGGCTGGTACTAAAGTCAGTGCAAAAGGTCAAGCAAATAGACAAATGTATACACAAGGGCTTTGGTGGCAATAGAGGTGGACAGATAGACAAAAACACGCTGGAGAAACTCAGCAGGTCTGGCAGCATCTGTAGAAAGAAAGTAGGACTAGAGCTTTGGGTTCAGCAACCCTTCTTCAGAATGGAAAGACCATGTTGTTAGAGGTAGAAGTAGATAATATTGGTGAAGGCCTAGGTGATGAGGTTGGAAGTGGTGGGGCTGTGGGACGTTTGGGTTATGGGAGAAAAGATGTCTTGCCTCAGTTGGAACACGGATTTCAGTAAGGCATTTGACAAGGTTCCCCACGGGAGATTGGTTAGCAAGGTTAGATCTCGTGGTACACAGGGAGAACTAGCCAGTTAGATACAAAACTGACTTGAAGGTAGAAGACAGAGGGTGCTGGCAGAGGGTTGCTTTTCAGACTGGAGGCCTGTGACCAGTGGAGTGCCCCAAGGATCGATGCTGGGTTCACTACTTTTCATCATTTATGTAAATAACTTGGATATGAACAGAGGAGGTATAATTATAAGTTTGTAGATAACACCAAAATTGGAGATGTCGTGGACAGCGAAGCAGGTTACCTCAGATTACAACAGGAATTTGATCAGATGGGCTAATGGACTGAGAAGTGGCAGGTGGCGTTTAATTCCAATAAATGCAAGGTACTGCATTTTTGGAAAGCAAATCTTAGCAGGACTTATACACTTAATGGTAAAGTCCTAGGGAGGGTTGTTGAACAAGAGACCTTGGAGTGCAGGTTCGTAGCTCCTCGAAAGTGGAGTCACAGGTAGATAGGATAGTGAAGAAAGTGTTTGGTATGCTTCCCTTTATTGTTCAGAGCATTGAGTACAGGAGTTGAGAGGTCATGTTGTCGCTGTACAGCTGGTTAGGCCACTTTTGGAATATTGCGTGCAACTCTGTTGGACAGATAGACAAAAACACGCTGGAGAAACTCAGCAGGTCTGGCAGCATCTGTAGAAAGAAAGTAGGATTAGAGCTTTGGGTTCAGCAACCCTTCTTCAGAATGGAAAGACCATGTTGTTAGAGGTAGAAGTAGAGGAAGGATGTTGTGAAACTTGAAAGGATTCAGAAAAGGCTTACAAGGATGTTGCCAGGGTTGGAGGATTTGAGCTATAGGGAGACGCTGACTAGGCTGGGGCTGTTTTCCCTGGAGTGTCGGAGGCTGAGGGATGACCTCATAAAGGTTTTCAAATCATGAGGGGCATGGATAGGGTAAATAGACAAAGTATTTTCCATGGGGCGGGGGAATGCAGAACTAGATGGCATAGGTTTAGGGTGAGAAGGGAAAGATATAAAAAGGACCTGAGGGGCAATGTTTTCATGCAGAGGGTGTTGCATGTATGGAATGAGCTGCCAGAGGAAGTAGTGGAGGCTGGTACAGTTACAGCATTAAAAGGCATCTGGATGGGTATATGAATCGGAAGGGTTTAAAGGGATATTGGCCAAGTGCTGGCAAATAGGACTAGATTAGGTTGGGATATCTGGTTGGCATGGACGAGTTGGACCAAAGCATCTGTTTCCGTGCTGTGCACCTCTATGACTCTATGACTCTCCTCATAAGACAATGTCTCTGTTGCAAGGATTAGTCTAGAGAACCTCCATCCAACAATGGCATCATTAAGTCACCTACAGACATGAACATGCACAGGCTGAAAGAACGGATACATTTCAATAAACACTGAATTGATTACCAACACGTCTAGATCTGTACTCCAGTATGAGTTACTTTATGGGAAATGCAAAAATGAAGGGTTAGCAAAACCATGCCTATATGTTGTTGTGTCAGATATGTCTATGCTTTCAATTATCATCTCTGTTATGATTCACCTAGAATGTCCATTTCTGATATTCAATTCCACAGGATAGGACTCAGAGTATCGTCTTCATATTAGGAGACCAATGGATGGAAATATATCCCATGAAATCTCTTCTGTTTCAATCGTTGAAAAACGAGTTGAAGAACATGAATCATTACCATTATATCATTCTAAAAGATTTTAAGCTGTGAAGCTGTTAAAATATGTGACTATTTTTAATATCATCTATAATGATAGAAAAGTAAACAATTAACACCATAAAATGAATGCCTGACATTTTACCATTGCCTATTTCATTTAAAGTAAAATCAATATATCAGAGCAGTATTGCTTCAATGCCAGCTGTTGAATTATTGAGTGTTAAAATAATAGTCAAAATCTGTAAACATTTTCTAATTGGAATTTGCATAAACTCTTCAAACCTAATCAAACAAGTTCATTTTTTGTCCGACAATGAATGCTAACCATGAAACAGGAAATGATCTTGTGATATAAAGGATTAAATGGTTCAATAAATGGTAATACCATGAATGATATTCTTTTCTTCACTGTCCAGTTGCATTTTATGGAAAATAAAATATTTGACAGTTTTCATATATTGGGAGATATTCAGTGCAATGACGTCAATGTCTCATATTTTTATTTTCCCTTCCCTCCAAAAATCTAAGAACAAAGTAAAACTCAGTTTGCTGAAAATCACACCCTTTTAGTGAATAAAACAATTTTGTCAGTACTCCCAGGGAATACAGTTTTTGTCGCCATCACTAACACTTTCATTACTTAAAAGTGAGGTGGAAAATAAATGCTGTGTAAATATAGTATTCGATAACAACTCAGTCTGACACAACAAACTCTGTATTGTACCAGAAGTGCTCAACTACCTTACATCTTTATAAACAAGCTCAGTATGCGGATCAGGTTTCAGATGATAATCTAAAAGAGCTCAAATAATGCTATCCCAGCAAATGTTTTCCAACCTTTTACACTCCCCATTGTCTCTTTGATTAGATCAGACCAGGGAAATGAAAGTTAGGATGTGATCTGACCTTGTTTTTTGCAAAGAAAGATCACCAGACATTTTCCCGACTAGGGATGGTACTGATGTTTGTTGTAATGCTCCTAGTGAGCCTGCAGCAAGTGTCTGAAGAAGCTTGCTTCTCAGTTATTTTCAAATGGAATGCCTAATTCAAAGAAACAAGCCCGCATAGAAATATTACTCAGCTTTCACTTTAATTTTCCAGCATTGCAATCTTTAATTATTCAATTAATGTTTCCATCTATAATAAATGCTAAATATGCACTAACAATATATTACAATAGGACAGTGTCCTTATTTCTGTAATTGAGAAGTATTTTAATAATGATTAGAGATTTGTACAATGTTTAAAATTGTAGGAAGAACAACAGCTTCATTGGTGATCTGATTTAAATTTTAAAAAAGCATCTCTCAAAAGTTGGCTTATGATTTTGTTTTGCCTTAGTCAGTTTACATATGGTGATTGTTTTCAAGGTTCTTCAGCCTCCAGTCAAACGACTTTATCAAAGTCACATCAACAATCCAAGTAGAGGCCTGAAGCAAGGCAACAACAAAGAGTATTATGAGAGTAGAAATGTCAAAGAGCAACGTCAACAGTTCATGGATAGGGAAGATTTAGGGATACTTCGGAAAAGAACAATAAGCTAATACACCACCCATGATGTGACATTAAGGATAAATGAAGGTCATAGTGAGAAGCTTTTAAACATGATTTAGCTGCTGCTTAGAATCAGGGATAAATGTTAACTTGAGGGATGATGGGAAGGACAATACAGTATCACTGAAATGAAAACTCAAATTACTGGAAGTAGGATTATGGGATTTGGAACCAGGGATTTATTTATTGGACTACAAGCTTAACATAAAAGGTAGCAAGTGTAAGTGACTTTGAGATGATGTAGAGCTCAAAATGATGATCCATGCCTTGATATGTTGCAGTAATTCCTATACGCAATTGAAGAGCAAAGCTGGTATATTATTTATTTACACTTAGTTTGTTATTGTGAGTTTCACAAGTTGCATTCAATAGTTTATTTTTTTAAAATTGTTTGCATATAATTCTTCCGTGTTTTCCCTTTTAGCTCAATGATCTGCATCGAGTGCTTCTTTCTGATTTTGAAATATTCCCTCTTTTAAGCTACTTCACATGAGCTGTTTATCTATTCGCTGGTAATTTTCCAAGTCCTATAGTCCAGTGAAGACTTTACATTATAAGATAACCTTCCAGGTGCGCCCAAGGATTCAAATGATAAATAATGTGCGACATGACAATGATCTTATTATCAAAAAAATTGCCTGCTATCACAATAACAAGCTTACATATATTTTCTGACCTTTTTCAAAATCGATTTTCTATGAAGAATAATCTATAAAATTATAAAATGTACTGTTCATAAAATATACCCAATACTTTCGTATACAAAGGTTTATGTTTATAATTGTTTAAGATACTTTATGGTGTTTTGATATACACGTCTTAATGTGAATATAATTAGCTTTTATGTTTCCAAAGTGTTAACACAAAGTTAACCATTGATAAAATTAAACAAAATGCTGGATGTAGTCTGCAAGTCAGAAGGAACAAGGGAGAAAAGGAATTATCAAACAGGATTTTCACCACCAAGGAAGAAATGGATTACTTAGAGCTCCAAAAGTGGAGTTTTATCAGAAATCAGACATGATTCCATCTGCTTTTAAATTTAACCCAGTTAAGTTTATAGGCGGCTATGAAACCAAGCTTGGAGCAGTCAGCTGAGTAATTAAAATATTTACATTCCCAAATAAGACAGGTTTTATTGCAGAGGCTTTACCAGCCAGGGAGGCGTTTCCTGTACTGTGTGAAATACAGCAAGGCTAACTAGGTGTTTTCACAGTGGAACGGAGACAGGAAAGCTTCCTAACAGTGAAACTGGAGAACAACATCCCTGCCCAGGTGAGACACTAGTGTTCACTATGCATCTTCACACACAGTGCTTTCACAACTTGAGAGGTTACTCCCAACTTCTTGGACATACTTTCACTGCTTTGTGTACCATTCACAATGATTTGCACTATCTTACTCTTCGCAAGAAGGAATCTTATGCAGTTCTACACTGAACCACTGAGCAATGACAGGATCAGCCACACCAACAGTACTAGAGCAACACCATCAATAGCACTAGCTGACCTCTCCCCAACCAATGCTGCAGCGAACGGGGGTCGGGGTGAGGGGGTGGAGCTGCGGGGTGGGGGGGATGGACACTGTTCCACCTTAAAGGAGGTAAGACCCCCAACATACAGTTGACTGGTTTAGATTTGCCTCTCTCAATATATGTGAGCACTAATGTCTCAGGAGGTTCAAGTTTTAAGGGCAGGATTTTGTTCCAAGTAGTTTTTAAAAAAACCTTCTTTGGAAGGAATGCATGCAGTGGCCAACATGATGGTGACTGTCATTAGAGGGCCCCACAGTTCTCTGCCTCTTGCTGTGTTCTGTGCTCTTTTCTCCAAAGAGAGAAATATGTAAGTTGTGTGGGGAAGAAATGGATTGTCTGGTGAAGAGGAGAGACAGAGAGGAGGAAAATAGTCTGAATTTTTGCTCCCGAGTTGAGGGCATGGAATCCCTTCAGTGTGGAAGCCAACTGTTTGGGCCAAC
Organism: Chiloscyllium punctatum; assembly: GCF_047496795.1. Classification (NCBI taxonomy): domain Eukaryota; kingdom Metazoa; phylum Chordata; class Chondrichthyes; order Orectolobiformes; family Hemiscylliidae; genus Chiloscyllium; species Chiloscyllium punctatum. The sequence goes on from NC_092739.1 coordinate 53,863,999, forward strand.
TCTCTAAAGAGCATCCCACCCAGATCTACCTCTCTACAACTCTCTATTTTCCATGGCTAATCCATCTCACCTGCACAACCCTGAATACTATGGGCATTTTAGCATGGCCAATGCAGCTAACCTGCACATCTTTGGACTGTGGCAGGAAACTGGAGCACCTGGAGGAAACCCACGCACATATGGGGAGAATGTGCAAATTGCACATAGTCAGCTGAGGCTGGATTCAAACCCAGGTCCCTGGCACTATGAAACAGCCATGCTAACCGCTGAGCCACTGTGTCACCCTGAAGAGTTGGACATTTCCAGATTTCACACACATGACTTAGAATAAACCGTCAAATGGTGAGATTTTTATCCCGGGCTGGGGAGCATAGATGCTGCCAAATAGTATATAGTGAGGACCGCAGATGCTAGAGATCAGAGTAAAGAGTGTGGTGGTGCTGGAAAAGCACAGCAGGTCAGGCAGCATCCGAGGAGCAGGAGAATTGGGCATAAACCCTTCATCAGGAATGAAGCTTGTGGGCCAAGGGGGCTGAGAGATAAATGGGAGGGGGATGGGGCTGTCAGACCCACTGTGACTGGAAATATATGAAGATATGACCCAGGAGCAGAGGTAAACTATTTGGTTCCTCGAGCCTGCAATCAATGAGATCATGACTGATATTTAAGTTCTTCAAATTCCACACTCCCCCAAGAAATCTATCCACCTTATTCTTGACAAATATTTAATAGCCCTACCTTCACTCCCTTCTGACACAGAGTCGCAAAGTTTCATACCCTCAGAGGAAAAAAAATCCTCATCTCTGTCCTAAAAGGGCATTCCCTAATTTTAAATTAAGGTGATACCAAGTTCTACAAACATCCAGAAGAAGAAATGTTGTTTTCTTGTCCAACTCAGGAGATAATCCAGGAGGCCAACGAAATTTGGCACGTCCGCAAGGACTCTTATCAATTTTTATAGATGCACAAAAGTAAGTATTCTGTCTGGATGCAGCACAGTGTAATCTGGCAACTGCTCTTCCCGAGACAGAGAGTCATAGACACAGCCCAGTCCATCACGCAAACAAGTCTCCCATTCATTGACTTCATCAATACTTCCCGCTTCACTGGGAATGCAACCAACATTATGAAAAAACCCTCACACCCCAGTTATACTCCCTCTCACACTCTTCTGTCCTGCAGAAGATATAAAAGTTTGTATACACTTACAAATAGATTCAAGAACAGGTTCTTCCCCACTGTTATCAGACTACTGAATGGACCTCTCAAATTTTAAATTTAATGTTGATCTTGCTCTCTGTGCTGCTTTTCTGGAACCATAACATTGCATTCTTTGCTCCATTCTATTACAATAATGTACTTTGTATGGTATGATCACTTTGTACTGCACGCAAAACAGAACTTTTCACTTTACCTAGGTAAAAACGACAATAACAAAATCAAATCAAATCATCAAAATCGGAAACATTTCAATTAAGTCATCCTTCATTCTTCTAAATTCCAGTGAAAACAAGCCTAGCCTGTCCAGCCCATGGTCATAAGACAATACATTCATTCCCGTTATCAACTTAATAAACATCCTCTGAACAAGATCCAATATGTTTACTGTACATTGTTCCTTAAATAAGGAGACCAAACCTGCATGCAATTATTAGAGGTATGGTCTCACCAGTGCCCTGAATACTTTTAAATTCAATCGTCTTGGAATAAAGGAGAGCATCCCATTGGTCTTCTTCATTAAGTGTTGTACTGGCATAGTAATATTTTATGAGCTATGTATCAGAACACATAAAACTCTTTACATTTTGGAATTCCACACTCATTCACTGTTTAAGTAATACACTACTATTTAATCCTTCTTGCCAAAGTAAACAACTTCAAATTATACTCCATCTGCCAGAATTTTGCTCACACGCTCAACATATCGACTATCCATCTGCTACATCCTTTTGCTTTGCTTCACAACATGTTTTCCTATATATCTTGGTGTCATCTGTGAATTTAGCTGCCATGTTTATGCTCCTCTCATTTATGTTGTTGATGCTCCAGCACAGACCTCTCTGGGATTCTAATTGCTAATCTTGTCAATCAGCCAAGGACCATGTCTATATACTCTTTGTTTTCTATCAACCAATTATCTGTCCATAGAATTTAAAGAATCACCACAGTGTGGAAGCAGGCCATTCAACCCATCAAGATCCACCTGTCCCTACAACCCTGCATTTCCAACAGTTAGTCCAACTGACCTGCACATCCTGGACACTAGTTGATTTGGCATGGCCAATCCACCTAACCTGTACATCTTTGGACTGTGGAAGAATCCAGAGGAAACCCATGCACACATGGGGAGAATGTGCATACTCCACATGGAAAATCGCCCAAAAATGGAGTTGAACCCTGGTCCATGGAGCTGTTAGGCAGCAGTGCTAACCACTGAACCACCGTGCTGTCAAGCTTTTACTTTCCACAGTAGACTTTAGTGTGGCACCTGATCAAATACTTCCTGAAAACTCACATACAATACATCTACAGGCTTTCCTTCATATAGAGCACATGTTACTCCTTCAAGGAACTCCTATAGATTGATAAGTATAATTTCCCTTTGACAAAAACCATGCTGTCTCTTCCCAGTAAACGTGAGTTGCTCTAAGTGTCTAACTATAATCTCTTTGATGATTGATTCCAATACCTTCCTCACGATGGACATCAAGGTAACTGGCCTAGAGATTCCTGTTTTCCGCATCCCTCCCTTCTTGAATAGAGGGATTAGATTTGCTACTTTCCAGTCTTCAGGGGCCTTTGTGCCAAATGTCAGCCCACAACTCTAGCAGTTTGCTCCATGCAGTTTTTCTCATGACTGGAATTCACTCATTTCTTCTCTCCCTTCCAACCCCTGAAAAAGTGCAGAGGCTGCTGCAAGCACTGCTGAGTAACAAAGCAACCTGTTTAAAACGTCAACCTTTGTGCTGTGAACTATTCCCAGTTATAATAAAAACAATGAGATTCCTAAGCCCTCATCTCTCACACCTCCTCATTGCCCCCACATTCCACTTGCCTGATCCATGTTAACAAATGCTATCCGATGTCCCCACCCACACTTTTAGTTCTCATGCCCAAACAAAATTTTTTTCAAAAACAAACATTTGTATTTATTGTCCATATTGAAGACCAAAATTCCCTTCATAACCTCTTGGAACATGTAATTCCGAAATCATAAGCCCCCTACAAGGATAATGATTTGCTGTTGAAGTCATCAAGGATGACTAATAATGTAATATCCAGCTTACAAATCTTATATGAACAAACAGCTCTTGAAATTGCAATTGAGAGGCACAGCAAGCTTTTGCTTTTCAAGATTTAAAGAGTTGGATACGTAAATGACTTGATAGCTTGACAATTCCACAGATTGAGTAGATTCCTTACAGTGTGGAAACAGGCCCTTCGGCCAAACCAGTCCATAAGACCATAAGACCATAAGACCATAAGACATAGGAGTGGAAGTAAGGCCATTCGGCCCATTGAGTCCACTCCGCCATTCAATCATGGCTGATGGGCATTTCAACTCCACTTACCCGCATTGTCCCCGTAGCCCTTAATTCCTTGTGTCATCAAGAATTTATCAATTTCTGCCTTGAAGACATTTAGCATCCCAGCCTCCATTGCACTCTGCGGCAATGAATTCCACAGGCCCACCACTCTCTGGCTGAAGAAATGTCTCTGCATTTCTGTTCTGAATTTACCCCCTCTAATTCTAAGGCTGTGTCCACGGGTTCTAGTCTCCTCACCTAACGGAAACAATTTCCTAGCGTCCACCCTCTCCAAGCCATGTATTATCTTGTAAGTTTCTATTAGATCTCCCCTTAATCTTCTAAACTCCAATGAATACAATCCCAGGATCCTCAGCTGTTCCTCATATGTTAGATTAGATTAGATTAGATTAGATTAGATTACTTACAGTGTGGAAACAGGCCCTTCGGCCCAACAAGTCCACACCGCCCCGCCGAAGCGTAACCCACCCATACCTCTACATGTACATCTACATCTACCCCTTACCTAACACTACGGGCAATTTAGCCTGGCCAATTCACCTGACCTGCACATCTTTGGACTGTGGGAGGAAACCGGAGCACCCGGAGGAAACCCACGCAGACACGGGGAGAACGTGCAAACTCCACACAGTCAGTCGCCTGAGGCGGGAATTGAACCCGGGTCTCCGGGTTAGACCTACCATTCCAGGGATCATCCGTGTGAATCTCTGCTGGACATGCTCCAGTGCCAGTATATCCTTCCTGAGGTGTGGGGACCAAAACTGGACACAGTACTCCAAACGGAACCTAACCAGAACTTTATAAAGTCTCAGTAGCACAACGGTGCTTTTATATTCCAACCCTCTTGAGATAATTGACAACATTGCATTCGCTTTCTTAATCACGGACTCAACCTGCATGTTTACCTTTAGAGAATCCTCAACTAGCACTCCCAGATCCCTCTGTACTTTGGCTTTATGAATTTTCTCACCGTTTAGAAAGTAGTCCATGCTTGTATTCTTTTTTCCAAGGTGCAAGACCTCGCATTTGCTCACATTGAATTCCATCAGCCATTTCCTGGACCACTCTTCCAAACTGTCTAGATCCTTCTGCAGCTTCCCCACTTCCTCAGTACTACCTGCCTGTCCACCTAACTTTGTATCATCGGCAAACGTCACTAGAATGCCCCCAGTCCCTTCATTCAGATCATAAGTACATAATGTGAACAGCTGCGGCCCCAACACTGAACCCTGCTGGACACCACTTGTCACTGGCTGCCATTCCGAAAAAGAATCTTTTATCCCAACTCTCTGCCTTCTGTCAGACAGTCAATCCTCAATCCATACCAGTAGCTCACCTCGAACACCATGGGCCCTCACCTTGCTCAGCAGCCTCCTGTGTGGCACCTTATCAAAGGCCTTTTGGAAGTCTAGATAGACCACATCCACTGTGTTTCCCCCATCTAACCTACTTGTCACCTCTTCAAAGAACTCCAACAGGTTTGTCAGGCACGACCTCCCCTTACTAAATCCAGGTTGACTTGTTCTAATCTGACCCTGCTCTTCCAAGAATTTAGAAACCTCATCCTTAATGATGGATTCTAGAATTTTAGCAACAACCGAGGTTAGGCTAATTAGCCTATAATTTTCCATCTTTTGTCTTGATCCTTTCTTGAACAAGAGGGTTACAACAGCGATCTTCCAATCATCCGGGACTTTCCCTGACTCCAGTGACTTTTGAAAGATCTCAACCAACACCTCCGCTATTTCCTCAGCCACCTCCCTCAGAACTCTAGGATATAGCTCATTGGGGCCAGGAGATTTATCAATTTTAAGACCTTTTAGCTTTTCTAGCACTTTCTCTTTTGTAATGGCAAACATACTCAACTCAGCCCCCTGACTCCCTTAATTGTTGGGATATTACTCATGTCTTCCACTGTGAAGACTGATGCAAAGTACTTATTACGTTCTCCTGCTATTTCCTTATCTCCCATCACTAGGCTTCCAGCATCAGTTTGAAGTGGCCCAATGTCTACTCTTGCCTGTCGTTAGAGTCCACACCGACCTCTGAAGAGTAACCCATCCAGACCCATCTCCCTCTGACTAATGCACCTAACACTATGGGCAATTTAGCATGGCCAATTTACCTGACCTGCACATCTTTAGATTGTGGGAGGAAACTGGAGCACCCAGAGGAAACCCACACAGACACAGGGAGAATGTGCAAATTCCACACAGACAGTCACCCCAGGCTGGAATCAAACCTGGGACCCTGGTACTGTGAGGCAGCAGTGCTAACCACTGAGCCACCGTGCCACCGATCTTATATGTGTTATGAACATGTATATCTACTTTTAAATTATTCCAAAATGGTATAACATATCTCTTTATAAGGTTACCTGGCTTTCTCAAAGAACTCTAGTAGCATGCAGACATTTTTCTCAAATCTGTAAACCCCATGAGTTGCATTTCTAAAACCTGGGTTTCACAAATTGCTTCTGAATGGGGGCAGCTGCACTTTTAAATGTACCACTGCCTCTGGGAAACACAGATGTGTGAAATATAAGCTGTTTCTGTTTGCATTTCCCCATGGTGAAAGTGCTGTATGTGGCATACGGGCATAGGATCTCCAGATTTAAGGCTTCTGACACTCTTGGCTAAGGTGCGGAACCCTTCTGTTTCTGGAAATCTTCTCACCAGATTGGAAGGAACACACATTTTGCTGCTGATTTCTACAACTCCCTTAATGAATGCCTGCTTTGCTTGAGAATCTGGCCCCTTCCATCAATTCTTGTACAATATTATCTCAGTACAGGCCCTCATATACCACTGCTGCACCCCCCAGGTGAGAGACAGGGACCCTGCCAACAGTGTTTCCAAATTTCCACTTTATTCTGTTGTTATTGAAGCTTCAGGAATTAATGCTTGGTTTAGCCAATCTGACCTCTGCTGGGGTCTCTTCAATTAGAAATCTTCCTTTGGTAGATGTAGTATGTAAACATGCCAGTCAATGGTTTGCAACTTGCTATTGCTAAGTTAAATTCAATTACAAACACTTTTCTAAACTCTATAACCCCCCAATGCTCAGAATCTCCCTCATCTTTCAGCTCAGCTCAACCAAATGGTTACAACGTGAAATGTTAAATCTACTTCGCTCGCTCCACATATGTTGTTAGTCATAGAGTCATAAAGATGTACAGCATGGAAACAGACCCATCGATCCAATGCGTCCATGCCAACCACATATCCTAAATTAATCTAGTCCCATTTGCGAGCATTTGGCCCATATCCCTTCTAACCCCTTCCTATTCACAAGGCATCCAAATGCATTTTCCATGTTGTAATTATGTCAGCCTCCACCACTAGTCAAGCTGAGCATTTCGTAAATCTTCTGTTCATATTTCTGACCTCTTTTGGCCATGTTTGATTTTTATACACATTGTCAGTTCTTTGTAAAAGAAAGCCTCCATTTTTAGGCAAAACTGGATAAAAATAAAATGGAACTTTATTTTAAGTAAATGTCACATCATCAGGTTTTGACCATCATTCAAAAATACTTCAAAGTGTTAAAATCCTGATTGCTCATTGAAAACATGTTTGAGAAACCGCACTGGCATTTCTGTTGCAGAGAACAGCTTAGAAATGCCAAAAAATGCTAAAATGCTACAAGAAATCATCAATACTTTATCACAGAAAGCTGAACCATATTTCAGAGACTAATATCTGTACGGTTCCATGCAAACATCTACTACATTGATGCATTCAAATTTCTGCAGCTTGCACTGAAGCCATTAAAAAATACTTGGACCTTGAGCTAAACTGCAGCGTACGGGCATTTTTATAATGTTAAGATGAATGGCATGGCTGGATGATATGCTTTTCTCATTTTCTAATATCTTTAAATCAAGTTAAAAGCAAGTGCTACATAAGGTAAGGTTCTGAAAGGGTTAATGCTGAATACTGTAGTAATGTCCATCCAAACTGCTAACATCATAAGGAATTGAGAGGGAAAAACAGAAACTTCTTTGGATCTTGAAGAATACAGATCTGTTATCCAAGGTCTCCCAATAAACCAGCAAAAGTTTCTATCGCCAAGATTGTATCATTTTATTTTTCTGTATTTTTGACTGTGAACTGAAATAGGAAAACCCAAAAGGAAGGTTTAACAGACCCAAAACATTAACCCTGATTTCTCTTCAAGAATGCTACCAGACCTGTTGGGCTTTTCCAGCAATTTCAGTTTTTGTTTCTGAAATAGGAAAAAATTCTGTTTTAAAAACCAAAGATTTTGAAAGGGATTGCTGCAGTATTTTAAGCAAGTTACGGAAACTCATCCGAAGTAGTGTTTTTAGACATTGACAATCAATGGGAGAGGCTGAAGGGCTGCAGCCAAAAGATGTACTGTATATGGAGGGGGATTTGGCTAGCAACAAGTAGCTGATTGGTTTGTGGCATTATGACCAGTTGACGATGTGTGAGGCCAACAACTAAATGGTTAGCTCTTGGGTTACTGAACAGCTGTGTATGTGAATGATACTGGCAGAGTTAATCAGACCTCTGGAAGGGTGGTGGTGTGGATCTCTGCTGTAAAAACTACCTGAAGCATGAAGAAGGCCAGTTATCTTCTCCCATTCATTATTTAAGGTGTTGCTTTTGACCAATAAGTCAGAAACTTTATAAGTTATAAAGTGTGCCACTTACAAAACAGTGAAAAGCTGATGAAGAAGAAAACCTGAATAATAGACATTCCTGGCAAGCAGTAGGTTCATCTCAGTCAACCTTGTAGACAGGGGCCAATTAACTATCTTCATAGTTTTTTCTTCCACCCTTAACAATACTTTTTTTTCTGTCTGTGTATGCGTCTAGATGGGAATTTAGGGTTTTAAACAGTAGAGTTATATGTCAACAGCTCATAATTGTTAACCATTAGTTTGAATCTATTTACTATTGATAAGTAGTAATTCTTCTTAAGTGTAGAGAAACATCAAAGAAGTTTGAGTTTGATCTATATTGAGCATGTTAGCACAATGAGACAGAGAGGAAACATTATACACAGTCACCATGCTCTATGGAACAGATCTCTTTCATGTCCCATCAGCCACTATTCAGTTCTGTTCACCAGAAATAAAGACATGTATTAAAAGCAAAAAGAAGAAAGAAAATTTAAGCCCAGGAACAGGCCCTTTGGCCCTTCAAGCCTGAGCCGATCCAAATGCACTGTCTAAACCTGTCGCCCAATTCCTAAGCATCTGTATCCCTCTGCTCCCCACCTACTCATGCATGTGTCCAGACGCATCTTAAATGAATCTACCGTGCCTGCCTCTACCATCTCTGCTGGCAACGCGTTCCAAACACCCACCACCCTCTGTATGAAGTACTTACCGCGTGTATCCCCCTTAACCTTTCCACCTCTCACATTGAAAGCATGACCTCTCGTTATTGAATCCTTCACCCTGGGAAAAAGCTTGTTCTCTATCCACCCTGTCTATACCCTTCATGATTTTGTAAACCTCAATCAGGTTCCCCCTCAATCTCCTTTTTTTTAGTGAAAATAAACCTAATCTACACAACCTCTCTTTATAGTTAGCACCTTCCATACCAGGTAACATTCTCGTAAACCTTCTCTGCACCCTCTCCAAAGCGTCCACATCCCTTTGGTAATGTGTCACCCAGAACTACACACAGTATTCTAAATGTGGCCAAACCAATGTCTTGTACAATTTTAACATGACTTGCCAGCTCTTATACTCAATACCCCGTACAATGAAGGCAAGCATACTATATGTTTTCTTGACCATTCTATCCACCTGTGCCGCAACCTTCAGGGTACAATGGACCTGCACTCCCATCTTTCTGCCCATCAACTTTTCCCAAGGCTCTTCCGTTCATTGTATAACTTGCTCTAGGATTAGTCTTGCCGAAATGCATCACCTCACATTTGTCTGGATTGAAAACCATCTGTCACTTTTCTGCCTAACTCTCCAGTCTATCTATATCCTCTTGTATTCTCTGACAGTCCCTTATGCTTTCTGCTACACCACCAATCTTTGTGTCATCTGCAAACTTGCTGATCATACCAACAGTGCCATCTTCTAGATCATTTATGTATATTACAAACAACAGTGGCCCCAGCACTGATCCCTGTGGAACACCACTGCTCACCTTTCTCCATTTCAAGAAACTCCCTTCAACTACTACTCTCTGTCTCCTGTTGCTCAACCAGTTCTTTATCCACCTATCTAGAGCACCCTGCACACCATGTGACTTCACTTTCTCCATTAGTCTACCATGGGGAACCTTATCAAATACCTTACAAAATCCATGCATATGACATCAACAGCCCTTCCTTCGTCTAACAACTTGGTCACTTCCTCGAAGAACTCTATCAAGTTGGCAAGGCATGATCTCCCCCGCACAAAACCATGTTGCCCAACACTGATAAGCTCATTCCTTTCCAAATATAAATAGATCCTATCTCTCCAGCAACTTTCCCACTACCGACGTCAGGCTCACTCGTCTGTAGTTACACGGAATATCCCTACTACCCTTCTTATACAGGGGGACAACATGAGCAACCTTCCAGTCCTCCGGCACCTCACTTGTATTTAAGGATGCCACAAAGATATCTGTCAGGGCCCAGCTATTTCCTCTCTCACCTCCCTCAGCAACCTGGGATAGATCCCATTCGGTCCTGGGGATTTTTCCACCTTAATAACCTCTAGCATACCCAACACATCTTCCCTACTTATGCCAATGTGATCCAGACTAATCAAACTTCTATCTCTAATCTCAAGATTCATCCTGTTCCTCTCCTCAGTGAACACTGATGCAAAGTAATCATTCAGAATCTCACCCATTCTCTCAGGTTCGGCACACAGCCTTCCTTCATTGTCCTCTAGTGGACCAATCATTTCTCTAGTTACCCGCTTGCTTCTTATATAAGAATAAAATGCTTTGGGACTCTCCTTACTTCTGCTAGCTAAAGCTATTTTAATGATCCCTTTTAGCCCACTTGATTCCTTGTTTAAGACTTGTCCTACTCTTCCGATAGTCCTCCAGGGCCCGTTCAGTTCTTAGCTGCCGAGACCTTATGGACACTTCCCTTTTCCTCTTGGCTAGTCGTACAATTTCTCCTGTCATCCACGGTTCACGAACCTTGCCCTTCCTATCCTTTGCTTTCAACAGGACATGCCTATGCTGCACAGGCGTTAACCTATCTTTGAAAGCCTCCCACATCTCAAATGTGGACTTGCCTTCAAATAGCTGTATCCAATTCCCATTTCCCAGCTTCTGCCTAATTTTGATATAATCGGCCTTGGCCCAGTTTAGCACTTTTCCCTTCGGACAACTCTCTTCTTTATCTACGTGTATTATAAAACTTAGAGAATTGTGGTCACTGTTCCCAATGAAATCCCCCATTGCAACTTCTACCACTTGTCCTGGCTCATTCCCTAGTACCAGGTCCAAAATGGCCCCTTCCCTCGTCAGACTATTGACATACTACTCTAGAAAACTCTCCTGGATGCTTCATACAAATTCTATTCCATCTAGACCTCTGATGCTAAGCGTATATTAGTCAATGTTGGGAAAATTAAAATCTCCCATCACTACTACCCTATCGCCTCTACATCTATTCATAATCTGTTTACCTATTTGTTCTTCTACCTCATGCTCACTGTTGGGAGGTCTGTAATACAGTCCCAATAATGATGTCTTTTCAAAATTTCAGGATATTTAAGTGTTTTACAGGTTATAAATACATTTGAAGAATAATCACTGATGTAATGTGGGAAACCTGGCAGCTCAATTGTCACAGTATGTCTCCACAAATAATAAATATTACAATAATATGTCATTTGCTTAAGTGATGTTAATTGAGAATAAATATTGGCAAGCTCTTGGGAAAGCTTCCTGGTCTTATTTGAATAATGGCAAGGGAACTTTTACACCGACACAACAGATAGTAGCTTGGTTTAATGCTTCATTAAAACAAAACCCAGCACCTCCAACAGTGTAATACTCCCTAACGTATTACAGTCTAAATGTTGTGCTTTCTGGAGTAACTCACAACAACAACAATAACAGCAACTTATTATTGAATCTTTAATGTAACAAAATGTAATAAATAATTACAATATTCTGGTTCAGAGTCAAGACAGCTATCACTGAGCCATGTTTGACAACAGTGGAGCTGGACTGAAATGAATGTTTTTTGTGAGTTTGAGTGAAACACAATGAATAATGATCAGTCATTGTTCACAGGTTAGCTTTGATGAAGAAGCAAAATTCCACAATAGATTAGATTAGATTAGATTAGATTAGATTACTTACAGTGTGGAAACAGGCCCCTCGGCCCAACAAGTCCACACCGCCCCGCCGAAGCGTAACCCACCCATACCCCTACATCTATATCTACCCCTTACCTAACACTACGGGCAATTTAGCATGGCCAATTCACCTGACCTGCACATCTTTGGAGTGTGGGAGGAAACCGGAGCACCCGGAGGAAACCCACGCAGACACGGGGAGAATGTGCAAACTCCACACAGTCAGTCGCCTGAGGCGGGAATTGAACCCGGGTCTCTGGCGCTGTGAGGCAGCAGTGCTAACCACTGTGCCACCGTACTTTGTTTTGGTACTATTTTTACTTTACAATCAAATGATCATGATCAATAAATTATTAAGGCAAATTCTAGATGTTTCATGAACAACAACTTGATGCAAACTCACTGTGAAATTGTCTTTATTTTAAAGGTTTTCAATATGATGTATAGCTACAGAAATAGGTTATAGCACTGAGTGCTGGAACAATAGTGATCTGTATATGGAATGTATTCTTGAACAGGAACATCATTATGTAGGAAGAAATTTATTTTCTTAATGAACAACAATATTCTGAGTAGCAGTATTACCTCTGAAGATGCAGACTGCTCTATTTGCCAAACAAAGCTTCCAACATGTAACGTTTTAAGTGATAAAGGTATTGTTATTATCACCTGCTTTTCCAGAACCAAATTCTGATTCAGCCTCCATTATTTTTCTTTACCGTCATAGAGCTGAATCATTTATCATGAGAAGATACACACAATTACACAAAACAAACCTATCTTTCTAAGGAAGAGACAGCACAACCATTAGATTTTCTCTTTATTGATCCCTCTCATTCTTTTACTTCACTGCTTCATCATGTTTTTGATTGATGACAATAATAACTTGCACACTGTCAACATTTTATAAAAACTTAAACTATTATAAAGTTTCTTTAGAAACCATAGAGTCAATTGATGAACAGTTCCTCAAATTAAAAAATGTTACCTATATTCTTGAGATACATATTCTTAATAAGCAAGCCCTAATAATGAAAGCAACAATAACAATAAAGATGTACTTATCAATAATTAAACATTTTGGAACCTATACCAAATGGGTTTTTTAAAATAGGCTACCAAAGGATATCTTTGGTAGGAAGGATCCAAAGAAATATTATCCACGAGAAACAATTGGTAGCAGCTCAGGTTCATTTTGGTAAAAAGCTAAACAAGAACAAATTACCTGTCCAATATGTATTAGCTGTAAAATATTTGTCATCAATTTGTTTTTGCATTATACGCCATTTTAAATGCTCTTCGATAAAATTAACTCTTTTTCCAAATTTAAGTGTTGGGTTTTAATCCCACAAGTTAATAAGGCGCATGAGTGAATAGTGACTAAAATGCAAATTTTGATATTGTTACAAGCTTTGCTATTGTTTCCCAGCAACAGGTACATATTAAGCATTCAACAAAGGTTATTCATTGACTTGTGAAAATGCAATATGGCCAATCTTCTGTATGAGGTATTCTATAGGCCGTCAACTAGGGAACAGGTATAGAGGAGAAAATTTGCAACACACTTACAGAGGGTGGAAGAACTATGAAGTAATGATAATTAGAGACTTTAAGTATCCTAACATAGGAATGGTCAACAGAGGGAATAGCTTTTTTTAAATGGTGACAAACAAGATGCATAAAGGTACACCAACAGATGTAATGTGTTTGGATTTTCAGAAGACATTTAATAAGGTATCACGTATTAGGTCACTTAATAAGATAAGGGTACATAGTTTTGGAGGTAGTATATTAACTAGGATAGAGGATTACTTAACTAATAGAAGACAGAGAGTTGGGATAAGGGGTATCTTCAGAATGGCAACCTGCAACTAGCAGAGTGCCACAGGGATCAGTGCTGGGGGAAATATTATTTACAATATATATTAATGACTTTGATGAGCTAATTCACAGAGTCATAGACTCATACAGCACAGAAACAGACACTTCGTTCCAACTCGTCAACCCAAGTTTCCCAAACTTAATCAGTCCCATTTGCCTGCATTGGGTCCATAACATTTCTTGTCTATGTATCTGTCCAAGTGTCTTTTAAATGTTGTAATTGTACCTGCATCTAGCATTCCTTTGGCAGTTCAGTCCACACACGCACCTCCTTCTGTGTAAAAATAGTGCCCCTCAGGTCCTTTCTAAATCTTTCCCCTCTCATCTTAAAACTATACCTGCTAGGGAAAACAAGACCTTGACTTTTCACCTTTCCTAGTCCCTCATGATTTTATAAATCTTATATATGGTCACCCTGCAACCTCCTACACTTCAGGGAAAAAAGAACCAATCTAGCCAACTTCTCCTTACAGTTTAAAATGCTTTAGTCTCAGTAACATCCTTGTGAATCTTTTCTGCACCCTTTCCATAGAGTCATAGAGATATTCAGCATGGAATCAGACCCTTCAGTCCAACCTGTCCATGCCAACCAGATATCCCAACCCAATCTAGTCCCATCTGCTAGCACCCGGCCCATATCCCTCCAAACCCTTCCTATTTATATACCCATCCAAATGCCTCTTAAATGTTGCAATTGTACCAGCCTCCACCACATCCTCTGGCAGCTCATTACATACACGTACCACCCTCTGCGTGAAAAAGTTGCCCCTGAGGTCCTTTTTATATCTTACCCCTCTCACCCTAAACCTATGCTCTCTAGTTCTGGACTCCTCAACCCCAGGGAAAAGACCTTGTCTATTTATCCTATCCATGCCCCTCATAATTTTGTAAACCTCTATAAGGTCACCCCTCAGCCTCCAACACTCCAGGGAAAACAGCCCCAGCCTGTTCAGCCTCTCCCTGTAGCTCAAATCCTCCAACCCTGGCAACATCCTTGTAAGTCTTTTCTGAACCCTTTCAAGTTTCACAACATCTTTCCGATAGGAAGGAGACCAGAATTGCACGCAATATTCCAACAGTGGCCTAACCAATATCCTGTACAGCCGCAACATGACCTCCCAACTCCTGTACTCAATACTCTGACCAATAAAGAAAAGCATACCAAACACCTTCTTCACTATCCTATCTACCTGCGACTCCACTTTCAAGGAGCTATGAACCTGCACTCCAAGGTCTCTTTGTTCAGCAACACTCCCTAGGACCTTACCATTAAGTGTATACAATTTAATAATAACCTTCCGATAGCAGGGTGACCAAAACCATACATAGTGTACAAGAGTATAAGCGAATGTACCATTGCCGAATTTGTAGATGACACAAAAAATGGGTGGGAAAGCAAGTGCTGAGGATGACCCAAAGAGTCTACAGAAGGATAAAGACAGCTTGAGTGAGTCAGCAAAATATTGAGAAATGTATGATTATGCACTTTGTCAGGAAGAATAGAGTAGCTGGATATTATTTAAATGGAGAAAGACTGCAGACAGCTATGGAACAGAGGGATCTTGGAGTCCTCATGTATAAATCCCAAAAAGCAAGCATACAAGCTTGGTGGCAATGTGGAAGGTAAATGAAATGTTGGCCTTTTCTTTCAAGGGAAATAAAGGAGAAAAATAGGGAGGTTTTGTCAACTCTATGCACAGCACTAGTCAGACTATAGCTGGACTACTGTGATAGTTGTGGGCCTCTTAACTAAGGAAAAAGATACCAGCGATAGAGGTTGCCTAGAAAAAAAGGTTCACAAGGTTGATACCATTTACGAAGTTCAGTAGTTTGGTCCTGTACTCATTGGAGTTTGTAAGAATAAGAGATGAGGTTGTCAGTTTGCTCGCTGAGCTAGTGAGTTTGTTTTCAAATGCTTTGTCACCATGCTAGGAAACATCATCTATGAGTCTCCAGTGAGATGTTGGTGTTCTGTCCCATTTGCTGCTTTTGTGTCTTGGTTTGTTGTGGTGGGTGATATCATTTCTGATTTTGGTTCTGGTTCTGTTACGCAATATACAAAATATCTTGCGCGGATTGCAACAAATATTACATTAGACAAACCGACAGGAAACTAGCCATTTAGATA
The DNA here is from genome assembly GCF_047496795.1 of Chiloscyllium punctatum. Classification (NCBI taxonomy): domain Eukaryota; kingdom Metazoa; phylum Chordata; class Chondrichthyes; order Orectolobiformes; family Hemiscylliidae; genus Chiloscyllium; species Chiloscyllium punctatum. Next base: position 53,879,861 of record NC_092739.1, read on the forward strand.
CATGGGCACCAACGAGCCATCAAAAAACATGACCAACAATCACTGATATCCATACACACAGATGAAGAGGGACACTGGTTCACCTGGGACAGGCCAAACAAAGACACACACACGGGATATCCCAGAGGCCGGACATTCAAACGGGAACTCCATCAACAAACACATCCATTTGGACCCCATGTACCAACCTCTCAGAAACAGAACCGAAAATGATACCACCTACCACAACAAACCAAGACATAGTATGGGATAGAACACCAATGCTTCATCGGAGGCTCACCGATGATGTTACCTAGCATGGTGATGAAATGTCTGAAAACAAACCCATGAGCTCAGCGGGCAAACGTACAACCTAATCCACAACCTGAACTACAAACCTTCTCCAAGATCTCAAATGAGAGGTGAGCTTATTGAAATATTCAAGATTCTTAGAGCACTTGATACAGTAGATGCAAAAAAAAAGTTTCCTCTTGTGAGAGAGTGAAAGACCCCAAGGCATAATCTCAGAATTTAAGTAAGAGATGAGGAGGAATTTCTTCTCTCACAGATTAATTAATTGGTGCTTTTTTTACTGCAGAGGGACATAAAGATTGGTTCATAAAGAATATTGAAAGCTATTGGCATATTTTTAATCAGTAAGGGAATCAAGGGTTCAAGGAAAATAGTAGGAAAGTGGAGTTATCAGTCATGACCTCATTAAGTGGTGGAGCAGACTTGATTAGCATACTTGTTTTATGATTAACAGTTAACTGACAATTTGTTTAAATTTAAACTAGATAGGTTGACACTCATTAGTTTGAGAAATACACTAAAGAAATAGTTTATCTTCTTTTGTTCATTGAAATAGAAGTAGTCCATGCATTCTTTCTGTCTGTAAAGTGCAGGTTCCTACATTTTAATTCATATAGCTTCCAATAAACACAATTACATTATACTGGGAATCTGAATGATAATCTGATGCGGGTTATCAGCATAATTCATAGCATACACAGTATCATCTATCAATTGTCCAATCATGGAATCACATCCAATGTTGGACATTAGGTTTAGAATTTTGTATACATGGCTGAGTTGAACACAACCTAAAGGGATATGAAATTTGTTAAGCTATGCCAACCTTTGGGACATACAGCCGACACACTTAGAATGATACTGGTCTGCTTTTTAAATCAAGATGGCAAAAATATTTTATTAGTTAGTTTCATTGCTTGACACATTTTGATGGCCATTCTTGTTATTTACTACTTTATATAAATGATTAATTTATTGCTTTGGAAGTTATGTTTACAGTTTGTGTTTACTGTTGTGCCAAATGTTACCTTTCTGAAATTTGTTTACCTCCACCAGCATTCCTCCACCCCCTTCACATGAAATTGAATTGTGTCCCTCTTCCCCAATCAGTAAGGTTTGGGCAAGATTGGCCTTTAGAGAAGAAAGGGTCAAGAAGAAGACTATACAGATTAAAGTAATTCGTAAATGAGGAAAAGGCATTATGAGGAGACGTGCTTTTATGCTGCAAGTGGTTACAAAGAAGTGTGCTGCCTGAGATTGAAGTTAATTCAATTAAACTATGGCAAGGAATTGGATTAGCACCTTAATAACACCTGTTCTGAAATGTTTAGGGCTATGGGGAAAGGCCCAGGAATGGGAATAAACTAAATGGCTTTTGCAGAGACTAGTGTGGGATTTATACGTCAAATGGTCTTTGCTGTGCTGCATCAATTCTCTGTTTCTATCCTATGAGACATCATTGTAGCAATTAGGCTAACGTTGTTTTAACATAATTATTGTGATGTATGTTCGCTCATGTAAAAGTAAACAGCTTACTGATTCACATTTGATCCTGTCTTATTGATTGTGTTTTTTTTCCCAGACCTCTTACAAAGTGTTTGACAAAGCATAAGTTTTAAAGACACAAATTTTAAGTTCACATCACTTGGGGATATCATTGCAAACTTCTGGCCTCCATGACTATTAAATTGGATTTTGGGGTGTACTTGAACACTCTTAATTGCTGAGAAGTGCTCCAACCAAGTTTTGAAATGAACCTAAGACAGAAACAGAGCTTTTAACTGAAGACTCATGTATCATTAATCTTTTCCGGATGGTGATACACTTGTTGTGTATTTCTAATATTTTCAGCTTATCATTGAATATTAAACTGTACCATGACTCATAGCAGTTTTGGTAATGTACAAAATAAAAATGTACAAAGATAAACTCACTTTGGGTGGCACGGTGGCTCAGTGGTTAGCACTGCTGCCTCACGGTTTCAGGTTCGATTCCAGCCTCGGGAAACTGTCTGTGTGGAGTTTGCCCATTCTCCCCATGTCTGTGTGGGTTTCCTCCCACGGTCTAAAGATGTGCATGTCAGGTGAATTGGCCATGCTTAATTGCCCATAGTGTTCAAGGATGTACAGGTTAGGTGCATTAGTCAGAGGGAAATGGGTCTGGATGGGTTACTCTTTGGAGGGTCGGTGTGGACTTGTTGGGCTGAAGGGTCTACTTCCACACTGTAGAGAATCTAATCTTATTATTTGTCTATTTTGAGATCAACTCAAAATAGCCTATGAAGAGTTAACTATAGTTTAGTATATTTAATAAATATTTACAAGGTTTAAGTTACAAATATTGTATAATTCCCACAGTTATTATTTTACAAAGGAAAGGTACAAGTAATCAAGTAACCAGAATATAGATCATGTGTCCAGCAGCTTTCAGAATGCAAGTAGAAGGTGGCGCAGTTACATTTCTCTGCTACAACAGATATCGAATTTCCCTGTCTGATGTGTAAACCTATATTAGATCTTCAAATAAACAGAACCTATGTTAGTTGCCAGTTCTGGAATAAAATTGATAACTTTGTGTCAGTAACATCCAAGAAAGAACAGTTAGAACCCCTCCCTTCAATCACCAATGCCCATTATTATTTCTGACAGCAATCTGTAGGTCCTTGAACATGAATTGTAATTTCTCTTCTCTTTAGTGTGTCCAGCAACTATTTCTTATCTGTTATTTTTTACATCAATCAGCCATTGTGCAGATAGATAAGGAAATGAAAACAGGGCTTGGAATTAAAAGAGAGCTCAAAACAATATTTTCCTTTGTGAACAATTTGGTTGCAATTGCTGCTTTGGTTTCATTCTGCTAACTTGTAAATAAAACTTAGAAATGTGGCAACAATGGATAATACTTAAAACATGAATGATGTATGCATAATAAGTAAGATATTATATAGTTAGAAATAGGAAATTGTTCGCATTGCAACGTGTTGAGCATAGGTTTGTTGTGATTGATATAAACAGCATATTACCTGTTGTGGTTACGACAAACAAAATACAATGGAAAGAAGATCTTGCAGCATTGCTTTTGTCCAATAATTACCAATTACTCAGCATTTAGTGTGAAATCTGTAAAGAGAAATGGCCCGGATATATTATGTTAATCCAAATAATTGTTGCTGCAAGTTGCACATGGGGACACTGCAAAGTCTCCATCGGAACAGATTCTGAAGGAATTTCCCAGGAAACTGAAGATTCCACTGAGCAATTCTCCTGTGTCTGGAATCTTGCAAAAGTATTCATTAAAATCAGGGAATTCAAAGGGTTACACTGTTGTTAAACAAATAGTTACTCAGGAAAAGATAGCCATGAGTTATAGATGCTGGTGTTGATCTGGGATGGCCAAAGTTAAACATCAACTAGGAGAAAGTGAGGACTGCAGATGCTGGAGATCAGAGCTGAAAAATGTGTTGCTGGAAAAGCGCAGCAGGTCAGGCAGCATCAAAGGAGCAGGAGAATCGACGTTTCGGGCATAAGCCCTTCTTCAGGAAAGTTAAACATCACACAACACCAGATTATAGTCCAAATGATAGGCAGTTGAAATACTAGTTTAATGTCTCAATAACTATTCAAGGAATCCCAACTTAACTCTCATCCCCAAATTCTACGCCTGTAACCCTGTACATCACTCAGACCTTGACCTGACACCAACATCTCCGTCTGGGACCTGATATATCCCGCCACTGGATATGACACCCATACCCCAACCCAAACCCAATTCCCCAAATCCCTATGTCCAGGATGCACCACCCACTCTGTGTCCTGACCTGTTGGGCTTCATCTCACTGCGCCCTGCTATCAGAGCTGCTAACCTCTCTGGACCCGACATCCCCCCACAACTCCTGTTCCACACCCACTTCTGTGCACCCACTCTGGACCTGACGAAGTACTCTTCACTAGACCCAATGTCTCCTACTCATCCAAACTCAAAACACTCCTTCATTTACCTGGCCACCTTGCACCTGGAGTTCTGGAACCCTCACCCCCTGGCACCCTAACCTCTGCCCACTTTGCACCATGGCCAGTTGGCATCCTGCTGACCAGGCACCATACCTGCTACCCTCCTGACGTCCTAACCTCTACACACTCTTTCACAAGAGCTAGCAAGATGGATACCTGTGATTAAATCACAGAATCTGGCAACAGAAATGGCATTCAGAAATGTGGAGCTCTCTTGTTTCGTGAAAATGAAGGAGTGGAGGATCGATCTGTGTGAGATCACCTCAGAAAATCCTGCTCAATGCAGGGCAACCAGAAGATTATTCTGCTCCATTGATTTGTTTCTTGGTTTCTGACTGAGTGGCGATAAATGAAATACTTTTAGGGCTCAACAAACTCTGCTTACTTGTATTAATTTGTGTAAATGTGGCTGGAATGAATGCTCCCCTACTGGGAGAGAGGTGAACAATGAGGTGAGGCAGACCATGTGCAAATGGAGAGGTGGGTGCTCAGTGAGTTATTTTCCAAAGTTTGCTGCTTACACACACGTTTCCGATATTGTCCCCATCCAGCCGGTACCTCTGCCCAGACAGAATCTCACCATGTTGATCCAGCCAATGAACGACTTTCCACTGCCAGTACTCTGCTCCTGCTCTAAACACTGGGACACATTGAGTCTGCACATGGATCTTCAGCTCACTCAGTGAAAGATAATCCTCGCATGGTGAAAAGATCTCTGCTGCTACAGTGATATCACCAACGCCTTCTACACAAATGGCCATCTTTGCTGCCATCTTGGTGTATACTGCATAAACTCTGATAAGCTTCAGCTTCTGATACTAACTGGGAAGGATCCTAACACATGATCTTCAGTAGAAGATAGGCTCAGTCTTGATAAACAGTGAAAAGGATTACTACATATTACATATCATCCAGTTACATTACATTGGAGACACAAACGAGATATCAGGCCTAAATTAAGCACAATCACACATTACTGTTAGCTCCATTGAGTCAATACTCAAACAATAACTTAAAGAGACCCTAAAAATTTATTAACACTCTTTAAAGCTCTTTCCAAGAACAGTCCTCTATATTCTAATGGGCAGACTCATCACATGATGTCAGCTAACCCTTTCAGGTCCTAACTGTCTTATAAAACAGCTAACAACTCTGAGGTTGGACTTTTAGTTCCTCAAGAGCAATCTACCTTTCAATCTACCAACAGCAATTCATTACATTAGTGTGGGACAACTATTCTTATCCTGGGTGTGGTCCCTACAGTTTTATTTTAGCTGGTACACAGAGTTCCTGATGAAGGGCTTATGCCCAAAATGTCAATTCTCCTGTTCCTTGGATGCTGCCTGACCTGCTGTGCTTTTCCAGCACTACACTCTCGACACAGGGACCATGGCCTGTATAATTCAGCCAGTCAGTGTGATTTATATTGATAAACTAAATCAGTAAGCACAGCTGGCAAACTAATTGCCAAAAAGAATGTTATAAATATTTAGTTAAAAATCACCAGGTGGTTGAGAGCAGCGCTCCAAAAGCTAGTGCTTCCAATTAAACCTGTTGGACTATAACCTGGTGTCGTGAGAGTTTTAATTTTGTATACCCCAGCCCAACACTGGCATCTCCAAATCATAAATATTTAGTGTACTTTTTAATGCCACTAAACACAGAAAGGAAGTCTTGCAACATCATCCTACTGACATGAAACATTTGACAGCCTTTTGTAAGTGATTGTAAAATGGTTTTCCATGTCTAAATAGATGTTGAGAGAAAAAAAACTCCTTAGTGTCATATGGTGTGATATTCTTCTTTCTGAAGTTCTCTCTACCATTATGTAAAAATGCTTCACTAAAAACAAAAGAAACATATTGACATTCATTGGGTTTCTTTAAATATTTAAAAGTGCTTCACTTCAATTAACTGAAGACATTGAAGTTTATTTATGTGTGGATGTAAAATGACCAGAAATCTTATTATTTTTTAACCTTTTGTGCCTTTTACCTTTTAAACAATCGTTCCATTTATTACTAGAACAATTGTTTTTTAAATTGCTGAAGAGAACTAATACTATGCAAAAGAACACAATAAATAATGCATTTGGAAAACAAATGCTGTCAGTGCTCTTTGTTTCCCAAACTACTTTAGTCCATTAGCGATCTTTTAATTTTTGAAGCAATTATCCAGATAAGTCATTGTTTTTTTTTACCCACATTTGAAAGTAACAATTTCAAATAAAAAGCTGACCTGAATAATTTCCATTGATATTCTCCCATGCCCCCATTTTAACAAGAGATCAGCAGAAATCCTGGAGGTAAGCCTGAAACAACCACTTTTAATAGTTACAGTTTTAGTTATCTCATTGCTTCCTGGCAGAAATAACACTTTACCCAACTCTGGTTATTGGAAAAGTAATCTGACATTGGGGTGGCAGCAAGAAGGTCAAGGAAAGTGCTAGAGATGCTGTTGGGTAATATGGCAATCTGTGTGGAAGTGATGGCTGGAGGTAGATGAGGAAGGGGGGATTCTCAAAGGTAGTTCCTTCATCAATTCTGAGCTGATAGTAGAAGGGTGGAGGTATAGATGAAGGTGTTTTAGCTATCATTATACATGTAAGAGTGAAACTGAGGGAGGGCAGTCCCATCATGTTAAACAATAACATCACGGTGTTGATGGAGAATAGTGCCATTCACCGTATCAAAGAGAAATATTTTGCAAAGGAATACCACACAAACTTTTAAAAACTTGAAAAAGGAATCTGAGATATGCAGGCACATTTCTGATTGGAACAGCTTACCGTGCCAACTCACAAAAGCATGCACCCACTGAACATCAGAGTCAAAGTGAATTGAATTAGGTTTATGACCACATTACTCCAATGAGTACAGTGAAAAGTTTACAAATTGCCACTTATGACATCATCATAGGTGTAGGTTCTTCAGTACAAATTCTTAGGGAAAATGAGTAGAAAAATAAAGAAATAAAAAGTCTAGCATTACAGATTGTAGGAATAAATTAGAAAACAGAGAAATAAGAAGATCAGAACGTCGGTCCTTCTAACTGAGTCCATGCTGTCCTCCAGTCCACACCAGGCCTTGACTCCAAGCCACGCTGGCTTCAACTCGAGGCTCTTAAGGCTGGGAGACTGCTCCAAAGTTACCTCGAGGCTGGAAGTTCACACAGAAGTCACGTTGGGCCAAGAGATGGCAATGTGCTAGGCAGAGACTGCCACGGAGAAAATGAGGACTGCAGATGCTGTTGATCAGAGTCGAAGACTGTGGTGCTGGAAAAGCACAGCAGGTTAGGCAGCATCTAAGGAGCAGGAGACTCGACGTTTTGAGCATAAGGTCTTCATCAGGAATGAGGCTTGTGGCCATGCCATGCCAGTGTTGGAGATGACCCCACTGGGCTGAGAGACCGCCATGCCTGGCTCGGAGGATACCTCGCTGGGTTGTGTGAGGCCAAGAGTCCGAGTCCCTGCTGAGGCCAGGGTAGATTATAACAGCAGTCATTGTGCAATGCTGATCTGATGTTGCAACTGAAAATGTGTTGCTGGAAAAGCGCAGCAGGTCAGGCAGCATCGAAGGAGCAGGAGAATCGACGTTTTGGGCATGAGCCCTTTCTTCGGGCTCATACCCAAAACATCGATTCTCCTGTTCCTTGGATGCTACCTGGTCTGTGCTTTTCCAGCAACACATTTTCAGCTCTGATCTCCAGCATCTGCAGTCCTCACTTTCTCCTGATCTGATATTGCACTAAAGCTTATCTTGACTTAATCTTGTGCATTTTAACAGGCATTAAATAAAATGAAGGACTTCCAGCACTATTTAAAATGATCATGAATAACAGTTAATTGCTAGACTGTTATTTTTGTTTGAATAGTCTGCGGGGAATGTCTGGCTGATGCTGAATTACGTTTAGCATAATTAAAATCTTTGTTGAAGTAAGTTGCTTGTTGAGATGGGTAGCCTGGTAGGGCTTTCACTGGCATTTAAACATGAAGAGAGATTACATGAGTCAATACAACCTGCTCCAAGTGTGAGGAAGAAGAGGTGGAAGGGGAATGCTCTCAACAAGTGGAAGTATCTACTAAGGGTCATGCAGAAGCAATTCTCTAACTGTAACTTCAGCAAGAAGTAACACGTGAACTGTCCTTATTCAACAAAAGAGATGGTGAGTAAAGTGTGTAACTGCAACTATAGCCTCAAAATAGGGCAGGTACTACATAGCTTGTGACTGCCAAGGTTACTGTGACCCTCCAATTAAGCATCTGGCTCCTTTCAGGTTGTTGATATGAATATTTGCAATATCTTGCAGTTAGGAATATACTATTCCATAAGGGAGGCCAGGAAGGTTCTTTTTATGCAGCTTTTCCTAATTTTCTTGTACCAAAGAGGATTGTAGTTTTCCCTTGGTTCAGGGTGCCTTTGTATGTACACATATAGCCATACACTCACCATGTGAACTCGCACACTTATTGAATGGAAGGCGTTTTCATTCCCTTATCCTGTAGTTACTGCTGTGGTTCTGTTCGCCGAGCTGGGAATTTGTGTTGCAGACGTTTCGTCCCCTGTCTAGGTGACATCCTCAGTGCTTGGGACCCTCCTGTGAAGCACTTCTGTGATGTTTCCTCTGGCATTTATAGTGGTTTGTCTCTGCCGCTTCCGGTTGTCAGTTCCAGCTGTCCGCTGCAGTGGCCGGTATATTGGGTCCAGGTCGATGTGTTTATTAATAGAATCTGTGGATAAGTGCCATGCCTCTAGGAATTCCCTGGCTGTTCTCTGTTTGGCTTGTCCTATAATAGTAGTGTTGTCCCTGTCGAACTCATGTTGCTTGTCATCCGCATGTGTGGCTACTAAGGATAGCTGGTCGTGTCGTTTCATGGCTAGTTGGTGTTCATGGATACAGATCGTTAGCTGTCTTCCTGTTTGTCCTAGGTAGTGTTTTGTGCAGTCCTTGCAGGGGATTTTGTACACTACATTGGTTTTGCTCATGTTGGGTATCAGGTCCTTTGTCCTGGTGAGTTGTTGTCTGAGAGTTGCTGTTGGTTTGTGTGCTGTTATGAGTCCTAGTGGTCGTAGTAGTCTGGCTGTCAGTTCAGAAATGTACCAGCCACTGCAGTGGACAGCTGGAACTGACAACCAGAAGCGGCAGGTACAAACCACTATAAATGCCGGAGGAAACATCACAGAAGCGCTTCACAGGAGGCTCCCAAGCACTGAGGATGTCACCTAGAGAGGGGACGAAATGTCTGCAACACAAATTCCCAGCTCGGCAAACAGAACCACAACAACGAGCACCCAAGCTACAAATCTTCTCAAACTTTGAACACCTGTAGTTACTGTGGAACCACAGACAAGTTCTTCGAGCCACCAAGACTGGACTCATCACGACAAGTCGAAGACCAGCTATTCAGCCAACTCTGGTTTGAATCCACTCATACATGTGCAAAGCTGCATGAGAGCCAAACTGTTGCAAGGAACTTTAGGACACACCTCAGTATCTTAAAACAATGCTTCTACTGACAGCTACGGCATGAACACTGGTGGAGTGGCAGATCTGGGATCAGGAATGCTATCATCCTGAGAGAGAACAGGAGATTATGGAGTTACTGCCAATCACCCAGGGCAATGCCTCAACAATCCTGCTGATCTGTTAGAGAGCAGATTAATGGATGCTGTGAACAGCAGCATTCACAGCCATGATGGCAGTCGATTGATCTTCCATTGTAGTATTCAGAGCTTTATTGGAAGCTGCTTGGAGTTCAATGGAAGTTGTGGCATTAACCTTGAGACACCATATCATAGGGAATTCCACAGTTCTGCTTCTAGAAGTGACACCCATTCCATATTGGAAAGCAAAGCCCTGTGCCATATTTATGCTGGACTTCTCCATGCCCTTTGACTTTGATGCAGGCTTTCCAATAGTTCTTCCAGTGCACTGAGCTGAAGAACTGATCTGATTCTTCTGCTGAATAGCTCATGCATGACCTTGCCCTCCAGCAAGGTGGCATCTGTACCATTCTTTCCCAACCCCCTGTCTCCTGAGCAATTGTGTAAAATGTCTCACAGACATTTCTTCTATCCCAATATCTAAATTATCTGCTGATTCAGTGTCTGAGACAGTCATTGAAAGTTTTACATTAAAAAAAATATTCATGGGATGTGGCTGAGCCAGCTATTATTGCCTGTCCCTAGTTGCCCTTCAGAAGGTGGTGGTGAGCTGCCTTCTTGAATCACCACTGTACATGTTCTGTAGGTTGATCCACAATAATGTTGTGGAGGGAGTTTCAGGATTTTGGCCTGACAACACTGAAGGAATAGTGATGTATTTCTAAGTCAGGATGGTGAGCATCTTGGAGGAGAACTTGCAGTTGGTGGCTTTTCTATGTATCTGCTGCCTTTGTCCTTCCAGAAGTAGTGGCTGTAGGTTCCCAAAGTGCTGTCTAAGGAACCTTGGCAAATTTCTGCAGTGCATCTTGTAGATGGTACATACTGTTATTACTGAACATCAGTGGTGGAGGGAATGGATGCTTGTGGATTGGAGCTAATCAAATGTGCTGCTTTGTCCTGGATGGTGCCAAACATCTTGAATGTTGCTGAGCTGCACTTATCCATTGAGTGTCAGTGTGTCCTCTACTGTCCTCTATCTCCACCTTCTCAAAGGGACATTTTCTAAATATTTGTTACTGGAAATGTAAAAGTAACACTAGTAGAAGGGTGAGGGCAGAGGAGGAACTAGGAAATTACAATCTGAAGCTTCTTAGCTAGAAGATATTGAATGAAGAAGGGGGACTGGTATGTGAACAAGAGCTTAATTGTGTAGATCACTTCAACAACGATCCCTCCAGCCCTGCCAGTCATCAAGATCTTAGTGATCTTCCTTCCCATGGTCAGTAGTCTCTCCTCCATGTTTGTTGCAATTTGCAATGCACTTATTTTCTTCCAGTTCTACCTTGCTGCCTGCTGTTGTGTGACGCCTCCTCCTGTAAGAGAGGGAAGTGTGTGACTGAGTGCGAATCAGTATGCTTGAGTGGCTGACATGGTTGGATGGCAGCTGGTCTTTGTTAGTTTCATAACAGCAATAAGTGTGTGAGGTTGAGGTGAGGTGTATGAATCTTGGAGTAGCGCAGTGATTAATAGAGATTGTGTGAGGGGAGTGTAGAGAGGATTGAACAATGGCTGCTTGTGAAATTGTTAGGGAGTGCCAGTGAAAGATGCACTCAATCACTTTGACAATTCATATAATGCTGTTATATTTTTATCTGGACAGAATTTAGCTTGTGTGAAGGAGTTATCTCCCGTTGGTTGTAAAACCAGTTGAGTTCCACATTGTCTTGAGTCTACCAGTGAGAAGCAATGTTAGTGCAATCAAACACTTACCTGGCTAATATCAGACCTCCCATGTCATCAAGGCCACAGTGGGGTAGAGCTCCCACCTCTAAGATTAGTTGGTCAATCAGAAGCAGCAACATCAGGAGTACCTTCAATACCTTTAAACGAATGCTTTCTAAACACTTGCCTGTTGTGACAGAGCAGGATGGATGAGTGAGCAAATCTTGTGACAGTGATTGTGGGAGGAATACATTTTAGAACTGGGTGCTTGTTAAAGAGGAAGCATAACTGCTAGACCCCAGTGACTAGTATTGCTACAGAGTTGGCAACGGAAATATCTCAGCTCATGTTCCTATTGGAGTGTCACCACCTCCTTTTTGGGAAACCCTTTATCAGGGAACATCACCGGGTCTCTGGAGACAGGTTGCCAGGGCAGAACATGGGAGTGGTGGTCAGTGGACCCCATCCATCTCCCATTGCCAGGCTGCTCAATAGTGCAAGCTGCCAGATAACAAAGAACATCTCTATCATCCTCAGAAGGTTTCCTGGCCAGCTGCTGGAAGTTTTAGGATTCCAGATGGCATCCTGTTAAATCACTGCAATCACCACTGAAGCCCACTGTGCTCAGATAATTGACTTTATGTGGTGCATGAGTGAGCAGTATTGAAATCCTACTGGCTAAGATTCCTCTATAAGGCCCTTCCCTTCTTATCCCAGCACTAGATGCAGAAGTTTCCTTGCTGCAGGCGTCAGGCATGGGTACACATGACAGATCCTGCTGCCTCCACCTCTGAACCCTGGCACTCATGCCTACTCCAGGCAGGCTGCATTAAGTTCCATCAATGTTTAATTATTCAATTGGCTTAACATTTACACAGGGTAAAAACAATGACTGCAGATGCTGAAAACCAGATTCTGGATTCGAGTGGTGCTGGAAAAGCACAGCAGTTCAGACAGCATCAAAGGAGCAGGAAAATCAATGGTTCGGGCAAAACGCCTTCATCAGGAATACAGCTTCCCGCCTTCCACAAAGACCGTTCCCTCCGTGACTACCTGGTCAGGTCCACACCCCCCAAAAACTCACCCTCCCATCCTGGCACCTTCCCTGCCACTGCAGGAATTGCAAAACCTGAATTCACACCTCCTCCCTCACCACCATCCAAGGCCCTAAAGGAGCCATCAAAGTTTTAACAGTTACACACCATATTCATTCTCTTATTGCAAAGCTGGTTTAGGTCATTTGCTCATTAGTACATACACCTTTAAAAGATATTGCATAGCAAGTATATTTTTCATTTATCACAATTTTTAGAGGTACAAGCCAGTCTTCCATTATTTTCATGTTTTCCATTCCACATTTTATCAGAGAATTCTGTCATTGTGAATGTGTGGAAAGTTGGGGATATTAAGGCCTCAGGTGGTAATTTTTCTTTGGATTAATTGAACATCAAGCATGGCAAATGACTGATTGCAGCTAATTCGAGGTTGGTCAGAGGAAGGGAAAAATAAGCAGCAGCAATCTCTCTCTCCCCGAGCCAGGACTGTATGATTGAGCCTGGTGTGATGTCACAATGAATGTGCATTGCTGTGTAGTTTTCGTCTGGAATCCATGCCAACAGGGACTGTCGCTCTGACTTGTGAGGATATTTTTAGCAAGGTACTCAGCTGCTACAAATCCAATCCATAAGTGATAGCACATTTAACAAAGAGGATGTGGCTTTCAGAGAAATAGTTTCCATGGTGACCACCAATTCCCACTCCCACCATCACCCCCCCCCCACCCTACTCCCATCACAACCCTCACCTTTCCTTGTCTGACCCCAACCTCGATTTGTCAGAAATTCCCTCAACACGATCAGTAGAATTGAGGGAAAGGATATTTAGCTATTATTGATAATCTGTTCTACTTATCTCCATGTGATATACTTAGTTGAAGATTTTTAATGTTCTCATCGAAACAGTGAGATGTTATTTAAAAGCCACATTACGGAAAACAGCTGATGAAAAATCTGTGTCGGTAGAAGCTAAAAACAAATTCTATTCTTTAAAGTGCATAATACAAATACATAACAATAATCCCTCCAGGCTGTAGTTCAGAATGCATAGGACCAAGTCTTTTCTGGATTTAAAGACATAATACCACAATGATAAAACATCAGAATACAGCAAATATAGTTTGTTTTCTTATCAAAAAGAGTGTAATCTTTCATATTTCTGTACCCAAAATATTGTATCAAAATGATGCTTAAGTTCAGTCAAACAAATTCCAGAGAGCTGGTGTTTCTGAAGAGGAGATTTTCAGAATTCACAGATTACAGTGTATGAATGCAGAGCAATCTAATGAGGAAGATTAACCTGAAATGTTAAATGCGCTTCTCTTCTCAGATGTTGCCAGATTTGTTGAATATTTCCAGAACTTCCTATTTTAATTTCAGATTTTCATTGTATTTTACTCTAGCTCTAAATGGGCCAGGAATAATGATCCAGAGACAGGAGATCAAAGCTACAAGGATAACTGTGAAATTTACATTTAGCTAACAAAACAAATCAGAAACAAATTGTTATTATTGGTTATGGTGAGCACGGCACTACTTGATCATTATAAAACCCTTTTTATTTACTAATCTCCAATTTGTCATACTTAAGCAAGCCTCACTAGCCTTCTTTTCTTCTTAGGAAGTCCATTGGAATTTTGATTGACTGGCTTCTACTCCAGTTTGATAGGTTCTGAAATGGCTGATCTGTCCAATGTATGATAGGCAGACATTCCCACATATGGCAAAAGTGAGGACTGCAAATGCTGGAGATTAGAGTCAAGATTAGAGTGGTGCAGGAAAATCAACACTTCAGGCAAAAGCCCTCAGTTCTTGGGTTGTTAGATTTTGAGATTTGGGTGCTTCCATGGAGCATGTTCAGAGGAGGTTCATGAGAATGATCCCGAGAATGAATAGCTTAACATATGAGGAAAGTTGAGAACTCTCGGTCTATACTCAATGAAGTTTAGAAGGATGAGGGAGGATCTAATTGAAACTTACAGAATACTGAATGGCCTGGACAGAGGTGATGTTGGGAAGATGTTTCCATTTGTAGGAGAGACTAGGACCCGACGGTGTACCCTTAGAGTAAAGTGAAGACCTTTTAGAATGGAGAGAAGAAGAAACTTCTTCAGCCAGAGAGTGGTGAATCGATGGAATTCACTGCCACAGAACGCTGTGGAGGCTGGGTTATTGAGTATATTTAAGGAGATACAGGGGAACCTCGATTATGCGGCATTCGATTATCCAAATTTTGGATTATCCGGCAAGATTGCAAGATCCTGATGCTTGGCTAAACTATGTTATTCAACATTCGATTAGCCGGCATCCGATTAACCAAACAAAATACGCCCCACCTGTGTCCTTTAGATAATTGAGGATAATTGATCATTTGTAGGTAGTTTCTTGATTGTCAAGGGGATCAAGGGTTGTGGGAACAAAGCAGGAGAATGGGGTTGAGAAGCCTATCAGCCATGATTGAGTGGCAGAGGAGACTCGATGGGCTGAATGGCCTAATTTCTGCTCCTGTATCTTATGGTCTTAAAACTCCCACCACCTAGAAGGACAAGGGCAATAGATACATAGAAAAATACAACCTGCAAGTTACTCCCCAAGCCACTCACCACCCTTGGAAATAGATTGCAGTTCCTTCACTTTTGCTGGGTCAAAAGGGCATTGTGAGTCTATCTACAGGACATAGACTGCAGCAGTTCAAAGTGGCAGCTCAAGGGAAACAGGAGATGGGTAACATATCCTGGCCCAGTCAGCAATATACCTCGTCCATGAATGCATTTTTTTAAAGGCAACCTCATGACAAAGTTCTATGGATGGCAGTTGAAATATTGCAGGCCTGAAGGATTCTCTCTCAGTGATCTAAAGACAACAGAGAATGGAAATTCCTGGCTGTTTCAGATGAAATCTAGCTTCTATAGTGAAGAAGTATAATCTTTCAGGCAAAGCAAATAAGCTCCTTATCTGCACCTAAGATGAATTTGTTGGCAAGTTCCTCCCATCTATTGAGTGAGAGATCGATTCCCTCTAATCTTCATACCTCAGACAGGTTTGCTTTCCAATCCTTGTAGATTAATAAAGTATCTGCTCTCATTCCAGCCAGCTTCATTCATAAGATGACAGCACTGATGTATTCTATTGTCCCCACAATATATTAGAGGCAATGTAATTGGCACACAATGGGCGAATGTTTAATAGTCCCTCACCATTCCAGTACAATCATATGCCTGAATGACTTTATTTAAAATTCCATCCTCATCGGGCTGGCAAGTCTAGCAGCTATTGTCATTTTAAATCTTTTTCTTTGAAATGGTGAGAGGTACTCAATTAGCACCAGGGAAATCCATTTACATGTTAAGTAGCTTCCCAGGGACATGTTGTCATATCAATCCCTGTCTGTCTAGAAACTGTATAATAAGTCACCTGACTCCCCTGGAGTACATTTTGTGTAGGGACAGTGCCCATGTTCGAAATTGTTATCTTAAAAGTAGTGGCCATCTCCCAAAAAGCTTTAATTTTCATACAACATGTCTGTAACAGAAAGGATTTGGAGGTGCTGGTGTTGGACTGGGGTGAACAAAGTTAAAAATCAACTGGCAGAAAGTGAGGACTGCAGATGCTGGAGATCAGAGCTGACAAATGTGTTGCTGGAAAAGCGCAGCAGGTCAGGCAGCATCAAAGGAGCAGGAGAATCGACATTTCGGGCATAAGCCCTTCTTCAGGAATGAATTCAGAATTCCTGAAGAAGGGCTTATGCCCGAAACGTCGATTCGCCTGCTCCTTTGATGCTGCCTGACCTGCTGCGCTTTTCCAACAACACATTTTTCAGCTTAAAGTTAAAAATCACACAACACTAGCTTTTGGAGCGCTGCTCCTTCATCAGATGATTCTGAACGGCACTCTGAAAGCTAGTGCTTCCAAATAAACCTGTTGGACTATAACCTGGTGTTGTGTGATTTTTAACTTTGTAACAGTAAGAACAACCTGTGATAATCCTGGTGAAGTCTAAGACTCTAAGTCTTTTCTCTATTGTTGTGGGTCTGGTGTCACATGTAGTCCAGACCAGGTAAGGATGGCAGTTTCATTCCATAAAGGGCATTAGTGAACCAGATAGCTTCTACTGACAATTGACAATGGTTACATGGTCATCACTTGACTCTTAATTCCACACTTTCTTTTAAACTGAATTCAAATTCTACCAACCATCATTGTGGGACTCAAACGTGGGTCCCCTGAACATTATCTCTGGCCTGCTAAAGTAAAGACCCAGGTAATGCTACTAGGCATCACCTCCCATCCAATTGTATGCAAATACAATCTGTAGTTCAGGGCATAATTTTCATTCTGCAGTTACTATCAAGACAGAAGATCTGTCCTAGTGCACAAGAGAACATAGGAGAGAATGCCAGAACAAACATCAAACAGAACTGAAACAGAAATGTCATAAGGCACAATCACTGGAAGCAACACATGATCAAAGGACCAAATAGATCAGACCTAAACTCTGCAGTGTTGCCACATTCAGATTTAAACGATGGACAACAACTAAACAAATAAGACGAGGAGGAGCCTCCTTGAATATCCTCATTCTTAATGATGATGGAGCCCAACATGTCTGTACAAAAAAGACAAAGTATTTGTAACCACCTTCAGACAAGTGGCTCCACCTGAGGAACACACCAATATAGATGTTGATCTTCAGATGAATTAACTCACTGCACAAGACGTAGAAAAGTTTTAGCATACCAAAAAAAAGGCTATGGGCCTCAACAATGTTGCAGCCATGGTGTTGACAACTTGTGTTCTAGAGTTTAGATCAGAGTGGTGCTGGAAAAGCACAGCATCTGAGGAGAAGGAAAATTGACATTTTGGGGAAAAGCCCTTCATCAGGAATAGAGGCAGGAAGCCTCCAGGATGGAGAGATAAACGGGGTTGGCTGGGGGGGGGGGCGGGTAGGGGAGAAGGTAGCAAAGAGTACAATAGGTGAATGGGGGTGGGGATGGAGGGGATAGGTCAGAGAGGAGGGTGGAGCGGATAGGTGGAAAGGGAGGTTGGCAGGTAGGACAGGTCATGAGGACATTGCTGGGTTCCGGGCAGTAGGACCCAAAGTTGTGATTCTGACCCAAGCACCAGTTGAGACCCTTGATTGGTCAAATAATGAATGTTTGAGGGCATTGTTTCTGGTCAAACTGTGGATCACTTGAACTGTGCCAGTGATTTGTTATCTCAGAAGCATGGGGTGGGGGGGAGTCAACTGTACTCTAATGTTGGGTACCCAGTGCCCCCAATAAATCTGACTACTGCTCCTGTGTCTGTATGTGCAGACAATGACATTGCTAATTGCTGATAGCATGAGGGCCCTCTCCTGCTTGGGGCTGAGCAATTACCTTGACTCCAGCAATTCCCCAAGGGACTAGTCTGATTCTTCCTTGACAATCTGTGGAGACATAATCGTGAAGTGCTCACCAGTCGGTGCTGCTGACACTAAGCTAGATGACACTAAGCTAGGTAACATACCAGTGGAGGTGCTAATATCTGAGCTGGTGGAGGGTACAGGAGACAGGCCTTCCAGTGCTTCCTCTAAGCTATCCATTCTCTGTCCCTCAGAGGTGGAGGACAGCCTGTGTTGTGGGGCAGACATTTTGATAGTGGTCACCACCATGAGCATCCTGCTAGAGTCTGCAGGAGACAAATGAGGGAAAGCTTTTCTAACCAAAGTTTAGCAATGATGGCATATTGACATTAAATTCACAATAGAGTTGTGGGAAAGTACAGCAACAGTGGAGAGTGCACTTCACTTGGTTGCTGGGACATGGAGGTTTCCACATCCCTATAGGAATGTCCTGGTCTCCAGCTGCCAGGGCCAAGATCATCTCATGGAAGATGATAAGATGAATATCTGACACTCCTCAATTCATCTTGGCTCTTTGAGCGTTGATCTTCTCCCTGAACTGCAGGCACCATTCCTTCAAATTACACCTGCTGTCATGCTGATCTCTCAGATAGACATTCACGTCAGCAGCTTCCGGAAGCAGAAGCTATGAAGAAACTGGAGGAAGCTGTGAGGCAATGAGGAAAGGCAAATTCAAGGGAATGTTCATTGCAGAGTGTTGATTCACCGAACCATGGGCATTGCATTGACCCAAGTAGCAACCTCTGATCAAAGTCTGGTAATGTAGCCTCTTCTGGGTCCTGAAGGAAGAGGATACCCCTTCTCTGCACCACTCCATTCACAAGGATTTCCAGATGGCTCCCCGAAGGGTACCAATGTCTCCTCGTCTGCCATGTCTGGGGCAAACTTGTTTATCCATGTAGAGCAGCTCAGGACTGAAAGTGCTTAACCGAGTATGCAATGTCCTTCTAAATATGGCACTGGTACCAAGGATGCTGGTAAATCTAGGGATATCCAAGCAGTGGTGAGTACCTCCAACAACAGCAAGTATAAGAATCTGGTCAGCCTCAGATGAGAAGAGTGCCATAGGAGCATGGGGTATTAAATGTGATGAGTTTGGGTGATCATACAAGAAAACAAGCTAGACCTCATACAGGGAAAGTTTCCAAGAAACTCTATGAAAATAATCAAAATACATGGCAGCATGGCAGCACGGTGTCTCAGTGGTTAGCACTACTGCCTCACAGTGCCAGGGACCCGGGTTCAATTCCCGCCTCAGACAACTGTCTGTGTGGAGTTTGCACATTCTCCCCGTGTCTGTGTGGGTTTCCTCCAGGTGCTACGGTTTCCTCCCGCAGTCCAAAGATATGCAAGTCAGATGAGTTGGCCATGCTAAATTGCCCAGAGTGTTAGGTGTATTAGTCAGGGGTGAATGTAGGGGAATGGGTCTGGGTGGGTTGCTCTTTGGAGGGTTGGTGTGGACTTGTTGGGCTGAAGGGCCTGATTCCACACTATATGTAACCTAATCTAATCATGAAGTTTTAAGTCCCGATTTCTGGCTTTGAATTTCAGAGTGAAGTTAAAATAAAGTTATGGTTCTCCATAAATTTAATTCTGGAAGGCAGGTACAATGAAAACGTAACCACAGTTTACCAGATTTCAAATGGAAGACCATGGAGCAATCATTTATCCCTTTCACTAGCAGATATTTCTGCTCCTATTTTTCAGGCTCAAACAAAGCTGTATTTATACAGCGTCATTCACAATCATACCATTTTGCAAAACTCTTTATAGCCAATGAAATGTGATGGAAGTATAGTCACAATTGTAATGTGGGAAACAAAAACATTACAGCATCCGCAGCTCTTTTGGTTTGTATCCTGTCATTCAGGATATGCGGTAACTAGTTTTGTGTGCACCAAGTTCCCGCAAACAGCAACTTGATAATAATCTATTTTTAAGATGTTGATGGAGGGATGAATATTGAGAACTGAACACTGGAGTTAAGACTCCTGTTCTTATTTTTAATTGGTACCATGGGATCTTACATCCACCAGATAAGTTGAGACCCACCTCAACCCAATATCTTATTGAAAAATTGCATATCCCAACAGTGAAGTACTGAAGTGTCGGGTTGCATTTCTGTGCTGCAAAATCCAATGTATTTACATCCACAAATTTCCCAAAGTCTACCACCTGTGAAATAACATTTCTAACCTAGCATGTAGGATCCAAAAGATACAGAGTTCTGTAGATTATGTTTTGTTTAAAGTATGACAGTCTTAAAAGAAAACAAAATAGCAAAAGGAAAATAAATTCTGTGAATACTGGAACACAAAAAAAAATTGCTATGTTTGACATTTCTGTGCATGTTTTTGCATCTCGTATCACGGAGTCTTTCTCACTTTCAGTTTAAATGTCACATATGTCCTCATCACAAAACATGACACCCAGTAATTCCTGTTGGCAGCACCTCAACAGTAGTAGAACACTTTATTAGGGGACTATATCACATGACAGATTTTCCAAATTGAGATCTATTTTGAAATGCTTTATTATGCTGCACCTTCAAATACATTTTATTGGTTTAATTAATGAGCTGTTGGCCTGTGATTCATTCAATTTCACACTAAATGTACATGACATTTTTTTAAAAATGGGCAGTCCTTTTGCACAATGTATAAAAGTTTGAAAGAACACTAAGGGATAATAATGACTGGGACACCAGAGAATTGCTTATATGCATAGAAATAAATGAAGGAGTTGCATTTATAGTGAGTCACTGTCTATGTCAGAATATCTCAAAAGCTCTCCAGGTCACAATTGTAAAGTAGGAAAGAAATTCAACTACATTAGATATAGCAAGACCCTGTAACTGACAATGATATAGAAACAGAGCTGATAGGAGCAGGAATAGGCCATTTGGCCTTCTTTGCTGGCTCCACCATTCATTATGATCATGACCCATCAAACAACTCAATAGCCTGTTCTTGCTTTTCCCCCCATATCCATTGATTCTTATTGCCCTACAAGCTATAATCAACTGCTTTTTGAAGTCATACAATGTTTTATCCTCAACTGAAGTAAATAAATTTCTCCTTATCTCAAATCTAAATGGTTTACCACACACCCTTAGATTGATACTATGATATGACACCAGATATTCTGTTTTATAGTGTCAGTTGAGGAATAACCAAGAAAAGGTCAAGAAAAAACTTTTGTTCAAGTTCAAATAAATGTTTATCATTCACCTCAAAAGTCCTAGGTTTAATATGTTATCCAAAGCACAGCAGTTTGATTAGCATTCTCTCAACAATGCATTGAAACATCAGCCCAGATTAAGCACTCATATCTGGAGTGAAACATGAACCAATTGCCTTCTGGCACTGAGGCAACTATAGATAGAATTGAAAAGTAGAAAACCTTGCTAAACCCATACTGAGCTTGGGTTGATCACATTTAGAAGACTGCATGAATTTTTGGACATCAGATTATAAAAAAAAGGAGATATAAAAGCACTGGAGAGGGTATTGCAAAGAAGGATAATACCGCTAATGCATAGATTTACATATCAGGAAACGATTGACTAATTATATCTCTTTTTTTTTTAATTAATAAAGCTGAGAGTTATGCATTTTGATGGGATCAATATGAAAAGTGTGTTCCTGTGGGTGGGGAAATAACATAACTAGATGCCATCAATATGAGATGGTCACCAAGAAATCCAAAACAAAAGAGAGAAGTGTTAGAATAACCGAGGAGACAAAATAACTATTAAAAAGATACTTGAACTTGAACAGTGATGAAGTTTTAAAAATTAGGTTACAATATTTCTGGTTTTTATTATTTTTACTGTAACAAACAAAGTAAACAAAGAAAATGACAGATGACCACAAATTGCACATATAGATTGCAACATACTCTCTACAGGATTGCA
The DNA here is from genome assembly GCF_047496795.1 of Chiloscyllium punctatum. NCBI lineage: Eukaryota > Metazoa > Chordata > Chondrichthyes > Orectolobiformes > Hemiscylliidae > Chiloscyllium > Chiloscyllium punctatum. The sequence goes on from NC_092739.1 coordinate 53,901,862, forward strand.
ATCTTTACAGAAGCCAATCCACCATCACTCCCAGTTTCCAATGGATTCACACCTCATCAATTTGCTGAGTCAAAATAGAAAGGTGCTTCCCTCAGTTTTCCAAAAATCCCAGTGGTAAATAACAGCATTAAGGTCTACTCTGGTGATTTCTCTTCCTGGCATTACCAGGGAAAATCTTCCACTGTCTGCAGCTTGTCATAGAATACATCTCTCCAAAAGGCTGTACATTCAGCCTGGCACCTCATGGAGGACTTGCAACTGTTCCTTTCTGCTAACGACACCGATTGCAGCCTCTTGATTTAGTAAGACATCTTTCTTTCTGTCCAAAAACTTGGAGACAGTAGCTTATTGCATCTAGCTCCCTGCAAGTCTCAACCTGGCCGCTCTGTCCTCATGGGAACCAAACCACGCAGGCTTGTTTCCTGATAAGAGCTTATGCTCAAAACGTCGACTCTCCTACTCCTCGGATACTGCCTGACTGGCTGTGCTTTTCCACACCACACTCTTCCACTCAGGCTTGTTGCAAGGAGAATTCAAAACAGATTCCTCCAAAATTAGTTTGAATTAGAGACAGTCGCAAAACATGTATACCTTATAAAATCTTACATTCATAAAAGAAGAAACTTTACAAAAGAGATGAAAGCATAGAACGTATGACTAGAATAAATAGTACAGGTACATTTAAGAAAAAACAAGAAAAGTATATGTGAGAGAAAGGAATAGACGTTTACAATTGTGCATTTAGATCAGGGCAGATAAAAGGAGGTTGAAGTGAAGAATGGATATTTTGAGATGAATGGGCTGATTCTGTGCCATATACCTAATGTAAGCTTTTTAAATATGTAATTTTATTCTTGACATTTTTTAAAATTCAGTTTCAATTGCCTTGTTTACACAGCATTAATATATTTGAACAATTTGCCTGAGTTACCAAATCCAAGTGATTGAAATGGCTTTTATGAGGCAGCATATTGGCTATGACTTTTTTTTTTAACCCTTTTTCTCTTTCATTGTGACTATAGAAATCTTTTAGTGTGGGATTTTCAGAGTTTCAGGTGTGTTACAATGAGGGTATCATTTCTGAATGGGATGGCAGTAAAAATGAGAAAGTGAAAGCTCAATTCTTGGAACACCCTTGAATGATGCCCCAACAGATTTACTGGTGATTCAGAATAAATCAATCATTCAACATAATTATATTCACACATAGTTAACTCTATTTGGAAGAACACTAACATCATTAATACTACAATAAGTGATTTGGTTTAAAGACTTTAGAATGTATGCAGTGTGCAATATTATGAAGATTAACTAATTCTTTTAAAACTATAAATTATAAATCAGGCCATTGCCATGTGCAAATATTATCTAAAATGTAGATTAAGTGCTATCTTTAACGTTGCCCCAGTATATTCTTACCTCAGAGAAGCCAAATTGTTCAATCCGAGTTATATCTAATAAAAGGGAGACATGCACAATCCAAATCACATTAGTGTAATTATTAGGTTAAAAAGAAATAGCAGTTAGAAAATATGCACACAGCCTAAGGTTTGCCAGAGCCATTAACAATATGTGTTCCTTCTTTACTCAAAATTATTAATTAGTTTCATCATTAATCATGACACTCAAGTTCCAAATTTGTTAACTAATTATTATTTATGAGTTGTCATTCCAAATTACAGAGTGACGGGTTTTAAGTAATTACAAAGTGCTTGAGACGCTCTTTCTTGATTAAAATCATTCCCTTGAATAAACTTATTGGAGATGAAAATGAAAAATAAAATTGAGTGTAAAACAGACTGCTGATCTCACTAGCATTCATTTTGTACAACTCGAAATTAATTTCAATTCCATTGCTTTACTTTAATGTTCAATAATATCACAACTTGGGGCATTCCTAATGTTCCACCTGTCCAAAATGGCATATAGTCAACATAAGTTGCACTAGCTTAGGTTAATTTCAAATTTGTGTATGCAATCACTTTAACTAATCTCCTCTTTAACAAACTAAATAAGTAAAGATCCTAAGAATATACTTGTGTTTCCATGTACCCTGTACTGATTGCTGTCATTTGGATTTTATTTTCGTGATTTGTTTTGTTTGATTTGTGTTCTTTAAGTGTTAGTAAACTTGAGATGTACACCTTACACATATCTGAATAAGGCAAAAAAGTGAGGACTGCAGATGTTGGAAACCAGAGTTTAGATCAGCTTGCTGCTGGAAAAGCACAGCAAGTCAGGCAGCATCCGAGGAGCAGGAAAATCGATGTTTCGGCAAAAGCCTATTCTTGATTAAGGGCTTTTGCCTGAAACGTCGATTTTCCTGTTCCTTGGATGCTGCCTGACCTGCTGTGCTTTTCCAGCAGCAAGCTGATCTAAACACATATCTGAATAAGCCTTTTTATACTGCAAAAATATACTTTATTCATTTAAAAAGCCTTTATGTATGTACATAAAGTACTTCAACAATTGTGTTCAATGTTTGTAGAGGGGAAAAACAAACACATTGGAATTTGACATTCCTCAGAATTTTCCTGCAAATGAAGGCATTTCCAACCCATGCAAAACTATTTACATTCACTTTGAGACAGTGAGTGGGTCTGAAAATGGAACAGAACCTCATTGTACTTTGGCAGAAAAACCTAGACGGTGGTCTTTCACCACTACACTTGGGTAAGTTAAGCATGTCAAAATCTTGCCATTTCTATAATATTTACTCAAGTCCCAAGTCCTTTTACGTGCCTTTTGAACTGCTCCTTGGTATATCCACTCTGATATTTTAACTAGAACATGGAATATCTAAATGCCAAGTATCTCAGACAGTTCATTTCTTGTAGAGTTTGGAAAGGCTAGTACTGATTAGGGATAGTCAACATGGCTTTGTGCATGGGAAATCATGTCTCACTAATTTGATTGAATTTTTTGAAGAAGTAATAAAGAAGATTGACAAGGGCAGAGCGATAGACGTGATCTATATGGACTTCAGTAAGGCGTTCGACAAGGTTCCTCATGGTAGACTGGTTTGCAAGATTAGATCTCATGGAATACAGGGAGAATTAGCCATTTTGATACAGAACTGGCTCGAAGATAGAAAATAGAAGGTGGTGGTGGAGGGTTGCTTTTCAGACTGGAGGCCTGTGACCAGTGGTGTACCACAAGGATTGGTGCTGGGTCCACTAATTTTTGTCATTTAAATAAATGACTTAGATGTAAACGTGGGAGGTATAGTTAGTATGTTTGTAGATGACACCAAAATCGGAGGTGTAGTGGATAGCAAAAAAGGTTACCTCAGATTACAAGATCTTGATCAGATGGGCCAATGGGCTGAGGAGTGGCAGATGGAGTTTAATTTAGATAAATGTGAGGTTCTCCATTTTGGAAAAGCAAATCAGGGCAGGACTTATACAGTTAATGGTAAGGCCGTTGGGAGTGTTGCTGAACAAAGAGACCTTGGAGTGCAGGTTCATAGTTTCTTGAAAGTGGATTTGCAGGTAGAAAGGACAGTGAAGGAGGTGTTTGGTGTGCTTTCCTTTATTGGTCAGAGCATAGAGTATATGAGTTGGCAGGACATATTGCAGCTCTACATGACATTGATTGGACCACTTCTGGAATACTGTGTGCAATTCTGGTGTCCCTCCTTCAGGATGGATGTTGTGAAACTTAGTTAAAAATTACACAAAACCAAGTTATAGTCCAACAGGTTTATTTGGAAGCACGAGTTTTCGGAGCGCTGCTTTTTCATCTGGCAACTGTTGTGAAACTTGAAAGGGTACAGAAAATATTTACAAAGATTTTGCCAGGGTTGGAGGGTTTGAACTATAGGGAGAGGCTGAATAGGCTGTTTTCCCTGGTCCTTTGGAGGGTGATGGGTGCCCTTATGGAGATTTATAAAATCATGAGGGGCATGGATAGGGTAAATAGACAAGGTCTTTTCCCTGGGTTGGGTAGGGTGAGAGGGGAAAGATTTAAAAGGGACATAAGGGGCAAAGTGTTTACACAGAGGCTGATGCATGTATGGAATGAGCTGCCAGAAGAAGTGGTGAAGGCTAGTACAATTACAGCATTTAAAAGGCATCTAGTTGGGTATATGAATAGGAAGGGTTTGGAGGAATATGGGCCAAATGCTGGCAAATGGAACTAGATTAGGTTAGGATATCTGGTCAGCGTGGACGAGTTGGACTGAAGGGTCTGTTTCTGTACTGTACATCTCTGTGGTTCCATGACTACCTAATACAGGTAGAGGCAATTCTTGTGAATGAGCTGCTGCATAATTGCCAACATTGCAAAGCTATTGAACAGCTTTTAAATCAAGAACTGATTGCTCGAGATCAGTCTCAGTTATAAATGTATGACATGTAAGAACAAGTAATCAAATCAACTTTATCACTTACGTTATTAAATGTAAAAAAAAATGTAAATACAAGCTCATTAACTATGAACAAACAAAATTCCTAATATATTTCCACGTTTTTTCTATTTTTGAGAGATTAGTGACCACAAAGGCTTTCAAGGTGTTATTTGTCTTTTTAAGTGTTCCCCTGCAATGTAATGGGAATGGTAAACTGAATATTACCCAGTTGAATTTTCAACAGAGCTATGAGACCAGCACATTGTGCTCTCTGTCAAGATATCAGCACATTTCCCTTTAGGACCGCAGAATTTGCACTGAATTGTTTAATTTTTTATTTCAATTTGTGCTCCCTCCTGGTACTTTTACCTCCCCATTAAGGCACGCTTCCATCTGAATATTTTGGTTGAGTTTTTGAAGTTGCATAATCCTTCCATGTCACTATGACCTCACCTTTCCAACCACAAGTAATGGGCTGCATTTGTTGAGAACTAGCAGTCAACATTTGACGAGAGGTGGCATTTGCTAATTAATGAAAAATTAGTCCTAAAATTAAAATTGTTTCATGCCTTCACTAATGTTATTGTGTAGTACCTTCATCTACAACTTGCCTGTTGTACCTTGCATATGTTTTTTTAGTTGCATTAAACATTATTTATTGTTGGATAAAAGTTATCAATACAGATCTGATGCACAATCTCACAACTAATAAATCTGCATGACTAAGGTTCCCTCTTTTAATGTCTTTACACTCTTGTAGGTGTGACCTTGGGTTTCGATAAATACAAGAATCACCTTTTTCCTCTCAAGGCCAATTGCTTGCAAATAGCTGCAAAGTAATTTGTGCCATCAAATCCACCTCTTAAACAAATGTTTCCTAAAAGCCTTCACATCAGTGCTCTGAAATAAATTTTCCACAGGATGACTGAGCTCTGCAGTTCAAAGTCTTTCCTTCATAGACATATGCACATTAGATGTGGAGATACATGCAAGCTGATATTGAAAATAGCTGACTGACATGTAACATTTTTAAATAGCCTTTATTTACAATGGCTGAAAAATAGGACTTAAGCAGAATCTAGCTAAATTAAAGTCTAATATTTTATAATTTACTGTCACAATGTTTTCATGATATTGATTGCATTAGTATAAGGCCATAAGAAATAGGAACAGAATTGGCCATTTGGCCCCTTGAGCCTGCTGTCATTCAATAGGATCATGGCTGATCTAACATTCCTCATCTCTATTTTTCTGCCCATTCTCCATTGGCCTTGATTCCCTGCTGATCCAGAATCTGTCTGTCTGTCTATCCATCTCAGCCTTAAATATGGCTGTTCTCACAGCTCTCTGTGACAAGGAGTTCCAAAGACTCTCAACCCTCAGAGAATAAATTCCTCCTCTTTTCAGTCTTGAGTTGGCACCCCTTTGTTCTGAGACTATGCCCTCTGGTTCTAAACTCTCCCACGAGGGGAAATATCCTGTCAGTATTTACCTTGTCAAGCCCCTTAAGAATCCTATATGGCTCAATGAGATCATCTCTCTTTTTTTCCAAACTTCTAACCTGTTCAAGATTTGCTCATAAAACAACCCTTCTTTATCAGGGATCATTATCCTAATGAATTTTATGGTATGATGAAATATTTAAGGCTATTACAATGATACACGTCCAGAAACCCTAATCACTCTCCCCTACATCAAAGACGTCTCAGAAATGGCTGCCAGACTACTCAGACCATGGCATCATGGAAGCCCGCAAAACCCACCAATACACTAAAACAGCAGCTAATGAACTTGAAAGATCCTGTACAGACAACAAGCAAAAATAATGTCATCTACAAAATATCGTGCAAGGATAGTAACAAACACTACATTGGACAAACAGGCAGAAAACTATCCACCAGGATACATGAATACCAAACTAGCTACAAAAAGACATGACCCTCTCTCACAAGTATCCTCACATACGGATGGGGAAGGATACCACTTCGACTAGGACAATACATCCATCCTGGGACAAGCCAAACAAAGACATACATGAGAATTCCGAGAAGCATGGCATTCCAACCGGAACTATATCAACAAACACTTCGAGTTAGACCCCATCTACCACCCCCTGAGAAAAGGAACAGGAAGTGGCTTCACCACAGGAAATAACATCACCACAGGAAATGACATCACCAACCCAAAGAAACCCAGACATATAAACAGAAAGCAGGAATTTTCAGCAGTGCTTCACCTGAGGCCCACTGAATATGTTACCTAATAGGGTGATGAAACATCTGGAAATGAACCTTCCAGCTCAGTGAGCAAACCTACATCCATTTTTTTCATCAAGTTTAATTACACAGTATGGCATTATTTTTATGAAGATTATTGATGCAGCCCAGCAAACTTTAAACATTTGATTTAATTGTGGAAAGCTCATTGTCTGTTTGGTTTTGCTCTGCAGTAAAACATGTATGGTTCTTGTTTCACAAGTGGATGTTCTTAGCCACAGAAACAAGTAAAATATTTCAACTCTAAATTAATACAAAGATATTTTTGACATCTAATAACAACAAATAATTTGAGGATCGATTGAAAATGTCAAATGTCAACTAAGCATTGACGTATAGCAAATTACTAAATGCTGTTAAAACAAAAGCCGAATAAATCTCTTCAATGGAACTGTAATCCACATGTATAGAAATAAATGCTTTGCTTTTATTACTTAGGTATTTCTATTGAAAAGCACAGAGTGGTATGTTGCTTTGCTATAGTATTTTAGTAGTTGTAAACCTGCAAGCATCACTAGCATTACCAAAGGACATGCAGTTGCTTTGTTTTGTATGTTTGCCTATTTCAAGAATGGAATAGTAACTAATAACTTGGAATTATAGTTTCAGCATGGAGCAAATCTTAATGTGGAATTGACTATTGAAACAAGTTAGCATGAGTAAAATTAGAATTACTTCTAAGTTACATAACAATTCAAATAAAACAAGGGGAGATTTTAAAGCAGACCAATGAACAGAGAAGGAGCAGGTTCTTGGAGATAGGTTAAAAACATTTACTTATTACAAGACAGTCAGGAGTCTTGTTACAGACATTAACCCTTAATTCCACATTGCTTCTCTACAGAACATTCAAACTGTAACCTCACTTCACATCAATGGATTGAGTTGAGATTGAGGCAGGTTGGGGCAGAGAGAGTAGGTTGTCAGTTATCATACTTGGAGTTCCTGTATGTCTGTCAGGTTGGTGATTGTGGTGCTGACAGTAACTGATCACAAGGGGTTGGGTAATATTGTGGTGTGACTTGATTACAGGACAGGAAGCAGTTTAATTTTAGAAGTTGGAGAAAATATTCCGTAAGCCATGCTAGAAAGGCACCAATCTTTTCTTAACAGCTACCCTGGCTTGCTGCTTGTATTGTATTTCCACACGCATAATGTATTCAGTTCAAAATTCTTTGTTTTATTTTCAGATCCTTTAGTAACCACATCATTCAGCATGTGCAGCCTACATGGCTCCTCTAGCTCTTGCCTTCATTACATTCCTTCCCACACTTTCACTTTACCATCATTGCAGACCTTCAGAACTCTAGGCCGTACATTTTGGAATAAGCAACTGTCAAAGTGATGCTGTTATTCTACTTTACACCAGGCTTACAGGTTGGGTTATAATTTAAAGGTGGTATATCTTCATTAAAACCAAACATATCCCTGATATATAATCAGCTTTTACTTATCAAAACAAAATCTAACGCAAGGAAAAGTTAACTTTCACCATCTTAACTCGATAAGTATGCGAAATGGTAGAAGACAACAACATTTCTGTGGAAAAATCTTAGCCCACGAACAAAAGAAAATTGTTGACATTATAAAGAAACACATCTTCTTGTCTGACCTTGACTTAATACAGTGAGCTATCATTGGCACAAGGGTAGTAATATGTTAAACACTCCTTATTGCATGAATGAAAGACATTTACAGATTAGCACATTGCAATTAATGTAAAATTGCATTGTTGTAATAAATTGAAGCAATTAGCAGCAGCAGCAATCTTTTCCCAGCACAATGTTGAGACTGTGGTTCTAATACCATTATCTGATGTGCTATACGTCAACCATACCTTTGCAAAATATAAACAGCCTGAACTGAGATAAGTATAATTCTACTGAAAATCTGTCACTACTATCTCATTTATTACAAATTGAGGCAGATTTTAAAGACACTTCAGCTAATTAAGATACAAAATGTCACAATAGCCAGGATAGTCAGATCACGAATGAGTGAACAGCTTAGCATTTTCTATTTTGCATTTGAGAAGTTCAGTCACAAAGACAAATACAATTGATTAAACAAGAAGGTGATATAAACTCTGCAATAAATCATACTTTAAGCCGACAGCAATGCTACTTCTGCTAACTTTTATGTGTTTCACTGAAAATATTGAGATATTTTATAAGTTCTAATAATAGCTTTTCCTTTGAGAAATATATTGTGTGATAATGTTTCTGATATAGCTATTTATACCTCATTACATCCAGTTTCTAGAAAAGAGCTGGTTTATGCCGACATTTATGTGCCATGTAAGCTTCCTGCCACCTCCTTTTACCTATCCTTATTAAAATATCTTACATGTTCCTTTCTGGACCATTTTCCTTCCTGTTGTTACTCTTATTTTTTTAAACGATTGAAATTCCCATGTCAGTATTTTTAGTAGGTTTTCTTTATGCAAACTCATGATTATAATTTTGAAATTTGGTACTTGGGCTGCATGACATCCAACATGATTTTTGTCAGTAATTTTTTTTAATTCATTCGTGAAATTTGGGCATCAGTAGGAAGACCAGCATTTGTTGCTGATTCCTAATTGTCTGAGAAAGCAGTGCCCCCCTCACCCCCTTCTTTAACAAATTGAAATACATATCAGATACAGCCACTGTTGTCAGTCTGCAATCACCCATAGACTAAACCAAGTACCATAGTTTTGCCATCAAAGTGGGGGTGTCAAATTGGGACAGCTCCCAAATGGGCAGCCCTCCCTTCTTCGAATGGGTTTCGACTCTGTATGTTTTATGGAGGACTGTGAGGCAGGATGGAGTCACATCTCTACCCCTGGAGGCAGTTCAGAGATGGCCACAGAGGCAGGCAAATGCCAAGGCAAGCTGGTTACAAGACCTGCCTTGGTTCCTGAGAATTTAACGATATTGTGTTAAAAACTGCAAAACTCTCTAGACTCAAATGTCTGCATATCCCATACCATCTCCAGACACTGGGTTCTTTCCATAGTCATTCATTCAATATCCAGGGACACTTTTGGAGAAGACTCTGATGGAACAAATTAATCTCTGCTTGGAGAGGCAAAGTTTAATCAAAGCATGTCTTTGATGAGGTGAGGTCATGCCTAGCACATTTGAGGTGGTGACATGGTATGTAGATGAGGGTAATGCAGTTGCTGTAGTTTATATGGATTTTAGAAAAACCTTTGACAAGGTTCCATGCGAGAGACTAATAAAGAAAGTAAAAGCATATGGGACCATGATAACTTGGCAAGTTTGATCCAAAATTGATCTAGTGATAGGAGGCATCAGATGGTGGTAGAAGGCTATTTATGTGACTGAAGGCTGATGTCCAGTGGGGATATAGATGGATCAGTCAGGTAGGCAGAATAGTCACAGATGGAATTTAACACTGATATGGCAATGCATATTGGAAGAAGTAACAAGACAAAGGAGTCAATGAATGGCAGGAAATTAGGGAGTTCAGAGGAACCTTGTCCACAGATCCTCTCAGGCAGCAGGACAGATTAGTAGGATGGTTAAGAAAGCACATGGTACACTGGCATTTATTAATTGTGGCATAGATTATATGAGTAGGGTGGTTATGTTGAAGCTGTACAGGACTTTGTTTAAACCATAGCTGCAGTAGTGTGTGCAGTTCTGGTCATCACACTATAAGGAAGATGTGATTGTACTGGAGGGAGTGCAGAGAGGATTTACCAGGCTGCAATGGAGAATTTTAATGAAGACAAGAGACTAAATCAGGGTTCAGGTAGTTTTCCTTAGAGTAGAGAAGGTTAAGGTTGGTGCGGGGGTAGCGGGCATACCTGATTGAAGGACATGGACAGGGTGGACACGAAGCAGCTGCTCCCCTTTTGTTGAAAGGTCAATAATAAGGCAGCATGACTTTAAGGTGTAAGGCAGTGAAAGGAAACTAGTCTAAATCGACACTCTGCCCACAGGCAAGAATTCTACATGGGATGTGAGAAAGGTTTTTTTGTCATTCAGAGGGTGTTGGGGATCTTGAATTACTGTCTGGGAGGATAGTTCATGTAGGAAATTTCACAACTTTTAAAAAGTACTTGGATGAGCACTTGAAATGTTATTGAAGGCTTTGGGACAAGTACTGGAATGTGGGCAGAGTGTTGATTAAGAGTAGTTTCCTTTCGCTACACACTTGATTGGTCAAAAGACCTCTTTTATAGTGCAGAGTTTTATGATTCACAATGGACTGTTCTCAGCAGCCCTGTGAGATGGACAAAATTAAACTTTTAATAACTAAATAAAACACTCACTTAATGCTGAAATAAACACATTCATGAAATCTACTCAAAACATTAAATCCCTTTAAGAGGATGAAAAAAAAACTTTATTGATTAAGCATATCAAAGAAAGCTAATCCTTCAATAACTTGTTAAAGTTTTCTAAATGATCTGTCAATCAATGCACTAATTACTAAACAATTTTTTTTCTTATTTATTATTTAATTTCTGCATATTTCCTTTAGTTAAAATCAAACAACCTGGACTTGATTCAGATTCCATTCTGCTTTTCCTTTGCACAATATTTGGCTTGACAGCCATCCCTTTATGGGGCAAACTGGATTTGCATCATCATTCATCACCAATCAGTTCCAGGCCAGTTGTTCACCATTCTGATTGCTGATAGGTGCAATCTGATTCATTTACCCCTTAATTGTGGCTTTCAGACATTAGATTTTCCAAATACACCTTTTTAATGAGAATTTAATATGCTGTTGCTGACTACATTGAGTATCTGAACTGCTTATTGGCTCTATTTGCCTCCTAGCTTCTATCTCTGTCCTACTACCAATAATCACTGCTCCTGCCTTTGTCCCAGTTTCACTTTTTCTGGCATTGGTCAATGCTACCTCACCAATTAATTTAAACAACCCTTTATATGATTGGAAACAATTAATTTGTTCAAATTATACTATGACTGTTCCTTCACTTTCTGCCCTGAGTCTGTCAGTCTAATTATCCTATTCTCCCTCTGTCATCCTCACTCTCTTTTTCTTCCCATCATCTCTACCTATTTAACCTCATTCTCATTATTTTAACCACATCCCATTTTACCCCATCTCACTTTCTTCACTATTTCCTTTCATCCATAATTTCTTGTTTTCCCATCTACCTCACCCTTACCTCATCTCCCACAGCCCACTTAATTTTTTCTGCTCTTCCCACCACCTCAACTTCCTTCCTCACTGATCCTCACCCAACTACCTGAGCCCATTCTCCATTCAAACCTCACCTTGCCTCAGACCAGCAAGCATAAAGAACAATCTGAGTGCAGACAATTCAATTCCCAACAATACTTGATCTCTCTCCCCTCCGTTCCTTTATCTCTTCCCATCTACCTAAGTTTTATTACTGTTTCTAAACATCCCCTCCTCCTTTCCCCATTCTCTATCTCATCTCTTCCAGTGTACCTCCATTCAATTCACTTTAGCTTCCCATACCTTTGTTCACCCTCTTGCCCCTCTCCAACTACCTATATCCCACTAATTCCCGTCTTTCCTCAGTTGGATCCCCTTGTGCTCACTTTTCTTCTGCCTGCTTCATCAGCCTCTTCTCTCTCTGCTAATCCTATATACCATTCTCCACTTCTACTTCTCTCATTCTAGTTTCTCATTTAATTTGTCTCTCACCACACCCTATCTCACCTCCTTTACTCTTTCTGATTCACTGTACAAGTTTCACACACTGTAATGTAATGTTTACTGTTGGATCTAGTCTACATTGGAACAGGGCAAAAGTGAGGACTGCACATGCTAGAAACTGGAATGCTCTAGCGGTAATCCTCTTGCCCCAGACCAGGTCCCCAACTTTCCTCGATTGTCTTGCTGTATTCTAGGCTCTGCATCCTGCACCCCTCCTTGCTTTCCATCGTGCCTCCTGCTACATCTCATTCTTGGGCTCTAACTTTGCTCCATCTTCCTCTCCCTTGGCCAATTACTCTACTTTTGCAAATTCTAACTCCCATTTCTATCTTTTCAAGATATAACCTCTTCTACCATCCCCTCCAGGCTGGGACCACACTTCACATGCTCTCTCCAGCTTCCTTGGCCTCTTCAATCTTGATGCAATAAGGTAACCACACTCCAAACTCATTTGACATTTAAACACCATTTGGTCTCGATGTTACAAGTAATGTCAAAATGACATTGACTAGAAAAAACAAAACTATTCATTACTTGTTGGCTTTAAGTTGATTTGCTTAGAAAAGAAAAAAAAAATCCACGAACAGAATTACTAACATTGGTAAAATCACAGAATAACTTTGAGACATTTTAGTTCAAAGATATTTAAATTTGTGTGGCCCCAGAAACTAAATTAATTAATGGAATTGCTTCTCCATTCATCAGATGAATTACACTGAAAAGCTTTCATGTCTTTTTCCTATGTTAGTGTTGTCATGACAACCCAATTAGTTGGGTAATTCATTTTTCTTCTGTGCCAGTGAGGCGTCACTGAACATTTAAGTAATCAGGAGACAAAACAGAGTCATATCGATAGATTCCATAAAATATGTACTTTGCTATATTTCTGAAATATGTCAAATTTGAAAAAACTAAATGTTCTAATAGTACTGTATCCTTTCATAAACTCTATATATCTTTGTGGCTGCATTTGATGACTTGATTATTAATTTTCATATCATATTGGCTTCAATTAACAGCCTGTGAAGTCCCTTTCCAATGATTGTTACTTCATTTTTTTTGCAGCTTACAAAGGAAAAAAAAATCAAATCTTTTGGACTGTTGTCGTCGGCTAAAAGAAATGTTCATTTTTATGAAAATAAATCCTGCTACATATTTGTGGTTTCATTTGAAAAGAAAGTTAATGCCATCAGCGGGATAAACCAAAGTTGTTAAGCAAGATTTTGCCTGAATTTGTTTCTAATTGCTTTTTGATGATGAAATCAATTTAAATTATATTTGATTGCACTGTTATAGGAAGTAACATAGAATATCGAGTTCCTTTCTCAAATGTTTTTACCCGGTTAAAGTCATCACATTACGTATAGTCAAATATCTACAGCACAACACAAGACCCATCAAATATGTGCCAGTCAAAACCAACCACGTAACTATTCTAATCCCATTTTCCAGCTTCTGCTTTCTGAATTTTTCCAATGCCTATACACAAAGATTTTGAACAACAAGTTATTTTATTCTCTATTTCAGTATGACCCTACCTGAATTGTCTGGAAGAAGAGAAAGGTCAATGGAGTGAGATCAGACAGCTCAGAATACGTAGAAAATACTGCAGACTAACCTGCCTTTTACTGTACATCCATGTCTTCAGACAATAGTGCGCTTAGCTTAATTTTGCAGGTAATAATTCAGGGGCTACTATTGTAAAAGAACACGAAGACAGGCACAATGTCACCACAAAGGTATGAGAATGCTTGAGTGTTCTTATGGAATTTCCATGGAATTATCCCAACCATAATATTTAGTACCTTCAATGAATCTACATGAAAGACAATTTGCTAGAGAAATCAACAGTCAGCTTACTTTAATGCTCGAACAGAAATAGATCATCTAATAGCTACAGTGCAATATTCTAAGTAAGACCAGGTCTTTAAATCTTTGGATTGATGGAGACTGATGTACAACCCAAAGGTTATTTGGGACTCTGTGGAGGTAATGGTACTCCGACTTTATGGGACTTACTTGGAAACTCAACTTCAAATGGGCAGTTCGCCTGTTTCTGCAAATACCTCTGACTTTGAGGAAAGCTGGAGAGTTTGAACAGTTTGGACTTACTTTCCTGACCTGGATAATTAGCAGGGAAATGTTAGACAGATCTAGACGGTCTCTGGGGTAACTATAAAATTGAACTCCCCTTCACTCACACTGAAACTCCAACTCTTCAGGCAATCTCCCTGAGCTCCTGACTCATCCCTCAACCCCACTATTTAATCTCAGATCTAATCTGAATCAAATACCCCTGACTGCCCAACTTCCTGTTCTAACCTGATGAGCCCTCACCAACTAACTGCACCTAAGATGTGACCCAAACAGACACCACCACCTGACTGCCCTTGACTAGCTTCCATCACTTGGGTTACCCCTGACCTGACTTGCTTCTGGCCTGAAAAACCCACCTGACCTGATCTGACTACTACTCCTGCATCACTGACCTATTCACAGACCTACCCACCTTTCCAATCTCATCCATCTATTACCCTACCAATGTGCCACCTTCCCCTCCTAACCACCTACTCAACTGCAATGCAACAGTCACCTCCTTCTGCATCGGCCACCATTCCAATCTTTCCACCTGACACCCTATCACCTATCACCCTCACAATCTACCACCCTACCCACTTATGATCATACCACCCATCCAGTGCTAGTCTTCCAACTTGCCACCATACGCACACACCACCATGTCTGCCCACCGCACTATCTACTGGTAATATGAATATTGTCGCTACTAGAGCAGTTCAGGGATTGGGCATTCTGGACACATAACTCACCTCCTGAATCCTAAAAGCCTGTCCATTGTCTACAAGGAACAGGATTAGGCCATTCAGACCCTCAAGCCTATTCAACACAAGGTTCAAGTCAGGAATGTGATGGTAAACTCTTTATTTGTCTGGATGAGCACAGCATTCGCAACTCTCAAGAAGCTTGACACAATCCAGGACAAAGCAGTTGCTTTATTGGAACACCATCACCTTCAACATCCATCCCGTCTACCACTGATGCACAGCAGCTGCAGTGTGTACCATCTCTAACATGAACTACAATAATTACAAAGGCTCCTTGGACAGCACCTTCCAAACCAGTGACCTCTAACACCGAGAAAGACAAGGGCGGATGAATCAGCGCTCCACTCACTGCAAGTTCCCTCCAAGTCATTCACCATCTTAACATGGAACTACATCAATGTGACTTTACTGCTGCTAAGTTAAAATCTTGGGACTCCCTTCCTAGCAGCACCTATAGGTGTATCAACAGTTGCAACTCTCACCATCTCCTCCAGGATAATTAGTGACCGGCAATATCTGCTTGCCTATTTAACAATGATCACATTCTTGATATGAATAAAAACAAAGCCTCCCAAATGGATCATCTACTCGACTAGAAATTATCTAATTTTCATTCGTTGACGTTCAGGTAAGTGGTAGAATCCCAACAGAAATTATTTTGAAGATAACATTCACAAGTAATGAGACAATAGTGCATTCGAAAGAGCTAATATATGTAAATTAGCATTCTAAGATATAAAAATTTACAAGGTGCCTTGTATTATACTTGGTTACAACAAATTATCTGTAGTCTATCTAGAAAAACTATGCATAGGGAGAATCACAATTTTATAATGAAGAACTTAAGAATGAGGAGCAGGAGCAGGCAATTCAGCACCTTGAACCAGACTGATGATTTGATATGATCATGGCTGATTTCATCTTGGCCTCAACTCAACTTTCTTGCTCCCTCCCCATTACAAGTTGTAAATCTAATCCTCCTTAAAATGTACTCAATGCCCTGACTTCCAGAACTCTCTGAAGTACTAAATTCCACAGATTCACAATCCTTTGGGAAAAGTAATTCCTCATCATCTCTGCTTTAAATCTGCCACTCCTTAGTATAAAACTATGACTATTCATTCTAGATTGGCCCACATCGACACTATGTATACTTAGCATCTTATACACCTCAGTTAGGTCTCCTCTCATTTTTCAAAACTCTAGCAAGTATAGGCGAAAACTATTCAACTTCTCCTCAAAGGACAAGTCTTTCATCTCTGGAACTAATCTTATGAGCCTTCTCTGAACTGCCTCTAATGCGTTCACATCATTCATCAAGTAAGAGGACCAAGATTATATGGGGTACCACGGCTGTGTCATCAATGCTTTGTCCAGTTGTAGCAACACTTTCAACTTTCATACTCCATTCCTTCAGCAATAAATGCCAACATTCCATTTGTCCTCCAAATTACCTGCACAGCCTGGCATTTATTCATTATCTACCACTTTGAATGGGACATACTGTAACATTTGTTATTGCCTGCAATCTTCCTAGTCTGATATGCACATGCTCACAAATTGTTTGCACCCAAATGCAACAAAAGTCACTGCCATATTAGTTATTGAAATAAAATGCATTCAAAGTAGCATTCAACATGACAGATGTCTATTAATCTTCATGTTTGAATGTTTAGAATGGACCTCCTTCTGAGGATCTCTAACATACTCTGCACAGGAAGGAGGTGCCATGGAAAAACATGTTAGAACTTTATAGAACAAAATAGGTGATAGCTGTGGCTCTTCCTGGTTATCTGTTATTGTAATAAGACAGTTTCATTTCTTAAGATAGAGAGTCATAGAGATATGCAGCACCAAAATAGACTCTTCAGTCAAACTTGTCCTTGCTGACCAGATATCCTAAATTAATCTAATCCTATTTGCCAGCATTTGGCCCATATCTCTCTAAACCCTTCCTATCCAGATGCCTTTTAAATGTTGAAATGTTGAAATTGTACCAGCCTCCACCACTTCCTCTGGCAGCTCATTCCCATACACATACCACCCTCTGTGTGAAAACATTGCCCCTTAGGTCCCCTTAAAATCCTTCCCTTTTCACCCTAAATCCAGTTCTGGACTCCCCCACCCCAGGGAAAAGACCTTGTCTATTTACCCCATCCTTGCCCCTCATGATGTTTTATAAACCTCTCTAAGGTCACCCCTCAGCCTCTGATACTCAAGGAAAAACAGCCCCTTTCACAACATCCTTCCGATCGGAGGGAGACCATAATTGTCCACAATATTCTAAAAATGGTCTAACCAATGTCCTGTACAGCCGCAACATGACCTCCCAACTCCTATACTCAGTGCTCTGACCAATAAAGCAAAGCATACTAAATGCCTTCTTCACTATCCCATCTACCTGCAAAACAACTTGCGAGGAAATATGAACCTGCACTCCAAGATCTCTTTGTTCAGCAACACTCCCCAGGACCTTACCATTAAATGTATAAGTCCTGCTCTGATTTGCCTTCCAAAATTCAGCACTTCACATTTATCTATAGTAAACTCCATCTGCCACTCCTCAGCCCATTGGCCCATCTGATCAAGATCCCATTGTACTCTGAGGTAACCTTCTTCACTGTCCACTATACCTCCAATTCTGGTGTTATCTGCAAACTTACTAACTATACCTCCTATGTTCACATCCAAATCATTTATATTAATGATGATAAACATTGGATCCTTGTGGCACACCACTGGTCACAGGCCTCCAGTCTGCAAAGCAACTCTCCACCACTACCCTCTGTCTTCTGGTTCTCCCTGTGTTTCACATGATCTAACCTTGTTAATCAATCTACCATGAGGAACCTTGTCGAATGCCTTACTGAAGTCCATATGGATCACATCCACTGCTCTGCCCTCATCAATCCTCTTTGTTACTTCTTCAAAAAACTCAATCAAGTTCATGTGACATGATTTCTCACGCACATGTTGACTATCCCTCACCAGTCCTTGCCTTTCCAAATACATGTAAATCTTGCCCGTCAGGATTCCTTCCAATAACTTGCCCACCACTGACATCAGGTTCACAGGTCTATAGTTCCCTGGCTTGTCCTTACCACCTTTCTTAAATAGTGGCATCACATTAGCCAACCTCCAGTCTTCTGGCACCCCACCCGTGACTATTGATGATTCAGATTTATCAGCAAGAAGCCCAGCAATCACTTCCCTAGCTTCCCACAGAGGTTTAGG
Organism: Chiloscyllium punctatum; assembly: GCF_047496795.1. Lineage (NCBI taxonomy): Eukaryota > Metazoa > Chordata > Chondrichthyes > Orectolobiformes > Hemiscylliidae > Chiloscyllium > Chiloscyllium punctatum. The sequence continues at coordinate 53,920,236 of NC_092739.1, forward strand.
GTATACTTGATCAGGTCCTGAGGATTAATCCGCTTTTATGCCTTTTAAGACATCCAGTACCTCATCCTCTGTAAATTGGACCTTTTTCAATATTTCACCATCTATTTCCTCATATTTTTTATCTTCCATGTCCTTCTCTACAGTAAATACTGTTGCAAAATACTCATTTAGTTTCTGCCCCATCTTCTGCAGTTCTACACATAGACTGCCATGCTGATTTTGAGCGGAGTCCTATTCTCTCCCTAGTTACCCTTTTGTCCTTAATGTATTAGTAGAATCTCTTTGGATTTTCCTTAACCTTATTTGCCAAAGTGGCCCAATTGGATTTGTCCAGATGCCCCGGCCCTGAAACTGGACGGGCTAACTCAGGTGCTGTCATTATAATTCCAAGAGGAGTGTAGTAGAAAGCATCTGGAATATTTGGCAACCCGAGACTCTGCCTTTTCTGCATGTTTCCTAAGAACCATACCTAAGGCAAAACTTGTCTAATTCAAGCAATACCAATTGTATCTGAGGGACAGGAACTTTCAATGCTAACTATAGTGTATTCCTGAGCTCTGTGGGACCTAGAGAAATAATGGTGGGTGGCCTGTGCACTCACGATAATGGTCTTCTGAAGTAAGCCTCATCAAGAGGGATCACTGAGAGATGGTATTGGGAGCCCTGTTGAGATATTGAAAATACAGGCCAAGAAAGTGGTCTATGGATTAAAGGTGGATAGTATTCTTCCAATCTCGTTCAGCAAATGCACCAGAATAATTCGATGGGTGTCACTTTGAGAGAACTATCAGTTATGATCCTAGTCAAGTACCCAGGGTTGCTATGGATGTAATTGGGGCCCAAAGCATTTAATATTAATGGTGTTGTTTTGTTGTTTACCTGAAGACCTGAATTTCATGCATATTTATTTCACTGACCAATTTTTGAAATGGGTTTCTTCTTTTCTATAAGTAGTGCTGTCAAACTTTACTGGGTTCTTTTATATGCACTGGCACGAAGAATTGATATTTGACATTGTGTTTTTCATCCTCCACATTTGCTTTTCTTTTTAGGTCCATAAATGAGACTGCAGTATTTTCTTGTACTGGCATGGTTTCAATTTGCTACCACATCTTGACTATCTCGTTGCTACAATTGAAACATCTGCTGGTATGTCAGGTAATAGTATGTGCTTTGGAAAATAGAATTTTCTTTCAGTCTGCAGGGAAAAGACATATAAATCTTTGTCTACTTCATATTGCACAATGTTACTAAAGTTAGTTACTTGAACGATATTAAATTCAATTCAGTTAAGATTAAGCACTTTGGAACATCGCACGATACTGGGACAGATTGGACAAAAAGCAATTTTGTTTTCACATTGTAACATCTAGTAAATGAAGCTATAAACAGCACTATTGCACATTTTTATTGAACAGAATAATTACAAATTACAAGGTGCAAAGGTAAAGAAATTGAATGTATTACAGTCTTGGTTTGCTTGCAGATTGTTATTGAAGTGGTACAAATTTTTCTGGATTTTTTATAGCATATGATTACCATGTCCATATTATTTTAGTAGTCACAACATCTTTATTAACTTCTTTTTTTACCATATTGTTTGTACAATTATTTGAGAATAAATGTTCTGTGCTAGGTGATCTATCTGAGAATGTCTTCCAGTTGAAAGCACTTCACCTTTTTATGTTCTTTCACGATATCTTTTTGGATCAACCAGTTCATAGATGTTACCTCAGGAACAGGTGGGACTTGAACTTGGGTCTCCTGGCTTAGAGGTAGGGACACTACCAGTGCATCACAAGAGCTCCACTTTGTCCTTTTAAGGTCTGTTAAGACAACCAATTCACCTGAATGCCCACTCTGCACTAGATTTGCAAACCACTGTCAATCTCCTCAATTCTGCACATAAAATACTCTTAAATGTTGTCAAAATAAAACTGATGTCTCACGCTATATGTGGTCAGAGAGGTATTCCACCTTCCCTATATATGTTAAGGAAGAGACTCTGGAATATGATATACCTTGGCTAATACCTCTCTCAAAAGGCCACTCTTGATAAGGAAATCACCACTGGATCAGCTAGACTGGATGGCCAAAAAACATCAATCCGACCAGGTTCTGTTTTCCCAACTTCAAAATGGCCATTGTTCCAAGGGAGGAAAACGACAATACTGCAAAATACTAATCTAAAGATCTGCCTGAAGCACAGCAGCATTAACAAGAATGACTGCAAGGAGCTTCCTACAAATCACTAAAAATGGTGACACAGGGTGAAATCTAATACGATGCTGAATAATGTTGGCTGCAGTGAGAAATGTGGCTATCCTGACATCAGGAACAATTCGCATCATAATTAAGTAAGATCTATACACTGAGGTGAAATTTTCACTCGGCAGTTTATTAAAGGATATTATTGCTTATTAACTGAAGATCTCATCTCATTATTACACAACAGTCTATCACATCATCCACCAGTAGTAAACTAGATACTGAAAAATCTCAACATTGAAGTCAGAGCAGGTATCAGCCACCTACAGATCCCATGTGGGGGTCTTCAGATTTCAGCTTGCCACTTCTTCCAAAGGACTTCTATATTGGAAACCAACCATCACAGATCCTACATCTACAGGCATGGGCATATGTCAAGTGCCAGTCTCTAGGAACCATCACGGCCCATCTCCAATCCATTTCTAATCTACTTCAGTACTTCAACACTGCCTTTTGGGGCAGTGTCACTTTGTGATGAGGGGTCTCATAGATTAGATTAGGCTGCATATCCAAGCTGTTAGCATGTTCATTAACACTCAATCACTCTGACTCTACCTGGATGCTCCTACTATCTCTGCCTTGACATTTTGTGCCTTGTCCCTTAGCCAAAGATACCAGAGGTTCTGCTGTATTGGCATGTTATTTTTAGAGCAAACACAACACCAGGAAGCTTGTCGTGGTTATCATCAATCCTCAGTCAGGCAAGAGTGATAGCCTTCACAGGTCCCACACAGTAAGGCAAGGACAGCCTCTGATACCTGTCCAGGGCACAGTAAATCAGCTGCCTGAGTCAGAGTCATGATCCATTCTGCATACAGTGCAAGGAACTGACTCTTGATCAGCATACCACCTGTCACGAGTCTCTCTGCCCTGTAGACTGATTTCCTTCAGGACTAAGAGAGAGCCAAGCACTAAGGGAAATGAAAGCAAATAGCACAGCATTTACTTTTGGTGTAGATGGAGATATATCATGACAAGTGAGTTGACAGCTCAAAGGACATGCAAGGTTAGTTGTGCCAGCTGGTTGGAGTTGATGCCAGGGAATGTAGGAAGATTTTGCAAATAATATTGATTGTGAAAGAAGATGAATCTTGGGTACAGTAGTAGAGATAGAATGAGTGTGAGGTATTGAACAGAACACGGTGACACCTATGCCGAAGTGGAGAAGTTCATTGAGCTTCTTCCCACTTTGCTGTGCATTCTTCCAGATGTCTGAGACTGCACTGACCGTGTTGGCAAGCTAGGACCAGGCTGACATGATCTGTTTTGTGGCCTCCACGCAAGTCCTGGAAGAAGAGGACGTCCTGACTCTGCACCACCCCATCCACTGGGAGACATCCATACCCCTGCCTGTAGAATGGGGTTCCATTTTTCCTGTATCTTCCATGGCCAGGGCAATTGTCAAGAGCCATATAGGACAGCCCTGGACTGACATTGCTTGTCTGGGTGCACAACAGGCTTTTAAAGATGGTGCCAGTGTCAGGGATGCTGGTCTATTCCAGGATATTCTGGCAACTGTCTGTTTTTCCAGGTACAGCGAGTGCTAGAATGGTGCTAGAATTAGATGAAAGGGATGAGATGGGGGAGATTTAGGTAAATAATTAGGAACGTATGGTAAGGAATAGCAAGAAAGCGCGCAGGTCCTCCATGAAACTCGAAACAGACAATTTGCCAAAAAGTTCATCTTCAGTCCAGCTGCCATTAGGCTGCATGTTGCTGGAGTCACAAAGTCTTAACGATGTGCCACTATACTGGCAGAGAAGGAATGAAAAGGTAGCACTCCAATTTTCACTACCTCATGGGATGCCCTGACTCAAGCACTCCATCTCTTCAATTCTACACACAAAAAACTCAGATTATTCTTAAGTGTTGCCAAAGACCTGTGGGTTGAGAATCAGCCTGTTCAGATATATGAACAGTCACAGCAGAAGCTCACAATCCTGAACAGACATCACTCGTGAATTCGTGGTCAGCCAAGATGATAATAATAGTCTATACGCAGTATTTACCGCACACATCTCCACCCCATCCCCTGACCAATGCCCAGGCTATACTGACATATCGTTTTGTTAATCTACAGTTTAACGTTTAATATTTTGTTAATTATTTAAAAGCGAAATTTATAACAGTAAAGAATATTTTTCTGGTACCATATTAATTGAAGTGAATGTTAAAGGAGTGGAAGACTTGTATTGTGCTGCACAGTGTTAGAAAATTCATTGGAACTCGGATGAAACAGAGAGCAAATTCATTTTCAATAAAAACAGCAGAGGAGATATACATCCTATCAGTCTGGACTGAATTTGAACAGAATTCTTGGAATTTTCGTTCTATGTTGAATCTAATGAACCCACAAAAAATTATTCAAGACTGGTCTATTGCTTTCAAATAATTAAAGACTGAAGGAAAGAGTTGAAATATATTTCAGCAAAGTAATCATTTTATGACTGTCCTAACAAGAAAACTCATTACCTATTAAGGAAATGCAACAGATTAGAATTAGAACAAGAACAAATCACATTTGCACATGGAAGATCAAACAAAGATAGCAGCACGATGTTGGTAGTTATCTATTTCAGGCTGTTAATGAGATATCATTAATTCGCCAAAATAATGTTAACACTCTGTTTTTTTCCTTTCATCTTACAATGTTTTTTAGGAAAAAACAAAAATGGAAAATTTCTTCAAGGTTCTCCTGCACAATGGTCTAAACTTCACCAGAAGTACAGTGAGAAATTTCTTTACACATATAAAGAAGATTACTTCCAAAGGAATTATCACTGCTGAACAGGAGCACCTCTGAGAAATTAGAGTTAAAAAATGCTGGCAGTTCATGATGATTCAGTCAACATTTATGAACAAAATAAAATGGTGGTAAACAACAAGAACAACAGAATGTCAGAGCAATTCACATTGCAAAATGTTATAAAACCAGCTAGCTTATTCTGTCCTCTTGTAGATTTTTGAGAGAACTGCAAAACCATATTAAAAACTCAAGGTCAATTAAGGAATAAGTATATGAAAAATGGCTCATGGTGAACACAGCAAGCTCAAGTGAAAAGAAAGAAATGACCAGTGTTTCCTGGTTCTAAGGAAAGGTTACAGTCAAAACAATGAGGCCTAAATTCAATAGTGTCCATAAAAATATCAGTACTCTAAATATGTGTATCCAAAGGAAGAGGACTAAAAACTGCCTAGAATATGTTACTTGGTCTTATTTCAACAAATGTGAGTGCTAACTGGTTCAGTTCTTTAAGATTTCAGTCAACTCAGACCAAGCCTATCTTCAGTTAAGTCCTGAGGGGGGAAGCAAATTGACAGGTGGTAGGAAGCAGAGAACATGGAAGTTTGTTACTTCAAAGCTTGAGGAATGGGATAAGGTCACAAAGAAGAATTCCTTGGGCCAGAAATCACTCAGCAAAGTAAATTGGAAAATCTGTCAAGTTGAACCACACAGAATTAATACAGTTACTCGATATTTGTTGCATGCTGCTGTAGATTCAAGAAGCCTCCCTTGAATTTCCTTAGTCCAAAATCATCTGTTCATTTCTAAATTTCCCATATTAAATAGGTCCAATAAACTATGAAATTGAAGAGGTACTGATAGATTAAACCACCTTTATTATGGAAATCCACACCGGCTGCACTGCACCAAATAGTGAAAGGACGTTTTTCTGGCAATTGAAACTGGCCCTTGGATAATTGAAAAAAGGATGCTGAACTTTTAATTAACAATTATCATTAATTCAGCAGATTTATAACTGTTCTGCCCTCTCTCATTAACATCATTCTATTTTATCAATTCCATAATTATTTTCTCACAATTATTATGTGAGGGTGACAGGCTGTTGCTTTGTGAGAAGTCACCCCCATAAATCCTAGGACAAAACAGGAGCTATAAAAGAAGTTCAATGAAGTGCAATTTTGTAGTGTAGATATGGCAGTAAAGGTGTCAAGTTTTCAATTCTATTGCCAATAAATTAATGATTACAAATAAATTGCTTTTAATTTAAAATGAATTCAAGCTCAATAGTATTTCTGTGATCCCAATGCTGTTTCTCTGAAAACAACACAAAACATGACATTTTACAGAAATATATACAAAGTTCTGTGACAAGCATGGATTCTCTGAAGAATACCACTTATGCATCAATTTTCACTGTCTTTGTGAGAACAAAATATTACAGTATTGATTTTACTGTCCTGGGATTTGTTCAAAGTCTTGATCCATCCCACTGGTCTTGAAAATGCTTGGCTGGAACATACTTTCTTATACTAATTAGAATCCAATCACCTACATATGACTCAGTTGCAATGTCAAGCACCAACAGGTAGCATTCACTGTGCACAACCCACCAAGTCCACATGAGCAGCAACTTCAGCAACACATTTTAACGATTCTCCATTTGCAGGTTTCTTAACAGATGCAACCAAGGCAATTTCATCAAAATAGCCAAGGAAATCAAATTGATATCACACTGCCTGCCTGATATCCACTTACAATGTTTTAAAAATTCATGTTTTTGTACATTTTTATCTTACTCCTTTTAAATCATAAATACACAAAATTGTATAGTTTTAGAAAGATACAATATTACATGATGCATTCCCAAAAATATCTATACAGAATGGTTCAAACAAAACAGTGAAAAATAGGAGTAAGCCATTTAGCCCATTGCGAATGCTCTGCCATTTAAAATGATCATGATTGATTGAACACTTGAATGTCTTTCATCCACTTTATCTCCTTAACCATTTATAGTATTGATAATTAAATATGATAACATGAATAAGGTAAGAAGCTACTGTATCTCAAATTCAACTCTTCATACAGCCTGAATTACAGAGAGTATATCTCATGGAAATAGACCAAATATTTATGTTTCAATTGAGCCATCCACCATTTTACCTTATCTAACTCTACTTTCCTCTGCTCCCTTCTCACATGCTTATCTTGTCATGATTTTAAGAGAACCAATTAAATTTGGTGCCTCCCTGTGGCTCAATTTTAGTATGAATGCAAATTTAATTGTAAATTCCATAGTAAACATTAAATCTGCAGTCAGTATAAGAACTGCAGCCAGTCTGTCTGGACTAGCAATTGCCTTCCAAATATAAATCTGTTTTAGTTGATTAACCCATGTAGACAGCCCTAGATTAGGTCTTTGTTAAAAGAATTATCATTTGCAGAACAACTTTCACTTCTAAGACAATTTATAATTTCAAGTTATTGCACAAACTCTGTTGTGGCATTTTATATACATTTTTATGAAGTATATGCCATGGCACATGGACAGAGAATGATAAGTCATATAATTCTTTTCAAGGCATTTGCATCCACAATCAAGTGAATTAAAATATTTCATTTAGGTGAGTCTTTAGATCCAAATATTATGGTCTTCCACAAAAATGGTTTCATTCTGGCTGTAATGGCCTTTAGAATCTGTGATCAGAGAGTTTTACTGAAGAGTTTCATTGCATACTGACATACAACCATGCTTTCTATTGTTAATGAATTTACTTAACTATTAAGCTGAAAACATTGGTTCATTAAAACAGTATTCTGGTGACTTAACACAGTTACTAATAGGATGGCTGAACATTAAAATACATGTACTCTAAAAAACCATTGTAACAGAGCCACACTATATAAGTGAACCAGTCTTAATCACCTTAGAGGAATGTAAATGCTCCACCCTCTGATTCATTAACAAAAGATCAAGACAACCTGTACATTCAACAGGAACACACCACGAGATGAATTCATTTTGGATAATGGATGCTAGCTAAGAAAGGAACTTATCCAACTATAATTGAAATATGCCTAAACCATAGCCCTGGAATCAACTTGTTGTGACCATACCTCTCTAACTTATAAAACATAGACCATAGAACGTTACAGCGCAGTTCAGGCTCTTCAGGCTTCGATGTTGTGCCAACCTGCGAAATTAATCTGATGCCATCTAACCTACACTGTTCCATTATTATTCACATGAATATGCACTGCCCCTTTAAATGTCCTTAACATTGGCAAGTCTACTCCTGTTGCAGGCAGGCCATTCCGTGCCCCTACTACTCTCTGAGTAAAGAAACTACTCCGAAAATTTGTCCTAAATCTATCACCATCTAATTTAAATCTATGTCCCCTCGTGTTAGCCTTCATCACCTGCGAAAAAAGGCTTTCACTTTCCACTCTAACTAACCTTCTGATTATCTTATATGTCTTGGTTAAGTTACCTCTCAATCTTCTTTTCTCCAATTAAAACAGCCTCAGTTCCCTTACCCCTTCCTTGTAAGACCTTCCCTCCATACCAGGCAACATGCTAGTAAATCTCCTCTGAACCCTTTCCAAAGCTCCCACATCCTTCCTTTAATGCGATGACTAGACCTGCATGCAATACTCCAGGTATGGCCTTACCAATGTCTTGTACAGCTGCAGCATGACCTCATGGCTCTGAAACTCAATCCCCCTACCAATAAATGCCAACACACCATATGCCTTCTTAACAACCCTCTCAATCTGGGTGGCAACTTTTAGGGATTTCAGGCACCTGGATACCGAGATCTCTCTGTTCAGCTATGCTGCCAAGAATTTTACCATTAGCCCAGTACTCTGTATTCCTGTTATTTCTTCTGAAGTGAACTACCTCACATTTTTCCGTATTAAACTCCATTTGCCACCTCTCAGCCTAGCTCTGCATTTTATCTATGTTCCTCTTAACCACAACATCCTTCAGCACTTTCCACAACTCTGCCTACCGTACTGTCATCTGCAAATTTACTAACCCATCCTTCTACGCCCACATCCAGATCATATATAAAAATGACAAACAGCAATGGCCCCAAAACAGATCCTTGCAGCACACCACTGGTAACTGAGCTCCAGGATGAACATTTCCCATCAACCACCATCCTCTGTCTTCTTTCAGCTAGCCAAATTCTGAATCAAACCACTAAATCACCTTCAGTCCTGAAACTCCTTATTTTGTGCAATAGCCTACCATGTGGGACCTTATCAAAACTCCTTATTGAAGTCCATATACACCACATCAACCACCTTACCTTCATCCAACAGTTTTGTCACCTTCTCAAAGAACTTGATAAGGTTAGTTAGGCACGACCTATCATTCACAAAACAGTGTTGACTCTTCTTAATCAACTTATTCCTTTCAAGATAATTATAAATCCTGTCTCTTATAACCTTTTCCAATACTTTACCCACAACCAAAGTAAGGCTCACTGTTCTATAATTACCAGGGTTGTTCTGACTCCCCTTCTTGAACAAGAAAACAACATTTGTTATCCTCCAGTCTTCTGGCAGTAGTCCTGTCAACTAAGATGACATAAAGATCAAAGCCAAAGGCTCTGCAATCTCCTCCCTGGCTTCCCAGAGAATCTGAGGATAAATCCCATCTAGTGCCATGGTCTTATCTATTTTCGGATCTTCCAAAATTGCTAAAACCTCCTCTTTGTCAACCTCAATCCCATCTAAACTTGTAACCTCTATCTCAGTATTCTCACTAACATTGCCCTTTTCCAATGTGAATGCTGATGAAAAGTATTCATTAAGTGCTTTCCCTATGTCCTCAGATTCCACACACAACTTTCCACTACCATCTTCGATTGGCCCTAATCTTACTCTAGTCATTCTTTTTTTCCTGATATACCTATAGAAGGCTTTAGGGTTTTCCTTGATCTTGTTCACCAACAACTTCTCATGTCCCCTCCTGACTCTTCTTAGCCCTCTCTTTAGATCTTTTTTGGCTAATTTATAACTCTCAAGCATCCTAAATTAGCCTTCATGCCTCATCCTCACACAAGCCTTCCTCTTCCTCTTGACAAGAGCTTCAACATCTTTAGTAAACCATGGCTCCCTCTCTTGACAACTACCCCCCCTGCTTGACAGGTACATACTTATCAAGGACCCGCAGTAATTGTTCCTTGAATAAGCTCCACATCTCAAGAGTTCCAGTTCCTGCAGTTTCCTTCCTTATCCTATGCATCCTAAATCTTGCCTAATTGCACCATAATTACCTGTCCCCCAGTTATACCTCTTTTCCTGCTGTATATACCTAGCCCTGTCAATTGCTGTTGTAAACATTACCGAATTATGGTCACTATCGCCAAAGTGCTCACCTACCTCCAAATCTAACACCGGGCTGTGTTCACTCCATAGTACCAAATCCAATATGGCATCGCCCCTTGTTAGCCTGTCTACATACTGTGTCAGAAAACCCTCTTGCACACATTGAACAAAAACTGACCCATCTAAACTACCTGAACTATTGTATTCCCAGTCAATATTGGGAAAGTTAAAAACCCCAGAACAATTACCCTGTTACTCTCGCTCCTATCGAGAATCATTTTTGCTATCCTTTCCTCCATATCCCTGGAACAATTCGGAGGCCTATAGGAAAACTGCTCAGTTGGTGAGAAAAGATCATGTGATGAACCAACCAACTTCCCTGTTTTTTTTTCAATAGACGTGAAGGAGAGATGACAAAGAAGCAAAACTCTTACATGAGTGGGAAACTCTCTGTTTCCATTTAACCTTGCCTGTTTGAACATCCACAAAGCACAAGCAATGTTTTAAGAATCAGCGCAGGAGCAGCTGACTCCAGAAAAAAGATAAATTGTCTATTAAATCTTTAAACTGTCTTGATGCAGAATGCAGAAAGACCATTGAACCCTGTCTGAAATCACCCGTTAACAATCTACAGTATAAAATATAAAAGCCACCTACATTTACTCGACTTTAAAAGTATTTAATCTATCCTCTCACGTTTTTATTTGTTTGATTCTGTCTGAAACCTTGAATACGTGTGTGTGTGTGAGTCAAAACATCTTTCATAGATCAGTGGTTAAGTACAAAAACACTATTCTCCTTTACCGTAAAATCTTCCAAAATAAACTGTGTCTTTTCCAGTCAGTGCATCCAAACAGTTAAATATCCAATGAACTGGCAAGCACACTTTTTACAAAACAAGAGCTGTTGCAGTCAAACAAGAAGTGGAAAAAGAAGTCACCATTCTACCCTTTGCTACTGGGACAACTTAATTTCTTTCTTTGACCTCACTGGTTGTTGACCTTCCACACGGTGAGATGGACCTACTGGCATCCGACTAAGGAGCTCCCCCTGCAGTACTTCTCCGAGCTAAGTGTTTTTCTTTAGTGTGGTGGCCACTGTCCCTGCAATTTCATTGCAATGTCATGGTGAGGTCAGAGTGCGTATTGGGAATTCTGCTTCTCAACATTTCAGGTTGAGATGGCACTGCCAGAAATGTTGACTATGCAGGTTATATAATTAGCATTAAAGAACGTGGACATTTTTTCCCAGTCTGTGAATTCTTAGGTTGGAAATTAAACAACTCTCCAGCCTTAAAAAGCTTCTGAAACGGCCAGCAGAGACCTTGAAAATATCACGAGACTAAAATTCTAAAAATAACTTTCACTGAGATAATTCCAGAGATGACCCATCTGTGAACTGAAACTCAATTGCATCAGGAACCATAGGCTCAAACCTAACACTTGGTAAAAACATTGGAACATCAGTTCAGCATTGTTTGCCGACTTCCTCTGGGTGTTCTTTGCAGCCATTGCTTATTTACTTGTTTTTCAACCAAATACAATAGACCCCCTACTATGTGAACTTCATTCTTTTCGAATGAATGTATCTATGCCCATGAATTTCCATGGGGCTGCTCACAATGCAAAAAAAAAGGTTTCAGCTCCATATTTAGAATTTGCATGGTAACTGAGCAGTATAGCCACCTAGCACACCATCCTTTCTTTTTACAGATGTTTGAATAGTCCAAGAGAAGATTTTTGAAACTGGGTCAGTCTGACAAGTTCTCTGCTGTCTTTGTCAGTTGAGTTCAGATAAGCCTTGGGATTTGTAGTAACATTCCAAATTCTGGATCAAAAGATGCTTGGTTCAGAAACCATTCCAAATTGTCCCAGTAAATTTGGCCAAATTAGATTAGATTACTTAGTGTGAAAACAGGCCCTTCGGCCCAACAAGTCCACACCAACCCGTCAAAGCACAATCACCTAACACTATGGCCAATTCACCTGACTTGCACATCTTTAGACTGTGGGAGGAAACCGGAGCACCCGGAGGAAATCCACACAAGACACGGGGAGAATGTGCAAACTCTACACAGTCAGTCGCCTGAGGCGGGAATTGAACCTGGGTCTCTAGCGTTATGAGGCAGCAGTGCTAACCACTGAGCCACCGTGCCGCCCTTATCTGTTTCTGTGCTGTGTCCTCTCCCAATTGGGTTCCTCCAAGATCAGTTGTAAATTTCACTTTGTTAATTTTTCCCAGACACACTCCAGAGGTCCAGGGTTACAGCAAAGGCAGTAACTGTGCAGGTTCACTGCTGTGTCAGTTAGCTGTGTGGGTTTCTTTCTCTTTCTCGCTGTCTCTCTCCCTTGCACTGACTGTCCATGTGCTGCCTTTGTCTGTTCCTTTCCCTTTTAAAAGTGCTGTTGTTTTGACTTTTTTTTCCTCTCAAGTTCCAAAACAATGCAACAGCATATAAAACAGTATTTGCTGTTCTTCGAATTTGAGGAAATCACCTCCAACACCTAAAATACCTCAAAAAAAAAGGAACAGCCCTCTTACAGCCAGAAATTCTTCCCATCCTCTATCTTGGATTACCCAGAATCCAAGAACTTTAATGTGTGGCAAGGGACTGCCAATGTGTTTTGAGCTGAGTCTATTTTCAACTTTTATGGCATTCTGTTGCAAAGCATCAACACTTTACAAGTACCACTGAATGTGTGAAAGTAATAGAAATTATTCTGGAAACTAGAATTGCTCTTAAACCAAGAATCCATTAGACAAGTTCTTCAAAAAAATTCCAGCAGTTCTCAGCATGCAACCTAATGCCCTCTACCTATCCTCCACTGCACCTCATACCACAACTTAGCTCTGACGGTCGCCCACCCTTCCTCCTTCACCTACCATGCTAACTCATTGAGTACCCACCTGCACTCTTTCATGCAGCAAATATAGTTCTACTACTCATTTATATATTGCAGGCTAAACTTCATTGACAAAATCATAGTCATTCACAGAGACACATTTTGATACTTATTGACTGGTCTTGAAAAGTTAATAGTTCCAAGGGTATATGCGCCATTTAGTTGCAAATCTTTTCCATAGTTACAGTCAAGGCGTCAATAACCTGGTGTAAAGGGCCTTTGTTCCACAGACAGCCTAATCCTCATTACCGGAGTAGGGTCACAGAATGGGAGGATGGTGGATTGACAAGAGTATGTAGGCAAGCACTCACCAGCTATTCCTGAAGACAGCTGGGTTATTGAGAAATAGCCTTACTACTATATAGGCATAGATAAGATCTTGCCTGTTGACATTTATGAAATGTATTTTAAAACTATTGAGCTGGTTAAAAAAGGATGATGTATTAGTTCTTGATAAGGATAAAGATTGTAGACTGACTAATATGGATTGATATCTAGTGGGATACTCATCTTAGATGCAGTGGCCATGAGTTTGGGGTCGTATTTCTGCGACTGCTTCAGACACTGTAATACAACTTTCACTCCCAGAAGCACCAGCAAGTGGCGATCAGAACACTGGCTTCGAATATTAGATTGACATCCAGTTAACCTATCCTCCAAACAACAAAAGATAGTTACAAAAACAGAGGTTGCTCGAAAAGCTCAGCAGACCTGGCAGCATCTGTGAAGAGCAATCAAAGTGAATGTTTTGGGTCCGATAATTTCTCTTCACAGGTGCTGCCCGACCTGCTGAGCTTTTATTTCTGATTTACAGCATCCACAGTTCTTTCAGTTTTTAATTGAGGAATTGTTATGGATCTTTGGCTTGGCTGCAAACCATCAAACAAAATGCACTTTGAAGGAAAAAATTGTGAGACCAATGGGAAATTTTCTCAGCAACTCTTCCTGAGAAACATGGTTTGAGAATCTGAACTTTGAGGCGAAAATGAGGCACGGCCCCCAGGACAAAATTCTAAAAATGTTTTCAGTCTATTAAGTGGAGTTACAGGACCAAACTATTAGTAGATACTCCAGTAATCATGAATAATTATTATTGTTAAAACTATTCAACAAGGCAAAAGGATTTCTGATGTCCCAAAAAATATTTTCTTTAGCAGAATTTCAGGAGAGGAAATCCCGCTGATGTGTCTGAGGATTGAAACATTGGACAGGACCAGAAATATGCTGTCGAGGTCCACATTGTGAGATTACCTTTTATTTATATAGCAAGCAGCCCATATATTTCATGATCCTTGGAAACTTAAGTGGATATAGGTTCTACCAGTCCTAAACATCTTGAGAAATGGTTGCATACCAGAGCAGAGGGTGCAAGATTGTGAGATACGAGCACAAACAAAAACCAGCCTCCATTACTTTAAGCTAGTCTGCATCTCTTAAAAGGGAAGTGCATAGTTTCTGGAGCATGTGCCGAAAGCCATTCTACTAGTTCTGGCTTGGAAAGATGGAAGAATGGAATCTATTCACAGGGGTACAGGTGAAACTCCAGACAAAGTTTACAATGGCAGCGGGGACAGTTAATCACTTTAGGTAATACCAGGAGCTTACTACTGAGGACTTGGCTGAAGTGCCACAGGGAGTTCAATGACCTCATATGACTAATCAAAAACAATGATTGCATGTTCAAATGTAATGTCCCGCGAACTATACAAGTAACCTCACACCATTCAATACTTCATAATAACATCAATCAGCTACAACGAGTGACTATCAATATGGACTGTTACATCACAGTCACAGTTTCACTCCACTCTTACACATATAGCACGTTCACTCACCTCACAGCCATATCTCACAGTTTGGCCACATTACTGCGATTGTCACCTTGAATCAAACATATGACACCACACTCATTGACAGAATAAAGTGGTACTGCTTGAACCTCTGCTGATTTTCATTCTGTTTATTTTCCTTGGTGAACTGAAGGGCCTGTTTCTGTGCTGCATTGAAAATATTGAATTGTATTTTATTCTTTTATCAAATTTTAAATTATGAGCTGGAAGTGACTGATTGACTTTGGGACAGCTAAGAAAGAACAGATCAGGCAAGTTTTGTTTGTTTGCGAGGCCAGGCCTGGAGGCTAATTGCAGGCTGAGCCTTGATGTAAAGTTCCTGATGAAGGGCTTTTGCCCGAAACGCCGATTTCGAAGCTACTTGGATGCTGCCTGAACCGATGTGCTCTTCCAGCACCACTAATCCAGAATCTGGTTTCCAGCATCTGCAGTCATTGTTTTTACCTTATTACAGAAACAGTCAGCCCCGCGAAAAGCATTGTGAGTCAACACATAGCAGAAGTAGCCTATTAATGAGGTCAGAACAGAAGATCATAAGGTATGGGAACAGAATCAGGCCACTCAGACCATCAGTTGTTGCTTGCAATTCTGTCATGGCTGGTATAATTCTCAACCCATTCTCCTGCTTTCTCCCCATAAACCTTGGTTCACTTACCAATCAAGAACCTATCTACCTCCTCTTAAATACACTCAATGTCTGGTCGCCAGAGCCTCTGCAACAATGAGTTCTACAGATTAACCACCCTCTAGCTGAAGAAATTCCTCCTTCCTAATACCTGGGGCTGGTTCTGGCAGGTCTAGCAAGACTCTATGTACAAGCAGATGGCAGCTGTTTGTATGGTGACAGAGGCCTCAGTGAGAATTGATCAGTCTATCAGGGCAAAACCAGAATTAACAATTTTTTTTTAATTTATGTTTTCTGAGAGTTGGTTCTGGGTCAATCCTTAGGCATCATGAAAATCTGAAAGCTCCCTCCCTAATCTGCTACACCAGCTTTTGAAAAGCCAAAGAGAGGAAGGCAGAGTTAGAAACATTGCTGCTTTTAACTGGGTGATACTAAGAGGGTGATCCTGGCCAATGTTTCAGGAAAAACAGCCAAGACATCCACACTATGTCTGTGAACAACCCATCATGTGGGATATTTAAGTAACCTGGCTAGTTTTTTACTATTTTCTTTTATTTAAGTTTGTCTGCCTGTCTTTTGAATGATGGGGCTAAAAACAAATAGTTTGTGTTTATAGCACAGAAGTTAATCAGCTTAACGTGGTGTTTAATTTTCTCTGCTGATGTTAGTTTGCATTTAATAAATTGTGAAGTCTTTTGTTTGAATTGCAAAACCAGTGACTGGAAATTAATTATTCACTAAGTCTGGCATAACTAATTTAAAAGTCTAGTGAGGTGAACCATTGGAGTTGACTATCTGGGGAACTTTAATGGTTTAGTTTTATCGTGTTGCGGAGGGAGAAAGGCTGCTTTTGTTCAACTGTCTATCTTTGTGTCAAAACAGGCACATAACAGGAGACAGCAACACCAAACCTGCAAAGTAGAGGCACAGTTATATCTCCTTACCTGGAATAAAGAGAAGGTGTTAAAATGGACAAAATACCAGATGAGCTACAATGTTAATAATCAAGAAGTGATATATCTTTTCCTCAGTGAGGGTCACAATAAACAGATTATCAGGTCTTTGTCACACTGGTTGCCATGTTTCCAACTTTGCATCTACACTTCAAAGCTCAGGAAAGATGATGGTGTTGTTGTAATGTAACTGGATTAATATTCCAGGAATCTCAGGTGATATTCTGGGTACCTGGACTTAAGCCACAACATTACAGATGGTGAAATTTGAATTCAACTTAAAAAAAAATCTTGTGATAACCATGAAACCATGGTCATAGACCCCATCTGCCTCATTATGCCCTTACATTGCCTGGACTACATGTGACTCCAGACCCTCAGCAATGCAGTTCATTCTTATCTGCCCCTTGAAATGAACTGGTGAGTCATTTTACAAAAGCATGAAAGCAGACAGACCACCTGGCATTGACCTAGGCAACAGCAAACACAGCCCTCTCGGTCCTGTAAAGTCCCCCTTACTAAGATCTCATGCTGGTGCTAAAATTGGGAGAGCTGTCTCACAGACCCGTCTCAGACATTGACTCTGGGTGCAATGAAGTCTTATGGCATTAGATTAAACCTAGGCAAGGAAACATGCTGCTAATTACCAAGTGCCAACCCTCCTCAGGTGATGAATCAATGCTCTTCCATGTTGAACCTGACTACTCGGAGGAAGCACTGAGTGTGGCAAAGTTGCAGAATGTACTTTGGGTGGGGGAACTTCGAAGTTCACCAACAGTAGCTCAGCAGCAGCACTACTGAGAGAGCTGTTTAAATCCTAAAGGACATAGCCGCTGGAACGGTCTGCAGCAGGTGTGAAATAAGAGGGAAAAACATATTTGACTTCATTCTCACCAATCTGCCAGTTGCAAATGTATGTAACCATGACAGTGTCAGTAAAAGTGAACATGGCACAGTGACAGTTAGTTTGGGTACTGCTGGACCCAATACGCACCTGACCTCATTTCAGCTTGGATTAAAATGGACAAAAGACCTGAAATTCAGAGGTGAGGGGAGAGTGACTGTCCTTAACATCAAGGCCACATTTGATCGATTGTGGCATTAAGTAGGTGCAGCAAAACTAGGGTCAATGGGAATTAGAAGGAAAAATCTCTGCTGGTTAGAGTCATAGCTAGCACATAGGATGATTGTTGTGGTTATTGGAAATTAATCTTCTCAGCTTCAGGACATCTCTTTAAGAGTTCCTCAAGGTAGTGCTCTATGTCCAACCATTTTTGGTTGCTTCATTAATGACCCTTCCTCCACCATAAGGTCGGAAGTGGAAATGATCACTGATGTTTGCACAATGTTCAGCACTATTCACAATCGCTCAGGTATTGAAGTAGTCCATATATAAATGCAGCAAGATCGAGATGATATTCAGGTTTGGGCTGACAAGTGGCAAGTGATGTTTTTGCCACACAAGTGCAGACTATGACCACCTGCAACAAGAAAAGATCTAACCATCACACCTTGACCATCACTGAATCCTTCACTATCAACGTTCTGACTCGACAGCTGACTGGACCAGACTTACTAATACTCTGGTTTACAAGAGCAGGTCAGAGGCTAGGAATCTTGCAGCTAATAACTCACTTCCTGACTCCCCAAAGCCTCTCCACTGTCTACAAGATACAAGGTGGAGTGTGATGGAATACTCCCCACTTGCCTGGATGGATGCAGGTCCAACAACACTCAAGAAGCTTGACATCATCTAGTGGGTGGCACAGTGGCTCACAGTGTCAGGGAACGAGGTTCGATTCCAGCCTCAGGCTACTGGCTGTGTGGAGTTTGCATAGTGTCTGCGTGGGTTTCCCCTGATTACTCCAGTTTCCTCCCACCATCCAAAGATGTGCAGGTCAGGTGAATTGGCCATGCTAAATTGCTAGGTGCATTAGTCAGAGGGAAATGGGACTGGGTGCGTTACTCTTCGGAGGGTCGGTGTGGACTTGTTGGGCAGAAGGGCCTGTTTCCACACTGTAGGCAACCTAATCTAGGACAAAGTTTCCTGCTTGATAGGCATCACATCCACACCCTCTACTATCAAAATAAATAAAATGGTAAATAATACCAGACTTAAATATTTGGTTCAAACACTGGGATGGGAAAAATGTGTTTTGATTCATGGGGCAGTAGCACCAGTGCTGGGAAAAGAGAGTGTTCCACCTGGGACAAAGCTCACATGAATTGCTGCTGGACCAGTATCCACATGAATAATAAAACTTATGTAGGCTTCAATTTTAAATAATTAGGAAGGCTAGATGTTCGTGAGTGATGTTTGGAAAGTTAAGGAGAAAGGATAGGACAATAATGCAAAATATTGAAGAAGGGCTGATGCCCAAAACGTCGATTCTCCTGTTCCTTGGATGATGCCTGACCTGCTGCGCTTTTCCAGCAACACATTTTCAGCTGAAATAATAATAACCAAAGTAATACAGGGAGGCACAAAGCATACACAAATAGCTACTACAGATGAGATGACAGTAGGCAAAAATGGTTAAAAAAGACAGAATTAAGAACTAATTATTTATTGGATTGCAGGATATGTAACAAGTTACATGAATTGTTGATACAAAGAGGAGTAAATGAGTATCACCTGATAGAAATTACAAGTGGTTGCTGAAGCATGATTTCAGAAAAAGTAGTGAGAAATGTTTTTCGTTCAGAAAATTAAGATGTCAAATCAGCTTGGTCGGAGGTGAGAACTACCAAAGGAAAGAAGTCACTAATAGCAGTCATTTATGGGTCTCCCAACAATAGCTACACATTGTGATAGAGTATATGCCAAGAAGTAATGGGCTTGCAAGAAAAATACTGCAGGAATCATGGATAACTTTAATCTTCATATCAATTAAACAATCTAACTGGAAAAGGTAGTCTGGAGGATAACTGAATTTCTCTGAGCAATACATTTTGGAACCTACCAAGGATAAACCTATTTTGCACCTATGAATATGTAATGAGGAGAGTGATTCATTAAAAGTCCTGCTGTAAAAGGTGTCCTCGGCAGTAATGATTATAATGTTAAAATTTCACATTCAGTTTGAAGTGAAAAATGTGGGCCTAAGTTTAGTATCTTAAACTTAGTAAAGCCAGCTATAAGGATATAAAGATAGAGTTAGTTAAGTGAACTGTGTAAATATGTTATAAGACAGTAGAAAAGCAGTGGTAAACATTTCAGGGCATATTGCATAACTCTCAATGCAGATATATTCCACTCAGGAGGAAAGACTACCAGGATCATGCATCAGCCATGGCTAACTATAGAAATTAAAAATGGTATCACATTGAAAGGAAAGACATACAATACTGAGAAGATGAGTGTTAGGCGAGGAAATTGGGAATGTTTAGAAATCAACAAAAGGTGACTAAAATAAAGAGAAAGAAATTTGTGAATAAGGCAAAACTATAATGAAATCTAAAGACAATAAAAACTTCTCCAACCATTAAAAATGGCAAATTGTAATATATAACTAGTAACTAATGTGTGCATTGCTGCCTTAGAGGGTGAGATTGAGGAATTAATAATGGGAAACAAAGACTCTGTCGAGGCTTTGAGCAAGTATTTTGAATCTGTTTTCCTGGTAGAAGATGCAAAAGTTATTCCAAGAATATTGGAAAATCAAGATGTGAAAGGGAGGAAGAAACATAAAACAATCGCTATCACTTAAGAAAAAGTAAGGGGGATTTCTCAAAGTGGCCCCGAATGGGGTCATTAGCTGGGATTTCAGGTTTGCGATCCTGATAAAGCAATGATTCCTGAAAATTGGAAATTCAGGTGAAGCATGCTTTCACATAGAAAGGACGGTTAAAGCCAGAAACAAAGCAGAAATAGCTGGAGAAACTCAATAGGTCGAGCAGTATTTGTGGACAGAAGACAGAGCCAATGTTTTGGATCCAGTGATGCTCCTTCAGAACTATTCTCAAAAACATTGACTCTGCTTTCTGTCCACAAATGGTACCAAGCCTGCTGAGTTTCTCCAGCTATTTCTGTTTTTGTTTCAGACTTATAACATCAGTAGTTTTTTTTATTTTTCTTTGCGGTTAAAGCTAGAATATGGTTGCTACAACCATTCTTTGCTTAGAGAAAAAAAATACAATTCAGGGACATACAGTTGCAAAGTCTTCACAGCATGGAAAAGGCTCTTCAGTCCATTGTGTCCATGCCAATCATCAAGCATCTATCTATTTTAATCCCCTTTCGCAACACTTGACCCATAACCTTGTATTCTATGGTGTTTCAAGTGCTCACGTAATGGGTTCCTGCCTCTGTCATCCTTCATAACATTATGGCCACTGGTTATAGGGTTCCTGTACTAAGGAAAAAGAAGTTTCTTCCTATCTACACTATCAATGTTCCTCATAACTTTAAGCACCTCAGTAGGTTCCCCCTCAGCCTTCTCTGCTATAAGGAAAATAATCCCAGCCTATCTAGGAGCAAACTACTGCAGATGCTGGAATCTGTACTGAAAGCAAAAAAAGCTGGAGATCACAATGCGTCAGGCAGCATCCATCGAGAGAGACAGCAAGCTAACATTTCAAGTCTAGATGACTCTTCATCAGACCTCACTGTCTTCATGGTTGAATTGTTCTAGCCCGGCAATATTCTGTGGAATCTTCTCTGCAGTCTCTCTCCTCTGTAATTACATCCTTCCTAGAGTGTGGCAATCAGAACTGCATGGAATAATACAGCCAAGGCCTCACTAACATTATATACAGCTTGCTTTGACTAAGAAAGGCAAGTATACTATATGTTTTCCTCATCAAGTTCTCTTCTTTCAGGATCAATAGACAAGTTCACCAAGATTGTTCTGCTCCTCTGTACTTCCAAGGGTCCTACCATTCAACATGTACTCGCTTGCCTTGTTAATCCTCCCAAAATGTATCACCTTGCACTTTTCAGTTCCATTTGCCATCTGATCAGCCAGTCTACAATGTCCTATAATCTAAGGCTTTCCCCCTCGCCATTTATCACACCACCAAATTTCATATCACTTGTGAACTTACTGATCATAATTCCTACATTCATGTCCAGATTATTCATGTACACAGCAAACAGCAAGGGACCCAACACTGAACCCTATGGTGCATCACTGGACAACTGAAGTCGACATATATTTGTAAGGCTGTGTATTCCTCGCTGGCTAATATAATTAGCAAAATAAAGTAAATCCACAAAATATAAAGTAGCATGATGCAATTAAGTACTTCTGGACCTTTTTCAACAAAGAAAAATGCTTTAAACACATGAAGTTGACACAGTGTACATTCATGCCTTTGAAATAACATTAAAACGAACAAAGTAATCCTTTATAACTGAAATGTACTTTTGAAAATCCATCACCAATTCACCCAATCTGCACCTGCATTTTTTATCAATAAATGTTAAAATTAAACTCACGTGATTCAGTTTTAATTGGCCATGCTCCATCTAGTGCCAAAAGCAGGTCACCTACCTGGGTTCTGCTTGGGAGTTAATTTTCTGGTGTTATTCATCTTGATGCCAATCATCTTCTGAGATGATTAGAAGGAGAATCCCTCCATTAGTGGAATAAAAGAATTCAGCTGTCTAGTTACTTGTAACTTGGGATCTTCAATATTGACACTGACAGTAAAATGTGGGACATTATTCCATTCTCTTGGAAAGAAGCCCTTTTTTATGGACACAACATTTTCAGGAAAAAATATATCTGAATAAACAAATCAGGAAAATGTTTTACTCCAAATATTTGAGGTAATATTTGTGTAATTAATTAAATTTTATTTGCAAGATTTCTGTACAGAATTCCAATTTCCATAACATCTAAAATCCATTGGGTTTGGTATTATTTAGATAATAATTTCCTGATTTACACCTCAAATTTTTAAATATTCACAATAGGTGTTTATCCTAAATTATTTGAAATTTAGGAAGTTTATTGTGCAGCATTTTGATGTACATAAATTCAACTTAAACCAAATCTTGAAAAAAAAAATGTCTGCTACTACCTACAGTATGTTTTCTTCACTAGTAAACTATCTTGGGGACAAAGGAGTGTCGCATTTAATGGCTTTAGTGTCGGTCAAGCACTATATTTGTCCAACTAACCTAGGGTAGAATTTACCGCACAGGCTTTGGCACCTAGTCCACTTAGTCCAATGGGGGTCCAAAGTCCACACTGTATGACGAATACTGTCCTGTCCACCTGGTTGTAACTTTCTATGAATTAGCCAAATAATGGCCAGAGGTTTATCTCACTAGGTAATTACAAAAAGCAAGTGGGGTGACTTAGATTGAAAGTGGGAAGGCTCTAAGCCAGCTTGGAGCCCTTCCCACACAGACCTACGGCTGGAGACTACATCCAGGGAACTCCACCTTTTCCCAAAGCCTCAGGGCTGATTGGTTTCTAACAATGCTTTAGATAAGCCTTCAGCTAATTGAAGTGCATATCTGCTAAGGATGATCATAGAATCCCTATAGTCTAGAAACAGGCCCTTCAGCCCAACAAGTCCACACAGACTCTCTAAAGAGTAACACACCCAGACCTATTCCCCTGCCCTATTAGTCTACATTTACCCTGACTAACACACGTAACCTACACGTCCGTGGACACTATGGACAATTTAGCATGGCCATTTCACCTAACCTTCACATCTTTGGACTGAGGGAGGAAACCAGAACACCCAGAGGAAACCCACGCAGACACGGGGAGAATATGTAAACTCCACACAGACAATTGGGAATCGAACCCAGGACCCAAGGCTGGAATCAAACCTGAGTCCCTGGCACTGTGAGGCAGCAGTGCTAACCACAGAGCCACCCTTTTTTTGTTTTTCTCTCTCATGCCACTTCCAGGAAAGCAGCATGGGCCAGAGAACTGGCATATTGGCCAGCAGTGAAAACGTTCAGCATCCACCTGCCCTCCTCTGCGCCCACCTCTATCAGGGCCAGAAATTTCAGACCTTTTGCATTGATCATACAAAATCAGCAGATCTAATAAAATATTGTAGGCTGCTGAGAAGAAACAAGTCTTCTTGGGAGCATACGTAACAAATTTGGTAAGCTGAATCCACATTGGTAGATCTCGATTAATTAGCGGCAACGAGGGACCAGCAGCAAAAGCGCAGCCCTTTATTTAAATATAAAATTTGATCAAAAGCTGTACCCTGTCCTTCTTTTTTGTATTGTTGAAATATTGGCTACATTTCTATGCCCCAATTTTGTCCAATTTACTGGTTAAGTATGTGTCAGTTGGACATGTTAATTACTACATAAGAACATAAAAACTGGGAGTGGGAGTAGGCAATTCAGCCCCTCAAGAGTGCAATGTCATTTAATTCAATCATGGCTGATTTCATCTCAGCCTCAACTTGACTTTTGTGCCCACTGTCCTTAACCTTTTAACCTGTTACTAATTAAAATCTGTCTATCTCCTCCTTATATTTACTCACTAACTAAGCATCCACTGCATTCTACGATAGTTCCACCCCCAGGTCCACAATCCTTTCAAAGAAGTAAATTGTCCTCATCTCTGTTTTAAATCTGCTACCCCTTATTCTAAAACCATGATCTCTCACTCTCGATTTCTCCACATGAGGAAACATCATTTCTATGTCTACTTCGGACTGATTGTTTAAAATTATCTTCTAAATGATGCTTCCAGCAGGGGATCTTACTTGTGGAAGCCATTAATATAGAAATTCAGTGTAAAAGTTTAATCAGAATTTGCGTGCTAACAATTCAATAATAAGTCATAATATGTAAGACACCTGCAGCAAAGTCCATCAGCATATCTTTCGAACAAGACAGCCATAATGGAGCATGTACTGTATGAATTAATCACAAATTTAATAAAATCTTCAAATAAAAGGACATGAGTCATCATTTTCTCAGCCGGAAATTGGGAGTCTGAAACCCTCATAATAACTGTTATAGGAAAGTTGCTGTTAAACTTAAAACGGTTCAGGAAAGAGTTACAAGGATGTTGTCAGGTTTGGAGGGTTTGAGCTATCAGGAGAAGCTAAATAGACTGGGACAGTTTTCCCTGAAGCATCAGAGGCTGCGGCTGAACTTACAGATGTTCAAGAATCATGAAGTACATGGATAGGGTAAATAGCCAAGGTCTTTTCCACAGGGTAGGGGAGTCCGAAACTAGAGGGCACAGGTTTAAGGTGAGAGGGGATAGATATAAAAGGGACCTAAGGAGCAACTTTTTCACGCAGAGGGTGGTGTGTGTATGGAATGAATGGCCAGAGGAGGTAGTGGAGGCTGGTACAATTGCAACAAGTAAAAGGAATCTGGATGGGTACATGAATAAGAAGGGTAGAGAGAAATATGAGCCAAATGTTGGCAAATGGGATAAGGTTAATTTAGAATATCCGGTTGGGTGGACGAGTTGGACTGAAGGGTCTATTCCATGCTGTATATCTTTATGACTCAATGACTCTAAGAGTTTCCCGTGCTAAAATACAAAATTGATAAACATCTTGCATCCTTCTGGAGAAAAAATGTTTGACAAACTTTATTTCCTGTAATTCCCAAGCCAGTCACACCAGGTTTTATCGGTTGAATGAAAATATTCCGTTGTTTAGTATCTTTTCCCGGAAGAATCAAAAGAAAGTCCGCTTTTAATTGCCTTGCTTTTCAAAAAGGCAACTCATTAATTTTCCACTGTATTAACATTTGACGTGTGTCCTGTATTGATAAAAAATAATCTTGTTATGAGTCTCAAGGTGATTGAGACAAACCACTAAAGCCTCCTGTATTTGTGCTAAATCATCGGTGTACTACAGAGAACTGAACATAAGTGATACATTTTCTATGGCACTTCTATCCCTTTAGGTGATTTCATAATTTAAATCCACAAAGGTTACACAGTTGAAATCATTCATTGTAAAATAGCTAACTCTACATGGATGTATCACTGCTGGAGGTGAGCTCTCTGTAAAACCACAGAAGTAAGTAACATTCAGCTGTGGAAGACATGAGAGAACAGCATGACTTCGACTCCATGGACCAGTCAGTTGTTTGCATACGTTAGTCTTGTCAGTCATGGACTACGGGGCCAATTTTTATTTGCAGCCAAATCCAAAATGGAGCATAGAACATAGAACATTACAGTGCAGTACAAGTCCTTTGGGCCCTTGATGTTGCACCAACCTGTGGAACCAATCTGAAGCCCATCTAACCTACACTATTCCATGTACGTCCATATGCCTACCCAATGACCATTTAAATGCCCTTAAAGTTGACAAGTCTACTACTATTGCAGGCAATGCATTCCATACCCCTACTACTCTCTGAGTAAAGAAACTATCTCTGACATCTGTCCTATATCTATTACTCCTCAATTTAAAGCTATGTGCCCTCGTGCTTGCCATTGCCATGCAAGGAAAAAAGGTTCTCACTGTCCATCCTATCTAACCCTCTGATTATCTTATATATCTCAATTAAGTCACCTCTCAACCTTCTTTTGTCCAATGAAAACAGCCTCAGGTCCCTCAGCCTTTCCTCGTAAGACCTTCCCTGCAGACCAGGCAATATCCTAATAAATTTCCTCTGAACGCTTTCCAAAGCTTCCACATCCTTCCTCTCATGTGGTGACCAGAACTGTACATAATACTCCAAATGTAGCCGCACTAGAGTTTTGTACAGCTGCAGCATGATCTCATGGTTCCGAAACTCAATCCCTCTACTAATAAAAACTAACACACCATATGCCTTCTTAACAACTGAATCAACCTGGGTGGCAACTTTCAAGGATCTATGTACCTGGACACTGAGATCTCTCTGCTCATCTACACTACTAAGAATCTTACCATTATCCGAGTATTCTGCATTCCCATTACTCCTTCCAAAGTGAATCAACTCACACTTTTCTGCATTGAACTCCATTTGCCACCTCTCAGCCCAGCTCTACAGCTTATCTATCTGTGTCGCTGTGACTGACAACATCCTTCGGCGCTATCCACAACTCTATCGACCTCAGTGTCATCCACAAATTTACTAACCCATCCTTCTACGCTCTTATCCAGGTTATTTATAAAAATAACAAACAACAGTGGACCCAAAACAGATTCTTGCGGTACCCCACTAGTAACTGAACTCACGGCTGAATCTTTACCCATCAACCACCACCCTCTGTCTTCTTTCAGCTCGCCAATTTCTGATTCAAACCTCAATCACCCTCAATCCGATGTCTCGGTATTTTGTGCAATAGCCTACTGTGGGGAACCTTATCAAACACCTTACTGAAATCCATATACAGTACACCACATCAACTGCTTTACCCTCATCCACCTGTTTGGTCACTTTCTCAAAGAACTTAATAAGGTCTGTGAGGCATGACCTACCCTTCACAAAACTATGTTGACTATCCCTAATCAAATTATTCCTTCCTAGATGATTATAAAGCCTTTCTCTTATAACTCTTTCCAACATTTTACCCACAACTGAAGTAAGGCTCACAGGTCTATAATTTCCAGGATTGTCTCTACTTCCCTTCTTGAACAAGGGGACAACTTTTGCTATCATCCAGTCTTTTGGCACTATTCCTGTAGACAATGACGACATAAAGATCAAAGCCAAAGGCTCGGTAATCTCCTCCCTGGCTTCCCAGAGAATCCTACCAGAGTTGACCACTCTGCTTCTCCAATAATATCAGTTTGATGTTTTGACTGTATTAAAGGAAAGTACCCAACTTGCTCTGCATATCAACAACTATCAGTTATACTGTGGGAGATCCCAGGGGGTGGTGGGATATAGGGTTGGGGGGTGTGGTGTTAAGGCTCTAGTAGCGGTGTTTGCGCTGAAGTACAGACGGCACCATCGTTGTGGGGTTATTTGATAGGGTGGGGAGTTGGTTCTAGGTGGGATGCTCTTCGGAGAGTTAGTGTGACGCAATGGATTGAATAGCCTCCTTCCACACTGTAGGGGTTCCATGATTCTATGGCTAACTGCAGCATTTTAAAGAGAATAACTGGAAGTGTCAGAACAAAATCAATCAACAGGGAAAAGAACTTTTAGAAGCTCTTATAAAGTTGTTGGGTTTTAAAGTACCTTTATGATCAAAACTCTGAAGTAATTCAGAAAACAAAAGTGCCCAAACCTGATTCCAGCCTTCGTTTCCTGTAGTAATGGATCCCCTTAATTGGTATTGTAATAGTTGTCACTGATAATTTATGGCTAGACTTAGCACATAACAGATTGATAAGAAAATAGCTTTTAGGGCTCTGATAATGAACATTGACTCCTGTTTCAATATCTGAATTAAGCACAAACCTGTTCCTGCTATCTGACGACTTAAAGTTTTGCGCCAAAACCCCATCATAGGAAAAAAAATCTGAAAGAACTGCAGATACTGGAAATCAGAAACGAAAACAGAAATTGCATTCTGAGAAAGAGTCACTGGACCCGAAACGTTAACTCAGATTTCTCTCATAGATGCTGCCAGACCTGCTGGGTTTTTCCAGTGAGTTCTGTTTTAGTTTCTGACCTCCAGAGGAAGCTTTCCCGTTCATCTCACTATCACCATGTTTGGGGCTGGGGGCTGGGGATGTAGTGAAATGAAAATGTGGGGGTTTAACGTTCCCATCCAGGAGATGTCATGTGACAGGTCGGCTCAAGGTCCAACTTTCAGAATAGGCAGCAGGTGCTGCTGTCCCTGCTGTCAAATAGAAAAGGAGCAATTCCATTTAATTGTGGTCTCCCTGCTATAGGAAAGATGTTATGAAATTTGAAAAGGTTCAGAAAGGATTTACAAGATGTTACCAGGGTTACAGGGTTTGAGCTAAAGGCTGGGGCTCTATTACCTGGAGCATCAGAGGCTGAGAAATAACCTTATAGGAGTTCATAAACTCATGAAGAGCATGGATAGGGTGAATAGGCAAGGTCTTTTCTTCAGGGTAGGGGATTCTAAAACTTGAGGGCACAAGTTTAAAGTGAGAGAAGAAAGATTTATGGACTTAAGGGATAACGTTTTCATGTACATGGTGGTGGGTGAATGGAATGAGCTGCCAGGGGAAGTGGTGGAGAAATAACCAAGAAATAACCAAGAAAGTCAATGGAATGCTGGCCTTTATGTTTAGAGGATTGAAGTATAAGGAAGCAGAAGTTATACTGCAGTTATACAAAATCCTGGTTATAGAATCATCGAGATGTACAGCATGGAAACAGAGCCTTCGGTCCAACTTGTCCATGCCGACCTAGTCCCACCTGCCAGCACCCAGCCCATATCCCTCCAAACCCTTCCTATTCAAATACCCATCCAAATGCCTTTTAAATGTTGCAATTGTACCAGCCTCCACCACTTCCTCTGGCAGCTCATTCCATACACGTATCACCCTCTGCATGAAAAAATTGCCACTTAGATTCTTTTTATATCTTTCCCCTCTCACCCTAATGATATGTGGGCTCTCACAGGCTGCAACATGTGTATGCATTAGGGAGGTGACTGACATCCTGTTTGGACATGCCAATGATGTTATCCACTTCTCCTTCAATGCCCACAGCCACACTGCAAGGAGACCCATGTTCAGTATCATTGATAAGCTTCCTCGAGGTTAAGGTGTCATTGACTGCACCAATGTGGATAGCAAAACTCCACATTATATTCCCTTTGCCATGCTCTTGCCTACTGGTTAAGCCTGACCAAATCCTTCTGAAGCTGGTTTGCTCCTTCCTTACATCATACATACCCACTTAACTTTGTATCATCCACAAATTTGGAAAGATTACACTTGGTACCCACCTCCAAATCACTGGTATAGATTTTCAACAGGACCCAACTACTGATCCTGGTGGGACCCCATTAATCATAGCCTGCCAATTTTAGGAAGACCCATTTATTCCTTCTCTCTACTAGCTAATCATTAATTCCAGCCAGTGCTTTACTTACTAACCCATTTGCTTTCATTTCTCTAACTAGTTCCTGTGGAGCACTTTATCAAAACGCTTTTGAAAATATAAGTATCCTTCATCCACCAACTTTCCTGTATCAATTTTGTTAGTCAAATCCTCAAAAATTTTAACAAGTTCATCAAATATGATTTCCCAATTGCAAATCTATGATGACTATTTCCAATCAGATCATTATCATCCAAGTGTGAATTTATCCCATCCTTTATAATAGATTCTAGTCTTTTCCTTATTACTGATATAAGGCTAATGGGTTTGTAGTTTCTTATTTCCTTCCTCACTCCTTCTTAAACAGCGAAATGACAAATGCTTGTTTCCAATCTGCAGGAATCTTTCTTGAGCCTGTAGGAATTTGCATGATAATCACTAATGCATTGATCACCTTGAAAATTACTTCAAAACTCAGGGATGAAGACAATCAGGTCTTGGGAATTTGTTAACTTTCAGCCTCATTAATTCTTCTTACTGATGTTAATTTCTTTCAACTTCTCATTCGCCCCAGCCATTTGGATCTCTAATTCTCAGAGAAGGTCTTTTTATTTGGCTTAGTCCAAGCTGCTGCAATGCCTAATAAGTTTTCTTGTCATATCCTATCAAACTCACCTCATTAATATCCGATACAAGTGTCAGAAGTCAGGCTGAGCATCTTTGGACTGACAATGCTTGTCTCGGTGCGCATTAAGCTTTTAAAGATGGCACAGGTACAAGAGATACTGGTCATTTCTGGGATATCCACTGAGTGGTGAGCTGTTCCATGAGTGGCAGGTGGTAAGATGATGCCAGAATCGGACGTGACTGATACCACAGGGGCTGGTGCACTGCAAAGTGCAGCATTGAATTACAGAAGCATACGGTAAGTGCTTTAGAAATTTGCCTTTAGGAAACAGGCAGTCTGGCATGTGTAGAAGGCCAGTATCTGTGGGCATGGGGTGCATGTTGGCACTGCCCTGAGATATTGGTACCAGGTTTCTACCCAGCAAATGGTAGAATTGAAACCTGCCTATTAAGGAGGCATGAATAGATAACAATGAGGGTGAACAGAAGTGGGTACTGCAAATGCTGGAGATTAGAGTCAAGATTAGAGTGGTGCTGGAAAAGCACAGCAGGTCAGGCAGCATCTGAGAAGCAGGAAAATTAATGCTTCAGTCAAAAGGCCTTCATCAGGAACTGGTGCAATGAGGGTGGCACCACCAGCATCTGTCATTGCAATGCTGGTACAAGGACTCTTCGTGTGAAGGAGCAGGCACTGAGTTCATAGATTGGACCACGCTGGATCTCAGGGCTGTCACATGCTTTCATAGTGCTCGCTCATTTTGCAGCTATGCAACATTCCTGCCTTGCCTTGCATCCTAGTGCTTTGCTCCACAGATGAAGATAACAGGTGCACAATATTTCTGTTTTAATATACCAATAGCACAGACACACAGCCAGGAAACTTACCATTTTTGTAAGCAGGCCTCAGTCAAGGGGTGGGTATATATGGCAGCATACTGTGTTCATCTCATACCTGCACTTCATGCCAGCAGAGTATATGGAAAACACATTGCACGTGTATTAATCTAATAGCCAGTTGGCAATGTGTAAGGAGACAAGAACTCAGATAAGTGAGAGAGTCTTTAGTCAGGTGTCCTGGCCCCATAAATCTGAGGCAGCCTCTGATTACAACAGATCATGGATACTGTTATTCAGCTAGTTGAGGCAGGCAGAGTCAGGTTCCTCTCCTCATAGAAGTTGAGAAGCTGGATATCAGGCACCAATCTTGTGTCTATCTACCCTGTTGTGGACTGTTTTCTTTTGGGGAAGGAAGAGGAAGGATGTCCTCAATGATAGACTTAATAATTCCATATCTCAACCAGATACGTCTGGAAAAAGTCAGCAAAGAGCACAGTGGTGCCATCTACACAGTAATGTGAAACATTGCTCAGATAAGTTTCGTACACAAAAAGCAGGACAAATCTAACCCTGCCAATTGCTGACCAATCTTGATCATCAGTCACACAGACCAGGAGATGAATCACCCTTCAACAGAATTGAGGAAAAAGAGAAAAGTAACATGTTCATTCAGGACTGAATCATAGAATTCCTACGGTGTGCAAGTAGGCCATTCAGTCCACACTCACCCTCTGAACAGCATCCCATTCAGACCCACCCCCTTATCCTACCCCTGCATATCCCATGGCTAATCCAACTGGCCTGCACACTTTGGGCAATTTAGCCAATAACCCACACATCTTTGGATTGGAGAGGAAACTGGAGCATCTAGATGAAACTCACACAGACACAGGGGGAATGTACAAACTCCACACCGACAGTCACCGAAGGCTGGAATCAAACCTGGGTCAACAGCACTATGAGGCAGCAGGGTTAACCACTGTTCTATTGTACCATCCCAATTTTGAGTGAAATCTTACAACCACCTGATGAAGGAGCAGCGCTCCAAAAGCTAGTGCTTCCAAATGAATCTGCTGGACTATAACCTGGTGTTGTGTCACTTTTAACTTGGTACACCCCAGTCCAACACTGGCACCTCCAAAGGTCCTGAATGACATGGGTTATGGCAGAAATTGTGGGAATCTCACAGGAAACGTCTGGAAAAGTCATTCTCAACATCAAGAACGAGTTGCATTTTCCAAGAGTGTTGGGCATCAAGTGGAGATTCTTTTTAATGACCAGTGAGATACCTATTAATGGCGATAATTGTTTATTATCACCCTGAATAACATGGAATTTCACCTCATTAATCTGAAGTTTCCTGCCACACAATGGGACAGATAAGCACCAGGAACTCCCGATGTTAAAGTTAGTGCAGGTGCCTATTGAATCCAATCCAGCCGCTTGCTCCTCTGGTGCTCTATCCTGGAAAGCCGGCTCCAACATCCCAGAGCATGCTCTGGGGCAATGGCCTCAAGCACCTCATGTCCTACCTGACGAAGATGCAGCGCTCCAGAAACTTGTGCTTCCAGATAAACCTGTTGGACTATAACCTGGTGTTGTGTGATTTTTAACTTTGACCACCCCAGTCCACATCATAGCATGGTAAGTCAAGGCAGCTTCCAATATCAGAACAGAGCCTTGAGTATGATCAGGTAGCTGCTTGGGAAGGTCTGGGTACCCAACACCCTCCCTCTCTCCACTTGGAGGGAGTGAGGAACTGAGTATCAAGAACTCCACTACTTGTCTTGGCTTGTTCTGCCCAATTATGAACCATTTACTCCTGCACTATGTTGGAAATTAGGTTTCTGTCCAAACCTGACATTTTTTCAATATTTTATATTTAGTATTTTCCATGTAGCATGGCCGTCATAGCAATAACTAGCCTTTTGCAAATATATATGAAAATAGAGGGAAGATTACAAGAATCACCAAAATCAGGTAAAAGATTTATCAGGCACCACACTACCACCGCACTATCAATGCAGTGTTTTATAAAATAAGATGTTTTTGTCCTTAAAACGAATGAAAACGAACTTTCAAATGGAGGTAGGCAAGGAAACAATGGTCAAAATGATTAGTTGCCTATGGTCATTGGCTGAGAGGACTTAGGCAGGTGGTCACCAAAATAGGGGCTATTATGGTAGAATGAGAGCATCTGATAAAAGGGGCACACAGAGAGAGTTAAGGAACAGATCACAATATCCCCTAAAATCAACCAAATTAACTATGAGAAAATGGAACACGACTGAGTGAGGTGTAGAAGGATGATACAGCTTTTACTACTGGCACAAATGGGGGAGAGATGTTGAGATGCTCCAAGTGAGAAAGTAGACAGTGCAGCCAGCATACAGGAATATTAATGTTGGTGTAGGTTGGGGGTGTGAGGGTGTGAGGTTTGAGGGACAGTGTAAGTCTTGATGATAGATGGGTGCACAAGCAAAGATGGAGTGACAGAAGGTCATTGGCCTTCCCTTCTACATTGCTCGGCATTCTTCCAGACAGCAACAATGAGCACTGAACCGGGTGGAAATCTTGGGCCAGACTGGCAGACCTGGTGACATGGTTTCCACTGCCAATCCTGGAGGTGGTAGTTATCCACACTCTGCACCACCCAATCCACTTGGAACTCTAAAACCCTGTCAACAGAGTGGGGCACTTCTTTCCTCTGCTCTGCCAAGCGAATGTCACAAACCGTTCAGCATGACGTTGGCAACCAGTGCTTGTCTGGAGCACAATGGCCTTTTGAAGATGGCGTTGTTGCCAGGGAATCTGGTCTATTTCATGCTATCCTGGTAGCAGTGAGTTCCCCTGGCTATGGCACATGGTAAAGTCATAGCAGCAGACAAAAGGGGGCCAGTCGGGCGGGTGGCTAGTTGGTGAAATGAGATTGGGTCAATCATGTAATTAAACTCACTGGAGCTTGCAGAAAGAAACTCTTCATGAAACGCAATCTAACTATACTTTGCTGAAATTTGATATAATTGAACTCTTAAGTTGAAACCAAAAGTGATATGCTAGAAATTCTCAGCAGTTCTGGTAGCATCTCTGGAGAGAGACACCTGACTCGCAGAAAAATACTCAATTCATCATTCAGCCTCTACACAAGTCTCTTAGTTGCATCAGATAATAACTTATGGGGTTCACTTTATTCAAAATTGTTTAAAGCATTCATTTAGCATTACTTAAGATAACATAGGAATTTGCTTCTTTCTAAAACAATTGTAGCCCTCTATTGTCCTCTGGTGCTCAATTCAACAATAACAACTGTACAGCTTTATTCACCTTCTGGGCTGAAATTCCATAGGGTTTTCTCCCGTTCACCTGTTCTAACTCTGGCAAAGGATCTAGAAATCTATGAATGATAGTGTGAATGTTATTTCCTCCTCTGGGGAATTGCCAGGCTATGATGACAGATCAGGAAATTCAAGTTCTAATGTGGCTGATTGAGAATATGTTTCTCAGTAGAGAAAAGGGGTTGGTTGATGTGAAATTGGAAAATTGCTTTATGTTGAAGAGGGAAGTTATTCCAATCTGGATGACTAACATTAAACTCACCTCTTTACTCGCAAATAACATCCACCATGTACAAGTGACAAGTCAGAACTGTGTCGGAATACTGCTCACTTTCCTGGATGAGTTCAACTCGAACAACACTCGTGGAGCTTGGCACTATCAAGGTGGTCAGTACCCCATCTACCAACTTAGACGTTCACTTGACCCAGTGGTGGACAGTGTACCATTGACAAAATGCATAACAGACAGCCACTATCCAGAAAGAGAAGGTAACAAGTTTATCACCTCCAAGTTCCCCTCAAGTCAAAGACCACCCTTACTTTGACATATATCACTGGCCCTTTCGTTGTTGCAGAGTCAAGTTACTGGAACTCTTGACCAACCTGCATTGTCAGTGCATATGTATCAAATAGACTGCAGTGCTCCTTCTCCAATGATGGCAATAAAGGCTGATCTTGTCAGTGCCATCCACATAACCAATAATGTTGCTTTTAAAATTTCTTGCCTTCTTTCAACTAACAGCAAAAGTACTCTGACAGGCACATATACAAAGATGGAAGGTTCAATTTTAACTCAAAAATCACAGAACAAAAATATTTGAAATTTCTAAGAAAACCTCTCAAGTCCTGCTATATGATTTGTAATGGAAATTAATGACAGTCTGCTTAAAGAACTTTTAACTTAAAGATATGCTCAAGCCACTTTATATGGCCAACTTATTTTGATTTTCATGGAAAAGGTAAAGTTATCATGGTAAAGTTAAGAGGAAAATATATGCCAACTTTTATTCATTATTTCTAGTTTAAAAGTACCTCATGTGTAAGCTCCCATACTTCTTCGTAAAAAAGATTCCCTTGCCCACAGATTCACCAACCAGTTATGTGTGTCATTTATAAATGAGTTCGACCAACATTGACTTTGGATTTTATGTTGAAGGTAGGGCCCAGTGAAACAACACAAATTTCAGGGCTGAGCCTAACTCCCCTTGGTCAGCTCACGCTAGTTTAACTTTTCAAGAGACAATACATTAATTTTTGTGAAGCAGGATTTTGATCCATCTCTATCTATCACTTCACAGAACGATGTAGCCAACCAGAGACCTGCAGCTCTACACACTGGCAGTGACAGGCAGAAATGGTGCCCACTGCAGATACAATAGGCAGATCAAGGAGTCAGCATTTCACTGCTGGTCCTGGATATTCAGGTACATCCAGGATCTCATTGAGACCAGGCTGACACACTGGAGAAGTGCTCAAGGTGTGGTGTGAGGGTTGTGATGTTGACCAGCAGGTGGGAAGTGGACACAGAAAGGCAAAAATGTCAGACAGATTCCTTCCAATTAATACAGGGGGTCCAGGAAGGAGGTAACCCCCACCCCTTCACTGACTAGCAGCCCACAAGGTGAAATTTGCCAGGCTACTTATTGGGTGCAGTCTTCTCACATCACCCATCATACTGGAATGGTGACAAGGCAAAGTCCTTAGTTCTGTGTTAATTGACGACTTACAGATCTCAATTAACCATGGGTGGGTAACCCATCCAATGCCTTCCTGGTCACTCAAGGTATGGCATATGATGGGGCAGGTGGATTGGCAGCAAATTCGCTATGAATGGCACAGCACTCTAACTTATGGAATCACACTCCTGATTTCTGCCTTGGGATGGTTCTAAATTCAGTTCAATCAATCCATTTCCAAATCAGTTTTCCCACAAATTAATGTTTGTTGGAGCAGTAATGGCAAAAGGAAAACCAATGGGAAATAAGTTAAACAAATGGAATAAAAATGGACTTTGCTAGTAAATACACAATCATTACCTAAACATATCATCTGTGTTCATGATAAGTTTCTTACATTTAAAATACAAGGAAAATCAATATTATATTTGAAATTACATGAGCTTTACATGATATCAAGCTATACAAAACTTAATTTATTAACTGTTTAAAAAAATTGAATTGCTTGTTTCTTACCACTGAAACTTCTGACAGAGAGATATATCAAGGTGATTGAGGCTGTGACAGGTTGACCAGGAAAAGATTGAGTGGGGCTTGGAGGAAATGCAAGCACTATATAAGTAGCACTTAGAGAATTCACTTGCAGTGCTGTGGGAGCTAACTAATATGACAGTAAAAATGCTATGTTCTTCATTGCCAGATGTAGTGTACACTAGTGGCAACTGCATATCTATTTACTTTGCCCCAATGCACAATACTGTGTAGAAATAACATTGTCAGGTGAGACTTAGGGAATCTATTGCATAAATCCTATTTCCAATTCGAGTTGATTGCATTATTTAACCAAAATGAATTATCTAAAACTCAGTAATATCACACATCATCTGCATGTTTAGCCCATTCCCTTATTTTATACATTTTTCTTCCCTCTAGCACTAAGGAAAAGTGGAAAATATGCAAAGTACAATACCTTCCATGAATCTTGTACCATTAACATCCTCAGGGTTACCATTCATGACTTAAATGAACTAACACTATAAAGATAAGTGTGGCTCCAACACACTAAACAAATCCAATGCCATCCAGGACAAGACAACCTACTTGATATCGGCACCCTACCTTTTTCAACAATGACTCCTCCAACACCACTGCACAATGACTGCATAGTGCACAATCTACAAGGTGCACTACAACAACTTGCCAAGCTTCTTTGCCAGCATCTTCCAAACCCAGGACTTCACCTACCTAGAGACATAAGGGCAGGAGGCACATAGATGGCCACCACCAACAGTAAATTTAATTCCATATTGCTTAATCCTACCTAACAGCACTATGGAAGTATCGACATTTCATGGGCCTCGGCTTTCAAGGGCAATTAGGATGTGGAACAAATGCTGACCTTACCAGCGACCCTCACCGACCATGAATGAGACTTTAAAAAATTATTAGACATCACCAAACTTTTCTCTGACATTTTTTTTAACACCCAAACTCTCAGCTAGAATCTGTGAGCTTTATTGCATTTGTCTTATGGTCCAAGTTCTTCTGTTTTGCAGTTCAGCTTCTGACATGTTTTACCCTTCAGGAACCTCGGTTCACAAACCTTCCTGGAGAGTGAAGTTGTGGAGAGCACAGCAGAGCATCATGATTAAGGAGACAACATTGTAAAGATACAAGAGTGACTCCCCAGAATGTTTGTAGGTGCCTAAGTATTTCCTTCCATGTGCCAACAACCGGTTCAATTTTCATTTGAATATTCAATGGAGCATTCATTGTCAGATTTGTCTGCTTCATTAATGATTCTTTTCAATGACATCAAATACCATAGCAGTGTTGCCCCTTGCCCATGTGAATTCGGCTCATGCTTTCATCTTACTACTGAAATAAGATAAGACTATCACATTCTTCATTCTGGGCAACTTTGTTCAGAAACCTATAATATATGCTAGACGTGAAGGAAATAAAATTCTTTTGTGATTCACATAAAATTGCGCTTCATAGCTTTTTTAAGTACAATTTATTGCTGGAAACATATGTCAAAATCAATTACCTGGTTAAGAAAAGGCCCATTTGCAGATTTGTTTTGATCTTTCATCAAGCGTCATGAATTTGTCTGCCTTATTATTTGCCTAATGCAATAAAGCACAGCTAATTGGCTGAGCTGGTAGAGGTCTCAAGTTGGCCTTTAAAATGATCCTCTGGTAAAGAAATTAATCACCGCAAATGAATTTCTGAGTTGTAGCAAACCTAATTCCTAAGAGAATTTCAAGATCTCTCAGTAGGAATTACAGATCTCTTCCAGGCATCTGAACAACGTCCTGCCTTCAACCCCAGGAACATATTCAAATTAGGTCTTCACTTGCTGGGTACTACAGAAGAGTCATTACCTGCTGTCCTATGTCTTAAGAACTTTGATGATTAGGCCTTCATTAACAAACATTTAATCATTCTTTAGCCATACAATGTATTATGGAAAATTCCATAAATGAAAAGTAATCTTAAGGGAGACTGTGAAATGAAACTAGAGGCATAAAAATATTCCAAGTATTGACTATTGTATTATAACACTTTAACTCTCATCAGTTGATTTGAATCACCCAGTTTCAACATGCTGTCTCTTTGATCAATGATTTCCAGGGCAGCAATAATGGAATTTAGGATACAATGCCATCTTTCCATTTACATGTCTGGTTCATTCTTAAGGTGAGTGCATTCTTCAGCTTTCAATTTCGATATACTGTATAGTTGGGTTCAAATGTATTAGAATTCTTACAGCTCTAGACTATTCCAAGCAGATTCAGCAAGTTACTTTTCTACTGTAAAGTCTGGGTTGTTCAAAATATAACTGGATACTAAGCCAAAAAACTAAGGAAACTAATGGTAGATTGTATAGCTTTTTCTGATCCTTGACTACATATCAACTGCCAAGAATGGATTTTGTTTTGGATTTTTTCAAATAAAATTCAAGTGGATCATAAATGACAGCATGAGAAAACAGCACATGGCCAATGAGTGTAAGACTGAGATCAAGATTTAAGGGGTCATGACTCAATATTTTTGGAACAAAATATTTGCAAAGCTTGAACAGTTGAATTTATTTGTTTCTTGAAGGTTATGTAAGAACTGTCTCGATTTGATGATGAGTTCCACTGCTTCAATATTCCAACATCGAATTTAATATCAAGAACATAAACTTTGCAGGGAGATCAAAAGTGATCGAAACTAAATTATCACCATTAGTTTGGAGTAACACTTTAGAATCTTTATTTGGCATGTATTTTGCAATTAATTAACAGTTCTGATGCTGCTCAACATAACACTGCAACAGCACATTTTTATAACCTTACACTAAGTTCATTTGTGAAAATATATCCTTAAAATAGAACTTTGAATATTGTGCCAAATATAAGGATATATTGAAAGCACAAGAGGCTTGCCAAAAAAAGTAAACATTTTTAAATGCTTTTTTTATGATTCTCTATCATAATCCAATCATCTAGAAGGTCTAATTAGGATGGAAATTACAAGTATATAGAAAGGTGCTTTAGGGAATAACTAAAAAAAGTGCAGCAAAATTAGATGATTTTTAATAAAGAAAATTATTGCGTTGCCCTTGACGTGGTCTCCTCTACACTGGGGATACTGGATGTCAACTCGCAGAACGTTTCAAGGAACGTCTCTGAGACACACACCAAACAACCCCACCACCCTGCAGCTGAACATTTCAACTCCCCCTCCCACTCCACCAAGGACATGCAAGTCCTGGGCCTCCTCCACCGCCAAACAAACTCACCTGACTCCTGGAAGAAGGATGCCTCATCTTCTGCCTTGGAACCCTCCAACTACACGGCATCAAAGTCGATTTCACCAGTTTCCTTATCTCCTGTCCCCCCACCTCATCCCAGATCCAACCCTCCAAATCAGCACTGCTCTCTTGAACTGTCCAACCTGTCCATCTTCCTTCCCACCTATCCAGTCCACCTCCCCTTTGACCTATCACCATCAACCCCCATCTCTACCCACCTATCCCCTTCCCAGCTACCTTGTCCCCAGCCCCACCCCCAACCTCCTATTTACTTCTCAGCCCCCCTTCCCCCTCACATTCCAGCTGAAGGGCTTATGCACGAAACATTGATTCGCCTGCTCCTTGGATGTTGTGCTTTTCCAGCACCACACTTTTTGACTGCACACAGTTGAATGTTGATAACTACCTGCTTTAGCAGTTTCAAGTATTTTTCGATGGAAAATTTGATAGGTTTTATAAAAGAGTTGTCCTATCAAGACAATGAAAACAAAGAATGAGTACATAGAATTTTACAGCAAAGAATAAAGTCATTCAGTCTGACATCTGGTCGGACTTTCTAAGGAGGTACTGTCTTCGCTGTATCCCAACAGTATTTCCTTCAATTGTTTTTCAAATGAACAATGTCATAACCTTTTCAACTTACTACAAATTCTGTTACAGATTGTCATTCATTGAATGTTTGTAAATCAAAACTCTCTGAATCTCCTGTTTCTTTCTTTTAATGATAATCTCAAATTACCTTTCTCAAAAAACATTTCATATTTTGAGACTTTTATCGGATTGCCTCAAATAAAGAGGAAAAAAGGTCACAGAGAAGATAAAACACCACTGACCATTCTGTCCAACTGTCTATGCTATATTTCACATTAATCTCCTTCCATTCCAGCAGTCTAATTTGAGGCTTTCAACATTACTTTCTATTCCCTTCCACTCAAATCATCATATGGTTCCTTTTGATAGCATAGAGTCATAGACTTAAAGAGTCATACAGCATGGAAACAGACCCTTCGGTCCAACCAGCCCATGCCGAACATAATCCCTAATACCTAAACTAGTCCAACCTGCCTGCTCCTGGCCCACAGCCCTCCAAACCTTTCCTATTCATTTACTTATCCAAATGCCCATTAAACATTATAATTGTCCCCACATCTACCACTTCCTCAGGAAATTCATTCCACACTGTTTGTGTTAAAAAAAAATGCCCTTCATGTCTTTTTAAAATCTCTCCCTCTCACCTTAAAAATATGTCCCCTAATTTTGAAATCCCTCACCCTAGGGAAAATGCAACTACCATGAACACTATCTAAAACTCTCATTATTTTATAAACTTCTACAAGGACACCTCTCAACCTCCTATACACCAGTGAAAAATGTCCCAGTCTATCCAGCCTTTTCTTATACTTCGGACCTTTCATACCTGGCAACATCCTGGTAAATCTCTTCTGAACATTCTCTAACGTAATAATTATCCTTCCTATAACTTGGTGACCAGACCTGGACACAGTATTCCAGAAGAGGCCTCATCAATGTCCTGTACAACCTTAACATGACTTCCCAACTCCCACACTCAAAATCTGAGCAATGAAAGTAAGTGTGCCAATCAACATTTTAAATACCCTGTCTATATGTCATGCACAATTCAAAGAATTATGTATTTGAACTCCTAAATCCCTCTGCTCTACAACAGTGCTGAAGGCACTACCATTACTTATATAAGTCCTACTCTGGTTTGCCTGTTGTTATTGCAAATTGCAATACCTCACATTTATCCAGATTGAA
Source organism: Chiloscyllium punctatum (assembly GCF_047496795.1). Lineage (NCBI taxonomy): Eukaryota > Metazoa > Chordata > Chondrichthyes > Orectolobiformes > Hemiscylliidae > Chiloscyllium > Chiloscyllium punctatum. The sequence continues at coordinate 53,961,842 of NC_092739.1, forward strand.
CTCCAAATGCCATTTTTCAACCCATTGATCTATTTGATCAAGATCCCTTTGTAATCTTAGAAAACCTTCGTCAATGTCTACTACGCCACCAATTTTGGTGTCGTTGACAAATGTACTAACCATGCCTTCTACATTCTCATCCAAATCATTTATATGAATGACAAACAAAAGAGGACCCAGAACCAATCCAGGTGGATCACCGCTGGACACTGGCCTCCAGCCTGAAAAACAACCCTCCACCATTACCCTATCTCTGTTGCCATTAAGCCAATTATGTATCCAATTGACAAGCTCACCATGAACCCCATGTGATCTAACTTTACTGATTAGTCTACCATGCTGAACCTTGTCAAAGGTTTTACTAACGTCCAAGTAAACAATGCCTACAGTTCTGCCCTCAACAATCCTTTTGGTAACTTCCTCAAAAAACTCAGTCAAGTTTGTGAGACACAATTTTCCTCTCACAAAACTGTACTGACTATCCCTAAACAATTTTTGACTCTCTGAGTGTCCATAAATCCTTCTTTTAAAATCACATCCAACAAATTATTCACAATCAAAGTCAGACTCACAGGTCTATAGCTCCCTGGCTTTTCCGTTCAACTTTATTTAAACAAAAGTACAATACTGGCCACCCTCCAGTCATCAGGCACCTCACCTGTAGTTATAGATGATGCAAATATTTCTGCAAGAGGTCTCAATATTTCCTCCCTTACTTTCCACAACATTCTGGAATACATTAGATCAGGTCGTGGAGATTTATTCACCTTTATATTTTCTGGAACGTCCAGAACTACTTCTTCCAGGCTAATTGACTCAACCACCTCCAGGAGAAACAGATTCAACTTTATAATCTAAGTTAGTATTTTCTTGACAGTGACACAGTCCATTATATTCATTCGTGGAATGTGGGTGTCTCACGCTGGCCAACATTTATTGCCCATTCATAATTTTCTTTGAGGTACATTACAAATGTATGACTCCAAAACCATGTGACTTAAAGTGTAGCAATATTGAAGGGAAGTATCAGTTTCCATACAAACAGAATAATGTTCTCATTACTTTAAATGTTTTCTTTATATTCACCTTTTTGAAGAATATAATTTAGGATGTTCCCAAGGGTTCCATACAATGTGCACACAATTCCATAAGCCTAAATAGTGAAATAAGATTTATTAACTGTAAAATGAAAGTCCTACCCCATTATATCTCTTGATTTGCATCATAAGCTGCTTATTAAACATGGTTTATCTTATTTAAACCAAAGCTTTTTCAATACCTTGAGATAGTATGAGCTTTGGTGCCACACAGTGGCCAGACTACCCAGAAACCAAGGTTAGAAGAGGGATGCATTGAAATATGATTGCAATGAAGTTCATGTTTAAACCAAAGCTGGAACTACAGCCTTCATAACAACCTGCAGGTGGCATATCATAAACAGAGGTTCCAACTAGATCAAAAACAATAAGTTATGAGCCATAAGTACAGGCAGCACTACACTGGGGTTAACTAAAAGTGAAAAAAAGATAATTGTTTATTTGATTTTATTTACTTTTTCAGGGATCCAGTGCTCGGGCGAAGCACTGCCCTCATTAAGCTGATGAGTCAGAATGACTGCATGTTGAACACCTCCTGGGAAAAGGCACTGAGGTTGCTAAAGGCACTGAATATAATATGGGTGGAGGATTTTAATGCCCAAAATAAAATGTAGCTCAACTACACTAGTGACTAAACTGACAGAGTCCTGGAGTATGTAGTCTGGATATTTGGCAGGTGGCAGGGAACCAATAAAAGAGAAAAAAATCCTATTTGGTCTCACCTTCACTAATCTGCCTACCACAGATGCATCTATTCATGACAGTATTAGTAGAAGTGAGCACTGCACAGACCTTATAGAGGTCAAGTCTCACCTGTACAACACATCATGGGCCCCATCATATGCTGGTATGCTGAACAGGACAGGTTCAGATTAGATTTGATTCCCCACTGTATGGAAACAGGCCATTTGGCCCAACAAATTCACACCAACACTCCAAAGGGCCATTCCCCTATCCTATATTTACCCCGACTAATGCACCTAACACTATGAGCAATTTAGCATAACCAATTCAGCTGACCTGCACATCTTTGGATTGTGGGAGGAAACCCACACAGGCACGGGGAGAATGTGCAAACTGTACACAGACAGTCACCCGAGGCAGGAATCGAACCTGGGTCCCTGGCACTGTGAGACAGTAATGTTAACCACTGAGCCACCATGCCACCCATCCTATACTGGGTTAACAATGCAAGGCCAGAGGGAATATTACTGAGACAATGAAATAAAAGGTTGAATTTTCAGGCTGTGTTGACAACAAAGAAATGTGGGAATTAGGCCTGAAAAATACAAAGCTGTCTGGTATGTTAGCTTTCCTACCATATTCCTGATATGCTCCACTTGCCCATGGTTCCAACAACACTCAGGAAACTTGAGACCATCCAGGACGAAACAGCCCGCTTGACTGCACCACATCCTTGAAAGTTCAGTCACTCCAGTAGCAACAATGTGTACAATCTACACAATTCACAGCAGATATTCTCCAACACTCCTTCGACAATAACTTTCAAATCCATGACCACAACATCTAAAAGGACAACATGTAAAAGCTACAGATATGCAAGATACTGCTACTTGCAAATTCCCCTCCAAACCAACCACCGTTTTGACTTAGAAATATATCACTATTCCATTAGGTTCATTCGGTCAAGGTCCTAGAACTCCCTTTCTATGCAGCATTGTGGATCTACCTATGACACATGGACTGCAGCAGTTCAAGAACATAACTCACCACCACCTTCTCAAGAGTAATTAGGGATGGCAATGATTGCTAGCCAAGATTATGGATGCTGTGCCCTGGCTCTCAAATAGATAAGTCCCCTGGGCCGGATGGGATTTATCCCAGGATCCTCTGGGAAGCCAGGGAGGAGATTGCCGAGCCTTTGGCATTGATGTTTAAATCGCCATTGTCTACAGGAATAGTGCCAGAAGACTGGAGAATAGCAAATGTGGTTCCCCTGTTCAAGAAGGGGAGTAGAGACAATGCAGGTAATTATAGACCAGTGAGCCTTACTTCAGTTGTTGGTAAAGTGTTGAAAAAGGTGATAAGAGATAGGATTTATAATCATCTAGAAAAGAATAATTTGATTAGGGATAGTCAGCACAGTTTTGTGAAGGGTAGGTCGTGCCTCACAAACCTCATTGAGTTCTTTGAGAAGGTGACCAAACAGGTAGATGAGAGTAAACCAGTTGATGTGGTGTATATGGATTTCAGCAAGGCATTCGATAAGGTTCCCCACAGTAGACTATTGAACAAAATGCAGAGGAATGGGATTGTAGGAGGTATAGCATTTTGGATCAGTAATTGGCTTGCTGAAAGAAGACAGAGGGTGGTGGTTGATGGGAAATGTTCATCCTGGGGTCCAGTTACTAGTGGTGTACCGCAAGGGTCAGTGTTGGGTCCACTGCTGTTCGTCATTTTTATAAATGACCTGGATGAGGGCGTAGAAGGGTGGGTTAGTAAATTTGCAGATGACACTAAGGTCGGTGGAATTGTGGATAGTGACGAAGGATGTTGTAGATTACAGAGAGACATAGATAAGCTGCAGAGCTGGGCTGAGAGGTGGCAAATGGAGTTTAATGCGGACAAGTGTGAGGTGATTTACTTTGGTCGGAGTAACTGGAATGCAAAGTACTGGGATAATGGTAAGATTCTTGGTAGTGTAGATGAGTAGAGAGATCTCAGTGTCCATGTACACAGATCCTTGAAAGTTGCCACCCAGATTGACAGGGTTGTTAAGGAGGCATACAGTGTTTTAGCTTTTATTAATAGAGGGATCGAGTTCCGGAACCATGAGGTTATGCTACAGCTGTACAAAACTCTGGTGCGGCCGCACTTGGAGTATTGTGTCTAATTCTGGTCACCACATTATAAGAAGGATGTGGAAGCTTTGGAAAGGGTGCGGAGGAGATTTACTAGGATGTTGCCTAGTATGGAGGGAAGGTCTTATGAGGAAAGGCTGAGGGACTTGAGGCTGTTTTCATTCGAGAGAAGAAGGTTGAGAGGTGACTTAATAGAGACATATAAGATAATCAGTGGGTTAGATAGGATGGACAGGGAGAGCCTTTTTCCAAGTATGGGGACGGCGAGCACGAGGGGGCATAGCTTTAAATTGAGGGGTGATAGATATAGGACAGATATCAGAGGTAGTTTCTTTACTCAGAGAGTAGTAAGGGTATGGAATGCTTTGCTTGCAATGGTAGCAGATTCACCAACTTTAAGTACATTTAAGTCGTCATTGGACAGGCATATGGATGTACATGGAATAGTGTAGGTGGGATGAGCTTCAGATTGGTATGACAGGTCGGCGCGACATTGAGGGAAGAAGGGCCTGTACTGCGCTGTAGTGTTCTATGTTCTATGTTCTATATGTGCTATGTCCTCTTTCATGCAAACTCCTCATAGCTCTGAACTCCTTGATATCTCAAAAATCTAGCTACCTCAACACTGAATACACTCAGTGATGTAGCTGCCACAACTCTCTGGTGCAAAGAATCCCAGGCATTCACTACCCTCTTGGAGAAGAAATACTTTTGTGTTTCAGTTTTAAATGACTGTCCCATTATTCTGTAACAATGTGCCCTAGTTCAAGATGCCCCCACTTGTGGAAGCATCTTACCATCATTCAGTCTGTCAACCCTTTAGAATCTTGTATTTTTCAATAAAATCACCCCTCATTCTTCTAAACCCCAGTGGATAAAGATCTTCCTAACCTGTTTAGGTGTTCTGATCAATGGCAATCCTCAGGATATTGATTGTGGGGATTAAGCAATGGTAATCCATAAGACCAGAAGACATAAGAGTGGAAGAAAGGCCATTCAGCCCATCAAGTCCACTCCACCATTCAATCATGGCTGATGGGCATTTCAACACCACTTACCCACACGCTCCCTGTATCCCTTAATTCCTTGCGAAATTAAGAATTTATCAATCTCTGCCTTGAAGACATTTAATGTCCTGGCCTCCACTGCACTCCGTGGTAATGAATTCTACAGGCCCACCACTGTCTGGCTGAAAAATGTTTCCTCATTTCCGTTTTAAATTGGCCCCCTCTAATTCTAAGGCTGTGCCCATGGGTTCTAGTATCCCCGCCTGATGGAAACAAATTCCCAGCATCCACCCTTTCTAAGCCATGCATTATCTTGTAAGTTTCTATTAGATCTCCCCTCAACCTTCTAAACTCTAATGAATACAATCCCAGGATCGTCAGCCGTTCATTGTATGTTAGGTCTAACATTCCAGGGATCATCTGTGTAAATCTCCACTGGACACGCTCCAGTGCCAATATATCCTTCCTGATGTGTGGGGCTCAAAATTGGACACAGTATTCTAAATGGGGCCGAACCGGAACTTTATAAATTCTCAGAAGCACATCGCTGCTTTTACATTCCAACCCTCTTGAGGTAAATGACAACATTACATTTGCTTTCTTAACCACAGACTCAACCTGCAAGTCAACCTTTAGAGAATCCTGGACTAGCACTCTCAGATCCCTTTGTAGTTTGGCTTTATGAATTTTCTCACCGTTTAGAAAATAGTCCATGCCTGTATTCTTTTTTCCAAAGTGCAAGACGTTGCATTTGCTCACATTGAATTTCATCAGCCATTTCTTGGACCACTCTCCTAAGCTGTCTAAATCAGGGGTGGGGAACCTGTGGCCGCATGTGGTCTTCTGGGCCATTGTGTATGGCCTTTTGAATGAATCCAAATTTTGCAGAACAAATCTTTCATTTTTTATTAATATGTCTTTTTTTGTCCTTTATTATTTTTATTTTAAGCTTAAAATGAATGTATTTAAAATACCAGAGAGTAAAAGAAAATTCAATGAAGTAATCCTCACAGACTGACCACCACAATTTAAAAAATGTGAATTTTGAAGAATATATAATTGAAGTTTCTTGGATGCGGCCTTATTAGGTTACAACTAACATAATGTGGCCTTCCAACATGAAAAGGTTCCCCACCTCTGCTCTAAATCTTTCTGCAGCCTCCCCACCTCCTCAGAACTACCTGTTTGCCTGCCTAACTTGGTATCATTGGCGAACTTTGCCAGAATGCCCCCAGTCCCTTCATCCAGATCATTAATATATAAAGTGAACAGCTGCAGCCCCAACACTGAACCCTGTGGGACACCACTTGTCACTAGCTGCCATTCCAAAAAAGAACCTTTTATCCCAACTCTCTGCCTTCTGTCAGACAGCCAATCCTCAATCCTTTCCAGTAGCTCACCTCGAACACCGTGGGCCCTCACCTTACTCAGCAGCCTCACATGAGGCACCTTATTAAAGGCCTTTGGAAGTCTAGGTAGATAAAATCCTCTGGGTTTCCCTGGTCTAACCTAATTGTTACATCTTCAAAGAATTCTAGCAGGTTTGTCAGGCACGACCTCCCCTTACTAAATCCATGTTGACTCCATTTCATGTTAAGTGACAAAAGTTGAATTCTGTCTAGTTGGGGACAGTCACCATTTGTCATTTATCAGGCATGCATGTTATTTGACATTTAGAAGCCCAAGGCTGCATTTGCACATGGACTGGTCAATATCAGAAAGGTCATGAGTGGTGTTACAAATTGTACCAAAATCAGCAAACATCGCCATCTCATGATGGAACAATTAATAAAGAAAGTAAAAATGGATGGGCTTAGAACTATTTCAAGGAATTCCTGCAGTGATATCCTGTAACTGTGTTTATTAACCTCCACTAACCACAAGCATATATTCATAATAATACACCATTTTATACAATAATGTCTGACACAGCATCTGATCCAATACCTTTATGAAGTCTAAGTACACCACATCTCAGTGGTTCCCCTGTTCCTCCATTACCTGTTATTTCCTCAAACTGTTCTAATAAATTAATCAAGCATGATTTGTCATTCACAAGCCAGATGAATATTCCTTAATTACAGTAAGATTTACAAAGTGACCCATAAAAACCAATTAATAAATGGATTGTGGCAATTTACCTGTTAGAAATTATGTGGTACCGCAAAACTTGAAAATTGCTGAAAAAGATGTGTTTTGCTCAAACCTTTCAGCTTGGAGTCATCAGAACATTTTCAAAAATACCAATGTAAAGGAGAACACTATCTTATATTCTTGATAAGAGGGTATTGATTGGTTGACAATTGACACATTTTGGTAGAAACATTGCCATGGAAAATGTACCAGTTAAATGATCACTGGCAGTTAACTGCCAATCTTTTAGAATTTGCTACAGAGAGATTGGCTTTGATTGGTCAAGGCATTGCCCCAGGAAACATACAGAACTGTTGTCTCCAATGATAGTAAGTTGAATTAAATGTAATGTGTGCACTTTTTTTTCCTGTCTGTATATTTTCCTGTCAACTCAATTCCTGGAACATTTCAGAGTATTTAACAAATACTGTCCAATATCAAAATCACATCTAATGTTTGACATTTTGTTTTGCATTTAGTAAGCATGAACTGGTTTGGTCTGGTCAATGCCTCGCCTATTAAAAAAGATGACGAGGGAGCATGCTGCTTGATACAATCCACCTATCTTTGGGACATATGGCCTAAACAACAATTGTCACACTAACACTGAAATTCATATACCACATTTCTCATTTGATTAGATTCCCTACAGCATGGAAACAGGCCCTTCAGCCCAACAAGTCCTCACTGACCCTCCAAAGAGTAACCCATCCTAACACTACGGGCAACTTAGCATGGCCAATTCACCTAACCTGCACATCTTTGGACTGTGGGAGGAAACCCATGCAGACACAGGGAGAATGTGCAAACTCCACACAGACAGTTGCCCGAGGCTGGAATCGAACCTGGGACCCTGGTGCTGTGAGGCAGCAGTGCTAACCACTGAGCTGTTTGTGTGATAGAATATATTCTTGGCTTGATGGCAATTTCCTATTCGTGATGGACATTTATTTCTACATTTTCAGGATAATCTGAGGAAGATTGGACACTTTCCAACACCTGGCAGGTGATCTTTCACCTGTTCATGGGTTTATGTGGTATGCAGTGAGAAATAATCTGATGAGGGTAGTTATTACCTCACAGGATGGCATTGATGCGTAATATTTCAGCATCAGCTGGCACAGTGAGCAAATGTTTCAGGCTCTATTTACTATAAGGTCACCATCAAGGCCAGTCTTGTAGCATGTGGAACTGACACATATATTGACTGATAAGGTATACTTTCTTGAGGTAGACTGTAGTAGAGACCTCTGCCCAGATAGATTTCTTAAATAGCACATCAAGGGAATCCATGTGTCTATTCCCTTTCAAAGGGGAAGTTGAAAGCCAGATAAAGCTGTTTCCAAAATGGAAGCAAATGTTTATGTGTGGACGCCAGCTGCTGTACCATTTCCACATCAGAAATATACAAACAGCAGGAGGGTAGGTGTCATTTCAACAGGAGCCCTGCTCCTTTCATGAAACACCACAAGGACTTTTCTGAGAGCTGAGCCTGGACAGGGTCCCCTAGCATCTCCATCCATTTGGGCATAAAATTGAACTCAAATCAATTTCTGCGTTCGTAACTTCGAGAAATCCTGATTCAAACCATGTTAGCTGATCTAGCTCACCCCAATACATCAGTGTAAATGTTCATGGCTTACATGTTGGGTTCACTGGTGAACAAAATAAGCCACAGCTTTTGTTTGGATTATTCCTCAGAGCCAATGCAAAAGTTAATCAACCTGATTTAAATTTTAAAAGGCTTACTGATTAATTGTCCATCATCATCAAACTGGTGTATTCTCTATGGTAACACTTCAATCAATGAGAATTCATTTGAAAACAATTATCAATTCTCATACAGTAGAAAATGTTGTACCCCCTTATATTGGTATTCATTGGAAAATCTTGAATAAATGCAAGACAAAAAGTTTCATCAAAATGTATATTTTCCAGCAAACTCAAATATTTTTAGTCCGTAAGGTGTCATAACTTGTTGCATCTTGAAAATACCTTGCAATTACTCTGAAATGACCAGGAATCCAGGAAGGAAATAAAAGATCCTTTTATTCATTTTCTCAACTATTGATCTATTGTCCACCTCCAAGCATCCTTCTTGTGTTCAGAACATTACGGAACATGATGGACCTTCCAATTAAGTTTTATTACCAATCAGAAAGGATTGGATTTATTTGCAACTTCTCCTGTATCTTTGTAGAAACTCCAATTACATGTGTGAAAGTTAGCTAAACTTAGCTTAGCTTGCACTGATTTTTAAAATATATTTATATTTTCCTCCCACAGGTGGTGAAGAGGCTTAGGAATTGGGAACTGATAAAATTCACAAACTGTAAACCATGCTAGTAGCCATGGTATAGAACATAGAACACAGAACAGTACAGCACAGTACAGGCACTTCGGCCCTCGATGTTGTGCCGACCTTTTATCCTACTCTAAGATCAGACTAGCCTACATACCCTTCAATTTATTTTTCTAAACTCTCAAGCTTTACATATGAGCATTTGTGTGTCACTGACCATAGTCCACTCTAGGTGATCAGGGAGATATAGTTGCTTCTCTTCAGTTTGTTCCACTACAATCCAATGATTCACTCATGCTGTTTGTCTACCACTGAAGACAATATACAAAATTGTACAGTGATGAAAACCATCTTCTCTTCTGCTGTTTCCATGGCTCCAATACTTCATATCAAAATTACCATCAAGGGTTAACTATGCTAATATGCTGTGTTTTTAAAGGTGAGAAATTTTTTTGTTTGAGAAAAACGATTTTAGTTTCTGAGTGTGATGGACTTCCCTTGGTTGTTGTAAAACTGAACAGCCCAGGGTCTATGTTCTCATATATATTTACTACAGCTGCCTTGAGGATCTCAACAAATCAACTAGAGAAACATGTTGAAAAAAATTCAATTCTGTAGTAAATTATTTATTTCAATCTACTTAATAAAATGGCTTTAAGATGTATTTAGCCTTTAGCACAATTTGATAACTTGCTTGGACATCAAGAGCATAGCAGCATATAATTACATTCACCGCAGAATAAAACTGTTCAGCATAGAATCTCTTGAAGCAAAATGTGTTTCTGTGAATTATTGGCAGTGGAAAGGGTGGACAGCATTAGATTAACTCTCCCACATCTGATTATTATGCAGCCAACGGATTGATCTGCTGAGCATGATGTTTCTTCTGTGCTTGAGTACAAACTCAGATTGAAACACAATTCAAATTATTTCTAACACCTTTCTAATTATTGTGACTGATTAAAAGCATTCCTGAAAATAATACATTGAGAATGAAGTTTTCAAACACTGGCTTATTGGCAAAATGATGCTTGATGATGTATTATGTCATTAACACCCACAAAATGGTATTTAGTACACTATTGTTCACTGCTTCTTCTTTACTCATTCCATAGATATGGCTTCGGACTTGAAGTCTTTCACAAGGAGCAATTTTGTGATATATTCCGTGTCAGGAGTAGGTAAAAGTAGAGCAGAAAAGAAATTGCATAATAAAGTTTCCTGAAATATTTAATCAATTGGAAATTGGGCACAATAAGATAAGCTTTTTCTGGTTCCAACACTGTAGTGGTAAACTCTGTTTTGCACGAGGTTGCATTAAGCTGACCAGGCAGCATTCCATGAGGCCCACAAAGAGCTAAGGCAGGTATTGAAATCAGGTTCAGAACTGTTAAGTTGCCTGTTGGACCCTCAGGTTTTACTTTTTGCATGGAAAGTAAATTAATTTCCAAAAGTATTTTTCAACTTGATGGAAAGATCTGACTTACTGAATTAGAGCAGCTAGGTGAAGAGACATGTTAGCACAGTTGAGAATGCAGGGGTGCAAGCAAGTTTGTTTTGATTGCTTTCTGGTTCTGTTCCATATAGGTTAACATAAAAAAAACACCCAGATTCATCAATTCTACATCAGAAGTGATAAAGTTTTGGGGTGACACGGTGGCTCAGTGGTTAGCACTGCCACCTCATAGCACCAGGGTCCCAGGTTTGATTCCAGCCTCAGAAAACTGTCTGCATGGAGTTTGCACATTCTCCCCGTGTCTGTGTGGGTTTCCTCTGGATGCTCTGGTTTCCTCCCACAGTCCAATGATGTGCAGGTCAGGTGAATTAGCTATGTTAAATTGCCCACAGCATTAGGTGCATTAGTCAGAGGGAAATGGGTCTGGGTGGGTTACTCTTCGGAGGGTCGGTATGGACTTGTTGGGCTGAAGGGCCTGTTTCCACACTGTAGGAAATCTAATCACATCTAAAAGAACCCTATAAAAGTGAAGAAAATACTGCCACAAGCTGAAAGTAAAAGGCCAATGTAGGTATTATAAGCTGGTACCTTTTTATACATGAGTACTCATGGATTTTTTGCCTCTCCAATGACATCCCAACCTCATTAACCTGAGGGAGATATCCTTGACACAATGCAAGCAAGATTTCTATCACATGTCTGAAAAAATCTCAATGATGTAAAGTCTAAGAAAATTCAGATATATTGATTTCCTTGGTGCATTATATGCTCCATCCTGTTTGTCTGTTTTATATGGGCTTTTAGGTATGTGGAATATTTGCTGGTAGAAAATCAGGATGTTGATGTAAGGGCCACATTCAGCAATCCTGGATCCTTAGTGCCGAAGCATGTGGGAATTTTGCAGATTGAAAAAACTGGCACTTTGGTTTGGGAAGTACAGGAGCAGTGAATGAACCCTGTAATCTTCTTACATTCTTACTTGTTAAGCTTGCTCTTTGCTCTTATACTATTTACTTTTCACTTTCATCTTCACAGCTTGAGTAGCAATGGGTTTTCAACTGATTTCTTTTATTTCTTCTCCTTAGAAGAGTGTGCATTCCTAGAAGGCTATCTCTAATGTTCTTGTAGCTTTGCCTCCTCATACCGTTGTTTGAACATAACAAATAGGAGATTCAGTAGGTCATATGGCCTATTAAATCTTCTCTGTCCTTAACTTTACTTACATCTCTATCTTCCTAATCTAAGCTCATATCCTTGATTCCCTTAGTGCCAAAAAATCTACCAGAACAGTTTTGTATATACTGAATGACTGACCAACTTTAGCTCTCTAAGTACTCAACTCCAAGGATTCAGAAGACTTTGTGAGAAGAAATGCCTCATCATCACAGTCCTAGATTCCCGAGTGAGGGTAAAGATTTTTTTCAGAACCTATCCTATCACATTCCTTCAGATTTTTACATTTAATGAATTCACCTTTCATTCTTCTCAGCCTGACTATACAGATCCAAATATCAACTCTCTCCTCAGATACAGCAATCTCATTTTAAAACTCAATGAATAAACAGCTGTCACATGCCACCTCAGGAATTAAATATTTTGTATGTGAAGGGACCAAAACTGGACACAATACTGATAGGTTTTCATCAAAGTCCTATGTAATTGTAGCAAGGTTTCCTTGCTCGTCTACTTCACCATCTTCACAATAAAGACAAACATTTCTTTTGCCTTACAAATTTATTTCATTAACAGTTTTCAATTTGTAAACAAGGTGCCTAAATCCCAGTAAATGTTAATATTCACTCATTGTTCATCTTTCAATAAGGTATTCTGCACTTTCATTCTTCATTATAATTAGATACTTTCATACTTCCTCACATTATGCTCCACCTGCCAACTTCTTATCTAATAACTTCATCATTTTTTTATCTCTTTGCAGTGGTTTGTATGGATTCAATGGCTTACTTTCCAAGTAGGTTTCAGATTTACAAGCAAACAGACATTACTCTCAACAAAGTATTTGAGATAATTTTAAATAGATTTGACTGGGGCACTAATTTGTATGGCATTCCACTAGCTATACTATACCATCTTGAAAATTATTAGTTTAAAACCTATTTTCTGTTCCTTCAAGCCATACTAATTTTTCCCCACTCCTGTAACCATATTATGATATAAAAGCTTCTTGTTTGATATCTATTGAAATCCTTCTGAAAATTCAAATGTGCTACGCTATTGGTTCCCCAATAACCAACCACTGAACAATCTTCCTTGTTTACTAAAACTTTGAAACACCAATAGATTTGTCAAACAAGATTTCCCTATCATTTCTGGCTAATCATGTTATCTTTTTCCAAGTGTTTTGTTTTGTTACAGCATTCTAAGCCCCAGATTGCAATGATTTCCCTACTACTGCTGTCAGGCAAATTGGGATAACAATCCTTGTTTTCTTTTTCACTTCTTTCTTGAACAGTGGAATTGCATAGGCTACTGTTCAGTTGACTGGAATCATTCCAGAATTTTGGGAATTTTAGATGATCAAAACCATAGTATCCATTATCTATGAGAGCATCTCTTTTCAAAATTTAGGGAAGGGTCATCAGGCCTGACAAGGAATTTGTCAGCTTTTATTCCCATTAATATCTTCTATAAACTTTCTTTACTAATATCAGTTCCTTCAAAAAGGTCCTCACTTGCATTAGACGCTCATTATTTCCACTTTTTGCAGATATAATTAAGTTTAAAAATTCTCAAGCTTTCCCCTGGTCCTGTCTCTCTCGGGTAATATATTGGAAACAAAGCTTCTTTATTCCTTCGCTCTTCACAAAATGTAATGGCTTTTAGAAGAACTCAAAGGTTCCCCAATTTATCTGTCTTATAGACCCAGATTGACAGAAAGCATGGACCAAGCTTCTGCACTTAACAAAAACTATCTATTACCTATCTATTACATTAGCTAAAGGCAAAAATGTTATTAACTGGATTATATCATTTAACACTTAAACTCTAATTCCCTTATAAGCCTCCTGTTACACATATTCACAGAAAAAACACATGTTTTATGTATGAAGGAAAGGAAGCTCAGCAGCTCATGTGCTGCTTACAATTCTGTATCTTAGTCATCCTTCTCTGGATGTTTCCACTAGTTTGCAAGAGGCACTAGGTGGCTGGTTGACTGGTAAAAAGGTCTCCAACTTATCAGTTACAATTTAAGTTTACAATAAATGCTGAAGGAAAGAGAAACTTCTTTTCTTCAGGCTTAAAGTAGCTTTTACTGCAGAAAATAGGGAGATCTCCTGAGCCAGGAGAGTGAAGGTTTCGATCTTATTGAGTGCTCCAAGTTGTTCAGCTATCAGAGGAACAATCACATTGTCATTTGCAAGTAGAGGGCTTGTCACTGATAACTGGGCCCTCAGACCAATCGACTACATGTAACAGCCAAGGCTCCACCTGTACATAACCCTAAACTCCAGTTTGTCTACAACCAAAATGAAGCTCTTGCTGAAGCAAGCAGCTATGGAAATGGTGCTTACAATGAGTGTCAGGTTATTTGCTTTCAAGGCATGCAGCAGTCCGACAACAATCCTTGCTTTTTCAAATAGTCTTTTCTCACTTCAGATCACATTTAGAAGTATCATTAAATTTTAAAAATGACAAAGTCTTCACACTCTTTATAACTCCCAACGGTGATAAATTTCACAATGTAGAGATTTTTCATATTGTATCATTGATTTCCATGATGATAATATTTCATAGTTGTTGGATTATGTGGATTTCTACACAAAATGAAACAGCACTAAATGGTTTAGGGTTATTAGTGAGTTAAAACTGATAATGGGAACATAGAAAGTGGAGTAGGCCATTCAATGCCTTGAGCCTGTTCTGCCATTCAGTGAGCTAATAGCTGGTCTGTGACCTACTGCATATACTTGCATTTGGACAAATCTCTTACTTAAAAAAGATCTCACATTTAGAACTAACAACTGAACTAGCATTAACTTCCATTTGTGGAAGAGAGTTCCCAACCTTGAACTGCCTTTATGTGTAGAAGTGCTTCCTAACATATCTCCTGAAAGGGCTAGCCCTAGTTTTTTAGGCTTTGTACCTAAATTCTAGAATCCCCAATTAGTAAAAATAGTTTCTTTACTTAGCCTGTCATTTGCTGTTATTATCTTGATTTTAATTTGTGATTATTTTCGAAAGGAAGAATATAAGTCAACACCTCATACTATCCACTCTATCCATGCCATTTACAATCTTATAAACTTATATTAGGTCACCCCCAACCTCCTGTGTTTCAGTGAAAACAAATCCAGTCTATCCAATCTTTCTTCATAGCTAAAAGTCCCCCATACCAGGCAACATCCTGGTAAACCTTTTCAGTATCCTCTCCAAAGCATCCACATTTTTCTGGTGGTGTGATGACCAGAACTGTATGTAATATTCCAAGTTTGGCCTAACTAAAGTTCTATAAAGCTGCAGCATAACTTGTCTATCCTTTACTCAATGTCCCTTCCAATGAAGGCAAGCATGCCATCAACCTTTTTTACTACCTTATCTACTTGCACTGCCACCTTCAGCGATCCGTGAACCTGCACACCCAGATCGCTCTGCATATCAATACTCCTAAGGATTCTGCAATACATTGTATAATTTCCACCTATACTTGACCTTCCAAAATGCACCATCTCACATTTCAAGAGAGTGGTGCTGGAAAAGCACAGCAGGTCAGGCAGTATCCGAGGAGCAGGTGAATTGACGTTTTGGGCATAAGCCCTTCATCAGCCTCATTCCTGATGAAGGGCTTATGCCCGAAAGGTTTATTCTTCAGCTCCTCAGATGCTGCCTGACCTGCTGTGCTTTTCCAGCACCACACTCTCGACTCTGATCTCCAGCATCTGTAGTCCTCACTTTCTCCTACCATCTCATATTCTTCAGATTAAACTCCATCTGCCATTTTTCTGCCCATGCCTCCAACTGATCTATATCTTGCCATATCCTCTGGCAATCCTCCTCACTATTCGCAACTCTATCAATCTTTGTATCATCCACAAACTTACTAATTAGACTAGCTATGTTTTCCTCCAAATTGTTTCTGTAGATCATGAACAGTACAGGTCCCAACACGAATCCCTGTGGAACACCACTAGTCACAACCTTCCTTTCCAAAAAGCATCCTTCCCTGCTACTGTCTGTCTCCCATGACTAAGCCAGTTCTGTATCCACCTTGCCAGCTCACCCCAATACTATGTGTCTTCATCTTTTATATCAGTCTGCCATGAGGGACTTTGTCAAAGGCTTTACTGAAGTCTACATAGACAACATTAACTGTTTTTCCCTCATCAATCATCCTTGTCACCTCCTCAAAAAACTTGATCGAGTTAGTGATGCACAATATCCCCTGCAAAAAACGTGCTGTCTATCGCTAATAAGTCCATTTGCTTATAATTGTGTATCGATCTAGTCCCTGAGAATCTCTTCCATTAATTTCCCTACCACCCGTGTGAGGTTTGCAGGCCTGTAATTTCCAGGATTATCCCTGCCAACCTTCTTAAACAATGGGACCGCATTGGCCATTTTCTAGTCTGCTGGATCAAACCTGTAGCCAAAGAGGAGACAAAGGAGTCTGTCAATTTGTTCTCTTGCCTCCCTGGGAGAGATCCCATCAGGACCCAGAGACTAATCTACCTTGTTACTTTTTAAGACACACAACACCTTTTCCTTTTTAATGGCAATTTAGCTTCGAAACTTGAAACTCCCTTCCTTCCCTGAGACCATCCTTCACCAATTCTTTCTCTGCACCAAATACAGCAGCAATTATGTGTCCTGTATTCAAATTACCATGTCAAATTACAGCACTTAACAACTACGAGTATCTCTTCAAATACTGGCTGTTGAAGACCCAAAATAACCCCACTCCACTCACAAGTTTTGCTTAATGTAGACAAATCTCATCCACTTTTACCTGGAAATGAGAAAATCAGTGAAGCTCCATTTGAAAGGATTTGAATTTTGCTGATGATAGTTCTTTCTATTTTTCAGTATTTGTCAAAATATTAAACTTAATATTAAATTACGTGATTTTTAAATACATAACACACCCGGCATCAACAGTGGACCAGTATAACTTTCTTCAGTATTCTTTGTAATAAATATAGGCCTGTGCAAAATAATACTCAAAAGCCCATAAGATATTGCAACATGTTTTATAAAGTGGTTCATTAGTTGGTTGGGAAGCAATAAAAAAGATGCCGATCACTTAACTATAAGTTGCTGATAGTGAAAAATCATTGGTCCTGACTTTGCAGTTGCTGGTAAAGGAATGGCACTTAGTGTTCATCACAATTACAGCTACTAATAGATTTTCCTTTGTTTGTTGTGTATTATTTAAAGAGCATTTTCAGTGTGGTCCTTTATTCGAGAGCTGCAATGTGTGAACAAAGAAAACAACAGGTCTCCACAGCCATGTTGAAGAACTGTCTTTGAGACTAACAGGGAAACTGCACATTCATAACTGCAATGATTTAGGCTGATCTGTGCAATTTGTCCTCTGTCTACATTGGTTCCATTGAAGAGAGAGCAATAGCATAGCATTAATGAAGAAGTACCAGCAATTAATCAGACACTTGGAACAACCAACTCAAACTCTGGAAATGCATTTACGTTAAGGCTAGGGCAGAATTATGATTTACATATGGTGAGTGATCAGGTATGAGTGGCCAAAGGTAAAGGTGGGTTTTTAATATGTAATAAAAATAGAAAGTGCTGCAGAAACTCAGCTAGCAGCATCTGTAGACAGAAAAGCAGGGTTAACACTTTGAGTCCAATACCACTCTTCTTCAGAACAGGTTAGTTTGTTTATTGGGTCTTATCTGCTACAGTGGACTTGGAGGAGAATCCCAATGGGACATTATAGTGGAGGATGCTGATGGTCAGGCAAACTGAGATGTTGAACACAATGACCATCCTGGAAGACAGCCTTCTGTTATTGTCAATGAGCAATTTTTAAAAATATCGTTCATGGGACGTTGACATGGGTTAGGCATTCAGTCGTGACAATACTGTTGAATGTCAAAGGGTGATGATTAGATTCTGTCTTACTGGCTTTGATCATTGTTTGGCACTTGTGTGACATGGATGTTACTTGCCACTTGTCACGCCACATGTGGATAATGTCCAAGGTTTGCACCATTTACGCAAGGAATGCTTCAATATTTAAGGATTTACAAATTGTGCTGAACAACTTGCTTTATCACTTTATCAATGACCTTCCTCCCATCATAAGTACTTTGTCAATGACCTTCCCCCATTCGTGATTACACAAAATTCAACACCATTTATAAAACTTCTCAGAGTTATATAGTTAATATATAGTTACTGAGGTGGAATAAATTACATGCAGAATCTTATAGGGGATTGAGCAATATGAGCTATGTTAAGATGTGTGGCAGAATCGAGCAACGAGTGCAATGAGGTCCATCTCAACATCGAGATCAGCTTGTTCCATCTTTTATGCATTTCACAAGTATGATGCTGAGATTCTTGCTATGCAGAAGCGAGGTGCCAATTGACAGGGACTATTGTTGTCAAAATGCCTTGTTAACAGTCCAATTCATATCATTAATAGTTCACCTTCCATTGTAACAAACTTGCTTTATAAGCTCAATGACAGGAAAACTCGACAAAGAATTCAAAGTGAGAACCTGGCCGATTCCGCCCGTCTCTTGCTTTGAATGGCTTCCATGTTGGAAACTTGACACAAACTTATAACAGCACAATCCATGGGCACCAGCTGCAAACAGCAACATGTCCAACCCCCATCGATGGATATTGGCATCAGACATTGCCAGTATCTAAGAACTCTCAATGCACATCTCCAACCCACTTACAGCAAGGACACGATGTGCTGAGGGGCAACCACGTATTTCACAGACTGATCTGCAGCGAGTAATTTCCCTAGGATGAGGGATTCCAAGACAAGCGGGCAGATTTTTAAGGTGAGAGGAGGGAGATTTAAAAAAGACATGAGAGACAAATGTTTTACACAGAGGTTTTACATGTGGAATGAACTTCCTGAGGAAGTGGTGGACGTGTGTAAATTACAACATTTAAAAGGCATTTGAACAAACACATGAATAGGAAAAGTTTGGAGGGATAGAGGCTAAAAGTAGGCAGGCGGGGCTAATTTAGTTTAGGATTATTTTCGGCATGGACTAATTGACCGAAGGATTGTTTCTGTGCTGCATGACTCCATAAGACACAATTAAGGCAGGAGTGTGATGGAATCCTCTCTAGTTGCCTGAATGAGTGCAGCTTCAAATACATTTAAAGAGGTTAGATGCAATCTAGAACAAAGCAGCAACTTCATAAGCACCCTACACACTATTTTAAACATGCATAGCTTCGACATTCATTCCCTCTACTAATCAGTGATGCAGAGTGCACAAATTTTTGCAATAATTCACCAAGCATGGAACATCACCTCTGGCAGGTTTCTCTTCAAGTCACACACGATACTGACATGGAACTGCATGTCATTCTTTGACCATTGCAGGGTCAGAAAACCACAACTACCTGCTTAACACCGTGTGGACTGTATTGTTGCAAGAATGTAGCCTACCACCACCTTCTCAAGTTAAATTGGAGATGAACAATAAAAGCTGACCTTGGCAATGATGCCAATATCGCAAGAAAGAAAATTAGGAAGCACATTTGAAAAATAGTTTATGCTACATTATTTTTAATTACAATGAAAAATAAACATTTCAGTCTTTTTTTGATTTGTGCAAATGTTTAACTGCTTTGAATGAATCCAAATGGAGGCCAAATTGAAGTCAAAAGTTTTATGTTTGTGGTCAGGCACCAATACAGTAATTGCACAGGACAGATTTCTAGGTTGACTGGGTCCTAATACATTTCCTGCCCCCGACTTTTCTTTCCCACTAACCTATTGTTAATAATCTGCTCAAGCACAAAAGGTTTCAGGGCCTTGGGTTTATTGTAGCTACAAATTCAGAAAATGCATAACAACAATAAATAGTGACTCAGAAAGGAACCATCAGAAAAGTACTAAATCTATTTCAATTCACAGAGGAATCTGATATCTTTTTTATCATTCAATTTGAATTCTCTATATATCCTCAATCTTGCTTTTATAGGTACCTGCAAAATGAATTTCAGTTATTTTGCAGAACAATTATTTTTCTGTATTTCTAGTTTTTGGTGTTCATTTCTTTGCACTATACTGAACTGCAAAATAATTGATATCGAGAAGTTGCAGCAATTTCAAGTATAATCATTTAAACTCCACAAATCATCATGACCCAGTGTGTTGAAATCTCCCACAACTGAAATGGTTTAAACATATTTCATCAATGCAGATGATTCAATTGTTTCAATAGGCTGGTGATTTGAGGATATCTTGTCATACAAAAATTTACCCTTGATAGGTTGAAATGCTCTATGGTCCTCATGCACACCCCTTTCCCCCCCCCCCCCCCACCCCTCCCAATCCTGATGAAGTTGCTGGTCAGTTTGGCAATCAACTCTACTCTATAGAGATTCAAGTCTCCACAAAAATGTTCTGTAGCCACTGAAGTTCGCACTTAAAATATATTATTTGGCCAAACTTTCAGCATTCAATGTCATGATTCTCATCTGTGGCCGATGCACAAGAAGCAGAAGTTCAATCCTTTAGTGTCAAAAAATGATCCATTTGATCATTGCCTTTGAGTACCCAATGAAAATAAATCTTTCTTTCATTTACTTTTGCTATTAAATTCTAAAGCTTTCCATTAAATTTTCTTCATTTTATTGGGAATAATTGTTGGGTTGTTCATTCAATTGGAGGTAGGACCTGATAATGTCCAGCCAGAAAGGCATACATCCCGACCATGTCAGTGTAATATGAAAAATATTCAGAGTGCTAACTTACCTTGTAAAAAATGGAGACAAAATGGAAGAAACCCTTTGAGGGAGTTTGAGCAGAAAGGAGTCTTCAAAAATTAACACAACGGTCGAGTTAAGTTTTTTTTCTGAATGAGGCTGTGACACCCCATGTTAAAGAGAACTCCACAAGAAGATCTCTGAGATACAGCCCCACTCACCAACCCCCCACCCCCACCCCCACCCTCACCCCCAGTATGAGGACATACGAGGAGCGACAGACAGACATCCACAAATAGTCCTCTCAGGACAATCCAAAGGTGCCAAGATGCACTCATTCCCCAACATTATGGACCCAGGGCCTCAATCACCTCAGGCCAAGGAGTCTGCGCCTGCACCTGTGCAGTAACCCCAGCAGAAGGGAGCTGTCTAACCCTGAATGATTGGAGAACTCTCTGCCAAACTCACCTGAGGCAAGGCAGTACGGCAGTCTGCAACCATCCATCAGTTCAGCAGTAGCTGCCAAATGCTAAAAAGGTGAAAGAATATTGAAGTCAAGTTTGTCAACCTTCCACAAAGCACAGAAATATAAACAAAATGTTCCATAACTTGCTACATTGCTTAGGCCTCAGTAATTTGTTTATACCTCTAACAGTTTTGTGTTCGCTTTTAGAATATCTTGAGCATCAATAATCACCCTAAATATTCATATGTAATTCAGGTGCTGCTTTGCAAAGAGCATTGATGTTCTCAGATGCAGGTGTCAGCTGGGAGGAAGAAACCCTTTGGGAACTAGGAATATAAGACACAAGATTGGGTTATGTGAAACAATTAGCATATTGTAGACTCTGTACAATTCTGTGATAGTTGAATATCGCTTGCAAACAAAGGTGTGCATGATACCAGTACACCCTCCGTTTAAACCCACAGAACTCTATCCTGAAACTCTGACCATCAAACTAAACAGGAGTTTATTAGTGCAGTGGGAAAAAAGAAATGTACAATGTGTGCCAACATAAAGTTTCATTGCTATAAAACATGAAGTCCCTTCAAGACACTAAGGCTATAAAAACTGTCTATTATTTTGGAGGGTCGATGAAAAATTCTGCAAATTCATGAGTTTTCAAATCTAGTTTCTGTCAGGTTTTGCACCTAGCCTGGCTTGTCTCAGTCCTGTCCTGGGTTCCCAGCATTCTCAAAAACTGCATCAAGGCTGAGATAGATAGATTTTCAATCAGTAAGGGGACCAAAGGTTACGGGTAAAAGGCAGGAAGGTAGAGTTGAAGATTACCAGATGCGGCAGGAGTGATCATTTGAGGAACCTGGGAATTAAGTGGAATGGAAATGATTGACTTCCTGCCTAAGAGTGAGTACACTTCCCCAGGGATTGTTGTCTGTGGTCACAAATAAGTCAGACATTTTAAGAGTGAAATCTCTTCCTGTTCAGGAGTCTTGCTGGATAATGGCCCTTAGTCAGTGGCTGCAGGGAAACCCAGCAATGAGTGAAAATTCAACATTTCTGGCATCATAGCTCTCTGAGCCCATGGTGAACCAGATAAACTGTACTGCTTTCCTGGAAAGGGTACTGGTACAGTTATAAATGTATTTGTGGACTGTTGATTGGGAAATCCCGCACAGGCCTCCAGTTGAGTTTTGAAAGGAACCAGTGTTTAGAAAACTCAGTGTAGTTGGGGTTTTGAGCCACAGGCATTACAATCTCCTCCTAAGTTGAGCAGCTGCAGTTCTGCCTGCAGCATATGTCAAATGTAGGTGGCATCTTCCTTAGACATACAAAGATATCTCCTGCACAGTCATTCAGTCACCTGGAGGTAACTGCAGCGTCTGCTGTGGTGTTCTTTTTTGTTTGATAGTATGGTTGGCATTGCTGAAGCCCTTGGTTCCCCTCAGGTACTGCTTGCTCATCCACCTCTGCAGTCCTCTGAGGTTCATCTCTCTTTTATTGTCATTGCTATTCATTCTTCTTTTCCTCATTTTTCACATTCTCAGTTTCATTAATGCTGATACTGCTATTGGGTTCAGTGGTTCCAACGCCTGGTATGGAAATCCTGATCAGTGAAGCGATACCGTGGGTAAGTTTTTTTTAACACAGTCAATCTACCTTTGGGCATTTATAGCCTGCTCCTGACTTGCGTGAAAACCTGCCTTGCCCCACCTAGAGAAGGGCACCCTTCATATCCCGGGACCGATATTCCCTTCCTAATACTGCAAGATATTTACACACCCTATCTTAAAATTTTTTGTGCCTGTAGCACACAGCACAATATTACTACTACTATTTCCAAAGAAGTGTCATCGGACTCAAAACATTAATTATTTCTCTTTTGACAGTTGTTGAGTCTCTGTAGCACTTCCTGTTTTATTACAATCTGACTACTGTTGCCCCTTATAACCACAACCCACGTTCTCCCATCTCAAAGTTATTAAGAGTTTCATGTGAATGGTCCTGCACAGCATATTGTGTATTAGCACCACAGACATCAGCATTGCTGTCAAATCTTAATTATCCTTATGAAAGATCGGGCCTGGTGGTTAGTAATCGATTTTAGCTGATGCACACTTGTGGCCTTCAGTTTACAGAGAGTGTTTGCCTTCAAGGCAAAAGCCTTAACAGACTATTTGCCCAATTCTAGTCTTGGTTTCAGTTTCCTTTTTTGGCTATGTTTTTGTCCTTCCTAAGCACATGAAATATATTTGCAGCCATTCCTTTTGGGAGAGTATGTTCACACGATCTAGGTTTTAAGAAGGCTGTGCAGAAAAACATTTATTTATATTCTTTCCCACTATCCCCTCCTCGTTTTAAATAAATATTTCCTCCAGACCTCTCATTGGTCTTCCCAATTCCTTTTCCTTCCCCTCTGTCCTGCTTCAATCACACCTCTATTAATCAGAGCCCAGTTATGAATTCCCAGGACATTCCTTCCCTTCCCCCGGCTCCAACTCCTTTTGACATCAAAATGCCAACTTCACCTTTCAAACAATTGCCATTTTCTCCTCCCACCTCAAGGCTCCCCTGTTATATTTTCACCCTTGTTAGCCAGTTACCATTCCTTGTCATCCTTGTTGTTTCTATAACAACAACGTGCCTGTCTTTGTCTCAGTTTGCTAATTCTATTCCAAAGATCTAATCATTTAAGTTGAATTCCCTTCCTTACATTTACAGTCATTTCATCCTTTTGTCAACCCTAACATTGTAATTTAATTTAGGTTCAGGAAGCCCGAGCTTCTGTGATTTTAAGCTTTGATCAATTGCTCAACACAGTAAGCCTTCACTGACAACGTTGTCAGTAATTGCACCAAAAATCTGCTTGGTTTTGAAGGAGTCAAATGTCATAGTCACTGTAGTTTGGACACAACTGTCTATCTATATGGAGCTAGATTTGCAACCACACCTGGTTCCAGTTATAAACTTACAAATGTGTGCCTATGAATGTAACCCTAATGGATTGTGGTGCTAATGAGTATTCATGACCTTCTGCTGAATGCAAAAGGGGTTCCCGACTATTAATACTTGGAAAGCCAACCCACTTGAAACACTCTAAGAATCAAATAGGAAGCATTCCATCAGCTTTGGAAAATTGGCATGCTGCTTCCTGTCAGATTCAGCTTTTTTGTCTGCCCTCCTTCAAGTTCCAGGTGGGCGCAGAAAATTCTGTCCATGTTGTCTGGTTTCTGGGGCCAGAAAGTTGTACATTGAGGACAGTTGGAAGTAACAGGCAACGTTGTACGTAAACCCAGGTCACATGACTAAAGTTCAATATTTGTTTCTAAATTTAATAAACCACCTTTATGATACTTAAGCTTGAATAAGAAAGTTTTACTTTATTAATACCATTGGCACAACTACAACAGATGTGTCTTTATACTGCAAATGTAAATTGATTGCTCTGGTATTTGAGTGTTCCAAATTAATAGTAACCAGCAGCAAATTTTTAGTTGTAAACAAGGTCAAAGGTTAATTGATTACATAACTCTTGTTGAAAGTTATTATTAAGTGAAAGTAAATGGACCTGTTAATGATGGGCAGCATTGATTTGTTCAGGGAAGGTCATATTTCACCAACTTGATTATGTTATTTGAGGAGGTGACAAGAATGATTGATGAGGGAAGGGCAGTATGTGCTATCTACATGGACTTTAGTAAGGCATCTGATAAGGCACCTTATGGCAGGCTAGTACAGAAGATAAGATCTCATGGGATGCAGAAAGAGTTGGCTAGATGGATACAAAACTGGCTTGTGCAAAGAAGATAGAGAGTAGGGAATCAGTAACTAGTGGTGCTCCGCAGGGATCAGTGCTGGGACCCATGTTTGTAATACATGCAAATGATTTGGAAGAAAGTATAGGTGGTCTGATTAGTACATTTGCAGATGACACCAAAATTGGTGGAGTTGCAGATAACGAAGAGGATTGTCAAAGTATACAGTAGGATATAAATATATTGCAAATTTAGGCAGAGAAATGGCAGATGAAGTTTAATTCAGACAAAAATTTGGAAGATCAAATTCAGGTGCAAATTGTACAATAAATGGCAGAACCCCTAGGAGTATTGACATATGGAAGGTTCTGGGTGTACAGATCTATAGATCCCTCAAAGTGGCAACACAGGTGGATAAGGTGGGGCATCAAATATAAAAGATGGCAAGTTATGTAACAGCTGTATGAAAAGTTAGTTAGGCCACATTTGGAATATTATGTGCAGTTCTGGTCGCCACAGTATCAGAAGGACATGGATGCTCTGGAGAGGGTGCAAAGAAGGTTTGCCAGGATATTGCCTGGTTTAGGATGCTTTAGTTATGAGGAGAGCTTGGATAAATCCAGATTGTTTTCACTGAAGAGATGATGGCTGAGGGGTGACCTGATAGAGGTCTACAAAATTATGAAAGGCAGAGATAGGGTGGATAAACAAACACTTTCACCCCAGCTGGAAAGGTTGACTACAACAGGATACAGGTTAAAGGTGACAGGGGGAAAGTTTAAGGGAGAAATGCAGAGAAACATTTTAACACAGACGGTGGTGGGCACTGGGAACACACTGTCAGTGGAGGTAGTGGAAGCAAGCATGTTATCAACATTTAAGGCATATCTTGATAGACACATGACCAAGAGGTGAACAGAGGAATAGAAACAGTGTATGGGCAATACCTAGCAGGTGTAAACAAGGATTAGAAATTGATGCAGACTTGGAGGGCCTGTTCCTGCACTGTATTGTATTATATACAAAGAAGTGATACACTTATTAAATCAAATATAGGTTCAAAAGATTCACTGTACACGATACAAAAACTTTCCAGTAATAGTTGTAAATCCAATAGTAGTAAGGAAAGAGAAACTTAGTCAAATTACAATCACAAGGAAAGTGGTCATGAGCAAATTGCAGGTTGACAAGTGTTTGCTTCCAGGTGAATTCATCCTAGGCTTTAAAAGAGGCAGATTATGAAATTGTAGATGCATTGTGTTATTTTCCAAAATTTCCCATATTTGGGAAATATTCCATTGGACTGGAAACTATCAAACGTAACCCCTCTAGTCAAGAAGGGAGGGAGGCAAAAATCAGGAAATGCTAGGCCAGTTAGTTTGATGTCTGCTGTGGGGAAGATGTTAGAATTGATCATTAAAGAAATTATAACTATGCACTTAGAAATACACAAGGTAATTGGTAAATGTTCAGCATGGTTTTGTCAAAGGGAAATCATAATTAGTCAATTTATTAGAGTTTGTTGAAGTTGTAAAACGTGCAGTGGTTAAAGGGGAGCCTGTAGACATGCCTTACTTGGATTTCTGGAAGGCATTTGATAAGGTACAACAACGAAGGCTATTTAAAAGCTCATAGTATGGGGAGTACCATATTAATATGGATAGAAGACTGACTGTCAGAAGACAGAGTGTATGCACAAATGGGTCTTTGTCTGATCAGAAGGATGTGACGAGTAGGTACTTGCAGATGTCTGTGGTAGGTCTCAAGTTTTTACAATTTTCACCAATGACTTAGATGAGGGAAGTGAAGGCACAGTTGCTAAATTTGCAGTTGACGCCAAGGCAAGTTGGAAGGAGCATTGTCAAAAAGATGTAAGGAAGTTGCAGACATGTTGAATAAGTGGACAGGCAGAGTTTATTGTGGGAAAACGTGAAGTTGTTCACTTTGGTAGAATAAGTAAAAACATATAGGAATATTATTTAAATGGAGAATGGCTGCAGGATTCCAAAGTACAGAGGGATTTTGATTCTCTAGTGCATGAGTCACAACACTGGGAGAAGCATGGTGGCTCAGTGGTTAGCACTGCTGCCTCACAGTGCCAGGGACCTGGGTTTGATTCCAATCACAGGTGACTGTCTGTGTGGAGTTTGCGTATTCTCCCTGTGCCTGCATGGGTTTCCTCTGGGTGCTCTGGTTTCCTCCCACAATCCAAAGATGTGCAGGTTAGGTGAATTGGCCATGCTAAATTGCCCATGGTGTTAAGTGTATTAGTGAGGGGTACATATGGCTGAGTTACTCTTCAGAGGGTCGGTATGGACTTGTTGGGCTGAAGGGCCTGTTTACATACTGTAGGTAATCTAATCAAAACTATTGTTTGGGGGTACAGCATGCAATCAAGAAGGCTAACAGGATGTTATCCCTTATTATGACAGAATTGAATATAAAAATAAAAAGGTTATGTTTCAGTTAAAAAGAACATTGCTGAGACCATTCATTGAAAATTGTGTGCAACTTTGATCTCCTTATTTGAGGATCCAGTGAAGAGCAGATTGAAATCAAATAATTTGCTGCTTGTGATATGATGGAGAGATTATACCTGTAACTTCTTTTGCAGAACTATGTGTAGAGCCTTGATGGATTTCATTCTGATCCCTGGGTTCAAACAAGAGTTGGAGCAGATATCTGTCAGCAATGGTATATCAACTGATCCAGAAAAACAACTACTCTACTCACTTTGCTTACTTTACCACCATTATTGCTTTATGGCTTTGAGCTCCTCTATAAGTTAATCATTTAAACTGTAATGGAATTTTACTGATGAAAATAAGAAACAGAAGAATATTTAAAGAAAATGAGCAAGTTAGTTAGCTTAGTTGGCTAGACGCCCGGTTTAAGATGCGGAGTGACAGTGTGAGTTCAATTCCCATGTCAGCTGAGGTAACCATGAGGGGTTTTCTCTCACAACCTCTTCTCTTACCTGAGCTGTAGTCAGCCTCAGGTTAAGTCACCAACATCAGCTCTGTCTAATGAGAGCAGTAGCCCCATGGTCTGGTGACATAATGGCACCTTCACCTTGATATAACTGTTATGTATGAGCAGTAGCTCAGTTCCTAGCATTCTTGCTGTTGAGTAATAAGCTTATGAGACTTTAGTAATATATCTAGACTGACACTCTACTGCAGTATTAAGGCAGGGCTACATTGTATTAAACTGCAGTAGCGTCCATTCTCTTAAGTGGACATAAAATATCTTCCAGTACTATTTTGAATTAAAGTAGGGGAGTGTTTTGTCCTAGTCAATATCTATGTCTCAACCAAAACTACTTAAAACAGATGATCTGGTTCTTTTTACAGTATTATTTGTAGTACCTAACTATAGGCAAATTGCTGGCAGTTGTTTAATGCTATGTCTCACAGTCAGTGTATCAGTATTTGTTTAAGAGACACAGTACAGGGGTATAGCTTTAGGAAGCATGCTTGCGGTATCTTTACTGCAATAAAGTATCTGACCTGATGGTATAAAGCTCGCATATTCCATCTTAACTCAGGTCACTTGAAGCATAATACACTGATGAAACATGTTACGGTTTGTTTCCAAATAGCTCAATGTTGGCCCAGCCACAGTATGTCTTTAAATATAATGTTTACATGCATGAGTAAGCTGTATTAAATGGCTGTTCAATCATTCAAAAACCCACCATGTACAGTATCTCTCTTATGAAGGATAAAATAAGTATTTCAAATCAGATAGATACCCTGGCAGAGTCAAATATATACCATTTCTTATGTTACAGCTGTGCCTATGGTACAAGTGTTAATGAACATCACATTGGAAGATGCTATAGAAATACAAGTCTTTGTTTTCATATAATGACAGTAACATAGCAATGGATGAACCTTGAACAATAAATTATTTGTTCTTTCCAACATATTAATAGCTAATATGAAAATGTAGTTTTCAAAAGAGTAAATAAAATGAAAAGAAATTTATTACGATACTTGTTTTTGAAGTAATTTCAGGAATGACTGTGATAATAACAAATTCTAGCAGTGCTGAGGAGAAATTATCCCATTTGATTTCATTTTTTTCACAGCAGGGAAATTTGCAGAAGTCTGACTATGCAGTTTTTCTCACGATTTAATTTGGAGTTACTGCCTCAACATACAGTTATGCATACAGATACAGGCAACACAACATCTCTGACCCAATAAGGTATTGCATGCAGTAGTTCAGCATTAATACTTCATTTGTTTTCCTATTAAAGCATACTTGTCTGTGTGTTTTAGAGGAAGTGATAAGCCATAATGAGAATATTGTTGTTTTACAATAAACCTCACCTCATTCAAATTTGATCTAGGTTTACTGTTGGAGTAGCAGTAAGGAAGCAAAACTTTATTGAGAACTAATTGATTTCAGTCACAAAATTTGATTACAAATGTGGGTAGGCAGACTATATGTTTTCTATTATTTGTCTCCTACCGATGCTGGATGCAAGGGACACCTATTTGGTCTTGAATGTCCAATCTTGCTATCAGTGGTGAAAAGGCATTTTAAAATTATAAATAATTTGAAATCTGTCCAATTGATCAAAAGACTAATTCAACATTTCAGCAATTGCACTTCAAAATATTGAAAGCGGGCATCTAAGGTCAAAATTTCTCAAACAGCCTGATTCAGGAAAAATCAATCAAGGTAATAGGTGTACAGAATTGTAATTAGTAGAATTTCTGCATGGTATCATCACCTGCAATAAAGGCTTTGTGGGAAATCTAGGCCCATCCCACATAGGCAGTTGGCAGGACTTCATTAATTAACTGCACATTACAAAATCACCAAAGTCTAGTCAATAACAAGTGACAGGTGACAGCTAGGGCTGGCAACATTTAAAGTGAGTTTGCAACCTTTATATACCTCCATACATAGACAGCAGATGATGGAATGCAGCAAAAATGAGCTTGTAAAGGAAGGCTACAGTGAAGGAAGGGTATTTGCATGTATCAGCAATGTTTCACATGAGGTGCTTCTGCAGGCACCAAGATAATGGAGAGAAATTTTCTTTTCTGTGGACAGGAAGTAGGAGGCAACCATTATGTGACTGAACATCATCCTTGAACTGTGTTGACTGCTGGATAAATGAGACGGCCCAGAGACTCATGGACTTTTTTTTTACATTACATTACAGTGTGGAAACAGGCCCTTTGGCTCAACAAGTCCACACCGACCCGCCGAAGTGCAACCCACCCATACCCCTATATTTACCACTTACCTAACACTATGGGCAATTTAGCATGGCCAATTCACCTGACCTGCACATCTTTGGACTGTGGGAGGAAACCGGAACACCCGAAGGAAACCCACGCAGACACGGGGAGAACATGCAAACTCCGCACAATCAGTCGCCTGAGGCGGGAATTGAATCCGGGTCTCAAGCGCTGTGAGGCAGCAGTGCTAACCACTGTGCTACCGTGCCACCCTATTTGTTAGGTGTTCCACTCCAGGTAAGCAGGGGAGTGCAGGTGAGTATTGTTAGAGCCAAGAGCTTATTTCTTCAATCCCTGGGGATTCTTCTTAAAAGGGTCCATTGCATTAATGGCACAGCCTTGGGCCCTGTATTATGTAGCACTGACAGCAGAGGGATTTCTGGAACGAGTGAGTAGCTTACACCAAATCCCACCAGGACTCAGTTATACAGAGGTCATCAACTGAGGGGATTCTATGCCCTGGAGCAGCTAGGGCAGGAGTCTCTTTTGATATCAGTTACAGGCATGATGAGGATACAACATAGGAGCACTGAAGATTTTGCATACTGGCACTTGATTGGAATTAGGGTGTGACTGGGTGACACATTGCTGTTGTTTTGTACAGAGAAATGTAAATTTCACTGAAATGCAGAACTAGATTGCTCAGCTGTTCATTTCTACCCCAGTGGGTAGGAGCCATGTATTGAGGGGTTTAGATAGAGGGCCTGAAATTGTGGATGGAGGCCATTGGAATGAATAGGACTTAAACAGATGGGGCCACAGACATGCATGAAAACTTTCATGACAAGCTGCCAGACAATTTTGCATCTATTGGCATTACAGGGAATCTTAGGGGAACTGTGTGCAGATGAGGGTTTAATGCCACTTCCAGTTTTCTGTGTTATGTCAGTGACATTTGCAATCTACTGAGTCAGTGATGCGCCAACATCTGCATGAAGTTAAGTCTCTTTCTCGATTCTCTTTGATTTGCAATTACCTTCTTCAGACTGTTTTATTGTCCCAACGTGTCCTCCCTGCTTGTCTCAGCCTCCTGCTGTTTCTGCTTCTCTGTTTGAAGCTGCCTTTTTCCATGTGGCTGATGTAATCATTCTTCCCAGTCCTCCTCCTCCTCCTCACTGGAGGAGCCAAACTCAGAACAGGGAATTCATTCCGCTTTGGAGCCTTTACAACACAGTAGTCCTGACCTTCTGTTACACTGCCTGCAAGTGACCTGGGAGATACTCTTCCACTAGCAGGCCTCCACAATGGCCTTTTATGTTAGAATTTATAAAACAGGGTGATCTACTCTTATGCAATAAAATAAAGAACACTGAGTGTGGGGAAAGGTGGGGGGTAGTGGGGTTGGGGAGGGGTTGCTTGTTCAGTGGAAATAGTAACACCCCCTGGAAGCCAATAGCCACAGTCCATATCAACCCAAGAAAAACACTTACAGGCAAAACTACCATTGGCTGTTCAGGAAATAATGGATAAAATGGTCCTAATCCTGCAGCCTGACTGCCCCTGAGCAGGTTGGATGGTGGCCACAGGATTTGGGGAGTCCGTTCCGAGCAGCATGCTTCATCATTACTTTACTCCCCCGGCTTCTGCCAACTTCATTGCACACCAACACAGGCTTTCAAACTCCACCTTGCCTGTTGTTCAAAGATAAGGTATCGAAAACAAATAATTCATTATTAACAACACAGTATTCCTTCTATGGTTTTTTTTTTACTTCATGTTGTCCAAAATGTATTTTGGTGATCATACCTATGTTTCACCCTGTTTGTCAGATTTACATATACTGTTATTATATTCCACTCATTAACATTTATCCACCCTAGTCCGACATGTATGGTTACCTCACAGTATGGAACATGTTGATTTAAATGATGTAGGTGTGTACCCCGGTCGAATAATTAGAGTGCAGTATACAGAACAAGGCTATTGAGGGGATATTTCTGAAAAGGTCACCAATGTTCCTGGTAGCTTCAATGCTAAATACTGCAAAAGTGATTCAATACCCGATGAGTCAGATAACAGTGCTCGCTAGGTGGAAAAAAACATACTTATACAATGTGCTAATTGTTCAACTCATGATAATGCATATTTTAAAAGGTCCTTACAAAATGAAAAAAAAAATGTTACGAATTTCTGTGCAAGTCTGACAGTAGCCCAGCAGAGCCTATCACGTAAGGGGAAACATTACATCGCATTGCTGCTCACTTTTCAAGTTCCTGGTCAGCAGTGAAAGTGGTTGAACCTCTATGCCTCTTACAAAGTCAGTGATATAAAGGGAGTCGTTTGAAGGATACCTTCTGCTTCAAGGTATGATCTAGAATGTAGCTGGAAAGTAATACCTCAAGCCAGATAAAGTATGTTGAGATATATGAGATCAGTTAAAATCAGTTTGAAGAATGAATGCGAATGGTGGTGATCTGGTAGAAACCTGTAAAATCCTAATCGGACTTGACGGAGTAAGCTCAGGAGGGATGTTCCAGACGTTTCCAATAGTTAAGGACTTCAAGATTATTGGTCAAAGTTTAAGGCTAATGGGTAAGCCATTTAAGACTGAGATAAGGAAAAAATTCTTCACCCAGAACATTTTGAGCATGTGGAATTCTCTGCCATAGAAAGCGATTGAGTCTACACATTGACTGTTTTCCAGAAGAAGGTAGATATAGTTCCCACTGCTAGAGGGATCAAAGGGTATTAGGGTGAACTGAGGTACAGAGTACTAAGTTGACTGACCAGACATATTCTTCTTGAATGACGAAGTAGGATTGAAGGGCTAAAGGAGCTGCTCCTACTTATATGTTCTATAATTTCATGTGCTGGTCATTACAGGGATAGAAATAGACCCCACTGGAAGAAAACTGAAAAGGAAGAGGTCTTTCAGAACCTCAGGTTACATTAGGCCCTCATACACCAGAGATTTAATTACTGGTCTTTTCCAACAATGTGACTTCTCTGGTGACTGCTTAAAGCACAGAGATGCTGAGCATTAATGGTCATGACCCATAATAACTGCTGTGTGTACACTTTTGGGGAATGCCTTAGAAGAACATTGAACGGTGATTAGACCCAGGTGAACCTATACCTTGCTTGCTGCTCAATTCTATCTTAAGACTTTCTCAAATCATCCCACAACCTTCTGCCCACCAGACATTCAATGGAATTACATTTGGTTATACTATTTATACACCTCAATGTGCATCTCTGTTAATGTATACCACATTGTTATTTTTAAAAATCCATGTTTTGTCTCAGACGATCACAGCTAGCCATTTATTTAAACATTAAAGGGAGTCACTCACCAATTAAAAGAAAAAAGATATTGTCAAGTCTTAGAAAAGAGAAGGTCAATGTAGCCTTATTACAGGAAACACACTTAACTGATAAGAAGTATTTGAAGTTGCATTAGGGAGGATTCAACCAGGTTTTTTTTCATCTTTTAACTCAAAAAGTAAAGGAGTGGCCTTTTTCATCCAGAAGAACCTCCCATTTCAAACGCTCGGCCAAATAAAGGATGAGTCTGGGCAGGTCATAATACTTAAAGCTTTAATACATAGAGAGGACTATGGGATTCTGAATGTATACTGCACCCCGGCACATCCCTTTAAATTCTCTAGATTGATGGCCCTTGGAGTGCAAGGGGGAGAGTTCAATCTTATTATTGACCCCAAAGTGTACAGGATGCCTAGGGGTCATGTGGGTATGTCTCCGCAAACTAGGCAACTGGTGGACCTGAACAGGGAGTTGGGATTGGTGGATGTAGGGAGGTGTCTTCACCCTGAGGGGAGAGATTTTATCTTTTATTCTAACCCACATAAGTACACTGCCAGAATTGACATGATTTTTGTTCCATCAACCTTTTTGAGCTCGGTTCTGTCCTGCAAAATAGGGAATATACCTATTTCTAACCATGCAGTAGTGTATATGAAGGTTAAGGTCAGAGGTGGTGAGGTGGATTCCTGGCACTGGCGTATGGACCCTTTCCTCAAGAACGAGAGTATGTTTGTAGAATGTTTCTTGCAGGAGTTAAAAAGGTTTTGTGATATCAACTTGGGTACGGCCAGCAACCGATCGGTGTTGTGGGAGACTGCCAAGGCCTATGCGTGGGGCTTGATTATCTCTTACTCTGCGATCCAGAAATGACTGAAGGGAGAACAGCAAGGTCTGCTTGAGGCTCGGCTGAAGGCAGCTGAATCAGCATATTTTGATAGGCCATCATAACTAAATTACAACAGATTACAGCCCTCAGAGCTACTTTGAATGCTGCACTTACCCAAACAGCAAAGAGGGAGGTCTTATTTGCGAAACAGAGACTATTTGAGTACGGTGTAGGTATTTAAGATATTTGGCAGGAAAGAAGAATGCTCCCCAATCTAATACATCTATTAGAAAAAGTGCTGGTACTTTGACTTGCGATGCCAAAAAGATTAATGCAGCATTTAGAAAGTTTTATTTTGAGCTATATCAGTCAGAGGGCTATAAAGATAGAATGATGAAGATGGAGTCCTTTTTTTTAAGGATTTGGACCTTTCAAGTGTAACCTCAGAGCAGGTGTCCTTTTTGAGTGTCCCTTTGACAAGTCAGGAAGTGCAGGAGGCAGTGAGGCTGCTCCAGAGTGGTAAAGCACCTGGGCCAGATGGATTTCAATGTGAGTTCTATAAGGAGTGTATAGACGAACTGACCGGGCCACTCTTGGATATGTACAATTACACATTCAGTCAGGTAGCCTCCCATCCTCTTTGAGAGAAGCAAATATCTGTCTCATCCTTAAGAAAGGGAAAGGCCCAGAAGATTGTATTTCGTACAGGCCTATATCATTATTGAATGTGGATTTCAAAATCCTGTTAAAAATGCTGGCATTAAGGCTGGAGAGGGTATTGCCATTTATTGTAAAGGAGGACCAGATGGGGTTTATTAAGGGTCGTAGGTCTACCAATAATATTAGAAGAATATTAAATATGGTTCAAGTATGTCAGCAAAGAGCGATATCAGATTTGGTAGTTTCACTAGATGCAGCGAAAGCATTTGATCGAGTGGAATGGCCATACCTTTTTTATATCCTGGAACGGTTTGGTCTTGGAGAGGTTTTTACCAAATGGGTGGCAGCGCTGTATTGTGACCCGAAAGCAGCGGTACTCACTAACGGTATAAGGTCAGATAATTTTAGTGTCGGCAAAGGCTGTAATCAAGGGTTCCCTCTTTCACCACTATTATACACTGGTGATCGAGCCTCTGACGGAAGCTATTTGGACAGATCCCAATATAATAGCCCCGGAGGTGGGACTAGGCAGCAGGCATAAAATTACTCTTTATGTGGATGATGTCCTTCTCTTTTCGACTGATCTAATGGTAGCTGTGCCCCGCTTGATACAAGTGGTTAATTTATTTGGTGTGTTTTCAGGGTACAACATTAATTTCATGAAGTCACAGGCCATGTCCAACTTTGGGGATGGAACCCGTTCCCCCTTTCAGCAGTCGCAGGGAGGTTTTCTGTACTTAGGCATTTTTGTTACCCCGGTTTTTGATCAGTTATATAAAGCTAAGTACGTATAGTTGTTAGAGAAAATTGGGCAGGACCTTCAGCGCTGGGAGGACCTTCCGATATCTTGGTTGGGCAGAATAGCTCTGGTCAAGATGAATGTTCTTCCTTGCCTATTATATCCCATGAGAATGCTCCCTTTGATGTTGCCAAGGCAAGCATTGCGCAGGCTTTATATTTGCTGGCTGGGATCTTTTAGTTGGCATCATAGGTGACCTCTTATTAAGCTAGATAAATTACAGCTTTCACAAAAAAGGGAGGGTCTAGATTTTCCAGATTTTAGGAAGTACCAACTGAGTTCCTTGTTATCCTATGTGGCTGATTGGGCTTCTCGTGATCCACAATCAACCTGGTTGGATATTGAGGCCTCTCAGGCAAAATGCCCCCTTATTAACCTTCTGTTAATGGTCAAGATGAGAACTGTTATGGATCACTGTAAAAGTCCGATTGTCCTAAGCACAGTCAAAGCTTGGAGGATGATGAGGCAGGGCGAGGGCAATTTATAAAAAATCTCCCCTTTCACTCCTATAGTGGGAACGTTGGGATTTCAGCCAGGTTTGATGGACATTAGCTTTCAGCTTTGGGTGTCCAGAGAAATCTCCTGTTTGAGAGACCTATTCGATGGGGAGGTCATGATGTCCTTCGAACAGCTAAGTCAGAAGCTCGGGCTACCTAGGAAAGATCTCTTTCGATATTTCCAAGTTAGAGACTTCGTACCAAATTGATAATTAATCCTTACAAATCAGACATGGAGAGCAGAGTGCTCCAGTCAGCAGGCATCCCCTCGGTTAACACTCTCTATCACTTATTAGGTAGTAACGTGTCGAAGGACATGGAACGACTATACAAAACCTGGACTCAAGAGTTAGGGGAGGAAATCTCCTCAGAGATGTGGGAGGACATTTTGGAAAAGGTTAGGAACACCTCTATTTGTAATAGGACTCAGGCTATTCCATTGAAGGTACTCCATAAGGCCCACCTCGCACCAGAACAGCTTGCGAAGTTTAAGACAGGAGTGTCCTCAATGTGCCCCAAGTGTAAAACAGAGGTTGGTACTCTTATTCATTGTTTATGAACCTGCCACAAGATCTGCAGGTATTGGGATGATGGAGCAAGTGTTTCGGCAAAGGTTTGGGGAACTGAGATTGGGTTGGATCAGGTGTCCCTCCTTTTGGGTTCTCCAAATCTTCCCTCCCTGTACATGGGAAGAAACTGTTTACTATTCTCTCTTTTTGCGCAAGGAAGAATATTTTAATGAGCTGGGGATCGGAGAATCCCCCAGGAGTTTCGAGTTGGCATAGGATAATTATGGAACACATCCCTCTGGACTTCCTTATGAGTATGGTGCACCAGAAAATGGAATTATTTCACAAAACATGGCGGCCCGTTTTGAATTATGTTGATGTAGACATCTCGACTATATTATTCAAGGCCTTTGTCTAGCTGTGAGGACTGTGCTTGTCAGTTTGAGGGCCCCTGGGAGGAAGAATCCCATATAAATATGTGCCTATTCACTATTGTTCCCAGTGTTGGGGAGCTGTGATGAAAGTGCGCTGAGTGTAGTAATTTAATTGAATGTAACTTAAGCAACCTTGTTATAACTTGATATAACTTTATTTTGTCTGTTTATATATTTTTTTCTCTTCTTTCTGATTGATTATTTTTGAACTGTAGTTTTTATAGAGTTTTTTTATTCTTTTTGTGTTTTGGTAGTTTGTGGAGTAGATTAGTAGTTTGTGTTTTTATTTTTGTTTTATTGCTGCTATTATATTGTACAGTGGTCATACTATTTTGTACTAGTTTTGTAATTTTGTAAAAAACTTAAAATCTTTTTCTTCGGTAAAAATATTTATTTTAAAAATCCACGTTTTTTTCCTCTTCCTTCAGATTTATCACCCATGATCATTTTGCCACACTGAACAATTTACCGAGAATAGTTTCACTGATTCCCTTCATAATTTTGCATATTTCTCCCAAACATCTCAAAGACTCTTGCTTTCCAAAGAAACTATGCCAAACCCTCTCTAGATATTTTCTTTTACAGTTGTGGATAGTGTGGGGGACTGTTGCAATGGGGCATTGACAGGGTGCAGAGCTGGGCTGAGAAATGGCACATGGAGTTCAACCTGGAGAAGTGTGAAGTGATTCATTTTGGAAGGTCGAATTTGAATCCAGATTACAGAGTTAAAGGCAGGATCCTTAGCAGTATGGAGGAACAGAGGGATCTTGGGGTCCATGTCCATAGATCCCTCAAAATTGCCACCCAAGTTGATAGGGTTGTCTAGCTATCACCCATTGTAAACAGCTAACCTGAGAATGCACAACTTTAAAAAAGAGGTTTTGTGATTCACACATGAAAGAAGTGAAACTATCATGAAAGACTTAACCAGCAATTTTTCAATATATAATTTCAGTTTCATCACATTGTAAATTTTTGCTATAAATTCTGTGTGTTAGGATTGAGCCCTCCACTATCATCTGATGAAGAAGCGACGCTCTGAAAGCTAGTGTGTTTCCAATTAAACCTGTTGGACTATAACTTGGTGTTGTGTGATTTTTAGCTTTGTACACCCCAGTCCACCACTGGCATCTCCAAGTCCTGGTTAGACCACACATGGAAAATTGCGTTCAGTCTGGGTGCCTCATTATAGGAAAGATGTGGAAGCCTTAGTGAGGGTGCAGAGGAGATTTACTAGGGTGCTGTCTGGACTGGAGGACATGTCTTATGAAGAAATGTTGAGGGAGCTATGGCTTTTCTCATTGCAGTGAAGAGGGTGAGAGGCAACTTGATAGAGGTGAACTAGATAATGAGAGGCACAGATAGACTGAATAGTCAGAGACTTTTTCCTAGGGCAGAAATGGCTATCATGAGGTATCATAATTTTAAGGTGATTGGAGGAAGGTTAAGAGGAGATATCAGAGATAGGTTCTTTACACAGAGAATGGTAGGTTCATGGAATTCACTGCCAGTGGTGGTGGTAGAGTCAGATATGTTACAGACATTCAAGCAACTCTTGGCTAGACACATGGATGATAGTAAAATGAAGGGTGTGCAGGATAGTTTGATCTTAGAGTAGGATAAAAGGTTGACACAACATCAAGAGCCAAAGGGCCTGTACTGTTCTATATTCTAAATCAGAATACACTGACAATTTAAGCTTCTACTACAGCAGAACTATATTACAAGCATTGTTTAATATTTACTGGGAAGGGCAAGCAAGCAAGATAGTGTGGGGAAACAGACAGACCTGAGGATGTGGAGACTAGTATTTTGTAGAGTTATCCTCCATCCAACAGCCAGTCAAACAATTATCTTGGCCAGTGAAGGAGACAAAACACTAGTGGCAGAATTGTTAAGTAATGAGGTGAGGGACTAGATCCCATTTCAAGATGTATAGAATGATTCAGTATTTTTACTTTTAGTTCTATTGAGAAAATTGAACCATCTGGAAGGGAAAATAATTGGAACAAAATCACCTACTGAGTGATTTAGTCTTTTTAGGCTGAGTATTAATGAAAGAGAAATTAAATATAAACGTTTGCTCAGTTATTAGTTATTAAAAAGTGTCACTGTTAGATGTCTTTATGACTTAGTATTCCTATATCTGTTTGAGTGTATTATGTTTTCAATTGCAAGCAATAGTACAAATTGAAAGAATATTGAATTTCATTTCCTCGGTCTTAGAAGAAAAACAATTTAAAATGCAGGTATTCTTTATTAAAAATATATATAAATTCATAGATTCAAAACACATCTTGAATCATGTTAATAAAA
This sequence comes from Chiloscyllium punctatum, assembly GCF_047496795.1. Lineage (NCBI taxonomy): Eukaryota > Metazoa > Chordata > Chondrichthyes > Orectolobiformes > Hemiscylliidae > Chiloscyllium > Chiloscyllium punctatum. The sequence goes on from NC_092739.1 coordinate 54,001,322, forward strand.
TTGTTAAAACAGCATTATATCTCTGTGAAGTTATTTTGCACCCCAGTATTAAATTACACTGATTGAAACAAGGTGCCATTTGTTTTGTAATGTTCACAAGAATTATCACAAACATAGAACAGGGAATTTCATCAGAGTACAATATACAGACATCCAATTCCTTACAACTGCCGAATTTTGCAATTCCTGATAGATTATGTGATGTCGTTTGCAATTTCTAGACTTGCCGAAATGGTAGTAACACCTGGTGTTGCTTTATATGTGCAGTGCAATTGAATAGGCAAATGATGAAGATGTAATGAATGATGTACCATTGACATTAGTAAGACAGAATTGTTTTTTAAAAAGCAGGCACAGCAGAAGTTCACAAAAGCTCCTTGGACAGCATCTTCCAGATCCAAGACCACTGCCATCTAGGACAAGGACAGTAGATACATGGGAACACCACCACTTGCAAGTTCCCCTCCAGGCCACACACCATTCTGGCTTCACACAAAACCAAAAAATGCTGCAGAAACTCAGCAGGTCCAGCAGAATATGTGGACAGAAAACAAAGTTAAAGTTGCAAGTCCAGTATGACTCCTCTTCAGAACTCCATTTCTGATAAAGGATAACTGGATTTCAAACGTTAGCTCTGTTTCTCTCCACAGATATTGTTAGACCTGCTGAGTTTCTCCAGCAATTTCTGTTTTGGTGTACTTCAGTTTTCCAGCACCCACAGTTCTTCATTTCACTCTTCTGGCATTTCTCACGTGCTGGTAAGAAGCTGGTGGTGAGGTGCCTTCGTGACCAGCTGTCGTCTATTTTGTGGAATAAGACAGACAATCCACGTTGAGATAGGGAGTTCCAGTATACTGAAGAAATGGTGATATAATTACAAGTCAAGATATTTTAACAAGTTGCACCAGTAACAAAATTTGTTTTATTTTCAAATGTTTCTCCACTATGCAGGGGATTAAATCATAGATGGTCTCACTCCGATAGCTAAATAACACGCGTAAGGATTGCGGTGTTCCCAGGATATTGATGCCCAAAATAAATATAAGCCATGACATTGCTTCTACTTAAGAACGTGGCACAACACCTGCGTTGCCGCCGTACAAACCACTTTAATCACAACAATACATATCACTCACGGTCAACAAATTACAGCCCTGCACCATCACTACCAAATGCTCCCCGCCCTGCTCCCTCACTACCCACTGCTCACAGCCCTGTTCCCTCACTACCCACTGCTCACCACCCTGCTCCCTCACTTCCCACTGCTCACGGCCCTGCTCCCTCACTACCCACTGCTCACGGCCCTGTTCCCTCACTACCCACTGCTCACCGCCCTGCTCCCTCACTACCCACTGCTCACCGCCCTGCTCCCTCACTTCCCACTGCTCAGGGCCCTGCTCCCTCACTACCCACTGCTCCCCGCCCTGCTCTCTCACTACCCACTGCTCACGGCCCTGCTCCCTCACTTCCCACTGCTCACCGCCCTGCTCCCTCACTACCCTCTGCTCACGGCCCTGCTCCCTCACTACCCACTGCTCCCCGCCCTGCTCTCTCACTACCCACTGCTCACGGCCCTGCTCCCTCACTACCCACTGCTCACGGCCCTGCTCCCTCACTTCCCACTGCTCACGGCCCTGCTCCCTCACTTCCCACTGCTCACGGCCAAGCTCCTTCACTACCCTCTGCTCACGGCCCTGCTCCCTCACTACACACTGCTCACGGCCCTGCTCCCTCACTACACACTGCTCACTGCCCTGCTCCCTCACTACACACTGCTCCCCGCCCTGCTCCCTCACTACACACTGCTCCCCGCCCTGCTCCCTCACTACACACTGCTCACGGCCCTGCTCCCTCACTACACACTGCTCACGGCCCTGCTCCCTCACTACACACTGCTCACTGCCCTGCTCCCTCACTACACACTGCTCCCCGCCCTGCTCCCTCACTACACACTGCTCACGGCCCTGCTCCCTCACTACACACTGCTCACGGCCCTGCTCCCTCACTACACACTGCTCACGGCCCTGCTCCCTCACTACACACTGCTCACTGCCCTGCTCCCTCACTACACACTGCTCCCCGCCCTGCTCCCTCACTTCCCACTGCTCACGGCCCTGCTCCCTCACTTCCCACTGCTCACCGCCCTGCTCCCTCACTTCCCACTGCTCACGGCCCTGCTCCCTCACTACCCTCTGCTCACGGCCCTGCTCCCTCACTACCCACTGCTCACGGCCCTGCTCCCTCACTTCCCACTGCTCACGGCCCTGCTCCCTCACTTCCCACTGCTCACGGCCAAGCTCCTTCACTACCCTCTGCTCACGGCCCTGCTCCCTCACTACACACTGCTCACGGCCCTGCTCCCTCACTACACACTGCTCACTGCCCTGCTCCCTCACTACACACTGCTCACCGCCCTGCTCCCTCACTACACACTGCTCACGGCCCTGCTCCCTCACTACACACTGCTCACGGCCCTGCTCCCTCACTACACACTGCTCACTGCCCTGCTCCCTCACTACACACTGCTCCCCGCCCTGCTCCCTCACTACACACTGCTCCCCGCCCTGCTCCCTCACTACCCACTGCTCACGGCCCTGCTCCCTCACTACACACTGCTCACGGCCCTGCTCCCTCACTACACACTGCTCACTGCCCTGCTCCCTCACTACACACTGCTCCCCGCCCTGCTCCCTCACTACACACTGCTCACGGCCCTGCTCCCTCACTACACACTGCTCACGGCCCTGCTCCCTCACTACACACTGCTCACGGCCCTGCTCCCTCACTACACACTGCTCACTGCCCTGCTCCCTCACTACACACTGCTCCCCGCCCTGCTCCCTCACTTCCCACTGCTCACGGCCCTGCTCCCTCACTACACACTGCTCACGGCCCTGCTCCCTCACTACACACTGCTCACTGCCCTGCTCCCTCACTACACACTGCTCCCCACCCTGCTCCCTCACTACACACTGCTCACGGCCCTGCTCCCTCACTACACACTGCTCACTGCCCTGCTCCCTCACTACACACTGCTCCCCGCCCTGCTCCCTCACTACACACTGCTCACGGCCCTGCTCCCTCACTACACACTGCTCCCCGCCCTGCTCCCTCACTACACACTGCTCCCCGCCCTGCTCCCTCACTACCCACTGCTCACGGCCCTGCTCCCTCACTACCCACTGCTCACGGCCCTGCTCCCTCACTTCCCACTGCTCACGGCCCTGCTCCCTCACCACCCACTGCTCCCCGCCCTGCTCCCTCACTTCCCACTGCTCACAGCCCTGCTCCTTCACTACCCACTGCTCACAGCCCTGTTCCCTCACTACCCACTGCTCACCGCCCTGCTCCCTCACTTCCCACTGCTCACTGCCCTGCTCCCTCACTTCCCTCTGCTCACGGCCCTGCTCCCTCACTACACACTGCTCACGGCTCTGCTCCCTCACTTCCCACTGCTCACGGCCCTGCTCCCTCACTTCCCACTGCTCACGGCCCTGCTCCCTCACTACACACTGCTCACGGCCCTGCTCCCTCACTACACACTGCTCACGGCCCTGCTCCCTCACTACACACTGCTCACGGCCCTGCTCCCTCACTACACACTGCTCACGGCCCTGCTCCCTCACTACACACTGCTCCCCGCCCTGCTCCCTCACCACCCACTGCTCCCCGCCCTGCTCCCTCACCACCCACTGCTCACTGCCCTGCTCCCTCACTTCCCACTGCTCACGGCCCTGCTCCCTCACCACCCACTGCTCCCCGCCCTGCTCCCTCACTTCCCACTGCTCACGGCCCTGCTCCCTCACCACCCACTGCTCACCGCCCTGCTCCCTCACTTCCCACTGCTCACTGCCCTGCTCCCTCACTTCCCTCTGCTCACGGCCCTGCTCCCTCACTACCCACTGCTCACCGCCCTGCTCCCTCACTTCCCACTGCTCAGGGCCCTGCTCCCTCACTTCCCACTGCTCAGGGCCCTGCTCCCTCACTTCCCACTGCTCACCGCCCTGCTCCCTCACTTCCCACTGCTCACGGATCTGCTCCTTCACTTCCCACTGCTCAGGGCCCTGCTCCCTCACTTCCCACTGCTCAGGGCCCTGCTCCCTCACTTCCCACTGCTCACGGATCTGCTCCCTCACTTCCCACTGCTCAGGGCCCTGCTCCCTCACTTCCCACTGCTCAGGGCCCTGCTCCCTCACTTCCCACTGCTCACGGATCTGCTCCCTCACTTCCCACTGCTCACGGATCTGCTCCCTCACTTCCCACTGCTCACGACCCTGCTCCCACACTACCCATTGTTCATGTGCCTGCTGCCTCACTACTCTCTGCTCATGACCCTGCTCCCTCACTAAGCCCTGCTCATTGCTCTGCTCCCTCACTACCCTCTGCTCACTGCCCTGCTCCCTCAGTACCCACTGCTCACGACCCTGCTCCCTCACTGTCCCATGCTCACGGCCCTGCTCCCTCACTACCCATTGTTCACGTCCCTGCTGCCTCACTACCCTCTGCTCATGGCCCTGCCCCCTCAATACCCACTGCTCACGGCCCTGCTCTCTCACTACCCTGCCCCCTCAATACCCACTGCTCACGGCCCTGCTCTCTCACTACCCTGCCCCCTCAATACCCACTGCTCACGGCCCTGCTCCCTCACTAGCCACTGCTCACGGCCCTGCTCCCTCACTACCCACTGCTCACGGATCTGCTCCCTCACTACCCACTGCTCACCGCCCTGCACCCTCACGACCCTGCTCCCTCACTACCCACTGCTCACGGCCCTGCACCCTCACAGCCCTGCTCCCTCACTAGCCACTGCTCATTGGCCTGCTCCCTCACTACCCATTGCTCATGACCCTGCTCCCTCACTACCCACTGCTCACAACCCTGCTCCCTCACTACCCACTGCTCATGGCTCTGCTCCCTCACTACCCACTGCTCCCCGCCCTGTTCCCTCACTACACACTGCTCCCCGCCCTGTTCCCTCACTACCCACTGCTCACAGCCCTGCTCCCTCACTACCCACTGCTCACAGCCCTGCTCCCTCACTACCCACTGCTCACGGCCCTGCACCCTCACAGCCCTGCTCCCTCACTAGCCACTGCTCACGGCCCTGCTCCTTCACTATCCACTTCTCCCGGCCCTGCTCCCTCACTACCCACTGCTCACGGCCCTGCACCCTCACAGCCCTGCTCCCTCACTACCCACTGCTCACGGCCCTGCTCCCTCACTACCCACTGCTCACGGCCCTGCTCCCTCACTACCCACTGCTCACGGCCCTGCTCCCTCACTACCCACTTCTCCCGGCCCTGTTCCCTCACTACCCACTGCTCACGGCCCTGCTCCCTCACTACCCACTTCTCCCGGCCCTGCTCCCTCACTACCCACTGCTCACGGCCCTGCTCCTTCACTACCCTCTGCTCACCGCCCTGCTCCCTCACTTCCCACTGCTCACGGCCCTGCTCCCTCACTACCCACTGCTCCCCGCCCTGCTCCCTCACTACCCACTGCTCCCCGCCCTGCTCCCTCACTACCCACTGCTCACCGCCCTGCTCCCTCACTACCCACTGCTCCCCGCCCTGCTCCCTCACTACCCACTGCTCCCCGCCCTGCTCCCTCACTACCCACTGCTCCCCGCCCTGCTCCCTCACTACCCACTGCTCCCCGCCCTGCTCCCTCACTACACACTGCTCACGGCCCTGCTCCCTCACTTCCCACTGCTCAGGGACCTGCTCCCTCACTACACACTGCTCACGGCCCTGCTCCCTCACTACACACTGCTCACTGCCCTGCTCCCTCACTACACACTGCTCCCCGCCCTGCTCCCTCACTACACACTGCTCACGGCCCTGCTCCCTCACTACACACTGCTCCCCGCCCTGCTCCCTCACTACACACTGCTCACGGCCCTGCTCCCTCACTACCCACTGCTCACGGCCCTGCTCCCTCACTTCCCACTGCTCACGGCCCTGCTCCCTCACCACCCACTGCTCCCCGCCCTGCTCCCTCACTTCCCACTGCTCACAGCCCTGCTCCTTCACTACCCACTGCTCACAGCCCTGTTCCCTCACTACCCACTGCTCACCGCCCTGCTCCCTCACTTCCCACTGCTCACGGCCCTGCTCCCTCACTTCCCACTGCTCACGGCCCTGCTCCCTCACTACACACTGCTCACGGCCCTGCTCCCTCACTACACACTGCTCACGGCCCTGCTCCCTCACTTCCCACTGCTCACTGCCCTGCTCCCTCACCACCCACTGCTCCCCGCCCTGCTCCCTCACTTCCCACTGCTCACGGCCCTGCTCCCTCACCACCCACTGCTCCCCGCCCTGCTCCCTCACTTCCCACTGCTCACGGCCCTGCTCCCTCACCACCCACTGCTCACCGCCCTGCTCCCTCACTTCCCACTGCTCACTGCCCTGCTCCCTCACTTCCCACTGCTCACGGCCCTGCTCCCTCACTACCCACTGCTCACGGATCTGCTCCCTCACTTCCCTCTGCTCACGGCCCTGCTCCCTCACTACCCACTGCTCACGGATCTGCTCCCTCACTTCCCACTGCTCAGGGCCCTGCTCCCTCACTTCCCACTGCTCAGGGCCCTGCTCCCTCACTTCCCACTGCTCAGGGCCCTGCTCCCTCACTTCCCACTGCTCACCGCCCTGCTCCCTCACTTCCCACTGCTCACGGATCTGCTCCTTCACTTCCCACTGCTCAGGGCCCTGCTCCCTCACTTCCCACTGCTCAGGGCCCTGCTCCCTCACTTCCCACTGCTCACGGATCTGCTCCCTCACTTCCCACTGCTCAGGTCCCTGCTCCCTCACTTCCCACTGCTCAGGGCCCTGCTCCCTCACTTCCCACTGCTCACGGATCTGCTCCCTCACTTCCCACTGCTCACGGATCTGCTCCCTCACTTCCCACTGCTCACGACCCTGCTCCCACACTACCCATTGTTCATGTGCCTGCTGCCTCACTACTCTCTGCTCATGACCCTGCTCCCTCACTAAGCCCTGCTCATTGCTCTGCTCCCTCACTACCCTCTGCTCACTGCCCTGCTCCCTCAGTACCCACTGCTCACGACCCTGCTCCCTCACTGTCCCATGCTCACGGCCCTGCTCCCTCACTACCCATTGTTCACGTCCCTGCTGCCTCACTACCCTCTGCTCATGGCCCTGCCCCCTCAATACCCACTGCTCACGGCCCTGCTCTCTCACTACCCTGCCCCCTCAATACCCACTGCTCACGGCCCTGCTCTCTCACTACCCTGCCCCCTCAATACCCACTGCTCACGGCCCTGCTCCCTCACTAGCCACTGCTCACGGCCCTGCTCCCTCACTACCCACTGCTCACGGATCTGCTCCCTCACTACCCACTGCTCACCGCCCTGCACCCTCACGACCCTGCTCCCTCACTACCCACTGCTCACGGCCCTGCACCCTCACAGCCCTGCTCCCTCACTAGCCACTGCTCATTGGCCTGCTCCCTCACTACCCATTGCTCATGACCCTGCTCCCTCACTACCCACTGCTCACAACCCTGCTCCCTCACTACCCACTGCTCATGGCTCTGCTCCCTCACTACCCACTGCTCCCCGCCCTGTTCCCTCACTACACACTGCTCCCCGCCCTGTTCCCTCACTACCCACTGCTCACCGCCCTGCTCCCTCACTACCCACTGCTCACAGCCCTGCTCCCTCACTACCCACTGCTCACGGCCCTGCACCCTCACAGCCCTGCTCCCTCACTAGCCACTGCTCACGGCCCTGCTCCTTCACTATCCACTTCTCCCGGCCCTGCTCCCTCACTACCCACTGCTCACGGCCCTGCTCCCTCACTACCCACTGCTCACGGCCCTGCACCCTCACAGCCCTGCTCCCTCACTACCCACTGCTCACGGCCCTGCTCCCTCACTACCCACTGCTCACGGCCCTGTTCCCTCACTACCCACTGCTCACGGCCCTGCTCCTTCACTACCCTCTGCTCCCCGCTCTGCTCCCTCACTACCCACTGCTCACGGCCCTGCTCCTTCACTATCCACTTCTCCCGGCCCTGCTCCCTCACTACCCACTGCTCACGGCCCTGCTCCTTCACTACCCTCTGCTCACCGCCCTGCTCCCTCACTACCCACTGCTCCCCGCCCTGCTCCCTCACTACCCACTGCTCCCCGCCCTGCTCCCTCACTACCCACTGCTCCCCGCCCTGCTCCCTCACTACACACTGCTCACGGCTCTGCTTCCTCACTACACACTGCTCCCCGCCCTGCTCCCTCACTACACACTGCTCACGGCCCTGCTCCCTCACTTCCCACTGCTCAGGGACCTGCTCCCTCACTACACACTGCTCACGGCCCTGCTCTGATATTACCTACCACTCCCAGCAAGTCAGACAGCATTGATTCAGGAGTGGATTGGTGGGCAAGGTGACCAAGCTTTTGGAACAGATCTGATTAGGAGGTGGTGATCAGGAGCATGTGGTGATTGGGAGGCAACAACTAGGCGATGAGCTGCCAATAGTTGCAAAACTATGGTATTAGCAAAAGCAGATATAATGCCAACAGTGGAGTGGGTGTCCACTTCCTGGTCAGTGAAAGGAGACATAATGTGGTCAAAGACATTTAGTAATTTTGTTTTAGGATTATTGTCTCTGATGAACATGGATTTTCTTGAGAAGGTTGCAACGTAGGTGAATAGCATTTATTCCAGGCTCTGTGGATTTTAATAAGGTTTCTGCAAAAGCTTCCCTGTGATCATCTTGTGAAAACTCATGAGATACAAGAGAAAGTAGCAAGTGGAATCCAAAATTAGCAAGAAAAGGCAGCAAGGAAAGTGTAATAGTCGACGAGTACATATTTGTGACTAAGATATTCCAGTGATTGGAACTGGATAGATCCCGTCGACTACAAGATCCTGGATTGGGGTTGTTAACCTGGGCCAATTGGAAAGCAATATTAGCAGGGAATTTAGAATCTCCTCAGTTCAGAGGACTGACTCCGAGCTGGTTCTTTGGTCACAGTCAGTGTACTGTGAACATGTAGATAAAGGGTACTTGATAATGGAATACCAGCCTCTATGGAGTTATTTCAAAAACTGTTTCCATTGGGGTCCTTCAGGACTCCATTCTAAGGCAATCAAGTGCCTTTGTAGTATATATTAATGGCTTTGACTTGAATGTAATGATAATGAAGAAGAAGGCTATAAACTGCAGAATGTAAATTCAGGCAGACGTCAGTGTCAGAACAGAAGCAAAAGGAGTTCAATCTGGAAAAGTGTGAATTATTGTATTTGAGCCAGTCGAACAAGAAGTCACAATAAACAATAGGATACTGAGAAATGTAGAGGACCAGATCGATCTTGGATTGTATGTTTACAGATCCCTGAGGGTGGTTAAACAATTAAAGAAGATAGCCCAAAGGCATTCAGAATGCTTGCCTTTATTGGCCAGGGCATCAAAGCAAAAGCAGAAACATTATGCTGTAATGTCTAAAACACTAGTTAAGCCATGACCAGAGAACTGTTTACAATGTTTGTCACATATTATAGGAAGAAAGTAATTGCACTCGAGCAGCTACACAGCAGATTTATAAGAATGTTGCCTGATTGGCGAATGTTAGTTTTGAAAAGATATTGGATAGACTAGAGTTACTTTCTTGCAGAGCAAACTTAAGGCAGGATCAAATGGATTTCAAATACTAAGGGGTCTTGATAGATTGGATAGAAAAGACCAATTCACCATGGTTGCGGGATCAACGGGATGTGGTGCATAAGCAGGTTTAGAGGGAATTTGCAGGTAAAATATTTTACCTGAAGGATGATGGAGAATTGAAGCCAGTGCATTCAAGTGGCTTAAATACTGGTGTGAGATAAATTAGTTCAAATTCATGAGACATTAGCATTAGTACTTTCAAAACCAGGACTGGTGTGGAATATCCAAGGATACACCGTTTCAGAAGAATAAACAGAAAGGGAAAGAGGTGGAGTAGCAAAGGGAGAGATCAGGGTTGTGGTGAGAGAAATGATTTTGACACTGAAAATCAAGATATTGAATCAGTCTGGTAGAAATATGCAATAACAAGGCAAAATAGTCCCTGGTGGGAGTAATCCTAATAGTAGCTCTTCAGCAGGACACAGTATAATCTAGAAAATATTTTGAGTTTGTAAGAAAGGTAAACAATAAACATGCTTAAAAATGTGTTGCTGGAAAAGCGCAGCAGGTCAGGCAGCATCAAAGGAACAGGAGAATCGACATTTCGGGCATCAGCCCTCCAGCATCAGCAAAAGAAAACTGATCTCCAGCATCTGCAGTCCTCACTTTCTCCTAAACAATAAACATGGGCAATTTTAATATGTATATTAATTGAATTAATTATATCAGTAATGGTAGCCTCAATGAAGAATTTGTAAAGTGTATTAGAGTTTTTTTTAGAGAAATATGTTTAGGACCAACCAGAGAGCAGCCTATTCTAGTTTTAATGCTGTGTAATGAGATGGGTTTAATTAATGATTACATAGAGAAGGACCACTAGAGAAGATGATTATTGCATACTAGATTTTAAATCCAGTTGGATGGTAAGAAACACTAGTCCCACTCTAACATTCTGAAGTTAAACAAATGCAATTGCATATGCACGGGGATAGATTCACCTCTGGTGGACTGGGCAGAAAGTCTAAAAGGTAGGACAGTTGACATACATAGCAGACATTTAAGGAAATAGCCAATTCCTCCCAACTCAAATATTTTCTAAGGAGGAAGAAAGATTAGAAGAGGAGAAAAACATCTATGGCTGAGCAAGGAAGTTAAGAGCAAAAACCAAGGCGTGCCATATTGTGCAGATCAGTGGCAGGATGAAAAACTGGGAATCTTTTAAAGATCGACAAAAGAACAAAAAGAATAAAGGTAATTATTGAAAACTATTGAAAAATAAAAAAAACACTTCATCTGTAAAGATAGGAGAGGCATGAGTCATCATAACATTTAAGAAGTATTTAGATGTACATTTGCAATGTCAAGGCATACAAGGCTATGGGCCAAGAACTTAAAAATGGGACTAGAATTGTGAAGTGTTTATTTTTGACCTGTGCTGACTTGATGGATTCAAGCACCATTTTTTCCCTTGATGTAGACTTCTACAAATCATAGAATATAATCATGGAATCCTTGCAGTGTGGAAGCAGGCCAATCAGCCCACACTGACCCCTGGAAGACCATCCCACCCAGTCCCACTCCCCCTACCTTATTCTTGTAATCTGCATTTCCCATGGCTAACCCAACTAGCCCGCACATCCCCGGACACAATGGACAATTTTGCTTTGCCAATCCATCTAACCTGCATATCTTTGGGCAGTGGGTGGAAAGTGCAGCACCTGGAGGAAACCCACACAGACACAGGGAGAATGTACAAACTTCATACAGACAGTTGCCCAAGGGTGAAAAGTGAACCTGGGTCCCTGGTGCAATGAGGCAGCAGTGCTAACCACTGAGCTATTATATAGGAAGGGAATTTTGGTCCATCAGAGGATGAGACCATTGATTTAATAATGGGAAATACAGAAATGACAAAGATACTAAATATTTTGTCTCAGTTTTCATTGTGAATCATACTGTAATTATCCATTAGTAAGAGGTAATATAGAGAATATAGGAAAAGAGGGATTAAAATAATCACCAACAGTATGGAGAAAGAACTGAGCACACTATTGGAACTGAAGGTAGTAAAGTCCCCAGGGCCTGGTGGCATACATCTAGGACTTAAAGGAAGTAGCAGCAGAGATAGTGGCTGCATTGATTAAAATGTTCCAAAAATCCTTAGATTCTGAGAAAGTTCCACTGGATTCTGAGAAGGTTCCAGTGGATTGGAAAGGTGCTAATGTAATGTTCTGTAAGGGTGGTATGGTGGCTCAGTGGTTAGCACTACTGCCTCACAGCACCAGGGACCTGGGTTCAATTCCCACCTCTGGCAACTGTCTGTGTGGAGTTTGCACATTCTCCCCGTGTCTGCATGGGTTTCCTGTAGGTGTTCTGGTTTCCTCCCACAGTCCAAAGATGTTCAGGTTAGGTGAATTGGCCATGCTAAATTGCATGTAGTGTTCGGTGCATTAGTCAGGGGTAAATGTAGGGGATGGGTCTGGGTGGATTGCTCTTTGCAGGGTTAGTGAGGACATGTTGGGCTGAAGGGCTTGTTTCCATACTGTAGGGAGTCTAATCTAAAAAAAAGGGGAGGGATATAGAAATGAGGAAACTATAACTAAATCAGTTAGTTTAACATCTGCTATTGGAAAATGGCTGGATTTCATTAAGGAAGTAGTGATGGGACATTTGGAAAGTCGACCAGTGTCAGAATAGTTTTATGAAGGATAAGCCGTGTTTAACTATTTTGCTAGAGTTCTTCAAAGATGTAACAAGCAAAGGGGATAATGGGATTCCAGCAGATGTAGCATATTTAGACTTCTAGAAGGTATTTAATAAGGTGCTACACAAAAGATTAAAATAAAATGTAAAGTCTCACAGGTTGGAATAGTGTGGGATAGGTAGGCTTCAGATTGGTTCCACAGGTTGGCGCAACATCAAGGGCCGAAAGGCATGTACTGTGCTGTTACTTTCTATGTTCTATGGCTTGGCGGCAATATATTAATTTGATAGAGGATTGGCTAACCAAAAGAAACAGAGTTGGATAAATTGCTCTTTTTTCTGGATGTTTAGCTGTGAGGTACCACAGGGCTTAGTCCTTAGGACCCAATTATTATAATCTGAATTAATGACTTGAATGCAGGGATAAGATGTACCAGAGCTAACATTGCAGATGACAGTGAAATAGCAGAGAAGGAAAGCTGCTGAAATCCTATAGTTCCAATGAGCCATCCAAAAAGCCTTGCATTGCTTGGCTCCTGTGATTTTTAATTGCTTTGGCCTCAAAGTGGAAACACCCTGTTAATAACCAACCTGCCTCAGGAATGCCAACCTCTGATGATACTGAAAGTAAGTTGAAAGTAAGTACTAAGAAATTTACAAATGAATATGGATAGGCTAGGTGAATGGATCAAAGTTTGAAACATGGAGTTTAATGTGGGCAAGTGTGAAGCTACCCATTTTAGTTGGAACATTAATAAGGTCTCTTCTTATCTAACTGAAGAGAAACTTCAAAATGCACAGTACAGAAAACTAGTAGCAGGTACAGCAGGTAATAAGTGTAAATGGAATTTTGACATGAAAGGAGTACAGTGTAATAGCAGAAAAGCATCGTTGCAATTGTACATTGGTGAGACTGTATCTCGAATACTGTGTGCAGTTTGCACCCCGCCCCCTCCCCCCAACCTTAAGAAAGGATGTAATTATATGGAAACAATTCAGACAAGGTTCACGAGATTAATTCCAGAGATGAAGGGTTTGTCTAATGAGAAGTGATTGAACTGTTTAGTCTCATAGTGTCTGGAGTGAGAAGGATGAGTTAAGATCTAATTGGTGTATATTAGATGTTAAAAGGGATTGACAAAGTGGACATAGAGAGGATGTTTCTTCATATGGGGTAACCTAGAATGAGCGTTAAGGATAAGGGATTGCAGATTTAGAACAGAGATGAGGAGAAATTATTTTTTTCAAAGAGTCGTGGATCTGTGGAATTCACAACACCAGCGTACAGCAGACACCAGGATATTGAACACATTTAAGGAGGAGACAGACCAATATTTAACTAGTAATGGATTAAAGGATTATTGGGACAGGGCAGGAAAGTGGAGTTGAGGCTGAGTTGAGGTCAGCCATAATCATATCTAATGGTGGAGCAGGTTCAAGGGGCTGAATGGCCGACTCCTGCTTTAGTATTTAAAGGACACTGGTGGCAGATCTGAAGAAGAGTAATGTTCAGCTCATAATGTTAACTTAGTTTCTTTTCCCATAGATGCTGGCAGATCTGCTGAGTATTTTCCGCACTTTGTTTTCACTGAAATGGATGCTGTTCCATTGGATAAATGAAGCTTTAACAAGGCTCAAGCTTGGCACTTCCCAGGACAAAGCAGTCTGCTTAATCAGTACATTATTCAGCATCTTGAATATTCACTCCCTCACAATTGTCAGCAACATGTATCATCTTTAAAATGCACAGGAGTAATTTGCCAAGTCAATGACAAATTGACTGGGGAAAGGCAATAGTAAATTAACAGTGTCATGAAAGCTGTTTGAAAAATCTTCCTCAAAAGCTAATGGGCAGGATGTTCCCAGCCCCAGGGAGCTGGGCTGGAAGGTGAGTAGAGATGGGATGATGGGGTGGGGAAGGGGGAGGGGAAGTTCTCCGAGTAGTTGCATCAGAGATGGACTAGCTACCTCCCAAACACAGGACAGGCTGCAGGCAGGAAAAGCAAATCCCACGGTTCCAATGAGCCATCCAGAAAGCCTTGCATGCTCCGCTCCCTTTGGTTTCAAAAATTAAAGCATCCCCTCTATTACCAACCTGCCTCAGGAGCAGGAGCCTCTGGCTGAGGTGACACCAACGCTTCAGGGTTGGAATGGCAACACCTGCATTCCGACTAGTGTCCTTAAGTGGACTGTGAGTGTAGCAGTGACCAATCAGGAGGTTGGTCTGAGGAAGACGCTAAGTCCTGCAGGGAGCTCCAGTGTGAAGGCTCCATTCAAACTTGTTTGTTAAATTACTGCTTCTTCAAACTGATTTCAAATTGAAACTTTAATGTATCAAAATGTACATATAGCCTTCTAAATTAATTATTCATACGTTCCTCTCTCCCACTTTCATTTTCCTCAAGCTATGAAAGTATATTTTATGAATCCAATAAATGAACTGCTTTAAAAATTTAGAAAAAAAGACATGCAGGGTCATACATCAAGAAACATTATAACATAATTATTTTTGCAGTGGACTGGCTTCATTGCTATGTGCGAGAGCGACATAATTAAACAGAAGTTGAGTGTCAACCTCTGTCTTCAGATTCACCGGGGAGTTGTTTACCTGTGTGCTTATAACCTCAAAGCTTCTGCTGACTGATGTTTACATGAAATTATTGTTGCTCTGAATGCCTCAGAAATCAAATTAATTCCAACCGAAAATCTTTGCAAGGAGCAATTCCTTTCACGTAATATATTCATCTCACAATCAGAAGAGTTTGAACAGCCAGACCATGAGTTTCTGTGTGGTCCTTCTGATCTCCTACCATTACTTTGATAGAAATCTGGTAGAATTCCTGGAGAAACAGCATAGACAGTTATTTCTAATTATAGATGTTGCTTGTTCGGGAGATTCCACTGAGTCTTGCTGGAAAATCTTCACTGGCATTAAAGCATACTGCTGAAGTGCACAAGCCTGAATTTGAAATATCAAAAAAGTAACAAAGTTGGCCAGCCAAAGTAAAAGATAATATTATGCTGGTTTGATCACCATTCATGTTAAAGGAATACATTCACACATGGAACAAAGAACAAACTCTCCCTATAATTACTCTAATCCACAACACTTCATCTCCTTGAAGAGGCAAGAAATCACAAATCAACATTGCACAATGGCACAATGTCATTCCTGAGATGACAGACAATAACTTATTAATAGTATTTAATCCTCTTATGTTAATCCGTTCTTACATATTTATTGAGTTGTTTTAAATACCTTTGTTTCATCTATTTTGAGTCAGTATTACATTTATACTATTTCAATGCTTTATTTTCTAACTACTAATTAAAATTGTTAATGTTGTATTCATGTGCTCTGTTTTAGGTCACAGTCGAAGCTAAGTCATCAAACTCATCCACATCACATTGCCCTTTCATTATTCAGAGATTTAGATTGCATCCACGTTTCATCTTTTCTCTTGAATCCTGAAATCATAGTTCTCTCAGTCTGTTTCATTAACCCCGTTTTGATGATGAGTCAACAAAATAAATGGAATATTCAAACTGAGGCCTCACTTTACCATCAGGTTACCAGCTAAAGTATCTTCAAGGTTTCAGTTGTAATCAATTTAATTACCAGCTTCATGTTCGTTAGATCACTTTAATGAATAATCAAGTCTACACAAAATTATCAGTTACATTTTCATCATGCACATCTTTGATTTTTTAATGCTTTCTGTGAGTGTAGCTAGCAAGGCCAGCATTCATTGTCCACCAGTAATTGCCCTTGAGACAATAGTGATGAGCTGCCTTCTCAAACTGCTGCAATTCATGGGAATAGGTGCTATTAGAAAGGGAGGGTTACACAACTTTGGCTCCAATAATAAAGGAATGTTGATATAATTCCAAGTTCTGATGGTCTGTGACTTGGAGGAGAACATGGTGGCATTTGCATACAGTTGCTGCACTTGCCTATCTTGAAGAAAAGGGTCAGATTTGATAGGTGCTGTTGAAAGAAGCTTGATATGTTACAGCACAGTACCTTATGGACAGTACACACTGGTACACCACTGTGCACTGATGTGAAGAGGGTTATCTTTGAAGGGTGACAGACGGGGTGCCAATCAAGTGGGCTGCTTTGGATGCTGAACTTCATGAGTGTTGTTGAATCAACTCTTTTCAGGTCAAACGGTGAATATTCCTGAATTGTGACTTGGAGATGAGTGACAGGCTTTGGGGAGTCACAAAGTCGGTTATTTTCATTGAATTCCCAGACTCTGACCTTCTCTTGTAGTGGCTGGTCCAGTTCAAGTTCTGGTCAATGGTAACCCCCAAGATGTTGATACTGGGTCATTTGGTGATTATAGTGCCATTGAATGCCAAAGAGGGATGGTTACTTTCTCCCTTCATGGAGATGACTGCTGCGTGGCACTATGTGCCATGAATATTATTTGCCAATTATCACCTCAAGCTTGGGATGTTGTCCAGGTCTTACAGCACACGGATGCAGGATTTTTTAGTAAGTGACAAGTTCCAAATGGTGTCAAATGATGTAAATTCATCAGGGAACGTTCCCATTTTGGACCTCACAGTGGAAGAAAGGCTATTGATGAATTGGCTGAAGATACTTACTCTTAGAGTCATGACTTTGAGGAACTCCTGCAGCACGTCCCAGAAGTAAGATTATTGGCCTTCAAAAATCACAAAAGTTTTACTTTGGGCTCCAAAGCATTGGGCAGTTTTCCCTCGTATTTCCTTGATCTCCAATTTTGCTAAGGCTTGTTAATACAATACTCAGTCAAACACTGCTTTGCCATCAAGGGCAGTAACTCCCACTTCTCAGCTTGAGTTCAGATCCTTTGTCCATGTTTGAACCAAGGCTGGAATGAAGTCAAAGGATGAGCAATCCTGGTGGATCCAATGTGTTCCTGTCCTCTATCAAAGAGGTCTGGGAGAAACAGGACCAGACATTATCTCTGGATGAGCTGACCAAGGACCTCGAATCCTGAGAAAAGTATAAAACTCCCAGAAGCAACGGCTTACCAGCCAAGTTGTATTCAGCTTTGTGGGACTTGATTGGCCAGGAGCTGTGGGAGGTGTATGACAGTATGCTTCTGGCAGGTGACATGTGTGAATCTATGAGGAAAGGTATCATCACCTTCATCTACCAAGAAAATGGAGGAGAGGAAGGAAATTAGAAGTTGGTGACTAATTTCACTGCTGAATGCAGACTGCAGAATAAGGTTATCACCAACCATGTCAGATCTGCTCTGGGATTAATGATTTTCCTCACCAAATCTGTGCTATACTGGGCAGGACAATCTCTGACAGCCTTGCACTCCTCAGGAATATGATTGTCTACATGCAGGACAGAGGGCTGGACACCTGTGTCAACAGCCTGGACCAGGAGAAGGCCTTTGGCAGGATATTGCACACATACATGTGGTAGGTGCTCTCCAAAATGGGCTTTGGGGAGAGAAGCTGTAATTGGATCTGACTGCTCTACACAAACATCAGTAATGCAGTGTCAATCAATGGGAGAGAATCAGAAAGCTTCCCAGTCAGATCTGGAGTCAAGCAGGACTGCCCACTCTCTCCTGCCTGTTTGTGTGCTGAATAGAGCCTTTTGCTGGGACCATCAGAAAGGATGTGAACCTGAGACAAGTGACTATTCCAGGCAGCAGAGGCCTGCAGGTCAAAGCCTCCCTGTAGCTGGATGACTTCACCATCTTCTACTTGGATCCAATGTCAGTGCCCAAACTCATGAGAATCTGTGACCTGTTCAAATTGGCCTCAGGAGCCAAGGTAAATCAAGGCAAGAGCAAAGCCATATTCTTTGGAAACTGGGCTGACCGATTGCTTATCATCTTCATCGTAGGGGCAGATAGCTCAAGATGTTAGGAATATGGTTCGGAGGGGGCAGGGCATGTGCAAAAGCTTGGAAGGATCATAACGCCAAGGTGAGGCAAAAACTGGGCTTTTCGGAGCACCGCTCTTTCTCCATTGCGGGTTCAAACCTGGTCATCATGTGTGAGGTACTCTCTGTTGTTGTACATGGTGTCAGTCTGGCCCATTCCCAGAACCTGCACCGTTGCAGTCACCCAAGCCATCTTCCACTTCATCTCAAGATCTAAGATGGACAGTTTCCACAGGGACACCATGTAAAAAGCTTTGGATAAGGTAGAGGAAGAATGTAATCAACATAGCCCTCAGCCTGATGGCCACCTTTGTGTGTGGCTGCATCAAGCTGTTTGTAAACCCTCGGTGCATAAACACTATGTGTCTCTATGTACTGAGGTTCTACCTGTCCCCAGTGTTGTGGAAGACAGGACTGTCTCATTGTTGCTCCAAGTTGTTGCATATCATCTGTCCTTCATGGAGAAATCTGCAAAGAAGAACACATTTGACCATAAGGAAGCATCCTCAAGAGCCTGCGGGAAAAGGAGAGGGTGGAACCTACAGGTTGTTACCTGAGCAGACTGTCTAAGTCATTTGGCGGAATGCCTCATCTCCAGAACTTTCCAACAAGCACCAAGACATTGCTTGGATGGTGGCGAGAAGGGCACTATCTGTGAGATCCTGCATGCATACCCGGACTCTCTGCACCCCCACATGCTGCCCTCGAGGCAACTGTAGGGGGGGTAGAGATTGTCACACAACTCCTTCTAGAATGTGCCTTTGCAAAAATAGTCTGGACACAGATGCAGTGGTTCTTGTTGAAGTTTGTCCCAAGAAGCTCCATGATGTGGGATTTTGTGTTGTACAGGCTATTCCCCGGGACATACACTGACACAAATATCAACAACATCTGGAGGACCATCCACTCAGTGAAAGAGGCTCTTTGGTCTGCCAGAAACTTCTTTAATAACTGCCTGTAGACTTACACATCCCAAGGTTCAAGACTACGTGCTGAGGGATGCCCTCAAGCATGGGACAGCTACCGCCAAAGCGCAATAAAGAAAGACTACTGTCTAAGATCTTTCTGCCAAAGTACAGTGGGGGCCAATTCACTTATTGGACTCTCCTGGTGCCTCAAATGCATTAAATAAACATGCTAAGTAAGAAATACCTTGGGTTTGTTGGAACCTGGGGAAAGGTAAACTCCACTGTTTGTTTGTCCTCCATATGCTAGGACTGTACAGAACCGAGGTAAAAACAATAACTGCAGATGCTGGAAACCAAATACTGGATTAGTGGTGCTGGAAGAGCACAGCAGTTCAGGCAGCATCCAATGAGCAGCGAAATCGACGTTTCGGGCAAAAGCCCTTCATCAGGAATAAAGGCCTGAAACGTGGAGAGATAAGCTAGAGGAGGGTGGGGGTGGGGAGAGAGTAGCATAGAGTACAATGGGTGAGTGGGGGAGGAGATGAAGGTGATAGGTCAAGGAGGAGAGGGTGGAGTGGAGAGGTGGAAAAGGAGATAGGCAGGTCGGACCAGTCTGGACAAGCCAAGGAGACAGTGCTGAGCTGGAAGTTGAAACTAGGATGAGGTGGGGGAAGGGGAAATGAGGAAACTATTGAAGTCCACATTGATGCCCTGGGGTTGAAGTGTTCCGAGGTGGAAGTTGAGGCGTTCTTCCTCCAGGCGTCTGGTGGCGAGGGAGCGGCGGTGAAGGAGTCCCAGGACCTCCATGTCCTCGGCAGAGTGGGAGGGGGAGTTGAAATGTTGGGCCGCGGGGCGGTGTGGTTGATTGGTGCGGGTGTCCCGGAGATGTTCCCTAAAGCGCTCTGCTAGGAGGCGCCCAGTCTCCCCAATGCAGAGGAGACCACATCGGGAGCAACGGATACAATAAATGATATTAGTGGATGTGCAGGTAAAACTTTGATGGATGTGGAAGGCTCCTTTAGGGCCTTGGATAGAGGTGAGGGAGGAGGTGTGGGCACAGGTTTTACAGTTCCTGCGGTGGCAGGGGAAAGTGCCAGAATGGGAGGGTGGGTCTTGGGGGGGTGTGGACCTGACCAGGTAGTCACGGAGGGAATGGTCTTTGCGGAAGGCGGAAAGGGGTGGGGAGGGAAATATATCCCTGGTGGTGAGGTCTTTTTGGAGGTGGCAGAAATGTCGGCGGATAATTTGGTTTATGCGTAGGGTGGAAGGTGAGCACCAGGGGCGTTCTGTCCTTGTTACGGTTGGAGGGGTGGGGTCTGAGGGCGGAGGTACGGGATGTGGATGAGATGCATTGGGGGGCAAGAGGATTCTGCTCGTTGGATGCTGCCTGAACTGCTGTGCTCTTCCAGCACCATTAATCCAGTATTTGATTTCCAGCATCTGCAGTTATTGTTTTTACCTCGTTGATTTTAACCCTACTGCGAATCCTCTTGCATGGATGCCTGCCTTGAAGAAGTTTTCCTCCTCTATCTACAAGAATCTCAGGGAGTCCCTCTCCCACTGCAACCCCCAGGTCATTTCCTCTGCTCTGAAGCTCTTCAACCATGTCATGAAACAAACTCGGTACCACAGCCACATTTGCTTCCTCAGTGCATGCCTCCGTAACCAACTCATCCCACACGGACTCCAGACCACCTTTAAACCAGCAGAGTTCGGACCCGAACAGGACAAACGGTACAGACTACAGATTCAAAAACACCAGCAACAGTTCTCCTTCAAGATCCTCCACTCCACGCTTGCAGCAATGCGTCGTCACCTAACCTCTCTCCAGTCATCCCTGCCTCAGCTGAGGGCCACACTCTCTCAGAATTGCAAAGGACCCACTCTGTACTACATCATCAGGAGAATTCATACTCTCAACAAACAGTATTTCAATTCCATCTCAAACATCAAAAACTGTAAGTACAACAAACTTTTATCCACCCACCTCCATAGCCAGCGCTCCTCAAACATTCCAGAAGATTCCCCTGGCCTCGGAAACGCCATTAGCCATGCGGCTGACGCAGCTACCACCCCCACTCTGAGTGATGATGTCACTTCCGCCCCCATCATGGCCACTCCCACAGCCACTTCCGGCCCTCACATCATCGCTGATGCCACACGCTCAGTGACTTCCGCCACCCCTACTGCCATGATCACCACCACTTCCGCCCCCACCAGCGCCACTCACCTGCATTCTGCTGACACGCCCCCCACAGATCCCACTGTCACTATCCCCACCCCTCAGAACCCCGAGGGGAACATTACCCCTGCTCATGCCTCTACCCCCATTCCCCCCATCATCACACCCACTCCAAGTCCTGGCTCCGACCCCACTCCCAGCTCCACACCCACACCAGATCCCAGCTCCCGGCCCTGCCAAGTTTTCACCATCCCTCCAGACCTCCCACTCACTGAGGATGAACGATCAGTCCTCAGCAAAGGACTCACCTTCATCCCCCTCCGTCCACGCATCAATGAATTTAATACACACCGTGACATCGAACAATTCTTCCGTCACCTCCGCCTCCGAGCTTACTTTCACAATCAGGACTCCTGCCCACCTTCCGAGGACCCCTTCACCCACCTCCAATACACTGCATCCACCTGGACACTCCGCGCTGGCCTATTTCCTGCCCTCGACCTCTTCATTTCCAACTGCCCCTGGGACATTAACCGCCTCAACCTGTCGACCCCCTCCCACACTCCAACCTCTCACCCTCACAACGCGCAGCCCTCCAATCCTTCTGCTCTAATCCCAACCTCACCATTAAGCCAGCGGATAAAGGGGGCGCAGTGGTAGTCTGGCGCACTGACCTCTACACCGCTGAAGCCAAACGCCAACTCGAGGACACCTCTTCCTACTGCCCCCTCGACCATGACCCCACCCCCCATCACCAAACCATCATCTCCCTGACCATACAGAACCTCATCACCTCAGGAGATCTCCCACCCACAGTTTCCAACCTCATAGTCCAGGAACCCCACAGTGCCCGGTTCTACCTCCTTCCCCAGATCCACAAGCCTGACGACCCTGGCCGACCCATTGTCTCAGCATACTCCTGCCCTACTGACCTGATCTCTACCTACGTTGACACTGTCCTATCTCCCCAGTCCAGAAACTCCCCACATATGTTCGAGACACCACCCACGCCCTCCACCTCCTCCAAGACTTCCGTTTCCCCAGCCCCCAACACCTCATCTTCACCATGGATATCCAATCTCTCTACATCTCCATCCGCCATGACCAGGGCCTCCAAGCCCTCCGTTTTTTCCTCTCCAGACGTCCCCATCAGTACCCTTCCACTGACACTCTCATTCGTTTGGCCAAACTGGTCCTCACCCTTAACAATTTCTCCTTTGAATCCTCCCACTTCCTCCAGACCAAAGGCGTAACCATGGGCACATGTATGGGCCCCAGCTATGCCTGTCTCTTTGTTGGCTATGTAGAACAGTTGATCTTCCGTAATTACACCGGCACCACTCCCCACCTCTTCCTCCGCTACATTGATGAGTACATTGGCGCCATCACGTGCTCCCGCAAGGAGGTTGAGCAATTCATCAACTTCACCAACACATTCCACCCTGACCTTAAATTTACCTGGACCATCTCTGACACCTCGCTCCCCTTCCTGGACCTCTCCATCTCCATTAGTGACGACCGACTTGACACTGACATTTTTTACAAACCCACCGACTCCCACAGCTACCTGGATTACACCTCTTCCCACCCTATCTCTTGCAAAAATGCCATCCCGTTTTCCTAATTTCTCCGCCTCCGTCGTATCTGCTCCCAGGAGAACCAGTTCCACCATAGAACACACCAGATGGCCTCCTTCTTTAGAGACTGCAATTTCCCTTCCCACGTGGTTAAAGATGCCCCCCAATGCATCTCATCCACATCCCGCACCTCCGCCCTCAGACCCCACCCCTCCAACCGTAACAAGGACAGAACGCCCCTGGTGCTCACCTTCCACCCTACGCATAAACCAAATTATCCGCCGACATTTCTGCCACCTCCAAAAAGACCTCACCACCAGGGATATATTTCCCTCCCCACCCCTTTCCGCCTTCCGCAAAGACCATTCCCTCCGTGACTACCTGGTCAGGTCCACACCCCCCCAAGACCCACCCTCCCATTCTGGCACTTTCCCCTGCCACCGCAGGAACTGTAAAACCTGTGCCCACACCTCCTCCCTCACCTCTATCCAAGGCCCTAAAGGAGCCTTCCACATCCATCAAAGTTTTACCTGCACATCCACTAATATCATTTATTGTATCCGTTGCTCCCGATGTGGTCTCCTCTGCATTGGGGAGACTGGGCGCCTCCTAGCAGAGCGCTTTAGGAAACATCTCCGGGACACCCGCACCAATCAACCACACCGCCCCGTGGCCCAACATTTCAACTCCCCCTCCCACTCTGCCGAGGACATGGAGGTCCTGGGACTCCTTCACCGCCGCTCCCTCACCACCAGACGCCTGGAGGAAGAACGCCTCATCTTCCGCCTCGGTATACTTCAACCCCAGGGCATCAATGTGGACTTCAACAGTTTCCTCATTTCCCCTTCCCCCACCTCATCCTAGTTTCAAATTTCCAGCTCAGCACTGTCTCCTTGACTTGTCCAACCTGCCTATCTCTTTTTCCACCTATCCACTCCACCCTCTCCTCCTTGACCTATCACCTTCATCTCCTCCCCCACTCACCCATTGTACTCTATGCTACTCTCTCCCCACCCCTACCCTCCTCTAGCTTATCTTTCCACGCTTCAGGCTCACTGCCTTTATTCCTGATGAAGGGCTTTTGCCCGAAACGTCGATTTCGCTGCTCGTTGGATGCTGCCTGAACTGCTGTGCTCTTCCAGCACTACTAATCCTGTTCAGAACCGAACTACTTTAGTGACTATGTATGTATATATTGATTTCTTTATGAATAATATATCTTTTTGAAATTAAAAAATGTTTCCTTACATTCACCTCCATCAAAATTCACCTAACTTTCCTTCAGCTGTTGATCTAACAATTCCAGATGTCTCTGAATGTTTCTTACTTCACTTACATTAAGTGTCTGACCATATAACAATATGTTAAATGAAAATAAGGTAAGTAACAGGACACCCTGGGCCCCTGCCATCTTCCTGCTTCTACAGATTAAGTCCAGGACAAGGATAAGCACAAATTACCATTCTGTTCAGCTGTCAATGAAGTCTCATAAGTGGGTAATTAATGCCCACATATTGGGCTCATCAGGTCACCACTGATATTCTTCAAGTGGTGGGTATGGGATTTGTCATCACTCACTTGCAGCCTGGGCCTCTCAATGATCCTGTGCCTTAGCTGGTGCATTCGGGCTGCAGCCATTGCTTCCGTTGTGTATTGCTGAGCAATTCACAGTTGCCACCCCCATATTGTCGGCAGTTCTTTGAAGGATGTGATTTCTAGCCCCAGTGTCCTTGATCCTGGGGAAGACCTGTTGCTGCCAGTTAAATTTTGTTTAGGTGCGTAATTCAGCAGGTCTTCCTAAATCATGTAACACAGACTCCCATCAGGTCTCCAGCTGGCAGTATTGCCTGCATTAAATTCTGCCTATTGTGAAGGGTTCCTGTGAGGCATGATACAAAAGGGCAATGGGGTGACTTGAAGTGTTGGCTGTTTAGGTACCTGCAGGCAGAAAAACGTCAACAGGAATCTGTGCTGTGTTGAAATGTGTTCTGCAGGGGAATTCTGGGCAAGTAAGAATATAGATCTTGACATCTGAAGTCTTCTGCCAGCCTTCCTAAGGTACTCTTAATGGACAATCTCCAGGTTAGAGAAAACACATACCTACTTCTGACTTCCTCAGTCAACTCCATCCAATGCTTGATCCGTTAGTGGAACGTGCTCTTACTCTTCCTGCCATCCTCTGGAGAACTCATTTCACTGTAGTTCCTCAGTAATTAATAGGAATTCTGAGATAGTGTCAATCCTCTCAAGTCTTCTCTCAACTCCTGTTTTTGCTGCAGTCTGAAAATTCCAGGTGCTGCCAAGCTTTTCTTACAAATGGTCATGATGGAGCTGTCATCCCCCCATCTCTGCCTAATTTTTTTTTAGAGAGGCCAGAGTTGAAATGTTAATTGGTTTGCCCTGAAGAAGATCAATTCTTGAATGCACTGTTCAGATAGTCAGGTTGCAAACTTGAAAATGCTCCCTCCACTGTAGCAGGGACCAAGCTAACAGGTTTCTGCATTATACAGCTCTGTTAAGCACTGCTCAATGAAAGGCTATATTATTGATCTTCACAAACTGCATCCAATCGCAAGTTGTTTTCAATCCATAAACTCCTGTCATTTCGAACTTTTCCTTCAATATTTCAATAGAGTAAGTAAAAAATAATATGCTTTTTGAAGTAACAGAATTGGTCCTGCTAGATTCCTAACAAAACCTTGGGCTGAGAACCACACATGCTTTTCGATTGATCCATTACCAGGCACTCCCTTAAGCCCCTGACTTGCATCTAGTTGGTCGATTTTGCTTCTAACCCCCCCATGACGGCAGCTGTCTGTGAGGTTTTAGTTCACTCGCCCTATACTTAGAGGACAGGCAGGCCGATTTTCCACAAGCCTCTTGAGGGATGTGCATCCAATGAATGTTGTGTTTTGAACATGATCCACATTCTAGACTCTCGTTGCAAAAATATGTTACATGCATCTTATATTGTACATTCTCACAAAATACCAAAGCTAAGAAAGTAAGTATGGTCTTCTCTTTATACACACAGATGTACTCAAAACATCGCTCAATTTGTGAAGGACAAGCTAGTCTTGCAAATTCATATCTTTATATAAGCATTAATTAATTTTTATTTTCTCATAAGAGTAAGCACTTGGCTTTGTAGTATCATTTCCCCCGCTAAGTTAGAAGGTTTGACATTTTTGTTACACCAACAACATCTCCAGTTACACATTTAAAAGTCCAATGAATAGACAATCGGTAACAACATGAAAGAACTGAAGTGCAAACGTTGGTAAAGCATTAAAAGGAATAGCAATTGATCAGTTTCAATGCAAAATTAACCAATGTAAGCGCATGTGGATAAAGCCACATAAAATTGCAGTAGTGTTTGGATTTTTACATACAGAGTCAAAGAGTGTAAGATCAAAGGAAGTGAGGGTAATTAATTGCATGGGTTAGGCATTATGTATGGTTTAGAGTGCTTCATTATAAAAGAATATTAAAGTTTCAGAAAGCACACAGTCTAGTTTCACCAGGTATACTAATCCTCCTATTTTCACAAAGCTGCTGTCATTGCATGTTCAGTATGCTCCAGAATCAGTTCAATGCTTATCCCCTCTTGTGCCACTCAGTGTGGGATAAGGTTGACTTGCATAGCTGTCAAACTGAAGTGAGGGGCCCCATTTGCCATCTCCAACCTACAGCATCATTTAAATGGGGATCTAAATCCAAACGTAGGCAGAAGGCAGCTTTGATTGAGGCAGTTTAAGGCTGTTTGGATCTTGAATTTGATAGAATTGTTCCTTTTTAAAGTAGAATCATAGAATCCCTACAGTGCAGATGGAGGCCATTCCACCCACTGAGTTTGCACTGACCTCAGAAAAACACCCCACCCAAACCCACCTCCTTCCCACACCCCTAACCCTATCCACATAATCTCCCTATTAACCATGGCATATTCACCCAATCTGCACATCTTTGAACTGTGGGAGGAAACAAGCACCCAGCAGAAACCCACACAGACATGGAGAGAATATGCAAACTTCACATTTACAGTCACCCAAGGATGGAATCAAATCTAGGTCCCGGGTGTTGCGAGGCAGCTGTGCTAACCACTGAGCTATCATGCTGCCCTTCCATAGAATTGTTATGGTAGTAATAAATATAGACTATTGAAATTTTAACTTCCACCTGTGATTGTTATAACTGATACATTTTATGAATTAAAATGGATTTTAAAAAGGATGCAATATGAACCTAAACTGGCTGCAGTGGTCAGCTGACCATAGTTTGAGACTGCAATAATATTCTTGTGTTGTGTAAATGTAACACAAAAGATGTACACGGAATCTGTTTACTTGAAGAACTCTGGTGGACTTATTTACAGCTAAACATATAGTCGAGAGATAAAGATGCGCCTCAAGTACTGTAGTGCCAGGAGCCTGTGCTCATTTAATGACATCCAGGAACTTTGCTCAGTCTCTTACACATTCAAAGAATGGGGGCATCCCAGCCTTTATTGTCTCTCCCTAATTATTTTTGAGAAGATGGTGATGAACTGCCCACTTGAACTACTGCAGTGCATCTAATGTAGACATACCTACAATGCTGTTAATGAGTGCATTCCAGGATTTTGACCCATTGGCGTTAAAAGAACAGCAACAAATTCCAAATCAGGACGAGGAGTGGCTTGGAGGAAAAGCTGCAAGTGGTGGAATTCCCATGTATTTGCTCATCTTACCCTTCTCGGTGGTAGTGGTGTGGGTTTAGAAGATGCTATCTATAAAGCCTTGGTGAATTTATGAAGTGTATTTTGTAGGTAGTACACACTGCAGCTAGTGCTTCCGAAAAAACCTGTTGGACTATAACCTGGTGTTGTGTGATTTTTACACTGCAGCTAGTGAGTGTTGATGGTGGAGGGAATGAATGTTTGTGCACATGGCATCAATCAAAAGGGTTAGTTTGTCTTGGATGGTTTATTGCAAGCTGATCTCAGGTGAGATTCCCCAATTTTCCAGTTCCTGATAGGATACCCCAAATTATTAACCTCTTGAGTAAGGAGGAATGAATTGGCTCCCTTTGGTTATTCATCAGCACTCTCAGCTGTTTGCAGCCAGGCTAACATAAAGGGATCTTTTCTTTACAGACGTTTTTTCTCCAGTCCCAAAGGAACTTGATTTAAAAGAGCTAACTTAATCAGGCTTTCTTCTCTTAACAAAGAAGCATGAGTTTATTAATTACTGAACACAAGAATAAATATTAAAGCAACACACAGAGAGTAAAATAAGAGGGAAGTCCAAAAAGAAAGGTTAAAAAAATTGGATTCATTTTTTTAATTAGTCTAAATGCCTTGATATATCCTTTCTTTGATAGAATACTTTACAAATTTCTGTAAGTGTCTTAGACTTCAAAATAACACTATTTTAAACATGATGTCAGTCTCAGAATCCCATGTTGGTGTGCCACATCAGGCCTTGTATACCAAGTTTAAATACAGCAGTTAGTAGATAGGAAAAAGGCAAGTGGTTCATTCTTGTCCCTTAGTCTGCAATTGTTCCATACAAAAAGGGAGAAAAGCATCCCCTCATTGAAAGCTTTGAGAAACTTATGTCCAAAGTATTTATTCATCTTAAACATGCTACATTTACAATATGTCATTTCTCAAATTCCACATGTAGTGTCACTAACAAAACTATTGAATGAAATATATATATTTTTATTGAGTTGGATTGAGTTACTGATTAATAAAATGTATTACTCTTATTGCATTCCACTTATTAGTACTCTCCCACAGAAAGTGGTTGAGACCAAATCATTGCAAGTTTTCAAAAAGGTAGACGTAGCTCTTGTGGTTAAAGGGTCCAAGGGATATGGGGAGAGGGCAGGGTTAGGGTATTGAGCCTGATGATCAGCCATGATCATACTGAACGGTGGAGCAGGCTCAAGAGGCTGAATGTCCTACTCCTGCTCATACCTTCTCTATTTTTATGTTTCTGTAACTCCTTATTTTGAAACCATCCTATCTTAAAAGGAGTGTGAGTAATCATGAGGCAGTATTTTAATTAATGTTCAACAGTTGAGAATATGTAATCCAACGAGGTACAATCTATTCATGCAACCTATAACCTTTTACGTAATTTCAATCAAATTCTGTGTTCTACCACTGCCACATGCAATGGAGGTTTGCTCTAATCTGCCATACAATAGATATCATAACAGGAAACTATTCATGGCTGATATAATTGCACAATGAAACGCTTGCCAAATTGTTTTCAATATGGACAGACTCATTTTGACAGCAAACTTGGATACCATGAATGAAATTTGGGGTGACATTTTTACTAGAGTTTACAATTGGTTAAATTCTCATAATAAATAGTGTGGTGCTAGAAAAGCACAGCAGATCAGGCAGCATCTGAGGAGCAGGAGAATCGATGTTTCGGGCATAAGGCCTTCAGCAGAAATGAGGCTTGTGGGCCGGGGGCTGAGAGATAAATGGGAATGGGCTGGGGCTGGGGGATGGTAGCTGAGATTGCGATAGGTAGATGAAGGTGAGGGAGAAGGTGATAGGCTGGGGAGGAGGGTGAAGCGGATAGATGGAAAAGACACTGGACAGGTCAAGAGGGTGGTGCCGAGTTGGAAGGTTGGGACTGGGATAAGGTGTGGGGAGGGGAAATGAGGAAACTGGTGAAATCCGCATTAATCCCATGTGGTTGTAGGGTCCCAAGGCAGAAGATGAGGTTTTCTTTCCTCCAGGTGGTTAGGGTTTGGTGATGGAGGAGGCCCAGGATCTGCATGTCCTTGGTGGAGTGGAAGGGGGTGTTAAAGTGTTCAGCCATGGGGCAGTGGGGTTGGTTGGTGCGGGTGACCTAGAGATGATCTTTGAAATGTTCTGCAAGTTGGCGTCCTGTCTCCCTGATGTAGAGGAGACCACACTGGGTGCAACAGATACAGTAGATGACATGTGTGGAGGTACAGGTAAATTTCTGTTGGATGTGGAAGAATCCTTTGGTACCTTGGATGGAGATGAGGGGGGAGGTGTGGGTGCAGGTTTTGCATTTCCTGCTGTGGCAGGGGAAGGTGCCAGGAATGGGCTTGTGGGCCATTGTGTGGAGAGGTGGGGGGGTATGGATCTGACAAGGGAGTCATGGAGGGAATGTCTCTCCAAAACGCTGATAGGGTTGGAGAGGGAAATATATATCAAGTGGTAGGGTCTGTTTGTAGGTGGCTGACGTGACGGAAGATGATGTGATGTATACAGAGGTTGGTGGACTGAAAGGTGAGGGCCGGCGGGGGTTTCTGTACTTGTTGCATTTGGAGGGGTGGGGTTCAAGGGCAGAGATGCGAAAAGTGGAAGAGATGCGCTGGAGGGCATCATCAACCACCTGGGTGGGGAAATTGCTGTCTTTGAAGAATGAGACCATCTGAGATTTTCTATGGAGGAATTGGTCATCCTGGGAACCAATGTGGCAGAGGCAGAAGAATTGGGGCTAGGGGATGGCATTTTTACAGGAGGCAGGGTGGGAGGAGGTGTAGTCCAGGTAGCTGTGGGATTCAGTGAGTTTGAAGTAGATGTCTATGGTTAATTGGTCACTGGAGATGGAAATAGAGAGGTCCAGTACGCGAGGGAGGTGTCCAAGATGGTTCAAGTGAATTTGAGGTTAGAGTGGAAGGTGTAGTGAAATTGATGAACTGTTTAACCTCCTTGTGGGAGTACGAGATAGTGCCAACACAGTCATCGATGTAGCGGAGGAAAAAGTGGGGAATAGTGCCGGTGTAGATGCAGAAGATGAACTGTTCCATATTCCCGACAAAGAGGCAGGTATAGCTGGGGCCCATGCGAGTGCACACGGTTACCCCTTTGATTTGGAGGAAGTGGGAGGATTAGAAGGAGATGTTGCTAAGGTTGAGGACCAGTTCAGCCAGGCAGTTGAGGGTGTCAGTGGAAGGGTACTGGTTGGGACGGTGTGAGAGGTAGAAAGGGAGGGCTTGGAGGCCTTCGTCATGGTGGACAGATGTGTACAGGGACTGGATGTCCATGGCGAAGGTTAGACATTAGGGACCGGGGAAACGGAAGTCTTGGAGGAGGTGAAGGGCGTGAATGGTATCCCAAATGTAGATGGGGAATTCCTGAACTAATGGGGTTGCAGGATGGTGTCGAGGTAGGAAGAGATGAGTTCAGTGGGACAGGCATAGGCTGAGACAATGGGTCACCTGGGGGAGTCAGATTTATGAATCTTGGGAAGGAGGTAGAATCGGGCAGCGTGAGGTTCATGGATGATGAGGTTGGAGGCTGTGGATGGGAGATCCCCAGAGGTAATGAGGTTGTGGATGATCTGGGAGATGATGGTTTGGTCATGGAAGGTGAAGTCGTGGTCAAGGCGGCAGTAAGAAGAGGTGTCTTCAACTTGGCGCCTGGCTTCAGCAGTAATAGAAGTCAGTGCACTAAACTAACACAGCCTTTCCCCCCCCCTCCCCCGCAACCTCAACCCCCAACCAACCAACTTATCTGCTGGTTTCATCATGATGTTGGGGTTGGAACAGAAGGAGTGGGGGGCTGAGCATTGCGAGGGCAGGAGGTTGGATGGTGAGGGGGGTGGACAGGTAGAGGCACTATAACCCTCACCACCCATCACCAATCCATCATCTCCAAGACTATCCACAACCTCATCACCTCTAGGGATCTCCCATCCACAGCATCCAATCTCATTATCTGTGAACATCGCACTGCCCAATTCTATGTCCGACCCAAACTTCACAAACCTGACTGCCCCAGTCGACTCACTGTCTCGGCCTGCTCCTGCCCCATTCAACTCATCTCTGCATACCTTGACATTGTCCTGTCCCCCTTAGTCCAGGATCTCCCCATGTACGTTCGAGACACCACCCACACCCTTCATCTCCTCCAAGACTTTTGTTTCCCTGTCTCCAACACCTTATCTTCACCATGGAGATCCAGTCCCTGTACACACCTAGCCTCCATGACTAAGGCCTCTAAGCCCTCCGTTCCTTCTTCTCACACCATCCCAACCTTTCCACTGACACCCTCATCTGCCTGGCTGAACTGGTCCTTACCCTCAACAATTTCTCCTTCCAATCCTCCCACTTCCTTCAAACCAAAGGGGTAACCATGTGCACTCGCATGGGCCCCAGCTATGCCTGCCTCTTTGTCGAGTACATGGAACAGTTCATCTTCTGCAGCTACACCGGCACTATTCCCCACCTTTACCTCGTACTCTCACAAGAAGATTAAACAGTTCATCAACTTCACTAACACCTTTTACCCCAACCTCAAATTCACCTGCACCATCTCAGACACCTTCCTCCCCTCCTTGACCTCTCCATCTCCATCTCCAGTGACTAACGAACCATGGACATCTACTACAAACCCATGGATTCTCACAGCTACCAAGACTACACTTCCTCCCGCACCATTCCTGTAAAAACGTCATCCCTTATCCTTAATTCCTCCGCCTCTGCCACATCTGTTCCCAGGTTGACCAGTTCCACTAAAGGGAATCCCGGATGTCCTCCTTCTTCAAAGACAGCAATTTCCCTGCCAATGTGGTTGATGATACTCTCCAGCACATCTCCTCCACTTCCCACACCTCCAGCCTTGAACCCCACCCATCCCAATGCAACAACGACAGAACTCCCTGGTCCTCAACTTCCACCCCACCAACCTCCATATATATCACATCATCCTCTGCCATTTCTGCCACCTACAAACAAACCCTACCACTTGGGACATATTTCCTTTCCCACCCATATCAGCGTTTCAGAGAGACCATTCCCTCCATAACTCCCTTGTCAGATCCACACCATCCCACCAGCCCTCACACCCTCCCCCACTGTAGGAAGTGCAAAACCTGCACCCACACCTCCCCCCTCATCTCCATCCAAGGTCCCAATGGATCCTTCCACATCCAACAGAAATTTACCTGTACCTCCACACATGTCATCTACTATATCCATCGCACCCGATGTGGTCTCCTCTACATTGGGCAGACAGGACGCCAACTTGCAGGTCACTTCAGAGAACATCTCTAGGACACTTGCACCATCCAACCCCACCGCCCCGTGTTTGAACATTTTAGCTCCACCTCCCACCCCACCAAGGACATGCAGGTCCTGGGCCTCCTCCATCACCAAACCCTTACCATCCAATGCCTGAAGGAAGAATGCCTCAACTTCTGCCTTGGGACCCGGCAACCACACGATTAATTAAGATTTCACCAGATTCCTCATTTCCCCTCCCCCCCCTCACTTTATCCCAGTCCCAAGCCTCCAATTTGGCACCGCCTTCTTTACTTGTCCATTTTCTTTCTTATCTATCCGCTCCACCCTCCTCTCCGACCTCTCACCTTTTCACCCACTTTCATCTCCCTATTGCATTCTCAGCTGCCTTCCCCCAACCCCACCCTCCTCCCATTTATCTCTCAGCCTCCTGGCCCACAAGTCTAATTCACAAAGAAGAGCTTATGCCTGAAATATCAATTCTCCTGCTCCTTGGATGTTGCCTGACCTGCTGTGCTTTTCCAGCAACACAGTCTTGACTCTGATCTCCACCATCTGCCATCCTCACTTTCTCCTACATTCTCATAATGATGAGTGATTTGTCATTCTTCTGCACAGTCAATAGAATCTGAACCTATCTTCATTGTTTCATTACGGGAGAATTAGGAAGCAAGAGTCTGGGTAAGGGAGGAAATGAGGCAGTGCTTGGATCTCCCACTGTAACCAGTCTTTCAGCAAAAATATATGTAAAATAAGGGGATCCAGTAGTAAAGGGTTGAGTGTACCGCAAAGATGAGTTTGTGAATTGACATTCATCAAATTAGCCAAGTTTCATATTGATAAAGTGTGGAGCTCGAGAAAGCACAGCAAGCCAAGCAGCAACAAAGTAGCAGGAGAGTCGACATTTTGGGCTGGGACCGTGCGTCAGGACTGAAGGATCCCAATCTAAAGCATTGACTCTCTTGCTCCTCTGATGCTGCTTGGCCTGCTATGCTCTTCCAGCTCCACACTTTAACAACACTGCAGTCCTCACTATCTCCAAGTTTCATATTGCCCTAGGGACCAACTGGACTTTTAACTGAATTTTTAAAACAAGGTGGGAGCAGAAGCAAAAATACTTTATTACACAGATGTGATGGATTAGTTTCTTAAATATGATAACCAAGAAATAGCAGTAACAATCAGACCATATTTAAATGATCATCTTACTCATGTATGCCACAAATAGAACTTACAAATGACGGTTCCAATACACCTTGATCAACCACAGTGCCCCACCACACACACATACACACACACACACGCACACAATGTTAACAGGCTATGTGTGATCCTAAAATGTGAAATTAATAAAAGATTTAATATATTGGACATAATTTTCTGCACTGCACTGCTTCTTGGGATGAAAGGGTTTGATGTGATTTATGGCTGTAACCCTTTATTAAACTACATTGGAGGCATTCCCCTGATAGTCTCTTTTTCTTACGTTCAAATTGCTCAGCATTCACAGACACTTATTTATGGGCCAGAATTGCTGAAATAGCTCTCCCTCAAGGAGAAAAATCAGCGAACGATAGATATTACCTTCTTCCAGACAGCTTGCTTTTCTTTAATAATCATTAGCTAGATCATAAATATTGCAGACTTTATAAGTATTCATGAAACTCTTCAAAGTGTATCTCCCTATTTAAAGAGTGCATTGAGAATGGGTTATTTCAGCTTTTACAGAAGGCTACATTAAATGTTTTATTATTTTTTACAATTTTCCTAACATAAATTAACGTGCGGTACACTTCAAATGGTCAATCATGTCACCATACTAAAACAGTTACAAAATGCAAAACAAAATCTTAATCTAATATAGAATCCAAATGTTTAATGTTACAGTCTATCATCTTATAACATAATCAAAGTTTAAAGTAAACTGTTAGTTTAAATTCCCCAAGTAGAGTAAGCTATCCACTCTCAGTTATGAGAGAAAAAAACACCTTTGGAGAAGGTGTTTTGTTCGTAGGTTTCCTTAATCTCATTATCTCCAACCTTATAAAGACGGGTGTTACCTCCTTGGACAGGTTCATTTTCTATCCATGTAAGTTTTTAAATTTTAAATCATCTCAATATCATTCCTAAGTATTTGATGGAAAATTCCATTATGAGGTTGTGAGTTATTATCTGGTGAAATTGTTGGTAATGTCTTACATTTTGTCTTTTTTTAATTTTTTCATGAGAAGTGAACATTGCTGGATGGACAAGCATTTTCCCCATTTATACTTGCCATTAAAAAAGGTGATGGTGAGATGCCTTGTTGGACTATTGCAATCCTTGGGTATGGGCAGTCACAGTGCTGTAAGGAAAGTAGTTTCAGGATTTTAATCCAGCGATGAATTGAAAGGAAACTTGTAGGTGGTAGTGTCCCTGTGCATGTTTTCCTTGCACTGCTAAGTGATAGAAGTTATAGTTTGGGAAGATGCTGTTGGAGTAGCCTTGGTGAATTTCTGCAGTGCATCTTGTAGATGGTAAACACTGTTCCAAAACAAATGATGGTGGAGGGAGTGATTGTGGAGAGTGGCCAGCTCTTAAATGTTGATCTTTCAAACACACTTCTCGTGGTTTAAAACTTTGCCTTCATTGGCAGGTTCTAACAAAATGTCACAAGCCATTGTTTAGCCATTAATGTCAATGGTTACTCAATGCACAGGAATCCACCGGTAATCAAGCTCCACTTATCCAATGATTATAACATAAGTATGAGCAGTTTGATTCAGTCATCGCAACAATTGATTGGATCTCATTTCTACTAAAGGTAGAGCAACCCATTGACATCAAGTTGCCTCACAATAGTCCTTCATAATCAGGTGGAAATTGAACCTGTGCAGTCGGAATCACTCTGCATTGTAAACCAGTCAGCCAACTGAGCTAACCAACCCTTACACTATTACCCTGAATAAGACACTGCCACTAGGCTACTTTAATGAACTCACATAATCAATTTAAATAACACAAAACTTATTCTTAAAATAAGTGAGAAAACTGGTTAGCATCTGTTGAATATTGGAGCTCCTTAATAGGTGAATTTTTCTAGCATGCTATTTCATTTGACAGCTATTACATCAGTATTTAACTTGCCAAAATTTTAATGAATGAAAACAAAGGGAAAAATGACAAGAAAGAAGACAGAGGACATGATGTCAACTAAATAAGTGTTAAACCAATCACACCTTTTCTACAGTGCGTTATTTTCAAAAATAAACGGTGTTTATTCTTAGGAAGAATGGTAAAGTAACTCTCAGATGAAAGTGGGCAAGGGGACAATGATCATCTGATGTCAGAGGTGGCCGTCCCATGGCTATTAGCCAAAGGGATTCAGGCAATTGTTTGATACAGTGTAGGTTACCTGCCGCTAGAAACTTGATTCAACAGTAAGAACTGGGAGAGAGGGGAGTTCACTTCTCATTGGCTGGTCCCCAGACAGCAGTCTTAATTCAGCAGTTCTCATCAGGCAGATGGGAGACAGAGCAGAAGAAAAGGAGGAAAATCCAGGGAAGAGTTCCCTAATACCTCAACTGGACAGCAGGATACTTTTACAAGACCAATACATGCCACATCAACAGGCTATTTGTCCTCTGGTATTGGCAAACCATCTTCAATGGTCAAGGTTATTTTTTTTATCTAATTAACTAATGTATCAAATCTAAACTTGTTCTTAACAAATTCAATAAACTATCAGAAGATTACTTACAAAGTGTCAACTGACAATTGGTATCAGATCAGGGATACACAGAAACCAGGATTTAATTGGCTTTATGTTTGAGTAGCTGGGAGAATTGGTAATCTTTGGTTGAAGTTACTACATTGCTGAGATATTCTAAAATGCAACTATCGGAGTCGTTGGCAGCAGCAATCAAACTGGAAATTGTAGAAATATGCAATGGTAATTATAAATGTGTCCTTGATACCTTTTGAAATAGCTTATGAAAAGAGCCATTGACTTTGAAACAGCCCAGAATAAGTTAGTGTATGGTGCACATTTGTGTGCTTTATGGTTACATAAAGAAAAACAGCAGGAATTGGTAAAAAAATCTGCAGAGTACAAATGATTTGCCAACAGGAATGCAATGTACTTGTTGTGAAAAAGGCTGCAGGTGGACCCTGATCAATAATCTATTAAGCTACCTGAGGGTCAAATAACATCTATTTGTTATAATATTTTATTTTGTGATTGATAATTCAGTCCCAAATTGATTTTTATTCTCTGATACTACTTTGTACTAATCTCTCAAGCTTAGTTTGCCATGTGTGTCTGAAGAATTTCTTGTGTGTCTGAAGAATTTCTTGTATGTTTTCATACAAGGAAGTGACTTTCTGGACTATAGATGCTAGGCTGTTCCAAACATTAACTGACTAATTTAATGAATAGTATATGTGTGCTATCCTTTTTTTAAACCCATATTGTCTGAAAGGGTGCTGCCACATTTTAAAGATGTCTTTTGATGTAAAAACTTGTGGGGGGTGGGAATTTTATCCGAGGAAGATATCAATTGCTAAACTTCTCTGTAATATTTTAAGTATGCCTAAATTGCACCTGCAGCTATAATGTTTCCATTTTTCCTATACTGTCCAGTTGGGTTTCCCAATAAGGAAAGCTGGATAGTTTAGACCTGCATCCATTGAGACTTAGAAGAATGAAAGGCGATCTTCTTGAAGATAATGTCTCGATGGTCTTCACAGGGTAAATGCTGAAATTACCTTTCCCCTTGTAGTGGAGGGTAGAACAAGGGAACACAGTTTAAAGGTAAGGGGTCTCCCATTTAAAACAGAGATTAGGAGAATTATTTTCTCTGACAGATATTAACCTGTGGAATTCTCTTCCTTAGAGAGAGCAGTGGGAGCAGGATAGTTGAATTGTTTTAGCCAAACGTGATTCTTGGCTGATGAGACAATCAAAGGGTATGTGGTTAGAGGGAAAGGTAGAAGTACAATCAGATCAGATCTTATCAAATGGCAGAGATTGCTGAAGGATCCAAACATCACATGTTGTGCTCTTAATTTGTATGGTCATGTGATGATGCAATCATAAGCTGATGAAGAATTGCATCTTTTTTTATTACATGTGTGGACTCTGTACAAGAAAAAAAGCATGATGTAGGGACAGAAGGATTGGCTTCCAAAGTTAATCACAAACAGAACTGATCACCCACATAGATGTGACAGACTTGCCTGACTGCAGCCGAGGGAGGGTAGTGTTTGAAATTAAAGAGATTTAAAGGGGATTGTATATGATGAAAATGGAAGAGAACTGTATCCTGATGCTTGATGTCATCTGTAATACATCAGAAAGTTAGAGATAAAAACATAAATTGCTAGAAAACATCAAAAGGTCTGGCAGCACCCAAGGAGAGAAATCAGAGGTAATATTTCAGGTCCAGTGACCCTTTCTTTTTTGTCAAAACGGAGAGGTTTGCTGAGTTCTGAGCCTGGCTCATTCTATCCTATCTGGTTGAGTTTTGATCAGACTCTGGAACTGCATTATAGCAGGTTTAACTGCATGAAACATTGGGCTAAATCTTATGTTTTTTGGCTAAATTAGAGTTGCTTTGAGGTTTTTTTTTGGAGGGTTTGTCCCCATGAGGTCTGAGGAGTTTTCTCATCCTATCTTATAAAATTCATCTCATTAATTGCCTACCTCACCCCTGTGGTGTCTCTAATATCTAGTTTCTGTCCTGTTTTATCACATGACCTTCCCGGAACAACCTGCAATCAGTAAATATCCGCCCACACACTGGCAAGCCTTGCACCCGTGCCATTTTTAAAATGCCACGGCACAATCAAAGGAGCATTG
Source organism: Chiloscyllium punctatum (assembly GCF_047496795.1). Lineage (NCBI taxonomy): Eukaryota > Metazoa > Chordata > Chondrichthyes > Orectolobiformes > Hemiscylliidae > Chiloscyllium > Chiloscyllium punctatum. The sequence goes on from NC_092739.1 coordinate 54,040,064, forward strand.
GCATTCCATATCTGCCCTGCTCATTGAAGGATGTGTCCACAAGATGTTGAAGAAAAGGAAGCTGGCACCGTCATCTGTCACCAGGGACCTGGAGATCCTGGTGTACACAAACTGGTGAGCACTTCACAGAAAGAGTTCCACAACTGGCCGAGGAAGAAACACTGCCGGCCACTGGCACTCAAAGACTGCTGGTGATCAGCAACCTGTTTGGACCCAGGCAGGAGAGGATCTTGTGGTGACAGCAATCAGGCATCTAAATGTTGCAGAGAGGAGCAGCATCAGACAAGCATATGGGACATGATGGCTCTCATTGACCAGAAGCTGCATCCTGTGGCCCACTGGCTACCTCTCTGGAAAGGCTGGCTAGCAGCTGTCATGGAAGCCAGGTCTAGCATCCTCAGGGTTTGCTGTACAGATGTGCACACCTACACTCCATTGCCCAGCCAGTGGTCCCCAACACTGAAGGCATGGTGACAGGGATGGGGTGGAGAAACTAGTTCAGGTGGCCCTTCCTCACAAGGAGGGACACAGTTGTAAAGTGATCCACACACAGGTGCTATGTTGATATCCACTCAGGCTACTGTAGAAATAGGCAGACCCTCCTGCCCATTTGGGCGGCACGGCGGCACAGTGGTTAGCACTGCAGACTCACAGCGCCAGAGACCCGGGTTCAATTCCCACCTCAGGCAACTGTCTGTGTAGAGTTTGCACATTGTCCCCGTATCTGTGTGGGTTACCTTCAGGTGCTCCGGTTTCCTCCCACAATCCAAAAATGTGCAGGTTAAGTGAATTGGCCATACTAAATTGCCCGTAGTGTTAGGTGAAGGGGTAAATGTGGGGGAATGGGTGGGTTGCTCTTCGGAGGGTCCGTGTGGACTTGTTGGATTGAAGGGCCTGTTTCCACACTGTAAGCAATCCAATCTAATTAAAAAAAACCTCCACCCTCTGATCGTCAGCATTCAACCCTATTTGCTCTTGCAAATAGACCTTTAATCTACCTGTTCCTGTTTAAACACAAGGACCTCTGGTTTCACACCACCAAAGCTTTAGGGCTAACAGACTTTACATCAGATCAGGCTCTCTCCATCTTAGCAGCGGAAGTAGAGAGTACACATAGCTGGAGGGAGAGAAAGAAGAAAATTCATTGAAGATACTTTGGTTGCTTGGATGAAGAAGACTACTTTATTTTTTGAAATTTATATATAAATGTTGTCAACTGTAACTTCAATGGATCTTCTTTTGGCTTCGTCACACCATCCGGCAGAAGTTCATGGCCAAACAAGAGACTGCATGGATTGAGGTTTGTGCACAGAGCCAAGGAAGTCAGTTTCAATTATAGGAGCAAGTAAACACATGGCTTTGTCTGCTGCTGGCACCTTTGGTCCTCCTGGATGACTATCCTTAATATCAACTTCCTCTGTGTGCTAAGGTATAGCTGCCAAACAGTTGTCCTTTAGTGACTGTGCTAGGGAAGTGCCACAAGCAGAAAGGGTCAAAGGTGCACAATGGTTAGGGACCATCCTACAGGTCTTTGTCCTTAACTTTCCAGGGACTCATGATCTATTTTTCTTTAGAAAAATCCCTTTGAATGCAGCTGGTGGTTGTGTATCCTGCTCTGGTCTGCAATTTGGTTGCAGGCAATACGGAGGACGGTTGAGGTAGATGCAAGGTAGATGCTTTGATTTCTTTGTCAAGTTTTCCTGACGTGAGCATGATTGGCAAGTTTGGCAAGGTGGGAGTATGGGTTTTAGCAAGGCATTTAACAAGCGTCAATCCGTGTCAATTGGCTTCTCACAGCTGCCGAGCAAAATTCTCACACCATTTGTATTAGTCATAAAAGGTGGAACAAGGTGATCTTGACATTGAAATGGGTCTTGCCATACTCATTACCAGATTTGGCCACACATCTCATTACAGCTCATGTCACTCACAATCGGATAAGATTCTACCCATTGAAATAAATGTCGTAGCAAGAATACTTCTTGGCTGATGGATCCCTTTAGTTAAAATGTTATTTTTAACCTTAAATACTGACCCAAATTTTTGAGATATTACTTTTAATGCTTTCTATATGATGGAAAAAAAACACAGTAAATAAACCATAAAGATGTAATCTTTCCAATTGGACATCAGACTAGCTCTAAAATCAAGAAAACTGATGCTCAAATTAAGGGGTCTCAAATCCATTTGACTAATTTTTTAAAAACTTGTTGAAAGGTGACTTGGCAAGAATTAAATGACTGTGGACTTGAAGAAATATAAGAAAGATTTCAATGGGGTGTGGTGGGGGTGGGGGCTGGGGGTGAAGTGGATTAGTCCATGCAGACAAAAGTTCTCTTTAAAATAACGTTTACAAGATTATTTGTTTATGTAACCTGCATTGCCCTTTGAAAATTGTTAGATGTCCTAAAGCTGAGTTGACTGACCTCCAACAACCACAATCATCTTTCTATGTACCAGCTATGACTCCAAACAGTGGAGAGTTTGCCTCCCGATTCCCATTGCTTCCAATCTTGCTTGATGCCACACTTGGTTATTTGTGCCCTAATGTCAAGGTCAGTCACTCTCACACCTCTTCTCTTCTCCCTTATCTCATCAGTGTAAAGATTTATTATTCCTACCATGTGAATTTAAATACATACATACAGAAAGATATTATCAATCACAAACCGGGCACCTATAAAACGATTCGTCAGACCATTCATGTACATACTGTATAAACGTTTGTTTTCACATGACATTTTGGTCTTATCTGGATCAGTGTATAACATTTGAAAGGACATTGTTTTAGTGCACAAACTCAAGATTGAGGTGCTGGAAAACACAGCAGGTCAGGCAGTATCCGAGGAGCAGGAGAATCAACATTTCGGGCAAGAGCCCTTCATCAATTCTCCCGAACAAAGAACAAAGAACAAAGAAAATTTATAGGGTAAAAACAAGGACTGCAGATGTTGGAAACCAGAGTATAGATTAGAGTGGTGCTGGAAAAGCACAGCAGGTGTGGCAGCATCCGAGGACCAGGAAAATCAACGTTTTTTTCCTGCTCCTCGGATGCTGCCTGACCTGCTGTGCTTTTCCAGCATCACTCTAATCTCGACAAAGAAAATTTATAGCCCAGGAACAGGACCTTCGGCCCTCCAAGTCTGAGCCTATCCAAATCTACTGATTAAGCCTGTCGCCCAATTCCTAAGCATCTGTATCCCTCTGCTCCCCACCTACTCATTCATTTGTCCAGACACATCTTAAATGAATCCACCGTGCCTGCCTCTACCACCTCTGCTAGCAATGCATTCCAGACGCCCACCACCCTCTGTGTGAAGTACTTGCCATGTAAATCCCCGTTAACCTTTTCACCTCTCACCTTGAAAGCGTGACCTCTCATTATTGAATCCTTCACCCTGGGAGAAAGCTTGTGTCTATCCACTCTGTTTATACCCTTCATGATTTTGTAAACTTCAGTCAGGTTCCCCCATCAATCTCCTTTTTTCTAGTGAAAGCAAACCTAACCTCCTCAACCTCTCTTCATAGCTAGCACCTTCCACACCAGGCAACGTCCTCATAAACCTTCTCTGCACCCCCTCCAAAGCGTCCACATCCTTTTGGTAATGTGGCAACCAGAACTATACACAATATTCTAAATGTGGCTGAACCAATGTCTTGTACAACTTTAACATGACTTGCCAGCTCTTATACTCAATACCCCATCTGATGAAGGCAAGCAGACTATATGACTTCTTGATCACTCTATCCACCTGTGCAGCAACCTTCAGGGTACAATGGACCTGCACTCCCAGATCTCTCTGCCCATCAACTTTTTCCAAGGCTCTTCTGTTCATTGTATAATTCGCTCTAGAATTAGACTTGCCTAAATACATCACCTCACATTTGTCTGGATTGAACTCCATCTGCCACTTTTCCGCCCAACTCTCCAGTCTATCTATATCCTCCTGTATTCTCTGACAGTCCCTTATGCTTTCTGCTACTCCACCAATCTTCAAACTTGCTGATCATACCAACAGTGCCCTCTTCCAGACCATTTATGTATATTATAAACAACAGTGGCCCCAACACTGACCCCTGTGGAACACCACTGGTCACCTTTCTCCATTTCGAGAAACTCCCTTCAACTACTACTCTCTGTCTCCTGTTGCTCAACCAGTTCTTTATCCACCTAGCTAAACACCCTGCACACCATGTGACTTCACTTTCTCCATTAGTCTACCATGGGGAACTTTATCAAATACCTTACAAAATCCATGCATATGACATCAACAGCCCTTCCTTCAATTATCAACTTGGTCACTTCCTCGAAGAACTCTATTAAGTTGGTAAGGCACGATCTCCCCTGCACAAAACCATGTTGCCTATCACTGATAAGCCCATTCTTTTCTAAATATAAATAGACCCTATCCCTCAGTACCTTCTCCAGCAACTTTCCCACCACTGACGTCAGGCTCACTGGTCTGTAGTTACCCAGAATATCCCTACTACCCTTCTTGTACAGGAGGACATGAGCAACCTGCCAGTCCTCTGGCACTTCACCTGTATTTAAGGATGCCACAAAGATATCTGTCAGGTCCCCAGCTATTTCCTCTCTCGCCTCCCTCAGCAACCTGGGATAGATCCCATCCGGTCCTGGGGATTTGTCCACCTTAATAACCTCCAGCCTATGCAACACATCTTCCCTACTTATGCCAATGTGATTCAGACGAATCAAACTTCTATCTCTAACCTCAACATTCATCATGTTCCTCTCCTCAGTGAACACTGATGCAAAATAATCATTCAGAACCTCACCCATTTTCTCAGGTTCGACACACAGCCTTCCTTCATCGTCCTCTAGTGGACCAATTCTTTCTCTAGTTACCCGCTTTCTTCTTATATATGAATAAAATGCTTTGAGATTCTCCTTAATTCTGCTCGCTAAAGCTATTTCATGATCCCTTTTAGCCTGATGCCTCGTTTAAGACTTGTCCTACTCTTCCGATATTCCTCCAGGGCCCGTTCAGTTCTTAGCTGCCTAGACCTGATGTATGCTTCCCTTTTCCTCTTGGCTGGTCGTACAATTTCTCCTGTCATCCACGGTTCACGAATCTTGCCCTTCCTATCCTTTGCCTTCAATGGGACATGCCTACCCTGCACTGCCGTTAACCTATCTTTGAAAGCCTCCCACATATCAAATGTGGACTTCCCTTCAAATAGCTGTGTCCAATCCCCATTTCCCAGCTCCTGCCTAATTTTGATATAATTGGCCTTGGCCCAGTTTAGTACTCTTCCCTATGACCACTCTCATCTTTGTCTACTGGTATTCTAAAACTTAGAATTGTGGTCACTGTTCCCAAAGAAATCCCCCACTGCAACTTCTACCACCTGTCCTGGCTCGTTCCCCAGTACCAGGTCCAAAATGGCCCCTTCCCTCATCGGACTATTGACATACTGCTCTAGAAAACTCTCCTGGATGCTTCTTACAAATTCTACCTCATCCAAACCTCTGACGCTAGGCGTATATTAGTCAATGTTGGGAAAATTAAAATCTCCCATCACCACTATCCTATTGCCTCTACATCTTCCCATAATTTGTTTACCTATTTGTTTTTCTACCTCACGCTCACTGTTGGGAGGCCTGTAATACAGCCCCAACAATGTAAATGCACCCTTCTTATTTCTCAGCTCCACCCATAATGCCTCACTACCCAAGTCCTCCATCGTATTCTCCTTTAGCACAGCTGTGATATTATCCCTGACCAGCAATGCAAGTCCACCCCCCCCCACTTTTACTTCCTTCCCTTTCCTGTCTGAAGTGTCTATATCCTGGAACATTTAGTTGCCAATCATGTCCTTCCTTCAACCAAGTCTCTGTGATTGCAATAACGTCATACTCCCAGGCACCAATCCAAGCCCTAAGTTCATCTGCCTTACACACGATACTCCTTGCATTAAAATAGATGCATTTCAGGTTCTTTTGCGTTCATCTGCTCTCTGCCTACTCTTCCTCTTACTAATGCTATCATCATGATTCTTGGTCTCCAGTTTCCACCTCGCTGCCTACTTCTTTTCTGGTTCCCAGCCCCCTGCCACATTAGTTTAAAACCTCCCCAACAGCAGTAGCAAAAACTCCCCCAAGGTCATTGGTTCCAGTCTGGTTCAGATGCAGACCATCCATTTTGTAATAGTCCCACCTTCCCCAGAACTCTGCTCCTCAGATGCTGCCTGACCTGTTGTGCTTTTCCAGCACCCAACTCTCGACTCTGATCTCCAGCATCTGCAGTCCTGACTTTCTCCTAACTAAAACAATCTGTCACCCAAATAGCTTTCCAGCTACTTTATTTCAATGTTTCATACAATTTAACTTATTGAATAATATTTCTAAGCTAAAGTTATTCTTTGGAACAAGGCAGTTTTTCCTGTTGTATTGTGTCTGAGTGCTGAAACATACATTATTGACAGATTTTCCACTATGGATAGAAAAGTGATAACTAACAGAGAGAGAAAAAAGATTTTTGGAGGAGAGACAGGAAGCATAAAAAATTTTATTTCCAGTGGTATCTTATGAAAATAAGAACACAGCTTTTGAAGAAGGATTAGTGAAGAAAGTTACTTGTACCTTTATCCAGATTTCTGAAGTAATAGTTAAAAAGCGTTACATTTTCTGGCCTAGATTTCCCACCCACGTCCCACTGATTAATTAGCATACCGAGCGTATGGCTGAAGAATTGCTTAGCAACAGAGTTCAGTGTTTCCCAGATTTCTCATGTACCGTTTTCCTTTCACTTACTGTTGAGTCTTGTGTTATTCATTGCTCAAATGAGGACATGAACATTTTTTTAGGAACAGTAGGCATCCAGGTTATACAAGTTAAATCAAGTTCAACGTGTTCTTCAAATTATTTCTACCTTTTGGACTCATTTTAATTCTGGCCGTAATGGGATCTGATAGGTCAAGGTGCCTTAATTTCTCAGACAATCAGGAGATCCAGGTTGTTTTTTTAAAAAAAAAGCTTACCCTTACTTAAACAGATAAAAGTACACAAAGCCAATAGGATAGTATATTTAAATAATTCACAGGACGTAGGTATTGCTGGCTGGGCCAGCATTTGGTGCCCATCGCTTGTTTCTCTTGAGAAGGTTTTATTGAGCAGCCTTCTGAACTGCTGTAATCCATATGGTGTAGACACAAACAATGCTATTAGGTGGAGAAATTCAAGAGCTTTGACTCAGCAATACTAAAGGGATTGTGATATATTTCCAAGTCAGGATGATGAATGGCTGATTTGGACGGGATCTTGCAGGTGGGGGGCTCCTATGTCCCTTATCCTTTGAAATTGTCATGATTGTGTGTTTGGAAAGTACTGTCTAAGTGTCTTTAGCAAATTTATAAAGCACATCTTGTACATCATACACACTACTGTCACTGTTCATCGGATAGTGGAGGAAGCAAATGTTTGTGGATAGGGTGCCAATCAAGTGCACTGCTTTGTCCAGGATAGTGACAAACTTCTTGAATATTGTTAGCGCTTCAGTCATCCAAACAAGTGGAGAGTATTCCAACAGACTGCTGACTTGAACTTTGTAGATGGTGCATTTGGGGAGTTAGGAGCTGAGTTACTTGATGCAAGATTCCTGGCCTCTGACCTGCTCTTGTCATTATTGTATTTATATGGACAATGCAGTTCAGTTTCTGGTCGATGGTAACCCAAAGAAATGGTTTCAGAAGGATTCAAAACTGGTAATGCCATTGAATGACCAGGGCAATTAGAGATTCTCTCTTGTTGGAGATGGTAACAACATCACAATTGCACAGCATGAATGTTATTTGCCACTTGTCAGCCCAAGCCTGAATGTTATCCAAGTCTTGCTGCATTTCAACATGGACTGCTTGAGTGTCTGAGTAGTCATGAATGGTGCTTAACATTATACAATCATCAGCAAACATCCCCACTTCTGACAATATCATGGCGGAAAGGTCATTGATGAAAAAGCTGACGACCTAGGATATTACACTGAGGAACTCCTGAAAACATGTTTTGGAACTGAGATGACTGGCCTCCAACAACTACAACAATATTCCTTTGTGTCAGGTATGACTTCAATCAATGCAGAACTCTCCCCAGTTGAATTGAATCTTGCTTTGTCAGAACTCCCTGATGCCACACTCAGTCAGCTGTTGCCTGTGCTGTTTTTTCAAGAACATATACTGCCTTTATATTTTTAACTTTGCTTTAATTTTAACTCTATCTGTTCCACCAAACAAATAAAAAAACCATTGGGAAAGGGTTTAAAATCATTTTAAAAAATTGAGATTCACTCTTCAAGTGTGAATCAATGACTGCTGTAATTTTAACAAAAGTGGCTTAAGCTCTGGTCAAATATTCCCTAAAAGCAAGTGGGGTGCTGCCTAAGGTGTAATCGGCAGTGCAGCATGAAGTTAAAGCCCACGTAAGTGAATGCGAGACCATGCACTGATCTGTAGAGGAACTGATTTGCTAGAGGGAGCCTTGGTCATCTTCAAAACCTTGGTCTGGATTTCACTGGCTATCTGGGATCAGGCTGCAAGGCAGGAGGACGGAGATGGTTGTTAAAAGACACAACATTACAGCAATGATTCTACCTTCACAAACCAGCCCCACCCTGTTCCCACATTGCTAGGGTCTTCCTGATCCGGCCACAGTCCCCAGAGCTGACTTCTCTCGTTTGCCGTCCTGCTCCAGATGCAGTCCCAGCACTGGCCACATTCTTGGTGGTGCTACTGTGAATCCCTGAGCTGCCAAACCTCTGACTGACCTGTAGCACCAGGGATAGAAGGCCACCCTTAATTGAGCAGCTCCATTACGGGTCAATTAATCAACTTTGTAATAAGTGGCAGAGCATGTATGTCAGGCTTAATGGTCTGCTGCTGTTCCTGTTTCATATATAACCATATCTTTTTTTATGTAGCTGGATTACATGTTAACCTATTGTTTGCAATCCTGAGAGCAGATGAAATGGGGATCAGCTGTGTGTCACAAGGATTGGTGCTGGGTCCACTGCTTTTTGTCACTTATATCAATGAGTTGGATATGAATATTGGAGGTATGGTTAGTACGTTTGCAGATAACATCAAAGTTGGAGGTGTAGTTGACAGTGAAGAAGGCTACAACAGAGTACAATAGGACCTTGATCAGATGGGCTGATGAGCCGAGGAGTGGTGGACGGAGTTTAATTTAGATAAACAGGAGGTGCTGCATTTTGGAAAGGAAAGTCAGGACTTGACTTATACAATTAATAGTAAGATCCTAGGGAGTGCTGCTGAACAAGGAGACCTTGAAAGTGGAGTTGCAGGTAGACAGGTGAGTGAAGCAGGCGTTTGGTATGCTTGCTTTTATTGGTAAATGCCTTGAGTATAGGAGTTGGGAGATCATGTCATGGCTGTACAGGACATTGGTTAGGCTACTTTTGGAATACTATGTTCAATTCTAGTCTCCCTCCTATCAGAAATATGTTGTGAAACTTGAAAGGATTCAGAAAAGATTAACAAGGATGTTGCCAGGGTTGGATTTGAGCTAAAGGGAGAGGCTGAATAGACTGAGGTTATTTTCCCTAGAGAGTTAGAGGCTGAGGGGTGACCTTATAGAAGTTTATAAAATCATGAGAGGCTTGGATAGAGTGAATAGACAAGGTCTGTTTTTCCAAGGTAGGAGAGTCCAGAACTAGATGGCACATGTTTAGGGTGAGAGGGGAAATATTTAAAAGGCACCTAAGAGGCAACGTTTTCACACAGAGGGTGAAATGTATATGGAACGGGCTGCCAGAGGAAGTGGTGGAGGCTGAGGTACAATTACAACACTTAGAAGACATCTGGATGGGATAGGAAGGGTTTAGAAGGATATGGGCCAAATGCTGGCAAATGGGTCTGGATTAATTTAGGATATCTGGTCAGAATGGGCGAGTTAGACCTGAGGGTCTGTTTCCATGCTGTACATCTCTATGACTATACCAATATGCATCTATTATCAATACACTCAACCATGCACCCTTCCAATTGTCTCACCCTATAGTAATAATTACACTCTTGACATTAATAAATTGAGTAGAAAATTTAGACTGGCACTGGTATTGAACATTTTCCCAAAATCAAACATAAATCTAATTGGCCTATAGTATGTTTTTTGTTTCCTTCCATTTTTCAAATAAATCTATTATATTTGGCAATATTTCGATCCTCTGGGACCATGCCAGAATGTAAGGATTCCTGGAAGATCACTATCAGACATCTATTCCCTCTGTAACTACTTCCTTTAATATCCCAAATGCATCCCATCAGGACGAAATAACTCATTAATCTTTATGTTGAGTTGTTTCCCAAGCACTTTTTCTCTAGTGATAGTAATTGGAAATATCTCTTCCCTTGATTATTTAGCAATTTTGGAATGTTGTTATCAGTGCTTTCTACTGTGAAGATGGTAAAGAGCAAAGTATTCATTTAACTCCCTTGCCATTTCCTGTGTCCCCATTATTATTTCCCCAATCTCATTCTCTAAGGGGTCCATGTTAATTTTGGCTTCTTCATTTTTATATGTTTAAAGGAGCATGCACTGCTCATATGATCTTACTTGCAATTGGACCTTCAAAGTTTATCTTCTTTCTGTATAATTAGTTTGATTGTCTTTCCTTGTTTCTGAAAACTTACCCACTCCTCTGGTTTACCAATAATCCTTGCCACATGGTATGTTTTGTGTGCAATCAAAGTGGAGAATGGCTACCATCACATCTGGAATGGGAGGAGTATCTATTCGTTTTCAATGTCGGTCATATGAAGGACTTCAAGTGGCAAAAGCAATAAACAAATATGCACATAGAATACATTAAAGAGACTGTCTTCATAACATGTATGTGAACCTCATGCATTGACCTACGATCTTGATGAAAAGTCTTGGCCACAAGCAATCTTGACCATGCAGCATTATAAGCTCAGACGTTTCTCGCTGGAGAGAAGGAGGAAGACAGGTGACCTGATCGAGGAATACAAGATAATGAAAGGCATGGATAGAGTTAATAGCCAGAGACTTTTCCCCTGAGCAGGATTGACTGGCATGAGGGGTCATAATTTTATGATATTAGGTGGAAGGTATAGAGGAGATGTCAGAGGTAGGTTCTTTACCCAGAGAGGTGTAAACGCATGGAATGCATTGCCAGGGGTGGTGGTGGAAGCAGAGTCATTAGGGACATTTAAGCGACTGCTGGACAAGCACATGAATAGCAGTGAATTGCGGCTTGCATAGGTTAGGTTATTGTATTTTAGATTAGGAATAATCCTCCGCACAACATCGTAGGCTGAAGGCCTGTTCTGTGCTGTACTTTTCTATGTTCTATGTTCTAAATTAATCCTCATAATATCTGTGAAGCACAAGTAATTTTAGGTAAGTTGGGGGTCAGATGAGAAGAGTTCTCATTCTTGCTCTCTTACTTCCAACTTCTTAGTGTATGTGCACCTAATGGCTTCAATTGGCATTAATCTGAATCAAGCAATGATGGACATTGCACATGTGCAGATATCACAATGGCTTACTTGTTGAGAACATCCATGTCCCAATATTGTGAGGGCACTGTTTAAATGTCTTATGTGTACTGCAACTGTTGAATGATTACATAACTGAGGAGTTGCTTCATTTCTAATATTCGGCACGTTGAAGCCACCCCCAATGGATTCAGACACAGAAACTGTTGATACCTCTGTAGCTGTTCCACTAAGAATATGCACAGGAATGGAAGAGGAACATGTGAATCTGAAAGCCCAGGAATAGCACCAATTTTAGCAGATGTGGTGCAGCCTCATATCATGGAGATTCCACCCAAGGGCGCACTCATGATGCAGTGAAGATGCAGCTGGCCCACAGTTGCCATTCTTCTATGGAATGGAAGAGAGAAGAACAGTGGTGCTCTATTTAGTTGTGGCAGTCAGAATGCCTTATCACAATGTGCAGCATATCTGCCTGCAACACATTCTTCCACTGGGGCCAAAGAGGGTCTTACAATAGCTTCTCCATGTCTGGTTTCTGAGCAGGCCATGTTCAAAGGTTTGTTGCAGGACAGTGCAGACTGAGGATGCCATTTAATCCTTGAATTTAATCATTTAGAGTCATAGAGTCATAGAGATGTACAGCACGGAAACAGGCCCTTCAGTACACCCGTCCATGCCGACCAGATAACCCAACCCAATCTAGTCCCACCTACTACCTCCCAGCCCATATCCCTCCAAACCCTTCCTATTCATATACCCATCCAAATGCCTCTTAAATGTTGTAATATACCAGCCTCCACCACTTCCTCTGGCAGTTCATTCCATACACGTACCACCCTCTGTGTGAAAAAGTTGCCCCTTAGGCCCCTTTTATATCTTTTCCCTCTCATCCTAAACCAATGCCCTCTAGTTCTGGACTCCCCGACCCCAGGGAAAAGACTTTGTCTATTTACCTTATCCATGCTCCTCATAATTTTGTAAACCTCTATAAGGTCACCCCTCAGCCTCTGACGCTCCAGGGAAAACAGCCCCAGCCTGTTCAGCCTCTCCCTATAGCTCAAATCCTCCAAACCTGGCAACATCTTTGTAAATTTTTTCTGAACCCTTTCAAGTTTCACAACATCTTTCCGATAGGAAGGAGACCAGAATTGCACGCAATATTCCAACAGTGGCCTAACCAATGTCCTGTACAGCCACAACATGACCTCCCAACCTCTGTACTCAATACTCTGACCAATAAAGGAAAGCATACCAAACACCTTCTTCATTATCCTATCTACCTGCGACTCCACTTTCAAGGAGCTATGAACCTGCACTCCAAGGTCTTTTTGTTCAGCAACACTCTCTAGGGCCTTTACATTAAGTGTATAAGTTCTGCTAAGATTTGCTTTCCCAAAATTTATCTGAATTAAACTCCAACTGCCACTTCTCAGCCCATTGGCCCATCTGGTCCAGATCCTGTTGTCATTCAGTGGACATAGGTTTGCATGAAGTCATCTTTGACTGTAAACATTTTGATGTTTCTGAGGCTAGCATCCCCTTTATAATCCTAACTGCAAGTAACACATTCGAAAGGACATGGCTGAGAAAGGGAAATTGGCATTCAGCTTCACTGACAGCAACAAGGACGTCATGGTAGATGGGGAAGTGGATAGCATGGCTGTTCTCTCTCCTGAGAATCACCAGAGGAGATCATGGCACCAGACCCAGTCAGCCTGGTCCGATACTGCCACCTGGGTCAGTGTGGAGTCAACCAACGGAATAAACATTAAGCTTGAACAAAAAGATTAATGATCTTCTGTGCTTCAGAAGGGCAAGCTAAATCACCTTCTCGCTGCTATCTCACAGTTACACTCACTCTAACCCATCTCCCACCAAGGCTCTTAGTTAAAATTCTCACATTTGCATCAGGTATCTTCCTTCAATCTCTCTCACTCACAACATCCCCTCATACTACTAACCCTGTATACCCTCTGCACGTCCTACACATGGAGGATACTTCTCCATCCACTCGCCTGCATCAGGGCTAATAGACATGCCTACTCAATCCCTCCCTTTGTCTCATTACATGAGAAATCAGTGCCCAAAATATGGCCGAGAGAGGCCCAGACAAGTGATGGGGCAATTGGCATTTGTCTCCGCACTGAGGAGAAGAGAAACCTTGAGGTTCATGACTGGCAGAGGTTCATGACTGTTTATGTATTGAGGCTGAGACCACCATATTTTCTTCTATTCCTTTTGGGACATGGGCACTGCAGGCTGGGCCAACATGTATTACTCATCCTAGTTGCTCTTGAGAATATACAACATAGGGCCTGTTACTGTGCTGTACTGCTCTCCAGCCCCCTACCTGCATCAACTCTAATGCCATTCTTAATTAAGCCCCTCTCTCCACACAGAGTCTGGATCCCTCTATTTTCTACCTGTTCATGTCTCTGTATAAATGCTTCTTAAACTTTGCTAAAGTATCTGCTTCTAGCACCTCCCCTGGCAGTACATTTTGCAGACCTATCACCTTCTGCATGAAAAAACTTTCCTCCTTTAAAGTTTCCCCCTCTCACCTTATACCTATGCCCCGGAGTGTTTCGCATTTCCACTCTGGAAGAAAAGCCTTCAACTAACCACACTATCCATGCCTCTCATAATTTTCTGTATTTCAATGAGATTGCCACTTAGCCTCAGACACTCTTATGAAAACATTCTGAGTTTGTTCAACCTCTCCTTATAGCTAATTCATCCAATCCAGACAACATCTTGGTAAACCTGTTTTGTGCCCTCTCCAAAGCCTCTGCATTCTTCCTATTGTGTGACAATCAGAGCTCCACACAATACTCCAAATGTGGCCTAACTAAAGTCTTATACAGCCTTAACATGACTTGGTAATTTTGATTCTCAATGCCCTGACTGATGAATGCAAGAATGCAAATAAGCCTTTTTTTTTACCACCTTATCCACTTGTGTTGCCACTTTCAGAGAAATATGGATTTGCAGCCCAAGATCCTTCGGTATATTAAATGTTCAAAAGGATACTGTCACTTACTGCACACTGAAGGTGGTGATGAGCTTCCTTCTTGAACCACTGCAGTCAATTTGCTGTAAGTAAACCCAAAATGCCTCTGACAACCACACCATCTTCCTCTGTACTAGACATAACTCTAACCAGTGAGAGTGTGTTGCCTGATTCCCATTGATTTCAATTTTGCTAGGGCATCTTACTGTCACACTTGACCAACTGCAGCCCTGATGTCAAGAGCTGCCACTCTCATCTCACTGCTAAAATTCAGCTCTTTTGTCCATGACTGAACCTAAGGCCGGAATGAGGTCAGGAACTGAGTGGGCCTGGCAGAACCCACACGAGGTGTCACTGAGCAGGTTATTGCTGAGCAGGTGCTGCTCGATAGCACTGTTGATGATGCCTTCCATCACTTTACTGATGATTGAGAGTAGAATGAAGGGGTGAAAATTAGTTGCATTGAATTTGTCCTGCTTTGTGTGTACATGACATACCTGGGTAATTTTCCACATTGTTGGCTAGACACCAGAGTTGCAACTGTACTGGAACAGCTTGGCTAGGGGAACGGCAAGCTGTGGGCAACAAGTCTTCAGTACAATTATCGAAATGTTGTCAGGGCTCATAGCCTTTGCAGTTTCCACCACCTCCTGTTTTTTCTTGATATCACATGGAGTGAATCGAACAACAACACTCAAGAAGTTGGACATCATCCAGGACAAAGCAACCTGGTTGATTGGCAGCATATCCACAAACATCCACTCCCTCCACTGCTAACGCTCTGTAGCATCAGTGGGTACTATCTACATAGAACATAGAAAAATACAGCACAGTACAGGCCTTTGGCCCTCGATGTTGCGCCGATCCAAGCCCACCTAACCTACACTAGCCCACTATCCTCCATATGCCTATCCAATGCCCGTTTAAATGCCCATAAAGAGGGAGAGTCCACCACTGCTACTGGCAGGGCATTCCATGAACTCACGACTCGCTGAGTAAAGAATCTACCCCTAACATCTGTCCTATACCTACCACCCCTTAATTTAAAGCTATGCACCCTCGTAATAGCTGACTCCATTCGTGAAAAAAGGTTCTCATGGTCAACCCTATCTAAACTCCTAATCATCTTGTACACCTCTATCAAGCCCTAAACCTTCTTTTCTCCAATGAAAACAGCCCCAAGTGCCTCAGCCTTTCTTCATACGATCTTCCTACCATATCAGGCAACATCCTGGTAAACCTCTTCTGCACCCATTCCAGTGCCTCCACATCCTTCCTATAGTATGGCGACCAAAACTGCACATAATACTCCAGATGCGGCTGCACCAGAGTCTTATACGACTGCAACATGACCTCAGGACTCCGGAATTCAATTCCTTCACCAATAAAAGCCAGTACGCCATATGCCTTCTTCACTGCACTATTTACCTGGGTGGCAACTTTCAGAGATCTGTGTACATGGACACCAAGATCCCTCTGCTCATCCACATTACCAAGTATCCGACCATTAGCCCAGTACCCCATCTTTTTGTTACTCATACCAAAGTGAATCACCTCACACTTACCCACATTGAACTCCATTTGCCACCTTTCTGCCCAGCTCTGCAGCTTATCTATATCCCACTGTAACCTGACACATCCTTCCTCACTGTCAACAACTCCACCGACTTTCGTATCATCCGCAAACTTGCTCACGCAACCTTCTAGCCCCTCCTCCAGGTCATTTATGAAAATGACAAACAGCAATGGTCCCAAAACAGATCCTTGCGGAACACCGCTAGTAACTGCACTCCAAGATGAACCTTTACCATCAACTACTACCCTCTGTCTTCTTCCAGCCAGCCAATTCCTAATCCAAACCTCCAACTCACCCTCAATGCCATACCTCCGTATTTTTTGCAGTAGCCTACCATGGGGAACCTTATCAAATGCCTTACTAAAATCCATATACACCACATCTACCGCTTTACCCTCGTCCACCTCCTTAGTCACCTTCTCAAAGAATTCAATAAGATTTGTGAGGCACTATCTGCCCTTCACAAAACCATGCTGACTATCCTTTGATCACATTATTCCTATCCAGATGTTCATAAATCCTATCCCTTACAATTCTCTCTAAGACTTTGCCCACAACAGAAGTGAGGCTCACCGGCCTATAGTTACTAGGGTTATCCCTACTCCCCTTCTTGAACAAGGGAACCACATTTGCTATCCTCCAGTCTTCTGGCACTATTCCTGTAGACAATGAGGACATAAAAATCAAGGCCCAATGGCTCTGCAATACATGATGCACTATCTAAATTCATAGTTCCATGGTCAGTACCTTCAATCCTTGGTCAGTACCTTCCAAACCCTCAACTACCACCAGGTGAAGGGCAGCACCATTCTCAAGCTACTCTTCATGCCACTCATATCCTTACTCGGAAATGTATTGTTATTCCTTTTTGACCCTAGTGGGTCATAAATCTTGGAATTCCCTCCCCGAAACCTAACTCCCTCCATATATCAAATGGACTGCAGTGACCCAAGAAGGGCCACCTCTCTCAGAGTAACTAGGGATCTGCAATAAATGCTGGCCAAGCATGACACTGTTTTAGGAGTTGATGCAAAGGTGCCAGAATGGAAGCCATATTGTGTATTGTGATTTGTTAGCCCAAGGAAAGACCTAAGCTCTGGTACAGACATGGGAGCCAGGGCACCTTTGATTGCCCTCACTTCATTTTCCAAAGGGTGTAACCTGGCCTTGTTGACTTTATAGCCCAAGTAGGTCACTTGGGGGCCTTGGAACACATATTTTCCCTTGTAAGGTGAACACCTGCCTGAGCGAAATGTCTAAGAACTACGTCCAAGTTCTCTAAGTGTTCCTTATTGGTCTTCCATGTTATTAGCACATCAGCTAGATAAATGGCGACCTGGGGTTGACCTTGTAAAATGTCTCCATCATACGCTGAAAAATAGCTGACGATATCCCAAGTGGCAATCTCGTATGGGTATCAATCCTAACATACTTCTGGGAATCCTCATATAACAATAATTGCAGGGACACATGGCTCATGTCCAGCTTCATGAAGGACAGCCCCCCACCAGTTTTGTGTGTAAGTCCTCCATGTGAGGAATTAGATACATATCCAGTTGCGAAAAGCAGTTTACCATTTGTTTAAAATTCCCGCAAAGGCAAACTGACCTATTGAGCTTCACAATCAGTAAGGCCAATGCTGCCCATTCCACAAACTGGACTGGTTTGATGATTCCTTCACTTTCCAGCCTCCAGATTTCTGCCTCTACTTGTGGCCATTAGGCATATGACACTGGGCGGGACTTGCAGAATCGTGCAATTGCTTACTGGTCAACATGAAGGTAGCCTTGGATCCATTGATAGTCCCTTGACCTTCCTGAGAAACCTCCAGGTATGTAATTAGGACTTCACTCAGGCAGCCATTTTCTAATCGACAAATGTTGAACCAGTCTAGGTATATCTTTCTCAACCAATTTCTCCCCACCAAGCTTTGGTCCGAGTTTTTTACTACAATCAGTGGTAACTGAATCAAGTGCCTCTCATAGGAGACCGGAACTGAAGTTATCCCCTTAGTCTGCAAAGGTTCCCCAGTATAGATTTTCAGTCTAACCAAGATCTTGTGTGAACGTAAAGGTTGGAGTCCAGAGTGAATTTCGTTAACAACTGGTTCTGCAATCACTGAAGCAGTCATGCCAGGATCACCTACCATTAGAACGAGGTGACCATTTCACCAGACGTTTATTTTGATTGATTCTGATTTGATGTTAATAAGTAGTTTAACTGTTCCAAATCAGATGTAAGTGACTTTCCAGGGTGTGCACTCTCCTGGATACTGGCCTAATGAGTTTGCTTACTCAATTTAGGTCTAGTGGGAGTCTTTTGCTGTCTCAAGTCCACGTACCAGAAGCAGCTACAATGGCGTGCCAGCAAGGATTCAAAGAAAATCTTAACCGTTTGGCTGAGGCTTGGTATTGTTTTGGGGTTTTGCTGTGGGCTGACCTAGACCCCCTCTGATCAGATAAGTCCTAAGTGAGGATATGCAATTACCTTCACTCAAGTGTACCCCAAACTCAGTCAGACTAGTGAGGGTGTCACTTCCATTGGAATACCCTGCAACCCATTTGCTCTGCTTGCTGCAGTTTCCAATGATAAAGTCAGTTGTCGTGCCTGTTTGAAATCCAGCCTGTTTGGGCTTCAGCTAGTAGGTACTTTTGCATGGTTACATCATTAATCCCACATACCAAATGGTCTCTCAGTATCTTATCAAGGGTTAAACCAAAGACACATGCCTCTACTACTCACCTTAACCTAGTCAAAAATTCCAAGATGGATTCCTCCAGTTCTCAAATTGCTGAGTAAAACCAATAGCATCTCAGTATTAGAAGTGGCTTGGGAACATAATACTCCTTCACTAAATCCATCAACTCTTGAAAGGTTTTAGTATCTGGTGCTTCAGGGAATGTTAGGTTCATAATAACCAAAAAAGCTACGTGTCCACAAGCTTTTCATCTGCTCCAGTGTCATTTGCCTGGGAAAAAAAAATCACATTCTTTCCACATATTGGGCCCAGTCTTCAATGGCAGGATTGAATATGTCAAGCTTCCCAAAAAGCTTGATGCCAGAAATGCATATTCCAACTCAAAGATGATTGTTGCGAGTGAATTTGTTCAGGAGTGTGCTTTTCTCTCATCACCACTGAAATAATTCCACACAGGATAGTATCCTGTCACCAAGTTACACTTTATTTACTAATGGAGAATCCATGACACTGATCCAGCTCCCTCAGAGCCAACTCTCACTGTGAGCAGCATGTCTGACCCTTCTGTTTATACCTGTCATCCAGAGTTTCCTTATTGGGGCTGTTAATCTGGTCCAATCAGAGAGCTCTTATTCTATGAGGCCCATCTAGCTGACCTCATTACAATCACTACAGGGTTGCTGAATGAAATTGAGAAGTTTTTAAATATTAAAGACATCAAGACAAATGGAGAGAAAGCAGGGATATGATGTCGAGAGATAGGATCAGCATATTTATTCATAGAATCATACAATCCCTACAGTATGGAAACAGGCTCTTCAGCCTAGCACGTCCACCCTGACCCTCCGAAGAGTATCCCATCCAGACCCATTCCCCTATTACTTGGCTTACCCCTGACGCATGCATGTAAACTACACATTTTTGATCACTATGGGCAATTTAGCATTGCCAATTTACCTAACCTGCATATCTTCGGATTGGGAGGGTAAACCAGAAACCCACACAGACACGGGGAGAATGTGCAAATTTCACACAGACAGTCACCCAAGACTGGAATCAAACCCGGGTTGCTGGCATTGTGAGGCAGCAGTGCTGACTACTGAGCCACCGTGCTGCCCAATATTGATTGGCAGAAGGGATTTGAAAGGCTGATTGACCTACTCCAGCTCCCATTTTCAATGTCTTTATAAATGTTTTTAAACTTTGAAATTATGCATATATAGTTACATTATTAAAAACGGAATTATTTAATGCATTAATGCTGTTTGGAATCTTGTTATGATCATATTTTAATTATTCACACAAAGAAATTTGTAGGATTGAGCATATTCAAAAATCAGCAAGTCCAAATTTTTGTTGATACCTTCTTAACTTTAACACTAGACACAACCCAAGAAATATATTTGGAAACAGCCCTCAACAACTACTATTGCAGGGTTTGCTTGTGAGTAGCACTTACATTGAGTAGCCTTAAACAATGGGTCGTTAGCTATACATCACCTTTATTAGCAGAATAATACAGAGTTTTGTAAATCAATAAGCAGTAACACTAGTATCTGATTTTAAACATCCATCCAGACAAAATAGGAGCAAGTGTAGACCATTCTGTCCCTTGAACCTGCTCTGCTATTCATTAAGATCATGGCTCATCCATTTGTGTTTCAAATTCTATATTTCTATCTACCCTAATAACATTTACATCCCTTCTGTAACAAGAATCTAATTACCTCTGCCTTAAAAATGTTCAATGACAGCCCCTGCCTTTCTACATTTTTGAGTTCCAAACTTGCACAATCTTCTGATGAAACAATTCTTAATTTTGTCCTCAATGTAGATGTTAAAATAATTTGTTATGAATGTGGGAGTCAAAAGGTGACTTACTTTCTGCCATATATTTTTGGGGGACCCAGGGAAGCAGTGCTAATCTGGTAAAGGGAAGTCTCAGTTGTTTCTGCAAGTTTCATTTTAACTATCCAAAGTAAGATCAAAGACAGAGAGGTTTAATGAAGAATTACGTGAAACAATGTCAATTTATCTAACTATAAAGAATTATGCAATAATATTTTATCCCAGAAGTCTAAATTGCTGCATAATCTTTAGCGATATAAACCTCCAAATTCTACAGTAAATCATGTTTCCAGTTATACTACTGTATCCACCTTTTTATATATTTAGGATTCCTTGTGATGTCTCCAATGAACATAGGTAACTACTTTTATAGATAGATGGTAAGAATGCAAATTTTTTTCATGTAACTCGATCCATTAGTTTTTTTTTAACTCCCGTAGAAGTTAGTTTTCTCTGCTTGAAGGATTTATTGAAGTTTCTGATTGATGGTCTGAGCTTTGTGACCCATTTTTATTACGGTGTAGCACATTTTATGTTGATTTTAGTTGATAAAATGCAAAGAGAATTATAAAAACTGAATGTAAATTATTTTTTATATGTTATTAAAATTGTTAATTTGTCTAAGATTATTTCCAAACCAAGGCTGGGAAATGTTGGGTGTGTAAACTATAGTGAGAAAAGAAATAAATTGTGAACAAGACCTCTGATTCAGTCTGTGGGTGTACCTACTAAAGAAGGTGCAAAACTTGACCTACTCTTGTGGTCGGCACGGTGGCACAGTGGTTAGCACTGCTGCCTCACAGCAATTCCCGACTCAGGCGACTGACTGTGTGGAGTTTGCACATTCTCCCCGTGTCTGCGTGGGTTTCCTCCGGGTGCTCCGGTTTCCTCCCACAGTCCATAGATGTGCAGGTCAGGTGAATTGGCCATGCTAAATTGCCCGTAGTGTTAGGAAAAGGGGTAAATGTAGGAGAATGGGTGGGTTGCGCTTTGGCAAGTCGGTGTGGACTTGTTGGGCCGAAGGGCCTGTTTCCACACTGTAAGTAATCTAATCTAATCTAAAAAAGTAAATGGCGATGGACTGGAAAGTCATTTCCTAGCACAATTCCGTGCCTTGCAGAAAATAAGATGCACAATATTTGTTCAACCTTTGTTTGAGGTGTGTGTGTCTGTGTGTGTGTGTCTGCGTGTGTGTGTCTGCGTGTGTGTGTGTCTGTGTCTGTGTATCTGTGTGTGTGTCTGTGTGTGTGTAAAATTGAAGCTTTATTTCGAAAGCAGTGATCACATAGGAATAAGTCCTATGGAAAATTTTGTTGGATCAGCTCGTGAGTATTTTTTCCTTGTCTTCATTCTACCCAATCTAACCCAACTGACACCTTCGGTCAGTTGCAGCATGACTGATTCCTAGTAATAATTCTAATGGAAACACTTCCCAAACAATGGCATCATTCCCAATTAAATGCCAATGAACATTACTGAGGAAAATGAGAACAAGATACCTTTGTGTCATCTCATTGGAAATGTTGTATAAAATTAATCTAGTCCTTGTTGATTTCACTGACAGCTCTAAAACACAAACGGAATCAAATAACTTGAGAAAAATAGGAAAATGACTCTCCAAGTATTTATATTCTACAAAGCACCATGTCTATTTATGCATTTACCAAATACTGTAGATATTGTGTTTTACAACTAGTAAATAAGAGCTGGAGGATTCTAATCAGTCTCAAACTTGAGCTACCGGAGTCATTTTAACAATTTTAGTAAGTCATTTTTGTTTCCTGAGATAGTTTGCTAGTTAATAGAGGACCAGTTTGGTCTAATTGTCACCTGGGTGCAGGAAGCCAGCTCACCTTTCATACAATCTGTAGCAGTGCTTTGGAGCCAGGAGGAGCACACATACTCCCACTCCTCTTTTTATAAAGATAACTTTTTAAAATAAAAATAGTTATTTAATGGTGACTTCCAGCATCCTTTGATGAAATGATTGGTTCAGCTCTATGCAAATCAATTTATCTTGAGGAATCGTACTCTGTACCTGCTCTGCTCAGTGCTGCACAATTCCACGATATAGTCATTAAAAAAATTAAGTTTGCCATTTGTATATAAAGAACATAAATATCTGAATTCGTCGAAGCCTAATATGTCATTCACCATATTTGAGGCATTCTCGGGATTTGAATGGAATCCAATCAAATTAATATGTTGTGTCCCTATTTTCCCTCCTGCAATATTTGATTTCTTGGTTGTCAATCTGAGTTACTTGAGTAAAGGTGAAACATTTCCCCGCATAGGTTGAGGAAAAATCAGCAAGAGTCTGAATACTGAAATATTGCTATACATCCATCAATTGATAAAATAACAGCTTTAGTGTCACATTTTTGGTTATAGCTCTTGAGTGGCTCAGAAAAACAGTGAGCACAAAACAGGCACATAACACAATTTGGTATGAACCTAGACTATGGTCACTGCCAAAATATCTTACTAACTATTATTAAGATCATGAAATGTTACAGATTCTTTAAATTCTAACTATATGACTTGCCTTATGTTTTTGTTTTCTCCTCTCTCGTCATTTATGAGTTGCTCATGGATGTGGTTCCATTAACACTAAGAATTCTTTAAAATGTCATCTATGTGGTCATTTTTCATGTGTAGGCCTAGACAGTGCATGATAAATTTGTGTTGGTTTTACTCAGGATTATGTTCTGTAAAGTGGTTTTGGAATGTGTTTTTTTTTTATCTTGACTGTTTCATGGATATCACAGGATTTCCCAGTTTATTTTGTGGTTCAAGAATTCTATACAGTCGATACTGGGTCAGTTGATTTGCGGGGGAATGGAAGTATGGGGAATGGGAGATAGGAAATGGGCACAGAATTGAAGAATGTGGGAATGAAGGGATGTGGGGAGCATAGAGAGGAACTGGGTGAGATGGCATGGGCAGTATATGATTTGAGCATTGGGTGAGGGGTTAAGAAGCCTCAGAGTTATCTACTAAGCTAGGCCAAGAAGATAATAAGACATAGAGGCAGAGGTAGGCTATTTCCAATTGAATCTACTCGATCATTCAATAATCCTCAAAACCACTTTTCTGTCTTTTCCCCATGACCATTGCTTCCTTCACTGATTAAAAACCACTCTATCCTGGCCTTGAATATACTTAATAACCTGTGAATGGCAGGTCATGTCTTACTAACTTGACTGAATTTTTCAAGGAGGTAATGAAGGTGATCGATGAGGTAGAACAGTGGATATTGCTGGCATGGATTTTAGTAAGGCTTTCGACAACGTCCCTTATGGTAGGCTCATCGAGCAGATTAAGATACATGGGATCCATGGTGACTTGGCCTTGTGGATTCAGAATTGACTTGCCCATAGAACGCAGAGAGTAGTGGTGGAAGGTGTTTTACTGCCTGTGGGTTCCACAGGGATCCGTACTGTTTGTTGCTGTTTGTGAATGTATATAAATGACTTGGATTAAAATGTAGATGGGTGGGCTAGTAGATTGGTGGAATTGTGGATCGCTGAGAAGTTTGTCAACGGAGACAGCTGGATGTGGATCAATTGCTAATACAGACAGAGAATTGGCAAATGGCATAAGTGTGAGGTGCTGCACTGTGGGAGATCAAATGTTAAGGAAAAGTATACAGTAAATGGCAAGATCCTGAACAGCATTGATGTACAGATGGATCTTGGGGTTCAAATCCATAGCTCCCTGAAAGTGGCAAGACAAGTAGATAGGGTGTTAAAGAAAGCCTGTTTGCCTTAATTGTTCAGGGAATTGAGTGCAAGAGTCAGGATGTTACGTTACAGCTTTATAGGACTTTGTTTTGGCCACATTTAGGGTATTGTGTCCAATTCTGGTTCTCACATTACAAGAAGGATGTGAAGGCTTTGGAGAAGGTGCAAAAGAGGTTTACCAGGATGCTGCCTGGATTAGAGGGCATGAGCTATAAGGAGAGGCTAGAAAAATACAGGTTGTTTGCTCTGGAGCAGCGAAGGCTGAGGAGAAACTTAATAGAAGTCTGAAAAATTATGACATGCGTAGATATGGTTGACAGTCAGAATCTTTTTCCCAGAGTTGAAATGCCTAATACTAGGAGGGTATGCATTTAAGGTGAGGGGGGAAGTTCAAAGGAGATGTGAGGGGCAAGTTTTTTACATAGAGAGTCTGGAACACACTGCCAGGGGTGGTGATGGGGGCATATACAATAGGGGCATTTGAAGGACTTTTAGATAAGCACATAAATATGCAAGGAATGCAGTGACATGAACCATGGCAGGCAGAAGGGATTGGTTTCATTTGGTATCATGTTTGGTACTACATTGTGGCCCGAAGGGACCATTCCTGTGCTGTACTGTTCTATGTTCTATGTATCCCAGTCTCAATAGCCCTCTACAGTATAGAACTCCACAGATTCACTATCCTGTAATAGAACAAAAGCTCGTCCTTATCTTTTGTCTTAAATGTGCAGCACCATATTCTGCGATTATGCCCTCTGGTCCGAGAATGTTTCATTATGGGAAATATCCTTTTCTTTAACTCAATCTTGGGACATGTGTATCCCTGGTCAGACAGTATTTATGCCCTTTCTTGGTTGCCCTTGAGAAACTAGTGTCTTCTTGAACCACTGTCGTGTAGGTTAGATGGGCTTCAGATTGATATGACAGGTCGGCGCAACATCGAGGGCTGAAGGGCCTGTACTGCACTGTAATGTTCTTTGTTCTGTGTTCACTGCAGTCCATGTGCTGTACGTAGACCTGCAATGCCATTCAGGAGGGAATGTTGACTCTTTCTGCGTATACCCTGTTAAGTCCCTTAAAAATCTTACATTTCAATAAGGTGGCTTCCCATTCTTCAATCCTGCAATGAGTACAGGTCAAATCTACTCAACCTCTCCTCATTAGATGCTCAAGAAGACAGAGCTATATTTTCTAACTTGTCTGTCTTAGCAACGACCACTTTCTGTTTCCAATACTGCATTGCTGCAGGAGGCTGGGGGTTCTGATTTCAGACACCTTCTACTCTGAGAAAAGAGCCACAATGGGTAGGAATGATTCCTCAGGAGGCATATTTTTGGAAATGGCCAGAGTCCTGAGTCCCACCTTGAAGGTAAAAACCTGGCCATGCTTTTTTCAGTTATACAGTTTTCGAGAACCAATGATGTATTGACTGATTTTTAGTTTCGTTTGAACAGTAAAACCTTTCAAGAAATCATTAAGAATTTTTAAAAAAACAATTTAGCATCAATGACAACTTAAAGCCTTGGGCTGCACCGGAGACATAGTATGTTTGACAAAGAGACCAAAGTGGTTCAATCCAATCAATACCATACAGAAGAGTGAAGTGTTGTTCTGGCGTACCCAAATGGGAAAAGAAAATGCAACTTACAATTTCTTTCCTCACGTGTCATGTATGTGTTCTGCAAGTAAATGCATAGGTACTGTGCACCACATTGGTAGTGTCATTTCAGCAATGGCTTTTGATTTAAGAAAGAATTCATCTCCATAATCTAGTAAGCAATTTGACTCACACTCAACATCCACTCAACCATTTGAGTTTTTACCTTACAAATTGCACAATGAGAATTATGGTTGCATTCCAATCATTTTTTCTGGTGTGGAGTGAAATAGCCACTTGAATTGCAATGTTATAAATAAATTTCAGTCTTTGCCTTGGTGTATTAATGGATCGCTTAATAAAACTCTCTGCTTTCTCCCTTCAATTGTTTTATTTGGAAAATAATATACCTAAGTAATCACATCAATTGAGTTACGCATATGGATGATTTTATGTAGCCACAAGAAAGACTGTACAATGAATTACCAGGAAAACTGCAGAATACGAGTGAGCAACAGGGCAATTGATGTGGAAAGCCTGTTACACAAAGCGACTTCCAAAGCAATCATTGTAAATTTTTCTAAAGCTGCCCTTCCTTAGTCTGTATTAGAATAAATGTTATAGAATATGCAGGCTCAAGCTTCTCACTTAGAATTACACCGTGTGGTTATTTTCGAAATGGCCTAATAAATGAGAGCATCAGGCATACCTTATATTTTACAGAAAGAGTTAATGCTGTTCAGTGAAACTTTACCAACAGCAGCAATGGCATAATAAATGCAAGTGCATCACTTTGCCTACCTTTACGTCGACTCTTTTCTTTTGTCTGGAATGACAAAGTACCCATCAGAGCCCCCATCTTCGGTGATCGTATCAGAAAACTTGCAGCCAGTGCTCTTCTCACGCAGAGTGTAGCTAATGTTTATGTCTTGGTTGTAATACGGTGAATAAAAAAAAATCAAAGCACAGTTTGAAAGCAGAGATAAAGGTGCACAGTGAGCTTGGAGACTTCTTTTGTCAACACTCTGCAGAATGCTTGCTATGATGTTATTATTCAACTGTGCTGCTCATCAGAATTTTAATTTTGACGTGTTCATTCACAGCTGAAAGACAAGTGGAAGCTCTGCTACTGAAGTATTTTGACTTAGCGCCATTGTATAGGAGCACTTTGATTAATTGTACCACTGTATCTGCAGTAACTTGTCACATAACGAGTCATGAATGCTTCCAGAGGAACGTCCCCAGCAACTTTTGATTTAGCTACATTGCTCAACCATGAAACACGTGAGTTTAAATTGGTCTTCTATTCTTATGCAAATAATATAAACTGATAATTTATTGTAAGCAGCATTAAGTAGAATTGCAAGCAGAAAAATAGCTGTGTTAAGATTTTGTTTGCTTGAGTGTTTAAAGTGGAAAAAAGCTAATTTCAGGTATTATCAAAAAGTGGAATTCTTGATAACTTCACGTATACATAAATTGAGATAATTAAAAATAAGAGTTCTCTCGTCCTTCTGAATTAAAAAAAAATTCATTATGGCAACTTACAAATTAAATACAAATAGACTCTTTTAAGAAATTTGTTTTTATTGGCAGTTTCCCTAGCAGGAACACACCCTTATTTTTAAAAAATTTCCAGCAGTCTGACAGAATAAAATACATTGGGAGGAGTGTTATGAGGCAGTAATTCAATTGAAAGGTTCAGCAGGGTCATCAAAACATCAACAATGGGAAAAAAAATGGATCCTCAAAATTGAATGTTCGGCTTTAACTTCCTCCTGAGTAGGGTGTTGTATGTTTTGTATCACTGTGTTACAAGCTCCAGTAAGCTTCTATACACATCAACTATTTAATTCTCTTACTATTCAACAATTAAAAATATGCTGATTCAGGTCGCAAGAAGGGCCACATCATGAGTGAAAAATAACAGTCACATGATTCACGAAAGAGCACAATTTGCCTGTTTTAACAGTGTTACTAGGTTACCACACCGTGTTCTGCAACTCACGATGGTTTTCTCAATCTAAATGAACGAAATGTGCTCCTTAGTTGTGACTGGGTGGGTGGAAGGCCTGAAAGTATCAGGAATACACTGGGACACTAAGATATCACAGAGCGAAAGCACAACCCACACACCTTCACAGCAAAGGAGCTGCAATATTGATGAAGAAAAATGTTAAGCTGACAGAAGCCACAGAAATAAACAGAAATTAATTTACAATTGACTGGGTTAGGAGTATCAATTTTGTTTCTACAGCAACAAGTAACATTACCAAATAATGTAAATGTAACAATATTTGCTCTTTGTGATCAAATGAGTAAATCTGAAAGTAGTAGAGGGACTAACCCAGAAATCAGATTGATAAAGCAGGGATAGAAACAGATTGAATGACTACCCACAAAGGGGAGGCAACAACTTCGTGGGATTATTGCTGGACCGATCATCCAGAGATCCAGATAACATTCTGGGGACCTGGGTTTGAATCCTGCCATGGCATATGTTAGAATTTGACTTCAATAAATATTTGGAATTAAGAATCTAATGATGACCATGAATCCATTGTCAATTGTTGGAAAAACCCATCTGGTTCACTAGTGTCTTGAGAGAAGGAAATCTGTCATCCTTACCTGGTCTGGCCTACATGTGACTCCAGACCCATAGCAATGTGGTTGACTCTTAACTGCCCTCTGGGCAATTAGGGATGGGCAATAAATGCTACCTAGCCAGTGATGTCCTCATTCCTTGAATGAATAAAGAAAAAAAAGGATAATTGTCATATTTGAAACAGTATAGTGACAACAGAGTTATGATTGTTTGCACTGGACAAAACATTGGAAAGTATGCAAAGTATAAAATTATTATGCATTAGTTAATCTCAAATGAAGTGGATATGTGGTCCCTCTGATATGGTGTTCTACACTGGGTTCTCAGGAACAATGTGTTGGACATTTCTGAGTGAGTGATCTTGAAGTTTGCACAATTATCTTTGATTATTTTTACTGCCTTCCACTGTTCACCCTTTCCTGCCATCACTTGACAAAAGTGTGAGCTAACAAAAAGACATCAAATTCAATTTGGACTTCAATGAATGTTGGGAACCACAATTAACCTCCTTAAGGGAAAGCCATGTCTTTTTAACTGTACTGAACTGAATGATTCGAGGAAGCAACAAATAGAGTACTGCAGTAGGTGTTGTCCACATGGAAGATATTTGATGAAGTTCCACATTGCAGGCTGATCTGAAATATTAAAACCAATGGGACATGGAGGAATATTATGATGTGGATCCAAAATTGGCTCAGTGATAAGAGACAAAGGGTAAAGATCAACAGAAGTTTCAGCAAATCAACAGTGACTTTCAGAGACCAAGAGATGACCTTGTGGTCTCTGCCATGAAGAGGGTCTTGCAGATGCACAGGGAGTTGCAGCAGTGGAAGATAGGTATTTAGGACGCACTAACTTCATTGCTCAGAAACTGGAGTGATGTAGCCACTATCTTTGATTCACTGCCTGTCATTGTTCAGACACTTCAGTACAGCACACAGTGCCTGTTAGCATTCAGACACCACAGCAGCGAAGCCAGTCTTGTGATCATCGGTCTGCCTTCACAAACACGATGATGGTAGCAATGGAGAGACCATCCCAGCACCCTCAGGGGCTATGGGACTGTCAACAACCCTTACACTCTATTGCCCCATACAGGGACAGGGTGAAAGTGGGACAGGGAACCTTGATCCTAGTCCAAGTGTTGCCTCCTCACATGGAGACAGAAGGCACCCAGCTGGAGGAGGAGCCACACACAAACCTCTTGACATCTCCGTTCAAGAAGCTGTGGAGTGGGCTGAGCTCTCCACCTTCACCCTGACTGCTCCCTTTCAACCATTGGAAATTATACTAAGGAGGGTGTCAGATTAAACCTCCAGGGTCATAAAGCTCCAATACAGAGCCGCCTCCCTCCACTTCCTCTACGGACCAGGGAAGTGCATTAGGGTGCAGTTGGGACAGGAGGAAAAAAAAAATTAATATCTCATGTGGACAATACTGGCAAACTTGTATATAGTTTGCTGATCATTATACATAATGTAAACAGTTGACTGTATTATGTTATGTCCACACTTCATTGAGAAAGAAACTTCCATGTTTAAATTTTCTTTCACAACAAGTGGTTTTAACATTGCATAAATCCTTGATGTTTTACTGTTCATGGAATTGTCTCCATCTGAATTTTAGCTGCAGGCTCTTGGTGTATCCTATGCTGTCATTCTTTGCTATTCATGAGGCTCAGTGAGTAACAAACGCAATCACATCATGTGGAATCAGAGGTGGCCATGCATGTGGATGGCATCAGATCACTCCAACATCTTGCAGCATGCTCCCTGAAACCTCCGCCCCCTCACCACTACCATCTCCCCCCACCACCCCCCAAATCCTCCACCCCACCCCCTCCCCACCCCCCGGTCATTCCCTATCGTCTAGGAATGTGTGTGTGCAGGAGGCTATGTCTCAGGGAGTTCCCCAGCAATAACAGCAAAGAAAGTGTAACTGAGATGGTTAATGCAGCAGAATAGCCAGGGAATAAGCACCTTACATTCCAGTGTGGCGAATGTATAATGTTTTGGAGGACAATGTTGTTCTCATGTGAAAACATGCAGTGAATAATTAGAAATACAATCCCATCCCTCTTCAGTCAGATCACTTATCCTTCCCCCTCCACAACTCTCCAAGCACTCCCAACCACCCCCCCCCCCCGCCACACACCGCCCCCCCTCCCCCCACCCACTTCACCCAGCAATTGTAAGTCCCTTCAGGGCCTCTCTCTTCTATTCTGCAAGCTATCCTGATTCTTCATGATTGACAGGACAATAAGTGGTAACTCTGAGTTGCTTTCAGTAGCAGTGTTAATGTGTCATTGAGACACCTGGCATCAGGTTTTCCTTTCTATCTACCTGTCCCATTATCCCTACAGGTATCACACTTCCACAAGTAATTACCCATGCTGTGTACCTGTGACTAAAACTGATCACTGTCTCCCACTTTCCCCACAACCCCTTCCCCCACAACCTCTTCCCCTATACCCCCTTCACCTGTCCTCCCTTTCTCCACCTCCCTTCCCCCACACCCCCTTCCCATCCTGACTTCACACAGCCTCCCTTCCCTCACAACCCTTCCCCCGCCCTTCCTTCCCGCAGCCTCCCTTCCTCTATCACCTGCTTCCCAATTAACTTCTGTGACAATTGGGCCATGGCCCACATCCTTGAGTGACTTGACCTGGCAGTACCGGCCCTCACCTGCCCAGACCTGTGGCTGGTGGATACACATGTCTCTGACCATGATAGTCCTCCCCTTAGTCTGACCCGTATGGAGACAATGGATTTACTATGACTCACACCCTACAGAATTGAGGCACAAGCCACTGTGCAACACCACCCCGACCATGGCTGAAGCCTGGGACTGATATGGAATCCATCCTTAGCTAACCATGATGAACCATCCTGACTGATGGCTGCTTCATCAACCTCACTATGGATCATTCCCCTTAGACTAACTGGCATGTTATTAATTGCTGCAAATTCCTTGTTTTTGGAGTGAACACTGACACTGACATATGACAAGATGCGTGTGCCCTGGATTGAAAACTGCTGCATTGCATGGTCTTTTATCTTGTTGCCTGACTGTGCCAACTGCCAAAGCAAGGCAAGGCATGACAGGGCAGGGCAAGGTATGTATGCAGAGGGACATGCCAGTTGGCACCAAGTGAATACGCTCTTAGAGGACAACTGAACACACTGACGGTCAACTTGGTAAAAACTGTGCGATAGGTTCCTTTCCCTGTGTAGTATCTTGACACAATGCAGCCATAAACTGCTGGTTGCCAGTGTGCCCTCCTAAACCAATCTGTCCTTACAGGGCAGAGTGCCAGTTCATTGGAGAATGCTGAGATGTTGGCAATGCAACCCTGAAAGTGGAGTGCCAATGTCTGTGATGGAAGGGTATATGTAGCTGACACCGGTAGATTACAGTCAAGATTGTGGTGCTGGAAAAGCACAGCAGGTCACGCAGCATCTGAGGAGTAGGAGAATTAATGTTTCGGGTATAAATCCTTGATCAGGAATGAGGAAGTCATCATTCTCCTACTCCTTAGATGCTGCTTTCCCAGCACCACACACTTGACTCTGATCTCCAGCATCTGCAGTCCTCACTTTCTCCCACAGGTAGATTATGCCCTGCTGACCAGTTTATACATGGCCAACATGGATTTTTGAGAGCAAGCGGCAAACTGAATCTGCCAAGCATCTGCTCTGGATTTCATGTTAAGTTTTCCTGTGGGAGTTTATATGGCGAGTTTGGTAAGATTGCAACCCATTGTGGGTCAGGCTATCAACAAGCCACTTAACAAGTGATAAAGAGTCTCAGTTGGGAGCGTACTGCTCTCTGATAAGATATCACCCACGCTGCTTGAACAAAGAAGGAAGTTGTGGCCCAAATGATCTCAATGCTGAGACGAACATCTCACCCCAACTTACCATTCATCATGCCATAGCCCACACTGTTAACAGCCTGGTGAATTTCTTCCCATTGATTTCTGATTAGATTCCCTACAGTGTGGAAACAGGCCCTTTGGCCCAACTCGTTCACACCGACCCTCCAAAGAGAAACCCACGCAGATCCACTTACCTCTGACTAATGCACCTAACACTATGGGCAATTCAACATGACCAATTCACCTGACCTGCACATCTTTGGATTGTAGGAGGAAACCGGAGCACCCGGAGAAAACCCACACAGACACGGGGAGAATGTGCAAACTACACACAGACAGTCAACCGAGGCTGGAATTGAACCTGGGACTCTGGTGCTGTGACGCTGCAGTGCTAACCACTGAGCCAACCTAAACAAGGATATTTAAGGATTTATAAGTCACAGAGAAATGACAGAAAAGGAACAGGAATTAGAATTGGTGGATCTGAATTACATTAGTTATATAAGTTGAAACATACAAATAGAGACAGATTGGATTGTGAGAGGGAGAAAGCAAACAGACTGAAAATGAAAGAAAGATGTAAAAATATTATTTGACAGTTTTCAAACCTTTAAGAACAATTTGACAACTGTAGAACTGAACAGTTTCAATCATTACCTTATTGAACCATTGAAGGTGACAGATAAAGTATTAAAAATGATCACATTGTTAGAAAGATAGTTATGTTCTTCATTACCAGACATAACTTTCTGTGTTTAGTTGAATGGGGTTGTTCATCTGAAGCTCCAGAAGGTTCTTAAAAATAGTCAGAAAACTTGTAATTCTTTAGGTGACATTACTTTTTATGCTCACTGTTGCAAATTTATCACATGTAATCTATATTCCTTTGTTCTCAACTTGTGGAAATACTTTGATTTTATTGAAGCTGAATTGTTTTCCCCCGAAACATCAACAAATCACATTAAAAGTCTCTGTTATAGTTATAAAATTGACAGTTGATCTTTTATTTACTCAACAGTATATTCCATTCCTTTTCGTGTGCCCTGTTTTTTTACTCATTCAGATTCTATCTGAGACTACTGTCATACACTGTTGAATCTTTCTATCTTCCAGAAACCTAGATTATTATTCCATACTAAAAACCTAGGTCTCAAAACATTGAGGCATTCCTTAATTAATATTATGTTCAGTGTATTCTCCACTAGCTGTGGAATGCTAGATTTTTATCAAGCTAAAATTAGCCAAGATCTCTGTAAACTTAGAATTCTAACTTTTTAAGCATTTCTGGTTTTCATCACTCTTCCATTGTGCCTTTAGATGCCTAGGCCTTAAACTCCATTCCAAAATGTCATTGCTTTTTTACGTCTCTGCTCCTTCAACATGATTCCTATAATCTCCGACTTTCATCATGTTTTTAACAATACATCCTCATATTAAAGTACATTTTTTACATCCACCAAGGCCTGACAGCCACAAATAGATGTAGAAGTGCCTTTTTCATTTGAAATACATTCCTGCATTAATGTTGCCACAACTTAGAAACTTCATAAAAGACACTTTACACACTACATAAATGCACTATTGTTGCTTACACCATTTATCAAAAAGAGATAAAGGGAAACATGTGGGTGTATTATATATGTGGACTACCATAAGGCTAAGGATAAGGTAACATACATTAGGCTACTTAATAAGATAACAACTTTTGGATTGGGTAGTATATTAGCAAGAATAGAGGACTGGCTAACTAAGAGAGGACAGAGAATTGCATTTTCAGGATGGAAACATGTAACTTGTAGAGTGTCACAGGGATCAATGTTGGCACTATTATTATTTACTGTATATTTAATGGCTTGGCTGAGGGAACTGAATTCCGTATAGCCAGGTTTGTGGATGACACAAAAATGGATGGACAGACAAGTCGCAAGAATGACACAAAGAGTCTACAGAAAGATGCAGGCAGCTTAAGTGAGAGGCTGTAAACTTGGCACATGAAACATAATGTGGGAAAATGTGAGACTTTGCATTTTGGATGAGCTGAATATGATTTAAATGGAGAAAGACTGAAGACTGCGGCACACAGGATTTGGGAGATCTAGTATGTGAGTCACAAAAGGCTCGCGTTCAAGTTCAGCACTTAAAAAGAAAGGCAAATGGAAGATTGGTCTTTATTTCAAAGGAAATAGAGTATAAAAACAGAGAAGGCTTCCTAAAACTATGCAATATGATTGGTTGGATCACAGCTGGAATACTGTAACTGTTTTTGTCCCTTTACCTGAGGAAACACATGCTGGCTTTGGAGGCAGTCCACAGAGGTTCCATTTGGTTGATTCTGGGTGTGAAGGTACTGTCTTATGAAGCAGGATTGAGTATTTTGGGCCTGTACTCAATGGAGTTTAGAAGAATGCACAACAACCTTATTGAAACATACAAGATTCTTAGTGGGTTTGATAGGGTAAATGCAGAGATGTCATTTCCTGTTGTGAGAGAATCAAGGACCAGACGGCATAAACTCAGGAAAAAGGATCACTCAGTTAGGATAGAGATTTGGAGGAATTTCGTTTCTCTGAGGTTAGCGAATCTGAGGAAGTCGTTACCAAAAATGGCTATTGAGGCTGGAATGTTCAGTATACTCAAGGCTGAGGTAGACATATTTTTAATTAGGAAGGGAATCAAGGATTTTGGGGAAAAGGCAGGACAGTAGAGTTGAGGATGATCAAATCAAATCATGATCTCATTCGATGGGTCAAATGACCTACTTCTATGTCTCGTGATCTCATAATATCTTCTCCACTATGACGGCCAGCTGGGCAAACTCCTTCATTGTTTGGTAGCCCCCAAAGTCATAAAGACCCCACTCCCTTAGTGTATCTTGTTTGTCAACTTTCAAATGAATAGATATTTAAATTACCATTTGGCTTCAGTGACTGTTTTCATGGGTATTTATTACACTAAGCTTTTCAAATCAATTAATTTTACTAAAAACTCTAAGGAGAAGGAAGCAAGCCAAAGACTGCAATGTAATTCTCAACAACATTTTAGCACTAAAATTGTAAACCATATTTTTCCATTGTGCTGAAGCTAGTAAAATTTAACAGCAATTGTAAATTACTGTTATGTTTCTGCTATTATTCATCAGCCCACTTCCTTGTTTAATAAATTACTAGACACTTAAGACTGGTGGCAAGTCTAAAACTACCCATTTCATGGCCTCATCAAAGTTGAAAGTTCAGTCCAAAATATATCTTTGGTTAAAAAGGGTAATAGGAGCCAAAAACATAACCATGTCCATCTCCAAATATCTACCTCATGCCAAATTGCCTTTGGGACTTGAATAATGTTGAAAATTCACCAGTTAGACTCAGTTTGGGACCTTAATTTGAACAAGTTAAAAACCTAACATCTCAAGGAGCTTGAATGGATTCTATTGCTCATTCATGCCCATTGTATATATGTTCTGTCAGAAGGAGAAAATTTCCAAGTAAAGTCTTTTTAAGGTGATAGAAATTATTTATGCAAAGTCATAGATATAAACTCTGATAATTTGTACAAGATAATGCCTATTATCTGGCTCTAGATCAACTTCTCAAACTTAGTGACTTCTGCTGATCAGAATTAGTCTTGACCTCTTTAAAGAAAGGATGGAAATGCATTGGAAATGGTTTGACTGAGGTTTACTAGATTGCAACCTTGAATGAGTGGGTTGTCTTATGGAAAAATGCGAGACAATTTGGGCTTGTTTCCATTGATGTTTCGAAGCATGAGGGGTGACTTGATTATAGTGTATAAGATTCTGAAAGATCTTAAAAAGGTGGATGTGGAAAAGAATGTTTCCTCTTGTGACTAAGTCCAGAACCAGGGGAAACTAAAAATAAAGTCACAGAGAGGAGGAGATTTCTTTTTCTCAGAGAGCTTTGTGAGTTTGGAATTCTTTGCCTCAGAAGGCTGTGAAGGCAGGGTTATTAAATATTTCAATCAAAGAACAAAAAATTATTGTGGAATGCCCCAAGGATCGGTGCTGGGTCCTCTATTTTTGGTCATTTACATAAATGATTTGGATGCGAGCGTAAGAGGTACAGTTAGTAAGTTTGCAGATGACACCAAAATTGGAAGTGTAGTGGACAGCAAAGAGGGTTACCTAAGATTACAACAGGATCTGGACGAGATGGGCCAATGGGCTGAGAAGTGGCAGATGGAGTTTAATTCAGATAAATGCGAGGTGCTGCATTTTGGGAAAGCAAATCTTAGAAGAATTTATACACTTAATGGTAAGGTCCTACGGAGTGTTGCTGAACAAAGAGACCTTGGAGTACAGGTTCATAGCTCCTTGAAAGTGGAGTCAGAGGTAGATAGGATAGTGAAGAAGGCATTTGGTATACTTTCCTTTACTGGTCAGACTATTGAGTACAGGAGTCGGGAGGTCATGTTGCGGCTGTACAGGACATTGGTTAGGCCACTGTTGGAATATTGCGTGCAATTCTGGTCTCCTTCCTATTGGAAAGATGCTGTGAAACTTGAAAGGGTTCAGAAAAGATTTACAAGGATGTTGCCAGGGTTTAGGATTTGAGCTATAGGGACAGGCTGAACAGGCTAGGGCTGTTTTCCCTGGAGTGTTGGAGGCTGAGGGGTGACCTTATAGAGGTTTACAAAATTATGAGGGGCATGGATAGGGTAAATAAGCAAAGTCTTTTCCCTGGGGTTGAGGAGTCCAGAACTAGAGAGCATAGGTTTAGGGTGAGTGGGGAAAGATATAAAAGAGACCTAAGGGGCAACTTTTTCACACGGAGGGTGGTACGGGTATGGAATGAGCTACCAGAGGAAGTGAGAAGGGCTTTTGCCCGAAACGTCGATTTCGCTGCTCGTTGGATGCTGCCTGAACTGCTGTGCTCTTCCAGCACCACTAATCCAGTACCAGAGGAAGTGGCGGAGGCTGGTACAATTGCAACATTTAAGAGGCATTTGGATGGGTATATAAATAGGAAGGGTTTGGAGGGATATGGGCTGGGATAGTTGGTTTGCAATACCAAGTGATGCCTATAGTGTGGGTTCAATTCCCACACCAACTGAGGTTACCATGAAGGATTACCTTTCTCAACCTCTCCCCTTACCTGAAGTGACACTCAAATTAAACCCCCACTCGTCATCTCTCTCTCTCTCTCTCTCTCTCTCTCTCTCTCTCTCTCTCTCATGAGGGAGCAGCTCAGGTCTGGTAAGACTATGGCAATTTTACTCTTAGAAGGCAGATAGAGTAAATCATTTTGATGTGGGAATGGAGTCATAAATAGACCAGGACAAGATAACAGATTTTCTTATTTAAAGTACACTAGTAAATAAGTTGAACATTTGTGAGAATTCAACTGTTTTATTATCACAACTGTGCAATTAGAATCTAATGAACTTTGTGAAAAAGATAATCTCTTTAAATGGACAAAAGGAGCTGAGAAATGATATTTTTGATGCACTTCATCCTGAAAGGCAGACAGACTAATGTGTTACCTCAGCATTAACTACAAAGGAAGATATTTAGCAATCATTTAATTGCAGAACACAACAGGTCAAAAGGTTTCAAAAGGTCTGGGAATATAAATTTCTGAGAGAAAAAACACAAAAGGTTAGAACGACCTCCACAGGGAATTCAAACTTAATTGAATTTACTTGGTAGATCAGTGACTCATCAAAAGTTATCACAGTAGTCATCTTGAGTTTCATCTCTATAAAATAGCTACAAAGCATTACTTTGAACAGATCATCAAGAAGAGCCCAGAGATAGCATTAAGGAGAGAATTCTCCACAGGGCTATGGAAATCGTAGCAAATCAGCCACAACCTGAACAAGGCCATGACCCACAGTGTCATAAAAGCAAAACAAATGAGCTGTTGGTCCTTCCCTGAAAGTGTTCTGCTCACTCAACCTGTATAAGCAACCTCTAACTATTCAGCTATAGAAGTCATTAAAGCAGTTGAACTCAGACTTAACATTTTTAACCATCTCACCTACAGGGTAGAATCTTCAAGGAAGTATCCGGCCTACAGTGATAAAAGACTAGAATCATAGAATCCCTACAGTGTGGAAACAGGCCTTTGGTCCAACAATCCACATTGACCCTCTGAAGATTAACCCACCATGCCCATTCTCGTCCCCTATTAACCTATATTCACCCCGATTAATGCACCTAACCTACACGTCCCTGAACACTATGGGCAATTTAGCATGGCTAATTCACCGAACCTGCATATGTTTGGATTGTGGGAGGAAACCAGAGCACCTGGAGAAAACCAACACAGACACGGGGAGAATGTGCGAACTCCACACAGAGAGTCACCCAAGACTGAAAACAAACACGGATCCCTGGCTCTGTGAGACAGCAGTGCTAACCACTGAGCCATTATGCCGCCTGAATTTTGATCATATTTTTATAAGCACCTTATATCTTTGCTACTGTTAGCCTTTGAATCTATATCTGAACACTACAAAAGGGCTCAATATAATTTGTAGATCTTGCCTACTCCGAAAACATGGCTGGTATGGCCATGACATTATGGTCATGTTTAAAAATGTAAGATTTGTTGTCTAAATATTTTTAAACTGGCATGGTAGGTTTGAAAGTTACATCCTTTGATTATTAGTTTAGGTGCCTGGATTATGAATTAAATAACATCATGACCACACTAACATATCTTTAGCAATGTCACTCATGGAAAGGAGGGGAAACTAAGTGTAGAACAAGTTAGTCTATCTCACCTAGCAGGAATAGTTTAAAACCAAACAGCTAATTGCTTAAGTGGCAATCCTTAGAAAAGGAAAAAATAAAGAAATTCTTTAACACAACAGTTCCAGCACCAACCCACCCACCCATCCTCAACCCACATTCTGTCTAAACTCTGATGTAGATATTGTTACAAGAGCTCAACATTTGAAGTCAAAAGTAATGTATTATGGAAACGTTTCTCATACCTATTCTGAAAAATTAAATAAGTGACTAGAAATATGCTATAGGCTGTTCCAGATGGCTACCCAAACTTGACTGAAGGGTGAGTGGACAATTGTCTGATGAAAGCGTTGACATGGCTTTCATTAATCATCTGCTGAAGTTATGGCAGCTGTGTGAGAAAATCTGAGATTCTCTGAACACAGACAATAATGGAAATAATAATCCGTGGATTATTTTATACATCACAATATTATCAAAGATGACATTGATGATAGAACATTTAAATTCAAAAGCATTGATGTGAAGAATTTAATAGCTTATATTTGGGAATGTTCTTCAAATGCAGAAAGGAATTCCATTAAAGTTACAAAGGACAAAAAATATAACAATCAACAAATTATGACAAGAGCATTGTTAAACTTTTTGACAATCTCTCACCCAATTCCAATTCTCGAGCCCTCTACTATACCAGTTGACAGAAGCTCTATTCTATGACACCAACACGGACTCAAAGCCATTGTTACAATCAGGTGAGGAGGAACCAAATGTTTCCCTGTTTGCCCTCTCTTCATTTCACATGACAGATCATTTTGTTTGGTAAAAGGACATACTTTCTAATTTAGGGTGTAGGTTTGCTTGCTGACCTGTAGGTTTGATATCCAGATGTTTCAATACCTGGCTAGGTAACATCATCAGTGGCGACCTCCAAGTGAAACGAAGCTGTTGTCTCCTGCTTTTTATTTATATCTTTCTCCTGGATAGGGTTCCTGGGGTTTATGGTGATGTCATTTCCTGTTCATTTTCTGAGGGGTTGATAGATAGTATTTAGATCTATGTGTTTGTTTATGGCGTTGTGGTTGGAGTGCCAGGCCTCTACGAATTCTCTGGTATGTCTTTGCTTAGCCTGTCCCAGGATAGATGTGTTCTCCCAGTCAAAATGGTGGTTTTTTTCATCCGTGTGTAGGGCCATGAGGGAGAGAGGGTCGTGTCTTTTTGTGGCTAGCTGGTGTTCGTGTATCCTGGTGGCTAACTTTCTTCCTGTTTGTCCTACGTAGTGTTTGTGGCAGTCCTTGCATGGAATTTTGTAGATGACGTTGGTTTTGACCATGGGTTGTACTGGGTCTTTTAAGTTTGTTAGTTTTTGTTTGAGAGTGTTCATCGGTTTGTGTGCTATTAGGATTCTGAGGGGTCTTAGTAGTCTGGCTGTCATTTCTGAGACTTCTTTGATGTATGATAAGGTGGTTAGGTATTCTGGCTGTGTTAGGTCTGTAGTAGGTAACTCCACTAGCTACCTGACGAAAGAGCAGCATTCCAAAAGCTTGTACTTCCAAATAAACTTGTTGGACTATAGCCTAGCTTCATGCTGAATGAAGCTTATGACCTTCCTTCAGTGATCCCCACACACTTAAAAACATAGATGGCTGAGCTGATTGTTCTTTTCGAATTGATCAAGCTGAGTTAAACTCCTTTAAGATACCTTTGTCTACAGCAGAGCTCCCATGTACAAGCATAGTGAGTCAATAAGGCTAGAAGGTTGGCAAGATGTTTTGGAAAGAGAGAAAGACAGAGAAAAGAGAGAGAGAGAGAGAGAGGCAAGTGAGGCCTAGTCAGGCTTGTCTGTCAACTGTTTGTCCTTGTTTTGCAGAGAGAAAAATGGTGCTTAAAATATATAAAGAAGAACTGTGTGGTGTAGTGGTAGTGTCCCTACTTCTGAACCAGGAGGCCTGGGATCAACCTAACTGTTGTCATAGGTTGTCATAACATCTCTGAACAGATTGATTAGAAAGTATCTATGGCATATTGATAACTTGCACACATAACACTTCCAGTAGGAAGGTCCTGGTCTCACTCTCTGGTGAGCTCTCAGAAGTTCACTGATATTTGGAAAAGGTACCAATTAGTATTATGCAGCAAAAGGGGGCTCTTGTGGCATAGTGGTAGTGTCCCTGCTTTTGAGCGAAAAAGGCCCAGGTACAGGTTCCACCTGCTCAAAATATGAGTCATAATACATCTGAACAGTTTGATTAAAAATATTTAAAACATTAAAACTGGTTTGTCATGTGACTGTCTCTCAGCAACTGTCCAAAGGATCCGAATAAGGTATAGTCGGTTCTGATATAACACGATAGTTCGGTTCTCATGAGATCTCGCATTATAAGAAAATTGTACAATAGTCACGTCATTTAAACTAATGGGGCCGCAATTGCATTAGAGCCAATACAGGTAAGGAAAGTTCAACAGAACCGGCTGTAATTGTTAGTGTATTCCAAGGGAAACATGATTGGATCACGTCTGGGAAGTTCTCTTGACTAGGGCACCATTGTCCAAATGATTGGGCTTATGGTTCATCTCCACAATTGAATGGACGGGAGATGTGTGTCATCATATTCCCAGCATCTCGTTGTTCTCAGGGTGATGTCATTGACTCTTATGAGGGAGGTTGGGAAATATATCTGAGTGTCCTTGTTCATGTTTAGATTGTAAAGTTTAGCTTGCAGGCATTGCAAGTGATTCAGAAGGCAAAATAGTTTATTGGCCTACACGGAAGGTTATCTGAGTATAGTATTATTGTTGCAATTTTAGTGATCCTTGGTCAGACCTCACCTGGAGTACTGTATATAATTTTCATCCTCTTATCCAACAAAGTATGTACTTACTATAAATCGAATGCAATGCATGTTCACTCAGTAACTTCTATTAAACAGGCAGACAGATGGGTAGAGGAAGCGGGGTTGCCTTGTTAGTAAAAAGTGAAATTAAATTGATATCAATAAGTGATATATAGTCAGAATACACAGAATTTGTGTGGGGAGAGTTGAGAAAGTGCTAAAGGAAAACAGAGCCTAATTGGATTTATATACAGGCCTCCTAGCAGTCATCAGAATGTAGGGCAGGAAGTAAATCAGGAGATAGAAAAAGCATGTAAGAAAGAAACAACCATAATGGGAGACTTCAGGATGCATGTAAACTGAGCCTTATACCTAAGGAAGGACGTGCAGTGAAGATTTACCAGGCTAATTCCAGGGATGGCGACACTGACATATGAGGAAGAACTGACTCGGTTTGGATTGTTTTCACTGGAGTTCAGATAAAGAGGCTGAATAGGCTGGGGCTGTTTTCCTTGGAACATCCGAGGCTGAGGGGTGACCTTATAGAGCTTTATAAAATCATAGAGTAAATAGACAAGGTCTTTTCCCTGGAGTGAAGGAGTCCAGAATTAGAAGGCATAGGTTTAGGGTGAGAGGGGAAAGATTTAGAAGGGACCCAAGGAGCAACACTTTCACGTGGTTGGTGTGTGTATGGAATGAGCTGCCGGGGAAGTGGTGGAAGCTGGTACAATTACAACATTTAAAAGGCACCTGGATGGGTATATGAATAGGAAGGATTTAGAGGGATATGGGCCAAATGCTGGCAAATGGGACTAGATTAATTTGGGATATTTTTTCAGCATGGAACAGTTGGACCAAAGGGTCTGTTTCCATATGTATATTTGTATGACTCTGTCAATGAAAGGTGATTTCATAGAGACTTGTAAAGTTCTAACAGGATGAGATAAGGTAGATGCAGGAGGATATTCCTAATGGTGGAATGTGTCCAGAACCAGGGGTCACAGTCTGAGGATTTGGGGTAGATCATTTAGGACTGAGATAAGGAGATATTGCTTCGACCTGGTGAGCCTATGGAATTCATTACCACAGGAGGCAGTTGATGCCAAAATATTGATCAGCTAGATATAGCACTTGAGGTGAATGGGATCAAAGGTTATGTGGAGAAAGCAGGATTAGGCTTTTGATTTGTACGATCAGCCATGACTGTGATGAATGGCGAAGCAGGCTCGAAGGGGCAGATGACCTCCTGCTGCTCCTATCTTCTATGTTTGTGTTTCTATGTTTCTACTTCATTTGATTTGATTTGGTTTATTATTCTCATGTGTACTGAAATACAGTGAAATGTATTGATTTGCATGCTAACCAGACAAATAAAACCTTACATAAGTCCATCAGGGTAATAGAACCGAATGCACAATACATTACAACCTCGAGTAACCAAACAAGACGAGCGGGGAGTATTTTGTTTGGATAAATGATCAGTTGAATAACTGATCTGATCATATTACA
Source organism: Chiloscyllium punctatum (assembly GCF_047496795.1). Taxonomy (NCBI): domain Eukaryota; kingdom Metazoa; phylum Chordata; class Chondrichthyes; order Orectolobiformes; family Hemiscylliidae; genus Chiloscyllium; species Chiloscyllium punctatum. Next base: position 54,083,566 of record NC_092739.1, read on the forward strand.
AGTGGTAATTTATGAGTGCCAGTTATCAAACATGCCTCGGTTATCCGGCAGCACAAGCCATAATGCCGTTTAATTGATACTGAATGCTGAGTTGCCTCATGCTGTTTTTACAGGACCTTGAGATCTTGTTCAGATAATCTGAAATTCTGATAATTGATGTGTGGATAATCAAGGTTGTACTATATAGTGTTACAGCTACAGAGAAGTGCAGAGAAAGATTAAATCTAATATATGAGAAGTCCATTCAGAAGTCTAATAATAGCAGGGAAGAAACTGTTTGTGAACTTGGCACATGTTTTCAAATGTTTGTATCTTTTACCTGATGGAAGAGGGTGGAAGAGTGTATAACTGGGGTTGAAGGGGTCCTTGACTATTTTGGCTGCTTTCCCATGGCAGGAGGTAGATGGAGTCAATGGAAGGAAGGCTGGTTTTCATGATGGACTGGGCTACATTCACAACTCTCTGTAATTTCCTGCAGTGCAGTCATGGACATGGAGGGATCATCAGAATGGACATGGAGAAGATGTTTCCACTAATGGAGAGGCCTCTGAGTGAAGGGTGGACCTTTTGGATCTGAGATGAAGAGGACTTTCTTCATCTTGAGGGTGATGAATCTATGGCACTCATTGCCACAGAAGGATGTAGAGGCCAAGTCATTGAGCAAATATAAGACAAAGGTGGCGATGTTCTTGCTTAGTAAGGGGATTGAGAATTATGAAGAAAAGGCAGGAGAATGGGGTTGAGAAAGATATCACCCATGATCAAATGGTGAAGTATACTCAATTGGTCGAATAGCCTAATCCTGCTCCTATATCTTATCTTGTGCTATGTGCTCTAAGTCACTGAATTGCATGTCTGATTTATGAGAACATTATATCTGTATTACCTATATTCTTAATGAACGAGGGGTGACCGCATTGAAATTTACAACATTCTTACAGGGCATGATGTCTGAATCAGACCTGACCTCATTTAAGATTAAGGTGAGAAGGGATTTCTTCACTGGACTGGGGAGAATCTTTGGAGTTCTCTAGCCCAAAGGCAATGAAAGCTCAAACATTGAGCAGGTTCAAGGCAGAAACTGATCGACTTCTGGAGACTAGGGAGCAATCTCATGGGATTTGGAGAAGGGGGGGAGAAAGTGGCAAAGAGGGAGATAAATAGCTATTATAAATGGGAGAGCAATCTCAATGGGCTGAATGGCTTACTTCTATTCCTCTATTTCCTATACCAATGAATTGGAATGTGTAATATAGAGTGATGCTTTTATCTGTGATCTCAAGACACCTTTAGGCTCCAGTTTTAAAAATGCATGTTTTTAAAACTTCAGTTCATGTTTTATGTCAAATAATTATTCTTCATCTACCAGCTAGAAACATGTTTTCATGACATCATGCAGAGAAAAAGTGAGCCAACATGGCTTATGCAGGTATTTTAAGTGAGCCCAAACTGAGCTATCTTCCAGCTTTAAGCATTAAATTACTCTCTGCAACCTTCAATGGACCATCCATTTGATTTTCAGTAAAACTGTACTTGAAATGCCACTTTTTTGTTTCCTTCCTTCATGTTTATAATATTCTAAAGAAGTTAGTCTATAATATTTCTAATCAACTTATTCAGAGATATATTACACAATTCTGGAGCAGATGGGTTCTTGAATCTGCACTCCTATCTCAGATGTATGGACACTACCAATACACCACCAATATGGGCGGCACGGTGGCACAGTGGTTAGCACTGCTGCCTCACAGCGCCATTAGACCCGGGTTCAATTCCCGCCTCAGGCGACTGACTGTGTGAAGTTTGCACATTCTCCCCGTGTCTGCGTGGGTTTCCTCCGGGTGCTCAGGTTTCCTCCCACAGTCCAAAAATGTGCAGGTTAGGTGAATTGGCCATGCTAAATTGCCCGTAGTGTTAGATGTAGGGGAAGGGGTATGGGTGGGTGCGCTTCGGTGGGTCGGTGTGGACTTGTTGGCCGAAGGGCCTGTTTCCACACTGTAAGTAATCTAATCTAATCTAAACCACAAGACCCTTAGTTAAAGTCAGGGTGTAGATACCTTCTGACCAGCCTATTCAGAAATGTTGGAGTAGGTGGGACTCGAACCTGGATGTACAGGAAATGCTGTTTTTTTTGTGTATCTGAAATTATCTTACACACAACCGAATGGCTTTTCCACCACCAAATCACTGTGACATTTTTTCCAACTATTAACCACCATCAGTAAATAACCTTTCCAGTTAATTAGGGATTTACGTACAAAATCTATTGAAGGCAATGCAAATCATCAAAAGTGAAGGAGAGATAGGGAGAGCGGGAAGCGGCTAATTCAAAATGGAATTGGATGGGGAAATAAAGCACTGTATCCCCTGTGATGCCCACCTCTCTAAATGGAATTGAGAGTATTGATTGGCACTATGTGCTCCCTCTCCAGTGACACCCTGTCATGAAAGTAACCATGGATGAGCAGCAGAAAGTCGGCAGAAAAGATCAGGCTGTATTTTGCTCTTCTGAATACACCTCAGCTACTTCTTAACTTATCATTGTTGGTGCTTTTCCACCTACTCCTTACAATAGTTTAAGCTTGTATTTATCTTGTGTCTGTCAGGGGCCAAGAGTGCCCAAGGATGTTTTAGATCTATGGAAGTGCTTTTGAAAACAACAACTCTAACAAAATTACCTTGCTGCAATGTGAATAAACAGATAAGAGTAATATCAGTTACATTTACTCCAGGATGCATAGCTGCAGATGTCAAAGGCGATCATTATGTGAAATGTATTTGAGCAAAATTATCCCTTCCACTTTAGAAGACTTGGCAAAGCTAGATGATCAATACATAAACTCTTTGTCATCAGAACCTCCTCTGGTCCTACAAGTGTCTAAGGCTTTTGTAATTCTCCAATTCAGATTTTACCCCACCATCTCCCAATTTTCATCACTTTAACATTGACAGTCAAACCTTTTGCTGTCTAAGCCATAAGCTCTGGCATTCCTGGACTAAACCTCTCATCCTCTTTTTCACTCACTAAACTTTGCCTCTTTGACCATGCATTCTGCCATCTATTCTAATATCTCTATATGAACTTTGCTGTCATGTTCTTTTGATAACACTCCTACAAAGCAGTCTTAGGTAAGCTTACAAAATTTTGGTATATATATATAAATAAAAATTGTTGCTATCCTGATATGCCACTTTTTTGCACATATTCCACACATGTTTTGGTGTCAATTAGATGGGTATTGAAATGAATTTTAATAACTTTCCTTTTGAAACTAAATAAGGCTGTTTATGGAATAATTTCCTAATTCACATTTGCAGAGAAATCTCACCAGCTGTGATAATATATTGGATTTTTTCTAAATATTCAAATGAACATTAAAAAAAATTGCAAGATTTCCATTTACAGTATGTACTCTTCAATGGTCAAAGCTCTTAGTTGAGTGAACAATGTTAGTAAATGATGCCTTTTGAACTCAAAATATGCAATACATGTAGATACGGTACCACATCCCAGGATAGTTCTGCAGGAGTTCCTCAGGGGAGTGTCCTTGGCCCAATCATCCTCAGTTGCTTCATCAATGATCTTCCCTCCATCATAACATCACAAGTGGGAATGTTCACTGATTGCGTAATGTTCCGCACCATTCATCACTCCTCAGAACCTGAAGCAATCCACATCCAAATGGATGAAGACCTGACTTGGGCTGATACATGGCAAACATACAAGTACCAGGAAATGACCATATCTAACTATACCTAAAGATTCTAATCGTTACACCTTGACATTCAATGACATTACCATTGATAAATTCTCTGCTATCAACATCTTTAGGGTTATCAATGAATGGAATCAGAAAGGGACTACCCATGTACATATTGTGGCTACAAGATCTGGTCAGAGGCTAGGAATCCTACAATGAGTAACTCATCTCCTTTTGACCGAAACATCGATTTTCCTGCTCCTTGGACGCTGCCTGAACTGCTGTGCTTTTCCAGCACCATTCTAATCTAGACTCTGGTTTCCAGCATCTGCAGTCATTGTTTTTAACCTCCTAATTCCCCAAACCCTGTCCACCCTATCTACAAGACACAAAACAGGAATGTGGTGGAATACTCCCCACTGGTTCTGGTCAAGATGGCAGTGGGGTAAGACCTTTCAATGGGAGCTCCTCCATACATTCTGTTTATTTCTCATTTCCTTCTCTTTTCTCCCCCTTTTTGGTGTTCTCTCCCTCTTGGTGTTCATCTCACCCATGGCATATCCCGGTTTTATCACTCAATGGCTTTCAGCCTGGTCTCTCGTGGCTCATGGCAGGTCCTGACCTGGTCTCTCTGCGGCTTATGGCAGGCCCTGGCATGGCCTCTCTGCGGCTCATGGCAGGTCCTGGCTTGGTCTCTCTACGGCTCATGGCAGGTACTGGCCTGGTCTCTCTGTAGCTCATGGCAGGTCCAGCCTTGTCTCTCTGCATCTCATGGTGTTTTTATGTACCCAGGTACCTTGGAACCAGGTTGGCGCCATCTATGGCGACATTATACATTCTTGTACTTCTCTACTTGAGTACGCATGACAATAAAATCTAAAATCTAACTTACCTGGATGAACACAATTCTAACAACACTGAACCAGCTTAACGCTATTCAGGAAAAAGTAGCTCACTTTATTATCACCACATCCACAAACACTCACTCTGACAACCACTAACACCCAGTGGCAGCAGTATGTACACCTACACAATGCACTGTGGTGTAATTCACCAAACTTACTTCAACAACCCCTTCCAAACCCATGTTGACTACTATCCAATAGGATGACTGAGACAGATAAATGGCAACACCATTACTTGCATACTCTTCTCCAAGCCATTTACCATTCTGAGTTGTTGCAATATTGCTGTTCCAACAGGCGCAGAATCATGGAAACCCCTTCCGAGCAGCATTGCGAGTGTCCCTACACCAAATAGGCTGCAATAGTTCACCACCACCTTCTTAATGGCAATTTGGATTGGCAGTAAATGCTGACCCTGCCATCAAAGTGCACATCACTAAATGTATGTTTACCAGGATCCATCTGAAATCTTTGTCAATAACACAGTTTCCTAGAATCTTTCTTTCATTGCAAATTGGAATTCATGGTATATTATTTTTATATCCATGTGTGTTATGACTTTAGCAAGAAACCTGTGAATCTACTTCTTTTGGTTTTGGTTTTGGTCATACAGCCACAGTGGTATACAGCATGGAAACAGATGCTTCAGTCCAACTCTTCCATGTCAACCAGACAGCCTAAATTAGTCTAGACCCATTTTCCAGAACTTGGCCCACATCCCTCTAAACCCTTCTTATTCATCAACCCATCCAGATGCCATTGATATGTTGTTGTACCAAACTCCACCACTTCCTCTGGCAGCTCATCCCATACACACATCCACCCTCTGCATGAAAAAGTTGCCCTTTACCTTTATACCCATGCTCTCTAATTTTGGACTCCCTAACTTGGGGAAAATACTTTGTCTGTTCACCATTTCCATGCCCCTCATTATTTTATAAACCTCTATAAGGTCCCCCCTTAGCCACCGAAGCTTCAGGGAAAATAGCCTATTCAATCTCTCCCTATAGCTCAAACCGTTCAACTCTGGCAACATCCTTGTAAATTTTTTCTGAACTCTTTCAAGTTTCACAACATCTTTACTGTGGAAGGGAGACCTAAATTGAAAGCAGTAATCCAAAAGTGATCTAATCAATGTTATATACAGCTACAACATGACCTCCCAGCTCCTGTACTCAATGCGCTAACCAATAAAGGAAAGCATACCAAACTCCTTCTTCACTATCCTATCTACCTGCAACTCTACTTTCAAGGAACTATGAACCTGTACTCCAAGGTCTTTTTGTTCAGCAACACTCCCCAGGGCCTTACCATTAAGTGCATTTGTCATGCCCTAATTTGTCCTTCCAAAATAGAGCACCTCACACTTATCTAAATTAAACTCCAAGTGCCACTCCTCGGCCCATTGTGATCTGTCCTGGTTGTTGACTGCCCATCTGTACGTTGAATCTGTTTTCAGTTCTGAGTCAGGATCTTGATGCTGGTGTCAAACATAAGTCATGGCCTTGCATCATGTCAGGAGCAGTCACCAACATCAAACTGCTATATTGGCTAATTTGTGACTAGAGGACATATTCACCTTTCACTTAAGATCGGTGGGCAAGCTCACGGGAATTTAAGCTAATATAAGGATCTCCAGCACTGACACATTAGCCCCACTTTCCAAGCCAGGAATAGCCACTGCCTGAAGAGAGAGAGAAAGAGAAAGAGTGCACCTTACAGTTACGGCCCCAGACCCAAAAATCTAGTCTAACAACATCAAATAGTTGTCACAAACTGCTTAGAAATTTGTACATATAAAGAGACAAAGAACCTAATTTAAGAATGTGAACCAGAGATCACAAAGTAGAACATAAAGGTTGTATATCAATGTAGAGAAATAACCTACAAAATGTAACACCTTCCATAAATTTAGCACACTGGACCTAAAGGAGTGTCAAAACAGCACACAGAAGACATCATAAATCCACTGGTATTAGTAGTTACTTGTAATATAACCAAAAGTTTTCCTTTAACAATACTAAACTGGAAACATGACCTAGGAGTTTTCCTTTGCAGGATGAATATTTTCAAAATGCTTAATATGTTAAGTTCCAGTAAAATCAGGTAAATGAGAGAAAGTTAAATGTCCAATAAGCTAATTATTTTGTTACCGCACTAAATATCAGTAAGAATATTTAGTCTTGAAATTTGGACACAATAAATAATTTAACATTGAGCAGAGTTGTATTGAATTAGATGTGATAGCACAAAAATACTACAAAGTCTAAGGTAGATTAGAGTTCAGCTGTCCACATGCACAGTTATGGTTAATAATGTTAGTAAGCTGCAAGCATAAAAAGCCACTTGCTACTATATGTACAGGTGAAAACAGAAGTCTGGCTCAAAAAAGGAAATGCATACTAAATGTTCCTGCTTCGGTTATTTACGAAAAATTAGAAAGGAAAAAGACATGGGGTAGCAGCTGTGATTAAGGAATGTCTTTAAAGGGTCTAAGACAGAATCCATGAGTTTGGTTCAAGATATTACAATACTGAGCATAATCTATAGACAACCATACAGTGAAAATAAGATGCAGGGGCAGATCCACAGATAAAGTTCAGAGATGACACAATTGAGCAGTAATGATAGTGTGAGATTTTAACTATCCTAACAGTAACACTTTCACTCTATGACTCTAAATAGGAAAATCATGATGTTAAGGTGAAGAAAAGGAATATATTGCTGAAGTCTGTTCAGATTGGTTTCCTTGATCAAGATATTTCCTATGCATCAAGATTTTGGAATTGTGCATCCAAGTTCTAGGTTTTCCAGACAGAGCAAACAACCTCTCAGTGTTTACTTTGTCAAGCCCCTTAAGAAACCCTGACACAAGCTCAATGAGATCATCTCTTATTCTTCAGAATTACAAGAATATCAGCCTAACTTCTTCAGCCTCTCACCACAGGATAACTCCATCATCCCGAAGTAATACTGAATAGTTAAATTTTAAATAGGGTCTAAGAATAGAGAAACCTGGAACGTTACACACAAATCTTTGAAGGTGGCAGGACAGGTTAACAAAACAGTTAGTAAACTGGGCTCTATAATTACAGGTATCGAACACTAAAGCCAAGAAATTATGCTAAACCTAGAAAGGAGCAGTAGTTCAGTCCAAACCACAGCACTGTATCGTATTCTGGAAATTGCAGTTGCCTTCAGTAAAATATGAATACTTTGGTGAGGAAACAGGAAAGGTTTATGCGAATGATTTCATAGATGAAAGACTACAGTCACCTGGATAGCCTGGAAAAGTCAGACTTATTCTTGTTAGAGTAGAGAGAGCCTGATGGAGCTTTGAGGTGTTTAAAATTGTAATGGTTTTGGAGTAAATAAAGATAACCTATTTCCAATAGTACAAGGATGCATACTAAAAGAGATATCAATTGATTGGTGAAAAGAAAAAGAAAATAAAACAAAGAACAAGGAACAGTATAGCACAGGAATAGGCCCTTTGGCCCACCAAGCCTGTGCCGATACATGACACCTTTTAAAACAGAAAACCTTTTGCTTCCACATTGTCTGTATCCTCCTATGCCTTGCCTATTCATATATCCACAAAGGTATGAGAACATGGCAGATAGTGACCTATAATGACATGAGGAAATCCTTTTGAAAGAAAAATTGTCATGATGTGTGATAGTTACAGATCCATGAATAAAGTTCAGAAGGAAGGAGAAATATTTGAAGAAGAGAATGCTGCAGACATTTAGGGTAAAAATAGGTCAAGGAAGTGGAGCATGCAAACTAAATTGCTCTCTGAAAGAGCCAGCACACATTCACTAGGCCAAATGGCTTCCTTCTATATTATGAATCTACACTTGTAACTATCCCCATATAAACCCATTGACCTACAGGGCTGGACTTTCCAATGCCAATGTGCAGTCCAAGAGTATCAATGGCCTTCTAAAATGATGACCACAGCCCAGATCCAGGATTCTTGTCCTTTAATTGCTATGATGGCAATTTTCAATGTTGTGGAAAAGTATGGAGATGGCTGGAGTACACATGCTGCTCGGTCATTTTTTTCGAGCACTATTATATAACTGGGCACTTTGGAGCCTGTGCAATTTTAATGCAGACAGTGGGCAACATTAATCCATCAAACTTGGTGTCATGAACCTTGGGTAAACCATGGGATAGAGAAAGTGAGGACTGCAGATGCTGGAGATCAGAGCTGAAAATGTGTTGCTGGAAAAGCGCAGCAGGTTAGGCAGCATCCAAGGAACAGGAGAATTGACATTTTGGGCATAAGCCCTTCTTCAGGAATGAGGAAAGTGTGTCCAGCAGGATACTGATTGGGAATGATCAGCCATGATCATATTGAATGGCGGTGCAGGCTCGAAGAGCTGAATGGCCTACTCCTGCATCTATTGTCTATTGTCTATTGTCTATTCTGAAAACTTGTGAAGGGAAAAACAGCATTATAGATGGAAATGTCTTTAGATTCTTTGGAAGTTTTGTTTCATTTGGTAAACTGCTATTCAGTGTTGCACATCATTAAATTCTAGCCAAGTTGTAAATTCAAAATTGATTGTCTGAAATGTCACCGATGATTTTGTTCTTCCTTGAGGTTCAGCTCACCAATGTATTTGGCTACCACAAATGGCTAGGCTTCTACTAAACCTCTAAAGAACAGTTCAGTCGTATGTTTATTTGTTTCAAAGCTTTGACAGAGCTTTTAACTTTCTAAAAAGATTCTGATGAAATTTGCTCAGTAGGGTTTGTTTACACAGTTGTTCTGGGAAATGTGAGCTTGTGTGGTTGCCTAGTTTCTCACTAATGGACCCAACTGTTCAAGAGAATGTAAGCTTGAATACTTAGTTTCCTTTAAAACTACGAATGGATTCAAGTATTTCAAGTAATGTTTATTTACATTGACAGGTTTATAAGCTTCACAAAGACTACCCCTGATTTCTGTTTATAATGAATATTGTGTGAGTAGGTTAGTGAGGTTTTGGGGAATTACGAGGTTGAAAGAGTTTAGAAACATGTCAGGAAAATTGCTGCCTCTCGACTCCTGTGAAAACTGGACCCATTGTCTCATCTTCTCATTTTATGGCCAGTTGTACATAATGGAGTTGTAATCATTTTCTGCAGTTCTTTCTGGAAAATATTCAATTGAACATAATTTTGTTATGTAATAAAAAAGCCTCAATCAATCCCATCTTTTGGACTAAACATTTTATTCTTTTCACAGACTTGCACAATATTATCTGGCATATGCTTCTTTTTATGTGTAAAACATCAGATGTAACCTGTCAATGTTAAGGGAAATATATACATTGTGGTCGAGTTAGGAAATTGATTTTATGATCAAAGAAGAGTGAAAATCACAGTACCTGCTTCAGGGCATTCAGCAAAATGTAGTAAATCTATTGGTCTTGACTATGCAGTAAGGACATATATAGTGTGCTTCTTCTCAACAAATATTAATTTTCATGGAAAAATATGTAAATGAATTTCAACATTCATATCTAGGATTAACCAGCATGTTCCTGCTTCTTTGGATTTCCCGCAGGCTAGGTTCTGACCGAATGATTGCTTTCCTAACTACATCTATGTGAAGAAAAACATTTTTCTTTTTTATTCCTTTAATAATAATTTTGAATTGATGATCCATCAAAACTAATTCCTTCAACTAAAGGAAATTATCTTTCTCAATTCTGAATGTCAAACTTTTCATAATTCAGAAAGCTCCTATGAAATCTCCTCTTCGTTTCTCTGCTTCAGTAAAACAAGTCACACTATCAGGAGTCTCTTTTGAAATTTTCCATGCATGGCACCATTCTGATTAATTCATTCTGTTCGTTTTCTATTTGCTCATGACCTAAAACTACACACATTGCTCTAAGGCTGAGACCAAAGCTCAGTACAAATTTTTGATGACTTCTTTCATGTAATTGACAAAATCCATTTGCTGTGGGTTTTTTGTGGTCTTATCTTCCTGCACTTGTACTATCAGAGAATTATGCATTGGCACACTTCGATCTCTGGTTCCTCCATTCCCTTCAATGTTGAGACATTGATTCTGTAATCTTTTTCTTGAATTCTTGTATGAGGTGTAGGCATCTCTGGCAAGGTTGAATTTGCTTCTCATCCCTAATTGCCTTTGACTGATTGGCTGGTTAGGCCACTTCAGAGGGCAGTTCAGAGCTAACTCCATTGCTGCAGTTATGGAGTAACATGTAGGCCAAACAACATAAGGATTGCAGGTTTCCTTCCTTAAGATATTTAGTGAGTAAGAGCGATTTATACAACTATCAACAAAAACTGACATAATCACAAGAGATGCTTTTTTTCATTTATTGGTATTACTTTCAAATTTCAATATTTGTTGCAATGGGACTTTAACCCATTTCTCCAGAGCATTCTCTTAGTCTTCTTTATTACTAGGTCAGTTGCATTACCACTATGGCCTGCCTCCCCAACTTACTCAAAAGCAAAAGACTGATTTTAAATCTTAAATAACCAGAATTACTGGAAATACCTAGCAGGCCTCGCATATTTGAAGAAAGAGAAAAAAAACACAGACATAACATTACACTAGAAGTAAGAAAGTTAGAAATGTAGTCATTTTTAACTGGAGAAAGAGGGAAAAAACGAAAAAGAAATTTTGCGATTGGACAGATGAAGAGATATATTGAATGAACAATGAATTTGTTGGAGCACAGACAACTGGAATAGTAATGAGGCAGTAAAGAAACAAAGGATGTGGCTCGAGGGAGGGTGAATGGCAAAATAATGAGCATACACCATCCAAAAGTATTAAAATAAAATGTGAAGAAGAGGAAACACAATGGGGGATGTTGAAGCAAAGATTCTTGAGTGAACATTGATGAGTATAAAAGACTGAAATGCTGAATTGAGGTGCTGTCCTTGAGTAGATGTTGAGTTTCATTGGAATATTGCAATATGTGCAGAATAAAATGTCAGCATGACAGCAAAATGGAGAATCAAAATAGCATGTCACCTTCTTGGGTTTGAGCTTAAGACCTGAATGGAGGTGTTGCATGAAGTGATCATCCAATCTGTGTTTGGAGATCCCAATGTAGAGGGCATTGTGTTGTCAGCAATGAATGCAGCATACTAACTTGGAAGAAGTACAAGTCAATTGCTACTTCACCAGAAAGGAATGCTTGGGGCCTTCAGCTGTGAGGAGTGAGGGGGAAGATGTTACATCTCATGCATTTCTATGGAAAAATGTTATGGGGTAACTGAGGACTGGACCAGTGTGATGCAATGGGCATGGTTACTTTGATTATTGCAAGTTCAAGATACTCAAAGATATTTCAGTGGTGGTATCACATTCGAGTTAACAGAAACAGAATGAGATTAGGTGGCATGATGGCATAGTGGTTAGCACTGTTGCCTCACAGTACCAGGGATCTGGGTTTGATTCCAACTTTGGGTGACTGTCTGTGAGGAGTTTGCATGTTCTTCCCATGTCCATGTGAGTTTCTTCCAAGTACTCCTGTTTCCTCCCACAGTCCAAAGATTGCGGGTTAGATGAATTAGCCATTGTACATGCAAAGATGGGGCAAGATGCTCTTCGGAGGGTCGGTGCATACTCAATGGTCCAAACTGACTCTATCTGCACTGTCGGGATTCTATGAATCTATGAGACACTGAATGAATAGGCTGCTGGGGCGTAGGGTGATATTAAGGGAATCTATACAGCTTCCGGGAGGATGGCAATGTGGTATAGCAGAAGTGAAAGTAATAGATCAGACACGGTCAAGGAGTGTGTCAATCACAGTGTGGGGTGGGGCTTATATGATCATAAGATCATAAGACTTAGGAACAGAAATAAGCCATTCAGTGAAATCATTGCTGATCTGATAATACTCAATCCCACTTTCCTGCTATTATTCCACAATCTTTGATTCCCTCACAAATTAAAAATCTATGAGGAAGTGAGAACTGCAGATGATGGAGGTCAGAGTCAAAACATGGGGCACCAGAAAAGCACAGCAGGTCAAGCAGCATCCAAGGAGCAGGAGAGTTGAGGTTTTGGGCATAATCCCTTCATCAGAAATCTATCTCAGACTTGAATGTACTTAATGACCCAAGGTGCTTAGCTGAGGAAAAAGGAAGTGATATCAGAAGAGCAGATATACGAGATTGTCTCATGGAATGGTTCCTGAGACAGTACCTTGCATCTACCACCTGGAAGGAATACGGCAGTAGAGATTTGACAATACAACACATGCTAGTTCCTCTCCAAGTCATACACCATCCTAACATTTCACAGATCCTTCACTTTTAGACTGGATCAAAATCATGGCACTTCTTTCCTAACAAAACTGTGTGGGTAAAGGTGCACCATATGGTCTTCAACAGTTCAAGAGGACGGCTCACAATCACCTTCACAAAGCAATTAAGGATGCAATAAATGTTGGACCAGCCAATGATGCCCACACCCTGTGAATGATTTTGTTTTAAAATGTCAGAGACAGAAAAACTGTGAGAATGGAAGGAAGGGAGGCCTGAGGAAGTATAATTGAGATAACTGTACAGAATCAGAGAATTTATGAATGTGTATTTGTTGATTGTCTCACTTCAGAAATAAAGACTGAGAAGTTGAAGAAGGAATGGGAAGAGTTGGAGAAGTGGATGAACATTGAAACAAAGTTGAAAAAATGTTCTAATTCAAGATGAGAGCAAGAAACAAGTAAATGCAGTCATAAATGTACAATCTAAAGATTGAGAGAGGACTTTGAGTATTACTGGATCAAGTAATGTTGCACACACCTTATAAAAAGAAGACATAGTAGGACCCATGCAGGTATCTATAACAACAACTTTTATTTGTGGATGTGAAATGAGTCAAGAGACAAGTCAATCAATAGAGATCAAATTCAACCAGACAGTAGAGGGTCTTATTGGATATGGTTTGACCTCTGATTATGAAGAAATGGAGATTCCTCAATGCTATCCTGCTGGAGATGGCACTGTAAAGAGATAGAAGATCCATGGTGGAGAGAGTTAAGGGCAGGAAATTAGTAATTGTACAAGTTATTGAGAGCATCGGAGTTGTCCTGAATGTCTGGGAACAGAACACTTGAGGGGAAAAGTAAAGTCAAAATAGGAAGAAGCCAGTTCAGGGGGAAGCAGCAGGTTGAAATAATAGGTTTACCAGAGCAATCTTATTTGTGGTAATTCTCAATTATTGTCTCAATAATTGAATGGCGCTGTGCCAATAACCTACTGTCTTCCCACCTCCAGAAATAGGTTCTAGACAGAAGTCCAATGGTTGACATTCCTGCAACCACCATCAATTGAAGTTGCCGATTAAGATCCATTTCAGGTCTTCAGTGCACTGTGACTGGGGTTAACACACTTGCAAGTATGTCCATTAACGCACAGTGTGCCTGTCAGGTCAAACTGTATTGGTAATGTATCACATTGATCTGGGGGCTCCTCAATCAAAGACAAACAGTGTTTGATCATTAGACACTGGGACGCCTGCTGGGAGCCAACCCCTAACATTGCTTCTGACACAACTGCTCCAATCTCCCTTTGGCCCCCAACACAAAGACACCCCACCCTCCATACCACTTACCTTTACTCTTACCTTGGATGCTTTGGGTTTCTGGAGCTCCAGAGATACTCTTGCAGCAGCAGCAGCTGCAGCAGCCATTACCTCCTCCCTGGACCTGTGGGATCTATTTTTGGACAGCAGCTCTCACTGGATTAAACCTCCATCCACAGGGCCCTGTTTCAAGGGAAGACCCACTACAGACCTCATGGTTGCCATTCAGGTATGTGATTCAGTGGCCCTTCACTGGAAGAGGTAGCATGAATCTCTGGCCACTTCTCCAAATGGCAAGTGAGATTCCTCATGCCTCAATAAGATTCTGTCCATTAACTTGGTTTTTCTCTCTCCACAGTTGCTGCCAGACCTGCTGGGTAATTTATACCCGTATCCCCTGCCTTCCACCTTGAAATATATTAGTCCAGAATATTAACATTTTTATTGTTGTAGTACGTCATAACTGTCCTGAAATCCTGAACTGTGTGTGTGTACTTTAGTATCCCTGATTCCTGATTAAGGTCTTACGCTCGAAACGTCGATTCTCTTGCTCCTTGGATGGTGTCTGACCGGCTGTGCTTTTCCAGCATCACACATTTCGACATATGTACTTTAGCAAGTTTTGAGAAGATTTGTAGCTCAGGTTGACGTTCTGGATGTAGGCTTGCTCACTGAGCTGGAAGTTTTTTTTCAGATGTTTCGTCACCATGCTAGGTAACGCCCGGACGAAGCTTTGTCTGGAGGTTCACTGAAGATGTTGCCCAGTGTGGTGACAAAACATCTGAAAATGAACCTTCCAGCTCAGCAAGCAAACCTACATCCATATGTACTTTAATACTCCAGGAAGTTTAAACTCTGATTGGCAACAAAATGGTTTTCAGGCCCCACTGAGAACATTTCTGACACTGACATTAGTGTTGGAGGCGTGGTTTTGATGCCTGTACTTAAGTAAAATAATAAGACAATTTGTCTCTCATTGTTGATCTCAATTGAAGGGCAGAAACTGTGGACATGTGCAGACTATGGGAAGGGATTCAGATCCCCATCTGAGCTGCAAACACTGGACCCGGGCCATTCGCTGTTGACACTGGTACTCGGCGGGTCATCAGATGTGGTGGTGGTGGTGGTGCCCAGAGCAGAGACTCCTGGTTGTGATAGGCCTGAAGCATGGACTCTTGATGGGGTGAGTGGGGACTCCTTCAGGCCTGGAAGACCTTGCAGAGAGCTTGCAGAAACCCTGACGCTGAGTTTGAAGACCCCTTTAACAGAGGATGAACTCTATTAATGCAATTGCTTTCTATTCTTTTTCTAACTAAAAATGGTGCTTGATTGTGGCAACAAAATACTTTTCACTGTACTTTTAAATAAATGACTCAAATCAATTTTTTTTAAAAATTCAAATCAAATAACATTGATTAATATCAGTGATCAGAGATGAAAAAGTACCCAGATCTCTTGTCCCTGACAATGCTGAACCATCCTCGATGATGATCACCCTCTCTATCGACCTAGCATAGCCTCCACACTCCAACAACTCTGTTTCCCATCACCCCTCCAGACAATGCTACTACGTATCCTGCCAAAGCTTCTCCTAAAATTCCTCATCTAACCCTACCCTATCTCTGGCAATGGATAGTCCCTAACGTCCTGTGTTCACCATCCTCACACATCTCCCAATAATACCCTTATGTAGGCAATTCTCAACTCCAAATCACAAACCCTACGTCTTCCCAGCCTCACCTTTTTGACCATAAACGCATCGTGCAAATTAGGATCCTTTTAAAAAAATTACCATAACACAGCAAGCTGTTCCATTATGAAGTTAGAAGTAGGGATGCTTGCTCATGATTGCACAATGTTCAGCACCATGTATGATTCTCAGATGCTAAAGCTGTCCATGTCCAAATGCAACAAGATCTGGACAGTATCCAGGCTAGGTGTAACAAGTCGAGAGTGTGGTGCTGGCAGGCAGCATCTGAGGAGCAAGAGGATCGATATTTCGGGCATAAGCACTTCATCAGGAATAAGACTTGTGGGTCGGAGGGCTGAGAGATAAATGGGAAGGGGGTGGGGCTGGGAATGTGATAGGTAAATGAAGGTGCAGGTGGAAGTGTTAGGTCTGAGGGGAGGGTGGAGTGGATGGATGGGAAGGAGGATGCTGGACAGGTAGGACCGGTCAAGAGGGCGGTGCTGAGTTGGAAGGTTGGGACTAGGATAAGGTGGGGGGAGGGGAAATGGGGATACTGGTGAAATCCACATTGAGTCCCAAGTAGTTGCAGTGTCCCAAGGCGGAAGATGAGACGTCCTTCCTCCAGGCGTCGGGTGGTAAGGGTTTGGCGATGGAGGAGGCTCAGGACCTGCATGTCCTTGGTGGAGTGGGAGGGGGAGTTAAAATGTTCAGCCACAGGGCAGTGGGGTTGGGTGGGTGCGGGTGTCTCAGAGATGTTCCCTGAAATGAACCGCAAGTTGCCGTCCTGTCTCCCCGATGTAGAGGAGACCACATCGGATGCAATGGCTACAGTAGATAACATGCAAGGAGGTACAGATAAATCTCTGTCAGATGTGGAAAGACCTACGCACCCCCCCACCAGCCCACCCCCCACCCCCCACCCCCAGCACCTCCCTGCCACCACAGGAAGTGTATAACCTGCGCCCACACCTACCCCCTCACCTCCATGCAAGGTCCCAAAGGATCCTTCCACATCCGATAGAAATTTACTTGTACTTCCACACATGTTATCTACCTTACCCCCAGCCCCATCCACTTCCTATTTATCTCTCAACCTCCCGGCCCACAAGCCTCATTCCTGATGAAGGGCTCATGCCTGAAACATTGATTCTCGTGCTCTTTGGATGCTGCCTGACCTGCTGTGCTTTTCCAGCACCACACGCTCGACTCTGATCTTCAGCATCTGCAGTCTTCACTTTCTCCTAGGGGTAAAAAGTTGTATGTAGTATATGCACCACTCAAACGCCAAGAAAGTACCATCTCCCACAACAAGAAATCTCACCACATCAGCTTGACATTAAATGGCATTACCATCACAGAACATCCCACCATCAATGTTCTGAGGAGTACCACTGACAAGAAATTGAACTGGACTAGCCATACGAACACTGGCTACAAGTGATGGTCAGAGGCTAGGAATCCGTCAATAAGTAACTCAACTCCTGACTTCCCAAATCCTGTCCACCATCGACAAGGCACAAGTCAGGAGGGTGATGGAATACTCCCCACTTGCCTGGATCAGTGGAGCTCTATTAATATTCAAGAACTTTGATTCTGTCTAGGTCAAAGCTGCCTACTTGATTGGCATCCACAAAGATTCACTCCTCTACCTCTGACACAGCAGTATATACCATCCACGAGATGACGAGATCCACCAAGATTTTTCGATAGCACCTTACAAATCAACCATTTCTAACACCTAGAAGGACAAGGGCAGCATATGGATTGGATCATCACCACTATGAGATTCCCTTAAAGCTATTTACAATGTTGTCTGTGCAGCTATCACCATTCCTACACTGCTACTGAATCAAAATACAGGAATTGCCTTCCTAACAGCACTCTGGGTGCACTTACATACCAGGGACTACAGCAGTTTAAGAAAGAATGGCTGCAAAATCTTGATCCAACCAGCAACATTCATATCTAGTGCCATGAATGAGGTATGAGGCAATTCACAGAGAAGCTTCCTTTTGTGCGCCTACCTCATTCACACACATTCAACATATCCTCCCGGCCCTGGGAATTTTACATATTAAAATAAGTGAAGAGGGGTTTAGCACAGCTGAGAATGTGAAAAGATCCCTTCCTATGTTTAATTATTTACCCTTTGTTTTCTTTCTTAAATTAAAAATTGTGTGAGTATTCTCATTATAAAATAACGGGCTAAATATGTTTTACAGGACTTGGTGATATTGGGATACTGAACCATGGTAAATGTAATGACAGCTGTGTCAAATAATTTAATGCCGTGTGATAAAGCCTCACAAGAGCAAAGCTCCAGGTATAAACACACATTATATACATAGTAACTCTGCCAGACAGTCATGAAAAACTTTTTTGAGACGATGAAGAGTTAACATTTCAGCACTGAATATCCTAATTCCAACCTGACTTAATTCCCACCAATTAAATTTTACATTGCAGTAATCAATGGATAAAATCCCATAATTGTCATATCACTGTAGTGACCTGAGGATATCATTAGCACTGTGGCCCTCCATTTAATGGCTAGTTACTGACAGCTGATCTGAGGTGAGAGATACTGACTCTCAAAGGTAAGTGGCATATTTTTAACACTCCTAGAGGGTCAGGTGGAGCAAGACTTCTGCAATTGGTCCCCACGGATGCTTTCAACTCTCCTAGCCTTGCTTTCCAGCCTGTCTCCCTCAGCAAACCACCCCCCGCCCCCCAACCTCCCCATCACCAAACGATGCTGCAGTTCATCCCTAAGGGACCCGGTCTGTATCTTCCATTTTTCCTCCCATACTTTGGCTAGACTATCCATTTGGCTGGTTGCCAGACAGCAGAAAATCCTACAGTCGGACAGTAATCTCTGCCATTGTCAGAAATTATGATCACGGCAGGAATCAATCAATCAATTATAGGTGGCATTTCCCTTTGTAAACTATCATTGCACAATGCTTGAGAAATACTAAGTAGCAAGTTTCAAAAGATTGACTCCCCGCTCTGTAAAGTAGTAGAGTGAAAGGTTTGAATGAAAACGTTAAATATTCCGATAATATAACTACAGTAATTTAGCATGAGACTGACTTGAACTTTTACATAAGGCTGACTTGCACTCCACCTAATGGCCAAACTGATATTGCAATATTTTCATTACACTGAATTTGATTACATTATTCTATAACATGTAACATTGTTTACTTATTCACTTCAATTTGACAGACCCTTGCCACAATTCTGAGCCAGTGAAATGGACCGGAAAACCGCAGTACCATTTGGAAATTCCTTTATCGGGGCAAAGCTTTTTTTGAAGCCTGGGCAGGCCAACAATGTCAGAGTGATTGAGGAAAGGTGTTAATGTTAGTCCCATTTATTTGCTTGTTTCATATAAGGATAGGTATTTAATTAATCCATGTACCTGTTTGAACACTGCTACTATGACAATCTCAAATCATCCATATATATCTGAACATTTTCTTTTACCATTCATTATGTCTTACAAATTAGATTAGATTCCCTACAGTGTGGAAACAGGCCCTTCAGCCCAACAAGTCCACACTAACCCTCCAGTGAGTAATTGAGCCAGACTCATTTCCCTCTGACTAATGCACCTAACACTATGGGCAATTTAGCATGGCCAATTCACCTGATATGCATATCTTTGGACTGTGGGAGGAAACCGGAGCACCCAGACACAGGGACAGTGTGCAAACTCCATACAGACAGTCACCCGAGACTGGAATTGAACCTGGGTCCCTAGCAGTGTGAGGCAGCAGTGCTAACCACTGAGCCACCATGCCACCCCATGCAGAATGCTTTAAGGAAAGGGAAGAAGGATAAGCGAAACATTTGAAAGGGAGGTAATGTATTGCATGGTTAACTGAATTAAATCAAAAGACAACAAGAAATTTTTAAAAAATTAACATGCAAGGACAGCTATGTTCCTATGGGAATCAAAATTGTCTGTCTCTTAAAGTAAATGTTAAAATATTGCTTTCACTTACCAATACTTTGATGCTTCTTGTATCAAAAACATTTATTGCCAATAAGTTGTTAGATTATCTAAGCTAAGTTTGCAGATGATACAAAAATAGGTAGAGGGACAGATAGCATTGAGGAGGTGGGGAGGCTGCAGAAGGATTTGGACAGGTTTGGAGAGTGGGCAAAGAAGTGGCAGATGCAGTATAACGTGGGAGAGTGTGAGGTCATGCACTTTGGTAAGAAGGAGACAGACATGGACTATTTTCTAAATGGGGAGAAAATTCAGAAGTCTGAAGTGCAAAGGCACTTGGGAGTTCTACTCCAGGATTCTCTCAAAGTAAACTTGCAGGTTGAGTCAGTAGTTAGGAAGACAAATGCCACGATGGCATTTATTTTGAGAGGACTGAAATATAAAAGCAGGGATGGACTTCTGAGGCTCTGTAAGGCTCTGGTCAGACCACATTTAGAGTATTGTTTGCAGTTTTGAGTCCTACATCTCAGGAAGGATGTGTTGGCCCTGGAATGTGTTCAGAGGAGGTTCACGAGAAAGTCCCAGGAATGAAAAGCTTAACAAATGAGGAATAATGGAATTTAGAAGAATGAGTGGGAATCTAATTGAAACAGAGTATGAATGGCCTAGTCAGAGTAGATGTTCGGAAGATGTTTCAATTGGCAGGAGAGACAAGGACCCAAGGCCTTAGTGTAAAGGGAAGACCTTTTGGAACGAAGATAAGGAGAAACTTTTTCAGCCAGAGATTGGTGAATCTATGGAATTCATCACCACAGAAGGCTGTGGAGGTCAGGTCATTGAGTATATTTAAGATGGAGATAGAGAGGTTCTTGAATATCAAGAGAATCAAGGGTTACAGGGAGAAAGCAGGAGAATGGGGTTGAGAAACTTTTCAGCCATGACTGAATAGTGGAGCAGACTCGATGGGCTGAATGGCCTAATTTCTGCTCCTATGTCTTATGGTCTTATGCTCTGAAATGACTGCATAAGATCATTTGACTTAGAAGATTCTCCAAACTTTCAGAGAAAACATCCAATGCAAAACTATCTGCTCACAGGATGAGAGAGCTTGGTGGCATGAAAGATACTTAATTAGATAAAACAAAGAATTGCAGATGCTGGAGATTAGACTCCCTACATTACAGCCCAGCAAGCAACCCACCCAAACATACCATCCAAAGATGTGCATGTCAGGTGAATTGGTCATGCTAAATTGCCCACCCTATAATTACCCCTGACTAATGCATCTAACAACTATGGGCAATTTAGCATGACCAATTCACCTGACATGCACATCTTTGAATTGTGGGAGGAAACCAGAGCAAACCAACATGGACATGGGGAGAATGTGCAAACTCCAGACAGACAGTCACCTAAGGCAGGAAATGAACCCAGGTCTCTGTCATTGTGAGGCAGCAGTGCTAACCACTGAGCCACCGTGCCACCCTTTCTGAAACAAAACCAGAAATTTTGGAGAGAAGGCAGAGTTAACATTTTGAGTCTCATGACTCTTCAACAAAACTGTTAGTAGCTAAAACATTGCTCTCTGGGAAGGTGAGTGAACTTATATATTTGGGCTGGCTCTGCTGTACAGAAGGACGGGAAAAAGTGTGGAAGGGATATAGCCATGGGGATTCAATTGTAAGGGAAGTAGATGGGCGGTTCTGTGGTTGAAAACAAGACTCCCAAATGTTATGTTTAACCCCAGGTGCACGGATCAGGAATGTTTAAGATCAGCTCCAGAAAATTCTGAAGGGGAAGGGTGAACAGCCAGCTGTCATGTTGCATATAGGCACCAATGATATTGGTAAAAATTGGGATGAGGTCCTATAAGCAAAATTTAAGGAGGTAAGTGCCAAATTAAAAAGTAGGACCTCAGAGGTAGAGATCTCAGGATTGTTACCAGTGCCACGTCATAGTCAGAGTAGAAATGAAAGAATAGGCAGAATGAATGCGTGGCTTGAGAGGTGGTACAGGAGGGAGGGGTTCAGATGTTTGGGACATTGGGACCTGTTCTGGGGGAGTTGGGACTATTACACATTGGACTGTCTATACCTGGGCCGGACTGGAACCTATGTCCTGGGTGGAGGAGGGGGGGGGGGGGGGCAGCTTTTGTTAATGCTGTTGGAGAGGGTTTCAACTCATGTGTCAGGGCGATGGGAACCAAATGAGGAGGTTAGTGGACAGTAAGAAGGTAGTAGCTAAAGTGTGTAAGGAACTAGATAATGAAGTCAGCATGACTAAGGGGAAGAGTAGGCAGGGAGCAGATGATGAATGTAAAGGGACTGGTGGTCTGAGGTACATTTGCTTTAATGCAAGAAATGTAGTAGGTAACACAGGTGAACTTAGGGCTTGGATTGGTACCTGGGAGTATGATGTTATTGCTATTACTGAGACTTGGTTGAGGGAAGGACATGATTGACAATTATAGATGCTTCAGGCGGAATAGAGAATGAGGTAAAAGGGGTGGAAGAGTTGCATTACTGGTCAGAGACGATATCACAACTGTGCTGAAGGAGGGCACTATGGAGGATTCGAGCAGTGAGGCAATATGGGCAGAGCTCAGAAATAGGAAGGGTGTGATAACAATGTTGGGGCTGTACTACAGGCCTCCAGACAGTGAAAGTGGGATAGAGGTACAAGTATGTAAACAGATTATGGAAAGATGTAGGAGCAACAGGATGGTGGTGATAGGAGATTTTAATTTTCCCAACATTGACTGGGATTCACTTAGTGTTAGAGGTCTGGCTGAAGCAGCATTTGTAAGAAGCATCCAGGATGGTTCTCTACAGCAGCATGTAAATAGTCCAACTCAGGAAGGGACAATACTGGACCTGGTGTTGGGGAATGAGCCCGGACAGGTAGTTGAAGTTTCAGTAGGGGATTACTTTGGGGAATATTGAGTTTTCGTTATATTTCCGTAAGATATGGAATACTCATGGACAAAGACAAGAATGGTCCTGAAGGAAGAGTGGTAAATTGGGGGAAGGCCAACTATGGCAAAAATCAGCAGAAGCTGGGGAATGTGGATTGGGAGCAGCTGTTTGAAGGGAAATCTGCATTTGATATGTGGGAGACTTTTAAAGAGAGGTTAATCTGAGTGCAGGACAGACATGTCCCTGTGCAAATGAGGGAGAGAAATGGCAAGATTAAGGAACCATGGATGACAGGTGAAATTGTGAGACTAGCTAGGAGGAAAAAAGAAGATACATAAGATCTAGGCCACTGAAAACAGACAAAACTTTGCAAGAATGTCTGGAATGTAGCACCAATATGAAATAAGGAATTAAGAGGGCTTAAAAGGGGTCATTAATATCTTTAGCAAACAGGGTTAAGGAAAATCCCAAAGTCTTTTAGTCATATATAAGGAGCAAATGAGTAACTAGGGAAAGGGTAGGCCCAGTCAAGGACAAAGGAAGAAAGTTCTGCATGGAGTCAGAGAAAATGGATGAGATTCTTAATGAGTACTTTGCATCTATGATCACTGGAGAGAGGGAAATGACAGATGTTGAGGTTAGGGATAGATGTTTGATTACTATAGTCAAGTCAGCATAAGGAGGGAGGAAGTGTTAGGTATTCTAAAACGCATTATGGTGCACAAGTCCCCAGGTGCGGATGGGACCTATCCCAGGTTAATGAGGGAAGTGAGAGATGAAATAGCTGGGGTCTTAACAGATATCTTTGCAGCATCCTTGAACATGGGTTAGATCCTGGAGGACTGGAGAATTGTCAATGTTGTCCCCTTGTTTAAGAAGGGTAGCAGGGATAATCCAGGTAATTATAGACCAGTGAGCCTAACATCAGTGGTAGGGAAAAAAATGGGCTTATCAGTGAACGGTAAATGGTTTTGTGCAGGGAAGGTCATGTCTTACCAACTTAATAGAAGTCTTTGAGGAAGTGACAAGGTTGATTGATGAGGGAAGGGCTGTAGATGTCACATACATGGACTTCAGTAAGGTATTTGATAAGGTTCCCATGATAGACTGATGGAGCAAGTGAAGTCGTGTTGGGTCCAGGATGTGTTAGCTAGATGGATAGAGAACTGGCTGGACAACAGGAAACAGAAAGTAGTAATGGAAGGGTGTTTCTCATAATGGATAACCGTGGCCAGTGGTGTTCCACAAGGATTCATGTCGGGACTACTGTTGTTTGTGATATACATAAATGATCTGGAGGCATGCATAGATGGCCTGATTAGCAAGTCTGCAGATGACACTAAGATTGGTGGAGTAGCCGATAGGGAAGGGGACGGTCAGAGAATGCAGCAGAATATAGATAGATTGAAGAGCTGGGCAGAGAAATGGCAGATGGAATTCAATCCAGGCAAATGTGAGGTGATGTATTTTGGAAGCTCCAATTCAAGACCGACCTATCCGGTAAATGGAAAAGCCCTGGGGAAAATTGCTGCACAGAGAGATCTGGGTGTTCAGGTTCATTGTACCCTGAAGGTGGCAATGCAGGTCAATAGAATGGTCAAGAAGGCATATGGCATGCTTTCCTTCATTGGACAGGGTATTGAGTACAAGAGTTGGCAGGTCATGTTACAGTTGTATAGGATTTTGGTTTGGCCGTATTTGGAATGCTGCATACAGTTCTGGTTGCCACATTACCAAAAGGATGTGGATGCTCTGGAGACAGTGTAGAGAAGGTTCACCAGGATGTTGCCTGGTCTGGAGGGCACTAGCTATGAAGAGAGGTTGAGTAGATTAGGATTATTTTCATTAGGAAGACAGAGGTTGAGGGGATCCTGATTAAGGTCTACAAAATCATGAGAGGTATAGACAGGGTGAATAGCAAGAAGCTTTTTTTTCCCAGAGTGGGATTTCAATTACTAGGAGTCACGAGTTCAAGATTAGAGGGGAAATGTTTGGGGAGATATGTGTGGCAAGTTCTTTACACAGATGGTGGTGGATGCCTGGAGCATGTTGCCAGCTGAGGTTGCAGAGGTGGGCACGATAGCATAATTTAAGATGTATCTAGACAGATACATGAATGGGCAGGGGGCAGAGGGATACAGACCCTTAGAAAATAGTTGACAAGTTTAGATAGAGGATCTGGATCGGCACAGGCTTGGAGGGCTGAAGGGCCTGTTCCTGCGCTGTAATGTTCTTTGGTCTGGTTCTAACAAGCGGTATTTATGCTGAAGCCGAAGTTGGTGGTTGTTCTTCGAGCTTGTGGTGATGTTCACTGGAACACTGCAGCAGAGCAACAATAGACATGCTGACATGGAAACACTGTGGTGTGTTGAAGGGGCAGGCAATGAGAAGTTCAGGATAATTTTTATGGGCAGAGCATAGGGGTTCTGCAAAGTGATTACCCAGTCTGTGTGCCATCTCCCACACTGTGAACAGCTCATATAGTAGACTAGATTGAGTGTAGTGCTTCACCTGGAAGGTGTGTCTGGGAGTTTGGAGAGTAAGGAGGGAGGAGGTTAATGGGAAGGTATTACACCTTCTGCGATTGTATGGGAAGGTGCCATGAGAATATGAGGAGATGTTGGGAATAGAGGAAGAGTTGACCAGGGTGTGTTGGAAGAAACCTTCTCTGTGGAAGGCTGACAGGTGAGGGAGGGGAATATTTGGTTGCGGCATCCCACTTGAGATGGTGAAAATGGCTAATGATCTTTTGGACACAAATAGTGGTGGAATAGTAAGTGCAGACCCAATCACTGTTGTGGGAGGGAGGAGAAAGAGGAAGGACAGAAGTGTGGGAGATGGGTTGGACCTGGCTGAGGACTCTATCAACCACAATAGTGGGGAATCTTCCATCAAGGGAAAAGGTGGACAGTTCAGAGGCCCTCCCCATCCCACCCACTGCAGAAGGTGGTTTCATTGAAATAGATGCAACAGAGGTGAGAAACTGCAAGAATGGAATGGAGTCCTTACAGCAAGCACAGTGAGAGGATGCATAGTCGAGGTAACTGTCTGAGTCAGTGAGTTTTATAGTGTATACCTGTGGCCAGCTGATCTCCAGAAATGGAAACAGTGATGTTAAGGAAGCGAAGGGAGGAGTCAGAGATGGATGAGGTGAAGGTGAGGGCAAGTTGGAAATTGGAAGTCATTTGTTAAATTCTGAATGAGAGGGATGCAGCATCAATGATGTCATTGTGGGGTTCCAAGTAAGATTGCAACAAGCAATGTTCCACATAATTCAGAAAAAGACAGGCATACCTGGGGCCTATGCAGTTTATGGCCATGTGATCTGAGTTCCTCCAGCAATATCTGTGCTTAATTAGATATGTTGGTGGTGTACACAGACTCACTCACCTTCCCAACTCTGTCAGAGCTAAGCTTTAGCTGAGAGTGGTTGTGGTTAACCTTTCAGCCCCAGTGCCAATTGAAGGCCTTAGGTGGCCAATTGAGCATCATTGCATAAGCTCAGCTTGCTGCACCTGGGGTTAACCATAAAGCTTTCTATGTTGAGAATTGCATATGTTCACTGCCCTCTGAATGAAGAATTTGTTTCCTCATCCCAGTTCTAAATGGCCTGCCCCATATCCTGACAATGTGACCCCTGGTTCTAGACTCCCTGACTAGAGAAAATTGTCTTTCTTGCAAGTAGTCTGTCCAACTCTGTTAGAATTGTATATGTTTCCATCAGATTCCCTGCTAATTCTTCTAGACTTTAATCAATACAGGCCCAGTCTAACTATTGTCTCATAATAGGACAGTTCTGGCATCCCTTGGTGAACCTGGTGAACCTCTGCTGCATTCATGCATATCCTTTCTTAGGTTGTGAGACCAAAACCGCACACAATACTCCAGATGTTGTCTCATCAAGGCTCTTGTATAACTACAATAAGTTATCCCTACTTCTGAACTCAAATCCTCTCACAACGAAGGCCAATATACCATTCCTAATTGTGTGTTGCACTTGCCTGTCCACTTTTATTGACTGGTGTACAAGGACATCCAGATCCTTTATACATTTACACTTCGAAATGTTTAATTATTTAATAATATTCTGCCTTTCTGTTTTTTATGCCAAAGTGTATAACTTCACATTTAGCCGTACACACTGCACTCATGATGTGTTTGCCCACTCAACCTGTCCCAATCACATTGAATTCTCCATGCATCTTCTTCATAACTCACAATCTCAACCAGTTTTATGTTATTAGCAAATTTGGAAATATTGTCTTTGGATCCCTTATCCGGATCATTGATATATATTGTGAATAGCTGGGGCACAAGCACTAGTCCTTGTTGTGACCCAGCAGTCACTGCCGACAACTCAGAAAAAAGGTCAATTTATTCCCACTCTGTTTCCCACCTGGCAACCAATTCTTGATCCATGCCAATGTGTTACCCCTTATCACATGTGCGTCAATTTTGCCCATTAATTTCTAATGATGGACTTTGTCAAAAACCTTCTGAAAATCTAAATACAGAACATCCACAGGTTTTCCCTGATCTATTCTGTTAGTCACATCCTCAAAAAGCTCCAGTATATTTGTTAAGCATGATTTGCCTTTCATAAATTCACGTTGGCTTTGTCAACTCCTGTTATCAATGTTCTGTTATTTTGCTTTTATAACAGACTCTAACATTCTCTCCATTACTGGTGTTAGGATAACTGGTCTGTAATTCCCTGTTTTTTTCTCCCCCTCCATCTTAAATAGTGGGGTTATATTTGCAACCTCCAATCTGTAGGAACTGCTCCAGAATCTGTAGAATTTAAGACGATGAGCAACAATGCATTCGATATTTCACGGCCATTTCCTTCAGTACTCTGGGATGTGGATTATCAAGCCCTAGGGATTTGTTAGCCTTTAACCCCAGCAATATTTCCAGCATCATTTTCTTACTAAAACTGATTTCCTTTAATTCCACTCTTTCCTTGACCTTTTGTTCCTGAACATTTCAAGAGTCATTTTTGCCCTCTTTTGTGAAGACAGAATCAGCTCTGACATTTGTCTTGACTAATCTCTTTCTCTTCACATATTTATAAAAGGGCTTATGATCAGTTTCTGTGGTACCTGCAATGTTACTCTCATAGCCAATTTTCATCCTCTTGACCAATCTTTTTGTGCATTTTTGCTGAATTCTAAAATCCAAAACCTCAGGCTTGCAGCTTTTTCTGGCAATTTTATTCTCCCCTTTGGATCTAATACTATCACTAATTTCTTTTTTAGCCACATTGAGCCACCTTTTTATGTTTTATTTTTGCATGGAGGCAAGGAGGAATAATTGTTGTAATTCATGTACATGTTCTTTAAATATTGGTTATCCGTCATCAACCACTTCAGTAAGGTTTCCTAATCTATTTGTGCCTCATACCCTCATAATTCCGTTTATTTAGATTCAGGACACTAGTTTTGGATTCACTCCATCCTATTGATGAATTCTATCATGTTATAGTCGCTCTTCCCCAGAGAATGCCATACATCAAGATTGTTAATTAAAAACAAACACAGAGAATACTGGAGAAACTCAGCAGGTCTGGCAGTATCTGTAGAGAGAGATGCAGAGTTAGCGTTTTGAGTCCAGTATGACTCTTCGTCAGGTTTTGAAGTGTTCTCTGTGAATGTTTCACATTCATAGTATCTGTAATATTTTGCCTTTATAAGATTGGTAATTAATCCTTTCTCATTGCACAGTATCCAAATTAGAACAGTCTGTTCACTGGTTGGTTCCTGACTGTAATGGTCTAATAAGTTAGTATGTACATACTCCAGGAAATCTGCCTCCAGAATACCTTTACTTTTTAAAAAAATTGTTTGATCTGTTTAAAGTCACCAATTATTACAATTGTATCCTTATCATTCAGGTCATTGACCTATAATGTGTGTTTCGTCAACACAATTTGGCTGTAACACCATTGGTGAATTGGGGAACATTTTTTTAAACACAAACTTTTAAAGTGTTGGCTGTAACACGGTTACATTGGCAACATTGTAAGTGTATTTGTATTGCGTGATTTTTGTATAGCGCGGGATCGCACAGGAACGCAACTACTGCATAATAGCAGAACCACCTGTATGCACCTCTGATTTATTGTTTAATGCTTTCCCTTCCTACTGCTTTGATTTTTTTCTCCCCCCCCCACCACTTCCTTTCCCTTTTTGACTGTCCTTCCTAAATAGTGAACCCAATTTTCAGTTCCCATCTTTAGAAACCCTGCAGCCATTTCTCAGATCGAGGGACTGGACCTCAGGCAGGCAGATGCCCACTAGCAATCACTCATTCTCCCTTGATTCAGACCATCCTTGGCCCCTCTCCCCTTGACCCTCAATTCAGGAACCACTCTCAGAACATAACTTCTCAGAGATCCTATAACTCCAGGTCTGACCTTCTGGAAGCTGCCACAACCCCCTTTGTGGCACTGCTGAGCACAAAAGCTGCTGACTTCTGACTAGCCAGTGGCTCTCACTGTCAAGGACCTCCACCTCAGGGGTCTTGAATCCAGGAGAAGATCCACTCGTGGTGTCGCCATTGCAAGATTAAAATGCAGCCTCATCAGCTGTCCTTGAAAAAGGCAGTGAGGGTTTCTCAGTGGTGGTCAAGACATCCAACACATTAACAAGATTCTGCCCAGAGTCTCTTTTCTTGGAAGGGCAGGAAGGAAACAGCAAAGGAAGAGTGATAAGAGAGAAATGTAAAAAAACAGTTTGGAGAAGAAATTGGTAGATACAATCGAACATACATAATATTTAATTGGAATTCTAATAGGAAGGGAAATAATTAAACAAAACTTTAAAATATTTAGTTGGTTTTAAATGTTGACATTGTTGTCAAGTCCCAATTTTTCTCTAACTACAAATAAATCCATTAACACAGGTACTGTCCTGCAGTTTACCACATAAGATAGTGACTGCAAATTGCTTTCATTATCAGTTCATTGTCAAGCGACAAAATGAAGATAAATTGAGCTTTTTGACAGCTGCAGTCAGACACAACCTTGAGAAATACGGCTGCCGCAGGAATAACTGAATCTGCTCGAGGTGTTGGACAGAATATGAACTGACTAAGAGGGATCAGGGAGTCAGAATGTTCTTGTGTGGGCAGGGAGCGAATTCCCCCCCAAAAACCTGGAGTGCAGAAACGGGATAATTGTGCCTTTCACTTCCACCAGAGGTGGACGAAAAGCCCTTTGTGTCCATGTGGAATCTGTCATTTAAATACAAAAAGATACAATTAATTCTGAACTAAAAACAGCAGTCTTACTTTAACGGTTAACAGGTTTCTTGTGCCATCTCAAATTTACTGGGGTAAACACGGAGAGAACATGTTGTGGGACTTGATTGGTTGCTCTGAAATTGTGAAGCTGGAAAAACTTTAAATACTGAAACTGCATAGAGTTTTCTGTCCAGGTGAACATATTTGAAATTTACAGATGATTACCAACACTGCACTTTGAATTGTATTTGTCTCGATCCACCTTTAGATCCATAGATTTTAGGAACAGGAGAAGACCATTTGGCCCTTTCTGCTTGTTCCACCATTCAGTATGATCACCGCTGATCCTTTATCTCAATGACGTATTCCCATTTTCTCCCCATACCCCTTGATGCTTTAAAAATTCAAAAATGCATTTACCACTTGATTATCCTGCTATCAGCTTTCACGGCCAACAGGAGGAGGTTATGCCATTCTGCCCCAGGTCACTGATGGAAACAGAAGAAACAATAACAGTTTCCTTCTGTTCCAAAGATAAAAGGTCATCTTGGACACAGAGATCAATTTCAGTGATGGTGAGTCCTGCAGCAAAGAGCGTTTGTTCAAGGAAAAGCTTTCTAGATATGACTGAGCACCAAAGCCTTGGAGTCTTAAGCTCTCATGGCAAGTCATGGCTGAGATATACAGCCTCCCAGAACAAGATCTTTTTTCATATGGTCCAGGAGGGCAAATATTGGGAATGGGAGCATTGTAAAGGAATTTGCTTTGAGCTTCTTCCAGGGATCTGCTAGTGAGACCTGCATGATATCTACTGCCCACAAATCAAAACGATCAATTCTACTAGCACTCCCTCAATAGCAGCAGTATGTACCATGTAGAAGATGCACTGCAAAAATTTTGAAAAGCTCCTTCAACAACCTCAAAAATAGAAACAGCTAGTAAAGCTCAGCAATTGCCGTTACTGTTTGATTTCAAGCTTTCGCAGTTCTTTCAGTTTTTCCTTAGACAGCACCTTCCACATCCATGGCCACTACCATCTAGATGAACATGGGCAGAAGATACATGGGAACACCGCCACTTTCAAGTTTCTGGCTAAGCCACTCACCTTCCAGAGTTAGAAAAGCATCACCATTATTTCAATGTCACTGGGTCAAAACCATGGAAGTCTCTCCTAAATAGCATTGTGGATCTACATGTAGCACAGGAACTACAGCAATTCAGGAAGCAGCTCACCACCAGCTTCTCAAGGGCAACTGAGGATGGGCAATAAATGTTACCAATGCCAGTATTGCTTATGAATGTGTTTTTTTGCAAATTACTTTATGCCATTATGCCAAACTGACCCTCCAAGTAGAAATATTTCTCACATCATCATGTTGTCACTTTATGATTGGTTGAAAAATCTGGAAGGCAGATGTTAATGCAGTGGCTGAGTTAAACAGTCCTGGCATAGCTCGGGTTGGTACCCAGGCCTTGCAACCAGCTACCAGTACCCCCAGGAGCTCACCGGCAACCTCTATCTCTGCTCCAGACATTTCCTCCAACACTGGCCCAGATTCTGCCAACAAAAACACTCGGACCAACCTTGACATTCCTCCACTTCTGACTCCACCCATTCTGCAACCAAGACTCGGACTCCATTTCCCAGTGTCACCCCAGGTCCTACTGCCTATCCGCAGCCAGCCAGCTCAGCGGTTCTCCCTCCTTCCCTTTGACAGTCCTTGGTTTGCGCTACTCTCTCCACCAACACCACCCCCACCCACCTCCCCCCTCCCCCGGAATCCCCACGTACCTTCCCATGCAACCCAAAATGATGTGAAGCCTGCCATCACACCACCCCTCACCTCCATCCAGGGCCCAAACAGTCCTTCCGGGTGAGACAGAGATTCACCTGCCTCTCCTTCAAACTAGTTTACTGTATCAGGTGCTCCCGATGTGGTCTTCTCTACATTGGTGAGACCAAAGATAAACCCAAGGCATGTTTCGCTGAACCTCCCAGTCACCACCCACATCAATTCCCCTTCCCATTCACTCTCCGACATGACCATCCTCGGCCTCCTCCATCATGCACCCTACCCTTCTACCTCTCCCTCTTCCCCTCCACCTCATCTCCCCACACTCACTCCCCAGTGTAGCCCACTCCCCAGCGCACTCCCCTCACAATCTCCTTTCCCTCCCACACCCACTGCCCCAAACCACACCACGTCCAACCCTAGTCCACCACATGCTATTGCCCTTCCTACCCCGACTTTAGCCTCCTTGGGAACACCCCCAAACCCCACCCCGAGCCTTGCCATATATTCACTATCGCCTCCGAACCCAAACTCTCTGAGGCTGAATGGTCTGTCCTCAGTAATGGGCTCACGTTCGTGCCCCTCCATCCCCACCTCAACAAATTCCGTACCCGCCTTGGCATGGAGCTCTTCTTCCTCCACCTCCACTTTCATGTTTTCTTCATCAATAAAGTCTCCCAACCTCCCTCCAAGGACCCCTTCTCTCGCCTCCAACCTTCCATTTCCATTTGGTCACCCTCCAGCCTCTCTCCCATCCTAGACCCCTTCATTGCTGACTGCCAATATGACGTTAGCTGCCTCAATTTCTTCACCCCCCCCCTCACCTACTCCAATCTCACACCCTCTGTATGTGTAGTGCTCCACTCGCTCCGCACCAACCTCCAGTTCAACATCAAACCTGCTGACAAAGGTGGGGGTGGTGGTAGTGTGCATGATGGTCCTCTATGTTGCAGAGGCCAAACCCCAACTCTCCGACACCACGTCCTACCTCCCCCTTGCCCACAACCCCACCATTACCCATTAGGCCACCATCACCGATACTGTCTGTGCCATCATAGCCTCTGGTGATCTCCCCTCCACTGCTTTCAATCTCATAGTGCCCCATCCCCACACTGCCCGGTTCTACCTGCTCCCCAAGATTCAGAAACCCAACTACTCCGGCCAACCTCTCATCTTCACATGCTTCTGCCCCACCGAACCCATCTTGTCCTACCACGACTCCATTCTCTCTCCCTTGGTTCAGGCATTTCCCACCTGTATCCATGCACCAATCACGCCCTCCATCTCTTCAGTAACTTCCAGTTCCCTGGCCCCCAGCACTTTATCTTCACTATGGACATGAAGTCCTTACACATGTCCATAATCCACAAGGACAACCTTCTTTCTCAGCTTCTTCCTTTCCAATGGACCCATCCAGTCCCCCACCACCAATACCCTCCTCCACCTTGCCAAACTAGTCCTCACCCTTAATAGCTTTTCCATTAGCTCTTCCCATTTCTTCCAAATCCAGGGGGTGGCCATGGGCACTCGGTTGGGCCCCATTTACACCTGCCTCTTTGTCAGCTACATCGAACAGTCCCTCTTCAGTACCTACACAGGCACTGTGCCCCAACTGTTCTGCTGTTATATCAATGACTACATTGGTGCAGCATCCTACACCCCGGCTGAACTGGAGCAGTTCATCGACTTCACCCAAAACTTCCATCTGCTGTTAAATTCATGTGGTCTATCTCCAAGGCAAAAGTGAGGACTGCAGATGCTGGAAACCAGAGTTTAGATCAGAGTGGTGCTGGAAAAGCACAGCAGGTCAGGCAGCATCCGAGGAGCAGAAAAATCGAGGTTTCGGGCAAAAGCCCTTCATCAGGAATAGAGGCAGGAAGCCTCCATTTATCTCTCCACCCTGAAGACTTCCTGCCTCTATTCCTGATGAAGGGCTTTTGCCCGAAACATCGATTTTCCTGCTCCTCGGATGCTGCCTGACCTGCTGTGCTTTTCCAGCACCACTCTGGTCTATCTCCGACACCTCCCTTCCCTTTCTTGACCACTTCGTAAACCCACAGACTCCCATAGCTACCTGGACTACACCTCCTCCCACCCAGCAAGACTTCCATCCCAGTTTCCCAATTTCTCCACCTCCGACGCATCTGCTTGGACAAGGAGACATTCCACTCCCAAGCATCCCAGGTGTCCAACTATTTTGAACAAAGTGTTCTTCCTCGCTCTGTCATCCAGACAGCCCTCCACCATACCATCTCCATTGCCTGCTCCACTGCTCTAAACTGCCCTCCAAACTCAATAAAGACAGGGTGCACCTTGTCCTCACCTACAACCCCACCAGTCTTCGCATCAAATGTATCATCCTTAAACACTTCTGCCAACTCCAGTTAGACACCACCACCCAGAATATTATCCCCTCCCCATCCCTCTCTGCTTTCCGCAAGGGCCATTCCCTTTGACAGTCCTTGGTTTGCGCCACTCTCTCCACCAACACCACCCCCACCCACCTCCCACCTCCCCTGGAATCCCCATGCAACCCAAAATGATGTGAAGCCTGCCATCACACCACCCCCTCACCTCCATCCAGGGCCCAAACAGTCCTTCCGGGTGAGACAGAGGTTCACCTGCCTCTCCTTCAACCTAGTTTACTGTATCAGGTGCTCCCGATGTGGTCTCTCTACATCAGTGAGACCAAAGATAAATCCAAGGCACGTTTCGCTGAACCTCCCAGTCACTGCCCACATCAATTCCCCTTCCCATTCACTCTCCGACATGACCATCCTCGGCCTCCTCCATTGCCACACTGAACCACACCACAAATTGGTGGAACACCACCTCATCTTCTACCTGGGCAGCCTACAAACCCGGAGGACTCAACATTGAGTTCTCCAATATCAAATAACCTCCCTCCCCATCCTCCGACTCCCTTTCCAGCCCCTCCCCCTCCCTTACATTTCTCTGACCGACCCTTCTTTCCAGCTACCAACCGGATTCATTCCCCCCATCAACCAATCAGGTCATACTCTCTGCCTGTTTTCATCTATCACTACCTCACCACTCTGTCCATCTCCCCAGCCAAAACACTCCCCCCATTTCCCCCTTTATCTGCAGCTCCCGTCATACCCACCCCCAGTTCTGAAGAAGAGTTCCACCCAAAACGTTCACTTCTCCACCTCCTGATGCTGCCTGGCTCACTGTGTTCTTCCAGCCTCCTGCCTGTCTACCCTGACACAATCTGGTCCAGCAATGACAGCGTTGTCAACTCACTCCTGGACGTCCTATTGTGAGTGATTTAGGTTTGGTCAAACTTCTGTGATTCACTGGCAATAATTGGAGTTTGGTCTTGTTTCACAAGCATTTTCAACAAATTGAATTGAGTCATGTTAGTGGTTTGTATGCAGCACAGCTATAGTAAATGTTTATTGCAGTGCTAAACATGATCAATAGGTAAATGTTAAGAGTGAGTAAATTAACCATAGTAGAATATTTGTGAATTTCTTTTCAAGAGGTATAGGTTATGCACAGTTTGTGAAAAATTGTTATTTAACTGTAAATGAGCGAGTGGGAAGAAGAAACAATCGTCATACTGCCTTTAAAGAATGGACCTTATTAGTGTGCTGTTGCAGTTTCTTACAAAGACAGATGGAAGCTGTTGGAGAACCGGAGATAAGAATTCCTGGAGAGGAATCCTGGTGAGCGAAGGGACATAGAGATCCCAGGACAGCTGAGGCCCAAGCA
Source organism: Chiloscyllium punctatum (assembly GCF_047496795.1). Classification (NCBI taxonomy): domain Eukaryota; kingdom Metazoa; phylum Chordata; class Chondrichthyes; order Orectolobiformes; family Hemiscylliidae; genus Chiloscyllium; species Chiloscyllium punctatum. The sequence continues at coordinate 54,119,079 of NC_092739.1, forward strand.
TTACAGACAGATTGCCACTCCACTCCTCCGTTTTTCTCTTAAGAACAGCTCTGCAGGAGTTTCTGGCAGGAGATTTCAATCATGGCTCCTATAGAAATGCAGAACACGTCTTTATTTCCTGACAGTCTATATCTTCCATATCCTTTTCCACAGTAAATACTGACTTGAAACCCTCTTAACCCTGGGATCCACATCTGTCAACTCCACTTGGGCCCTACACACCCCTTTACTCTCTCCTACTCAAATCACACTTCCCTCTTGAGATTCGATATCCACCTCCCCAAAGCACTACACACTCCTCTCCTCTCAGCACCTTCATCACCTTCTTCCCTCAGGATCCGTCACCCCACTCCATTGCCTCCCCTCCCCCCCCCCCCCCCACCCCCAGTTATACCTCAACCGCACCCCCCCCTCACCCCCCAAACCCCAGCATCTGACACATCCCGCGGATCCAAGATTCCTCTCCATGGTATCCAACATGCCCCTTCCCCTGGACCCAACACCAAACCCCGATGGACCTGATACTCCCTCTTGCCAGACATAAACCCAGCACCACCTTCATCCTCACCTCTGCTGACCCGATGCCTCTTACCCACCCTGAACATTCCTCAAACTGTTCCCACCTTGCACCGTGAATCCTACTCACCAGGCACCCTAACCTTACACTTGTCTTGTGTACTTACCCTTTCAGAGAAGCTGACAAAGCTGCTGCCTATGCTGTTGGACACGTAAATCACCAAATGTGGCAACCACTGTGACAAAAGGGGACATAGTCTGACTTGCCCTGCGTATTCTGCACTGCACAGAACCCAATAAATAGATGGTGACATCTTGAAAAATGTCCATATTACAGAGGAGGAAGTCCTGGATGTCTTGAAACGGGTAAAGGTTGATGCTGCCTGGCTCACTGTGTTCTTCCAGCCTCCTGCCTATCTACCCTGACACAATCTGGTCCAGCAATGACGGCATTGTCAACTCACTCCTGTACGTCCTATTGTGAGTGATTTAGGTTTGGTAGAACTTCTGTGATTCACTGGCAATAATTGGAGTTTGGTCTTGTTTCACAATGACATCATTGGTGACCAGTGGAGTGCTACAAGGATCAGTGAGATCTAACCTTGCTAATCAGTCTCCCATGAGGAACCTTGTCATCTCACGGGATACAAGGAGAAATAGCCAATTGGATACAGAACTGGCTCAAAGGTAGAAGACAGAGGGTGGTGGTGGAGGGTTGTTTTTCAGACTGGAGGCCTGTGACCAGTGGTGTGCTACAAGGATCGGTGCTGGGTCCTCTACTTTTTGTCATTTACATAAATGACTTGAATACGAGCATAAGAGGTACAGTTAGTAAGTTTGCAGATGACACCAAAATTGGAGATGTAGTGGACAGCGAAGATTACAACAGGATCTTGACCAGATGGGCCAATGGGCTGAGAAGTGGCAGATGGAGTTTAATTCAGATAAATGCGAGGTGCTGCATTTTGGAAGGCAAATCTTAGCAGGATTTATACACTTAATGATAAGGTCCTAGGGAGTGTTGCTGAACAAAGAGACCTTGGAGTGCAAGTTCATAGCTCTTTGAAAGTGGAGTCACAGGTAGATAGGATAGTGAAGAAGGCGTTTGGTATGCTTTTCTTTATTGGTCAGAGTATTGAGTACAGGAATTGGGAGGTCATGTTGCGACTGTATAGGACATTGGTTAGGGCACTGTTGGAATATTGTGTGCAATTCTGGTCTCCATCCTATCGGAAATATGTTGTGAAACTTGAAAGAGTTCAGAAAAGATTTACAAGGATGTTGCCAGGGTTAGAGGATTTAAGCTATAGGGAGAGGCTGAACAGGCTGGGTCTGTTTTCCCTGGAGTGTCGGATGCTGAGGGGTGACCTTATAGAGGTTTACAAAATTATGAGGGGCATGGGTAGAGTAAATAGGCAAAGTCTTTTCCCTGGGGTTGGGGAGTTCAGAACTAGAGGACATAGGTTTAGTGTGAGAGGGGAAAGATATAAAAGGGACCTCAGGGGCAACTTTTTCACACAGAGGGTGGTACGTGTATGGAATGAGCTGCCAGAGGAAGTGGTGGAGGCTGGTACAATTGCAACATTTAAGAGGCATTTGGATGGGTATCTGAATAGGAAGGGTTTGGAGGGATATGGGCCAGATGCTAGCAGGTGGGACTAGATTGGGTTGGGATATCTGGCCGGCATGGACGGGTTGGACTGAAGGGTCTGTTTCCATGCTGAACATCTCTATGTCTCTATAAGTTAGGAGCTAGGATCTATGGGTCTCGTGCAGCTGTAGTTGAAGATCTGTGTGGTAAGTTTAGGCAGGGGTTCTAATTGTATATTAGGCCAGCTGTTAGATTTGGTATTCAATAAGAACATAAGAACTAGGAGTAGGAGTAGGCAATTCAGGCCCTTAAGCCCGCCCTAATACAATCAAGGCTGATCTCATCTGGGCCTCAACTTTAGTTTTCTGCCTGGTCTCCATAACCCCTCAGCCTATTACCAATTCAGATAGATTAACTTTTCCTGGTAAAAACTAAAAGAACTGAGGATGCCATCAATCAGAAACAAAAGCAGAAGTTGCTGGAAAAGCTCAGCAGATTTGGCAGCATCCCCAATTCTGAGGAAGGTTCACCAGACCTAAAACGTTAACTCTGATTTCTCTTCACAGATGCTGCCAGGCCTGCTGAGCTTTTCCAGTAACTTCTGTTTTTGTAACTTTTCCTGATACCCATTAACCTAACTACAGCAGAACCCTCTGAATTCTCTGATTTTAAATGGATAGTTTCCAGGCAGAGAGGAAAAACCATCAGAATCTTCAATTTCCTCAGCAATTCCCCAGTCTTCAATGTCAGAGATTCCACTTGGTCTTGATACATAACTTCCACCCACAGAACTGACTGCAGCAGAACTGACTATCTGTACATTGGGAAATCCGGACAAATATATGGATTGGAGGAATGATTCTCAGCTTCATTGCGATCAAGCTTTAAAGGAAATGTTATAGAAACAAGGATTGTATCCCTGAACAATTAGAAGTTAAAAGAATTATTTCAAAGGGATTAACAGGGCATTAATAAAAAGATTTTTCTTTTCTTGCAGGATGGGAAGTTTAAGATTAAGGTTATCCTTAAGGGTCATTAAAATTGAAGCTGGGTCATTCAGGAGAGATTTCTTTCACACAAATACTTTTTTTTTAAAATGAGTCAAGTGTGTTCAGGAATATAAGGCCAAGTTAAGTGAATGGAGTTAGGATACAGACCATTCATGGTTCCTGTGATTGGCTGAACAATCAGTTGAGACTGAATGGCTGACTCTCATTACTATTTTCTACATAATTTGAATGGGCAGAACAGTTGCAAGGGGCTAAAAACAGTCTACTCCAGCTCCTCCATCACCTGAACGAGAGAAACCTGCTTGATCCATGCTTATTTTGACTGGAAGTAACAGATGATCTTAGTGTGATTAAATTCTTTAAACACCTTTCACAGTTGTAGCTGGACATGAGAAACAGCAACATGCAGTTAAAAATTAACTGACTAATTGACTCGGGTATATAAAGAGTGAGCAGGTAGGATTGGTATGTTGATGAAGCTGTAGGACTGAGTAGTTAATAAACTCTATGGACAAAGGATGGTGTCTTGATAAAAAACCAAAAGAACTGCGGATACTGGAAATCAGAAACAAAAACAGAAATTACTGGAAAATCTCAGCAGGTCTGGAAACATCTGTGAAGAGAAATCTGAGTTAAGATTTCAAGTCCAGTGACCCTTCTTCAGAACTGGTGTCTTGGTTTTTGTCAAACCAACTGACTTGAATATGGATTAACAGTTATTCTCGGTACACTTTGTACTGCTTGCCCAATAGTCCCATTAATTAGTCCCTTGGGGTTTAGTTATGCCACTGGTTAATTATGGTGATGCTTTTAAAAGGCTTTGTTGCTTTACCATGCAGTAATATTTATCTTGCTACTTCAGAGTTTTAAATCCTTATAGGATTACCAAATACACCATGTCAGAATAGTGTTGGCCATGCATTGGCAGCTTATACACTGACTGCTGACTTACTTCACTTGGAAAATGAACATGATCCCCAATATTTATCAGCATCAAATATTATAAAATGTTGGTAGCTACAATACTTTCTATGGAAGACTCAATTCACCTCAAATTGGAGCATGTGTGAGTGTAATATTGCTTTGGACTAATAATTTCTAGATTTTTGAAAAGTTAATACAAGGGAATTGCCTATATAAATTATTCCATAGTAACATACTGCCAAGGTAAAAGATATTTATGATTGAAAATGTATGAGTCATTACATGAACTGCAAATGGTTTAGAAAACTTACTTTGCAGTTTATCCCCTATGTACACTTTCTCATCTGAAGGCAGAGTCATAACTGTATTATTGATTCACAGTCACAACTGACACCCTCCATCTTTAACTCATGTAATTATTCTAGATGTATGGTGTTAGACAAGTCACCAAGTTATTGATTAGTAGGAGTCATTGTCCGTGGGATGGATATTTCTCAGTCCAAAATTATTCCATCAATAATATCACCATAATAGTGTAACCTATAGCTGATATCAATTAAAAAGGATGGAGATTTATGCAGAATCATAGTAAGTTAATTATTAAAATGAGGGAGTAAGTTTGATCTCACTGAGTCAATGGGATGTAATTTCATACAAGGTGCAAAACAAAAGCTAAACTATTCCTGTCACCTTCCCACTGAGCACAGTTGAAATTACCCCCAAGGTAGATCAGTATTCACTTGATTTAAAGGCATAAATAATTTGGATTATGGTCCTTTCTCCCCTGCAGAATCAAAGCCATCTGATCTATAACTCAACATGTGTTACCATAGTTATCCAATAGCACAATTTTCTCTGAATGCTAATTTTCATAAGAACGTTAGGTGTGTAATTTCAGGCAGATGCTGTAAAGTTTGATATGATTCGAACTCCTGCTCAAGGGATCTAAGGAATTTCTAACACTTGTTAACAAGTCTTAATAGACATGCAGTAAAGTCATGCACTTTTTACAGAAGAAAATGAAACAAAATTTATTTCTGAACTCTGTTTGTAGTGGGAGTTAGTTAAATAAAGACAGCCATAATTTCGGACAATATAGGAACATTTCCAGCTTTGTTGCATGTTCTGGAACTGGGCTGATCTCTTACTTGTTGAAGATCTCACATTCATTCCATTGAAATTAATGAGATGAAAATCTGACTAGGTCTATTATGGATAGGACATCTGCTGCACCCAGCTATTGCCAGGCTATTAATATTGAAGGGGACCATACATATTGTCCCTGGTCTGGTATGCTTACAAAAAAAAACTTGTTATGAGTGTGGCTTACAACAGTCTCTTAAAATGATATTGAGCAGAAGGAAGATATTTGAAATATTATACTTGTTCCATCTCTTATACAATTTGTCCTCCTCTCGGTCTCTCCCAATAGCCTCACATACAATTTTAAAGATAATTTACAAACAGAGAATGCTGGGGAAACTCAACAGGTTGAGCAGCATCTGTCGAGAGAGACACAGAGTTAACATTTCAAATCAAATATGACTTGTTCAGAACTGAAAGTTATTGGTATTTTTTTTCATATACTTTTGCCAGAGGTGAAAGAGGAGCAAGAGGGCAGATGCTGTGGAGGCCTAATGCAAAAACCAAAGGGGTTGTTCATGATGGTGAAAGGGAAAAAAAGAGATGTAAAAATTGGTACAAATTAAGGTGTGAAAGTGAGAGAATAGGTTCTCTCCACAACAAACAAAGTAAACATGACACAGACAAGACAAGACGGTGGGGGAGAGAATGTAAGAAAAATGGTGTCATTTTCCAAAGTTATGAAATCCAATACTGAAATCCTGAGGCAGTAAAGGCTGTAAAGAGGAAAACAGATAACAAGGTGCTGCTCCTTAAACTTAAAAATCACACAACACCAGGTTATAGTCCAACAGATTTAGTTGGAAGCACTAGCTTTTGGAGCGCCACTCCTTCATCAGGTGGTTGGTGAAGGAACAGCACTCTGAAAGCTAGTGCTTCAAACTAAACCTGCTGGACTATAACCTGGTGTTGTGTGATTTTTAACTTTGTGCACCCCAGTCTAACACCAGCATCTCCAAATCATGATGCTCCTCAAGCTTGTGTTGTGCTTCACTGAATCATTGCAGTGAGCCCAGGACAGAGATATTAGAATGAGAGCAAGTTGGTTTATTAAAATGGCTGGTTCTATAACTGGATATCCAGTCTGCACTTGGTCTCACCAATGTAAAGTAGACCACACTGTGAACAGCAAATGCAGTAGGGGGCTAGATTGAATTAAGTACAAATGAAAAGCTGCTGCATCTGGGAAGGTGTGGTTGTCGATCTTTGACAGTGAGAAGGTAAATGGTCAAATGTTACATCTTCTGCTATTGCATGGGAAAATGCCATGGGGGTGTGAGGTGAGGAGGTGGGGAGAGGAAGTATTAGGAAAGACACAGGCATAGACCAGGGTGTCATGAGTGAATGGTTGATACAGGATGCTGACAGTGGAGAGTAGGGGAGAATGTATTTGGTGGTGACATCCTGCTAGAGGTGGCAGAAATGGTGGAGGATAATCCCTTGAATGCCATGACTAACATGGTGGAAAGTGAGGACATGGGGAACCCTATCTAGCTGGAAAGGAGGGTAAGGGGTCAGGGCAAAAGCAAGAAGGTCTTGTTAACCATAATGGGGGGATTCCTCAGTTGAGGAAAAGGAGTCATGTCGAGGTAGCCTGAGGGAAGGTGACAGAGATGGAAAAACTGAGAAAATGGAAAGGAATTCTTGCAGAAAGCAGGGTGTGAGGAGGTGTAGTCAAGTTAACTGTGGGAGTCAATGAGTTCGTAATTGATATTAGTAGATAGCCTATATCCAGATAAGGAAGGAATGAAATCAAGAGACTGAAGGGAAGAGTCAGAGATAGACCAGGTGAAGTTGGGGGAAGAAGGGAAATTATAAAAGTAAAGCTGATTAATTTTTCCAATTCCGTGAGAGAGCAGTAAACAGCACTGAACATATCATTGATGTATCGAAGAAAGAGGTTGGCAACCCCTGACCAGTGGGATTCCACAGGGATCAATGCTGAGACCACAACTGTTTATGATATATACACACATATAAAAATGACTTGAAGGAAGGAAGTGAATGTACTGCAGCCAAATTTGCAGACAATACAAAAACAAATGGAGAGGCAGGTTGAGAGAGAGAGATGCAGCTTACAGAGAGATATTGATCAGTCAAGAAGTGGGCAAAAATGTTGGCAAATGGAATATAATGTGGGAAAATATGAAGTTGTTCATTTAGCAAGGGAGAACAAAAGAACAGTAAATTATTTAAATGGAGAAAAACTATAGAAAGCTACAACATAAAGGGACTTGGGGGTACATCTATATGAAACACAGAGGCCAGATAATCAGGAAGGCTAATGATTGGCTATTATTTCAAGAGGGGTGGAATAAAATAGAGGGAAGTTTTACTGCAACTGGTAGAAGGCATTGGTAAGACCACACCCAAAGTACTATGAGCAGTTTTGGTCCCCATATTTAAGGAAAGCTATCATTTCATTGGAGGAAGTGCAGAAAAGATTTACCAGGATGATCCCTTGCATGAAGGGATTACCTTAAAGGAAAGAAGAAGAGAGGTAATCACACTGTAAACATATATATGTTGCAGATATAAAGGACATTGGTGAGGCTGCACTTGGAGCAGTGTGTTCAATTATCATCACCTTGCTATAGGCAGAATGTTATTAAACTGGAAAGAGTGCAGATGAAATGTACAAGGATGTTGCCAGGATTCAATGGTCAGAGTTTCAGCAGGTGACTGAGGTGTCAGTGGGGGAGCACTTTGGGGACAGCGACCATAATTCTATTAGTTTTAAAATAGTGATGGAAAAGGATAGACAAGATCTAAAAGTTGAAGTTCCAAATTGGAGAAAGGCCAATTTTGACGGTATTAGGCAGGAACTTTCGAAAGCTGATTGAAGGCAGATGTTCGCAGGTAAAGGGACGGCTGGAAAATGGGAAGCCTTCAGAAATGAGATAACGAGAATTCAGAGAAAGTATATTCTTGTCAGGGTGAAAGGGAAGGCTGGTAGGTATAGGGAATGCTGGATGACTAAAGAAATTAAGGGTTTGGTTAAGAAAAAGAAGGAAGCATATGTCAGGTACAGACAAGATAGATCGAGTGAATCCTTAGAAGAGTATAAAGAAAGTAGGATTTACTTAAGAGGGAAATCAGGAGGGCAAAACGGGGACATGAGATAGCTTTGGCAAATAGAATTAAGGAGAATCCAAAAGGTTTTTACGAATACATTAAGGACAAAAGGGTAACTAGGGAGAGAATAGGGCCCCTCAAAGGTCAGCAAGGTGGCCTTTGTGTGGAGTCGCAGAAAATGGGGGAGATATTTACTGTGGAAAAGGATATGGAAGATATAGACTGTAGGGAAATAGATGGTGACATCTTGCAAAATGCCCATATTACAGAGGAGGAAGTGCTGGATGTCTTGAAATGCATAAAAGTGGATAAATCCCCAGGACCTGATCAGGTGTACCTGAGAACTCTGCGGGAAGCTAGAGAAGTGATTGCTGGATCTCTTGCTGAGATATTTGTATCATTGATAGTCACAAGTGAGGTGCCAGAAGACTGGAGGTTGGCAAACATGGTGCCACTGTTTAAGAAGGGTGGTAAGGACAAGCCAGGGAACTATAGACAAGTGAGCCTGACATCGGTGGTGGGCAAGTTGTTGGAGGGAATCCTGAGGAAGAGGATGTCCATGTATTTGGAAAGGCAAGGACTGATTTGGGATAGTCAACTTGGCTTTGTGCATGGGGAATCATGTCTCACAAACTTGACTGAGTTTTTTGAAGAAGTAACAAAGAAGTAACAAAGAAGTAACAAAGATGAGGGCAGAGTGGTAGATGTGATCTATATCGACTTCAGTAAGGTATTCTACAATATTCCCCATGGGAGACTGGTTAGCAAGATTAGATCTCATGGAATACAGGGAGAACTAGCCATTTGGATACAGAATTGGCTCAAAGGTAGAAAACAGAGTGTGGTGGTGGAGGGTTGTTTTTCAGGCTGGAGGCCTGTGACCAGTGGAGTGCCACAAGGATCAGTGCTGGGCCCTCTACTTTTTGTCATTTACATAAATGATTTGGATGCGAACATAAGAAGTACAGTTAGTAAGTTTGCAGGTGACACCAAAATTGGAGGTGTAGTGGACAGCGAAGAGGGTTACCTCAGATTACAACAGGATCTGGACCAGATGGGCCAATGGGCTGAGAAGTGGCAGATGGAGTTTAATTCAGATAAATGCGAGGTGCTGCATTTGGGAAAGCAAATCTTAGCAGGAGTTATCCACTTAATGGTATGGTCCTAGGGAGTGTTGCTGAACAAAGAGACCTTGGAGTGGAGGTTCATAGCTTCTTGAAAGTGGAGTCACAGGTAGATAGGATAGTGAAGAAGGCATTTGGTATGCTTTCTTTTATTGGTCAGAGTATTGAGTACAGGAGTTGGAACGTCATGTTGTAGCTGTACAGGACATTGGTTAGGCCACTGTTGGAATATTGTGTGCAGTTCTGGTCTCCTTACTGTCGGAAAGATGTTGTGAAACTTGAAAGGGTTCAGAAAAGATTTACAAGGATGTTGCCAGGGTTGGAGGATTTGAGCTACAGGGAGAGGCTGAACAGGCTGGGGCTGTTTTCCCTGGAGTGTTGGAGGCTGAGGAGTGACCTGATAGAGGTTTACAAAATTATGAGGGGCATGGATAGGGTAAATGGACAAAGTCTTTTCCCTGGGGTAGGGGAGTCCAGAACTAGAGGGCATAGGTTTAGGGTGAGAGGGGAAAGATATAAAAGGAACCTAAGTGGCAACTGCTTCATGCCAGAGGGTGGTAAGTGTATGGAATGAGCTGCCAGAAGAAGTAGTGGAGGCTAGTACAATTGCAACATTTAAAAGGCATTTGGATGGGGATATGAATAGGAAGGGTTTGGAGGGATGTGGTCCGGGTGCCGGCAGGTGAGACCAGATTGGGTTGGGATATCTGGTCAACATGGACAGGTTGGACCGAAGGGTCTGTTTCCATGCTGTACATCTCTATGACTCTATGAGAGATTGGACAAGCTAGAACATTTTTCTTTTGAACTTAGGAAACTGAGGGCGGTTCTTATAAAAATGTATAAGATCATGAGAAGCATGGATAGGGTGAATGCACTGAGTCTTTTTCCAAGAGTTGGAAAATCAAGGACGAGTGGACATCAGTTTAAGGTTTTTAAGGGGAAAGAATAAAAGGAAACCTGAGGGGCAACATTTTTACACAGAGGTGGTACACATATGGAATGAGCTGCAAATGGAAGTGGTTGACACAAGTACATTAACAACAATTAAAAGGCATTTAGACAAATATATGGATAGGAAAGGTTTAGAATGATATGGGGGGGTCAAAAAGTGTGGTGCTGGAAAAGGACAGTCGGTCAGGCAGTATCTGAGGAGCAGGAAAATCAACGTTTTGAGCATAAGCTCTTCATCATGAATGTGGGCGGGGTTGGGAGTGTGAGGGCAAGGGGGCTGAGATAAATGGGAGGGGGTGGGTCTGGGGAGAAGATAGCTGGGAATGCGATAGGTAGATGAAGGTGGAAGGTGATGGTGATAGGTCAGAGAGGAGGTTGGAGCAGATAGGAATATGGACAGATAGGACAGTTCAAGACTCGGGTGCTGAGTTGGAGGGTTGGATCTAGGATAAGGTGGGGAAGAGGAGAAATGAGGAAACTGGTGAAATCCACATTGATTCTTTGTGGTCGGAGGGTCCCAAGGTGGAAGATGAGGCGTTCTTCCTTCAGGTGTCAAGTGGCTAGAATCTGGTGGTGGAGGAGGCCCAGCACTGTCATGTCCTTGGCGGAGTGGGAGGTGGTGTCGAAGTGTTCGGCCACAGGGCAATGGGGTTGTTTAGTGCATGTGTCCCAGAGATGTTCTTTGAAACGTTCTGAAAGTTGGCGTCTTCTCTCTCCAGTGTAGAGGAGACCACATCAAGAGCAACAGACACAATAGATGACGTGTGTGGCAGTCTCTGTCAGATGTGGAAGGATCCTTTGGGACCTTGGATGGAGGTGAGGGGGAAGGTGTGCATGTAGGTTTAACACCTCTTGGAGAAGCAGAAGAAAATGCTGTGAGTGGAGGGCATGGACCTAATAAGGGAGTCACGGAGGAAATGGTCTCTGCGGAACACAGATGGGGTGGAGAGGTGGTGGGGTCAGTTTGTAGGTAGCGGAATTGGCAGAGGATGATGCAATGTATACGGAGGTTGGTGGGGTGTAAGGTGAAGACCGGGGGCCTCTGTCCTTGTTGCAATTGGAAGGTTGGGTTCAAGGGCACAGTTGCAAGAAGTCAAGGAGATAGGCTGGAGGGCATCATTGACACATGGGAAGGATATTGCTGGCTTTGAAATAGGAAGCCATCTGGGATGTTCTGGAGTTGAGTTGGTCTTCCTGGGAGCAGATACAGTGGAGGTGGAAGAATTGGGAATAAGTGATAGCATTTTTACAGGAGGCAGGGTGAGAGAAGGTGTAGTCCAGGTAGCTGTGGGACTCAGTGGGTTTGAAGTATATGTCCATGTTGAGCCATTTTCAAGAAATGGAAATGGAGAGGTCCAGGAAGGGGAGGAAGGTGTCTGAGATGGCCTAGGTGAACTTGAGGTCAGGGTATAAGGTGTTAATGAAATTGATGAAATGTTCAACCTCCTCATGGGAGCATGAGGCAGCACTGATACAGTCATTGATGTAGTGGAGGAAGAGGTGGGGAGTGGCGCCGGTGTAGCTACGGAAGATGGACTGTTCCATATACCCGACAAAGAGGCATAGCTGGGGTCCATGTGGGTGCCCATGGCTATCCCTTTGGTCTGGAGCAAGTTGAAGGAATTAAAGGAGAAATTGTTAAGAGTGAGAACCAGTTCAGCCAATCGAATGAGTGTGTCAGTGGAAGGGTACTAGTTGGGTTGGCAGGAGAGGAAGAAACGGAGGACTTGGAGGCCTTCTTGATGATGGATGGATGTGTATAGGTTCCTGATGTCCATGATGAAAATAAGGCAGTGGGAGCTGGGGCACTGAAAGCCATGGAGGAGGTGGAGGTTGTAGTGGTGTCCCAAAAATAGGTGTGGTGTTCCTGGACCAAGGAGACACAGGAGATTGTCAAGGAACAAGGTAATAAGTTCAGTGAGGCAGGAGCAGGCGAAGACGATGGGTCGACTGGGACAGTCAGGTTTGTGACTTTAGGGTAAGAGGTAGAACCGGGTGGCGGGGGGGGGGGGGGGGGGTTCTCAGATTATGAGGTTGGAGGCTGTGGATGGGAGATCCCCTGAGATGATGAGACTGAGGATGGTCTGGGAGATGATGGTTTGGTGATGGGAGGTGAGGTTGTATTCCAGGGGGCAGGAGAAGGTGTCCATGAGTTGGTGCCTGGCTTCAGCGGTGTCGAGGTCGATGCGCCAAACTACCACTGCTCCCCACGTTTTCGTCGGTTTGATGGTGAGGTTGCGGAGGGAATGGAGGGCTACGCATTGTGAGGGCGAGAGGTTGTACAGGTGAGAGGGTTGGACAGGTTGAGGTGGTCAGTGTCACAGTGGCAGTTGGAGATGACAAGAACGAGGTCAGGTAACAGACTAGCACGGGGTATTCAGGTGGATGGAGTGTGTTGGAGGTGGGAGAAGGGGTCCTCGGAGAATGGGCGGGAGTCCTGATAGAAAAACTAAGCATAGAGGCAGAGGCGGCAGAAGAAAAGTTTGATGTCGCAACACATGTTGAATTAATTGACCTGGAAATGTAGTTGGATGAAGGTGAGGCCTTTACTGTTCATCCTCAGTGTGGGGATGTCTGGGGGATGGTAAAAACAAGGAGGGCTGGGAATTAGGAGTTGGTGTGGAGCTGGAGTTGTGAGTGGGGGGGCAAAGACGGTCTCTAGAGTGGGTGTGGGTATGGTACCATGGGTGACATCATCGATGGAAGTGATGTACATCATGGGGGTAAGGGAGATGGAAGTGTTGCATTTGGTGGCATCCGCAGGGGCGGAAATGATGTTCCATGTGATGTCTTCTGCGGCGGCTGCATGTTTGGCGGCAGCTGCATGTTCAGCGGCAGTATTCCGGTGAGTTACGTCGGTGAGGATGGAAGTAGCCGAGGCAACGGCAACTACAGGGGTGGAAGTGACATGCCGGGTGATCTTCATGGTGGTTGCTCCTGTGGTAGTCGCAGAGGCGGTTGTCTTGGCGGCGATCGCAAAGGTGGTGCAGCGGGGGTGAAAGTGAGGTCATCATTTGCCGCGGTGTGGTGGCTAGAGCGGCCGTGTGGCTAATGGCGTGCGAGCGGTTGTGGAGGCCGGGAGAAGGTTCTGGGATGATCGAGGAATCCTGAGTTTGGAGGTGAATACATGAAAGTTTGGTGTACTTTTAAAAGGATATAGGCCAAGTGCAAGTAAATGGGGTTAACGTGGATAGACATTTTAGTCAGCATGGACCAGATTTGGGCCAAAGGGCCTGTCTCCATGCTGCAGGATTATATGACTCTATATAGGATTTTTAAGGGGCTTGACAGGGCAAATAATGAGAGGATGTTTCCCCTTATGGGAGAGTCCAGGACCAGTAGGCACCTTCACGGAAAAAAAAGCACCAATTTAAGGATAAGCTGAGGAGGAATTTCTTCTCTCGGAAGGTGTTTGTCTTTGGAACTCCTTGGCACAGAAAGCTGGAGGGAAGGCTACATATTTAAGGCTGAGTTAGATTCTCGATCCAATAGGAGAATTGAGGGATATGGAGGAAAGGCAGGAAAGTGGAGAGGAGGAATATCGATCAGTCATGATTCCTTTGAATGGTACAGCAGGGTCAAGGGGCTAAATGGTCTACTCCTATTCTTATTCCTTATTGTCTGATGTGGGTGAGGTCCCAACAAGAACTGGAACATGGAATGTTCCATGTACCGTCCAAAGAGGCAGGCATAGCTGGGATCCATGTCGGACCCTGTGACTACCTTTGACTTTAAGAGAATGAAATGAGTTTAAAATGAGTACCAGCTCAATGAAGCAAAGGAGTGTACTGATGGATGGAGGCTGTGTCGGCCTTTTAGACAAAAAGATCTTTTACACAGTTTTGTGCCACATATCAAATTTTGCCTACAACCAGCGGAGACCACCAATGGTTGTATGTAATAAGGCCTCATATGTGAAACACGTATGTAATCTGTCTGTCCATTTCCATGATGGGCTGGATATTGTAGTGCATGTATACGAAGTTAGAGCAAGATCTGGTACTATGATCTTTGTTCCACTCTGCCCCAATTATCTTTGGGCTCTGAATATTGTAGCACTTTGTTTGTTTTAACTTCTCTCTATATTTCTGATGTTATTCCACATTTTCTCTGAATCTTTCTGTAACAGTTGTACCCCTTTGCTATATCCGTGTTGCTGAAATAGAAGGGGAAATGTGAATCATAATTGCATTAAGCTGCAGTCTAATGGATAGGTCAGGATGGTTAAGTGCTCCATAGTATTTTTTTTTACCTCTGCAAATCAGAACTTAACTAGCACTACCCTTTACCTCAGGAGATTTAAAATGTAAATAGTATCCATGCTCATGTAGGCAGTACCAATACTAGATGCACTGCAGTTGTTTAAGCATGCACTTCATTAGCACCTTTTCAAGGGCAACTAAGGATGGGAAGTAAGTGTTGGCCCAGTCAGTGAAGCTCACATGCTCTGAATGAATGCATGAAAAATATGCTACATTGCTGTACACTAACTCAGAGAAAGTGGTTGGATTTAGCAGAAAGAAATAAGAAGTGGTTTCTCAACCGTGGAAACTCTTAGCATTGCAATCTTGACCCACCACATCAGTGATATTGCTTGAGGCAGCCAGAGGTGATGTCCATACAGAGAAACTGAAAATTCCGAAGAAAGGTTGAAGCTCAACATATCCAGGTCCTGATCTTACCTGTGGCCTGTTTAAGCTACTTGCGCTGGTATTACATCAGGGGTGTACTGAAGTGCATTTCCTAAAACTGCATTTTATATAACAGTGTGGTTTCTCCGTTTGTTCAATTTTGCTTCAACTGTGAAATTACTTGTACTGAAACCTCCCCCAGAGAATTTCAGCACTTCATCTCCAAACTTCCAAAGCAGTACTTGGAAACAGCGCCATCATGTGCCTTGTGTTGGAACAACTGAGTGGCAATAAAGTTACACTGGAATCATTTTTAAAAAAGAACTGTAAAATACAGATGTTCAAGGGATTATAAAAAAGCTTTAAAAATTAAATTTCTAGAATTATAAATATTCACCGTTAATTACAGAAATCTAATTCTAATCTCAGTGCCACCTTGTGTATTTAATAATGCATTAATTTGTCTTTAGGACATGAAAATCAGGACAATTAGCTGACTAATTCCTATGAATAATCAACCACTATTTGTTCAGTGCCTCTGAAAAATTTAATACATATCCCATTTAAAGGAGATGTAGAAGCCTCAGTTTTCTCCCTTTGCAACATCAGAATTCATTCCTATTAATCATCAGAATGATAATTGGACAGAAGGAATTGACTGAAGGGCATGGATGGAGCACGGGGAATACACTGACAGTGAGGTGGTGTGAGGCAGGAGGGCTTATTGTTTTCATTAGAGCCAGGCAGAATTTCCTCAGGACCAGCGCAAGTCTTTTCAACAGCCCATACCCAACCCAATTTCCCCTGTACCTTCCTCCAAATGTTTTTGACCATTGGCTGGCCTGATCACAGCTGGCACCTTCTCCCTGCCAATGAAAATCCTGTCATTTCAGCTACGTTCTCCTAAACTAAGCCAGTAGAGCACCCATAATTTTTCCCATTCCTTCTACCTACCCCAAGGATGAAATTGCAGCCCAATGTATTGAAACTTGAAATTTTATTCAGAAGTTAACACGGTACCATGTGTCATATAGACAGCCAAGAGTCTGAAATTATAAAATGCTGCCTGCCAGCCTGGAACACATTTACGGCTAATCTATACTAAGTCCTCAATGAAGGTGAAGCTCATTTGTTGCTTATCATTCAAGCACATATTCCACCTGGACACATTCAGGATGTAATAGACTGCAATTGCATTTGAAAGCCTTGACATACTGACAACATAAAAGGTTTCACAGAGTAAATCAAGATAGCTGCTTGGCATATGACCATTTTGTAACATATTGGATGGCCTACATCTTGGGTCTATCAGTTGTGTACATGCTTATTCAACTCACAACCAATGTGGAGCACCTCTCAGCAGGATAGAACGAAAATTAATGCCAAAAACAGCTTTGAAATGGAAGCAGCTCTAGATTACACCTGAAAATGTTCTCACCAACAAAGCATCAAGGAACAGGATAAGATACAGCTAGAGAAATCCTTCAAACCAAGGGCTATAGAGTTTCAATCTAATTATGACTTGATCCCACTCCCACCGAACACAAGTAAATACATAGTGATAACCATTTTGCAATTTCTGTTCTTTTGGAACATTGTTGATCTTTGTTTTTATATGGCAAAGTTGGTCATTTGTCACACAGCACTCAGACTCTGGCAGAATCTTATAACCATGATCTTAATAAACTGGTCAAATTCACCTTACATTTAGTGGTGACCTTCAAGATGTTTACAGTACAGTTTGAGAATAGTTATTTTTTTGAAAGTGAGTGGGATATGATTATGTTTAGTTCTGCTGGATATGTTTATTAACTGGATTTGACCAATAGACTCTCTCCTGGAGAGTGATGCTCATGGTCCATTGTGGACAATGGCTAATTTCTTACTCATTTACATAGAATCATAGAATCCCTTTGTGTGGAAATAGACCATTTGGCCGAACAAGTCCACATTGATCCTCCAAACAGTGTCCCACCCAGACCCATTCCTCTACCCTTATTACTCTACGTTTCTTTTTAGATTACTTACTTACTAGATTACTTACTTACAGTGTGGAAACAGGCCCTTCGGCCCAACAAGTCCACACCAACCCGCCGAAGGGCACCCAACCAGACCCTATGTTTACCCCTGCACCGAGCACTATGGACAATTTAGCATGGCCAATTCACCTAACCTGCACATCTTTAGATTGTGGGAGGAAACTAGAGCACCCGGAGAAGATCCACGCAGACACAGGGAGAATGTGCAAACTCCACACAGACAGTCGACCAAGGCTGGAATCGAACCTGGGACCCTGGTGCTGTGAGGCAGCAGTGCTAACCACTGAGTTACCGCCCCAAGATTCAGCTTTAGTCACTGGAAAGTCTTCCTCTGACTTTTTACTGATCTCAGCTTTGACACTATTCTGTGGTTCCATGCTTAATTGAATGATGACTTCAGACTTGATGGCAATTTAATTCCCTGGAATTTAGCTCTGGTGTTCAAACATGGAAGAGATGACATATGGAGCTAGCTGCTTATGCCAAAATCTAAAACTGAGGAGCAATGCTCAGGTCATTAAGTAATTATTGTTTAATGACAATACTGATGACTCCTTCGATCACTACCGATATTATGAAGGAGGCTGATAAATATTGATTACTTGAGTTAGATTTAATCTATGGACATATGGATTACTGCTGGTAGATGCTGAAATCAGAACATTACTGTCGAAGTTGAGCCATGAGGCACAGATCTCTTCTTATTTTTCCCTGTTAGCACATCAGTAGTCCAAAACAACTGTAAGGCAAAGTGAGGACTGCAGATGCTGGAGATCAGAGTCTAGATTAGAGTGGTACTGGAAAAGCATAGCAGGTCAGGCAGCATCCAAGAAGCAGGAAAATCGATGTTTCGGGCAAAAGCCCTTCATCAGGAATGAAACAACAGTAAAACATTCCTGACTTCAGGAGATAAAAAGAATTTTCATAAATATCTTCACTGTTAGCGATTTTTGAGATTTGTAGCTCAGGTTGATAAGTGTGTACACTAGCTCACTGAGCTTGAAGGTTTGTTTTCAGACATACTAGGTTACATCATCAGTGACAGTCTCTGGTGAAGCACTGGTGGTATGTCCCACTTCTCTATTTATTGGTCTTGGTTTCTTAAGTTGGGTGATGGAATTTCCGGTTCTTTATCTTTCAAGGGAAGGTAGATAGGGTCTAAATTGATGTGTTTATTGGTGGAGTTCTGGTTAGAATGCCGTGCCTCGAAGAATTCTTGTGCGTGTCTTTGTTTCGCCTGTCCTAGGAAACCTGCCATCAGGATACACGAACACCAACTGGCCACCAAAAGACACAACCCACTATCACTAATTTCTATACATACAGACAAAGAAGGACACCATTTTGACAATACACACATCCTAGGACATGAGAAACAAAGACACGCATGAGAATTCTTAGAGGCACGGCATTCTAACCAGAGCTTCATCAATAAACACATCAATGTAGACCCTATCTACCATCCCTTGAAAAAAACTTGAATGACATCACCCACCTTAAAAAACCAAGACCTATAAATAGAGAGGCAGGATATATCACCAAGGCTTCTCCAGACTCTCACAGATGATGTTACCTAGTATGGTGACAAAACGTCTGAAACCAAATCTTCAAGCTCAGCAAGCTAACTGACATACTTGTCTTCATTGTGTTGGGGTCACTTCAACCGATGTTGCTTTGAACAGTTGTGTGTCTGCAAAAGCCATGCTTCTGACTACAAACAAGTCACTTACTTATGTTGGTTTCTTCACCACCTGAGATAGGACCAGTTCAAGCATTTAGTATTGAAAAGCTGCTCTCGTGATTGATATTGAAGTTCCCCACTCACTACTCCATGTGTCCTCATTTCCATCATTGGAGGGGTGATGGCTTGGAATTAGGTAGCGGTTATATAAAATCCCAGATTTTATTTGAGTTAAACAAACAAAACATTGGGGGAGCTGAAGTCAATGTTGAGAACTCCCATGGCAACGTCTAACTGGCCATATACCACTGTACCCAGGAGAGTACAGTGGGAAACCAGAGGATTGGGAAGCTTACAAAGACCAACAGAGAGCAACAAAGAAAAGAAATAAAGAGGGAGAAGATTAAATATGAGAGTAAGCTAGCCAGTAATATAAATAAATACTGTAAGAGTATCTTTAGTTATATAAAGGACAAAAGTGAGGCCCCATTAGGCTGCTGGAAAATGACCCTGGAGAGATAGTAGTGGGGAACAAGGAAATGGGTGAGGAACTGAAGTATTACTTCGCATCAGTCTTCACGGTGGAAGACACAAATAATATCCCAAAAATTCAAGACAGTCACGGGGCAGAGCTGAGTATGGTGACCATCACCAAGGAGAAGGTGCCTGAAGTTGGATAAATTGCCTGGACCAGATGGACTACACCCCACAGTTGTAAGGGAGATAGCTATGGAGATAATGGAGGCATTAGTGGTGACCTTTCAGCAATCTCTAGAGTCAGGGAAGGTCACAGAGGACTGGAGAAATCAATAACCTGACACTCCTGTTTATGAAGGGAGACTAGGACCCGAGGGCACTGCCTTAGAATAAAGGGAAGAATTTTTAGGATGGAGATAAGGAAAAACTTCTTCAGCCAGAATGGTGAATCTATGAAATTCCTTGCCACAGAAGGCTGTGGAGGTTAGGTCATTGAGTATATTTAAGACAGAGGTAAATCAGTTCTTGATTGTCAAAGGGATCAAGGGTTACAGGAAGAAAGCGGGAGAATGGGGTTAAGAAACCTATCAGCCACGATTGAATGGCAGAGCAGACTCAATGGGCTGAATGACCTAATTTATGCTCCAATGTCTTGAGGTCTTATAGTGGCAGAGGACTTATAGAGGGGCCTACTAGTCAACTTGTGAAGATATTTAGAATCAACTACATATTATAGGACTAATACTTTAGGTCAGATAAAATATGGATGGTAGACTCCTTTTACAGAAAAATATAAAGGTTTTATTATAAGCTGGAAGATTATCTGGTTATTTTTCTGATGCTAAACCTCATATTAGTAGATTTATTGAATTTGTTAATGTGCTATGTCTCGCAAATGTAACCTTTAAGAGACATGCTCTTGATACATGAGCATAGCATAGTATTCTACTGGTGGGTAGATTTGTCTCATACTCTATCTTACCCAGGAAATAGTTGAAGCATGAAACATGATCAGAAACATTGAGTTCAGTTGTAATCTAATGTTTGCATATAATAGCTAACATAGCTCATATTTATCTATAATAATTATCTGTTGGGTTTTTCAATACCAAGATACCAACATCTAGGTTATTATTTTAAAAGGGATGATGTAAATATTGCCCTATCAGACAAAATCCTATCAGGTTACATAACTTTGCAATTGGAGCAAGAGAAAAGACGGAATAACTTGCATTGATACATCACCTTAGATAATCTCAGGGCCTTCTGAACTACTTAAGAGCCACTAGGTACTTTTGAAGTGTTAATCATGTTGTAGTGTGGAAAAAGGCAGCAGCTGATTTGTACACAGGAAAGTCCCAAAAACAGAAATGTGATAAACCTCCAATGGATCTACTTTAGTAATGTTGATTGAGATATAAATGTTTGATCAGCACAATGGACAAGCTTGTTTTGTTTTTACGGCAGTGTCACATGATCTTCTGCAATGACCAGAAAGTATTGCCTGAAGGGAACCTCTAATAATATGGTACTCCCACATATTCTACTGAAGAGTCAGCTTAATCCGTGGAAAGGGAGTTGAACTCTCAAGCTTCCAACTTAAGAGAGACGAGTGTTACCGTTGCTTCAGAGCTGACACTGCATAGAAATAGCAATTGTCCTAAGTCACTATAAAGTAATCATGGCAGTGTCTAAAAAACATGATGAATGTAATTACAGCATCAGCCAAAAGTCCTTCCAGGGGGCCAGCTCATCTCCTTGGCCTGTCAACTTTATGCTGTAATAGTTTAATTTCTTTCGGTGCTTCAGTAGCAAGTTCAACATAATTTGTAATTTGTGTTTCCAACCAACAAAGGACCATTTAGCTTCGCGGAAGATACTGTTGAACTAAAGTCTAATGTCAACTTGGATGGAAAGATAAGGCCCTTTCTTTTATATTTCCTCTTCTGTGCTCTTCCTGTTCTACTGAAATAAGTTAAACATATCATTGATCATTGACCAATATTCAACTGATTTGTTCTGGCATAAAAATTCCCTGCAAGTTCAGAATGCCTGAGAAAAAAGCTGAAAATGTAGTTCAAAAATTGCTCTAAGCTGCACCAACAAAATGCCTCACATTCATTAAAGCTTCCTGTCCCACCAACTCTAAATGGGAACATGAAGTATCCACCTAACATATGGGAAACGGAACTGTGGTTCACTAATGTTGTACGTGAGATTAAAATAAAACTCCTGCATGTTCTACATACAGCGTCTTTAAACAGACCCAGGTGCAAGAAAATAGACCAAATACTGTATAATCCAAAGAGGAGCCAAAAGTATTGTCCCCTGGTTTCACAGTCTGGATGCATGTGCCATATGCTGGTAAATCTGCATAATTTCAGGAAGAGCTTACATTATTGTCGAAATACTATCACAATGTCACTTTTAGCACATACTGTTGTCAGGATTCAGGTATAACGTAAATTTCATAAAGAAGAAGTGACATTTTAATATTTTTAAATGGCATCTGGTGCTATTCAGAGAAGAATTATTCTGTCTACAGTCTTAGCATGTGCCTTTGTCTCAGCATTGAAACAAAAGCAGAATATTTATCTTAATTATTGACTGTTTTATAACTGACTATTGCTTCAAGTGAAATTAATCAATGTACCATTATATCTTCCTTAAAGTCTTTATAAATTGTAAGTATAGTTGAGATTTGTTCACAAACTATTTAATTAAATGGACCATAGTTAACATTTCAGGCAATCCTGAAAAAAACTGTAAATGTAAGTAACAAGCAGAACTATAATGCATTATTCTATCAATGTTTGGGACACTGAAAAATATTACACACATGGACCTATAACAGTCTGTATGCGGTATACTGAATATACATTCAGCAGCAAGATGGACCCATTGTTTGTGTTATTTAAATTGGATTATCAATTGTTTTCAAGTTAGTTGGTCCTTCTGAATTTGTAGAGGTGCTGTAAGTTTGCTGGTGCTACTTAAAGTTGGTGAAGTCAATAGAGAAGAGTGTTTAAAATGGCAGAGTCTTTGATGCTTTATCTTGTACAAAGAACAGATCTTAGCAGCTTTTCTGTTAGGTTAACTTTGGTTGAAATTACATTCTCTACATTGCAACAACATCTGCCTATAAACTAATTGGTTCACCTAGCTATTATAACTGGTATATTCACACACAGAAACGTATGTATCTTGAAATGACTCAGATCTAAATTTTATATTCTAAAGATTGGAACATTGTGGTTATCACTAGAAGACGTGTTCAGAAGATTGTATTTTTCGCATCGTTCATTTGTGAAAGAGATATTAAGTTTGACTTTGTTTAATTCTTTCATATGATGTGGTGTCTTTCGTTAAGTCAGCATTTATTGACTATCTCCATTGTCAAAGAACAAAGAAGAACAAAGAACCTTACTGCACAGGAACAGGCCCTTCGGCCCTCCAAGCCTGCACCGATCCAGATCCTCTATCTAAACCTGTCGCCTATTTTCAAAGGATCTGTATCCCTTTGCTCCCTGCCCATTCATATAACGTCTTGATACACCTTAAATGACGCTATCGTTCCCACCCTTACCACCTATGCTGGCAACGCATTCCAGGCACCCACCACCTTCTGCATGAAGAACTTTCCATCTATATCTCCCGTAAACCTTTCCCCTCTCACTTTGAACTCGTGACCCCTAGTAATTGAGAAGATGTGGATGAGTTGTTTCTTGAACTGCTGCAGTCCATTTTATATAGTTAGATCCACAATACAATTGAGGAGGGATTTCTAGGATTTGACCTAGTAACATAAAGACTGGCAATGTATTTCCAAATCAGAATAGTATTTGGTTTGGAAGGGAACTTCTGCATGGTGATTTTTTTCAAATATAGAATCCTTACAGTGTGGAAACAGGCCCTTTGGCCCAACAAGGCCACACTGACTCTCCGAAGAGAAACCCACCCAAACCTATTCCCCTACCCTATTATCCTAAATTTACCCCTGACCATTGGGCAATTTAGCTTGGTCAATTCATCTAACCTGCACACCTTTGGATTGTTGGAGGAAACCAATGCAGACACAGAAAATATGCAAACTTCACGCATTTGCCTGAGACTGGATTCAAACCAGGGTCCCTGGCACTGTAAGGCAGCAGTGCTAACCACAGAGCTAACCACATGTCTCCTATGTTTCTGTAGTCTTCATCATTTTAGATGACATGGTTGTGAGCTTCGAAGGTGGTCCTTAAAGAGATTTGGTGAATCCTGTGGTGCAATGTAGATGGTATACACTACTGAACATTGGTGTGGTGGGAGGAGGGAATGTTTGTAGTTGGCAACCAAGCGAATTTCCTTCTTTATTCCATCTCGAACTGTTGATCTATCAAGTGAAGCCTCATTCTTTCTTTGAATTACTGAAGTTTTGGCAGACTGTCAGTGGAATGCCAAATCACGTTCAGATGTTTGTTTTCTACCTTTTCTGTGCAGCTTTGTGCTCTTTATAAACAGCCAGTATACAAGGAAACTGGATTGAATCATTATTTTTGTTAGTTTCTCTCTCTTTGTTTCTCTCCATGTAACTGCTTTACAGGTTGTTGATCGCTTTCTTTTCAAATATTCAGCTTTAAAAAAATAGCTGAACAATGCATAGATGTGACATTCATAAAAACAATTCTTCAGAGTAAACCAATGGACTCATTCTTCCTGGTTTTGAGATGTTTTTGCTAATGCACCAGTTTTGTTGAGAAGGTTAAAACTGTTCATTCACTAGGATGCCCTCCACCATCATCATCTGAGATCAAAGTCAAAGCTGCAGTATCAATTTATTCACTGCAATCTCTTGCAGTTTGAACAACCTCAGATAAATTCTTCAGTGAACTTAAATGTGTTGAACAATACTTAGTATTTGCTCTTCTGATAATTTTTGCTGATTTTTTTCTTTTGATTTGTTTCAGCATTGATATGACTATTTCGCAGAAAATCACCATGGCGTACAAGATCTTCACTCTCTTGAGGTATCTGGCCACCATACCCCTGACCGAGATCTATCTGTGTACCAGGCAATGCTTAAGTATCCCCCATGTATCCTTTCCTGAAGGGAAGCTGGAATACCCAGTTTTCTATGATTTTGTAATTCTGTAGGCAATCAAAGCATATGTTTGTGACCAAATCAGTGGACTTTTACTTTGACCATCTTTTAAAACAATGCGGGCAAATGGCAGCACATCGTTGGTCACTCTGTTTTGCTTCTTCAAATTTGCTAAAGCCTCATTTGGCTTGCTGGCCACTGGTTCCACTCAGCCATACGAAACAGTTCTTATTTGCCGTCATAGGCAATTTCAATACATTCCCTCTTATTTTTGTATTCTGCCTTTTGTTTAGGAAGCCCAACAAAATCGTCTATCGGTTTCTGTGATCGGTTAGTCAACAACTGTTTGCTCCTGGACCAGTTATTTCCTTGAAACTATTAGATTTCTGCCTGCTTCCTCTGGGTGATGTTATGGTGCTGTGGCTGTAACATCACAGGACTAGTAATGTAGAGGCCCAGGCTAATACTCTGACACACAAGGATCAATTCTCACCACGAGTGTGTGATAATGGAAAAGCACAGAGGTCAGGCAGCATCCGAGAAGCAGGAGAATTGACATTTCAGGCAAAAGCCCTTCATCATTCCTGACTCTGACTCTGATCTCCAGGATCTGCAGTCCTCGCTTTTTCTCCTCAATTCTCACCACAGCAACTGGTGGAATTTAAACTCAATTAGTAGATCTGCAATTATAAACTAATTTCAAATATTGTCAGGAGTCACATGACACCAGGTTATAGTCCAACAATTTTATTTGAAATCACAAGCTTTTGAAGCACTGCTTCATCAGGTAAACTCACTTGATGAACGTGCAGTGTTCTGAAAGCTTGTGATTTCAAATAAACCTTTCGGACTATAACCTGGTGTTATGTGACTTATGACTGTTTCCACCCCAGTCCAACACTGGAACCTCCACATCATGGCTTCAGTAATTGTGACCATGAAGCAACCATCGGTTGTGGTAAAACCCCATATGGTTCATTAATACATTTCAGAGGAAAAAGAAATGCTGACCTTTACTTGGTCTACATGTGATTTCAGACCCTACACAATGTAGTTGACACTTAACTGCCCTTAGAAAAATGCCCAGCCTGCCAATCTGTTTAAGGGCAAAAGTAAAAATATTTTTGCTGTCATGTAAATGATTTTTTAAAATTTAAAGCTGCTTTAAGATCTATTCTGTAGTATACTGGTGGATTTCAGCTTTTCCAAGTAGATTTTAAATTTGGCACAATAATGATACATTTTAATCTTCTTTGTTTATAAGCTTCTAATGAGTTCAGTATTAACAACACTGTATTTTGTTTTCTTCTTCTAAAGTTTGTATTCCGTGTTGTAGTAATGCTGTATTATCTAACTGAATAACTGCATTGTAACACTACTCCTTACTGTCATCTTCACACATTTTTTGCTGTCAAAATGGCGTTTTTGCACCTTTGGTTGCCAAAGTGAGGTGTTCCCTCTTTCTTGCATGCAAAATCAATACTTATCTGTGTGTCACAGTCTAAAACAAAATGCATATCTTCCTCCATTGAAATATTTGTGGCTACAACCTTAGTGATTCTTCTCACCAAAATTGCATTTTAAATGATTGATCTCTTATTTCCATCACAGTACTGAAACCGTTCAAGCTAACTTCTTCTGTGAGGCTCTGACTTCTTTACCTTTTCAATCATCCTTTTGACAAAATACATCTGCTCGATTCCCGATGCTGCAGCTATTGTATAAATTAGATCCATGGCTCTGGACTTCACTCTGTTGTTGCACCTTGTGGTGCGTCCTCTAAATTTAAAGATTTCCCCTTGACTAAAGAGATTTCAACATTACCCATGGGGCTCCAAAACAGATCCTTCTTCACGAAGGACTCAGTAACTGCCAAGCGTGACCAGATTTTCAAGCTCTTGAAAGTTCGTGGTGCTTTTCTGCACTTTATACCAGGTCTAAACTGAAGGTCTTAACCTAGAGTGCTGTTTCAGTCTTGTTATTTCCGCTGACTCTATTTGTTAAGTGTTTGCAGCCGCTGACCGATAGTCTGAGTAATTCAGAAAATGGTAAAGTGTTTAGAGCAGTAGACACACCTATCATGTCAAATGTTTTTGATCTTAGGTCCAACAGATTTGTTTAACTTTGTGGTATTTAAGCAAGGAGGTCCACCACTGATCACCAAGTTGTATGGGCTGTAGAAACAACCACATCCACTTGATAGCTTGGACAGAGTCTTTTCACAAATCCTACTTTCTACGCTTAAACAAAACAATGCAAAACAAAACAGCCGCTATTGGGGCACTGTCATAAAAAGAAACAGTCAATGGGAATTTACACAATTAGAATGAAAATTTATCAAAATCAATCATTATATCATTATCTGGGGTGATAATACACCCCAGCCCCTGCATTGTCCAGACTCTAAAGGCTGCTAAAATCCTCCTCTCAATACTGGAGCTAAGGGTCAATTTGTTTAACAGTTGTAACAAATGAACCTCTGCTGAGCCTTAACAAGAAGAGGCATTTATCATAATAAGACACAATTTATTGCATGACAGCAATGGATACAAGTTACATTAGCATAATAAAGTAGAGTATCGGGTGAGAATAATGACACATACATCTCCAGCAGGCTCTCAAGCTAAACTCATTTTTTCACCTTCCAAGACTGACTTCATCATAGAGTCACAGACATATCCAACATGGAAACAAACCCTTTGGTCCAACTCATCCATGACAATCAGATATCTTAAATTAATCTAGTCCCATTTACCAGCATTTGGCCCACATCTCTCTAAACTCTTCCTATTCATAAACCCATCCAGATGCCTTTTAAATGTTGTAATTGTATCAGCCTTCACAATTCCCTCTGGCAAGTCATTCCATACATGCACTACCCTCTGCATGAAAAAGTTGCCTCTTAGGTCCCTTTTAAATCTTTCTTCTCTCATTTTAAACCTAGGTCCTCTAGTTTTGGACTCTCCACCTTGGAGAAAAGATCTTGTCTATTCACCCTCTCCATGCCCATCATGATTTTATAAACCTCTATAAGGTCACCCCTCAGCCTCCGATGCTCCAGGTAAAGTAACCCCAGCCAATTCAGCCTTTCCTCATAGCTCAAACCCTCCACACCTGGCAAATTCCTTGTAAATCTTTTCTAAACTCTTTGATCCTTCCTATGGCAGGGAGATCAGAATTTCACACAGTATTCCAAAAGTGGCCTAGTAATGTTCGTTACATCTGCAAAATGACCTCCCAACTCCTATACTTAAAGCTCTGACTAATAAAGGAAAGCATACCAAACACCTTCTTCACTGTCCTATCTACCTGTGACTCCACTTTCAAGGAGCTATGAATTTGCACTCCAAGGTCTCTTTGTTCAGCAACGCTCCACAGGACTTTATCATTAAGTGTAAGATCAAGGTACTGTTGTACTCTGAGGTAACCTTCTTCTCTAGGCACAAGTGAGGACTGCAGATGCTGGAAATCAGAGTCTAGAGTGGTGCTTTTCCAGCACCATTCTAATCTAACCTTCTTCACTGTCCACTATGACTTCAATTTTGATGTCATTTGCAAACTTGCTAACCATGTCACCTATGTTCACATCCAAGGAATTTATATAAATGACAAAAAGCAGTGGACCCAGCACCGATACTTGTGGCACACCATTGGTCACAGGCCTCCAATCTGAAAAGAAACCCTCCAGAGCCAGTTCTGTATCCAAATGGCTAGTTCTCTCTATCTTCCCTGTGATCTAACATTGCTAACCAGTCTACTATGAGGAACCTTGGCAAACATCTTACTGAAGTCCATAAAGATCATGTCCATCACACTGCCCCTATCAATCCTCTTCATTACTTATAGAGTCATAGAGATGTACAGCATGGAAACAGACCTTTTGGTCCAACCCGTCCATGCCGACCAGATATCCCAACCCAATCTAGTACCACCTGCCAGCACCCGGCCCATATCCCTCCAAACCCTACCGATTCATATACCCATCCAAATGCCTCTTAAATGTTGCAATTGCACCAGCCTCCACCACATCCTCTGGCTGCTCATTCCATACGCATACCACCCTCTGCATGAAAAGTTGCTCCTTAGGTCTCTTGCATATCTTTCCCCTTCACCCTAAACCTATGCCCTCTAGTTCTGGACTCCCCGACCCCAGGGAAAAGACTTTGTTTATTTATCCTATCCATGCCCCTCACAATTTTGTAAACCTCTATAAGGTCACCCCTCAGCCTTCGATGCTCCAGGAAAAACAGCCCTAGCTTGTTCAGCCTCTCCCTGTTGCTCAGATCCCCCAACCCTGGCAACATCCTTGTAAATCTTTTCTGATCCATTTCAAGTTTCACAACATCTTTCCGATAGGAAGGAGACCAGAATTGCATGCAATATTCCAATAGTGGCCTAACCAATGTCCTGTACAGCCACAACATAACCTCCCAACTCCTGTACTCAATACTCTGACCAATAAAGGAAAGCATACCAAACGCCTTCTTCAGGAAGAAGGGCTTATGCCCGAAACATCGATTCTCCTGTTCCGTGGATGTTGCCTGACGTGCTGCACTTTTCCAGCAGCACATTTTTTCAGTGCTGTCCACTACACCTCCAATTTTGGTGTCATCTGCAAACTTACTAACTGTACCTCTTATGCTCGTATCCAAATCATTTATGTAAATGACAAAAAGTAGAGGGTCCAGCACCGATCCTTGTGGCACTCCACTGGTCACAGGCCTCCAGTCTGAAAAACAACCCTCCACCACCACCCTCTGTCTTCTACCTTTGAGCCAGTTCTGTATCCAAATAGCTAGTTCTCCCTGTATTCCATGAGATCTAACCTTGCTAATCAGTCTCCCGTGGGGAACCTTGTCGAACGCCTTACTGAAGTCCATATAGATCACATCTACTGCTCTGCCTTCATCAGTCTTCTTTGTTATTTCTTCAAAAAACTCAATCAAGTTTGTGAGACATGATTTCCCACACACGAAACCATGTTGGCTATCCCGAATCAGTCCTTGCCTTTCCAAATACATGTACATCCTGTCCCTCAGGATTCCCTCCAACAATTTGCCCACCACCGAGGTCAGTCTCACCGGTCTATAGTTCCCTGACTTGTCTTTACCACCCTTCTTAAACAGTGACACCATGTTTGCCAACCTCCTGTCTTCCGGCACCTCACCTGTGACTATCGATGATACAAATATCTCAGCAAGAGACCCAGCAATCACTTCTCTAGCTTCCCACACAGCTCTCTGATACACCTAATCAGGTCCTGGAGATTTATCCACCTTTAACCACCTTTAGGGCAGCATAGTGGCTCAGTGGTTAGCACTGCTGCCTCCCAACACTAGCGACCAAGGTTTGATTCCAGCCTTGGGCACCTGTCTGTGTGGAGTTTGCATGTTCTCCCTGTGTCTGTGTGGGTTTCCTCTGGGTGCTCTGGTTTCCTCCTGTCGTCCAAAGGTGTGCAGGTTAGGTGAATTGGCCATGCTAAGTTGCCCATAATATTCAGGGATGTGTAGGTTAGGGGAATGGGCCTGGGTGGGTGACTCTTTGGAGGGTAGGTGTGGACTTGTTGGGCTGAATGGCCTGTTTCCACACTGTAAGGATTCTGTAACTGGTTTGACAGACTGGGTTTGTTTGTGGGGGGCACGGTTGCACAGTGGTTAGCACTGCTGTCTTACAGCGCCAGACACCTGGGTTCAGTTCCCGCCTCAGGCGACTGACTGTGTGGAGTTTGCACGTTCTCCCCGTGTCTGCGTGGGTTTCCTCCGGGTGCTCCGGTTTCCTCCCACAGTCCAAAGATGTGCAGGCGAGGTGAATTGGCCATGCTAAATTGCCCGTAGTGTTAGGAAAGGGGTAAATGTAGGGGTATGGGTGGGGTATGGGTGGGTTGCGCTTCGGCGGGGCGGTGTGGACTTGTTGGGCCAAAGGGCCTGTTTCCACACTGTAAGTAATCTAATCTAATCTAATCTTAACCGTTTCAAGACACCCAGCACTTTCGCCTCTGTAAAATGTCACTTTGCAAAATGTCACCATCTATTTCCCTACAGTCTATATCTTCCATATCCTTTTCCACAGTAAATACTGATGCAAAATATTCACTTAGTATCTCCCCCATTTTCTGTGGCTCCACACAAAGGCTCTTTGTTGATCTTTGAGAGGCCCTATTCTCTCCCTAGTTACCCTTTTGTCTGTAATATATTTGTAAAAGCCCTTTGGATTCTCCTTAATTCTATTTGCCAATTCTATTTGTCCCCGTTTTGCCCTCCTGATTTCCCTCTTAAGTATACTCCTACTTTCTTTATACTCTTCTAAGGATTCACTCGATCTATCTTGTCTATACTTGACATATGCTTCCTTCTTTTTCTTAACCAAACCCTTAATTTCTTTAGTCATCCAGCATTCCCTATACCTACCAGCCTTCCCTTTCACCCTGACAGGAATATACTTTCTCTGGATTCTTGTTATCTCATTTCTGAAGGCTTCCCATTTTCCAGCCGTCCCTTTACCTGCGAACATCTGCCTCCAATCAGCTTTCGAAAGTTCTTGCCTAATACCGTCAAAATTGGCCTTTCTCCAATTTGGAACTTCAACTTTTAGATCTGGTCTATCCTTTTCCATCACTATTTTAAAACAAATAGAATTATGGTCGCTGGTCCCAAAGTGCTCCCCCACTGACACCTCAGTCACCTGCCCTGCCTTATTTCCCAAGAGTAGGTCAAGCTTTGCACCTTTTCTAGTAGGTACATCCACATACTGAATCAGAACATTTTCTTGTACACACTTCACAAGTTCCTCTCCATCCAAACCCTTAACACTGGTAGTCCCAGTCTACATTTGGAAAGGTAAAATCCCTTACCGTACCCATCTTATTATTCATACAGATAATTGAGATCTTCTTAAAAGTTTGTTTCTCAATTTCCTGCTGACTATTAGAGGATTTTTAATACAATCCGAATGAGGTTACCATCCCATTCTTATTTCTCAGTCCCACCCAATGGTCATATTCCCAGGAGTATCCTCTCTACATACAGTCGTAATGTTATCCCTATTCAAAAATGCCACTCCTCCTCCTCTCTTACCCCACTTTCTATCCTTCCTATAGCATCTAGATCCTGTACATTAAGCTACCAGTCCTATCCATCGCTGAGTCATGTCTCTATAATTGCTCTGATATCCCAGACCCATGTTCTTAACCATGTCCTGAGTTAATCTGCCTTCTCTGTTAGGCCTCTTGCATTGAAATAAATGCAGTTTAATTTATCAGTCCTACCTCATTGTCTGCTTTGTTCTTACCTGTCCTGACTGTTTGACTTGCACCCTTGCCCAACTGTACCAGTTTCAGATTGGTCTCTTTCCTCACTATCTCCCTGGGTCCCATGCAGCCCCCTTTATTCTTTTAAGTCCTCCCAAGCAGCTCTAGCAAATTTCCCTGTCAGTCTATTAGCCCCCTTCCAACTCGGGTACAATCTGTCTTTCTTATACACGTCACTTCTAAGAGATTCCAGCAATCCAAAATGTGAATCCTTGTCCCCTGCACCAGTTCCTCAGCTGCACATTCATCTGATCCAACCTCCTATTCCTACTCTCATGAGCTCATAGTAATCCAGATAAAATTATCCTCAAGGACCTCCCTTTTAAATGCCTGCCTAATTCCTCTATTCTCTCCTCAGAATCTCATCCTTTTTCTCTTTCTGTGTCGTTAGTTCCAACGTGTATTATGACCTCCTGCTGGCCTCTCTCCCCTTTGAGATCATTCTGCACCCTCTCCAAGATATCCTTAATCCTGGTACCATGGAGGCAACACACCATTCTGATTTCTTGCTGTCAGCCACAGAAACGTCTGTCTGTGCCTGTGACTACACAGTCCCCTATCACAATCAATTGCTTGGAACTTGACATACCCCTCATTACAATAGAGTGAGTCTCGGTACCAGATACCTGGCTGTCAGTGCTACATTCCCCTGAGAGTCCATCACCCCCTACATTTTCCAAAACAGAATACTTGTTTGAGATTGGGACAGCCACAGGATACTCCTGCATGATCTGCCTCCCTCACCTACCTTTCCTGGAGGTCACCCATCTACCTGAATTTATCTTCAGTTTATCTTTCTTCCCGCAACTGCCATTCGTCATACCCCCGAGCTCCTGTAAATTCTTCATTGCCTCTAACTGCCACTCCAACTGATCCATGTGATATGATAGGACTTGTAACCAAACACACTTCCTGTAGACATAATCATCACTAACATGGAAACTCTCCCTAATCTCCCACAATTGGGTAGAGCTTAATGCAGTTTTTGACATAAACTCCTTCAGAATCATTACCTTCTACATCAGTTAGCTGCCAAATTCATTAAAAATATCATTCGAGAAAATAATTGCAAGTTATTTCGAAGAGTCACTGAAGAAGATATTAGAATGTCAAGTGTTCATCTCCCAGTTGAAAAATGCAGTTTGTGCTGAACACTAAAATTTTCAACAGAACACGAATACACTTCTGGAATAACTGGGACCGTCAGACACCCTCCAAGCTAAATAATGTGTTCAATCTGTCATCACAAGTGTCCATCATTACAAAATAGATGGAGTTATAAATAAATGTATATTCATATATTAGATAATAGCCAGTCCCCTGGGTATGCTGTGTTGGTTTATCATTACAGTACTGAAATCAAACATAATTATAACCTCCACAATGAGAGTGCGAAATCTCATGGAGACAAACTTTGACTCCAGGCACTGTCTGGGATATTTTTGAACAAAACAAAACTCCAAAGAACTGCAGATGCTGGAAATCAGAAACTGTTGCCAGATGTACTGAGTTTCTCCAATCAATTTCTGTTCTTGTTTAGGACACTTTTGACTGAGTTAATAGTAATTATTTCATTGACATCAACTCTCTACAATCCCATGGTAATACTGGGAAAAATGTACTTACATAATGCAGCATGTCTAATTACTGTTTTGCTTTCAAAGCGAATAAATGTATTAATGAATTATTTTCAACTTTTTTGAAGGAATACTCAGAATTGAATATGGGTGAAAAGAGGACAGTATAGCACATGGCAAGTGTTCTCTCATTATTATTACTTGTAAGGTTTGGGTCGAGACCTTGAGAAGCTCCATACAGTGAAGATTTGCAGCACATAAGGATTGCAGATAGAGTCAAACAAGATGATGCACAGAAAAATCACATTAAGATGCATGTGGTAAATGTTTATTACTGCAGCAGAGCAAATCCAATGAATTCTTATATTGTATCTGGAGCAATCTCCTCAAAATTTAATGGAGACAGAAAAGCGTATAGAAACCACAATTCCAATTTAAAATACGAAGTACTGTGTCTCATGATTTAAATGCAGTTACTTGATAAGACACAATGTAATTCAATGTACCAATTGTCAACTATCACACAGCAGTGAGATAGAGGCACAACATGCACTATACTGACCAATAGCTCCACTGAGGCATCTGAACAATTTAGTTGTTAAGTCTTTATGAAATAGTTTTAATAAGTTATCAACTTTCAAGCGAGCGCGCACAAGCAGTTCACTACTGGGTGGGATACTGGGGAAGATGAAACAGAGATTCTTAGTAAACCCAATAAAATCACTACAGAAACCTTGACAGCTGTTCTCAGAGTTGATGAAATGTCTTGATGCTTTTCATCAATAGGCAAAGTAAAGTGTCTCACATATATGCTCTACCCAATAGTTCTTGACTCAAGTTCAAATTATTTAAATCAACCTGCTGCAGGTAAAAGCCCAAATGAAAACCTGTCTAAAAAGTACCTCAGGCAGGTAGTGGATGGTAATTCCTTTTCTTCAGTTTTCTGCTCTTCTTCCTATACTGTTTTCTAGCATAAACAGGGCAAGCAGAGTTAAAATTCCATCCCTGATGAATTGGTATTATTGTATTGATAACTCAAAAACAATACTTTAAACTAAGACATGCCAATCCTGACCTGGCAGTTTTATAAAGCATTCTAAGTAGTCCCATGCTGATGAACAATATTTAGATATGTAATTAGTTTTGGTAATTATTATGCAGCACGCAAAAAGTACGAATTCAAAGCAATCAGAAACATGCATTAGCCACAAAATCAGATTATGTATTACAGAACATCTTATGTGCATTCCCCAGGGTGGTTTATTGCCTGTCCTTCAACCTCCTGCTCTCTCCCAATAGAAATATCAGCTGACAGCTCACCAAGTTTAAGGGCCACCCAGCACATGACAATATTATGCTGGAGTTGGCCTTAACAAGACAAAAGTGTCATTTTCACACTTCCGGGACAGGAAGTTCCTTCTTGGAGGGTTACTAGTCAATATAATTGGCTTATGGCTGAGTGCTACTGGGTATTATGGCCCAGAGGAAGATACCATTCTGAATCTGGGCTTTTTGGACAGTGAGTAATCAGTGATGTGAGGGGATAGTGGGTGAGGAAATAGAAGGAGAAATAATGATGTAGTAGTGGTAGGTGACAGTATAATTAGGTGGATAGATTCTGTTCTCTGCTTTCATTAGTCCTGAAAGTGATTTTGCTTGTGTGAGGCTGGGTTTAAGGATATCTCTTCAGGGCTGGAAACAAACATGGAGTTAGGAAGGGAGGGGACCAGCTGTTGCTGTCCACATTGATACCCATGACATTGATAGGAGTAGACAAGAGGTTCTGCTGAAAGATTGTGAACAGTTTGGAAGTAAATTAGAAACCAGAAACAAAAACAGAAAAGTAGAGAACATTGCATGCCAGACCTGAGTTTCTATAGCACTTTCTGTTTTTTTGTTTCAGATCTCCAGCATCCGCAGTTCTTTTTATTTGCTTTTAATTAAAAAGCTGAACTTCCAAGGTAAGAAGTTTTGGATTGCCACCCGAGCCACAGCAAATCTGCATGGGGTAAATGAAGCCAAGGAGTTAAATGAGTGGCTCAGAAAGTTGGTGTGGGTGGAATAGGTTTCAGTTCATGTGCAATGGCCCCAGTACTAGAGTAGAAGAGAACTGTTCCAGTGGGGATGGACTTTCCTTGAACCATGCTGAGACCAGTAACCTAACAAATTAATCGTCTAGGGCATAAGAAAGACCTTTGAAATCTTTCGAGGAGCAGAGGGTTTGTGAGAGGGTAAGAGTATGACCTGAAGTCCCATCTGTCCCATGCAGCTCAACCTGACTCAACTCAACTCTCGTGGCACCAGTCCAGACTCCCAAAATGCTTCATGCCCTGCCACTGTATCCGAGCCGAAAAGCTTCTCATTTCTGAAAGAGGCGTGATCGAAATCTCCCCTCAAAATTGACACAAAAATCACAAAAAATTGCTACTTCAATATATTCTTTGGTGTGAACACTGCAAATAGGCACTGCTCAGCTATTTTTTAAAGCAGTAACTTCTAAAACAGCAACAACTTAAAAAAGAGAAGCTAGCAAGAAAGCAATAAGAAAGGCTTTATAAGAGATGTACACAGAATACTGGCACAATATGATACAGTCCACATAAGATAATCAAACTGTTTACAAAGGATCTAGCATCCTTGACATCCCCTTTCTTAAATGACAATAAAGCTCCTCAGAATGGACACCTGAGATATTTTACGTCATTAATACAGCAAGACGTACTCATTATTGGTCTGTCAGCAAGCACAGACTTTCATATTATTATGATCTGTGAAATAAAAAGTGCATTTGCTGCAACACCAAAGACTCCAGACTACAATATCAAGTCTACCAAGGATCTGACTAAATTTTATCCAGACAGATTGATGCTATCGGCAGAGTTAAAGGGTTTACCATATTATATCTAAAAGACAAGACCAAACCCAGCATCAACCCTCCTCGTAATTGCAACATTCTCGTTTAAGACTAGCTAAAACAAATTGGATTGCATGGGATAAAACAAGATCACTCTGAAAACTGAGTTTCACTGTAATTGATGCAGTTCCATTACTTGTGTGTTGAAGAAAAATAGCACTATATGAGCATGTTTAAATCCAAGGCGACTGAACCTTTGCACATATGGGGTGGCACAGTGGTTCAGTAGTTAGCACTGCTGCCTTACAGCGCCAGGGGACCTGGGTTCAATTTCAGCCTCAGGCAACTATCTGTGTGGAGTTTGCATGTTCCCTCTGTGTCTGTGTGGGTTTGCTCCGGTTTCCTCCCACAATCCAAAGATGTGCAGGTCAGGTGAATTGGCCATGCTAAATTGCCCATCGTGCTAGGTGCATTAGTCAGGGGTAAATGTGGGGAATGGGTAGGTTACTCTTTGGAGGGTTGGTGTGGACTTGTTGGGTGAAGGGCCTGTTTCCACACTGTAGGGAATCTAATCTAATCTAAATAGTTGCCTGCACAAGATTCTTTCCTTAGAAGTTAATTCCAAGTTCTAAGATGCAAAGTAATTTTCAAAGTTAGATGTCAAGAGTGGATATTAGTCCACACATCTTTCCCTGGATTCACAGGAACTTAGAACTTTCTAAACAGTTTTAAGGAGATACTGTTTCTTCAGAGTACCCTTTGGACAAACTGTCAACCAAAATATATTCTCAACCAGAATCTAATAGGATCATCTCAGCCAGAATCTAATAGGATGCCTCTGTATCACAGATGACATCGCAGTGCTTGGTAAAATTAAAGATAAGCGTGACACAATAAAGTGTTGTTTTGTTTTCAGCAATAAAATGTTTGAAATCAACATGAGACAAATCAATTTCTTAGTTTCAATCTACCAGACAGTATTAGTTATAATTCAATCAAAGTTGAAGATGCACAGAAGATACTTACATCTAAAGACAAAGATGATTTACAAATGTATCTCAGTTTCTTTAATCCAATATATTCTAAATTTTGTGACCAATGTATCTTCACTTGAAGTCTTTACCATAAAACACACTATATGTATGGCAAAAAAAAATTGGCATATATTTCCATCTCTCAAAAATGCTTTATCACCCAGCATGTGTTCGTCAATCTTATAATCCATTCAAGTTTAACATTTGAAGTAGGTAAAACCCAAAAAGAGCATGTTTATTACAAGATGACAAACCTATTGTGTTTGGTTCTAAGATACATATTAGGCCCAGGCAAACTATTCATCAAGAGAAATGCTTGCTGTAGTTTTTGGAATACAGTGGTTTCACATGTACTTATTCAGCAGGCATTTAGTTGTGCATACCAATAACACAACATTGGAAAAAATCTCTCAAACTCTACTCACAATTGTACTTCCACGACTCCAATGCCTACTTGTGAAGATCCAACAGTACAATTTAGAAGTACAATACAAACTAAGTGCAGAGACGACTATTTCTGATGCTCTTAACCGACTTGCAAATCCTGCTAAGAACAAAGATAGTCCTTTAGATCTACAACTGAGCATTACGGAAAATGAGCTAAAAGACAGTCTTGACATCAACCTGATATTTTGTTCATAACTGAGCAGAGCAGATTCAGCAAGCTACATCAGATGCTGCACAGCTGCAATACTTCAAAAAGATCATAATTGGCTGATGTCCTGAATATATCCATTGAATCTATCAGCTCGTATGTTTTTCTGGCCATTCAGAGACAAGCTAAGATTCTCTAGTAATATAGGCTTTAAATGCATCCAAATGGTAATTCCACGAAATCAACATCAAAACATATTCATCAACAGAAAGAAACCAAGAGATTGAAATTCCATAAATTGGCTTTGCATCATTAAGAATATTGACTAACTAACCATTCACCTCAACAATAAAAAAAAGTTCACTCCTTATCCACAAGATTCCTGCTGAGCATGGTGCAATATCATAATCGATATTATCCACATCTGAGAACATGATTACATTTGGTGACTTTCTACCAAGTTCTGTATTGTGCGAAAAATTAAGTATACTACTATTGCAATGATTGTTATCACATTGACTGTCATATTCAGCACATTTGGTGTTCCTCAACAATTTCTTTTGACAACGTTCCCCACACTCTTCCAAAATGTGCAGGAAATGGGGTGTCAAATATTTTACTACTTCTCCTCACCACTTCAGCCTAATGGTTTCACAGAACGCACCATTCATACTGTAAAATCCATGATCATTAAATGTGAAACAACTTACCATGATTTTCAGAACTATGTTAAATCTATTTGATACTCTTCAAGGCAATAGTTTGCTGCTGTCATGTTCAGGAGACAGATCCACACAGTCCTTCCCTCACATACTCTCAACACCCAACCATATATGCATGATGTATTATTGGACAGAAAGAATGCACTGGCCACAAGCACATGGTCAACAAGCATTGTCCAAAACATAAATGCTCAAGAATTTCATGCAAACACACATAAGTTCATGGAAAAATGTCATGTCAAGCCTAGGTCACGTGACATTGTAATAAGCAATGGTCAAGTCTTGCAAGAGAAGTCGGCAACATTTCCAAACTGATTATCAATCACCCATCAGATAGGGTTACGAAATCAGATACTGAAAGTGTTATGTTAACTCTAGATGACAAGTACACATTTCAGCCTCCATCTGTGATCACAGACAATACACTGCACAGTGAAACTCCACAGCCAAGTCATAATAACTATATAAGAATGAGATCTAGTTGGGTTATTCATCCACAAAAGCATTACCTTAATGTGTAAAGGTAATAGTCCCAATATTCTGATGGCCTGTTAGCCACTGGAGCAGTGCTGACTCATCTGGGTGTCAGGACCATGTAGAATCCCAGGCAGACTAGATTCCATGGAAATTGCCAGTGAAATTGATGTTTCTGATGGGCAATTCCCTTGCATCTGGAGCCTACTGATAAAGTCCTTAATGTTGGATAATTCGGAGTGCTCTGCTTACTTATTAGTTACCCAGGTAAAGTTAGACAATTCAAAAACCTAGTCTAACCTCGGGATGATTATGAAGCTCACTCAGTACACATACATATGGCTTACACCTCTCCTGACCCTTATACTCTCAGGATCTTGACCACCATCTCGTCTCAGACTAGTCAACCCCAACCCAATATGATTCTGTCACACCCAGAGCCTTATACCAATCCCCAGCTGACCATGACACACCAGCACCATCACTAGCTTGAACATTGATGATCTTACAAACCTTATTTCCACTTGCCCAACAATACCTTGTGTGCTGCTGGCCCCCAACACAAGCAAAGCCCGGTCCTCCATCTCTCTTAACCTACCTTGAGTGCGCTATCACTTGCTTAGAAGCCCATGCACCTGGTAACTCTACTTCCCTAGCACCCTGCCTGCCACGCCAGCTACCTTCCTCCCTCTCCCCTTAAACAACTGTCACCCTAACTCTACAATGAACCAATCAATACATTTAGCCTGCTGAAGTGTCTGGATATGCTGCTAGATATTTCAATCTCAGAACGTGGCAAATTAAGTGCTGCAATAGGAGATGTGGTTTGATTTCTCCTGACTACCTTGCACTACAGAGGAATGGTCTTGATTTCAGCTATACTCCATATTTTTGAAGGAGCCAGGATCGGGATTCCCATCTAGAAACGTGGAGCTCAGTACTAGCATAAAGAAAGAAAATGACCAAAGTGGCAAGCCGACTGCAATTCCCACTCCTTGGAATGTTCAGACCATTATATCTATCCTTTTATAAGCTTATCAAAATCAATTCCCATTCTTTGAAAAGGAGGGATTTTGTGTTATTTCATAGATTCCAGACTAGAGAGGAAGTGTAACTTTTAAACAGCTAGGTGACTTCATGACTGCCTTCAATACTGCCAATATTATTGCTGTTAGTACTGTTACTATAACTAGTGTTGTTTGGAAATTTTGAGACATCCAATCTTTGTAATATGGTGAGGCACAGTGGCTCAGTGGTTAGCACTGCTGCCTCAGAGCGCCAGGGAGCCAGATTTGATTCCACTCTTGGACGACTGTTTGTCTGTGTGGCGTTTGCACATTCTCCCCATGTCTACATGAGTTCCATGCCCGTTTTCTCTCCCCCCCCAGGTGCTTTGGTTTTCTCCCACAGTTGAAAAGTGTGGTGCTGGAGAAGCACAGCAGGCCAGGCAGCATCCGAGGAGCAGGAGAATCGATGTTTCGGGCATAAGCCCTTCTTCAGGAATTTCTCCCACAGTCCAAAAATGTACAAGTTAGGGTAGATTGGCCATGCTAAATTGCCCATGGTGTCCATGGATGTGTAAGTCAGATGGGTTAGCCATGGAAGATGCAGGATTACAGGGATAGGGTAGGGAAACGGGTCTCACTGAGATGCCCTTTGGAAGGTCAGTGTGGATGCAAAGGGCCAAATGGCTTGCTTCCATGCTGTAGGGATGCTATGTTCTGTTACATGAGTATTACATATAAGGAAGCACTCAGATCATACTGTCCTGGAAGTGGTGTTTGGTACAAGAAACTACATCAGGCATGAAGGAAATATTATTGAAGGCTGAGCATTGACCATAAGACATAAGAGCAGAAGTAGACCATTCAGCTCATTGTTTCTGTTCCCCATTCAATGAAACCATGAGATTGCTGTTTTCGTTGCCATCAACTACATGAAGTGGGCAGAAAGGTTGAGTCGTGAAGTCTTTCTGTACCATTTTGCTCATTTTCCATCCAATATTATGGTCAAAAAGTGTGGTTCTGGAAAAGCACAGCCGGTCAGTCAGTATCCGAGGAGCAGGAGAGTCAACGATTCAGGCAAAACCCCTTCAACGTTCACGCTGAAGGGCTTATACCTGAAATGTTAACTCTCCTGCTTCTCAGATGCTGCTTGACTGCTGCACTTTTCCAGCACCACGCTTCTCGACTCTGACCTCCATCATCTGCAGTCCTCACTTTCTCCTCCATTGATATTGTGCCCAATTTGGTGCAAGGAAAAATCACATTCAAATGTCTTGGCACATTTGAGTCAGAATTCAGAGTGCTATGTTTAGAGGTTTTATAACGATATTGGACTCTTTTTGGTTTTAGACAAGGGAATCAAGAAATATCAGACAAGGCCATTTTTACAGGAAAACCTCAGAATGGGAATCAGAGCAAACTTACACAACCTGCAGTATCAATAAGTCACCACACAATGGCAGCATAGGTAAACACAGCAATCACAAAGCAACAGCCAGCCCAAGTCTCAGGATTTCATGCTAGTAAATTTCTCAAGTTAAATTCAGCCATCGTCCTGTCCCGGCAGGGAGCGACAACTGAACAGATGGAAATGCTGCAGCATCAATTCTATGGCCTACATTGCCTTTGAGTTTGGGACCCTGTTGGGAGCAGAAATTCGCTAAATTTATCCTCCAGAACCAATGTAGCAGAGATGCATGATAAATAATTGAATGATATTATAGCAGAACAAAAATAAAATCATTATTGAACAGTAATCACAGATGCTTTTAATTTACAAAAGCTCTGCAGAGAATCTAG
The DNA here is from genome assembly GCF_047496795.1 of Chiloscyllium punctatum. NCBI lineage: Eukaryota > Metazoa > Chordata > Chondrichthyes > Orectolobiformes > Hemiscylliidae > Chiloscyllium > Chiloscyllium punctatum. Next base: position 54,160,693 of record NC_092739.1, read on the forward strand.
TGCAAAGCTTTCTATAAATTAAGGGTTATTCTGGGTTTAGCACTCCAGAGAATAAGGAATCCCTGAGGAACATAAGCAGAATGTAAAAATATGATAGGGCTGTTTTCCTTGACCTGATTTAATGCCAGCGTTTGCTCTCTGTATCCGTGGAATCCTAGATAGATTCAGGAGCCCAGCTCCACTATAGTTAAAACATTGGCAACATTTCTACTCTGAAATTTTACCCCACGTTTAGCCTGGCATTCTCCAATCCTTTCCGACCTGAGGTTAGTCTGAAATGACACTCATTCTCTTCACTTTCTTCTCTTCTTTTCTATGCCCAAAGCAGGTTTTACCCATAGCATCCTCCACCAAGAGTAGAGCAATGTGGTTGGCCCCAAATCTACTGAGCCAGCATGGAGATTGGACCCCATGCTTTTGGCCCCTGAATCTGATTCTGAATCAAGTGCCCAGGACAAGTCCCATTCACTTTGGAAACATGCACTCGAATGATGGAGGAATGCCAGGTTAAAGGATGAATTTTCTGAATGTGGTGAAGGTGACAGTCTCAAGAGATGGGTAATTGTCACCTGGATCTAATCTTCTTTCTATAACATTCATACATAATCCATATCATCACATGGCTGACCAGGAATCTCTCCCCCACTTATCACCTACCAGTGGTATATGTTGGAAGGATTTATGAATTGATACTCAATCTGTTTGCCATGTTATGAATTCCTTGCTCATCAAGTCCTGCAGTGAGAGTTGAACCCAGAACAGCAGGAACGTTTCAAATGCGCAACAAGACCTTCCCGTTTTTATATCCTGACAATGGAAACTATTTCAATTAATTGCAGAAAGATGTAGTCAGGCACGTCATGTTCCACCGCTCTTTATCAGCAGGGGTACTGTCATCAAAAACAATACCTACTTCTTTCTTTCTTTTCCCAAATTATTTCACTATTTCAAGATTATTTTGGTGATTAACAAAAACACAAAGATCCTTTGTCAATGTCAATCCTCCCCTTACTCTTACCTCTGCACTACTCCCACCATCTTCACTTCCAATCGCACTTGACAGCTTCAGTCTTCATGTTCTTTGCTTGGAACTTTCATGACTGCATCATAGCCTTTTCCCCACTCCATATTTCTCAACATTTGTTCTACCATCCCTCACCGTGCTGTCAGCTAACTTAAAATTTCAGGACATACCTCCTACAACCTGAATCCTGACAGGCTGTTTTCCCTGTCCCTCAGCCAGTATTCATGGCATTGTCAATGACTCCCTTTTAGCTCAATTACCCATCTTCTGAGACTGCCACCTTCACCACATTCAGAAAATTCACCCTTTAACTTGGCATTCCTCCATCATTCCTGCCACGAGAGTAACTCCAGGATCTATCATAGCCCACCACTTTGAATGTCTTCAGTGCAGTTTCTACTCTTCCCATATGACTAATGTTATATTTTGCAAGGTCATCAATAACATTATTTCAGAACTGTAAACATAAAGTCTTCCTTGTCCTCCTTAGCCTTAAAGTGACTTGATGGTGAAAAAGGTAATGGTTCAGAAGGAGTTAATGTTGATATTGCATTAAGCTCCACCCAGTTGAATGATATCACATAATCTTTATGTGGAGGCGAGGTGTTCTCTATGAGTTCCCAAAGGGAGCAGATGTATTCTGCATGACTCCTAAGAGTAATAGTTAGTTATGTTTAACATGTTAATATAGATTCTACCTACCTTGCTATGCAAGACAAGTGCCTCTTCTGTTTAAGCTCACTAGTGCTCAATCCTCTACCACTGTAATTACACAGGCTCTACACCCCGCACAGAGAAAGAGAGATGGATGGCAGTAAGTGACCAGAATATGGTAGGGTTATATCATCTTTATTCGATGGTTGACCTCGAATGCATTACCCTACTTGTTGCAAAACTACAAACACAGTTCCTGTAATTAGTCCTTCTGTCCCATACATGGTCACTTCCAGAAGGTTCCAGCTTGATTCCTGTTTTTAACTCTCAGAAGTCACTCGACACCAGGTTGTAGTCCAACAGGTTTAAATGAAATCATAAGCTTTCTGAGTGCAGCTCCTTCATTTTTCTTCTCAGCATGTTGCGCTTCAGTGATACCAGTCTGGATTTTCCTTTGGCCAAAATCATTGTTTCTGAATTGCAGATGAGAATTACACATGGGGGTCCCCATCGAATCACCATCCTAACAGACTCTGAAACAATTGCTCGTGAAATTGAAGATTTGTTTGGGCAATTCCCTGTACCTGCAATCCTCCTAAAGTATCCAGCCAAGAGGCGAGAATCTGGAGGATTCTGCTGCAGTTAATCAACTAACCTATAACTTACTTCATACACCTTTAACTACGCCTCTCCCAGATCTCTCACACACCCCATACCCAATGCCCCCTTCCTCTCCCAAGAACCCGACACACCTTCTACCTGCCACTGGACCTTGATACGCAAGACCTGAAGTCATCCCGCAAGCACCCTACCCATCTGGGCACTCTGCTCTCCTGGCACTCTAACTTCACACAACTGATGTACTCATCCTTTCACAGAAACTATCAAAACAAACTGCTTATGAAATAGGACATTTAACTTACAGAATGTATTAACTGACTGCTGTAAAAAAAAAAGGGGGCCTTCCCTTTGTTTTGCCTTCCTCTGAATATTCTACATTATGGGCAATGGAAGTATGGCTCCTCTTTCCTTGCTGTCTTTCAATATCATCCCCGTCAAATTGCAATTCATTTGAAAAGCTACTGGCCTTAATTAATTCCTACTCTCCTCTTACCTTTGTCCTCACTGATCTTCTTTGGTTTAATATCTAGTGGGCGGCACGGTGGCTCAGTGGTTAGCCCTGATTTCGATTCAAGCCTCAGGTGACTGTCTGTGTGGAATTTGTACATTCTCCCCATGTCTGTGTGGATTTCCTCCACAATCCCAAAGATGTGCAGGTTAAGTGGATTGGCCATGCTAAATTATCCATGGTGCCCAGGGATGTACAGGCTAGGTTGATTAGCCATGGGAAATGCAGGGTTACAGGGGTAGAATGGGTCTGGATGGGATGGTCTTTGCAAGTGGACTTGATGAGCTGAATGGCCTGTTTCCACACCGTTGGGATTCTATGAATACCCCCCAGCACAACAATTTCAAAATTCTTGTCTTATTGATTCCTCATGACATCTCCCTTCCTTATAATTGCAATTATATTCACTCCTGGGTTTCTGCACGTATCAATTGTATTTTGCAGCACACTAACGTTGAATATTTTCCCTCTCTACACCTCATCTTCAGCAAGAGACTATAACCAGCTCATCCTCTCCTCTGAAACATTCTTCCTCAAACACTCTAACTTTCTATATTGCCATTTATTCAAACTCCTCCTGAAAATCTATTTTTTGCACTTGTCTTTGGTCACCACATTTTTTCCTTCCCATTATTTATTATCAGATCATTGTCACCTTTGTGAAACCCTTTGGATCTATATAACATAAAATTAATGTTGTTGTTAATTATAATAATCTCAATCCAAATGATTAATAACAAAAATGATAACTTTACATGGTGGGCAGCCTATATACATTGCTAGGCATGTTATTTTTATTGCACTCAATATATTCTGTTCAGCATAACTCAAATTGTATTCTCAAGCTAAGGCATCCCATCAGGAGTGAGATACTATCAAATCAGCCAAGAAAAATGGTGTGCTCCATACACGGTCTTCACAAGCATGAGACCATTCTGATGCAACTCCAGAACAAGGAGGCCCTGTCCTCACACTAGGGATTTCATTTGATTTTTAAATGACAGAATCTCTGCACATATCCTTCCCCACCCGCACTTCCTGATGTTTGTGAGGTTCAATGTTGAGTGTGATTTTATTAACCTGTGTTAAAAATTGTACTAATGTCGAGTTTGACTTGGGAGATACTTTTCCCCCAATGTACCCGCAACAAATTCTCAATTTTAACACAGTTGCTAACCCATTTACGTGGTTTAAATGGATAAGTTGATTGGTTATTCATCAGTGAATCACCCTAAGACAATATATACCATTATTACAACAAACATGGTTAAAATGAATATATGTGTCTTAAATGCCATCTGCATTCCATATGGTTTGTAAAATAACTCTGATGGTATTGCTTTAAAATTAATTCTAGTTTTTTCAACTATTGAAATGATAGAGTATATTTCACATAAGAATTTTCAATGTTGCCACCTGGTACAGCAAAATTATCCATCCTTTAAAGAACTCAATCATCTCTTTGCTCGAGGACTTTAATCGGAAGATTAGACATGGTCTAGAATAGGAGATGCCTCCACCAAATTACCATCCAGAGATTAAATTAGCAATTAACTAATTTTACTGTTTCTGTTGCCTTTCTGTTCATTTTTATTAATAGATGGGAAATCCTGCTGGGCTTCCTGATATTGTCTGACTTGCCCATTCTATGCCAGCATGTGGAGCACACAGCCAGAATCAGGAATATAAAATCAAGGACCTGGGATATGCCAAGTACTTTTAAACAGGTTAAAAGAATGTCATTCCTTTTGTAAATTAATGCTGTGGGATACATTTTACTGGTGGAGTACTGTATACACTGGGCCATTTGTCCTCATGATTCTGTACAGCTGATCCCACTTTAACTTACAAACTCTGATCTCATTCCTCATGCACCACAGGTACGGCATTCAAAACAAGTATTCAGGGAGCTCACACATTCGCAAGGGGATGGGGGAATAGGTGGAAGAATGAGACTGATGCAGTTTAAAAGGATGGAAATTGTAAACTATTTAGAGTTCTATTCTTCCCTGTATTGCAGTGGTAGAGAAGGTTTGGAAATTATAAGAATTTATTTTAACCCACAGGACATTTAAAGTGGAAGAACAAATGTAGCAAGTAACATTTGCACTACACAAATATCAGGGAATGGCCATTTCTAATCAGAAAGATTCTTAGCACCTTATTGTAATACCCAACAGCTTTGCCATCACCATCACCATATCCAGGGCAGTACAAATTACCATAAACTCAACTGCAACAGATATATAAATACAAGAGCAGGTCAGAGTCTGAACAGTCTATGGTGAGCAACTTGCCAATGTGCTACCTTACAGAGGTCAATTGTGAATAAGCTGGTCTTGTCAGTGAGGCTCACATCTCATGAATAAGAAATAGGAATTTCTGTTTTGCAGACAGCAAAGCAAATGCATGCTATATTTTTAAGCTTCCATTTTGTGCCTGAATTGATATATTAATAAGTAATTGATGCAGATAGAAAAAATTACTTTGTGCAGCACAGGGAGGAAATTGTAGATGGAAAATGTTGCTTTTATTAGCAATTGCTGTGTTAGAAATAAACGAACAGTGAAAAATACTGAATGGTTGCATAAAAGAGACACAAACAAGAATCAGCATGACAAAATGACATATCACAAGGTTGCAAACATAGTGATCTCAGAGTACTTTACACTGGTGTGATGCTGAGCATTTCATATTTTCCGCTTGCTTTCATATTGCATCTACTCCACAACTGATCCAGAACTGAAATTTGCTCAAAGGTGAGATCTGTGTTTGAAAAAAAAACGCTTCACTTGCTTGAAAAGGCGATGATGAGTAAGCAGCAGCAAAGCTTTTATTTTAACCCCAGAATCTGATTGAGGGCGAGCGCGGTAATGGTGGTAGACTGAGGTGAGTGAGCTGGCATCAGGAATAAATACCATTTTTTCAAATGAACTTCTCATTCGGTGTTGGTCAGAAATGTTAAAGAAGTGGGTTAGTAGGAGAAAGGTTTTTATGTGACAGCAGACTAATGCTGAGTAACCATTTTCAGAGGAGTGTGATGTGAAGCTCACAACAAAAGAGGTTGAAACCTTTATCTATAGTGCCCAAAACAGCATTCTTACTCTTTCTGATCCACCCAAAAACCAGTAGAAACATATTCAATTTGACCACGGTGTGCCCCTTTTGATCTTAGCTCCTTGTGCCAGCCTTCCATTTTCCACACTGAATATTCACTGCAAAGCTCAGTGTGAGAATATTGTTGACATCTACATTACCTCCCCGGTCCCCAACTTCTGAGTATTTAAGTATAGCTGTAAAAGGATTAATCTTGTTAAAGTTTTTCATTTTGCATTCATCTGGACATTTTGCAAGAATAAAAAGTTCAGGGGAAAGCCTAAATTTATACTGCATTTATACTGTCTACTGCAAACCTGCCTTCACTGGTCAGAATATACATTGGGATTTCTGTCATTCAATGCAATACCAAGTTGGCCTTAACATTAATGTTATATCCAGGGTAAATAGCATTTTTGATCACTGTGCATGAAATAGGACACATTAAAACAGTCCTGTGAGATAATAGCTACCCTGACCAGATTATTTCTTGCTGGATATTATATAAAATAACAAAAGTCCCTAAAATAATCATTCTTGATCTTGATAAATGCCTGGAAAGCTTAGTTATCAAAATAGTTGAGCAACAGGTGAAGCTGATTTTTCACACTGCTACAATGCAACATAAGTGGTGTTCACTACGAGCAGGATGCTGTCATTGTGCCATAAATATATCCTACCCATCACACAACTGAATAATGTGATTTATGACTTTTAATACCAGTGTGATGCTGGATATGTAGATCAATTGTCTCAAAGACTGGCAAACCATAGAAAACAGCATGTCCCTTCAGGTATTCACACAAGCCAAGATACTGAACATAGCCAAGCAGCCTGCATTTGCAAAATCAAAACACATTATCTAATGTTATTTGTGATTCGGAAATTGGAGAACATTTGCTTGATAATTCTGAATAACCCTGAAGGTGTAAGGAATTATGCTGGCAATTGATTTAGCATTGTCATTCAGGCTCACTGTGTGGCATCCTTGTGAGTGTTACAGGGCTTCCCAAAATAGGGGTTGGGACCCACACAAGGTTTCAAGCTCAAATCCTGAGGTCATGAGATCTGAGACCATGGAGATCAAACCATGTTACAACAGTCTTGCTTCTGCTCTAGCAGACCCTTGCTCTCTCAGGTCCAGCTAAGGAGGCGACAACAATTTTCAAGCCTCAAAATGATGGGGTAAAGTTTAGGAAGCACTCGTGAACTGCCAGCTATAGATATTAATGCACAAGGCCTTGATGTTTGCAGACAGAAAGATCATATACATGTACTGCACCAGTTTCAACCCAAACAATAGGTGACAGCCATTCATTGCTTTGTTTCTCAGGATAATACAAATCAGAGTCAGCCTTGTTTAAAATTCACATAAACATTGGGTGTTAACTGGCAATCCAGATTAATAGATATATTCTCCATGGCACTGCCTCTACCAATCAGAGTTCACTTTCCAAACAATCAACACTCTCCCCATTTAAAGCATGACTGATGGATTGCCCATAATATTGATGTTCTCACAAACTGTCCTCATGAGCGCTATACAAAAAAATTCCAAACAATATGCCATTTTTCAGCAAAACTCAAGTTCCATTCTACTGAATAGCTATTCTGAACATTTATAATGCTTCACGGCTATGATGTGGGTCTCACACATGGCTCTAAATCTGGGAGTTAGAATATCTTTGGCAGGAACGTGGTGCCAGAAGAATGGTAAGGAAGCTGTCTCTAATTGAAGCTTGCCCACTCTGTTCTCTGGCAATCAAGAACTTCAAATTTCCACCAATTATATTGAAACAGAATGCATTAATTCAAGAGAAAAAAAAAACTGTTGGGTTCAAGTCAATAGCTAATCTGACTAAAATTCCCATTTCATATAAATTTAAAGTAACAGATTTGAACTTCACAATATTTATCACCAGTGAAAGCTTTCTTAAAAGGGAGTGATCACTGATAATTGTAACTGGAGGTGCTAATGCAAATATTGAAACAAAGGAGGGTTACCTTGATTAGCATGATAGAATATTTTCCTTCGAGCACTATTGTGAATTATTGTCATGACAGTTGGAAATGTGACTCTTCTGTGCAACACTGCAAATCATTGCTGGTTGCAAGAAGATCTCTTCAGCACATTGTTAACACCTAGTATTAAAACCAGCACATCTGGGAGCAATTGCTTGTTTGTAGAAAAATTTTGAACTTAATTTTTAAACTTCTCAGACTTTTTGGTTGATGACCACTTTTTAAAACGTGGCTTCACAGTGTGCCAGATTTTTATTGCACTTGGTGCAAATTAGCATCAGAGTGAAAAGCCCTTGGGGTGAGAAATATAGTTAGCATTGCATCAATAGACGTTTAATGTAAAGCAGTTACAACAGTGTTTCAATAATAAATAAGCCAGACATTGTGTTTGATTTAGTGCAAGCTTTGGCTCAGCAGTAGCACTCAGTGCTGTGCCAGGACTTTACAGGGTTTGCAGAGGTACTGCCACTGGAACTGAAAGTGAGAAGTGAATAGTCCAAGTTGCAGTGTGATCCAGGGTGGCATATTCATAGTTGTGGGCACTTACGTGGCTGATGCCAGTGCCAGTTAGGTACAGTGATCCACTTTCAAGAACTGCTGGTTCAATCAGAGGTCAGACAGCGAAAAACTCCGAGCAGTACCAATGCCACTGGTCACTGAGGCTGCAGATGCAGCAAGAAGGCACCTCTGTCACTGGGCACCCTGAAGAAAGTGTAAAGAGGGTAGGGATTGTTGGAACCAGGCACAGAGTGTGGAGAGGAGAGGGAACCACTGTAGACAGGTGGCACTGTTGCACAATGGTGTGCATCCCACGAAAGAATGCTGTCACATCATGGAGGGCTCAAAAAATGATTATCCAACACTAAGCCTGCTTCTAGCAATTTCCAATATTTGTCAGAACAAACAATAACTCACCAACTATCAGCAATCTTGTACTGCAGATTGAATAATCATTTCAGAGCAACTCACCCGAAGGAGCAATAGACACTGTATCTCCCCAGCCAAATTTGGTTTAAAAGAAAAACATTGAAATCCATTATGCCGAAACTGGTGCTCTTGGGCCCTCACTTACCTCTGACAACACACAATGGTTTTTTGAAAGGAAGGGTTTGGAGGGATATGGGCCGGGTGCTGGCAGGTGGGACTAGATTGGATTGGGATATCTGGTCGGTATGGACGGGTTGGACCCAAGGATCTGTTTCCGTGCTGTATATCTCTATGACTGACAATTGAAACCACCTTATTAAGTTGAACTGTCTTATTTATGAATTCTGCAACATGACTAAAACTTCTAGTTTTTGAATATTTTTAATTATAAGGTCTGAACTCCTGTCTCTGTCCTTTTAACTTCAGAACAGAAAACAAAAAGCAGTGTGCAGGATCAGCTAAAGCCTGTCTCTAATTTCAAGGTATTAGAGACTCAAGATTTCTAGTCAAGAATCAACTTTTATCTGAAAAGTGAACTAATTCCTAGTCTACAAGAACCATATTATTATAGCTTCAACTGCATTTATCTGATTCTGGATTAGTGGTGATGGAAGAGCACAGCAGTTCAGGCAGCATCCAAGGAGCTTCGAAATCGACATTTCGGGCAAAAGCCCTTCATCAGGAATAAAGGTAGTGAGCCTGAAGTGTGGAGAGATAAGCTAGTGGAGGGTGGGGGTGGGGAGAGAGTAGCATAGAGTACAATGGCTGAGTGGGGGAGGAGATGAAGGTGATAGGTCAGGGAGGAGAGGGTGGAGTGGATAGGTGGAAAAGGAGATAGGCAGGTAGGACAAGTCCGGACAAGTCATGGGGACAGTTACTGAGCTGGAAGTTTAGAACTAGGGTGAAGTGGGGGAAGGGGAAATGAGGAAACTGTTGAAGTCCACATTGATGCCCTGGGGTTGAAGTGTTCCGAGGCGGAAGATGAGGCGTTCTTCCTCCAGGCGTCTGGTGGTGAGGGAGCGGCGGTGAAGGAGGCCCAGGACCTCCATGTCCTCGGCAGAGTGGGAGGGGGAGTTGAAATGTTGGGCCACGGGGCGGTGTGGTTGATTGGTGCGGGTGTCCCGGAGATTTTCCCTAAAGCGCTCTGCTAGGAGGCGCCCAGTCTCCCCAATATAGAGGAGACCGCATCGGGAGCAACGGATACAATAAATGATATTAGTGGATGTGCAAGTAAAACTTTGATGGATGTGGAAGGCTCCTTTAGGGCCTTGGATAGAGGTGAGGGAGGAGGTGTGGGTGCAGGTTTTACAGTTCCTGCGGTGGCAGGGGAAAGTACCAGGATGGGAGGGTGGGTTGTAGGGGGGCGTGGACCAACCAGGTGGTCAGGGAGGGAACGGTCTTTGCGGAATGCGGAAAGGGGTGGGGAGGGAAATATATCCCTGGTGGTGGGGTCTGTTTGGAAGTGGCGGAAATGTCGGCGGATGATTTGGTTTATGCTAAGGTTGGTAGGGTGGAAGGTGAGCACCAGGGGTATTCTGTCCTTGTTACGGTTGGAGGGGTGGGGTCTGAGGGCGGAGGTGCGGGATGTAGACGAAATGCGTTGGAGGGCATCTTTAACCATGTGGGAAGGGAAATTGCGATCTCTAAAGAAGGAGGCCATCTGGTGTGTTCTGTGGTGGAACTGGTCCTCCTGGGAGCAGATCCGGCGGAGGAGGAGGAATTGGGAATACGGGATGGCATTTTTGCAAGAGGTAGGGTGGGAAGAGGTGTAATCCAGGTAGCTGTGCAAGTCGGTGGGTTTGTAAAAAATGTCAGTGTCAAGTCTGTCATTATTAATGGAGATGGAGAGGTCCAGGAAAGGGAGGGAAGTGTCCGAGATAGTCCAGGATAGTCCCTCATAGCTACCTGGATAGCTACCAGAACGCCCCTGGTGCTCACCTTCCTTCCTACCAACCTTAGTATAAACCAAATCATCCGCCGACATTTCCGCCACCTCATCTTCCGCCTCGGAACACTTCAAACCCAGGGCATTAATGTGGACTTCAACAGTTTCCTCATTTCCCCTTCCGTCACCTCACCCTAGTTCCAAACTTCCAGCTCAGCACTGTCTCCATGACTTGTCCGGACTTGTCCTACCTGCCTATCTCCTTTTCCACCTATCCACTCCACCCTCTCCTCCCTGACCTATCACCTTCATCTCCTCCCCCAGTCAGCCATTGTACTCTATGCTACTTTCTCCCCACCCCCACCCTCCTCTAGCTTATCTCTCCACACTTCAGGCTCACTGACTTTATTCCTGATGAAGGGCTTTTGCCTGAAATGCCGATTTTACTGCTCCTCGGATGCTGCCTGAACTGCTGTGCTCTTCCAGCACCACTAATCCAGAATCTGGTTTTCAGCATCTGCAGTCATTGTTTTTACCTCTGCATTTAGCTGATGACAAACTCGCATGTAAAAGGATTCTGCCCCAGATCAGTCAACTACAAGAACCTTGGATGTTGATTCACTGGACTCTAATTCATGTGAATTAAAACCCATGGCTTTATTTAAGTCATTTATAATTGTATAATCTTCTCCTTCCACTCTTTACTTCCTTCCTTGAATGCTTGCGAGTATGCATATGTTATGAGAATTATCCCGCAGGTTGCAATACATGAATAAATGATCGGGTCATTTAAAAATTTGACTTCATAACCCTGGTATATTTTGAAAGGAGAAAATAAAATTTGGAAAATATAATAAAAACAACTTCTACTTATGAACATAGAGAACAATGAAATAATTTACTACACTTCTCCCTCTCGTCTGTGACCAATTCAGGATTCACAGATGCAGTAGCCATTTGGAATTATGATGTTGTGGTGGAAAAATCTGTTTTAATTCAGGGTCACTGGCAAGAGTAGTGGGAAAATGGAAGCTGTACCATTGGGCAGTCTTCATTTGAGCCACCTTTGGATTAGTAGAATCAGGGAATCATAGAATTCCTACAGTGCAGATAGAAACAGTTTGGCTCATCAACCCACTGAGCAGCATTTCACCCTATGCCCGGACCCCGCAACCCCATATTAACTACGGCTAATCCACCTTGCCTACACATCCTTGGGCACTACAGGGTATATTAGCATGGCTGATCCACCTGACCTGCACCGAATGTTCCACCTAGGCATATAACTAGGGTAATAGAGAAATTTAAACTAAATAGTGAGGTTACAGGATAACGTTTTGGAAGATGTGACGAGCTAAATATAAAAGAACACAGTAAGTGAACAAGGTAGCACCATGGGAAGTGATGATCATAGCATTACAGGAAGAGACACAGCTTTCAAAACTAAGAGTGCATCAGAAGTTAAAGTTAGAGGTAACAAAATAGTTGAAAGATAGAACTAATGGTTGAATGTTGCATTCAGAACAAAACAAATGAATTGACAGCGCAAACAGAAATAAATTTGTAATGATCTGGCAATCATGATAGAGACATGGCTGTAAAATGATAAAAACTGAGACCTGAATAGTCAAGAGTAAATAATATTTAGGCAAGATAAGAAGCTATGAGATATAAGGGTTCAAGCAGATCTGGGTTTTTGATTTCCCGATTAAGATTTATTTTGCCTAACTTGCCCAATTTTTAATTATGTTTTACAAAGCTATGTATTCTTTAATCTAACAAAGCAAAAAAGCTGCCTTCTGCTGTGGTATGAACAACTTTACAAAATTGAAAAGATAGAATTATGAGTATTAACTAGCCAACAACTGATGATTGATTTTTAAAAAGTGCCTCAATTATTCTGTAATTGAAAGATATGTAAATAACCATCTGTAGCTGAGTGGAGGCTATATTTTCATTACTTTTATGAACAGCATTAACTGTCTGTATTTTAAAATGTATTGTTGAAACAAACTGGAAAAGCCCTAGGCAGAGGACTTCCAAGGTTTCGTCAATAGTATTTCCCTTGAGGCTGTAGCCAGTGTAAGCTTTTATTTCAATTTACCTTAGTCCGCAAGTTTATTCTAGATATCAATCTCCTAAGTCAAAATGTGTGTTGCTGGAAAGACACAGCAGGTCAGGCAGCATTTGAGCAGCTGGAGAGTGGAGGTTCTGAGCATAAGCCCTTCATCAGGAATGTGAGGTGGGGGGCCCCAAGGGCACTGAGAGATAAATAGGAGAGGGGTGGGGCTCGGGGCAAGGTAGCTGGGAATGCAATAGGTAGACAAAGGTGGGGGATGATGGTCATAGGTCAGAGTGGAGGGTGGAGTGGAAAGGTGGGAAGGAAGATGGACAGGTGGGAGAAGTTCAAGAGAACGGTGCCGAGTTGGAGGATTAGATCTGGAATAAGGTGGGGGAGGGGAGATTAGGAAACTGGTGAAATCGACATTGATGCCATGTAGTTGAAGGGTCCTTTGGCAGATAATGAGGTGTTCTTCCTCCAAGCGTTGGGTGGCTAGGATTTGGCAGTGAAGGAGGTCCAGGACTTGCATGTCCTTGGCGGAGAGGGAGGGGGAATTGAAGTGGTCGGCCACAGGGCAGTGGGGTTGTTTGGTTGACCCAGAGATGTTCCCTGTAATGTTCTGCAAGTTGGCATCCTGTCTCCACTGTATAGGAGACCACATAGGGAGCAACAGATGCAGTAGATGAGGTGTTTGGATGTGCAAGAAAATCTCTGTCGGATGTGGAAGGATCCTTTGGAGCCTTGGATGCAGGAGAGAGAGGAGGTGAGGTTGCTGGTTTTATATCTCTTGCAGTAGCAAGGGAAGGTGCTGAGAGTGTAGGGGTGGGTTGGTGGGGGGAATGACCTAACAAGGGAGCCATGGAGGCAATGGTCTCTGCAGAGTGCTGATAGGGGTAGGAAGGAAATATATCTCTGGTGGTAGGGTCAGACTGTAGGTGGCAGAACTGATGGAGGATGAGGTGTTGTATTGGGAGGTTGGTAGGGTGGAAGGTGAAGACTGGGGTGGGGGGGGGGTGTTCTGTCCTTGTTGCAGTTGGAGGGGTGGGATTCCAGGGCGGAGGTGCGGGACATAGAGGAGATGTGCTGGAGGGCATCATTGACCACGTGGGAGGGGAAATTGCAGTCCTTGAAGGAGGAGGCCATCTGGGATATTCTCTTCCTGGGAGTAAATGCGGCAGAGGTGGACGAATTGCTCCTCCTGGGAGTAGATGCAGCAGAGGTGGAGGAATTGGGAGTAAGGCATCGTGTTTATTCAGGGGTGATGGTGGGAGAAGGTGTAGTCCAGGTAGCTGTGGGAGTTGGTGGGTTTGAAGCAGTTGTCCATGATGAGTTGGTCACTGGAAATGGAGATGGAGAGGACCAGGAAGAGAAGGGACGTGTCCGAGATGGTCTAGGTGAACTTGAGGTCAGGGTGGAAGGTGCTCGTGAAAATGATGAACTGTTCAACCTCCTCATGGGAGCATGAGGTGGTGCTGATACAGTCATCAATGTAGCAGAGGAAAAGATGGGGCATGGTGCCAGTGTAACTATGGAAGATGAATTGTTCCACATACCCGACAAACAGACAGGCATAGCTGGGGCCCATGTCGGTGTCCATGGCTACCCTTTTTGGTCTGAAGGAAGTGGGAGGATTCAAAGGAGTTGTTGAGGGTGAGGACCAGTTCAGCCAATTGAATGAGTGTGTTGGTGGAGGGGTCCTGTTCGGGTCAGCAGGAGAGGTAGAAAAGGAGGACTTGGAGGCCTTTGTCATGGCAGTTGGATGTGTACAGGGACTGAATGTCCATTGTGGAAAAGATCACATCCATGGATCTCCCTTCCACAGCCTCCAACCTGATAGTCCTGGAACCCCACACCACCCAGGTTTCTGCTCCACCGAACGTATCTCCTCATTCCTTGACACCGTCCTGTCCCCCTTGGTCCAGGATCATTCCACATACAATAGGGACACCACCCACGCCCTCCACCTCCTCCATGACCTTTGGTTCCCCGGTCCCCATTGCCTCATCTTCACCATTCCAACGACACACTCATTCGATTGGCTGAACTGGTCCTCACCCTCAACAACTTCTTCAAATTCTCCCACATTCTTCAGATCAAAATGGTCACTATTGGCACGTCATGGGCTCTAGCTATGCCTGCATCTTTGTTGGGTATGTGGAAAAGTCCACCTTCCGTAGTTGCACTGGTGCCATTCCCCACCTTTTCCTCCGCTACATTGATTAATGTATCGGCGCTACCTCATGCTCCCACGAGGAGGTTGAACAGTTCACCAACTTCACAAACACCATCCACTCCGACCTTAAGTCCACCTGGACCATCTCAGACACTTCCCTCCACTTCCTGGACCTCTCCATCTCCATTTCCGGTGATTGACTCAACATGGACATTTACTGCAAACTCACCAACCCGCACAGCTATCTGCACTAAACCCCTCCCACCCCTCCTCTTGTAAAAAAGTTAACCCTCAGTCCCAATTCCTCTGCCCCCATCGCATCTGCTCCCAGGAGGAGCAATTTTTTAGTAAGAACAGAGAAGATGGTAAAACGGGTGTGTGTGGTATTGTTCGTCAAGGACAGTATTACTGTAACAAAAAGGACATTAGACGACTTGTCTATTGAAGTAATATGGGCTGAGATTAGAAACAGGAAAGGAGAGGCACCCTGTTGGGAGTTTTCCATAGGCCACCGAATAGTTCTAGAGATGTAGAGGAAAGGATAGTGAAAATGTTTCTGGATAGGAGTGAGAGCAACAGGGTAGTTGTTATGGGGAATTCTAACTTTCCAAATATTGACTGGAAACATTATAGTTCAAGTAGTTTAGATGGGTCAGTTTTTGTCCAATGTGTGCTAGAGGGTTTCCTGACACAGTGTGTAGACAGGCCAACAAGGGGAGAGGCCAAATTAGATTTGGTACTGTTTAATGAACCCGACCAGGTGTTAGATTTGGAGGTAGGTGAGCACTTTGGTGATAGTGACCACAATTCAGTTATGTTTATTTTAGCAATGAAAAGGGATAGGTATATACCACAGGGCAAGAGTTAGAGCTGAGGAATTAGGCAAGATTTAGGATGCAATAGACAATAGAGAATAGACAATAGGTGCAGGAGTAGGCCATTCTGCCCTTCGAGCCTGCACCACCATTCAATATGATCATGGCTGATCATCCTTAATCATTATCCTGTTCCTGCCTTATCCCTATAACCCTTGATTCCACTATCCTTGAGAGCTCTATCCAACTCTTTCTTAAATGAATCCAGAGACTGGCCTCCACTGCCCTCTGGGGCAGAGCATTCCACACAGCCACCAGTCTCTGGGTGAAGAAGTTTCTCTTCATCTCTGTCCTAAATAGTCTACCCCGTATTTTTAAGCTGTGTCCTCTGGTTCGGCACTCACCCATCAGCAGAAACATGTTTCCTGCCTCCAGAGTGTCAAATCCTTTAATAATCTTATATGTCTCAATCAGATCCCCTTTCAGTCTTCTAAACTCAAGGGTATACAAGCCCAGTCACTCCAGTCTATCAGCGTAAGGTAATCCCGCCATTCCAGGAATTGACCTTGTGAACCTACACTGCATTCCCTCAATAGCCAGAATGTCTTTCCTCAAATTTGGAGACCAGAACTGCACACAATACTCCAGGTGTGGTCTCACCAGGGCCCTGTACAGCTACAGAAGAACCTCTTTGCTTCCATACTCAATCCCTCTTGTATTGAAGGCCAGCATGCTATTAGCCTTCTTCACTACCTGCTTTACCCGCATGCTTACCTTCATTGACTGGTGTACAAGAACACCCAGATCTCTTTGTACTGCCCCTTTACCTAAATTGATTCCATTTAGGTAGTAATCTGCCTTCCTGTTCTTGCCACCAAAGCGGATAACCATACATTTATCCACATTAAACTGCATCTGCCATGCATCTGACCACTCACCTAACCAGTCCAGGTCACCCTGTAATCTCTTAACATCCTTCTCACATTTCACCCTGCCACCCAGCTTAGTATCATCAGCAAATTTGCTAATGTTATTACTAATACCATCTTCTATATAATTAATATATATTGTAAAAAGCTGCGGTTCCAGCACTGATCCCTGCGGTACCCCACTGGTCACTGCCTGCCATTCCGAAATAGAGCCGTTTATCACTACTCTTTGCTTCCTGTTAGCCAACCAACTTTCAATCCAAGTTAGTACTTTGTCCCCAATACCATGCGCCCTAACTATGCTCACTAACCTCCTATGTGGGACTTTATCAAAAGCTTTCTGAAAGAACACTACATCTACTGGATCTCCCTCGTCCATCTTCAGAGTTACATCGTCAAAAATGCATAGGATGGAGAAGGAAACTGCAGGAGATGGGCACAATTGAAGTATCAAACCTATTCAAGGAAGAGCCATTGCAGGCCCTTGATAAGTAGGTACCTGTCAGTCAGGAAAGAAGTTGTCATGTGTGGGAGCCATGGTTCACTAAGGAAGCTGAATTCTCTTGTCAAGAGGAAGAAGAAGGTTTATGTTAGGATGAGCTGTGAAGACTCAGTTAGGGCACTTGAGAGTTACAGGTTAGCCAGGAAAGACCAAAAGAAAGAAAGAGCCAAGAGAAGTCGTTGGTGGATAGGATTAAGAAAAACCCTAAGGCCTTCTAGAGGTACATTAGGAATAAAAGAATGACTAGAAAAAGATTAGGGCCAATCAAGTATTGTAGTGCATGGAGTAGTTGTGCATGGAGTCAGAGGAGGTAGGGGAAGCGTTAAATGAATATTTTTCATCAGTATTCACATTAGAAAAAAAACAATGTTGGCGAGGAGGATACTGAGACGCAGACTACTAGACTAGACAGGATTGGGGTTCATAAAAAGGAGGTGTGAACAATTCTGGAAAGTGTAAAAATAGATAAGTCCCCTGGGCCAGGTGGGATTTATCTTAGGATTCTTTGGGAAGCCAGGGAGGAGATTGCTGAGCCTTTGGCTTTGATCTTTATGTCATCATTGTTGACAGGAATAGTGCCAGAAAACCGGAGGATAGCAAATGTTGTCCCCTTGTTCAAGAAGGGGAGTAGAGACAACCCTGGTAATTGTAGACCTGTCAGCCTTACTTCGGTTGTGGGTAAGGTATTGGAAAAGGTTATAACAGGTAGGATTTATAATTACCTAGAAAGGAATAAGTTGATGTGGGATGGTCAACATGGTTTTGTGAAGGGTAGGTCATGCCTCACAAATCTTATTGAGTTCTTTGAGAAGGTGACCAAACAGGTCGATGAGAGTAAAGCAGTTGATGTGATGTATATGTATTTCAGTAAGGTGTTTGATAGGGTTCCCCACAGTAGGCGATTGTACAAAATATGAAGACATGGGATTGAGGATTACTTAGTGGTTTGGTTCAGAAACTGGCTAGCTGGAAGAAGACAGAGGGTGGTGGTTGATGGGAAATATTCATCGTGGCATTCAGTTACTATCGGTATACTGGAAGGATCTGTTTTGGGTCCATTGCTGTTTGTCATTTTTATAAACAACCTGGATGAAGGTGTAGAAGGATGGGTTAGTAAATTTGTGGATTAGAGAGTTGTAGGTAGTGCAGAAGGATGTTGTAGTTTACAAAGGGACATAGATAAGCTGCAGAGCTGGGCTGAGCGGTGGCAAGTGGTGTTTAATACAGAAAAGTATGAGGTGATTCACTTTGGAAGGAGTAACAGTAATGTAGAGCAGTAGGCTAATGGTAAGATTCTTGGCAGTGCAGATGAAGCAGAGGGATTTCGGTGTACATGTAAATAGATCCATAAAAGGTGCCACCCAGGATGATATGGCTGTTAAGAAGGCATACGGTATATTATCTTTTATTAGTAGAGGGATTGCGTTTTGGAACCATAAGGTTATGCTGCAGCTGCACAAAACTCTGATGCAGCCGCACTTGGAGTATTGCATACAGTTCTGGTCACCACATTATGCGAAGGATATGGAAGCTTTGGAAAGGGTTCAGAGATTTACTAGGATGTTGCCTGGTATGGAGGGAAGGTGTTACAAGGAAAGGCCGAGGGACTTGAGGCTGTTTTTGTTACAGTGAAGAAGGTTGAGAGGTGACTTAATTGAAACACATAAGATAATAAAGGGTTAGATAAGGTGGACAGTGAGAGCCTTTTTCCTTAGATGGTGATGGCTAGCATAAGGGAGAAAACTTTAAATTGAGGAATGATAGATATAGGACAGATCTCAGAGGTAGTTTCTTTACTCAGAGAGTTTCTTTACTCAGAGGACATTATCCAACTTTAAGGGCATTTAAACGGTCATTGGATAGACATTTGAATGAGAATAGAATACTGTAGGATAGATGGGCTTCAGATTGGCTTCTCAAGTCAGCACAACATCGAGGGCCAAAGAGCCTACACTGAACTGTCATGTTCTACATTCTATGTTCAAATTCCACTCCAGAACATCCCAGATGACTTCCTAATTCAAAGACCACCATTTTCCCTCCCATGTGGTAGATGAGACACTCCAGTACATCTCCTCTGCTTCCCACACCTTCACCTTTGAAACCCACCCATCCAACCACAATAAGGACAGAACGTCCCCAGTCCTCACCTTCCACCCCACCAATCTCTGGATACAATGTTTCCACCACATACAGCTGACCCCACCACCAGGGATATATTTCCTTCCCCACTCCTATCAGCATTCCACGGAGATCATTTCCTCTGCTACTAACCCATTAGGTCCACATCCCCCACCAACCCACCCCACATTCTTGGCACCTTCCCTTTCCACCACAATGGTTGTAAAGCCTGTGCCCACACCTCCCCCCCTCACCTCTCTCCAAGACCCCAAAGAATCCTTCCACATCCGGCACAGAATATCCAAACACCTCAGCTATTGTATCTGCTGCTTTCGATGTGGTGTCCTTTACATTTGGCAGATAGGACGCTAACTTGCAGCACATTTCAGGAACATGCTGGAAAATCTCAGCAGGTCTGGCAGCATCTGTAAGGAGAGAAAAGAGCTGACGTTTTGAGTCTAACTGATCCTTATCCAGCAGCACACTTTTTGACTCTGATCTCCAGCATCTGTAGTCCTCACTTTCTCCTAACTGATACCCTCAGATAGTCCTAACAATGGACTATATCCTTTCTTAAAGCAAAGTACAATTTTAATAAACTGCAAAACTCTTATCCACACATTGCTTATAATTACAACTAAACCCTTTTATATGGACTTGTCCAAAGATCAGACTAGAAGAGTTGATCAGCTTAACCTGTTTCAACTTCTAGTCATTGATCAATCAACCTTCAGAGCTAGATTTTTTTTTGTGAGGCAAGCTGTTTAAATTCTTTCTATGTTTAAGATAAAACAAACACTCAAAGACACTCCATTGCTTTCAAGTAGAAAGTAGTATAAGCTGATGGACAGATTAGATCATTTACAGTGTGGAAACAGGCCCTTCGGCCCAACAAGCCCACACCGACCCTCTGAAAAGCAACCCACCCAGACCCATTCCCCTACATTTACCCCTTCACCTAACACTAGGGGCAATGTAGCATGGCCAATTCACCTAACTTGCACATCTTTGTGACTGTGGGAGGAAACCGGAGCACCCGGAGGAAACCCATGCAGACACGGGGAGAATGTGCAAACTCCATACAGACAGTTGCCTGAGGCGGGAATTGAACCTGGGTCTCTGGCGCTGTGAGGCAGCAGTGCTAAACACTGTGCCACCGTGCCACCCACAGATCCAACCAAATTGACACTTACCACATTAGTAGCCAATTAGATTTTAAAAACAATCATTAATTACAGGGTGGAGTAATTTAATCCCAAATTCAATATTTAGAAGTGTTTGATCGCTATGATTTTGAGTTCTCCAGGTATCCTGTGACATTCAGGTCAGGATTTAAATCAATCTAAATGGACCTAGTCTTTGTGGGCAAATATCAGAGATTGCTGTGATCATGAAAACTGAACGTGTTGCTGTCATCATTGTAACGGGGTCTGCCAGGTGGACATCATGGAATATGAGTTACCTGATTGGGATGGTTAATCTGGTTCCTTCAGGGAGCCCTGGCTGACAGATACAAACCAGAGTGTCAGACATCCTGTGTACTCTGAGAAAGCTGGATCAGTGTCAAGGAGTATGTATGTATGCATCTATGTAGTGACAGGATTCTGGCCTATATTGAATTATTTCAGTTACATCATAAGGAAGTAATGTCCTGGTCTGTGAGTAATGTTTCGAATATCTATTTTAATGGTGTCTTGACTTTCTAAAAAGTTTAACCTTTTATGTCGTTTATTGATCATTTAAATAGTCTTTAATTGACAGATAGTGTATTGTTTTGCTGGATTATATTCAATAAAATTTAATATTATTCATTAAATCAGTGGGCTTGCCTTGCCTGATGGTATATCAGTTGAATGTTGAAGCATCTGAACTATGCAATTTTAAGGGGTTGGTTTGAGACTTCCAATTAGGCAAGCACCTCAACTCACCTAAATTATCTGAGTGGCCTTTCCAAACTGATAGAGGGGCAGTTCTGTTAAGTAAATCTAAATTTACAATTGGTAAAAATGAATGGCACATTTCTGGACATGAAGATGTATAATCATTTATGTGCTAGGGTAAAAAATAGTTACTTGTGGGAGTCATACAAAGGCCTTCTAACAGTAACCACACAGCAGGAAGAGATATACAGGGAGAAATGATCAATCATGATCAAATGCAGGAGCAGACTCGATGGGCCAAGTGGCTTAATTCTGCTCCTATATCTTATGGTCTAAACAATGGGCATGAGTGAGATTTGTTGGAGGATACAGAATGCAGGAAACTGAAACCAGTTAGCTTAACAATTTGTTATTGGGAAAATTCTGTAATATTTTAATGATGAAAATATAGTGGGCCATTTAGAAAATCTCAGGTTAATCAGGCAGAATCTACATGGTTTGGTGAAAGGGAAATCATATCAACTAACTCATTGGATATTTTCTTTTGGAGGAAGTAACAAGCAATATGGATGAAGGAGTACCTTTGGATTTGCTTTATATTTGGATTTCCACATGATATTTGACAAGTTGCCACATCAGAAGTTATTCCAGAAAATGAGATTTCATAGTACTAGGGGCGAGGTAACATAAAAGTGAGCATAGAGGATTGGTCAGCTAACAGGAAACAGAGACATGGCATAAACGCATAACATTCAGGTTGGTGAGACACGATGAGTGGAATGCCACAGAGATCAGTGGGTTTTCAAATATTTACAGTTTCTGTTTATGAATTGGATGAAAGAATCTAACAGACCGATAGGTAGGAAAGTAAGTTTGGAAGAGTATAGAAGGAAATGGCAAAAAGAAAAACAGCTAAGTGAGTGGACAAAAAACTGACAAATGGAATATAATGTAGAAAAATGAACTTTAGACCATAAGATATAAGGACAGAATTAGGCAATTTGGCTCAAGTCTGCTCTGCCATTCAACAATGGTTGATATGTTTCTCAATGTTATCCTTCTGCCTTCTCCCCGAAACCATTCATCCATCCCTTGACCAATTAAGAGTCTATCTATCTCTGTCTTAAATACACTCAATGACTTAGCCTCCACAACCTGCTGTGGCAATGCGTCCCACAGATTCACTAGCCTATGGCTGAAGAAATTCCTTATCATTTCAGTTCTAAAGGTCATCCCCTCACTCTGAGGCTGTGCTCTCATGTCCTAGAGTCTCCTACTCGTTGAACGTGTCCATTCTAGCAGGAAGAATAGAAAAATAACATATTATTTAAAAAAGAAAGAAATTGCAGAACTGAGGTATACAGGGATTTGACTGTCCCCACGCAAGAATCACATTAGGTTAATATGAAGATACAGCAAGTGTATGTGCTAGGGTAAAAAATAGGAAAACAAGTGGTCTGCTGTCATTTATTGTTATTGTAATATAAAAATAGTGATGTTTGGCTACAATTATCTAGGCATTGTAGAGACCCCATCTGGAGTACTACCGACAATTTTGGTCTCTTTACTTAAGAATGAATATAAATCATTGGAAGGAGTTCAGAGAATATTCACATGACTGATACCTGGAGTGGTTATGGGAGGGTGAAAAAGTGTTCTCAGGACGAGAGGGTGGATAGGTTTGGCATGTACATATTGGGATTAAGAGATGACCTAATTATGTGTTATGATACAAAACAACAGTGCTCACTCCAAAATACCTTGCAACCCTCTTTACCCTACTTTGTATATTTGTAGTTGCTATTTAATGCACACATCTGACACGCTCACCCATATGGAGTTCAGATTGAATTGTCCCAAAAACAGCAAATGTAATAGGGATGCCATTTTGGAAATCTAATGCTACTGATGTAAATAAAAATAAAGATTCCAATCATGCATGAAATCTCTAAAACCTTACAATTACTGTACATAAATGTTTTCAGTGCATTTCATAAAGATTAGTTCAGCTGAAGGTGTGGAAAACTAATTCATCTCGGAAACCCTGCATTTCATTCCGTTTCATGACAACATTTCTCCCTTTAGTAAATAAAATATGTAGCCTGTGTTGTTATTATTTGTGTAGCATTTCTAAGTTTGTGAACTAGGAGGATGGAATAGGATGAAAGACTCAACTTGAATTGCATCATGTAGAGATAATATAATTGGGTCATGCCCCTAGAATGGCACTGTCTTCAAAGCAGCAGGAATATTCATGATGGCCTAAATTTTTCATTGGAATTATATTGTGAACTTGGAAGAATGCAAAGAGAACCATTAATAAGCAATTTTTCAGTATGTGTGAGCTGAACCTGAGAGTAGGGGTGTGATGAGCAGAGATCAAATGTGTTGAGAACATAATGCAGGGAAAGAGGGACTCAGAATTGAGAAGTCATTTTTAAAAAGTTGAGATATTGTGAATGCCTTTAATATTCATCCACATATTGTAATGCAAATTGTGTGATATACTTGTGTGTGCTTATATATTTCAGATATCATTCATTGAAAGTTTGGGATTTTGGTCTTTGAGTTAGCAACATGGTATTTCTGTATGCCTGAAGTTAATAGTTAACTTGTAAGTATTTCAGTAGCCATGGTGATTTTTAATGAAATAATTCTTGAAAATTAATGAAGTTTTTACGGATTCCGCTTCACTTAAATTGTTTTGTGACACAAAAAAAGGAACATAATAGGTCCTCAAGGGTTGTCAGAGATTCCTGGAACTTGAGCTTTTTACAATGAAGGGCAACTCCCACAACCTAGGCGGGAAGATTTTTCTTTTCGTACTACTTTGAGTTTCAAATAGTCCTTTGCAGTCCATAAGAGTTTACTTAAAACTGAGTGTGTTTAAGCTCATGTATTTCATAACCCCAGGAAGAAGATATCTGTACTTGCAGTCTACACACTTAAGTCACAATGACTTAAACCTACTGAGGTGTTAGAAACAAGGACTCTGTGTGGATACTGGGGAAAAGTTATTATTTTCTGTACAAACTGCAATGTTTTGTGATTACTATACTTCTGTCTTTTTCAAAAAAAAATTATTGAATTTGCGCTATAAGTAGATAGCTTGGCTTATTCGATATTATTTTCATATATTTTGTTAATAAACTTCTATTTAATGTTAAATCAAAATTTGCATTATTGTGTGCTTATGTTTCAGTGAAAGATTACTTTGCTAAAATGAAAACAAATCAAAGTGTGATCTATCAAGCCTCTTTTCGATCTGGGATCTAATATGAGCTGGGATCATAACATATTAAAGCCTTCTATGCCTCTTTTGTTTTAAAGAATACAGAGCTCAAATGTATTTTCAGTGAAGAATTCAAATTCTCTCCAAAAGGTTCACTCATTATTCCAAGGTAGACAGAAACACCATCAATAAAACAAAAGCCCCCTTAGCTTAGGATCACTGATTTCTTTTTCTTGAATTGCTTGATGATATTGAGAATATGTTCAGCAAGTTCCCTTGATTGTACAAGGATAAGTGACTTCAGATAATTTAGTGAGTTTTCATGTGAGTCACCTTGTGTGCAGTACCAGTACGTTGTAAGTTTATAACATGATCAAGAGCCTTGTCCAGTGCTGGAAAGCTTTATTTTGGAGGGAACTTGAATTCTTCACTGACGTCACATTTGGACTCATTCTTTAAAATAAAAGAGACATAGAAGGCTTGGTTCTTTGTATGTTCATGAACATTAAACAAGGTCTTACCTCATTTTTGAAAACTTTAGGATCCTTTATTGAAAGAAATATAACAGCAAACCACTCTTCCTTGCCCCGATCCTGATTTCCCCTACCCTGACGCAATCTGACACATTAGGCCACAGTTCATCACCCTCTCGACCCCTGATGTTCAGGCCATGCTTCATCTCTGCTTTTTTCTTGACACCTGGGATCTTTTCCCTCACTTCTACCCTCTGACACTCAGGCTCTCAGTAGGTACTTACTTTGCTGTATAGTCGATATTCTGACATCCTGAAAATCCAATTCTGCAGAAAAGTCATACCGGATTCGGAACATTAATACTGTTTTTCTCTCCACAGATACACGCAGACCTGCTGAGTATCTCCAGCACTGTCTGCGTTGTTTCTGAATTTCTCGTAGCTTCTACCCCTCCTTGCACAAGATTGACCCTTCCTCACTGGTTACTCCAGCAATTGAATTTTCAGGGGTGTGGCATTTGTGACTAGGTTGACAATGGTAGAGGAACATCCACTTGTGAGTTTTAGAAAGAAGAGCTCTTACCTTAAGATGATGTAGCTTACTGAATGATCCCAATGGGCACAAGTTACATTAACTAGAAATACATTGTTACTAAGATTATTTAGAGACATAGATGACACTTCTGTCCCCTTCAAGATCCAAAGCTGTTTTCTCAATTTTCCCACCCAGAACGTTTTAATATAATTGGATTGGCTGGAGTTAATATGGTTCCAATTTCCAATTTTAACCCCTTCAAATCCATGACCATACAATAAGTGGGGATTTTAGGACTTGCAGTGCAAATTCACCCGCCACCTCAGCGTATTTGAATCCTGGGTCTTGCCTGCTAGCAGAAGAGCCTGTGAATTCCTCTTTTCAGGAAAAAAAACTGAACCATATCCCAGTCAGGCAATGGGCAAACCAACAACAGGCATTTCCTTGAGATATCATTGTGTTCAACAATGCCAATCGGGAGGGTGCAACTGATGCCAAAACCAAAGGCTGTGAAATCCTAGGATTCCAGAATGATCCAATAAAAACCTGGATGCAAAGGCATGTAAGGATAGGCACAAAACAAAAAAAAACCTATAAATGCTGGAAACCAGAACCAAAACAGAAAAACTCATCAGGTCAGGCAGCATCTGTGGAGGCAGCACAGAGTTAACATTTCGGGTCCAGTGACCCTTCTTCAGAACAAAAGGGATATGTAGGAAATGATTTAGTGGGTGGAGTTTGTATGGTGAGGAATTTGGGGAAGGTTTCAACAGGAAGGGCAGAACATGGTGCTCAACACCACCATCCCTTCCCAATGCTGAATCCCTTAATCAAGCACTGAGTACCTTTGGCAGATGGCTCCCTTCCTCTACAAGAGGTAACAAGCCAGCACCAGCTAAGCATACAACCAAGGACTATACAACCCACTGTCTTGAGAGTCCTAGGTGAAATTGGAGGAGGTTACAGGGAAGAAGCTGTGGGTAGTGGTGCATGGTGACAAGATCATTGAAAGATTTAAATATAAGAATGAAAATTATAAATTTGGGATATTACATGACCAGGAATTATTGTATGTCATCCAAGCCGAAAGTGATGAGATCTGCATAGGCAGCAGGATTCTCAGTGAGACAAAAACAGAAATTGCTGGAGAAATTCAGCATGTCTGCCAGCATTTGTGCAGGGAAACAGAGTCAACATTTTAGGCCCAGGTTCCTTTTCCAGAACTGAGTTTCCCCAGCGATTTCTGTTTTTGTTTCAGAATACCAGCACATTTGTTTTATTTTAAGAGTTCTCATGAACTGAAGTTTATAGAAGCTGCAGATTGGAAACTAGGCAAACATCAGAATTACCTTTTTTTTGAAGAAAATAGCTCCATTTCACTGACCCACCATCCACAGTTAACTCCATTTTAAGCCTTAACATACCGTTAATTAATGCTACACCGACATACTTTTCAAAAGTAAAAGGGAAAGCCAATTTAAAATGTATTGTTTTGGCAAGAAACTTTGAACAAACATTTGAGCAAACGATCAACTAAAAGACAGGCAGAGTTGGATGATGTTCTGTAGCTAGATGGTCTGTGGTTTCAGAGAAATTTTGCTGTCAGAAGCTCAGTTTGGAATTGCATACAATGTCAAATTTACAAACAGTCTCGTTCATGCTGAACCAATGACTGGAGAAGGAGATTGGATAAATGACAAGGGTAAAGATTTTGTTTAAGGAGTAAAGCTGATGGCACTGATCTTTTACAATGGGGACAATAACAAAGGTTTTATACTTCTGTGATGCCCTCATCTTGTGAATACATTAAAAAAACTCTCAAAGGTAATGTGACTATAAGCTTTAAAGCTATGCTGTATTGAAAAAAGATTCCATCAACCTACAGCTGAACATTTATCTGAAATAAACAATTAGTGCTCAGATTTACAGCAGACCTGTAAACATATTTCTTTTGAGAATTGTGAGACACCGATGGGTAGGTCAAAATCTGCATTACCCATAGTACTTTACATTTTACTGGCACTGTTCCATTAATCAAAGTTCTTCCATGAGTGAACAATGCATTTCCAGTCAAATAATATTATTACTTGCTTCCATTAAGTTAATTTTATTTTAAAATATTGGATTATTGGATAAATTAATTTTACAAAATGTCATCATACTAAAATGTGTTACTTTATGATATTTTGTGACTTGGACAGATTTCAGAATAGTCTTCATAATAAATATATGATCATTCTTCAACTGCAAAATGTGCTAAATGATATTAAAACATTTTGTTCAAATTGTCAGTAACGAAGGCCAAAACAATACATTTTTAATTGGCATTCCCTTTTACTTTTGAAAACCATATTGGTGTAGCTCTAATTAACGATATATTAAGACTTAAAGTGGAGTTAATTGTTGATGGTGGGTCAGTGAAATGGAGCTATTTTCTTCAAAAGAAAAGTAATTCTGACTATAGAAACAATGATTAAAGACTAATGGTCGCATTCACATCATAATTGATTTGGAAAACATATCACATGTGCTTCTTCAGCTCAAGTATTTATGTTTCCCTGACCCAGCAATTAAATTCTAAACAATAGGATCAATTCCATTGACTTCAGTACATTATCTGAATGACATCCACATGAGTGAACCAATGATATAAGCCAGTGATAACTTATTTTCATTTTAAAAAATGTTTTGTATCCTTTGCACTATTTGGGGATCATTGCTATTTTGGACATAATACTCAATTAATGATATAAATGATTCTTTTAAAGGCAAGGGAGCCATGCTCAGATTTGTTTATTAACTTATTTTCAACTACCTCGCATTAATAAGTGTATTGGGTAATTCAATTAGTGAATTCTCAACCCAGTCCAGATTAGTTCTCTGACATGCATTGACCAAGGGCTTCTTCAGCAAGTGGATGAAGCTAAAGCTAACTGGGAACTTGCAGTGTGCATCAAAATAACAGGCTATCCAGGCAACAGGAGTGATTAATGATCAGTAATCCACATATATTTAACGGGGAAAGTGGCAAAGGTGTTCAAAATCAGATTTTGTTCTCGTTCCCACTTAAACTGCAATTTTAGCAACAGCTGAACACAGCACAGGAAGTTAAGCAAACATTAATACAAATGTCTATCCAATCACATCACATTTAAACAGCTTTGTTCGATGAACCATGCAGTATATACAATCAGGGGCATTACACCAGTTCTTACAATAAAAAAATCCTCAAGGTTATAAGTGAATCAAAATGGTCCAGTTTGTGAGCTGAACTTGTCTAAAAATTGTTGCCTGATAGAAGTTGCAGAAGAACGTGACAACACTGGAATACGTTCTGAAAGTCCTAATTTAACTTTTGTTAAAGAATCAAGATTGATTGTAAAATGTCAATCACTTTGTAAAGTGAAGGTTATGGGAGTGAAGCTGAGTCTCCCTCTGAACATAATGCACTGATCCATAATCAATGACAGAATGACAGTACATTTCAGATATTTTCTGTTATCTAGGAACAGGAGCAAAATGATCGTAGCATTAAAACTTTAAACAATGTATATAGGATTGTTATGATAGTTTATCATCGGGAAGAAGGATTTCTCAGTTGACCTTGCAATATTCCTCTGTGGATTCATCATTACTAAACAGCTCTGCAGGTGAAATCACTGTTCCCAGGACTAAACATACAAGGTTAAAGCAGTGCAAAAGCACCCTAATGCAGCACAATTACTGTGATCAAGTGAGAAAATATTCAGAAATTATTGCCTAAAGAGCAGCTGTTTTTACATAGAAACATTTCATACAACATTTGTGCAACCATTGCAAGCAATGTTGCCTTGTTCATTCATCATTTATGAGTGTCTGGCACCACCAGCCTTTATTACACGTTCCTAAAAGCCGTTGAGACAGGACAAACTGCCTTCTTAAAGCCAAGCAGTCCATGTGGTATAGGAAACACCATAGTGGTTTTTGGTATGGAACTCCATGATATTGACTCAGCAATGATGAAGGGATTATAATACACTTCCAAGTCTGAGTGATATCTGATTTATATGGAGTGTTGAAACGGATGGTGTTCCTGTGTACCTGCTATCCTTGTTCTTCTTGGTGAGTGGCTGCAGTGCATCTTGTAAATGATAGACATTGCAGCTTCACTCTGCTGATGGAGGCAGTGAAGGTTTCAGTGGTTGCTGGAATGTTGATCAAATTCGTTGCATTCTGTTGGGATGGTCTCACATTTCTTTAAGTATTGTTTGAGTTGCACTCAAGGCAAATGCAGGATATTCTACCGTACACATAATGTGTGCATTCTAGGTAATGGAAAAGCTTTGTGGAATTGACATGTGAGTTGCGTTATAGAATACCCTGTTTCTGACCTGTTCATGCAGTCCTATGTACCTATATAATTAGTGTACTTTCTCAACAACTTTGGACAGAAGGATGGTCACGGTAGGATTGTTAATGGTAATGCCATTGAGTGTTGAGGGAAGCAGTTAGATCCTTTTTGTTGTTCATCACCTCCTGACACTTCAACAGCAAATATTTTATTTGCCGCTTAGCAGCTCAGCACCAGGATGTCAGTGCTTGAATGCCGTAGGCAACATCAATAGCCTTCCCTCTCATTACTAAACTAAAAATGTGAGTGTTCGCTGAACATTACACAATCTTGAGTTTCATTTGCATTTCCTCAGCTATTGAAACAGTCCATGAACAACATTCAGACTTGGGCCACATGCATGTCAGCCAATGACCATCACCCAATTATCTTCTAAAACAAACCCACACTATTTTTTTTCTCCCCGTTATCAACATCCTGGAGGGTCACCATGACCAGAATTGTAACTGGATTAGGCATACATATATTAGATTAGATTAGATTAGATTATTTACAGTGTGGAAACAGGCCCTTCGGCCCAACAAGTCCACACCGCCCCGCCGAAGCGTAACCCACCCATACCCCTACATCTACATCTACCACTTACCTAACACTACGGGCAATTTAGCATGGCCAATTCACCTGACCTGCACATCTTTGGACTGTGGGAGGAAACCGGAGCACCCGGAGGAAACCCACGCAGACACGGGGAGAATGTGCAAACTCCACACAGTCAGTCGCCTGAGGCGGGAACTGAACCCGGGTCACTGGCGCTGTGAGGCAGCAGTGCTAACCACTGTGCCACCGTGCCGCCCATGAGCAGGTCAAAGGCATGTGTTCTGCAACAAGCAACCTACTTCCTAACAAGCCTTTCCTCATGCAAATCAAAAGTGTATTAGCATGCTCTCCACTTGCTCCAATAAGCTTTTGACAGCCATCAGGAAGATCAACAGCTTGCAAAGCAAAATAGCTTGCTTGGTTGGCACACCACTCACCACAATGCGCAGTGACTGCAATATGTATTATCTACAAAAGGCATTGCAGGAATTCACCAAGGCTTCTTTGATAACACCTTCCAGAAGACAAGAAGAATATATGCATGGGGACCCCACAACCTCAAAGTCTTCCTTCAAATCACGCATTATCCTGACTTGGAAAAATATCAAAATCATTATGACTGAGTCAAAATCTTGTGTAACAGCACTGCAGATATACCAACACCACATGGACTGCGGTGCTTCAAGCAAATTGGTTATAAATGCCTTCATAAGGGTCATTTTAGATGAGCAACAAATGCTGGACTTGATAGTGATGCAGATATCCTGTGGCTGATTAATAAAAAGATTGCAACAACCTTTCCTTTCAGATGCTGACTGGAGTTTGTGTACATGTATAACATTTCCTGTTTTAATTTTAGATTTTCAGCATTCATTTTCAAATATTATTTTAATTTGGATCCAATGATATTCTGTCATTGAGAAATGTAACCATTGATTTGGCTGAAATGTCAGCATAAAATTGCTTATTAATTCTACATGAGCAGAAGTGTAAAATTTTCTCAGGGATTTGCCCAAAATGTGAGACTTTCCAGATTTATGTGACTGAGTTGTTCATTAATGCACTTATTATTAACTGATTCTTCAGTTGCAACCTATTAACAAAATGTTATTGACGAGTAAAAGAAATTCACATATTCCATTAAGTGCCCTTTATATTGATGTGGCGCTTGGTACATATCACCATTTGCTACAAATCTGTTCTGCTTCTTTAAAACAAAATCCATCCTTTAAGAAAGGATTCATGACATTTTCAATTGCTATACATCATTATTTAATCATCCTCAACAATCTTTCTCCTATTCCTTTAAAAGCTGAGATCGAATAATGGATTCTGAGCATGGAATTTACTTCACATTGAAAACAGGTTGACCCTAAGCAAGAGCACTTAATAGGTTTCTGAATGTTTGATTTAGGATTTTATCTTCAGAAGAGCCATAAAAGGAGTAACAAATGAAATGGATTTACAAAGTATCTGCTAGAAACAAAGATGAAGGACACAGAATGTGGTTCTCTTTCAGCATGTAATATTTCAAAATGATTTCTCATTTGTTCCTAATTTGTTTCTCTATTTCATTAATATATGTATTCTTTCATCAATGATATAGTTACCATAATGCACCTTGTTTTATTGTTTCCCTTTCCCCAAAGCCATTTGTTCAGTATTAGCAATCTCCAGAGGATGAAAAACATGGCATACTCATAAAATAACCACAAGATTTAGGGATGTTGTGTTACACAAGGCATTATCTCTGCCAAGAACATTTTGCTACCTTTTCTAAGAACATTCAAAAAGATACAGTGCCTGTCAATCAGCTGTGCTATAAAATTTCAAGCAAAACATTCAGGTTAAGCACGTTTAGAGGGTGAACAAAGGGTATGGCAAAATGGGAGAAGATCGAATAACAAGGGGCTTGCAGCCATTGGCAATACTATCACCTTCCACCTACCTTGCCCCAAGCCCCACCCACCTATGTATCTCTCATCCCCCTCCCCCTCCACATTCCTGATGAAGGGCTTATGCCCGAACCGTCGACTCTCCTGCTCCTTGGATGCTGCCTCACTTGCTATGCTTTTCCGACGCTACGCTTTTTGACTCCGAAAAATACTTTGTAATGCAAAGAATATTTCCTGAATCTCACCTTCCCTCCTCTAATGAAAAAAAAAGAAACAATTGCAGATGCTGTAAATCAAAAACCAAAAACAGAAGTTGCTAGAAAAGCTCAGCAAGTCTGGTAGCATCTGTGAGGAGGAATCAGAGTTAATATTTTGGTTCTGGTGACCATTCCTCACATCTGATGGTAGCTCGGAAATATTGGCTTATATACAGAAGCTATTCCCAGGAGATCACAGGAGAAGTAACTCTTATCCTTTTACCTCCTGTCTTCTCACTGTCCAAAAGTCTAAATCTTCCTTCCAAATGATTCACATGTCCTTCTTTCAATTTCATATTCTGAATTCACTTCTAGCAATGCAATTGGGTAACATGGTGGCTCAGTGGTTAGCACTGCTGCTTCACAGCACCAGGGATCCAGGTTTGAATTCCCCCTCGGGCGACTGACTGTGTGGAGTTTGCATGTTCTCCCCGTGTCTGCGTGGGTTTCCTCCGAGTGCTCTGGGCTTCCTCCCACAATCCAAAGATGTGCAGGTCAGGTGAATTGGCCATGGTAAATTGCCCATAGTGTTAGGTGCACTAGTTGGGGGCGGGGTTGCTCTTCAGAGGGTTAGCGTGGATTTGTTGGGCCAGGTGGCCTGTTCCACACTAGGTAATCTAACCTGTTCTGCTCTGTCTTGGAGAGAGTAAACACTGATTGGTGATCATTTTGCAGAATATCTCTATTTAATTCTCATGCATGGTCCTGCACATTCCTATCCCTGCTTTTTTAATTCTACCGCCTTGTTCTGAAACTGCCATCTTTTTCCTTCTTCATTGGAGTATCAAATGAATGTCAACATGAGCTCAAGGGACAGCACTTCATCTTTTGATTAGAAACTTTACAACTTTCTCGATGCAAAACCGATTTCAACAATTTCAAACAGTGATCTCTGTCTGTTTCCTTTCTTTCTGCATGGTTCTACCATGCTCTCATTTTTCTCTTATTTATACTAATGGATGGCAGCTATTCATCATTCTGCTATTCACGCCTCCTCTGGGCACATCATTTGGGTCTCAACTTTGCCAATTACCACTCCCTTTAGCCCTGTGTCACCAATTATTTTGTTATTTAATTTCACCTTGTCATACACCATAACATAAGCCTTTTTATCCATTTTCCAACCTCCCTCATTTCACATGCTTAAAAACTATCATAATTCTATCTATCCACAGTTCTGATGAAATTATTGACCTGAAACATTACTCTGTTTCTCCTTCCAAATATGCTGCTAGACTTGCAGGCATGTTCTGCTTTTGTTTTAGAGTTCCACTTTTTAAATAAATTCTTGAAATATGATAGTAACTGGCAAGGCTAGAATCGATTATACACCCCTTATTACCTTTGAGAATACAGTAGTGTTATTATATGACAACAGGTTAAATTCCTGGATTGCTTATGAACATACTGAACTTTTAATTATAGTGTGTGATTCTTAAAGGGGACATATGCAGACAAAAGATGCAAATTCAAATCTTTATGGCAAAGCTCTGACAGAAACCAGGAAATGCCATACCTGGAAAGGTACCAAAGGAATTTCACACCGTATCTCTGTAACAAAACAGAGACCATTCATAACAAACTGGTGTGTGATCTCCTGTGGCTACAGAGATAATGAGGGGCTAACTACCACATTTAGCAGGAAGCCATTTGCTGTTGATTATGTCCCAAACAGAAGGCATGCTTGTATTTTGTTGCTTCCATCAAAAAGATGTTAAGAACCAACTGCAAAATGTGGTTTGTGTGTGCTAGTGGGCTTATGTGCTAAAATAAACTAGTGCGCTGTGAACTTCCCAGTTTGACCATATTCATTGAACACCCTGTGCTGCAGGTAAAGAAAGACTCTTTCTCACTTTGGAGTTTTGGAAACCAGGCAAGCCAGTGGAGTCAACTCCAAAAAGGAAACAGAACAAAAGCCTGTCAACTAACTTGCATAGCCAAGAATGTCAAAATCAATTGTTTCATTATCAAAATCACTATTACGACATCATTGAACTTAACAGCTACAATGCTCCACCACCCACTATGGCATGTTGTTCTGACATGGCACAGGCTTCTGTCCACTACAGAGAATGCATCTCATTTTCTGTCATTCAAGAAGAATTATCTCAAGCATGGAGCAGTGTGACTGAAACAATCAACAAGAACAGGTTTAGTTTGGTTTATCAGAGTCATACAGTCATAGAGATGTACAGCACGGAAACAGATCCTTCAGTTCAATTCACCCATGCCGCTCAGATATCCCAAATTAATCTTGTCCTAGCTTATAAGTTTGCTTGCTGAGCTGAAAGATTTGTTCTCAGATGTTTCATCACCATGCTAGGTAATATCATAATTCCTCATGAAGGCTTTTTGCCCAGAACGTTGATTTTCCTGCTCCTCGGATGCTGCCTGACCTGCTATGCTTTACCAGCACCATTCTAATCCTGACCAACATCATCAGTGGGTCTCTGGTAAAGCACTGGTGTTCTGTCCCATTTCCTATTTATGTGTATCACTTCCAGTGCTTTTTCTGAGAGATTGGTAATTGGGGTCTAAATCTAGGTGTTTGTTAATGGAGTACTGGTTTGAATGCCAGGCCTCTGGAATTCCCGTGCATGTCTATGTTTAGCCTGTCCCAGGATGGATGTATTGTCCCAGTTGAGCTGGTGTCCTCATCATCTGTGTGTAAGGATACCTGTGATAGTTGGTCATGTCTTTTGGTGGAAAGTTGGTGCTCATGTGTCCTGGTGACTAGTTTCCTGCCCATCTGTCCAATGTAATGTTTACTGCAGTCTTGTAGGGTATTTTGTATATGACATTCGTTCTGCTGGTACAGGGTCCTTTAGATTCATCAAAGATCCACAATCCAGCCCAAGCTTTGGGTCCGCTATGTGGATGACGCCTTTGTCATCACAAAGCGGAACAAATTAGAAAGAAACAAACAAACACATAAACAACATCCTTACTGGTTTAATGTGCACCAAAGAGGAAGAGAAGAACAACAGACTCCCCTTCCTAGATGTCACAGTAGAAAGAAAAGCCAATGGAGTACTGCAGACCAGCGTCTACAGGAAAGCAACACACACTGACCAGATACTCAACTACAGGAGCAATCATCCCAACACCCACAAACAGAGCTGCATCAGGACATTATTTAGATGAGCCACAACACACTGCAGCACCCAGGAACAATGAGATGCTGAAGAAAAACACCTATACAGTGTATTCAAGAACAACAGGTACCCAATAAGCACAGTCTGCCAATTCTTACACAACAAACCTAAACAAGAAATAACAACACACCCAGAGACTCTGACAACACTGCCATACTTTAAAGACATCTTAGAAATGATAACCAGTCTGCTCATGCCCCTAGGCATCATGGTAGCCCACAAACC
Source organism: Chiloscyllium punctatum (assembly GCF_047496795.1). Classification (NCBI taxonomy): domain Eukaryota; kingdom Metazoa; phylum Chordata; class Chondrichthyes; order Orectolobiformes; family Hemiscylliidae; genus Chiloscyllium; species Chiloscyllium punctatum. Next base: position 54,196,610 of record NC_092739.1, read on the forward strand.
TACCAACTCACTGAAACAACTCTTGATTAATCTAAAGGACCCTATACCAACAACCAGCAGAACGAACGTCATAAACAAAATACCCTGTAAGAACTGTAACAAACACTACATCAAACCGACTGGCAGGAAACTAGCCACCAGGATACACAAGCAGCAACTATCCATCAAAAGGCATGACCCACTGTCACTGGTATCCATATACACAGACGTTGAGGGACACCAGTTCTACTGGGACAATATATCCATCCATCCTGGGACAGACTAAACAAAGACATGCATGGGAATTCCAGAGGCCTGGCATTCAAATTGGAACTCCATCAACAAACAAAATGGATTTGGACCCCATTTACCAACCTCTCAGAAAAAGAACCAGAAACAATACAGATAAATAGAAAGTGGACAGAACACCAGCATTTCAACAAGGCTCACTGATGATGTTACCTAGCATGGTGATGAAACATCTGAGAACAAATCTTCCAGCTCAGTGAGCAAACTTACAACCTGAACCACAACCTGAGCTACAAATCTTCATAAAAATCATAATCTAGACCCATTTGCCAGCATTTGGCCAATATCCTTCTAAACCCTTCCTATTCATGTACCCATCCAATTGTCTTTTAAATGGTGTAACTGTAACAGCCTCCACATGTTCCTCTGGGACAAAGTGAGGACTGCAGTTGCTGGAGATCAGAGTTGAAAGAGTGCTACTGGAAAAGCACAGCAAGTCAGGCATTCGTGATGAAGGGCTTATGCCTGATACATCGATTCTCCTGCTCCTCTGATGTTGTTTGACCTGCTGTGCTTTTCCAGCACTACACCTTCGACTCCACCCACTTCCTCTGACAACTCATTCCATACACGCACCACCCTCTGCACAAAAACTTTGCCCCTTAGGTCCCTTTTAAATCTTTACCCTCTCACCTTAAATCTTTGCCCTCTCACCTTAAACCTATGCTCTCTAGTTCTGGACTCCTGCACCCCCAAGTAAAAGACATTGTCAATTTACCCTATTCATGCCCCTCATGATTTTATAAACCTCAGGCTGCGACCCTCCAGAGAAAATAGACCTAGTCTATTCAGCCTCTCCCTATAGCTCAAACCCTCCAACCGTAGCAACATCCTTGTTAATTTTTTTCTGAACTCTTTCAAGTTTTGCAACATCCTTCCTATAGCAGGGAGACCAGAATTACATGCAGCATTCCAAAAGTGGCCTTACCAATGTGCTGTTCAGCTGCAACAGGACCTCCCTACTCCTATACTCAATGCTTCAACTAATAAAGGCAAGCCTACCAAATGCCTTCTTCACTATCCTAACTACGACTCCACTTTCAAGGAACGATGAACCTACACTCCAAGATCCCTTGTTCAGCAACACTCCTCAGGACCTTAGATGGAATTTCCAATGGAAGGATAGGATTTCCTCCGACCACACACTTTGAGATAGGGGATGAAGATAACGAGAAAATTAGCCTATGCCCCGTTTACCAGAACATGTCAGCCACCCTGTGAATGTGGCTATTTGAGATTCCACCTTATTTTCTGAGCACACCTTTTTTCCCAACCTCCCCCCCATGCAACCACCCTACCACACCCCATAGCTGCCACCACAGTACTTAGATTGGATCATAATTTCAACCCTCTCTTAAGAAGGTGTCATATTATTGAAGTGATTTAACCATATTTGAATTGAAATGAATTCAAGTTTGTGAGATATTATTTCCCATGTACATTTTTTTTTGCTGTTAGCCTATTTTCCTATTCAACTTGTTCAGAAATGTTATTACACACAGGTGAGTATTGAACCTAGACCTTCTGCACTAGGGGATAGAGACATTAGTTCTGCACCACAATAGAGCCACAATAGGAAATGCGTGGTTAAGATTTATAAATGATATTCAGCACATTGGAGAAGCATCATTCACTTAAGTAAAATGCAGAATGCTTTTTGCACGTGTGGAGGTACCTCAATTTAACGAAGCTGACCAGCATGCATTGTGAAGACCAAAATATTTTTGAAACTAAAACTAAGCTATTTGCAGCTACATGGTATCCTCATACCAGAACCAGCCACTGGTTAAACAAAAACTTTGAAGCTATGAAATATTTAGCATAAGACGTAAAAGTCATAAAATCAGGTTGGAACCAACAAACAACATTCTTGAAAGGGATGTTTTGTTTTGATACCAAGTTTGAATTTACACAAATAACAAGGAACAAAAATGTATGCTTAAGCTAACTTGCGGGTTTTGAGGACTGCAAGAAAGTTATCTAAAGTAACATTAATTCATGATGTCAGAGTTTAGTTTCTTTTGAAATGTAGAGAATGTAGCTCCAAAAGAATATGTTTAATTTATATGCCCTATCAGATAAACTTTGTAATTAATTCTCCAAGCAATAACTTATAAGAAATGAGTAACTTGAAGCTTGAAATATCTTGTGATTTTGAAATGTGTGTGACCAAGGAAGGAAGTTTCCTGATTTATTTATTGATCTAGATCTTAAAGGCATCAGCAACACCCATGATAGCTGAAATCACTGAAGGAAGTTTAAGCAAAAGCTCAATGTGAAAATGATCCTTATTATAGAAAAGATGTGGATGCTTTGGAGAGTGTTCAGAGGAGGCTTACCAGGATGCTGCCTGGAATGAAGGGCTTATCTTACGAAGAGAGGTTGACTGAGCTCGGACCTTTTTCATTGGAAAAAGAAGGAAGAGAGGGGACCTAATTGAGGTGTACAAGATAATGAGAGGCATAGATAGAGTTGATAGCCAGAGACTTTTTCCCAGGGCAGAAATTGTTAACACGAGGGGTCATAGTTTTAAGGTGTTTGGCGGGAAGAATAGAGGGGATGTCAGAGGCGGGTTCTTTACGCAGAGAGTTGTGAGAGCATGGAATGCATTGCCAGCAGCAGTTGTGGAAGCAAGGTCACTGGGGATATTTAAGAGAATGCTGGACATGCATATGGTCACAGAAATTTGAGAGTTCGTACATTAGGTTTACCTTACATGAGGATCAATGGTTGACACAACATCATGGGCTGATGGACCTGTTCTGTGCTGTACTGTTCTATGTTCTACAGTTGTTTAAACAAAGAAATAGTAACCTTATTAGACAATACTAGTTTAAGGTGAGTTTTGATAGAAAAAATAGTATTATTTTGTCAATGACCCATCCTGTTCATCTTGGAAAGAAAGGTATTAAAATTGTTCCAAAGAGTAATTCAGTGCTTAAGTCACACAGTTTGGTGTGTTGTTAAAAGGTACGATCGGCAGGAGGTTGATCACTCACTGCATGATCATGTAGATGATTCCTTGTGAAACATTTGTGACTAACAGGTGCATTGTCAACAGGAGTACTCCTCAATTCTAGTAAAGACATTATAGTTTAATTTGAGCTTTGAGTGCCATCTCATTATTTTTTGTACTTCTCATGTCCGAACAATAGATCCCTATCGTGCAGTCACAGTCTATACTTTTTAACTAGCTGTTCATTAATAACAGAATTTATCTCACAAAAGAGGAAAATGGAGATCCTAGATTTATCAATAATGTCAAACTGTCATGTGTTATTAGAATTTGAGTTCACTGGAAAATAAACCTAGATAGCCTGATTTGCAAGCTTAATTGAAATGTAATTTATTCTAACAGTCATGATTGAACAGAGGAGTATATTTAACATAATTATCTTTAAGAAGTAATCAGATTAGATTTCCTAATTATACAACATACTAAAGAAGCTAACGTCTGCTCTAAATTTAGAATCATATGCAACACTTTCTAAAATATTTGATGAAACATTTTCACACCATCCAACCCACTATTAGCTCTTTTTGAAGATGGTAACCCTAGTTCTCAAAATATACAGTGATCGATGTTTCATTGTAGTCGTGGATACTTCAAAAATGTTGCATTTTTGGAAGATTTATTTCTCAATCAGGTTACATTATCGTGATCAAAACAGAAGTTGCTGGAAAAGCTCAGCAGGCCTGGCAGCATCTGTGAAGAGAAATTAGAGTTAACATTTCAGGGCTGGTGACTGAGTTCTCAGGAAGGGTCATTGGACCTGAAATATTAACTCTGATTTCTCTCCACAGATGCTGCCAGAGCTGCTGAACTTTTCCAGCAACTTCTGTTTTTGTTTCTGATTTACAGGATCCATAGTTCTGTTGGTTTTTATTTACATTTTTGTGCTGTTGGATTAAAATAATCCAAAATTATTTTTTTATTGCACCTCATCCCCTCTTTAATTTTAAAGGATAGATTATGATAAAAGGAATTGATGGGGGAGATGATTGTGTTGTCAAATAGTAATCTAGAGATCCAGACTACTGCTCCAGGGCAAGGATTCAAATCCCACCATGGCAGCTATGGTATACTATAAAGGCCAGTGGAAATCTGTTTTCAATGTGCTGGGACCCAGGCAGGCTGGTCTTAATGCTTGAATGGGAGACCCTTCCCACTGGTGACATCAAAGCCTCAAAGATGGCTGTTGCTACTGAGACCTACAGGAAACATGAAATCTCTGGGAAGAAAGGATTTCCCTGCTCACAAGACAAAGAAACAGGAAGCTTCTTTGATAGACCTGTCCATCTCCTCACGCAACAGGGAGAGATTGGTGCAGATGGGTAAAATGTTATAAAATGACCTTAGCAGACCAGTGATATGGAGTAATTGTTTTTCTGATTCTGGTTGATGTCTTGCCAAATAATATCATACCTTGATCTTACATTAATGCAATAGAGTAGATTGTGTGAAGTCCAGGTAAAGTACTGCTTCACCTGGAAGGTGTGTTTGGGCCCTTGGATACTGAGAAGAGAGGAAGTAAACAGACATGTATTACACCTTCTGCAGTTACAGGGGAAGGTGCCATGAGGCTGTGGAGGGATGTTGGGAATGAAGGAGGAATGGATCACGGTGTCCTGGAGGGAACAGTCCTTGGGGAAGATTGACAAGGGAGGGGAGGGGAATATGTGTGGTGGTGGCATTCTACTGGAGGAGTATGTAAATGATGGCAATGATCCTCTGGATGTGAATGCTGGTGGGATGAAGAATCTAGTCTACTGCATTTGCTATTCACAATGTGGTCCCCTCTACATTGGAAAACAATGTAGACTGGGTGACTGCTTCACAGAACATCTAACATTCTGTCAGCAAAAGAGACGCTGAGCTTCCAGTTGCCTGCCACTTTAACACACCATCCTGTTCCCTGGCCAACATCTCTATCTCAGGCTTGCTGCAGTGCTCCAGCGAAGCTCAGTGCAAGTTGGAAGAACAGCACCTCATTTTCCACTTGGAGACCCTATGGCCTTCTGGATTCAATATTGAATTCAATAATTTAAAGGCTTGAGGTATCTTTTACCATGTCTTTACCCCAACCCCCACACACCAGGTCTTGTTATCACATGGTCTGCTATTACACACAACCCATTGTTAGCCACTTATAGTTCCTCCTAGCAGCTATTCATCGTCCTAGACCGATCATTATCCAATCCTTTGTCTGTCCAACTGTTCTCTCTTTTTGGGCTTTGTCTCCACCTGTCTTTTACTATTTATCCTTCCCCTACCCTATCTTCAACATTAAACCCCACTTTTTCCTAGCTATCGTGAGCTCTGAGAAAGGTTTACTAGACAGAAAATGTTAACTTTGATTTCTCTCCATAGATGCTGCCAAACCTGCTGAACTATTCCAGCAATTCCTGTTGTTGTTTCTGATTTCCAGCAACCGTAGTTCTTTCAGTTTTTATTTAAGCAAATGAAACAGTATGGCTATCTGTTGCAGATAGAAAGAGGAAATAAGAGGCAAGTGATGGAGGTGGGCCTGACAGAAAGAAATAAGAAGAGAAAGACCTAAGGCCAGATGGAAAGCTGTAGTGGCTAGAGAACTTCAATGCAGTGAGATTGGAAAAGGAATAGGGGACCGACAGGAGACGATGGAGCTGTGTGCTCAACAGCATTGTGGAAACACCAACTAAAATGGAAGAACAGCAAAAAGAGGCTCTTTGAGTAATTGCGTTGAAATCACAGTATACAGTTTAGCATTACACCCAAGATATTAATTCCAGTTGAATTGGATTAGTTCATGATCTTGTATTGAAAGGGCACTGATGTATGATTGAATTTGATATTTTATTTTTGAGGGATTGGTTCTTCAGTTAAATTAAAAGAACTATGAGGACACGAATGGACAACTGGCTAAAGAGAATTGGCAAATTAGATTATAGAGATACAATGACAAACGTTTAAGTGGATATTTCAGAATATGCACAATAGATAATTCTAACAGTAAGAACAATCCCAAGCAACAGACCCACAAGTATGGTTAACTAGAAATGTCAAATATAGTATCAAAGTAAAAGGTAGAGTATATAATTGTGCAAAGGTAGGTGACAGGTTAGATGATTGTACAGTATACAAAAGGCAAAAAATGATGAAAAGATTAGCAAGGAGGCAAATATTAGAATGTGAGGGAAATCTTACCAAAAATATGAAGCTGGATAGCAAAACTTTTAATAAATATTTAAGGAAGAAATGAGTTAATAAACTAAGCAATGGTACTCTGGAAAATCAGACTGGAGAATCATTAATGGAAAATAAGGAGCTGAACTGATCAGGTATTTTGCATCAATCTTCACTATTGATGATGCTGGTAACATTCCAGAGGTAGCGATAAATCAGCAGCTGGAATGAACGGAGGAACTCGGGAAAATTACATTTACCAGAGAAGTGGCACTGAGTAAATTATTCAGGCTGTGGACCAGCAAGTGCTTGGGTCTTGGTGGGCTTCATCCTAAGGTATGAAAAAAAATGGCGGTTGAGATAATTGATTCATTAGTTTTAACTTTCCAAAACTCCCATGATTTGCAGTCAGTCCTATATAGTTGCTATTTTCAAGAAGGTAGAGAAAAAGCAAGTAACTGTAGATTAATATATGTCATGGAGAAAATGTTAGAAGATTTTTTTAATTCACTTATGGCACGTTGGCATCACTTACTGGGCCAGTATTTCTTTCTCATACCGAGTTGCCCTTGAGAAGGTAATGGTGAGCTGATATATAGAGTTATACAGCACAGAAACAGACTCCTTGGTCCAACTCGTCCACGCTAACCAGGTTTCCAAAACTAAAACTAGTCCCACTCACCTGCATTTGGCACATTACCCTCTAAACCTTTCCTAATCATGTATCTATCCAAATGTCTTTTAAAAGTTAACACTGTACCTGCATCTACCACTTCACCTGGCAGTTCATTCCACATACAAAACACTTTTTGTGTGAAAACGCTGCCCCTCAGGTCCGTTTTAAATCTTTCTCCTCCCACCTTAAAATCATGCCCTGTAATTTTGAACTCCCCCATCCTAGCCTTTATTAGTCACCTTATCTATGCCCCTCATGATTTTATAAATCTCTGTAAGGCCACCCCTCAACCTCCAATGCTCCAGTGAAAAATGTTCCAGCTTATCCTTATAACACAAATTCTCCAGTTCAGGCATTATCCTGATAAGTCTTTTCTGAGTAATTTAGTGATATCCAGCATTGTACACAGTACTCCAAAGATCGCCTCAACAATGTCCTGTACAACCTGAACATGATGTCCCAACTCCTATACTTACTGGTCTGAGCTATAAAGGCAAGACTTCTTAACCATCCTGTCTACCTGTGATGCAGCTTTCAAAGCACTACATAACTGGTTTGTCTGCTCTAAAACACTACCCAGGGCCCTACCCTTAACTGTATAAATCCTGCCCTTGTTTGAATTACCAAAGTACAATACCTTGCATTTATCCAAATTAAACTCCATCTGCCACTCCTCAACTCATTGGCCCAATTGATCAAGATCCCTTTGTAATCTTTGATAAATCTCATCATTGACAACTATACCACTGATTTTGGTGTCATCTGCAAACTTACTAACTATGCCTCCTAAATTCTCATTCAAATCATTTAGATTAGATTCTCTCCAGTATGGAAACAGGCCCTTCGGCCCAACAAGTCCACACCTACCTTCAGAAGACCCCTATATTTATCTCTGACTAATGCACACTATGGGCAATTTAACATGGCCAATTCACCTGATCAGCACATCTTTGGATTTTGGGAGGAAACCAGAGCACCTGGAGGAAACCCAGGCAGACACGGGGAGAATGTGCAAACTCCACATAGTCACCTGAAATGGAAATCGAACCTGGGTTCCTGATGCTATGAGGCAGCAGTGTTAACCACTGAACCACCATGCCACCCCTATATGAATGACAAATAAACATAGACACAGCACCAATCCCTGCTGATCACAGGCCTCCAGCCTGAAAAACAGCCCTCCATCCTCTGCCTCCTACCGTCAAACCAATTTTGTATCCATTTTGGCAGGTTCTCCCTAAATCCCATGTGAGCTAAATTTACTAATTAGTCCACCATGTGAAACTTTGTCAAAGGCTTTACGAAAGTCCATGTAGACAATGTCTATCACTCTGCCCTAATCTATCTTCTTGGTCACATTCTCAAAAAACCCAATTAAGTTTGTGAGATACAATTTCCCTCACACAAAGCTATGCTGACTATCCCTAATCAGTCTTTGCTTCTCCAAGTGTATGTAAATCTCTCAGAATCCCCTCCAACAACTTACCCACCACTCATGTCAGATTCACAAATATGCAGTTCCTAGGCTTCTCCTTCCAGCCTTTCTTAAATAAAGGCACAATATTAGCCACCCTCCAATCCTCTGGAACATCACCCATAGCTGCAAATGATATAAATATCTTTTCCAGGGTCTCTGCAATTTCTTCTTTAACTTCCCACAATGTTCTGGGATACACTTGATCAGGTCCTGGAGATTTATCCATCTTTATGTTTTTTTCAAGACCTCCAGCACTTCCTCTTTTGAAATGTGAACTGTTTTCAAGATATCAGTATTTATTTCTGCAAGTTCCCTTGCCTCCATTTCTTTCTCTACAGTAAAAATTGACACAAAATATGCATTTAGTATCTCTCCCATCTCCTGTGGTTCCACACATAGACAAACCCATTGATCTTTAAGGGGCCCAATCTCTCCCTAGCTGTTCTTTTGCTCTTAGTGTAATTATAGAATCTCTTTGCACTACCTTTAAACTTATCTACCAAAGATAACTCATACCTCCTATTTGCCTTCCTGATTTCCATCTTCCGAATGCTCTACACACCTTATACTCTTATACCTTCTTGAATTGCTGATGTCCATATGGTGTAGGTTCACCCACAATGCCAATCAAGGGAGAGTTCCAGGACCATGATGTAGTGTCAGTGAAGGAACAAGTCAGGATGGTGAGTGGCTTGGAGGGGAACTTGAAGTTGGTGGTGTTCCCATGTATCTGCTGCCCTTCTCCTTCCAGGTGGAAGTTGTTGTTGATTTGGAACGGTCAGTCTAAGGAACCTCAGTGAATTTACAGTACATCTTGTCGATGGTACACAATGGTTGAACTGAGCATCAATGATGGAGGGATTGGTTTGTGAGCATGATGTCAATCAAGTCAGCTGCTTTGTCCCAGATGATGTCAAACTTCTTGAGCGTTGTTGAAGCTGCACTCATTCAGGCAAGTGGGAAATATTCCCTGACAGTCCTGACTTGTGTCTTGGAGATGGTGGACAGGCTTAGGGGAGTCAGGAGGTGAGCTCCTCACTGCGGTATTCCTAGCCTCTGACATGTTCCTTTTGTAACAGTTTTTATAAGGCTAATCAAGTTCAGTTTCTGATCACTGATAAACCCAGTTAGTTGATAATGGGGATCCAGTGATAGCAATGCCATTGAATGTCAATGGATGATGATTAGATTGCCTCTAGGTCATGGGACTTTGGAATTCTCTTCTTTCCCCAAACTCTATTTGAGAAGTTACAGCAGGATACTTGGATAAGTTCAAGTTAATCATGCAGATGTTCTGCAAAATGGAAACCATGTTTAACCAATCCATTTGAGTCCTTTGCAGAGGTAATATGTGCTGTGGATTAAGAGGAGATGGTGGATGTACTGTACTTAGACTTCCAGAGGTATCTGATAAGTTGCTAACTCAAAGGTTAGTGAGTGAAAAATAAAGGCTCATGATGCAAGATTGAAGAGTGTGGTGCTGGAAAAGCACAGGCAGTCAGGCAGCATCCAAGGAGGAGGAGAGTCGACATTTCAGGCATAACCCTTCATCATGATGTAGGGGTTGCGATAGAAAATGGGCTGGCTGACAGGAAACTGAGAGCAGACAGAAATATATATTTTTCAGTTTGGCTAGATGCACATGGATTGATGCTGGGACCTCAACAGTTTACAATTTATTATAATGACTTAGATGAAGAAATGGAAAGTATGGTTGCCAAACGTGCCGATGACACAGAGAGCAAGAAAGTAAATTGTGAAATAGAGATATTGAGGCTACAAAAAATAAGCTTATAATGTAAATGGTGCCAGATTGCAGAGCTCTGAGATGCAGGCGAATCTGGCTGTCCGAGTACATGAGTCACAAATGGTTGTATGTAAGTAGATCAAGTAAGTATGAAAGCTAACTGAAAGTTATCATTTATCATGAGGTAGTTGATAACAAAAGTTGATCGTATTTCAGTTATATAGGCATTGGTGAGACCACATTTGGAGCACTGAGTAGAGTATTGGTTAACTTTAGTTCAAGTAGAATGCAAATACAATGGAGGCAGTTCAGAGAAGGTTTACCACACTAATACCTGGAATGGGGATTTGTCTTATGAGGGAGGTTGGAAAGATTAGGTTTGTATTCCACTAGAGTTTGGAAGAGTAAGAGAAAGCTGGATTGAAACACAAGATCTTGAGGGGTCTTGACATGGTAGATATGAAGGTAATGTTTCATCTTGTGGAAATCTAGAATTAGGACTCTCTAATTTAAAACAGAGCTAAGGTGACTTTTTCTCACAGGGGGTCATGAGTCTTTGAAATCTTCTTCTTGAAAAGGCAATGGAAACAGAGTCTTGATATTTTTAAGAGAGAGAAAGATAGATTTGTGTTGGGAAGTGAAAAGTTATCAGTATTAGATGGGAAAGTGGATTTGAGGTTATATTCATATCAACCACGATCTTACAGCCTGGTGGAGCAGACACAAGGCGCTGAATGGCCTAACCTACTCCTCATTTGTATGTCCATACGACGTTAACCAGGAAATCACATGGTAATGCACTAGATGGATTTAAAAGCCACTTTCAGGTATGCTGCACATTCCTACATTATGATGTCCTTCACACCAATGTGTCCCCCACCATGCTGAGGAACTTAAAATTCAGCTTGTAGTTACAGGTCAATGACATTTAGTTAGACCTGGAAATATTTTAAAACATAGTTCAAAGAAAGTGTAGACAAAAATGAGAGAAGGACAAATGAACAATATGTGCTCTTCTATTCTTTGAGATGCCCTGATGGATGAGGAGGCTGAGTAAAATCCACATTGATTTTTTGTCAATTGATTTTTGTGAATTTCCAGAGAACCACAGAAGTGAATGCCAAATTCTCAGTATATAGCTTTGGCTGTAGACTTTTGTACTTGACCTAGAAATAAGAGTCAAGTTACCAATTCTTTAAATTTTATATCATTTGATACTTCCAGATATGACTTGGACCATCCAGTTTGCAGATTATTGCTGCAGTACTGAGAGAATGGATATTCCCAAATGCCCAGTTTCAGCATACATCTGATTCAATGGCAGTGTGCACAGCAAATTAGAAAGTCTGAGTTAATTTTTAATGAGTTGCAGAGCTTTTCCAAATACAGAATTTCATTAATTTTATTCTTTGCAATATTTCTGTTACTGCTCCCCGAACATGCACTAATAAAAAGATTCTGTATGCTAATGTTGATTTTTATTTTGGTGATGTAAAAACCTTGAGGAGTTAGAGCTTTCCCAAACTGTCAAATATAAAAACAGGAAAGGTAACTGCCAAGAGTTGACTTCTCTGCTAAGACTCTGACTGTTTCCAGAATAGAAATATAATAGGTCAGAAAATATCTGGATTTCTAAAATAATGCTGGGATGACAGACTGCTTGGTAGTACCCAATTTCATGAGCTGAAGCACATTAGAAGAATAAATAATATTTATTGCATGTGGGGATAATAATGTTGGTGACAGGATATATATATTCTTGCCTGAGAGGCATTTTTCTTAGTATGGAATTGAAGTAAAGTATAACAGATTGTGTCTGAAATGGGGCAGATGCAACACAAACACATCAACAGGATTCCTCTCAAATCCAATGAATGTCCTTTTCAAAGACTAGAACTGTAGAATTGCAATCAAACTAAATTATCAGATATTTTACATAACAAGAACAAAAAGGACCTTTCCCCCATTGCCTTTATTTTATAATCACAGTATTCAATACTTACTTTCAATAATTTAAGCATTTGTCTGTGCACTGCTCAGTGTGATGCATCACATTATTGCTGTTTGTAATTTGTGTATAAATATTTTCTATTTTTGCTGTGCTTATTCATACTCCACTGGTAGTTGTACATGCGAAAATTCAAGAAACTTTTCTTTAGGATCTACTTTTGCAATTCCTTTGGTTGTCTGTTTCAATGCAGGCCTAGGCATCTTTTGTTTGTGCCAGGAATAGACTGCTCTCATCCAGCTCTCAGATATTACATGCTTAAGGGTACACTCCAGTAACTCATAATATTTTAGCAAGAGACTGGCTGTGACCTCACAGTCACCCACCTAGCCTACATGCACATTGTCACTGAAGGCGAAGTTCTAACTGGTCTCTACTAGCAGAGACAAGCAATTTGCTGCACAGCTTCTGAATCATTTCTTCTTGATTGTAGGCGACGTTTTGAAGTACAATGACAATTGTTACAATCTGGACTGTTCACTGTGATGACACTTTTGTGGGGAATGAGTTGGAGATACCCAACTCATGCCTAAAATCACCTTGTTACATAACATTTTTGCAGGTTGTCTCTCCAACAACCATCACTAGGCCTGACTGTAATTTTCAAATTATGGCTGAATATTAGCTAATTTAATGAATGCCATTGTCAAATCCTGACTTCTTAGCACTCACTGAAGTCCAATTTCTATGACCTAAACTGCATGGCTTAGAAGAATAGCGCAATTAAGAGTTTGCATATTCTTAAAGCTAACAAACTGAAATACAAATGCCTTGTAAGTGGAGAAACAAAGTGTACTTGTCTATTTCACCTTATCTGTACCTAAAAGTAACTGCTGAACCATCTTTTCCTGACTTTTCCAACCCATTGGGTCAGTTCTAACACATTCTTATCATCTCTTTTCTATGTCATGTAGGAAGGAATAAGCAAGCTATATTTGATTACTAACACTCGACCACAATACTATTGTTACATTTATGATGGACAACTATAATCCTTCAAGGTAAATATTTCTAACAATGGAAGATGATTGGCACTCTCACTCATGTATGGCAGTATAATTTTTAATACTTGAATGTATCTTGATCCTCAATTTTTTTTCAAGTTAGATTTTCTCTTCAGGGCCTACTTTCAATCATAGCAGGTTATTGAGAATGCACCCACCTCCATATAATTGCCATATGTGGTATGTTTTGCAGTAGATTACTTCTCACTTCTACCATCCACAAAAATTTGAAGGTCCTTCTACAATGAACCACATCACCATTGCTCCAATATTTGAATTTCATAACTTTCATGGCATCTTGAGTGTTATCTATTGTGATAAAATGACTATTAATGAAGTCAATAGGTCATTTGATGGCTTTTATGGGTTGTTGCATTTTATTAGTTGCTTGGCTGGGATGTGGTTGAATCCAAAAGAAAAGCATTATGAGTAAATCTGTCTGTTTCTCAGACATTATTTAAGAAACCTAGAATCCTAATTTAGCACACAGTGCACTTAGAGTAAAAAGCCCTTAGAAGCTGAAATTAATCTGTAAGCATCAGCATAGCTCTGAGTTCATAATTTGAGTGAAATTATAACAGTTATGAATTCAGACTTCCTTCCCACTTCCAGACTCTAATCCATGACAAACTTACCAAAACACTTCCATGCACCCCCATGCTTGCCACCTTGCACCTGACCTATTTGGCACCATGCCTCACCCAGCTGACACGTTACCCATCTTGCACACTATCTAATTAGCACTCTGCTTAACAGATGTACAAAGATATCCATATATGCATGTATGAATTAAGAGCTGGAGCAGCCCCTCAAGATGATTTTGCTATTCAATTAGATCATGGTTGATTTGACTGTAACCTTAAATCTGCATTCTTTCCCACCCCTGATAACTTTTCGCCCCCTAGCTTAGCAAATATCTATCTTGCTTTGCCTTAAAAACATTCAAGGACTCTGCTTCTACCACCCTTTCAGAAAGAGAGTTCCAAATACCTTTGCCTAATCTGTTTTAGAACTGCAACATTTAAACATTTCAATTAAAAGCATTGCTGAAACAACCAACTTAATAGACTCCTATTATGTGCATATTCAGCTCATCTAATTACAATCAACTTCAAGGTGTTAATTATATACATTCATAAAATAAATTTTATTATTAGCAATTTGACCTCTGATTTTCCCAGACTACATTTGATTTTTGGATAAATGTCTTCAGTTTCCTCCTTGATGCAGGAAGATATTGTGAAATACTCTAAACGTATTTTAATTTGTCTTAACACTTGTCCCAAACAGACTTAAACAATTCTTTGACTCATTTGATATAGTTAAAAAATTGCATACTTTCCATTGGCTAAATAGTTGTTGTGCCAGTGTGGATAGGAGTTCTGCATGGCTACCCACAGAATCCATATTAAAACAAACCTGCCACTGGACCCAACCCACTATTCTCAGTCCCTTGCTGGACTGGACTCGAGTCTGGCCTCCTCAGCCCAGGCAGACTCTACTCAAAGCTTCCAGACCTGACACTCACACTTCCTTCCCACCATGTGAACCGATTCCTCTATCCCACTACAAACCTACCGTAAATGCTTTCATGACCCTCCCTTTGCCACCTTTCACCCATATCAGCTAGCACACTAGCCTCAAGTTGGCATGCTAACCCTACTCCAGCTGGCACCCTATCCATCTAACACCTTAACTCCACACAGTTAGTAACCTTCCCAACAGACACCCAAATAACTTGGCACCTTGCTTAAGGTAAAGAGCAGAAGATTTAGAAGAGATATGAGGAAATGATTTTTCACCCAGAGGGTGATGGGAATCTGGAACTCACAGATGTAAGCATGCTAAAGGCAGAAATGCTCATAATATTTAAAGAGTATTTAGATGTGCACGTGTGATGCCAAGACACGCAACATTAGTGGCGGAGTGCTGAAAAATAGGATTATAATAGTTCATTGTTTTTGACCAGCACAGACTTTTTAACCTGCTGTAGATCTTTGTGACTCTATAAGGAGGCAGGGCTTGTAGCTACGCTGGAAGGGTCCCATCCAAGATCCACATTGGTTTTCTTGTGTTCCTTGCATGCCCAACTCCCACTCATCACTGGCTTAATATTAATAGCAGTGGGTTGAGGCCTTTATGTAGGCATTACTTTATAGCAGGGTGAGTGTTCTCTTCATGAACTTAATAGTGATGGTAGGAAGGCAGTGGAGACCATATCTGCAAAACTCCAACCTGATTAAATGTCTTTCTGATGTGTTGGTGGTTCAGTGATAGAATTCTCCCAGCCAATACATTGTAGTAGCTTTGGGGTGGCACAATGGCTCAGTGGTTAGCAATGCTGCCTCACAGCAGCAGGGTCCCAGGTTCAATTCCAGCCTTGGGTGATTGTCTGTGTGGAGTTTGAACATTCTCCTTGTGTCTGTGTGGGTTTCCTCCGGATGCTCCGGTTTCCTCCCACAGTCCAAAGATGTGCAGGTCAGGTGAATTGGCCAAGCTAAATTGCCCATAGTGTTAGCTGCATTAGTCAGGGGGAAATGGGTCTGGGTGGGTTACTCTTCGGAGGGCCAGCGTGGACTTGTTGGGCTGAAGGGCCTGTTTCCATGCTGTAGGGAATCTAATCTAAACAAATCCTGCTACAGCTGACCACATTAAGTTCTGCTCAATGTGTGAGATATTCATTGATTATTGAGGCTAAGTAATTGTTCATTGGGGATAACAGGTTTTATTCCATTAGCAGCTAAACCAACTGAGGGAAAAAAAATTTGTTTCAACAATCATTTCTAAAACTGTATCTTTTACTCCAAATATCTCCTGTGCAAAGCTGCAACAACATGCAAAAACATTGTTGCACATTGATCAAAGAATCTATGAAATGTGACAATTCATTTTCAGTATTTCAAGAAATGTCACATATGGTGAATTGTTATGAAAGCCAATCACTACCACATGAAGTTAAACCATTATGTGAACGGCAACATTCATCAATCATTAACCAAATAAGAAACAAGTTAACATTTTTATTGATAAGGGGAGGACATTGGCCAAGTCATTTGGAGAATTCTCTATTTTGTTACTGGGAGTTTGCATAAACTGAATTACCAAGACAAACTATCAAACCCCCGGTTTATACTTCATCCAAAGAATAGCAGGATTTCAGTAACAAAAACAGAAATTGCTAGAGAAACTCAGCATGTCTGGCAGCATCTGTGGAGAGAAAGCAGATAGCATTTCAAGTGTAGTGACCCTGGGTTCTGAAGAAAGTAAAACATATTCACTCAAATTTTAAAAATCATTATATGCTTGACTTACGCCTTGTAAATGTCAGGAATGCTTTGTGAAGTTTGAAGGTTTGTTCCTTACTAATGTCAGGTGGCTAATCCCACTAAGTTTCTACTGGATGATGATCCCAGGGTATTGATTGTAAAATGTTCAGCATTACTAATTCCATTGAAATAATAATAAAGTGCTGGCAGAACTCAGCAGGCCTGGCAGAATCAGTAGACAGAAAAAAACAGAGCTAACATTGCAAATTCAAAATAATTTTTGTTGGGAATGAGTGTCATATTGAACATAAAATGTTAACACTTTCTTTCACTAGAGGTGTTACCAGAGCTGCTGAGTTCTTCCAACACTTTCTATTTTCATTTTAGATCTCCAGCAGATCTCTAATACTTTGCATTTATTTATGTACAATCAAAGATTGAGGGTGGTTTCTTCAAATCTCTCAAGTTGCAGATGGTTGTTTCCTGGCAATTCTGAGACAGAAGTGTTATTTTCCATTTATCAGCCAAAGTCTGAATGTTCTGCACGGCTTGCTGAATACACGCAGAGACTGCTTTAGTGTCTAAAGATTCACAAATGACTTTGAACCAAAAGTGCAATCATCATTGGATTTTCTCACTCCTGACCCTATGATGGAGAGAGGTCATTGCTGAAGCAGCTTGAAATGGTTGAATCTTGAAGCCATCCAGTAATGATGCCCAAAGGTTCAGATATTGACCTCTGCCAATAATTTTGAAACCATTTACTTTGTTTTGGGAATGACTCCAGCCAGTGGCTCTTTGATGCCATCAAATGTCAACTTCATGTTCAAGTGTCATCCTTACCTCACCACAGCCTTCCAACTGGATCAGGAAATTCAACGATTCTCTATCAAACATAACTAAAACCTTACATTCTCATGGCCTCATCCTAATGACCCTGGGTCTATACTCTATGGAATTTAGAAGGATGAGAAAGGGTCTAATTGAAACTTACAGAGTACTGAATGGCCTGGACTGAGTGGACACTGGAAAGAAGTTCCTATTAGCAGGAGAGACTGTAACCTGAGGGCACAGCCTTAGAGTAAAGGGAACACACTTTAAGACAGATATGAGGAGAAACTTCTTCAACCAGAGAGTCATGAACCTGTGGAATTCATTGCTACAGAAGGCTATGGAGGCGAGATAATTGAGTATATTTAAGACATAGATAAATAGGTTCTTGATCGTCAAAGGGATCAAAGGTTAGGGAGAGAAAGTGGGAGAATGGGGTAGAAAAACTTATCAGCTATGAGTGAATGGTGAAGCAGACTCAATGGGCTGAATGCCCAAGTTTCTGCTTCTATGTCTTATGGTCACACTCAGACATTTAGCACTGTGGCAAGCTTTATGCCTGCATTTCACATTTTATGCTTAATACCAGTCATTCAAACATGCCTTCACAGATACACTCCCTTTCTCTTGCAGGAAATTAATGCACTATAAATGTATAGGTGAAATTATTCACCATTATCGAAAGGCCTATTGCCAATGCTGTAGCCAATTGCAAGGTTGAATCCACTGAAGATGACATTATTTTCCGAACTAACCTTCCTTTTCATGTTCCACTTCCCTCTAATCCCTCAATCTTTTCTAATGTGCAAACTTCTGAAGATGTCTTCACAGACTTCTTACTTTCTCCTCTCCCCTCACCACATCATTATAGATGTCTCCTTTTTCTTTCAGGTGGCTAAGAAATGCAACCTGTCCACTCAATGGAGGAAGATTTTTTGGTTTCAAAATACAGCTACCAGTTCAGATAGTGAGACTTCTGCCTTAGACACCAGGCATAAGTGTGCTGCATCCAGAGTGAAGGCAAGGACAGCTTTTGAAGAGTCAGGTTGTATAGAAATTCTGATGTAGCGATCTTAATAGAGGACTTCGTTGAGCCAATGGGCTACAGAATAAAGCTGATAGTTGTACAATAAATTGATGCATTGGGAAACCCTGTCAGAAGGCTTACAGTCAATGTCAAGAATAAAGAGTTCAGCTCCAATGCAGCATGAAACTTTAGCCAAAACTTGGAGCCTATCATTTTCAGCATACAAGCGCTGGCCAGCTTCATAAAACAATTCTATCAGATACATATTCTACACCACCACCCCTTGTCAGCCTTCTGCAGGGACCACTCTCTCTGGGAACCCTGATCCACTCTTCCTCCACTCCCAATAGCACCCACAGTCCCACAGCACCTACCACTGCAACCATAGAAGGCATAACATCTGCCCGTTTACTTCCTTCTGTCAACCAAGGCACCCATCAGAGCTCCAAGGTGAAGCAATACTTTGCTTGCACTTCACTAAATCTAGTCTCTGCATTTGCTGTTCACAATGTGGTCCTCTTGACATTGGGCAAGCAAAACGCAGACTGTGTAACTGCTTTGCAGAACACCTACATACTGTTTGCAAAAAAGACCTGAGCTTCCAGTTGCCTATAACTTTACCACACCACTGTGTACCATGGCCACCATCTCTGTCTCGGGCTTGCAAAGCTCAGTGCAAGCTGAAAGGCCACCTCACTTTCTGCTTGGGGTATCTACAGCCTTCTGGACTTAATATTGACTTCAACAATTTTAGGACTTGAAGCACCTTCTCCCATGTCCTTACCCCCTCAAGACAGCTTCCATCAAGTCAACAGCTCCACTGTAAACTCAGATTGCTGTCATGCAGGAAATACTGCCTCATAAGCTCAAATTGCTGTCTCATGCCTATAGCCACCTTCTATCTCTTTGATGCTTTCTCTCTACCTTACTTTGCAAAGATAGGCATCCAGCCTTTTTTGCTTTGCAGATAGAGCTGCCTTCCTTTCCTTGGTTGCTTGGATTGTCCTTAGTGACCTTACACCTGAAACTATAATTTATAGCTGCATGACTCCAAAGGCAAAGCAACAAGTAGTTCACCTGGAGTCTGGTAAAGAATGCATGTTGGCAAATACATGCCTGTCATAGACTATTGGGTAGCAGAATGGATGGATTTACCAATTCAGTATAATTCTAGTATTCATTCTAATGAGCATTTACATAAGCCAGCATTGATTCTAGTGAGTTTTTAATGATATTCAAATACAGAGGAAAGGCTTCTCAACACCTATGATTCGGAAAATCAATCCGTCAGAGAACTTAATCACAAACTGTATCCTGCTGGTAAAACTATGATGTTTTGACACCCCAATTAAGTTCATCCACCTGCCATTCCTCTCATCTCCTGGAGGCCTGGAAGAATCTTCAATTCACATGTACAATAGTATAAATACAACACCACAAAAGATGAAATAGAATTATAATTAAAACAACTAGTGAATATTCTTTTCCTATTGATTATGTTATACATTGTCAATTCTCTAACACAAGGAGGCTATCAAGCCCATTGCGTCTGCTCTGTCATTCAATGACAATGGTCTGACTACCCTCACCCCAAATTTCCTGCCTTATCCTCATAAACTTACCTCAGCCTTGAGTATACTTAGTGACCCAGCCTCAACAACCTTCTGTGGTAAAGAATTCCAAAGATGCACCGCTCTCTGAGAGAAGAATTTCCTCCTCATTTCTGTCTTAAATGTGTGACCCTTATTCTGAGATATAAATCCCCTGGCCCTAGAATCTCTCACAACTAGGAATAATCTTTCTGCATTTACCCTGTCAAGTTCTTGAAGCATCTTGCATATTTCAAAAGGTTGTCTCTCATTCTTTTACATTCCAATGAGTACAGGCTCAACCTACTCAACCTCTCCTCATAAGACAATCTCGCCATATGTAGTATCAGTCTGGTGAACCAATGCCACTATATCTTTCTTTGGATAAGAGTTCCAAAATTGTTCACAATGTTGCAGCTATGGTCTGATTAGTTCCCTATTGAGCTTTAGCAAAACCTCCTTACTTTTATAATCCACTCTCTTTGAAATAAAGGCAACCATTTCATATGCCTTCCCTATTACCTGTTGAACTTGATGTGATCATGTTTTATGATTATGGATGTGCACTTCCAAATCTCTCTGTTCCATAGTTTTCTCTATTTTTCCATTTCCTTTTCCCATTTACATTTCTCCACATATATTCCATCTACCAAGTTTTTCCCCACTTATTTAACCTGTGTATATCCTCGAGCAGACACTTTTTGTCATCTCATCACTTGCCTTCTCATCTATTTTTTGTGTCATTTGCAAACTTGGCCATGGCACATTCACTTTCTTCATTGAAGTCATCAACATATTTGTTAATAATGTGAACCCAGCAGTGATCCTTCTGGTACACCACTAGTTACTGGCTGCCATCTGAAAATACCCCAACTATCCCAACTCTGTCTTTTATTAGTTAGTCAATCCTCTTTCTAGGATTATGCTAAACTATCACCTCCAACACAATGGACTCTTATTTAATGAAGCAGCCTAGTTTATGGTCACCTCCTGAAAATCCAATATTTTCAATCCCCTTTATCTATCCTGCATGCTACCTCCTCAATTAATCTTAGTAAATGTGCCAGGCATGATTCCTTGATAATAGACACTAATATTTTCCTAATAGCTTCATGTACCACGTAGCTCTCATTTGCTCTGCACTTCTCTTACCAGACCTGAAGTGCTTTTTCCTTTGACTGTAGATTCCACTTCATAGAATCTTACCACGAGTTTGTCTGCTGCAGCTTGTCTGCCCAAGTCACTCTTCAAGCTGAGACTTGTTTTTCTGGGTTCACTGGATTTTATTCCATCATAAAATCATTTTCAATCTGCACCACTGCCTACCACGTGATAATAGCATGTGATGCCAACCATGTCAGGATGTCGCTGGGTAAGTAGCTGCCACCATCTCTCGAAACTCTGACTTCTCCACCTCCTGATACTGCCTGGCTTGCTGTGGCTTTCAGTCTCCTGCTTGTCTACTTAGGTCTATTGGGTCTACTTAGTCCAAAGTGGTCGTGGAAAACCATAAAGCAGCCGAACGAGAAGTGGCTCTTGTCTTAAACAAGATGTAATTTATTGAAATATAGCAATCAGTTTCAAGTTATAGTACTTATGTAGTTAATGTTATTGAGACTATTGGGAGATTTAGCAAAACAGATCTGTTTGCTTCAAGATCTTAAAATGTTTCCGCCTTTCCGCACATAACACAGCACCAGGTTTGGTGAAGTTTATTGAGGTTTTCAGCTTTAAACCTTTAAAACCCAGTAACATTGATAACATCAGGCTTTCTGAAGCAACCGAGATCACAGAAAGTATTGAAGAATTTTCACATTCTAATTTTCACTCATAAAAGCAACGGGATTCTTCTTGCTTCCAGTCTCACCCAGAAGTTAACATTCTTAATCAGTGTGGTCACACTGTCTTATGGATTGGAGTATTGATGGCAATTCTTTTCTCACTCTTTTAATAAATACATGTTCATAAAAAGCAGACATTTTATCTTAGATTCTGATCTACAACCTGATGAGCAATAATGGTTTCATTAACTTTACTCTCTCCAGTCCTCTAATTGAGCAATTAAAATTCTGATTGATCTGAAGCTTAATTCCCTTAACAGCAACCAAACATTGTGATCTTCAATGATACAGATTCTCATTAGCAGCAAGAGAATACCAAGTAGAGAATCAGAGAGCCAATGAAACAAAGAAAACTTCATTTCTGCCTGTGACAATACAGAACAGGAAGGTAGATTAGCTTACTTACAGTGTGGAAACAGGCCCATCGGCCCAACAAGTCCACACCGACCCGCCGAAGAGTAACCCACCCAGACCCATTCCCTTCACCTTACACTACGGGCAACTTAGCACGGCCAATTCAGCTAACCTGCACATTTTTGGACTGTGGGAGGAAACCGGAGCACCCAGAGGAAACCCACACAGACACGGGGAGAATGTGCAAACTCCACACAGACAGTTGCCCAATGTGGGAATTGAACCCAGGTCTCTAGCGCTGTGAGACAGCAGTGCTAACCACTGAGCCGTCCCAAAGCATAGAGATATTAGATTCCCTACAATATGGAAACAGGCCGTTCAGCCCAACCAATCCACACTAATTCTTCGAAGAGTACCCCACCTAGACCCATTTCCCTCTGACAAATGCACCTCACACTATGGGCAATTTAGTGTGGCCAATTCACCTGACCTACACATCTTTGGGCTGTGGGAGGGAACCGGAGGAAACCCATGCAGACACGGGGGGACCGTGCAAACTCCACACAGACAGTCACCTGAGGCTGGAATTGAACCTGGGACCCTCGTGCCGTGAGGCAGCAGTGCTAACCACTCTAATGAGAGAACAACCCTATAGCCTGGAAGGCGAATTTACTGTTACCTTTTATACTTTAAATGTTAAATAGTCGCATAAACTAAAAATATGTCTTCAGGCTTTAAAAACTCATAGATGTGTTAATTAAATGAATTAACTTACAAATAAATAACCATAATATGGTGATGAATTTTCATGGGACCATCCAACCCTGCTCAGGGAGAATGAATACCAACAAAGAAATTAACAGGTAAGGAAAAAGTAACTAAGTAGTACAATGTCCAAGAGAAGAGAATACTACTTTGACAGAGTATTTACTTATCCAAACAACTTTGCTGAAAGTGGAAATTTTAAGGGTTGAATTGTTTCTGAAATTGAGTTATAATTTCTACTTAGCATGTAACTTAACCTTGTCTTATAGTTTCTTTCACACTCTTAGTCAATGGTAATCAATCTTTTTTTTAATCAAACTACTCAGACTTGTGTAGCAAATGCAACTTGGATCCAGATGCTCTAATTGAACAATTAAAATTCTGATTGATCTGAAGCTTAATTCCCTTAACAGCAACAGGAATTGGTACCCTACCACTGTGTCACAAGACCTTTTTTTAATAATTTGATCATATGTATTCTTTACAAACTGAAATATTTGGACATATTATGACAGCTTTGAGAACTGAAGTGCAGAGGCATTACTTAGTGAACAGGTAGGTTATAGTTGATGAATTTTAAGGTTTCTTCTCCTGGTAAAATGCTGGTCAAAGGCATCATGCCATTTTTCTTTACCGGTTGAACATTGGTATCTCAATGCTATTGGCAATGACTTAAAAAGAAGTGAATACTAGAGTCAAAAGTGAACCATAAGTTGTGACACTTGCAAGATGATCCACTTGCAAGATGATCCACTTGCAAGAAGTGACCAAGATGGTCATTTCATCAATTTTTATGTATTTAAGCATGATAAGTTTCACGGTTGATGTGGGTATTTGATGGGATGAGTTTGGAGTGCGCAGGCAGTCCTTTTTTGATGTAATGTGATGGTTCCTCAACCTGTATAGCACCTTCACCAGGTTGGTGCACATACTGAGTCTGAAGCTGGATGAATGAGGGAGACTTGGCCCTCATTATCAGGTTGTTGCATGTTTCACTGTATGGATTAGTGTGCTCAGCCCTCATTTGCAGGTTATACCTTCACTGACTATACTCAAGGCTAAGATAGGTCATAGCCTGCAAGAGTGATGGCTCATCATGCTATACTCTGAACAACTGGAGTAGGCAATGAGGCAAAGTACTGGATGCTGAGGAACTGGGGAAATGTCATCAGTCTTCAGAGGAGGAAGACAAGCACATTGGGGAAGTGTCCTTTACACTTCAGCTGTGTCGGTTACAAGATTCCAGTCTTGGGTGGTGCAAACCTTCATGGAATGTAAATTAGACGTGGATCATCATGTCATTTGGTTTGCTAATTCTGGGAGTGAACTGCAGCCTCTATTAGTTTTGTTGTTCTAGACAAAAGATTTGGGTTTACAGTGACCTTTGGAGACAGAGTAGGAATGACTTAGAGAAGATAGTTAGACAGGATGTAGATAAGGATAGGTCATTTAAATGGTCTTTTTATTAAACATTGATGAAGCTAAGAGAATGGGGTTGTTT
Source organism: Chiloscyllium punctatum (assembly GCF_047496795.1). NCBI lineage: Eukaryota > Metazoa > Chordata > Chondrichthyes > Orectolobiformes > Hemiscylliidae > Chiloscyllium > Chiloscyllium punctatum. Next base: position 54,221,150 of record NC_092739.1, read on the forward strand.
GTTTGAGAGAGTGTCCGTCATGCTGTGCCATAATATCACTGGTGAAGAGCAACGCCGAATTGCCAATGCTTTTCCGGGTACGCAGTGGCACTTCAAGCTTAGCACAGATGCTGAGGGTGCCAGTCTTTTGGTGGATCTGTAATGTGTGATGAGCTCTTCTAGGAATGGCACATGCGATGCTGGAAGCTAGAATTGGGTGAGAAGGGCAGCATAAGAGCAAGGTGAGTTTGCTAAGATGTGGCACTTCCCAGCCAAAAAAAAAGATTCAACTCACAGAACAGCAGTTTATCAAGCTGGTTAATCATGAAGTAACAAGAAATGTCTCTCCAACAATGCGTACATTGTCTTCAATAGCACAGAGGTGTTAGAGACAATGACATAATGGGAGGAAAGAGAAAATACTGGAGAAATCATGAGTTCTGGCAGCATCTGTGGAGATTTGATATGACTCAAAATGTAAACTCCACATATCCCTCTACAAATGAGGCTGATCTGCTGAGCTTCTCCAGCATTTTCTCTTTTTTTATTTCAGATTTATAGCATCTGCAGTATTCTTGGTTTGTTTGTATGTGAGAGGAACCACCCAGGAATCACATGACTGCAGAAAACTCAGGGCTACGAATTAAACATTACTGAGTATAACATATTTAGAAAAGATAGAGGGGGTAAATAAAAAGGGTAGTGGAGTCGTTGTCCTCATTATGAATAACATAATGGTCATAGATAAAAGAGATGCATGTATCAACAAGGCAAAAGTAAGATCTTCATAATAGAGAGAAAAGGTAACAAGAGACAAATCAAACTAATAGGTATCAATTACAGATAAAACAATATGAAAAAGAAATACTTAAACAAATTAAGGGACCGAGGACCGAGGACCGAGAACTCAAGATTGTGCAGGATGGCAGGGGTAGTGTATCCAATAGGCGAAAGTGAGGACTGCAGATACTGGAGATCAGAGTCAAGATTAGAGTGGTGCTGGAAAACCACAGCAGGTCAGGCTGCATCCAAGGAGCAGGAAAATTGCCATTTCGGGCAGGAGCCCTTCATCAGGTTCCTGATGAAGGGCTCCTACCTGAAACGTCGATTTTCCTGCTCCTCGGATGCTGCCTGACCTGCTGTGCTTTTCCAACACCACTCTAATCTTGACTATGTATTGTCTTTCCACCTCCACTTATATTTAGCCAGTCTTTTGGACCAAGGGAGGCCCTTAAATAGCTGATTAATGCCCATCACTGCTTTTACCTTACCAATTATGGGGAAGGGTAGTGGGGGAATGCTATGTGAAAAGGCCATTACATAGAACACAGTTTTCAAGCTCTTTTAGCCTGACTCTGAGCTCTTGGGGAAGGCTTGCTGAGTAGCAAGGGCTACCCTGTCTTGAAGAACACCCTCTAATATTTCAGTTGCCATCTACCACCCCTACCTTGGATCTGCCTGAATTAACATCGTGAGCCACTCAATTCATCCTTTTTCAGAGTTCTACTGCTGGTCTTGGACCTACTGCCAGCTAACTGATTGGCTATGACTTCAGGCAATTAATTGGCTGACAATTTGCATGATCTGCTCTTGGCTGACAGGACCAGAGGAGACAGGCTTAATAGTCATTGGATTTTATGGTAGGATAAAGATGAGGGAAAAATCAAAGGTTAAGAAAGAAATATTTGTTAAAAACGTCGACAGTAGACGAGTGCATAAGAAACGAGAATACATAAAGTTTAGAAAATAAGTAAAATAAGAAAGCAAAGAGAAACTAATTATAAAGTCATGAAGAAACATAAAACAAAATGGTCACACATTCTATAGGTACATTAGTAAAGTTATGAAAGCTGCAGTGGGAATAAGATCATTAACTGTTACTCAGGATAATAATAATAAACAGTAGAGAATTGGCAGAATTAATTATTCTGGATTGGCATTTGTTGGGTGGTAGAAGTGATAGACAACACATTGAATGATGCTTTGGAATAAGTGGATTTAAAGTTTTTAGAAATGAATATATTGATTAAGTAATCAAACTCAAAGAGAATAAAATCCCTGGAAAGGATATATTGCAAACATGAATTTCATTGGAATCCAGGGATGAGACAGCAAAGTTAATTCTACATATATTTAGTAAGTCATTGGAAAAAGGTAAAGTGCCACATTGTCTTGTCACTGAAGCGCATTTTGAAATATGTTAGAGTATTCTATAAAGGAAACAAATGTAGAGATTAAGATAATAGATTTAGATGGGAGAAGGCTCACATGTGCATAAATGCTGCCATATAACTATTGGCCAAACAAACCTATTTCTGTGCTACATATTCTATTTAATCCAACGTAATGTCTTCAGATTTTCATGGCCACTAACAATTGAAGGGCTTCTTATGAATCTAGAATATATGTTGCATTTGGAACATCGGGTAGACTTGCCATTATCATAGCCACAGGCATTTACTGCATTTGATGTAGATGGATTTTCATCTTTTTATTACCTATTCTGTTGACAGGCAACAACTCAAAGCTTCATGGTCTGCATAAAGATTTATGTCCTTCTTCTGACCTTCTTGATTGGAAAGCTACCTGATATCAACCAAGCAGAACAACAAACACACAATATTTTTTGCATCTGCAAATCTCAGCCAGCGTTTTATTTTTCATAAGTGTCTTGACATTGCTTGTCCTACTCTATTCTGAAGAATGACTTGCTGTTTTTAAATTAGGAAATAATTGATAATCGGTCATTTTAATAGATCATCAGCACACGCTAACATCAATCTTTTACAGTCTTGGAAGAAAGTTTGCCAAGAAAAGATTTTTCATTGTAACACTGCTTCATCTCAGAAAAAAAGATGCAGAACAAAATAAATAGTTCAGAAATTAAGCTTAGGATGCATATCATTTTAAGTCTAAGGCTGAGTGCCAAAAGAGTCTGAAAAGGAATCCCTAAAGAAATATAAAGAAAATTAATTAATGTTTCTATAATCCAAATATCCTTTATAAAATGTACACTACTGTCACTTAGGCAATAGGAGACAGAGTGAATCCAACATACTATTCTAAAAACTGAGACCTTCAAGTATTTAATAAAGATATTTAATGGCAATTCCTGTAGGTAAATTTGAATGTTATTATTTAATATGTATTTTGTCTTGATAATGAATTTATGTAGGGTATCAGAAGTTCATTACAAGGTTAAAACAAAAGCAAAGAAGTTCAAAAATGAGATAGAAAGACAAATAGGTCTCCCTCATGATTAGCTTTGATGGAGTATCTAGATTCTTAGAGATCAAGCCTAAGGAGGTCATCCTGTGAGTACGTATCAGTGATGAAGAACTTTGTTTGCTATTACCACATATTGGAATACCGTGGGCAGTGTTTTCTTAATATTAGTGATTTTCAAGTGCTTCTTAGAGTTGGTAATCAATTTAACTTAATAGTATAACCAACATATTTATATTTTATCTCCTCTCATGTTGTATTTGGTGGAATTTACACATTAACCTTCATAAATAAAACTGAAAAAATGTATATCTGTGGAATTTCCACAGACTTTCATTAGCTGTAGAATGAAGTGCAGTGGAAATCTGAATTCAACATGTGAATTCAATTCAAATGAAGTTCTGGCAGCACAGGAACAAAAGAGATCTGAAGACACTTAGGACTGAAGCAGTCACATAAGCATTTTTCACAATTTGAAGCAAAAGCCATGATTATTTCTTATTACTATGAAACTATCTCAGCTTGTTCCTTATAGAGTGAACTTCATGTGTATTTATATGGATTTTTAAGAGCATCTACAGTATCTTCAAACAAATAGAAAGTAAATACCCTGCTACAATGTGTTGTAATACATGTCATGCATGAATAATTGCTGTTAGCATACAGTACATTATAAAACAAATTAAAATGACATTAATAAACACAATAAGCTATTTATCTGTTTTAGGTAAGTTTAATAGACTTTCAAATATCATGAAGGTAGAGTTGATTTGTTTTTGTCAGTTCAGTAGAAAGGAATTGTTCTGTTTAATTTTACTCAAATAGCACAATCAAAGGCAAAATTGAAAAAATACCATACATGATTATTAATATTAACTTTATTGAAATACTCCTATTCTGCTTTGAAAGTTGTGAAGTTCTGCTGCTTTTTGGAAGTTTGCTGGACTTGGGAACTGGATGCACAGTTGAGTTGTAGTTTTGAAGCCAAGACATAATTTGTGCTTGTCTCTCAAAAGGTCCTGTACAGTCAGTAGCTTATGCTCTTGTAACTTATGCTCTTTATTGGGGCTCTTATGTTTTATCATTTGTATTGTAATAGGACTGTGATAAAGAAGTGAAAACATACCACTCAATGGGTATTGTCAACTCCCATTCTTAGGGGTGGTTTTCGATGGATATAGGCCCAGATTTTCATCATGGTAGAGAATTCCTCCAGTGTGAGAAAAGTGGTGTAAATGATCGTAAATCTCATGTCATGCCCCCAAATATAACATTTCCTATTTTTGCAAGTATATATTTGAGGACAAGCTACATTTCATGCATGCACAGTGTGCCGAGGTAACTGGCCATTGAGACCAACAGTTTTCTCCACTCAAATCTGATATTTGCAGTGCAGTACTATTAAACTCAGAGCATACAGATTAGAGCTGAACTTGGAGAATTCATTTGGATAGCTAGGGTACCAATTTGGATACGTAAAGCATCTCTTTGGATCTGGTAGAGGGATACTTTGAGAAGGTCGGATGTCTTCTGAAATTGGTAAAAGTAGATAGAAATGTGAACAAGCATGTATCTGCAGCTTATTGGAATTGTCAACTGATTTGTAAAATAATTTGTCCCAGGTAATGACAAGACCTGGTGTGTGGAGATTGGGGTAAGGACATGGGAGAAGGTGCTCAGGCCCTAAAATTATTGTACTCAACATTGATCCTGAAGGCTGCAGGATTCCCAAGTGGAAAATGAGGTGCTGTTCTTCCAGCTTGCGCTGAGCTTCAATGGATCACTATAGCAAGCCTAAGACTGAGACGTTGGCCAGGGAACAGGGTGATGTGTTGAAGTTGGAGGCAACAGGAATGTCAGGGTCATTTTTGTGGATAGAATATTGATGTTCTCCAAAGTGGTCTGTTTTTCATCTCCCCAGTGTAGAACTTTGTCATCAGATGGACTTCTACCACAACCAAACAATTGTCAGCTACTAATAGTTCCAATTAGCACTACTGATTCTCTCAGGCTGATCATTACCAATTCCTTTGTCTGCCCAACTGCTTTTCTCTCTCTCTGAGCTCCACATTTACTTCGGCCTCCTTCCCCACCCCACCTTCAGCATATACAGTATACTAACCTTTTCCTACTCTACAATCAGTTCTGAAGTAACGTCACTGGACCCGAATCATTATCTCTGCTTTCTCTCCATAAATGTTGTCAAACCCGCTGAATTTCATCGGCAGTTTTTGTTTGTGTTTCAGTTCATTAGTATGTCAATACGGGTTTCTTTGGAACTCCTGAGAGTCAGGTAGTGGCCATTCTTCAAAAAAGGGTACAGCCAAAGATGCAGCAGAGTCGGAGTACAAACAGTCTAACTAAGTATGACAGCCTCAAGAGTGCAATAATGACACCCAACATCCAAACATCTTGTAGGTAGAATCCATAAGGGCAGAAATACACTGGCCTTTGTCCATGAAAACAACAGTCGATTGAAACAGAAACAAAAGCTCAAATCACTCATAAAATCATTTTATGGATTAATCACGCTAAAGCTAATTTCTCTTTTCAAACTTTTTAGCTAATCTCTGAATATAATGTTGCAGTCAAGAGTCTCTCCTTTTTATTCCTTATCTTGTCGAAGATCCATCCATCCTGCTTCCTGTGGTTTTGTTGATGGAAGGTTTTGTTTTATTCTCTGCACCTTTGTGGTAGTGATGTAATTTGGAACATTATTAATCACAGTTGATCATGCATAATATTTGCATGAGACTGTAAGAGATAACAATCAAACATTAATCTTTTTGCTTGTTGAAGTCTTTCCACTCTCTGTTGGAGACAGTACATCTGATGTTGACTGTGATTTTAAACTACACACTTACAATTTTATGCTACTGCTTTTGTACCTTGTAATGTTGGCTCCAACAGACATGCAGGAACAAACACAGTTGGGAGACAAACTGTCGGATGTCATTCTAATGCCACCACACTCCCTTTTCTCATCATGAACTGAAGATACACCTTTAGTTAGCCTTTAGTTCACTGATTTGCATTATCTGAAATGGAGCTGTCAATTTCTGGAACCACACAGCTTCACTCTGGAACCACACAGCTAATCACCGCACTCTCAATCTCAACTATGTTCATGGCAGCCTTAACCCACAACATTGTTTGCCACTGCTCTCATGTCCCACAACCTCATGCTTTGGGTCCCCCGCACCTAACAAAATCAAGAACATGCCCAACCACTAAGCTCCCTTCTCTCCCTGCACAAAAGCAGCACCCCTGATTATGTTGATGGGACAGGATCTAGGAATTGTGAACAGTGAGGGGGGTGTGTGTGTATCATTAGTGCTTTGACACTCCAGTTGATTTACTTCATTTCCTGGTTTTGTATGAAGTAAATCTACATTAAAACCAGGGTAAGCACAGACAGTCAGACCTGCATGGTTCTGGCCATCTGATCTCACTGTTGGAGGGATCATGAAGCAATCTGGGCATGGTAAAGCCATCCCGTGAAAGCTTCAAAAGTGCGCTTATGTGAGAATGTCCTCTTAGGCTCCTGAGTCACAACAGTGACAGTCAGAGTCCTCTTCCAATATCAGAAAATTTGTTTCAATGTTGAAACAAGCTAACACTGAATTCTTACACTTGACATAGTTCTGATCTTGCAAATACATCACAAATGCGTTTTCCTGTGCATTTTCATCTACAACTATTGACGTGCAACAAAATACCTAAAATTGTTTAGGGGCTACTCTTCTATATTATTGGGACAGATAGAAAACAGATATTAATTTACTTTTATAAATTGTAGGAATAAACGTGGCACAATTTTAAAAAGAAGTCTAGTCAATTTCCTTTCTTTTCTTGGGTATGAGCATTTACTATCTATTCTGATTTTTATCTAAGACACAAAATTTTGGCTAGAACTTTCTGGTATTCTAGATTGCCTTCACTCTCCCTGATTTGTCTGTGATTTGCATGTTCAGTGAGTCCGAGGATAGCTGGGCTGCTGTTACCCCAATGGAGACCCATAACTTTCTGTTTTATTGGTCACTTCAGACCCGATGCCTGACGCACACCTCGCCCCCCCCCCCTCACCTTACTGTGAGATCCCCAGTCCTAGACTCCAGAAGTTAATCCTGTGACTGTTTTCGAGACCCAGTCCTGGTTACATGTGTTGCTAGCTGACCATATTTCCAACACCCTTTGGAGCATTACATGACTATAAGGATGTGCTCCCTGTTGATTCTTAGGGTGCTGGGGTGAGAAATGTTGTCTCAAAAACCCTGCCTTAATTAATTAGTTAAAATACAGTTCACTTATAGATTAAAACACCACTCAGTCTTTAAGAAAGAACAGGCCTTCCAAAATGGTGGCTTAGGACACTGAGCTGTCTTTCCCTGTTATGAACCTCCTTTGCCTTTGCTGAGGCCCTGAGCTTTGAAGATAGACTGGAATGATTCCTGGTTTATAAACAGCACAGGAATTGATCTTCTTATGATGGAATGCACCATCTGAGTTTGTATATAACGAACCTCCTACTCCTTATCTAACCAACATTTTAAATTACTATGACAACCAGCTGCACCATGGCTTTTAGTATTGCAAAAATAGGATAAGCTCAAAAAAAAATCAAGCTCGATCCAAACAGTCAAAATCCAATTTGCTACTGATGCTAAATAGCATTACTTTTTTAAACAGGCAAGGAGATAGCCTACACTCATCTGTTCTCCCCACAGATGCTGACAGATATGCTTATTGATTTTAACATTTTCTGTTTTTGTTTTGACTTCCATCTGCAGTTTTCTGCTTCATATTTAGGAGTTAAGTGCAGATCACTGTAGGTTTCCCATTTGATGCTGACAGGTTCCAAGCTGTGTCCTCATATTGACATGCTACTTCTATTCATTTTTACTGAAGCATTGACACCCTGTCATTTTAGCCCTTGCAGATCTGCTTCAGGCTGACTCTCTATTGCTTATTATCAAATATATATGTCATTTGGGAATCAAAACTCACAATACAAAACATGTGAACATAATGCTGCAGGTCTTTTCATAAATTAAAGCAATACGTAGTTATTTATAACTCACATTTAATCAGTACAAAGCATTTAGAAAAGAATTGTCTAGTATTTTCCAAAGATTTTATACTATAGAGAGAAAGAGATAACATGGGGCTGGCTTTAAAGGTGAGAGGCAGGCTCTGACAGTGGAACGTGATGCCTGTGGTCTGTAGGTCATTGCAAGACATTCTGTTTTCAGGCCAATGTAAAGCCATCAATGAGACTTAGAACTTGCCCTGAGCCCAGAATGTCCAGCTGCAGCAAGGTCAGTCTATTATACTGACAGAGGATACTCACTGAGGATTTAATGGGCCTGAAGCAACAATATGAGGGAATCTTTTCTGTACTTGTTCATGGGATGTGTGTTCTTACGAGGGTGGTGATGAGCTGCCTTTTTGAACCATGCAATCAAATTGGTACAGACACTTCCACAATGCTGTTAGGGAGGGAGTTCCAGGAGTTCAATACAGGGATACTGAAGGAATGGCAATATATTGAGAGAGATTTATAGATGGTAGTGTTCCCTTGTTACTGCTGTCTTTGCCTTTTCGGTGGCAGTGGGTCATGGGTTTGGAACATGCCATCTAAGGGAGATTTGGTGAATTTCCACAATATATCTTGTAGATTGGACATTCCCCTGTTACTATGCATCAGCGGTGGAGAGAGAATAGAACATAAAACACTACAGCGCAGTACAGGCCCTTCGGCCCTCAATGTTGCACCGACCTGTGAAACCAATTTGAAGCCCATCTAATCGACACTATTCCATTCTCATCCATATGTTTATCCAATGACCATTTAAATGCCCTTAAAGTTGGCAAGTCTACTACTGTTGCGGGCAGGGTGTTCCACACCCTTACAACTACTATTCTCTGAGTAAATACCCTACCTCTGACACCTATCCTATATCTATCTCCCCTCATGCTAGCCATCACCATCCAAGAAAAAAGGCTCTCACTGTCCACCCTATCTAATCCTCTGATCATCTTGTATGTCTATCCAACGAAAACAGCCTGATATCCATCAGTCTTTCCTCAGAAGACCTTCCCTCCATACCAGGTAATATCCTAGTAAATCTCCTCTGAACCCTTTCCAAAGCTTCCACATCCTTCCAAAATGTGGCAACCAGAACTGTGCACGATACTCCAAATGCGGCTGCACCAGAGTTTTGTACAGCTGCAACATGACCACATGGCTCCGAAACGCAATCCCTCTAACCATAAAAGCTAACACACCATACACCTTCTTAACAACCCTATCAACCTGGGTGACAACTTTCAAGGATCAATGCACATGGATACCAAGATCTCTCTGCTCATCTACACTACCAAGAATCTTACTATTAGCTTGATACTCTGCATTCCTGTTACCTCTTCCAAAGTGAATCACCTGACACTTCCCTACATTAAACTCCATTTGCCACCTCTCACCCCAGCTCTGCAGCTTATCTATGTCCCTCTGTAACCTACAACATCCTTCCACAATGTCCACAACTCCACCAATCTTAGCGTCATCCGCAAATTTACCAACCCATCCTTCTATGCCCTCTTCCTGGTCATTTTGTAAAAAGGACAAACAGCAGTGACCCCAAAACAAATCCTTGCATACATCACTAGTAACTGAAATCCAGGATGAACATTTCCCATCAACCACTGCCCTCAGTCTTCTTAAAATTAGCCAATTTTTGATCCATACTGCTAAATCACCCTCCATCCCATGCTTCCATATTTTGTGCAGTAGTGTACCGTGGGGAACCTTATCAAATGCTTTACTGGAATCCATATACACCACATCAACTGCGTTACCTTCATCCACCTGTTTGGTCACTTTCTCAAAGAACTCAATAAGGTTTGTGAGGCACGAATTACCCTTCACAAAACTGTGTTGACTATCCCTAATCAAATTATTCCTTTCTAGATAATTATAAATCTTATTGCTTATAATCCTTTCCAACACTTTACCCACAATCGAAGTAAGGCTCACTTGTCTATAATTACCAGAGTTGGCTCTACTCTCCTTCTTGAACAAGGGGACAACATTTGGTATCCTCCAGTTTTCTGGCATTATTCCCGTAGACAATGATGACATAAAGATCAAAGCCAAATGCTGTGCAATCTCCTCCCTAGCTTCCCGGAGAATCCTAAATTAAATCACATTCAGCCAGAGGACTTATCTATTTCCACACTCTCCAGAACTGCTAACACCTTGTCCTTATGAACCTCAATCCTGTATCTCAGTATTCTCCTCGACAACATAGTTTTTTGCCTGTATGAATACTGATGGAAAATATTCATTAGCACTTATCTTACCTCCCCGGACTCCATGTATGACTTCCCACTACTGTCCTTGACTGGCCCTAATCTTACCCTTGTCATTCTTTTATTCCTGACATATCTATAAAAAACTTCAGGGTTTTTCTTGATCCTACCTGCCAAAGACTTCTCATGTCTCCTCCTGGCTCTTCTAAGCTCTCTCCTTACGTCCTTCCTGGCTAACTTGTAACTCTCAAGTGCCCTAACTGAGCTTTCATGTCTCATCATTTCATAAGCCTCCTTTGTCCTCTTGACAAGAGATTCAACTTCTTTAGTAAACCACAGCTCCCGCATGCAACAAATTCCTCCCTGCCTGACAGGTACATACTTATCAAGGACATTCAGTAGCTGTTCCTTTAACAAGCTCCACATTTCAATTGTGCCCATCACTTGAAGTTTCCTTCCCCATCCTATACATCCTAAATCTTGCCTAATCGCACCATAATTGCCTTTCCTCCAGCTCTAACTCTTGCCGTATGGTATATACCTATCCCTTTCCATCGCCAAAGTAAATGTAACCAAATTGTGGTCACTATCACCAAAGTGCTCAGCTACCTCCAAATCTAAAACCTGGCCCAGTTCATTACCCAGTACCAAATCCAATGTGGCCTCACCTCTTGTTGGCCTATCTACATACTGTGTCAGAAAATCCTCCTGCACACATTGGACAAAAACTGACCCATCTAAAGTACTTGAACTATAGCATTTCCAATCAATATTCAGAAAGTTAAAGTCCCCCATAACAACTACCCTGTTACTTTCACTCCTATCCAGAATCATCTTTGCAATCCTTTTCTCTACATCTCTGAAACTATTCAAAGGCCTATAGGAAATGCCCAACTGGATGACACATCCTTTCTAACCTCAGCCCATACAACTCAGTAGATGAGTCCTCATCAAATGTCCTTTCTGCAACCGTAATACCTCCCTTGACTAGCAATGCCACACCTCCCCCTCTTTTATCACCTTCCCTGTTCTTACTGAAACATCTAAACCCTGGAACCTGCAACAACCATTCCTGTCCCTGCTTTATCCATGTCTCCGAAATGACCACAACATCAAAGTCCCAGGTACCAACCCATGCTGCAAGTTCACCCACCTTATTCTGGATGCTCCTAGCGTTGAAGTAGACAGACCTTCCTGCATGCCGGTCCACTCTTATGACGAAGAAACCTTGACAAAATAGAATATTTGTGGATATAGTGCCACACCAATGGGTTGTTTTGTCCTGAATGTGTAGGTGCTGCACTCATCCAGGCAAACGAGTATGCCATTACACTCCTGACTTGTGCATTGCAGATGGCATACAGGCTTTGGTGAGTCAGGTGAGTTACTCAGTGCTGTATTCCTCACCTCTAACCTGCTCATGTAGCCATTGCATTTACCATGGCTAATCCAGTTCAGTTACTGTTCAATGATGATCTCCAGAATGTTCATCATGGATGGGCAGAAAGTTCACATGATCTGGCTTGTAAAAAACCTTTCTGAAAATACTGAAGTTATGACCTGCAAATGTGACTGAGCACACCGGTATCAACATCAAATTTGTGACAACTGCACACCCTGTCAATTGTTAACCACAGAGAGAAAAGAGTATAGTTCCGACCAGGCACTATTTTAACAGCTAACATGCAGTCAAAATCACGGAGGGAGTACCTAGGAACAACAGAGGAGGTCAGATGTTGAATGGTCCCATGGTTGATCATGAATACCTGCATGATCTCATTAAGATTGTTACTGAGTGACGTGATGCTCTAATAGTGCAGGAAAGCACTGTGACATTTCAACCAAACCTGCTTAGAGATTGTAGAGAAGAAAGAAGCTATGGAGACATCAAGAGGACATGGCTGCAGTGCCACGAGAAGATAAATGATCTTTTCTATTCTGCGAGGGGAAATGATTAACATTGTTCATATTGCATGTGTGAACATTTGGAAGGTCATGTAGGTCAAGGGATGGTGATTGGGAAATGGACTAATTAATGTTAACCAGCCACACTCTGGCAAATGCAAGATAGTAGGAGAAAGTGAGGACTGCAGATGCTGGAGATCAGAGCTGAAAAATGTGTTGCTGGAAAAGCGCAGCAGGTCAGGCAGCATCAAAGGAACAGGAGAATCGACGTTTCAGGCATAAGCCCTTCTTCAGGAATCCTGAAGAAGGGCTTATGCCTGAAATGCAAAATAGTGTTTGGAAAAGAACATTTAGGAGCAGTTGGCATGCCAGATGTTGTCGTGTCAAATCAAGAGGACTTGGTGCTATATGACGGGATAATTCTCATTTGCTTGCTTTCTATTTGTTTCCCATAACAAGAGGGCCTAAAATGCCAGAGAGAGGTTGGGAATGCAATGAAGGAGGAGGTAGTGCAGCTCTGTAATAACCAGGGTTGCACAACCCTTAACTATGGAGAGGCTGGAGTTAACTCTCCAGAGTGGATCAGGTGGGGAGGAATGAGTGGGTAGATGGCGTTAAGAGAATGATTGATTGTGCTACAGATGATGACATGTTGGATACCAAAGTTTAGCTATGATATTAAGACACTTAAAAGTTTGAAAAGCTCAAATATCAAAGGAACAGGAGAAAGCAATTCAGTCCACAGAGCTTGCTCCATCATTCAGTAGGTCATAACTGATCATCTACCTCAACAACACTTTCCTAAACTGTCTCTATATCCCTTCCAAGTGATTAGTCTTCAGAAATCTATCGCTGTCTGTCCTGAACATGCTCAATGTTTGAGCTTTCACAGCCCCTTGGATAGAAAATTCCAAAGATAGAGTGAAGAAAGTCAATCTCACCATGGTCTTAAATGACCTCCACCTTTATTACGATCCTATATCCGCTGGGTCTAGACCATGGGCTTAGGATACATCTTATCTACTCTTACACTGTCCCTTGTAAGGCTCAATCAGATTACCTCTCATTCTTCAAAACAGTAGAGAATACAGGCCTAGTTTTGTAAATCTGTCCTCATAAGACAATTCTACCTTCCCAAGGATTAGTCTGATGAATTTATATTGTTTGCCATCAAATGGCAAGTATATCCATTCTTGTTAAGAAGATCAAAATAGAACAATCTCAGACTGGCTCAATACAATTTCAGAAAAACATCTTTTCTTACTTAATCAAAAAAACTTGAAGGCCAACATGCATTCTTTTAATGTTTGTCCATCAATATCTGCATGCTAGCATTTAATGGTCTGTGGACAAAGACATCTTTTGGAAACCAACACTTCCCAGCTTCTCACCATTTAAAATATTCTGCCCCTCTGTTTTTTTCTATTAATATCACGCATATTTAAATTACATTCCATTTTCTTGTGGATTCACTAAACATTTTCAAGTCCATTTGAAATCTTCTTGCATCCTCCTCACAATTTACAATCCTACCTAATTTGTGTCATCAGCAGATTTAGGAATATTCCCATTGCGTCCACCCCCAACTCCAATTATATTGATTGCGAACTGTTTTGGCCCTAGCACTGATCCTTGTTGACAGCCTACAATCAGGACTCACTTATTCATTTTCTCTGTTTTCTGTTTGTTCACAAATTCTCAATCCATTGTAACATCTTAAATCCAATCCCATGTGCTCCAACATTGTTTACCAATCTCCAGTGTGGAACCTTACCAAAAGCCTTTGACAATCGAAGTAGATCACATTCATTGGTTCTCCTTTACCTCTATTACAAATAACTTCCTCAAAAATATTTCCATCAATTCTGTCAAACATAAATTCCTTTTCATAAATCTACATTGACTCTGCCCAATCATATAAAAAACAGAAGTTGCTGGAAAAGCTCAGCAGGTCTGGTAGCATCTATGAAGGGAAGTCAGAGTTAAAGTTTCAGGTACAGTGACCCTTCCTCAGAACTGATGGTAGCTCGAAAAATGTCAATTTATACGTAGAAGATAGATGGGGTGGAGTAAGGAGTAAATTATAGGTGGGGATAGAGCCCAAAGAGAGAGAAGAGCAGTTGGACAGACAAAACAGTGGATAACAATTTAGCTGGAGGGTGAATAGCTTTATTGGAGACTGTTAGTGGCTAACAATATGTACACAGTAATGGCAGACAATGTGATAACAAGGCCTGGTGTGTGGGGGAGGGAGCTAGGACATGGGAGAGTTCAGGCCCTAAAATTATTGAACTCAATATTGAGTCTGGACGGATGCAGTGTCCACAAACAGAAAATGAGGTGTTGTTCTTCCAGCTTCACTTCATTGGAGCACTGCAGCAAGCCAGAGACAGAAATGTTGCCCAGAGAACAGGATGGTGTGTAGAAGCAGCAGGCATCTGGAAGCTCAGGGTCTTTTCCAGGACAGAACATAGGTGTTCTGCAAAGAGGTCACTCAGCCTATGCTTCGTTTCCCAAACGTAGAGGAGACCGCGTTGTGAGCAGTGAATGCGATAGACTCATTTGAGCGAAGTGCAGGAGAAGTGTTGCTTTGGGTGTGTTTGGGCCCTTGGATACTGAGGAGGGAGGAGGTAAATAAGCTGGTTTTAAACCTTTAGCGGTTGCAGGTGAAGGTGCCCGTGGAGCTGTGCAAGAGCGTTGTGAGTGAATGAAGAGTGGACCAGTGTGTCCCTGAGGGAACGGTCCCTGCAGAAGGTGGACATGGGAGGGGAGGGGAATATGTGTCTGATAGCCGCATCTTGCTGAAGGTGGTAGAAATAGCGGCTGATGATCTTCTGGATGTGGATGCTGATGGGATAGTGGGTAGGGACAAGGGAGCCCTATTGCTTTTGCAGGAAGGAAGAGAGGGAGTGACGACAGAAGTGCTTGAGATGGATCAGTTGGAGGCACTGTCGACAACAGTGCTGGAAAATCCTCGGTTGAGAAAGACAGTGGACATTTCAGAGGCTCCCTTGTAGAAGTTGGCATCATTAGAACATATGCGACGCAGACAGAGCAACTGGAAGAATGGGAGGGAACCTTTACAGGAAGCAGGTGAGAGGATGTGTTGTCATGGTAGCTGTGAGAGTTGGTGGGTTTATAGTGGATATTGGTGGCCAGTCCATCCCCAGAAATGGAAACAGAGATGTAGAAGAAGGGAAGGGGTGTCAGAGACAGATCAGGTAAAAATGAGGACAGGGTGGAAATTGGAAGCAAAATCAATCAACTTTTCCAATTCTGGATGAGAGAGGGAAGTAGCACAGATGACATTATTGATATATCAGAGAATGAGTTGTGGGTGGAAGCCAGAATAGGACTGGAACAAGGAATGTTTCCACAAACCCTACATTGAAACAGGCAAGTACCTATGGCCACCCCTCTGGCCTAAAGAAAATGAGAGGAGTTAAGAGAGAAGTTGTTGAGTATGAGGACCAACTAGGCCAAGAGGAGGAGGGTGGTGTGAGTGGGGATGGTTCAGGCCTATGTTCCAGGAAGAAGTGTAGAGCCCTGAGACCATCCTGGTAGGGGATGGACATGTAAAGGGATTACATGTCCATTATAAAGAAGAAGCAGCTGAAGCCTGCAAACTGGAAACTCCGAAACTGGCGTGATGAATCCAAGGAATTGCAGACATATGTAAGCAGGGAAGAAAAGACTGAGTCAAGGTAGGAAGAGATGAGTTCTGCGGAGTTGGGGAAGGCTGAAACAATGGGTCTGCCCAGGCAGTCCTGTTTGTGGATCTTTGGAAAGAGGTAGAAGTGGGGAAGGGGGATTATCAGCTTGGAAGCAGTAAGAGGGAGATCACCCAATGAAATAAGGTTAGTGACCATAGTGGATACAATGACCTGATGTTCCATGGTCACGGTCGGGGGGAGAGAGGAGGAGGTATCTGAGAGCGGGTGCTCAGCCTCTGCAATGTAGAGGTCAGTACACCAGACCACAACAGTACCATCTTTATTGGCAGGCCTAATAAAACAAAGTCACTGCTCAATCATGCTAGTGCTTTCCAAGTACTCACTTATCACAAACTTTACAACAGATTCTAACGTTCTTCCTATTTCAAATTAACAGGTTTATGCTTCTGCATTTTCTCTCTCCTTTCTTTCTTAAAAAGGAATATTGCATTTATACTTTCCAATGTGCTAGAACCTTTCAGTCACTTCCTTCAACATGCTGGGACATCTCTTATCTGGTCAACAGGATTTATCAACCTTCAATTTAGTTCCTTTTTTTTAAGTAATACCTTCTTCCTAATACTAATTTAATATCATTTCCCTGGTTGTCGAGTATTCCAAGAAATTTTCGGTATCTTCCTCTTTGAAGACAACACAAAGCATTTGTTTAGTTTCTTCATTATTTCACTGTTCTTTATTACAAATTTTAATGTCTGTACCTTTAATGGTCTACATTTATCTCAATTAATTTTTTCCTTTTCATTTACCTAACAGAGGTTTCACAGTCTGCCTTTGTCTCTTACTTTCCCCTTACTCTATAAATTTCTTGGTCATCTTTTGCTGGGTTCTAAATTGCTATCAATTCTCAGGTGAGCCATGGTTTTGGACATCCTTATAAACCATTTCCTTTGATTAAGTGCAATCTTTCACTTTTTTTGTTAACCATAATTGATTCACGTTTCTCATTTGATATTAGTGTCTTAGAGGAATATATATCTGTTGAAGACAATGTAATATATCTTTAAACACTAACCATTGCCCATTAAGCATCAAATATTTTATAGTATTTTCCCAAACCTGCAGAGCTAACTTACACTTCATACCTTCAGTTTCCTTTATTCAGATCTAAGGCCTCAATTTCAGAATGAAACATATTGCGTTCACATTTAGTATAAAATTCCATGATGTTATGGTCACTATTTCCCAAAGGTTGTTGCACCGCAAGTTTATTAAATAGTCCTTACTAACTACATAATACTAAATATGAAATTGCCTGATGAATAGTTGATTATTCAAGAACTGCTCGGGAAACTCATATCATACATGCTCCAGGAATTCATCCTCTACAGCCTTAGTGTTGATTAAGTTTATCCAGCTTAAATATGAATTGAAATGGTCCTTTATTATTTTATTACTCAGGTTACATGCAACTCTAATTTCCAGGTTTATACAATGCCAAACATTGCAACTGCTATTCGGTTATCTTTGATCAACTCCTACCATATTTTCTGGCCCTTGATGTTCCTTAGGTCAAGCGAAAGTGACTCTACACCATGATCCTTTAATTCAAGATCCTCCTTCACTAATGTACTGTCTCATCCCTTATTAAGAATGCTTCTCCATCTCTTTTTCTTGTTCTGTATATCCTTCCTAAATGATGGATATCTTTGAATATTTAGTCCCTTGGTCACCCTCAACTATGCCTCTAATGGCAAATACATCATACCTTAATTTGTACCCTGTTCAGAGTGCTGTGGACAGACAAAGTTATTTTAATTTTGCTTTTTTACCATTATTCTGCATTCTGATCCTATTTGACATTTGCTTTAGAATTGTTTGCCTCACGTTTTTGCTTACCACTTTTCCACTTCCTGTTACTAGTTTTGATTCCTCCCCTCTGAGATTCCCAACTTCTTATCAATCCAGTTCAAATCCTCTCTAACAACAGAAGCAAATCTCCACGAGGATATTAATCTCAGTTCAACTAAGATGCAACCCATCCATCTTGTGCACAACTTAACCCTCAAGCAGCCTGAATACCTCAGAAATCTGATGCCTCCCTCCTACACCCTTTCTCCAGCTGTGTCCTATTGTTCAATTCTCCAATTGTATGCTCACCAGCACATAGGAAAGCTGAAGTCAAGGTTAAATCATGATGCTGCAACTTCTGTTGATGGTTTATTGGTTCAGATTCGTTGACAGCATTTCTGTTTTCCTACCAGTCATCAGTAATTGGCACCATACACAAAGGGCCTCTGCTTACCTCTGAAGAAGAGGAAGTGACCTCAGAATATATACCATCCAATCCTTTCTTCACACCAGCTGCTAGCTCATATCACAGCACCTTGGTAGAATTGTGCATGTTTGATGAACATGAGTTGAGTACTGCATGATGATTACATCAGATTCTGGAGACTGTGACAGATCAGGGCTCAAACGTTTAGGCAGGTTGCCTGAGTGCTGTTTGATGTTGAACACCAGGCTGATGATGATGTTCTGAAGTCATTTACAAAGTGGCAGATTCTAGACCAACAATGGAAGGTGCATGATGATCTAGAGGGAATGTGTGCCCTGGTGACAACACTGGAGGAGTCCAGTGAGACAATCAGCACTGCTATCTCCCTTTTTTATGTGTATATATATCTTCCTCTTCTGGCAGTTTGGGGATTCTCATGGAAGACCATATCCATTATGCCAATTGGTGGCTCCAGGAGATATGTGCTGACCTGCAGACCATTGCATTAACTCAGCAACCCCACAGCAAAATTTGAATGAGGCACGAGGACTCTTACTAGGTCTTCATTCCTCACAGGTAAGCAGTGAAGGAGAAGTGAGCCTCATGATGGTTGATTACCAGCACCTTGTGTCATCCGAGGTGAGCTCTTAGGACAGTCCTGATGTGGACAGCCTCTATTCTGCCTCTGCCAGTGACACCAGCACCTCATGTTGCAGGAGCAATGAATGAAAGACCTATTACTGTGCAGAATTCTGTCATCACATTGGAATCCTCATGTTCTTGAGTGACCAGATGATGTCCAACAAGGTCATTACAGACAAAACAGTCTCATGGTCAATAGTTTGCCTCGAGCTCTGTTGGCAGTGATGCATAACAGTACAGCATGCTGAAAACATTTAAGAAAACACATCAGAAACATTTCGGTAAGTATGGGCGATATTTTCTGTTGAATCCAATGTTCTTGTGTTTGTAGTACATACTAGCTGAGGATTGGGGTGCTCCCCACCAACACCTCCAATCCCATAGCACCATAATTCATAAAAGCACTCTCCTGGCTTATAGGTGTCTCAATGGGCACATTATACAATCTGTGACCTCCTAGAACATTGGGCACCAAAGCACCTGCTGCTATTGGCCTGACTAATCTTGTCTGTAACAAAACTGCTGAATTCAAATCAATTCCACCAATAATGCATCAATTGCCACCCTGATCAGCAGTGTGCCATACAGATGCACAGCAGCTAATGCAATGAACTTCTGCCATACAAATTCAGGACCACAGCCACATTCAGAACAACTGGCACTGGGTGAACACCAGTGCACTTACAGCTAATATCAACCATCATTATAATCATATAAAAGCCTCACTATTCAATGAGATAATCTCAGTGTTCAATGGCTCTGATGGTCTAATGGCTGCAGATAGCTGAATCTTTGCTTATACATTCATCCAACAGGACAAC
This sequence comes from Chiloscyllium punctatum, assembly GCF_047496795.1. Lineage (NCBI taxonomy): Eukaryota > Metazoa > Chordata > Chondrichthyes > Orectolobiformes > Hemiscylliidae > Chiloscyllium > Chiloscyllium punctatum. Next base: position 54,240,982 of record NC_092739.1, read on the forward strand.
GTCACATCTGTCCTTACATTTGGGGACAGTAGCCTTGGCCAACGACAGCAACGCTACTTTCCTCATCCATCTAGTTTGCAGATTGTATCTGGCCCTGGCCAGCTACCCTTCTCTCCCTCCTTCTCCTGATTTCTTTGCCACTGGAGCGTTCTCAAGGTGAACATTTCCCATGGAGGCTTTCACCTCCAACATATCAGCTTTAACCTAGCCTTACCAGAGATATCCTTCTCCTAAAAACCATCAGGTCATGGCAATTCGATGAAAAATTGCTTATATAACAAAGTTCCACTATTCAAAAATGTTGTTGCTGTCTCAACAACTGCATCCAACATTTAGGAATCTTTCTGAAGACTTGTAAAGCATCTGTGCTGCCCTTACCCATCTGGTGAGATTTGCACACCTGTTCAGTCTAAGCATGGAATATAAATTTAAAATGAATAAATTTGGGGTCACTGTTTTTTTTTTACTTGCCTGGGCAAGGCCATATTTGAAAGAATTCACAATGCACACAATGGATTCTGACTTTGGTGCCCACTCGCCTCCCACAAAATGCTGACCTATGTCATGACATTGGGATTCCAATCCAAGGTCATGAGGCTGTGATGAAAGGGGCATCCACCGGATCCAACATAGTTACATTTAGTGCATGGTATTTGTCTGTGTGAGTAATACAACAACACTAGGGCTAAATATTATCTGCCTGTTAGAGATGGAACAAAGATCAAATAGCTGTAGCTCAAAGTTCAAATTACTTGCTACCATGCTGCTGTGCCACTGTCATATTTAACAGAACTTTCTACAAGGTGATCCAGACACAGCCTCATTAATATATGTTAATCAACATTCTACAATGCAGATTATTTCCTAATGCAGTTTCGGGGACAAGTATTCAGATGGTATGCTTTGATCAGTTCTACTGAGCTGTAAGAAGGAAGTGGCCTCAGCATGCTGGGTAAACAATTATGTTTGTGAGCAACGGAGAGCAGGAATGTCCCTATAGTGGGGCCTGATTCTCCTTCCATTTGCTGCCTGTGACTGCCCATCAGACATTGTTGAATTGATATTTCTAAAAGATTCTTGAACATGAAGTACAGTTAAAACAAGGATTTAAACTTAAATCTTTTCTAGATTAGAGTGGTGCTGGAAAAGCACAGCAGTTCAGGCAGCATCCGAGGAGCAGGAAAATCGACGTTTTGGGGAAAGGCCCTTCATCAGGAATAGAGGCAGAGTGCCTGCAGGGTGGAGAGATAAATAAGAGGAGGGTGGGGGTGGGGCGAAAGTAGCATAGAGTACAATAGGTGAATGGGGGTGGGGATGGAGGTGCTAGTTCAGGGAGGAGGGTGGGGAAGGTAGCAAAGAGTACAATGGGTGAATGGGGGTGGGGATGAAGGTGATAGGTCAGAGAGGAGGGTGGAGTGGATAGGTGGAAAGGAAGATAGGCAGGTAGGACAAGTCATGGGGACAGTGCTGAGCTGGAAGTTTGGTACTGGGGTGAGGTGGGGGAAGGGGAAATGAGGAAACTGGTTAAGTCCACATTGATGCCCTGGGGTAGAAATGTTCCAAGGTGGAAGATGAGGCGCTCTTCCTCCAGGCGTCGTATGGTGAGGGAGCGACGGTGAAGGAGGCCCAGGACCTCCATGTCCTTGGCTGAGTGGGAGGGGGAGTTGAAATGTTGGGCGACAGGGTGGTGTGACTTGTCCTTCCTTTCCACCTATCCACTCCACACTCCTCTCTGACCTATCACCTTCATTCCCACCCCCATTCACCCATTGTACTTTTTGCTACCTTCCCCACCCTCCTCCCTGACCTTTCACTCTGTCTCTATTCCTGATGAAGGGCTTTTGCCAGAAACATCGATTTTCCTGCTCCTCGAATGCTGCCTGAACTGCTGTGCTTTTACAGCACCACTCTAATTGAGAATCTGGTTTCCAGCATCTGAAGTCCTTGTTTTTACCTACTTAAATCTTTCGCATGTGCCAGCTACAGTCTAATAACAACAAGGTGCCCTACCTTGCCATTTTAAATATGTTGCTGTTTGTAGTATTCTATTTTTCAATAAAATGTAAACGCACGTTTCTCAGAGCATTATTGATCTCTCCAGTGAAACAGATTTACCATTACTGTTGCAAACCTTTGATTTTGTAAATAGGAGACACTTCTATATGGCATTTATCCTCCCTTCATTCTAACTAAAGGAAAAGAGGAAATATAAAGAGGAAAGATTGAAATACTGAGTTGATGCATTTAGCACAGATAAGTATTATAAAATGTGACATTTTCTTTGACAAAAATATCATTTTAACATCTTGCTTTTAGTTGAATGGTAATTATAGATCAAAGATGGATCAAATTACAACCTGAAAATTCTCCACAATTGCAAGAGTCAGTGGCTGGGACTGTTTTTCTGTCCTGAGCTGTCACGGAGGGACGTTGATTAAAATTTTCACAAGGAGAAGCCTTTATTAGTATGGAAACCAATGTTCAAAATACACTAAGGCAGCAGGCAAATCGGCCCATAAAATCCACAAATCGCACAGCAAAAGTAACTCATGAGACGACAAATCAGAAAGGTTATCTCAATACGCAGAATGAAGATGATTGGTGAGAATTTCTAACTGGCCTCTCATACTGACTGGGTCTGCACACATACTGACCAGGTCATGTCAGAGACTGACTGAGTTCTCTCACATACTGACAGGGTCGTCTCACATACTGACCGGGTCATTTCACATACTGACCGGGTTCTCTCCCATACCGACCGGGCCCTCTCACATACTGACTGGGTCCTCTCACATACTGTCTGAGTTCTCTCCCATACTGACCGGGTCCTCTCACATACAGGCCAGCTCCACTCCCATACTGACCAGATCCTCTCACACACTGACCGGATCCTCTCACATACTGACAGGGTTCTCTCACATACTGTCTGAGTTCTCTCCCATACTGACCGGGTTCTCTCACATACTGACCGCATCATCTCACATACTGACCGGGTCATCTCACATACTGACCGGGTTCTCTCACATACTGACTGCGTCATCTCACATACTGACCGCGTCATCTCACATACTGACTGAGTTCTCTCACATACTGATTGGGTCATCTCACATACTGACCGGGTTCTCTCCCATACTGACCGGGTCATCTCACACACTGACCGGATCCTCTCACATACTGACAGGGTTCTCTCACATACTGACCGCGTCATCTCACATACTGACCGGGTCATCTCACATACTGACCGGGTCCTCTCACATACTGACCGCGTCATCTCACATACTGACCGCGTCATCTCACATACTGACTGAGTTCTCTCACATACTGATCGGGTCATCTCACATACTGACCGGGTTCTCTCCCATACTGACCGGGTCATCTCACATACTGACTGAGTTCTCTCACATACTGACCGGGTCATCTCACATACTGACCGGGACCTCTCACATACCGACCGAGTTCTCTCCCATACTGACCGGGTCCTCTCACATACAGACCGGGTCGTCTTCCATACTGACTGAGTTCTCTCAAATACTGACGAGGTTCTCTCACACAATGACCGGGTCCTCTCATATACTGACAGAACCTTATAGGGGTCTGAGCGATGTGGGCTACAGTGAGTTCTGTGGCAATAACAGGTGACAAATGCTGTGTACACCATCACATTGTTGGAAGCAACTCATGCAATTTTTAAATGATTTTCACAAACAATGTGGCGAGACTCTCACGTGGCAGCAGAAAATTATCAATTGATGGGGATTATTCTTGTTAAATGCCTCGTGAACACTGCAATTTGCCTCATTCATAGTCAGCCTTCCATTGTACCAATTGTACCCAACTCACTAAACAAGCTAAATTTGGGGAAGAACTCAACAATAATGGACTCAACCAGGCTGCATCTTTAAGCTGTTCATTCACTGTTATCGTGTTTGTTCACTTTGACCCTACCTTGATGCTTTCAATATCCTTGCCTGGCCTTGTGTATCTGCATTTTGCCACCTCAGAAAGAGATACCAAGCGAATATTTACTATTGTATTTCCTTACTGTTTAGTGCAGATACAAAGGATGAGAGTTTAATCTTAGAGTCATAGAGTTCCTATAGCATGTAAAGAGGCTCTTTGGTCCATTGTGTCCAGACCAGTCATCAAATGTCTATCTATTCTAATCCCATGTTCCAACACTTGGCCCATAGTTTGTCATAGTTGACAGGAGGCTTCAGTCAACTCAAAGCAGACAGCCTTGACTCAGTGGTTCCCTGCACAGTAAATCAAGGGCAGGCACTGACACCAGTCCAGGACTTACTCAGGCTTTCAGAATAAGGATCCTCTTCTCCTACAAGCTGAGGAACCTTTGCTCATAGCAAGAAAGGATCATAACAAGTCTGCTGCACATTTCACTCCATACCCAATTCCTATTCTGCCTGGCTGTACTCAATTCCTGAAGAATTTGAGAGCAGCAAACATTGCAACTCCAGATTCTGCTTCAAATTACACCTCATCGTCAAGATCATGTCTGTCACTCTCCCCTAACGTAGAACTCCTCCAACCAAATATTTCCTACCATCAGTCTGAGCTGAATTCTGAACTCGAGCAAACAGAATAATCTGAAAACCAAAGTACACCAGTCCTTTTTCTGAAAGTCATTACTAATCTTCATAATCCTCAACTAAGATACTTTGGAACCTATGATTCTTTCCAAAAGAAAGGGTAAATTTTAGGCATCTATAATCTGCTTGCAGACCAGTTGTACCAGAATGTACAGTAACTAATTGGACAAAGAACAAATTTCTCTTTTAGTTAAGTTTGTAATGGCTTTGTGCATAGAAGTGCAACTATTCATGGCTCCTTCTGTTCTATTGATTAGTCAAGCGAAGAAAATGTACCATAAATGCTTTGAACTGCCATTTAGCATCATTATTTAATATACTGTTCCATTTAGCAATCAATCAACATTTAATGTTTTGACTACCTATTCTCACAAGTAATAAAAATAATTCTTCAAGTAGAAAGCAAAACATAAGCCAGAAACCTAACTACAGGAACTCATATACCTACTGCAAGACTTAATCAAAACCATAGAGATCCTGACATTGGCCAGAAATGCGTATCAGCAACACATGGGCGACCAGCAGGACATGCCCCACAATATTACAGGCAACTAACAACTAAGCAGCTGCCAATCAGGTTACCATCCCGTTTAGAATGGGCATTTGGCCCCTGCAGCAACTTGGCTTAATCAGAAAGGTGGAAGCTCAGGAGCCTCAGTTACACCACCAGCAAAAGTGGCTAGTGCTGTGAAAGGCACAGTGGATTGGCTGAAGGAATTTTAAAGCACAGAGTTAAAATTAATTGAAAGGAAATGCCCCCAATTAAATTGCTGACACTGTAATTCTCTGCCCATGGTCCCATCCTTGTTTAAAACAGATCTAAACAAAAACATCCAGGTTTTGCTGCCAAGAGGCTGCCTACACTGAGCAGGCAGCAACCCCTGCTATGTGACTGGGGGGAGGAAGTGCAGTCAATATGCCATTGACAAGTTAACAATAGCCTGGGAAAATGGCTTTTGACAGGGCCTTTACAAATTAAAATTTGCTGACTACCATCTTGGAGCATGCAACCTGTCTCATCCTGTATCCACCTTCATAAAATTCCATAATGGTATGAATTGAATAGGAAGCCAAATCACCCAAGGCTTATTGTGATTTTAACACACACTTCCCACTTTATTCCCAACTCATGAGGCTTGGTCAAATTCAGGTGACCATATCTGCTACACACTCAGTTTGGAATGATAATGTGATGTCTGATTTTATTTAAGACTCACTGAAAATATCTTAGTGAATGGAACTGTAGCAATTGGATTGAGGTCAGCCAGGTGAATCGCATAGAACATGAGTTCTGTGATTGGGGCTGCTAACCCAGCCCAATCTGGGAGCCCTGGTTGGGCTGAGTCATAAACAGGAGTGTTGGGAGTTCTATTCGCTCGAGAAGCCGGCTCTGAGCTAGCTGGGTCAGTGTTTTGTATTGTGCATATGTAAATAAAGGGTGACTTGGTGACGGAATATTTGCCTTCATGGAGTTATTTCAGTAACATGAGCAGAAGAGGAGACTTGAGGATATTGCTAAATATCATAACATGCACAATGTCATGTGTCATTTAGGTACTAAAAGACCTGTTTGTTCTAACTTTAATGTCTGTTAATAAGATACATGCATGTGGAGAGATCCCATTCAATATGGCTTCTAATCATACAGCCTCTACCTGACAATGTCAGCAGTCTCTTGGAAGTTCTCTCTTTCTCTTTCTGCCAAAATGAAGGTGTTTCCCTATCAGAAATTAAAACTGTGGATGCTAGAGGAGTGAAATTGCTGGTGAAACTCAGCAGATCTGGCAACAGCTGGGGGAGAAAGCAGAGTTAACAGTTTGAGTCCAGTGACTCTTCATCAGTTCTGTATAAACTGTATGGACTGCTTCCGTACAGACTGCTCTGACATTTGGACAATCTCCTCCTCCATGTACTTGCTTTACTCTCTTTTCTGGCTGACCATACCCTCATGTACTGTCCTGCCAGCTAACAGAGGCTTGAGGTTAAACATTAGTCAATCCTGTTCTATTGTGGGTTTGATGTGAAAGTGACGTATGGATTGGTTATGTGCAACAGATTTTTATATAACTCTCAGACTCTTTGGTTGTCTGTAGCTTTTGGGCCAGAAAGTTCGTTTATCCACCTTTAGATAAAGTGTGAGAGGTTACTGACCTTCTCACTGAGCTATTCCTTAATGTCTTGTGGCACTACTGTCAAATGCTTCTGATCCTTGCTTGCCTGGTACAGAAGAAAAGGGGGAATCAAGTAGGTCACAGTACCATCTCATGGCTCAGCACCCAGGACAGGCCAAGGTCGCTATCAACTGCTATAGGCACTGAACAGTCAAAGAGACCATATGTCCAAATTGCCTGCTCCTTTTCTATGAGTAGATGTATACCAGCTTTCCCAGAAGAGACAATGTGCTACATTCATGATAGTTACTACATTTGCAAACTTCCATGATCGGCAGGATGTTTAATTCCTGATGAAGGGCTCCAGTCCCAAATGTCGATTCTTCTGCTCCTCGGATGCTGCCTGACCTGTTGTGCTTTTCCAGCACCACACTCTCGACTCTGATCTCCCGCACCTGCAGACCTCACTATCTCCAGGAAGCATAATCAACCTGACCAATAATATCATAAGTTGGAATCATAGTATTAATAGAAAACAGAGCATAAGACGAGTTGGCAATTTAGCCCCTTGATTTGTTCAACCATTCATGGCTCATCTGTGGCCTAATTCCACATACCTACCTTTGTTATTTAACACATGAAACGTTTTGTTAGCATAATTGTATTAATCACACTTTTAAAATTAACAATCTTCTGCCCCACCACACAGACTTATTCACCTGTCTCCACCACTCCTCATCCATTTAACCCTTCCCCCTGACCTTTTAACTTTACTTGATCCATTCACTGAAAAGTGCCAATCTGCAATTAGCAGCCTTAATTTTTCTTGCCCTCAATCAGTCTGATCTGTCTCCTCTGAACTTGCTGCACTCTGTTCTCTCAGGTCCAATCTGTCTATAACACCAAATCTGTTGGGCAAATTGTTGTTTCTCATGCTGACTTCAACTTGGCAGAGGCTGAGATGCAAGTCCCAGACACTTCCTCCTCCCTCCATCGTTGAACATTAGGCTGTAGTTTCCAGACTATCTCAAGTCTTATCTCATCTGAAGCTCTCTTCTCCACAGTTTTCCACCTCATAGTTTGCCAATGTTACATAGCCTGTTTCTACCTCATTTCCAAATCTCATAAACAGGACTACATTGGCAAGTCCACCATTTCAGCCAGCTTCTGCCCCACTAAACATACTTCTTCCTATCGTTACTCTATTTGCTTGTTGTTCAGTTTTTTTTCCCACTTACATTCTGGTTCTTCTGAAGCTTCAAGTCAGACCTATATATTCCAGTTTTCTGGTCTTAGCAAGCTCATCTTTATCACAGATGTCAATCCCTTGAATGGGAATGGGTCTGGGAGGGTTACTCTTCGGAGGGTTGGTGAGGACTTGTTGGGCCAAAGGGCTGTTTCCATACTGTAGGGAATCTAATCTAAAAAAAACTGCGGTTGTTTGAAATCTGAAACAATCATAAGCAGAGCATTGCCAAACAAATTGCAGGTTCATAGTTCCTTGAAAGTTGAGTCACAGGCAGACACACTAGTGAAGAAGGAGTTTAATATGCTTACCTTTATTGGTCAGTGCATTGAGAATAAGAGCTGGGAGGTCATGTTCTGGCTATACAGGACATTGGTTAGGCCACTTTTGGAAAATTGCATTCATTTCTGGTCTACCTGCTACAGGAAAGATGTTATGAAGTTAGGAACGGGTTTAGAAAAAGTTTGCAAGGATATTGCCAGGAGAGTTTAGCTATAGGGAGTGGCTGAATAGGCTGGGGCTTTTGTCCTTGGATCATCGGAGGCAGACGGGTGACCTCATAAAGATCTAAAAGATCATGAGGGGCATGGATAGGGTGAATAGCCAAGGTCTTTTCCCCAGGGTAAGGGAGTCCAAAACTAGGGGGCATAGGTCTAAAGTGAGATAGGAAAGATTTAAAAGAGACTAAAGGGGCATTTTTTCATGCAGAGGTTGATGCATATACGGAATGAGCTGCCAAAGGAAGTGATGGTACAATTACAATATCTAAAAGGCATCTGAATGACTACATGAACATAAAAGGCTTAAATAGATACGGGCCATATGCTGGCAAATGGCACTTGACCAGTCTAGGATATCTGGTCGGCATGGACGCGTTGGATCAAAGGTTCTGTTTCAGCTGTATGACTCTAAATAGCTGGAGAAATTTGGTGACATCTTTGGAGAGAAAGTAGAGTAACATTTCAAAGTCCTGTGTACCTTCTTCTGAGCAGTTTCTTTTAAAAGTCCACTTTTTATTCACTTGCTGTATCTTGTACACCACTAATTCATTCGGATATGTGTTCACTTTTTTTTCATTTTTAATGCATTTTTCTTTTCATCACCTACCTCATTCATTATCAGTGGCTGTTTTTGGTTTTGCCATATTAACCTTTTGTCACTTAGGGGTTTAGATTAGTTTTGTAGCACAGTAAATTATTTTTGAATGCATTGCAATGATCTTCTATCTTTAACTCATGAATAGAGCTGCCCAGATAACTGAACTATCTTTTTCATGTTGCTTTCAGTCAGCTTTACTAAATCTAGAATCTTAATAGGTTTTTTTATGTTCTTCTCTTTGAACATGATCTTGAACTCAGTTATATATGGTTGCTATTAGATAAATGTTCACACATCATTAGGCAGTTAATTGTATTTGATTCTTTAAGTCATTACTAAATCTAATTTGGTGTGCACTTTCTAGTTTCAAGGATAGTTTTGCAAGAAGTTATTTTGGAAATACTGAAGAAATTCACTATCCTTCTGAAATGCTTTTCCCAATAAAAATGAAAGCTAAAATCCTCCATTAAATGTGGTATCTTTCCTACAATTTTGTCTGTATTCTACATTTGTACAATCTTTCACTTCACAGCGGTTACAGGGGCCCTTTACAAAACTCTTGCTATAGGTACTTTCTAAACAACCTCTTCAGAGGTGTTATTATGTACCACTGGAACAGATAGGAATTCAACTCAGGCGTCTAGGCTCATAGGTAAGGACACTACCACTGCACCACAAAGTCCTGCTTTATATCTAAATGGTTACCTCCCTGAATCCAGAGTGAGGGATATCACAGAGTGCCAGCAAGACATTCTTCCTAGTACAATATAGCCCAGGTCATGGTCCACACTGGAGTCAATAATTTAAATAGATGGGGGATACGATCCAGAAATTGGAATTCAGGGAGATAAGCAGAAAGTTATCAAACAGGATTTCAAATGTAGCCATCTCCAGATTACTCCAAGTACTACATATATGTGAATTCAGAAATAGAAGGATAAGACAGATAAATACATAGCTGGAAAGAAGGTTCAGAAAGGAGGGATTTAGATTCCTGGGACACTAGGACTGAGTGTGAGGAATGATGGCACATATACAAGCCAGATGGGTTGCACCTGAAAAATTCTTCATAGCATGTTTTGTTAGTGTTGTTCTGACAACTTTAAATTAACTTGTGTGGGAACTAAGAGGGAACAGTAGAGGGATATACGTGGGTCCTCAAAATACTTGGGGATACAGTTGGTACTAGCATACAGAATAACAAGGTAATAGATGAAGTTAGAGTAAAGAAGAAATAAATGAAGTCTAAATCAGTATCTGTGTGTGAAAGTGCGGAGTACGGTAATTAGATTGGGGAGTTACACACGCAGATTGTCACGTATAAATGTGATGTTGTGGTGATAACAGTGACCTAACTCATGGAATGGTCAGACTGGGTGTTGGTGTTGAGAAAAGAAAGAAGAGGAGGAAAGGGGGAGGGTCAGCAGTATGGGTTAAGGAGGGCATTGCAGTGCTGGAGAAACAGGACATCACAGAGGATTCAACGGAAGAATTAATAAAGGAACAAAAGGGTACAATTATATTACATGGTGTAATCTATGGACATGCAACGAGAAGAAAGGATGTCAAGGAACCAATCTGCATGAAAATTACAGAGAGATACTAACATTATAGGCCAGTTATAATGGGGGCTTTAATTATCCCTGTATACACTGGAATACTTATTTTCAAAAGGAAGCAAGGGGCATGTGCTCCTAGACTATGTGCAAAAGCATTTCTGGGTATAGTATCAGTCTGACCAAAACAAGGAGGGATGCATTTTTGAACCTTTTTACTGGAAATGAAGAAGGTTAAATAGACCTAGTGTCAGAGGGGGGACGTTAGGGGGCAGTGATCACTTTATCATCAGGTTTAGGATACTTCGGTAGGATTAACTGGAATGAGAAGTTGACGAAGAAAAATGTAGTTAATAGCAGACCATCTATAAGTAGGATATGGGTTTGGGTCCAATCAAGGTGTAGCATCTCAACTGAGAATGGTTTGACAAGTCCAGAACTATTGAATGACAAAGGAGATAGACTTAAAGAAAACGTCTGGTTTTGACAGTGGTCACATAGAAAATAAAATTGAGACCCAAGAGAATATGGAAGGTTTAGAGGGCAGGTGAGAAAACAGTTAAGTGAAGCAAAGGGGGAATTATGACAAAGACTGGTAGACAACTTAAAGGGATAGTTCTCAATCTTCTGAGTTTTTCCTTTGTTCATTTGCAGGACATAGGCATCACTGGCTAGGCCAGTATTTATATCCATCCCTGAGTGCCCAGAGGGCTGTTCAGAATCAACCAAATTGCTGCGGCTCTGAAGTCCCATGTCGGTCAGACTGGGTATAGGCGGCAGATCTCCTTCTCTAAATGACATTATTGAACCAGGTCAGTATTTATAACAATCAACAATGATTTCATGGATGATACTAAGCCAACTCTTTTCTTCATATTTTATTGAACTCAAATTTCAGCTTCTGTCATAGTCGAATTCAAACTTGTATCCCCAGAACACCAGCCTGGGTTCAGGATTATAGTCGACTGACATTACCACGACACTAGTGGCTACCCAGTCTATAGGCATATAAATAACAAAGAATAGCAAAAGGAGGAGTAGGCCAACAAGAGACCAAAACGGGATTTACAAGTGAAGGCAAGTGTTAAAGAAATACTCTGCATTTATCTTTACCAAAGTGGTAGATGTTATCCAGTCCATTCTGATAGAGAAGGTGGAGAAAGTTCTGTCAGTGGAAGTGTTTAAAATTACTAAGGAAGAAGTGTTGGGTAGAGTCTTGGTACTAAAGTTGACAAGGCACTGGAACAGGATGAGATGCATCCATGGATTTGGAAGTAAGGAACAGTAGTGTTACAAGTCACTGGGTATCACACTGAAAATCAAGCCCTGCAATGCCTGAGGTCATCACAAAGGTTAAAGATTTTATAAAGTATACAAAGTTCCCCAATTTTCCCAAACAAAAAGAGTAAACTAAAATGGGTAAAATAGGCAATGGAAAGAAGGTCAATGTTGGAAAGACAGTTCAGTAGTCATTGTTCCCAGGTTCTGTTGTTGACATGATCCCTATGACTCTTCTGCTGGCTAGCACATTGCTTCAGACATTTTTCCCTGGATGTTTCCATTGATTGGGAAAGACACAAGGCACCTTTTTAAAATGTCTTTGACTTATCAGTTAAAAATCTCAGCATACAACTGTTGAAATAGGTTTTCTTCAAGTTTATAATGAATTTGACTTCAGAGAATAGAGAGACCCCTCCCAAGCTGGTCCCTTTTAAATCTTTCCCCGCTCACCTTAAACCTATGCCCTCTAGTTCTGGATTCCCCCACCTAGAGAATAGACCTTGTCTATTTACCCTATCCATGCCTATCATGATGTTATAAATGTCTATAATGCTCCAGGGAAAACAGCCACAGCCTGTTCAGCCTCTCCCAATAGCTCAAACCCTCCGAACCTGGCAATATCCTTGTAACTCTTTTCTGAACACTTTTTAGTCTATAGTCTTTAAAAAATACAAAATAAAAGGCCCTTGTCCTTACAGTGGTGATTGCTCGGCACTGGTCATCATTTTTCAGTCTCCCTTTGACGTGGAGGAGGTGACAAAGGACCAGAAAATTGCAAACATTATGGCCTTATTCATTAAATGAGCAAGGCTAATGGAATGTTGACCTTTATTGCAGAGAATAAGAGCAGGGAATCCTTACTACATCTGCTGGTGAGACACATCAAGTATACTATGATCAGTTTTGGTCCCCTTATTTAAGGAAAGATATCATTTCATTGGAGGTAATTCAGAGAAGGTTCACTAGGATGATCCCCAATATGGATAGATTGTCATATTAGCAAAGGCTAAACAGACTGAGACTATACTCACTGGGGTTCAGAAGAATAATAGGTGATTTTACTGAAATATATTGGATTCTTTTTAGATTAGATTAGACTAAATTCCCTACAGTGTGGAAACAAGCCCTTCGGCCCAACAAGTCCACACCGACCCTCTGAAGAGTAACCCACCCAGACCAGTTTCCCTCTGACTAATGCACCTAACACTATTTCGTAAGACAAATTCACCTTGGACTGTGGGAGGAAACCGGAGCACCCCGGAGAAAACCTACACAGACACGGGGAGAATGTGCAAACTCCACACAGACAGTTGCCCGAGGCTGGCTTAATGGGTTTGACAGGGTAAATGCTAAAAGGATATCAGGAGAAGAGGCAACGTCTTAGAATAAAGGGGCATCAATTTTTGACTGAAATGAGGTAGAATTTCTTTTCTCAGAAGGTCGTCAGTCTTAGGAAATCCTTGCCACAGAGGGCTGCAGCGGCAGAGTCCTTGTGCATACTTAAGGCTGACAGAGACAGTTTCTTGATCAGTCCGGGAATCAGGGGGTACAGGGATGTGAGGAATGTAAGATCAGTTATGAGGAACTGAATGGTCTACTCCTCTTCCTAATTGTTGTGGCTTTAAAGACATTCACAAATTGGTAGAGTGGGTGTTTAGGTAGCAAATGGTGTTCAATGTAGAAAAGTGAGGTGGTGCATTTTGGTAGGAAGAGCATTGAAAGACAATACAAACTCAGAAGGTAAAATTCCAAACAGGGTCCAGGAACAGAGTGACTTGGGTGTTTTTATGCAAATATCATTGAAGGTGGCAGGAAAAGTTGAAGGAATAGTTAATAAAGCTCAGCTTATCCTCAGCTTTATTAATAGGGGTATAGAGTACAAAAGCATGATGGTGTGGTTGAATTTGTATAAAACACTTGTTATTCCTCAGCTGGAGTATTGTTGTAAAGTTTCAGGTGCCACTTTATAAGAAGGATATGAATTTTCTGGGGAGAGCGCAGAACTGATTTACAAAAATCATTCTTGGAATGAGAAATTGAGGATATAGAGTTGAGGATAGGTTGAAGAAATTTGGACTGTTCCCCTTGGAGAGAAAAAGGATAAAAAGAGATTTGAAAGAGATTTTCAAACTCATGAGTGAGCTTGATAGAGTAGAGAGGGAGAAACATTTGCTATTTGTAAAAAAATCAAAAATGGAAAGGAAAAGGATTTAAAGTAATTTGCCAAAGAGCAATGCTTTACAACGTATAAACATTTTCATTCAGTGAGTAGTTAGGATTTGGAATGTACTTCTTTGAAGTGTAGTGGAGGTAGGTTTAATTGAGGTAGAGGGTATTGGATGATTACTTTGATAGAAATAATGTGCAATAATATGAGGAATAAGTGGGAAATTGGCAAGAGGAAATGATACTCATTTGAAGACACAGCACAGACATGATGAACTGAATGGCTTCCTGCATGTTTTTGATTCTAGGATGTTCTATTTCTTACCTCTACCTATCAAGTCTCCCCTGCTTGTTTATCATTCATTGTATCCTACCTTAACATGGAAATAATTTCAAGTCAGAAGGAAATGGGACTGGGTGGGTTACTCTTCGGAGTGTCGGTGTGGACTTGTTGGGCCAAAGGGCCTGTTTCCACATTGGAGAGAATCTAATCTAATCTAATCTAATCTAATCTAATCTAATCTAATCATAACACTAACACTACTCCTCTCCATCTATTGTGTCTATATCCTCCCTGCTGATTTTATAGCTTGGAATAATTAATCCTTTGTGCCACCATTCATCTTACCATCATGTCTTAGTAATGGCTGCGAGGTCACATAGTACAAGTTGAATGTAAACCTGGAATTCATTCAATTCATTGTTATCCGTGCAATTCCATACTCAAGTCTTATTTAGAAGACACATTCATTCAGCTCTGATGCTTTATTCATGTGTTTATTATTTTTCTCTCCTGATTTAATTACTCTACATCATTTAGATTTCCATTCGCTGACAGAGTTAAAGCACAATATCTTTATTGTACTCCTTTCTCTCTTGTTTTCTTCCAAATCATTATTTATACTACAATTTCCCCCTGAGCCCTGCCAAAAAGCACCTGCCCTCCCCTTGTGCACTTTGTATATGATCTCTGATACGATTCTGGTCATTGCATGGCTCAGATGGATCTCATCCTAATGAAACAGTTCATTCCTGCTCCAGAACTGGTGCCATGAAATGTGATCCCTCTTTTCAATGCCACAGGTTCACCTCCATAATCTATGGATCCAACCATCACTTTGCACATAACTTGGGCAATGGACCACAGTTTGTAATTCTATTCATTAACTTAATTCCTCGTATTCTCCGATTGCCAACATTCTCCTGTATAGGGTGTAGGTTTGCTTACTGAGCTGTAGGTTTGATACCCAGATGTTTCATTACCTGGCTAGGTAACATCATCATCTGCCACAAACACTACGTAGGACAAACAGGAAGAAAGTTAGCCACCAGGATACATGAACACCAGCTAGCCACAAAAAGACACGACCCCCTCTCCCCCATAGCCCTACACACGGATGAAAAAAAACCCACCATTTTGACTGGGACAACACATCTATCCTGGGACAAGCTAAGCAAAGACATGCTAGAGAATTCCTAGAGGCCTGGCACTCCAACCACAACACCAAAAACAAGCACATAGATCTAGATACCATCTAGCAACCCCTCAGAAAACGAATAGGAAATGACATCACCACAAACCCCAGGAACCCCATCCAGGACAAACATATAAATAGAAAGCAGGAGACAACAGTTTCGCTTCACTTGGAGGTCGCCACTGATGATGTTACCTAACCAGGTAATGAAACGTCTGGATATCAAACCTACAGCTCAGCGAGCAAACCTACACCCTAAACCTCAACCTGAGTTACAAACCTTGCGATTCTCCTGTATGGCTGGTGTCAACATGGAGTACAATGTTTCAATCATTTTCTCCCTTTTCAAAAGTTTTTCAATTGATTCAAGATGTCCCTAATTCGAGAGTCCAGTAGGCAATGTATTATGTGGAAATTTCAAACTTGCTCACAGAGTATATAATCTGCCCTTTTATTGCTGAGTCCTTACAATTACCACAGTGTATTTCTCCTTCTCCTCTTCCTTTCAACACCTTTTATTGTACTGCCTCCTGTGTCAAACATTCCCTGTCATCATCCTGGCTGTCCTTCTAACAGTCTGTAATCTTCTCCTCATAGCTGGCAAGTGTATTGTTCCACTTGAATGTGATCAGCTTGTCATCATTCTCCAGTACCTCCAGCGTCTCCCTTATTCTGTTCATCCTGAGACATCAATGAAAGATGTACTTTTATAGATCAGTATCTCCTCCATAAATTCACACAGTTGTAATCCACATATCCTTGCCTTTCATATCTTAGATTGAAATACTTATTTTTCTTATTTTTCTATTTTTTGGCTTGCCATAAAATCTTTTTTTCAAACTATCTGCCATAGTAACTTGTGCAGTCCACCAAAACACTGGATGACACATGCTTACTGCCTCAATTTTACCTGATTAACTACAAATAAGTAGTACTACTTTCTCTCACACCTGAAACCCAGTTTCCTGCATTCTGTTTACCATGTACACCTGTACTTTAGTAATGTTCCACTCAGTTTGTCAGCAAATGCTGCTTACCTTTATCAAGCTTTTTTTTAACCAGCACTCACATTATATGTGCTCAGTCCCTGCTCACAGTTATTCGTTTCACTTCAATCACTTGTAACTAATTGACAGTTACTGCCACCAACAAACATTTCAGTTAGTTAACTTGAAGATTCTTCTCCAGTTTTAATTTTCCAAGTTGAATTTAAAAAACTCAACTATTCCAGTTTGAAATATACTCATCAAGTATTGACCAGAGAATTTCATCCTACTCACAACTGTTTTACAATCTTTGCACTCCATTTCTGATTTTCAGCGCAGAGGAAAGCCATTCTATTCATCATACCTATGTTGGCTATTTAAATAAAAAAGCCATTGTACTAAGTTCCACATTGTTATATTTTTGTCTCGAATCTTTAAGTAATTCATCCTCAAGATCCTGTTAAATTTCCTATTAAAATAATTCATGGAATCAATGGCCACAAACATTTTTAGGTAGAGCAGTCCAGATCCTAACAAATTTCTGAACGAGTTATGAATGAAATCTCATCTTTTTTCTAAATGTTTTGACAATTATATTAAATCTATGACTTTTAGTTATTAATCTACCTCACAGAAAATAACATTTTTCTCGATCTACTCTATCAAAACCGTTCAACAGCTTGAAATGCATTACTGAGCCTAGCATTTAATCTTTAATATTCAATGAAGAACATACCTAACTTTTGCAAACTTTCCTCATAAATGAATTCCTTTACGACTATCCTGGTAAACCTCTTCAACACACTTTGTAAAGTTTTACTTCTTTCTTGAAATGCATTCTCCAAACTGTCCACAATACTCTAAGTGAAAATTAGTTGTCAATTTAGAAAACTCCTCTATGATTTTTTTTGCTCTTACATTCTATTTCACTTTTAATAAACACAAATAATGCATTTTTTCCTAACCACCTTATCAACTTGCCATCATCCATAATGAATTATGTACAAAGGTGTCAAAGTGTCTCTACTCGCTTACACTTTTCAAAGTTGCGCTATTTATAATGTGTCAAAGTTGTCAAAGAACATCACTTCCAGACTTCTCAACATTGAACTTCAATGAGCATTGTTCCATGCATTTCACTCTTCTGTCTGTGTCATTTGGAAGCCTATAACTATCCTCAGCACTAATAACTATGTCTCAAAGTTTGGTATCATTTGCAAATTGCATGTGTAGCATTCTGCACCTGGGCTAAGGTTGTTTAGAAAACGTTGAAAAAAGCACTAAGCATAAAACTGAACTTTGAGGGAGACCATTGCAAAACACCTGCTCATCAAAAAAAACATTCACCACCAAACTTTGCTTCGTGTTAGGTAGCTAATTATGTATTGAAACAGACACTTTCTGCCTGATTTTTAAAAATCCATGGGCTTCCTTTTTCTCAATTAATATCCCAGATAGTATTTTCTCAGATGCCTGATAAAAATGCATTTCTACATAATACTCTATATCCTACCAAATTCTGTGAATGCAAACTATCAAAGATTTCAGTTAAAGTGAGCAGACTGATTTTATTTTCTCTCATTAATACTGGCGCTCTTTAGGTAACCCAAGTCTTTTCAGATGAAATTTAATTTTGTTCCTGACAATGATTTCCAATAATTTCCCACCAGCAATGTTAGACTGACTGACTTGTAGCTTCCTGGTTTAATCCTCTCCTTTTCAATAGTGGTATAACATTACCAACCCTTCAGTCCTTTAGCACTTTTCTTGCATTGAATGTTTTTGGAAAATTTCTCTGCTATTTCTAACTTTTTTTTCCTCAACAACTCAGGGTGCATTCCCTCTGGATCAGGTGTTGAGCAACTTTGGTAACTTTACATTTTTATTTTGTCTATCTGTTATTATCCAATGCTTTACTTTCTATTTTTCCTTTCACTGCAATTATACATAAAGTTATAGACTCATAGAAATGTACAGCACAGAAACAGACCCTTCAGTCTAACTTATCTATGCCGACCAGATATCCTAACATAATCTAGTCCATTTGCCAGCATTTGGCCCAGATCTCTCTAAACACTTCGTATTCATATACCCATGCAGATGCCTTTTGAATGTTGTAATGGTACCAGCCTCAAGCACTTCCTCTGGCAGCTCATTCCATACACGCACCACCCTCTGCGTGAAAAGGTGCCCCTTAGGTCTCTTTTAAATCTTTCCCCTGTCACCCTAAACCTATGCCCTCTAGTTCTGGTCTCCCACACCCCAGGGAAAAGACCTTGGCTATTTACCATATCCATGCCCATCATGATTTTATAAACCTCTATAAGGTCACCCCTCAGCCTCTGACACTCCAGGGAAAACAACCCTATCCTATTCAACCGCCCTCTGAGATAGCCTAGCAAGCCACTCTGTTGTATCAATCACTACAAAGTGTCATGAAAATATATCACCATTCCTTCACTGTCTCTGGATCAAAATCCTGGAATTCCCTCCCTAATGGCATTGTGGGTCTACCTACAGTACATGGACTGCAGCAGTTCAAAAATACAGCTCACCACCCCCTTCTCAAGGGTAACTAGAGAAAGGTAATAAATGCTGATTAGCCAGTGATGCCACAACTCACAAGAAAATATAAGAAAAGGTATTTGGTAATTTCTTTAAATGGTAAAAATTCTGAATAGAATCATTACATTTCCCATTTCAATAACCTTGTTTGTGGAAACTTTTAGCTTAATGCTTGTTCGTGATAACATACCCTACTTGCCCCAATAATTTTGTAAAATAACATGCCTCCCCCACTCCAGTTTGGATCTCTCTCTTGTTCCAGCATTTCATCATTGTCTTCACAGAATGGGAAAGTCATAGCAACTTCCTGGTAAGACCATCAATGTGAAATTATAGTCAAGTACCAATAACATCACATCAACTAAGCACTTATAAAGAGGAGCTCTGTTAAGCTTACACGTGCAACTTTCTGCACCACCTCTCAGTACACAGGCTAAAACTTTAAACTCCAAATGTCTGGTAGATTTTCAGTGGGTCAGTAAGCTGGAGGATTTCAAATACCCAAATGATCATGTTCATCTGTGATGTGGAGTTGCCGGTGTTGGACTGAGATGGATAAATTCAAAATCACACGACACCGGACTGTAGACCAACAAGTTTATTTGAAACCATAAGCTTTCGGAGCCCCACTCTTTCTTCAGGCAGCTAGTGAGACAGAATACATTGGACACAGAATTTATAAGTAAAAGATCAAAGGGTCATACAACTGATGCGAATGTACTGAACAAACCTAGATGGCTATTAAGTCTTTAATCAGTTAGAATGATGATGCAGGTTTCATTGATTAGTATGCAAACCCCAGAATTTCTTTCAAAGCATTGCCCTTAAGGTTTTATCTGTATAAAAGTAGTGACTTCTCAGGTCAGACAATGCATTTTAGGTGTGAGGTCTTGTTTAGAGTCTGTCTGTTGGAATTTGGAAACTGCCACACTGACTGACTGTATGGAGACTGTGTGTTTTTTGAACAAAATAGAATGCATCTGTAAATGCAAATTCACCCCATAGATTTTTTTTTGTGTGTGTGAAAGAGAGAGATAGAGAGTGAGTGAGTGAGGGGGTGGGAGACAGGCTGTGTGTGCATGCATGTGAGTGTGTTTTTGTACATGTATGTGTGCTTGAGAGAGAGTTTGCGCAGTGTGAGTGAGTATATGCCTGAGAGAGAGAGAGAGAAAGAGAGAGAGTGTGTGTGTGTGTGTGTGTGTGTGTGTGTGAGATGGTCTGAGTATGTGTGTGTTTTTGTAATAGAGAGTACGTGTGTGAGTGTGCATAGTCTGGTGGGGTGACCTGTTGTGTGGCACAAACCCAAGGTCCTGGTTGAGGCCATCCTCATGGGTACTGAACTTGGCTATCAGCGTCTGCTCAGTGACTCTGCGTTATTGCATATCCCAAAGTTCACCTAAGAGGACGTTTACCCAAAGATCTGGGCTGAATGTCTTTGACCACTGAAGTGTTCCCCCACTAAGAGGGAACATCCCTGTTTGGTGATTCATCCATTGTCGTAGCGTCTGCATGGTCTCGCCAATATACCATGCATTGAGGCATCCTTGCTTGCAGCATGTGAGATAGACAATGTTGGTAAGTCACATGAGTATCTACTGCACATGTGATGGGTGATGTTCCCATATGTAATGGTAATATCCGTTTCAATGATCTGACATGTCTGACAAAGGTTGCCATGACAAGGTTGTGTGATGTTGTGGTCGATGTAGTCCTGAAGGCTAGGAGGTTTGCTGCAAACAATGGTCTGTTTAAGGTTTGGCGGTTGTTTGAAGGTGAGAAGTGGGGCGTAGGGACTACCTTGGTGAGGTGCTCATTGTCATCAATAATATGTTACAGGCTGCAATGAACATGGCGTAGTCTCTCTGCTCCTGGGAAGTACTGGACAACAAAGGGTACCCTATTGGTCATATCCCATGTCTGTCTCTTGGGGAGGTCATTACGGTTTCTCGCTGTGGCACATCGGAACTGGTGATCAATGAGTCGAGCATTGTATCCTGTTCAGAGCCTTCAGGTGTCTCGTCGCGTTCCTTCCCATCTGAATAGATCCTGTGTATGTGTATGGCTTGTCCATAGGGGATGGCTTTCTTAATATGTTTAGGATGGAAGTGAGAAGGTGCAGCATGGTGAGGTTATCCATGGGCTTGTGGTTGAGTAAGGTACTGAGGTGTCCGACCTTGATGGAGGTGTGCGTGTCCAAGAGTGAGACTGATCCTACAGAGTAGTACATGGTAAGTTCGATGTTTGGATGAAACTTGTTGATATCACAATTTCACAAGTTTCAGTGATTCCTCATCATGAGTCTAAAGGAAAAAGAAATGTTGTAAATGTACCTATTATAAGCATTGGTTGGTGGTCCTGTTCAGCAAAGAAGTCTTGTTCAAACTTGTGCATGAAAATGTTGGCATAATGGGCTGAAAATTTGGTCCTCATGTTTGTTCAGTTGTGTCTGGTTCATCTGGATAGCTACATCTAAAATTATCTCTATTATTTTCTATTAATTAAGGCCATTATTAGGAGAGAAGGAAAATAGTAAATTGCTAGTCATCAGTTAATTCCAAATGCTGGCTGTCTGGTGGGCATAATGCATATTCCATTCAACAACTTCCACACATGATAAAATAATGTGGCTTTTAAGTATATCCATATTTATGGCTAAATCCATAATTAACATGAACATAAATCAACAGGATGAATTCATTGATTTGCTTTATGTTTACATGATGTATTCCAGTTTGCAGTTTGACAATGGAGTTATTAGACCAAGTATTTCATCACAATTCTGTGGGAGAGGCTAGACAGGCCACTGGGCATTTTCAAGCCTATCATTGTGTATTCATATTGATATAGCAGCTTTCTTACAGAAAGAAGTGCCAATGTGGTTCATTGAGTCACCAGAATCATGGACATTATTTCAAAGCTTTATTTAAGTTTGAAACTGCAATTTTAGAATAGTTGAAGAGTTCTCCAGTTAAACATCCAAACCCAAAGATTAGGAACAAGAGTAAGTCCTTCACATAATAACACAAGAAATAGCAGCAGGAATAAACTGTACGGTCTGACAAGCTTTTCCTGTTAAGTAATACAATCATGGCTCATCTTGATCTTCACACTCTGGGCCAGCCCTTCCGACAGTCTTAGATCCTATAAGTCATACAATCACTAGAGTGGAAACAGTCCATTTGACCCACCTAGTCCACACCAAAACTCCAAAGAGTATCCGTCCCAGATCCACCATATACCCTATCCTGTAACCTTGCATTTCCCATGGCCAATCCACTTAGCCTGCACACTGCGGGCAATTTAGGATGGCCTGTTCACTTAACCTGCACATCATTGGACTGTGGGAGGAAACTGGAGCACCTGAAGAAAACCCACACAGGCACAGGAGGAACATGCAAACCCCACACAGACCCCACCTGAGGGTGGAATCGAACCCGGGTCCCTGGTGCTATGAGGTTGCAGTGTTAACCATTAAACCACCATGTTACCCATATACCTTGATTCCCTGGAACTCAAATTCCATCTGTTTCAGCCTTACATATATTCAATGGTGAAGTATTCACCACTCACGAGGGTAGATAATTTTAAAAGTTCCAAATTTTTTGTGTGAAGCAAGTTTTCTTCATCTTGGTCCCTAAATGTTCCACTATCCTGAAACTGTAGCTCTAGATTGCTCAGCCTTTCAACCCTTTTCCTCCAATGAGATTATCACTAATCCATATTTTTGCTTCATGCATTTAAGATCTAATGCTCCCACATTTGGCTGGGAGAGTTCTACATTTTCACTACTTGTTCCATGAACCAGTATCTCTAAACTGATCTGTTGAATGGTCTGGTTCTGGTTAAAATTTTGAACCCTTCATCTTGACTTCTCCAGCAGCAGAAGAATGCTTTGTTTTTCTCAACAGATCATTTTAATTTTTGTCAGAATCCTAAAGATTTTGCTTTTTTATAATTTAACCCTTGGTGCCTTTATAACATTGTGAATCTAATTTTCTACAATCATCTGCTTTTCAGCTACAGCCATAACCAACAATGAGCGGATAACAGCTTCCAAAATATATGGCACATTTGTTCCCAAAACATCTGGAATACTGAGTCACAAAGACAACCAATCAGGAAAATGTTGCTGAATTGTGGAGTCTGTGAAAAGCTGCCCCTCCAATCTCAAACTACTTCTGCCAAACATTTGCTGTGAATAGTCTTGTAGTGAGCCTATCAGCAGCAATAAGATTAGTGGCAGCAGTGAGCAAAGTGACAAGATTTGAGAAAGTGGAGTCTTTGGGGCCCAGAGGTGCTGAGGGCGGAAGCAACAGGAAGGCAAGATGGGAAGCAAACAAAAACAGAAATTGCTTGAGAAACCCAGCAGGTCTGGCAGCATCTGTGGAGAGAAAGCAGAATTAATGTTTTGAGTTAAGTGAACCTTTGCCAAAACTGTTTTGTTTTATTTTACATTAGGATGGAGAGGCTAGAGCCCAGGTGGCAAGATTGCCATTCTAGGATTGAAGTAAACTGTGAGCCGAGGGTAAGTGCAGTTGCAACAGGGAGACTAGCTGCAAAGGAAGGGTGCAGTACATGGAGGGAGAGGCTTTCGGAGAGGAGACAAGGGGCTGCAGAGGGCTGGGAGCAGTTCTAAACCAATCAAAAGGAATAGTTGATGCTACTGTAACAAATACTGTCAATTGGATAATTTGTTACTGAACAGTTTTATTTTATAAAGATTTGCATTTATATGAATCATATCTCCAAGCAGCTCACATTCTGTGAATTGCTTCAGGTGCATTGACCTTGCTCTGGCTTCACCAGTCCATGGAAAGTATGTTTATGATGATGATGATGATGCCTTTATATATATATATATATATATATATGTGTGTGTTAGTTATTTAAAGAAAAACTGTTGATTACTTCTGTTATCTTGTGCTAATTCTGCTTCTGTGTGAATCCAAACACCCCATATTTCAACACAAATACAGAAGATAATGTTACTATGTGTGAGGCGTTAGGGAGTTTTAAAAAGGACCTCTGAAAACCAAAAGGTACCTTCCAAAAGTTAAGATGACCCTCAAAACAAAATCATGATAGGAAACTTGAAAGATCCATGATGAATAATTACAAAAATAATTTCAAAGTAAGTTGATGTAATGTTGAATATTTCTGCTTAGAACTGAAATACAAAGGGGTTGGAATTACATTAGAACAATAAAGAGCTTTAGTTGGACCATAGCACTGGAAATTCAGTTCTGGAAACAGTATCTCCTGGAACACTGGCTCGGATTCTCCAGATATATTTCAGGACTAATATGGTTTGATCCAGAGATCTCAGTGTCCAGGTACACAGATCCTTGAAAGGTGCCACCCAGGTTGACAGGGTTGTTAAGAAGGCATACAGTGTTTTAGCTTTTATTAATAGAGGGATCGAATTCTGGAACCATGTGGTTATGCTACAGCTGTACAAAACTCTGGTGCGGCCGCACTTGGAGTATTGTGTACAGTTCTGGTCACCGCATTATAAGAAGGATGTGGGAGCTTTGGGAAGGGTGCAGAGGAGATTTACTAGGATATTGCCTGGTATGGAGGGAAGGTCTTACGAGGAAAGGCTGAGGGACTTGAGGCTGTTTTCGTTAGAGAGAAGAAGGTTGAGAGGTGACTTAATAGAGACATATAAGATAATCAGAGGGTTAGATAGGGTGGACAGGGAGAGCCTTCTTCCGAGAATGGTGACGGCGAGCACGAGGGGGCATAGCTTTAAATTGAGGGGTGATAGATATAGGACAGATGTCAGAGGTAGCTTCTTTACTCAGAGAATAGTAAGGGTATGGAATGCTTTGCCTGCAACGGTTATAGATTCGCCAACTTTAAGTACATTTAAGTCGTCATTGGACAAGCATATGGACGTACATGGAATAGTGTAGGTTAGATGGGCTTCAGATTGGTATGACAGGTCGGTGCAACATCGAGGGCCAAAGGGCCTGTACTGTGCTGTAATGTTCTATGTTCTATGTTGAAGCTATATCAATTGAAAACTTCAAAACAAAAACTGATAGCTATATATTAATCGTTACTGAGCCAAGCAGATATTCTCACAAGGTGAGATCCAGATCAGCTATACATTAATGGCAGTGCATGCTTCAGGGGCTGAATGGTTCTTCGAATGTTCCTTCCTGTATTATCAAATAAATCACAATCAAATTTGTAAACAGAATCAACTGGAAAAAAGATTACTTTGATTGCAAAGATCCCATAATGTCGCAGTGTTTCCTTCATATGAATATGGAGTATGATTATGTATTAGTTTTGCACAGATGGTTTGTAACTTGAATCATTTTTATTGACTTTTTTTTTACAATAACCTTTCTTCCTGCAATACTTTCTAACTCTGCCATTATCTCTGGCCCTTTCTGTATGTTTCTGAAAACTCCTCATTGTTGTATCAATATCAATGGAAGCTCACAGGCAGTGCAGGTATGTTGTAGAACTGTTCTGTTACATATTTTCCCCTGTGAATTTTATCCATAATAAGGACACAAATTGGGAGGCAGGGAAGAGAACATCTTTCCTGCTTTTCAGTTTCCACAGTAAAATGGCAAGTTAATTGGTAGACGGTCTGCCAACAATCGTCAGCAGTAACAGAAAGCCAAACCCTTCCACTTGACTTTCAATGCAATTATCGTCATCAAATCCTTGCAGCAACATTCTGGGGAATAGCACTGACTAGAAATTTAGTTAGACTGGCCATATAAATACAGCAACTACAAAGGTCAGGTCAAAGGCTGGGTTTTGTGTAGAGATTGACTGCCCCAAATCATAGAACATTAAAAAAAGAGCATTGCAGCACAGTACAGGCCCTTCGGCCATCGATGTTGAACAGATCTGTGGAACCAATCTGAAGCCTATTGATCCTTCCCCGTTTAATTTTCATCCATATGTTTATCCGATGACCTAATAAACCTCATCTGAATCCTTTCCAAAGCTTCCACATTCTTCCTATAATTCAGTGACCAGAAATGTACACAATACTCCAAGTGTGACTGCACCAGAGTTTTGTACAGCTGCAGCATGACCTTGTGGCTCCAAAACTCAATCCTTCCACCAATAAAAGCTAACACACTGTATGCCTTCTTAACAACTCTATCAACCTGGGTGGCAACTTTCAGGAATCTATGCACATGGACACCGAGATCTCTCTGCTCTTCTACACTACCAAGAATCTTAGCATTAGCTTAGTACTCTGTATCCTTGTTACCCCTTCCAAAGTGAATCACCTCACACTTTTTCCATTAAACTTCATTTGCCACCTCTCAGCCCAGCACTGCAGCTTATCTTTGTTGTTCTGTAACCTACACCATCCTTCAGCACTATCCACAACTCCACCAGCCTTAGTGTCATCCACAAATTTACTAACCCATCCTTCTATGCCCTCATCCAGGTCATTTATAAAAATGACAAACAGCAGAGGCCCAAAAACAAATCCTTGTGGTACACCATAGTAACTGAGCTCCAGGATGAACATTTCCCATCAGCCACCCCCCTCTGTCTTCCTTCAGCTAGCCAATTTCTGATCCAAACCACTAAATCACTCTCAATCCCATAACTCCGTATTTTGTACAATAGTCTACTGTGGGGAACCTTATCAAACACCTTACACCACATCAACCACTTTACCCTCATCCACCTGTTTGGCCAAAATCTCAGTGAACTCAATAAGATTTGAGAGGCACGACCTACCCTTCACAAAACCGTGTTGAGTATCCCTAATCAACATATTCCTCTCCAGATGATTATAAATCCTATCTTTTAGAACCTTTTTCAACACTTCATCCTTTCTAACAATTACGAGACACAATTCAGGAATGCGATGGGTTAATCTCCACTTGTCTGGATGATGCAACTCACAACACATACAAACTTTGACAATGCCAAGGACAAAGCAACTTGTTTGATTGGCACCTACTCCATGTTATTAAGTGTTCACTTTCTAGAGCAGTACCACAGCACGATTACAGTGTGTACCCATTTTTAAATCATGGGCCATGGTGCAGCTTCTGTTTCTGGGCCCTACAATCTCAGCCCCTTTCAAACTATGGCATTCTGTTGAATAGAACAAGAGGGGTCTGTTCAGTACAGTGACCCTGGGTCTATTCTTTTAAAAAGAATCCAGTCCGTCATATCACTGAACCACCCACCCCACCCCATTATTACCTTTTCATTTCATATGATAATTTTTTATCCAAGTAGTTATTGAATTTCCTTTAGAACACAAATTTGTATTGATAGACCCGTAATATCATGAACAGATAATATTCCAAATCCTATCAGTCTTTAGCTGAAAATGTGTTGCTGGAAAAGCGCAGCAGGTCAGGCAGCATCCAAGGAACAGGAGAATCGACGTTTTGGGCATCAGCCCTTCTTCAGGAATGAGGAAAGTGTGTCCAGCAGGCTAAGATAAAATGTAGGGAGGAGGGACTTGGGGGAGGGGCGTTGGGAATGCGATAGGTGGAAGGAGGTCAAGGTGAGGGTGATAGGCTGGAGTGGGATGGGGGCAGAGAGGTCAGGAAGAAGATTGCAGGTTAGGAAGGCGGTGCTGAGTTCGAGGGATTTGACTGAGACAAGGTGGGGGGGAGGGGAAATGAGGAAACTGGAGAAATCTGAGTTCATCCCTTGTGGTTGGAGGGTTCCCAGGCGGAAGATGAGGCACTCTTTCTCCAACCGTTGTGTTGCCGTGGTCTGGCGATGGAGGAGTCCAAGGACCTGCATGTCCTTGGCGGAGTGGGAGAGGGAGTTGAAGTGTTGGACTACAGGGTGGTTGGGTTGGTTGGTCCGGGTGTCCCAGAGGTGTTCTCTGAAACGTTCCGCAAGTAGGTGGCCTGTCTCCCCAATATGGAGGAGGCCACATCGGATGCAGCGGATGCAATAGATGATTTGTATGGAGGTGCAGGTGAATTTGTAGTGGATATGGAAGTGTCCCTTGGGGCCTTGGAGGGAGGTAGGATTTTTCTTCATATTGCCCTTGGTCCTATAGCTGATTGACTAAAATTAAGTCAGGGCTATCTCATTGGTGATAATTGAGCCATTGGAAACAGTTTCTGTTCAGTCTATCTAACTCTTCTCAACGTGGTATTCCCTCAGGTTTCCTGGCTTTATTGAGAACAAGTAAAGTTGGGACCGAGATGAGATCAGCTCTGATTGTGTCAAATAGTGGAGCAGGCTCAAGAGACCAACTCTTGTTTCTAGTTCTCGTGTTAACTGCAGCTTTTCTGTGATCCTTCATCTCTGAATCTGTTCGAGCTAATCTCTTCTGAACTCTCGACAGAGCACTCACATCCTTCTTTTGGCCAAAATTGGAAACTACAGTCACACCGAGGCTAAGCCTTTTTATATACATTCAGAAAAACCTCATTGCTTTTGTATCTCAGTCCTCTCTTTATAAAGCCTGTCAAAACCTTAGGTTTCAGTATGATATATTTTACACTCAAGGTCAGACAGTAATTCACAACTTGATCATGTACATTACGCAATCTGCTCTGCTTAGATAGAACATAGATAGAACATAGAACAATACAGCACAGAACAGGCCCTTCGGCCCACGATGTTGTGCCGAACTTCTATCCTAGATTAAGCACCCATCCATGTACCTATCCAAATGCCGCTTAAAGGTCGCCAATGAATCTGACTCTACCACTCCCTCGGGCAGCGCATTCCATGCCCCCACCACTCTCTGGGTAAAGAACCCACCCCTGACATCTCCCCTATACCTTCCACCCTTCACCTTAAATTTATGTCCCCTTGTAACACTCTGTTGTACCCGGGGAAAAAGTTTCTGACTGTCTACTCTATCTATTCCTCTGATTATCTTATAAACCTCGATCAAGTCACCCCTCATCCTTCGCCGTTCCAACGAGAAAAGGCCGAGAACTCTCAACCTATCCTCGTACGACCTACTCTCCATTCCAGGCAACATCCTGGTAAATCTTCTCTGCACCCTCTCCAAAGCTTCCACATCTTTCCTAAAGTGAGGCGACCAGAACTGCACACAGTACTCCAAATGTGGCCTAACCAAAGTCCTGTACAGCTGCAACATCACCTCACGACTCTTGAATTCAATCCCTCTGCTAATGAACGATAATACTCCATAGGCCTTCTTACAAACTCTATCCACCTGAGTGGCAACCTTCAAAGATCTATGTACATAGACCCCAAGATCCCTCTGTTCCTCCACCTGACCAAGAACCCTACCATTAACCCTGTATTCCGCATTCTTATTTGTTCTTCCAAAATGGACAACCTCAGACTTGGCAGGGTTGAACTCCATCTGCCACTCCTCAGCCCAGCTCTGCATCCTATCTAAGTCCCTCTGCAGCCGACAACAGCCCTCCTCACTGTCCACAACTCCACCTATCTTTGTATCATCTGCAAATTTACTGACCCACCCTTCGACTCCCTCCTCTGAGTCATTAATAAAAATTACAAACAGCAGAGGACCCAGAACTGATCCCTGCGGAACTCCACTTGTAACTGGACTCCATGCTGAATATTTACCATCTACCACCACTCTCTGACTTCTACCGGTTAGCCAGTTTTCTATCCAATTGGCCAAATTTCCCTCTATCCCATGCCTCCTGACTTTCCGCATAAGCCTACCATGGGGAACCTTATCAAATGCCTTACTAAAATCCATGTACACTACATCCACTGCTCTACCCTCATCCACATGCTTGGTCACCTCCTCGAAGAATTCAATAAGACTTGTAAGGCAAGACCTACCCTTCACAAATCCGTGCTGGCTGTCCCTAATCAAGCAGTGTCTTTCCAGATACTCGTAAATCCTATCCCTCAGTACCCTTTCCATTACTTTGCCTGCCACAGAAGTAAGACTAACTGGCCTGTAATTCCCGGGGTTATCCCTATTCCCTTTTTTGAACAGGGGCACAACATTCGCTACTCTCCAGTCCCCTGGTACCACCCCAGTTGCCAGTGAAGACGAGAAGATCATTGCCAACTGTACTGCAATTTCCTCTCTTGCTTCCCACATAATCCTAGGATATATCCCGTCAGGCCCGGGGGACTTGTCTATCCTCAAGTTGTTCAAAATGTCCAACACATCTTCCTTCCTAACAGGTATCTCTTCTAGCTTATCAGTCCGTTTCACACTCTCCTCTTCAACAATACGGTCCCTCTCGTTCGTAAATACTGAAGAGAAGTACTTGTTCAAGACCTCTCCTATCTCTTCCGACTCAATACACAGTCTCCCACCACTGTCCTTGATCGGACCTACCCTCGTTCTCGTCATTCTCAGGTTTCTCACATATGCATAGAATGCCTTGGGGTTATCCTTGATCCTATCCGCCAGGGATTTTTCATGCCCTCTCTTAGCTCTCCTAATCCCTTTCTTCAGGTCCCTTCTGGCTATCCTGTATCCCTCCACTGCTCTGTCTGAACCTTGTTTCCTCAACCTTATGTAAGCCTCCTTCTTCCTCTTTACTAGACATTCAACCTCCCTCGTCAACCAAGGCTCCCTCACACAACCATTTCTTCCCTGCCTGATCGGTACATACATATCAAGGACACGTCGTATCTGCTCCTTGAAAAAGTCCCACATTTCCACCACATCCTTCCCTAACAGCCTATGCTCCCAACGTATGCTCCTCAAATCCTGTCTTACAGCATCGTAATTTCCCTTCCCCCAATTGTAAAATCTACCTTGTTGTGCGCACCTATCTCTCTCCATAACCAAGGTGAAAGTCACAGAATTGTGGTCGCCATCACCAAAATGTTCACCCACCAACAAGCCCACCACTTGTCCCGGTTCGTTACCGAGTACCAAATCCAATATGGCCTCCCCTCTGGTTGGACAATCTACATACTGCGTTAGAAAAGCTTCCTGGACACACTGCACAAACACCGCCCCATCCAATCTACTTGATCTAAAGAGCTTCCAATCAATATTTGGGAAGTTGAAGTCGCCCATGACTACGACCCTGTGGCTTCTGCACCTTTCCAAAATCTGTTTCCCAATCTGTTTCTCCACATCTCTGCTGCTATTGGGGGGCCTATAATAAACACCCAATAAGGTGACTGCACCTTTCCTATTTCTGACTTCAGCCCATACTACCTCCAGAGGCAGATCCCCCTCAAACTTCCTTTCTGCAGCCGTTTCAGGGGTCAGTTGATCCATTAGTTCCCAGGGATTTTGAACACTGCAAAGCACGCATTCACTATCAGGGACATGAGCCAACAACCTGAGAGAGGGAAACAGGCTGACTGAGCACAGGCTCTGTGTATGCCATCCATTAGATGCAGCCAAAGGGATGCTTTACAAGATGGCAGTGGAGTTGGATGCTCTAGCTGGAGTTCCTCCAGTCCTTCTGTTTCTTTCTCTTTTTTCCCCTGCTTTTTCTCTTCTTTCACCTCTTTGGTCTCTCGGCAGCTCTCAGCCTGGTCCTCTTGGCAGTATGTTGGCTGGTCTCTTGGTGGCTTATGGCAGTCTCTCGGCTCGGCATGCTAGGGGCTCCTGCCCAGGCATGTTCCCGAAGCACCCAGGGAAATCTGAGAGGGCTGGTTTCACCAGCAGTGACAGTATCTGCGGCAGTGGCATTGTGAACAGACACCTAGTTTAAACTATAAAAGACTTTCATGTATATTTAACCTATTCCTTTATTTTTCTACCATTCTATGAAATAATGCTTAACTTTTTAACACTTGTTTCTCTTACTGCCTTGTACCTAGGTACCTAAGATGGTGCCATGTATAACAACATTATACACTTTTCACTGTACTCCTATACCTCTGTACTTGACTACATGTGACAATAAAATCTAAAAATGAAAAAGTCTGAGGCTGTTTCAACTCCATCATTCAAACTCACAACTGTTTAGCACTGTAGGAAAACAAGCTAACAGGTTGCATGCATCTGCAAGTTCTCTTCTCATTTACACACTGTTCTAACATGGAACTGTGGTAGAATCTTCTCAGAGTCTGCATCCTATGGTACGCTCCATGAGCATTGGCCACAAGCACGTCACATCCATTGACAACCTCAAAGAATCCTCATGTCCCATCTCTGAGCCACTCTCAAGATGCTTCTGCACTTCAAAACTGTACTGGCTACTATCGTTGTAATACTGTAGCAAGAACACTGTGCATTCAAGGAGTGCATTGGATCAAGCTGCATCTCTGGGCTCTTCATTCATTGTCATAGCACTCACTCACCCTTAGTCTACCTGGATTCCCACAGCAGCCCTGCCTTACATTGCCTTGTCTGCTTTACCTTTTTGCACTATGTCCCATCAGCAAGAGACACAAGGCTCATATTCCTTCTATACAAGAGTTCTGAACAAGAGTCACTGGGCACGAATCATGAACTCTGCTTTCTCTCTACAGATGCTGACCAACCTGCTGAGTTATTCCAGCAATTTCTGTCTTTGTTTCTGTTTTTTCAGTATCTGCAGTTGTTTTGTTTTTTTTTCACAATACTTTAATAGTGCCTTGCCATTTAGTGCAAACATAAAGGAAGGAGGTTTGTCATGATTTTCAGCAGACCTCAGTGCAAGCAAGAGAGACAGCCTTCATTCAAAGGATCCTAGCACTGTAAGTCAAAACCAACTTCAACACCTTGTCCAGGGGCTTGGAAAGAGACTGTCAGCTGTATGGGGCAATCAGAGTCAGATGATTTCCACATGAGAGGATAAGAGCAGAATTTTGGGAAGTCCATCACCCAACTTAATTCTTTCTGCTCTTTGGGGTTGCTTTCATAACGAAATGTGTAAGTGTAAGAGAGACAGAGACAGAGGCAGTAATTACTAGTGACAAAAGTTGGTGGTACAGCTATAAATTTCCTGGGAGCTGGGGAGGTGTCCGAAGCGACAGAGTATGATACAGAACAGATGGCAGGCTGGGTGAATGCTGTCAGGGGTTGGAGTGGGTGACAGTGAGCAAGAGAAGATATTGCAGGCAAAATTGAGAGTGGTACAGCATGAGTCTTAGAGTGAGGTGAACATAGTCACGGAGGGAGAGTAAATGTAAGGTATTGGAGAGAAGATGGTGGTACTTACCCTGGTGGAGGGGAGAAGGTCATTGACATTCAGCCCACAGTGCTGGGCATTCCTCCAGAAGGTTGTGACTATTTTTACTTAGGTGGCAAACTCTGGCTGGATAGGCATGATCTTCGGAGGGTCGGTGTGGACCTTTTGGGCCGAAGGGCCTGTTTCCACACTGTAGAGAATCTAAATCTAAATCATAAATCCCTTGATCCCCCTAGCAAGCAGGAGCCTATCTATCTCTATCTTAAATACATTCAAGGACTGAACCTCCGCAGCCCTCTGCAGCAATGACTTTCATGATTGTCCACACTCTGGATAAAGAAATTCCTCCTCATCTCAGTTCTAAAGAGTCATCTCTTCACTTTGAGGCTATACTCTCAGGTCCTAGTCTCTTCTACTAGTGGAAACATCTTCACCATGTCGACTCTATCCAAGTCTCTCAGAATTTTGTAAGTTTCAATCCCCACTCATCTTCTAAAGTTGGTTGAGTACAGAAACAGAGTCCTCAATCCCCCCTCATTTGATAAGCTCTGAATCCCAGGATTGTTCCTGTAAACCTCCTCTGGATCCCTTCGAAAGTCAGTACATTCTTCCTTAAATACACAGCCCCATACTGCTCACAATATTCTAAAATGCGGTCTGACCAGAGTCTTATACGGTCTTGACACTTCACCTCTTCTCTTTTATTCTAGCCCTCATGATATCAAAGCTAACACTGCCAGCTGAACTTGTATGTTAATCTTAAGAGAGTCCTGAATTAGGACTGAAGCCTTTCCCCATTTAGAAACTAGTCTATACCCCTATGCTTCCTACCTAAGTGCATAATCTAACACTTTACCATGTTTTATTCCATATGGCACACCTTTTCCAACTTCCTTAGCCTTTTTAAGTCCTTCTGCAACCTCTCTACTTCCTCCACACAACCTGTCCCTCCAACTATCTTTGTGTCATTTGAAAACTTAGCAACAATCCTCTCAGTTCCTTTTTTCCAGATTGTTAATGCATCATGTGAACAGTTGTGATTCCAACACAGAACCCTTTGGGATACAACTAGTCACCAGCTGCCACTCCAAAAAGTATCTCCTTTATCCCCACTCTCAGTTTTCTGTTAGTCAGCAAAATCTCTATCCATGCCAGTACCTTGCCACGAACATCAAGAGCTCTTATTTTATTTAGCAGCCTCCTGTGCAGCACCTCATCAAAAGCCTTTTGGAAATTCAAATAGATTATGTCCGATGGCTCTCCTTTGTCTAACTATTCATTACTTCCTTAATGAATTCTAATAGGTTTTTTAGGCTTGACCTCCTCTTTCTAAAGCCATGCTGACTCAGCCCTATTTTTACCTTGTACTTCCAAGTACTCCGCAATCTCATCCTTACCACGGTATACTCTAAAATCATACCAAAGACGAAAGTCAGGCAAATGCGCCTGTAGTTTCCTAGCGTCTGCCTTCCTCCCTTCTTTAACAGGTGTGTTACATTTGCCATTTTCCAGTCCTCTTGGATCTTCCTCGCCTCCAGTGATTCCTAAAGATCATCTCCATGCCTCCACAATCTCCTCAGCTGTCTTCTTCAGAACACTGGGATCTAGTCCAGGTAATTTCTTCACTTCTTCCTTAGTGACAATCATTACGCTCACCTCTTCCCTCTGACTCTCTTGAAGTTCTGTTATGCTACCGGTGTCTTCTACTCTGAAAATAGATACAAAGACTCGATTCAGTTCCTCTGCTATTTCTTTGCTCCCTATTAATAATTCACTAGCCTTATTTTCCAGTCCAATGTCCACTCTTGCCTCTCTCTTACCTTTCAGATATCTACAAAACCTCCAGCAATCTTCTTTTATATTACTAGCTAGTTTAGTCTCATTTTTCAACATCTCTCCATTTATTGATTTTTCGTTTTCTGCATGTTTAAAGTTGGCCCAATCCTTTGGCTTTTCACTAGTCTTTGTCACATTGAAAGTTTTTTCTTTTACTTTTACTTCCCTTGTCAGCCATGTTTGCCCAATTCTCCCTTTAGTACGTTTCTTCTTCCATGGGATGAATTTTTGCTGTGCCTCCTGAATTACCCCCAGAAAACCCTCCGATTGCTGCTCCACCATATTCCCTGCTAGGCTCCCCTTCCAACCAACTCTGGTTCACTCCTCCCTCATGTCTCTGTAGTTATCTTTACTCAATTGTAATGCTATTACATCTGACTCCAGCTTCTCCCTCTGAAAATGTCGGGTGAATTCTGTCATGTTATGGTCACTGCCCACAGGGGGTCCTTCACCTTCAAACCTCTAAATAAGCCTGCCCCATTACACGTCACCAAGTCCAGAATTGCATGTTTCCTCGTGGGCTCACACACAAGCTGCTCCAATAAAACCATCTTGCTGACTTTAACAACTTCCTTCTCTTGAGATTTGCTATGAACCTGATTTTCCTAGTCCACCTGCGTATTGAAGTCCACCCATGATTATTGCAATATTGGCTTTTTTTAGTTGCCTTTTCTATCTCCTGATTTATTTTCTGCCCACATCCTTACTGTTAGGAGGACTGGGCATTACTCCCAGCAGGGTCCCTTTCCCTTTGCAGTTCCTCAATCCTATCCACACAGATTTTATGCTTTCCAACTTTATATCACACCTTGCTATCAATTTAACCTTCACTTCATACGAATAAGGTAACCCTGTCCCCCTGCCCATCTCTTCCCTACCTTGTTTCATATACTGTGTGCATTTAAGTATAACACCCTCAGTCTGCATTGACTTCCCTCCTTCTTACAGTTCTCCCCTTATCTGTTGTGCTTGAAGTTAGGTTTCTGAGCCTTTCCACACTTGTTATCATATTATTTATTCTGGAAACTTTAGTAATCTCCACTTAACTCTCTCCCCACTTTAAGTTTTTCCATAATTTTCCATGCAACTGCACTTCCCCACCGCGCTCCCTTCCAATTTTGACCCCGCAACAATGAAGGAACAATGATATCTTTCCAATAAGGATGGTCAATGGCTTGGAAGGGAACGTGAAGGCAGTGGTGTTTCATGTACCTGTAGTCCTTGTGCTTCAACATGGAAGCGATTGTGAGTTTGGAAGGTGCTGTCTGAGAATCTTTGGTAAATTTCTGCATCTTATAGATAGTACATAGTACTGCTCCTGAGCATTGATGATGGAGGCAGTGGATGTTTGTAGACGTGTTTACACCAATCAAGCAGGCTGCTTTGTTCTGGATGGTGTGAAGCTTATTGAGTGTTATTGGAGCTGCACTCATCCAATCAAGTGGGGAGTATTCCATCATACTTCTGACCTGTGCCTTGGGGAGTCAGGAGGCGTGTGCTTCACCACAGTATTCCGAGCCTCCGACCTGCTCTGGTAGCTACTGTTTTTATGTGCCAAGTGCACTTGAGTTTCTGGTCAATGATAACCCTCAGGATGTTGATAGTGGGGGACTCATTAATATTCACACCATTGAATGTCAAATGGTGGTGGTTACATTGTTTCTTGATGGTGATGGTCATAGCCTGGCATTTGTGTGGTGTGAATGTTATTTGCCACTTGTCAGCCCAAGCCTGGATATTGTCCAGATCTTGTTGCATTTCAAGATGAACTGCTTCAGTATCTGAGGAGTCGTGAATGGTGCTGTACATTGTGCAATCATCGGCAAACATCCCCACATCTAACTTTATGACAGACGGAAGGTCATTGATGAAGCAGCTGAATATGGTTTGGCGTAGGACCCTCCACTGTGGAACTCCTCAGTGATGTCCTGGAGCTGAGATGACTGATGTCCGACAACCACAAACATGTGCCAGGTATGACTCCAACCACTGGAGAGTTTGCCCTCTGATACCCACTGATTCCAGTTTTACTGGGGATCCTTGATACCACACTCAGTTGAATGCAGCCTTGCTGTCAAGGGCTGTCACTCTCACCTCACTCTGGAATTCAGCTGTTTTGTCCATGTCTGAACCAAGGCTGCAATGAGGTCAGGAGCTGAGTTGCCATAGTGGAAACTAAACTGGTGACACTGAGCAGGCTATTAGATTAGATTACTTACAGTGTGGAAACAGGCCCTTCGGCCCAACAAGTCCACACCGACCCGCCGAAGCACGACCCACCCATACCCCTACATTTACCCCTTATCTAACACTACGGGCAATTTAGCATGGCCAATTCACCTGACCTGCACATCTTTGGACTGTGGGAGGAAACCGGAGCACCCGGAGGAAACCCACGCAGACACGGGGAGAACGTGCAAACTCCACACAGTCAGTCGCCTGAGGCGGGAATTGAACCTGGGTCTCTGGCGCTGTGAGGCAGCAGTGCTAACCACTGTGCCACTGTGCCGCCCACAGGTACTGCTTCTTAGCACTGTTGATGACCCCTTCCATCACTTTATTGATGATCAAGAGTAGACTGATCAGGTGGTAATGACTGGGTTGTATTTGTCCTGCACTTTATGTACACGATATCCCTAGGCTATTTTGCACATTGTCGGGTAGATGTAACTGTATTAGAAGAGCTTGGAAATGTCAAGTGATGCATTTTCATAGGGCATATCAGACAGGACTTATACACTTTATGGTAGGATCCTGGGGTGTATTGCAAACAAAGAGACCTTGGGGCACAGGTTCTTGAAGGTGGAGTCACATGTAGACAGTGTAGTGAAGAAAGTGTTAAATACATTTGCCTTTATTGGTCAATGCACTGAGTATAAAAGTTGGGGTGTCATATTGCGGCTATACACAATATTGGTTAGGCCACATTTGAAATACTGCGTTCATTTCTGGTCTCGTTGTGATATGAAAGATTTTGTTAAACTTGAAAGGGTACAGAAAAGATTACATTGCCAGCATTCAAGGTTTTGAGCTTTGGGAGGAGCTGAATAGGCTGGGGCTGTTTCCCTGGAGCATCAGTGGCTGAGGGTGACCTTATAGAGATTTATAAAATCATGAGGGGCGTGGATTGGGAGAATAGAAAAGGTCTTTTTACAAGGATAGGGGAGTCCAAAACTAAAGGACATAGGTTTAAAGTGAGAGGGGAAAGATATAAATGGGACCTAAGGGGCAACTTTTTCATGCAGATGTTGGTGTGTCTATGGAATAAGCTGCCGGGGAAGTGATGGAGGCTAGCATAATTACAACATTTAAAAGTCATCTGAATGGGTACGTGAATAAGAACGGTTTAGAGAGATATGGGCCACATGCTAACAAATGGGACTAGATTAATTCAGCATATCTGGTCAGCATAAATGAGTTGAACTGAAGGGTCTGTTTCCATTCTGTAGAATGCTATGAATCTATGGCTAAGGAAATGGAAAGTTCTGGAGCACCAGCCTTCAGTACTATTGCTGGAATGTTGTCAGGACCCTTCGCCATAGCAGTATCTAGTGTCTTGAACTGTTTCATGATATCACATCGAATAAGTCGAATTGGTTGAAGACAGATATCTGTAATGCTGGGCACCATTGGAGGAAGCAGAGATGGATCATCCACTTGGTACTACTGTCTGAAGATTGCTGCAAAAGCTTCAACTTATCTTTTGCACTGATGTCCTGGGTTCTTCCATCTTTAAAGATGGGGATATTTGTGGAGCCTCCTCCTTCAGTGAGTTGTTTAATTGTCCACCACCATTCACCATTGGATGTGACAAAACTGCACAGCTTAGATCTGATCCATTGCTTGTGTGATCATTTAGCACCGTCTATCACTTGCTGTTATGCTGTTCAGTATGCAAGTAGGCCCGTTTGGTAGCTTTACCAGGTTGACATTTCTGGAGCTGCTCCTGGCCTCTCCATTGAAGCAGGCTTGATAGTACTGGGTAAGTGGAGGATATGCCGGGCCATGAGGTTACAGTCAGTACTGGAGTACAGTTCTGCTGCTATTGATGGCCCACAGTGCCTCATGGATGCCCAGTTTTGAGTTGTTAGATCAGTTCGAAGTCTGTCCCATTTAGCACTGTGATGGTGCCACACAACACAATGGAGGTCATTCTCAATGTGAAGGTGGAACTTCGTCCACACAAGAACTGTACGGTAGTCTCTCTAATGATACTGTCATGGACAGACACATCTGCAGCCAACAGATTGGTAAGGATGAGGTCAAATATGTTTCTCCTTCTTGTTGGTTCCATCACCACCTTCTGCAGACCCAGTCTAGCAGCTATGTCCTTTAGGACCCAATCAACTTGACATTGTAGTACTGACTTTGAAATCTCCCACCCGGAGTACATTTTGTGTCCTTACCATCCTCAATGCTTCCTCTAAGTATTGTTTAACATGGAGGAGTTCTGATTCATCAGCTGAAGGAGGATGGTAAATGGTAATCACCAGGAGGTTTCTTTGCCCATGTTTGATGTGAAGCCATGAGACTTCGTGAGGTCCAGAGATAACGTTGAGGACTTCCAGGGCAACTGCCTCCTGACTGTATATCACTGTGCCACCACCCCTGCTACGTCTGTCCTGTCAGTGAGATAAGAGGTGCTAATGGTGTTGGTAGTTGTGCAATTCGCCCGGTCTCAGGTCCCATGATAATTCAGTTGGGGACTATCCCATTGGAACAGCTCCCTACTTCCCCAGTGCCACCACGTGACTAGCAGCAATTTATGAAAGAGACTTACCACCACCTTCACAATAGTAATTCAGGATAGGCAATGAATGTTAGCAATGCTAATGACATATGCATCCTGTGAATAAACAAAATAAATAAACATGTGGAAAACTCATAAAACAGACTGTACATTCTGGACAACCAATGCAATTCAAAGAGCTGACGAAGTGCAAAGATTACATGAAGCCCTTTGATGAATATTTCAAGATATCAGGGATTTAATCAAGTCAAATCATAAGGTGTGAAAGATAGCAGTTATGATAAGTATTAGAAAGTCAGGGTACATGTCTATGAAAGAAACTGTCAGGAAAAGCTACCCCATGGTGGTAGCATTTTAAATAATGCAAATTTATTCTTTGAGTGACGCATAGTCTCCTGTTCTGTGAATATGTTTGATATTCAGCATTCAGTTTCAGCCTGAAAACATATTGTTTGAATACCATATACTCTCAATTACCATGTCATTTTGAAGATAGGCCACTGGATCTCTGATTGTTTTACAATCTGACTCGGTGCAGTTCTATACAGCAGTAAATGGCAAAACATTACATGGCAGTAGCTCCAAAGTTATGATGACATGGCAACATCAGATGCAGCCAGCTTTGTGGATAAATTAAGTACAGAAGGACTATTGGTGTTACCTTTACATAGATTGTCTATCCCTGTTACAGTACATTCATGTGATGCTAAAATGCCCTC
This sequence comes from Chiloscyllium punctatum, assembly GCF_047496795.1. Classification (NCBI taxonomy): domain Eukaryota; kingdom Metazoa; phylum Chordata; class Chondrichthyes; order Orectolobiformes; family Hemiscylliidae; genus Chiloscyllium; species Chiloscyllium punctatum. The sequence continues at coordinate 54,281,396 of NC_092739.1, forward strand.
GAAAACCAGCTCATACTAAATTTGAAATTGCAATATGGTAAAAACACATAAATTCCACCACAGATTTCTGCTTGCACACAGGATAGCAACAAACTTGAAATTTGTAAACGTTTCCCATTTTGACACCTAACTTTCTGGAGTCCCTGAAATATATCAGGAAATAGGAAAACAATTCTAAATGTTAAGGTAACTCCTGTTACCTTAATGTTAAGGTAACTTCTGAATATTAACTGACAACTATAATTGGCTCTCATGCTTAGATTTCAAGTTCAGTCATTTATGAAGTTGCCATTTTCAAGTCTATGTCAGCGTTTAATTCTTAAATTCTATATGTCATGTTTATTCCACATTGAACTTCACATTGCAAAGAAAAGATGGTGCTTTAAATTGCATTTGCTTTACTAATTAAAATAAATATTTTATATTTCCTCTATCATACTTGGTTTCTTGGTCAACATTGCACTGAGCATACATCAACATTCTGTATAAGCTGTTAGGAGATAAATTAGATTACCTGCATGACCTGCTCTTGAATATTTCTTTCCCTTCCTCTGTCAAAGTGAATAGATTCTCTTAATTTGCCACCAGCTGAGAAATCTGATTGTGAATTCTTGACATAACATCAAAGTACTATATATATCTGGATGAATTAAAGTTCAAAATTTAATACACTCATGAAGCATACCAAATTTTCATAAACTTGAAAAGTAGAGGAATACATAGAGTCATAGAGATGTACAGCATGGAAACAGACCCTTCGGTCCAACCTGTCCATGCCAATCAGTTATCCCAACCCAATCTAGTCCCACCTGCCAGCACCCGGCCCATATCCTTCCAAACCTTTCCTATTTATATACCCACCCAAATGCCTCTTAAATGTTGCAATTGTACCAGCCTCCACCTCTTCCTCTGGCATGTCCTTACATACAAGTACCACCCTTTGTGTGAAAACGTTGGCCCTTAGGTCTCTTTTATGTCTTTCCTCTCACACCCTAAACCTATGCTCTCTAGTTCTGGACTCCCCGACTCCAGGGAAAAGACTTTGTCTATTTATCCTGTCCATGCCTCTCATGATTTTGTAAATCTCTACAAGGTCATCCCTCATCCTCCAACGCTCCAGGAAAAACAGCCCCAGCCTGTTCAGCCTCTCCCTATAGCTCAAATCCTCCAATCCTGGCCACATACTTGTAAACCTTTTCTGAGCCCTTTCAAGTTTCACAACATCTTTCCAATAGGAAGGAGACCAGAATTGCACACAATATTCCAGCAGTGGCCTAACCAAGTCCTGTACAGCCACAACACTCCCAATCCTGTACTCAATACTCTGACCAGTAAAAGAATGCACACCAAACGCCTTCTTCACTATCCTATCTACCTGCGACTCCACTTTCAAAGAGCTATGAACCTGCACTCCAAGGTCTCTTTGTTCAGCAACACTCCGTAGGATCTTACCATTGAGTGTATAAGTCCTGCTAAGATTTGCTTTCCCAAATTGCAGCACCTCGCATTTATCTGAATTAAACTCCAACTGCCACTTCTCGGCCCATTGGCCCATCTGATCAAGATCCTGTTGTAATCTGTGGTAACCTTTTTCGCTGTCCACTACACCTCCAATTTTGGTGTCATCTGCATCCAAATCATTTATGTAAATGACAAAATGTAGAGGACCCAGCACCGATCCTTATGGCACTCCATTGGTCACAGGCCTCCAGTCTAAAAAACAATCCTCCACCACCACCCCCTGCCTTCTATCTTTGAGCCAGTTCTGTATCCAAATGATTAGTTCTCCCTGTATTCCGTGAGATCTAACATTGCTAACCAGTCTCCCTTGGGGAACCATGTCGAACATCTTACATGGTTGTCATTTATGTACTATAAACACCATAATAACGTAAGCTTTTTATCTTAGTTTAGGAGTATATTTCTCAAATTCCAGTATGCATAAAGAAAAATTAAATAGTTTGCAGTGCTTTAGAACTTCTTCATGCTAGCAAGTGCATCAATTATTAAACATTGGGAGTGTAGAGAATTTTATTGCAACATTTAAGATACAAATAGTAGTTCATTTCAGCTCATTATTATTATGTAGTGTATTAATTAAACAATTTTCATTCCACTTTCCAGTTTCTAAAATCATTGAGGAAGTAGAATTAAAATGGGCAAGAATATCATTACTTGCTGAACAGGAGCTTTCCCTATCATGATAAGAATAGCCACCATAAAATTGCAAATGTCTTTTAAGTTGGAGAGATCAAACGTTTGAAACTTGTCTATCTAAATATTGATATAATTCAACATTTTTTAACAATGATTTGCTTGTTTAAATCACAGGAAGACTCTGCGATTTGTCAAGTTGAGTGAGTGGGCAAATGCATGGAAGATGGATAAATGTGAGGGTCCTCTACGTTGGTGGCAAAAACAGGGAGGTATATGGATGGTTGTAAATTCAGAGAAGTGAATGTGCACAGAGACCTGGGTGTCTTCATACACCAATTGCTGAAGATGGAGCAGATGTTAAAGAAGGCAATTGGTATGTTTGCCTTCACAGTGAGGGGATTCAAGTATGGGAGCAGGAATGCCTTGCTGCAAATATCCAGAGTCTTGATGAGAGCACTATCAGAATATTGTGTTCTATTTTGGTCTCATTATTTGAGGAAGAATGTTCTTGCTATTATTCTTGAGAGAGCGCAGCAAAGATCTACCGAAATATCTCCTGGGATAGGAGGACTGAAGTATTAGGAGAGGTTGAATCAGCTTGGATTAGTTTTGCTCGAGTTCAGAAGAATATGGGTAATCACATAGAAATCCATAAAATTAAGCCAGAAGTAGACACGATAGATTCAGGAAGGATGTTCCTGATGGGCAGGGGAGTCCAGAACCAGGGGTTACAGTTTAAGGATTTGTGGTAGACCATTTAAAACTGAGATGAGGAGAAATTTCTTCACCCAAAAAGAGGTTAGCCTGTGGAATTTGCTAAGACAGAAAGCAGTCAATACCTAAACATTATATGAATCCTATAAGGAGCTGGATATAGCAACTGGGGCTAAAGGGATGAAAGGATAGAGCACAAAAAATAGGAAGTGGCTACTGAGTAGCAATGACTATGAGACTACCTGGATGTTCTCAGCTTCTGTGTCTTTTTCTATTGCCTTTTAGCACACTTCCCCCTCAGCCAGAGATACCAAGTTCATACAGCTTTTGTCTTGCCTTCACAGTTAGAGCATATGTAAAGCCAGGAAGCTTCTCATGGTTGTCAGCTGGCCTCAGTTAAGTCAAAAGGGATCCTAGCAAAGCAAGTCAAGGGCAACTTCCAATACCAGACCTTGATATACTCAGGGTGGTCAGATTTGAGCAGCATACCATCATCTTGATTCTTTTGTATAATTATGGGCTGTTTTCCTCATGACGTGGAAGACAGGTGGATACTATGGGAAATGAAAGTAGGTGGCACAGCTATTGTTGGTGGTACAGGTGTCCTGAATGAGTGAGTACACAGCACTGAGGCCATGGAGGGATGGTGCTTTCAGGCGTTGGAGCGGGTGAGAGCAAGTGAAGATTTTGCAAGCAATAGTGAGAGTAGTAGAGCATGAGTTTTGATGGGAACTGGGTAGAAAAAGAGAGTGAAAGGTATTGGGGAGAAAATGGTGGCACAAATCAGTTGGAATGGAGAAGAACAAAGGCCATCTTCCTACAGTGCAGGGCATTTCATCAGAAAGCTGAGACTGTCTCTTATTTGCCATGTTAGGAACTCTGCAGTGTAGCTGCAGTTATACTCCCACTTACTTTATGCCATCAGCAAACTTGGAAATACTACATTTGACTCCCTCAGTCAAATCATTGATATGTACGTTCAAACTCTACAACCATGGCAACCAAAACATTGTAATCAAGAGTCAGCTTTAGAACAAGCTGAGTCACCAGTGCAAAAACTGATCCTCTGCAACTTCTTAAATGGAGTTATTTTAGTTACAAAGTTTATGATAAAAGGAAATTGTTACATTCCAAGAAGATCCAGTGGACTGAAGTTTTAACAGCAGGAAGTTTATTAAGGAGGTGTCACTTTGCAGGCAGCAAGGTTTGACTAAATTGTTACCCTCCACAATAACCGATAATATCATCATGGTATTATATGATCAGATTCTTAAAGCGGCAGTCTACCATACTTATGAAGTACACAACAGAAATGATAGATCAATAAGCTTAGTTGTTCTACTTTCCTTTTTGGGCCTTCAAAAATAGGGCATTATGTTTTCATCAGGTTACTGGCAATACCAATTACTGTTATAAGAACCGAGACAAAGCTGCATTGAATTCCTTGGGAATATACATAGGTATATCCTGGAATTGTCCTCAGGCAGCAGATGAACAGTGAATATTGAATGATTCTTTTTACCACTTAAACTCTTCATGCGTTCCATATATCACACCTGAATGTGAACAGAAGAACAACAGATTCCCAAAGTGAACATGAAGAAATGTTATGTTGATGAATATCAAAATGTTTAGGGAATCTATTATTTGTCCTGAACCATGACTACTGATGATTATAACAAATTCCTGTTTCTAATTGGAAATGTAGCAGGAAGAGTTTTTATTCACTGCAATACAGTGAATAGTCCTACATCGCGAACTGTAGTTGCAGACAGCATATCCCCAACTAGGTAATCTATTACACTGTAACTTCTTCAATCAGGACATTTGTCATTCAGAAATACCACTTATCTGGAAATATTTTCAGTAGACACAAGAATCAATTGAATTCAGTACTTTGAGACTAAAAACATGAAAGATGCAGTATTTGAATCAGTCAAACAATTTTTATTACCACTTTGTAATGTTTTACCAAGGTTTTATGTTTCAGTTAAATAATTATATCTGCAGTGTATTCTAATTCACACACTGGTGGTTAGGCATTTTAACATCATTCAATGATTCAGACAGCCCAAGCATTCTGGACTGGAAACGTTACAATGCATTTTTTTTGTTGCAGAAAATACATGAAGCTAAATTCTGATATAAATTCAAACCTCTTAGTTTGCCAAATTGGTGTTATTTGCCATTTGACCATCAGTGAGTAGGAAGGGGAATCAATCTTCAGCAGTTTCAAACTCAGGGGAATAAGTAGAAACTAGCTTAGGCCTGAAGCTGTCTCAAAATTGATACTTGGTGTCATCTGCCCTTATGCTGCCCTTACTTGTCAAAATTCCAAAGACATTGGAACTGATGAGAAAAAATAATGTCGGGCCATGAGTAGCCCTTAGGGAAGTTGCAGAAAGGTGTTTGTATCGTGCAAAAGGGAAAGTGAAAGGAAATGGGAATAGATGATGTGAGTGATACAACTGGCATTCTGGTGTCCAGGAGAACATTGTTGAACTGGCCACACACAATACCCATTCACAGACATTGTCATTCGACATGTTCCAGCCTCTAAGAATTCCCATGACACAATTCTGATCCATGAATGGTATGATTCTGGACTTAATATTCTACCTCAGGCAGCAATAAGCAACTATTGTTATAATGTAGCTGGAAGGATACTGTGTGCTCAGAAAGATACGTTCAGCTCATGGATTAGATCAGGCTGTCTCAGTCAAGAAAGACACCATGGTGGTGGGATAGGTAGGCAAGTTAATGAGGCAGGTTTTGTAAGATTCAGTGAGGAAACCTGCTCTGCACTGTGATAAAAAGCACTAAAAAAAACCTCAAAATAATTGGCACTTAGCCAAAAAAACCCTATAAGGTTCAGACAGAGTGTTTATTTTGGGAGCTCATGACTGCGTGGGCAATCTGATGAGTTTAGGCCTTAACAACTTTTAATTCAGTCTTAAAGTGTAAAAGGTTTGTGGAAACATTGAGCTGAATCTTACATTTCTCTTGGCTATGGGCCAACTTTATTGAGTTTTGTGGAAGAATTTTCACCATGAGGCCAAGTGAGCTTTCTTGGTGTTTCTTACCAAACTCACTTCATTACTTACACTGTCCCTATGGCAACCCTCTTGCCTGATTCTGGATCCTTCTTACCATTCGCCATTAAAGGAATAACTCACATTTCTGGGAGATCCCAGAATATTTCAGCATCCAGACAAGCACTTTTTGCTGGAGCTCACTGCATGGTTCCTAGCATTTGCCACAGATAAGGCAGACAAGGTAAACTGGTACCCATTTTGTGCACAGATATCTGGAGGTCCTGCCAGATCATGTATTTTAGATTTAGGAGCTCCTATTTCCCCAGCTTCAGCAGAAGACCTCATGACACCATCCATGCCAGTTGGACTAAGGTTACCCCACGGTCTTAACTGTCTGGAGAAATGTACAGTAATGTAGGGAGAAGATTGATAACCTCCACTCTGTCAGGATAAGTTTCACCATCTTCTCTCCAATACTTCATGCTCACACTATCTCTGCTATCCTACTAACCTCTCAAAAATACATATGCTATACCACTCTCACTATTGCCTGCAACATCTTTCCCCCACTCACTCTCATTCATCCCAAACCATGACAGTACTAACCATGCATGCCCTCTGCACTGCCTACTCACTCACCCACTCACTCACCCACTCACTCATTCACTCACTCAGGACAGCTCCCCACCTGCACCAAAAGCAACATCTGTGCCACGTACTTTCATCTCACTTAATACCTGCCTCTCTCTCATTCCAGCTGGAAAACATCCCAAAATAGGGCAGAACAAGCTGAGATGAGTAGTGGGCTACCAGACGTTTGGCTCCTCATCCTTTATGTGGTGAGAGTAATGACTCTGACTGAGTGGCTGAGACCCAGGACTGGTGCTGAAGACTGCCTTTGACTTACTGAAGGCTACCACCTTTCACCTGACTGAGTTCAGCTGGCAACCATGACAAGCTTCACGCCTTTGTCCCTGCATTAAACAGCGTGACAATACAGCAGTATTTTGAGCCTCATGTCTCTGGCTGTTGGGAAAGATGCAAAAGGCAAGGCAGTGAAAGGCAGGGAGGATATGAGCATCCATGAGCTGGGTATGCATGCCTGAGTGCACAGTGTTCTTCCTGCACCATTACAATGCAGTTTTGCCCTAAAGTGCAGCATTGAAGTGCATAAGTATACAGTAAGTCAATTAGAAATGTGTTACGAAGCTTCTTAGAGAATGGATGCTAATGTTCATAGATATGTGGTGTGTGTGTCTGTAGACTGTACCCTGAGATATTGGTGACCTGTGATCAATATAGTAATTCTTTAGAGCAAGCTGTTAGATGAAGACATCAGATTCTTGCTCTGATTTTCACATTGAGAATTCTCAGTACAGAGTTTGCTTGTCGTGGGTGCTGGGATGGGAAGCTGCACATTGATAAGGCAAGATCAGCTAATAAGATCTTTCACTAGTAATAAACCCCTTAATAGGCGACTCACCTCTGCCTAGCAAGAATCCATTGCCTGAACTTTGGTAAAGATGTAGAAGTTGATCACAATGTCAGGATAGGCATTGTTGAACTTCTTGCATGATTCTGCTATATTGTTCACCACAGTCCAGGTTGTGCAGCCTCATATACGATTCTGCCTATTTGGTAAATTACAATTGTCTCGGTGATATTACAAGCTGGAGAAGCAGCAGATCCAATTTTAAGGTTGTGATTATTGTGGTCACTTTAAGATTAACTCTCACTTATGAGGACAGCTATCTCTGGTCCTCAATGTCCCAGCCACCACCATCATCATTGTTTCATTTTTAGTTCTTTCCGGGAATGTGGGCTTTACTGGCTGGGCCACTGAGCTGTCCTTGAGAAGATGGTAGAGAGCTGCCTGCTTGAATCACTACAGTCTATTTTTTTGTAGATCCACTGCAATGATTTTAGGGAAGAGGTTGCAGGATTTTGGCCTGGTGACACTGAAGGAACAGTGATATATTTCCAAGTCAGGATGATGAGTACAGGTGATGATGCCCCCATTTTTATGCTGCCCATGTCCTTCTAGATTGTAGTGGTCATGGAAGGTGCTGTCTAAGGAGCTCAGGTGAATTTGTGCAGTGCATCTTGTAGATAGTTAACATTGCTATGACTTAGCATCGATGGTGAAGGGAGTGAGTGTTTGTGGATGTGATGCCAATCAAGTGGGTTGCTTCATCCTTAATGTTGAAAAGCTTCTTGAGTGTTGTTGGAGCCAACCCAGGCAAGTGTGGAGTATTCTATTACACTTTTAACTTATACTTCAGGCTTAAGGAGTCAGGAGGTGAGTTACTCACCACAGTATTCATAGCCCCTGATCTGTTCTTTTAGTGATCTTTAAATGGCTAGTCCAGTTCAGGTTCTAGGTGGTAACCTCAAGGCTGTTGAAAGTGGGGGCTCTGTGATGATAATGTCATAGGGCAATGGTTAGACTTTTTTTACTGGAGATGGTTACTGTCTTGCACCTGTGTGGGTACAATTATTACTTGACACTTGTCAGCCCCAGACTGGATGTTATCTCGGCCTTGCTAACTTTGTACATGATCTGGTTTTGTGTATGAGGAATTGCAAGTTGTGCTGACCATTGTGCAATCATCAGTGAACATTCTGACACCTGACCTTATGAGGGAAGGAGAGTTATTGATGAAGCAGCTAATGTTGGTTAGACCGAGAACACTACCATGACATGTGGAGCTGTGAAGGCAAACCTCCAATGACCACAACTATCTTCTTTTTGCCAGGTATGCCTTTAACCCGTGGTGAGTTTTTTTTTCCCCTGATCCTCAATACAACTTATTTTTCTGGAGCTCCTTGATGCTACATGATCAAATGCAGTCTTAATTCAAGGGCAGTCACTCTCACCTCACCCCAGTGGAGCTCAGCTCTTCTGTCCATTTTTATCCAAGGCTACAATGAAGTCAGGAACTGTGTGTCCCTGGCTGAACCTTAACTCAGCTTTAGGGACCAAGCTATTGCTGAACAGATGCAGCTTAACAGCACTGTCGATGACACGTTCCATCACTTTATCTGACTGAGATAGACTGATAGGGTGTTAATTGGCTCATTGGATTATCCTGGTTTTGCTGTACAAGGAATATCTGAGGATTTTTCCATATTGTTGGTTAAATGCTTGTGTTATATTTGTACTGGAACAGCTTTTTCCTATCTACCCATACCTATGGTATTTCTCTTGTAAACCCATCTCATCGTCTGCTGTTTATAGATCAATTTGCCATTCAAAAACATCTTTGAAAGACTGTTGTACAACCAGACAAGAGTTGGCAATCTAGCTATTATCCACACTAGCAATGTAATGGCACAGTGGCCACAGAACCACACTATTTACAACATATAGTTGTCATGGCTGACACTCCCTCGCACACACAACCCCATTCTTTCACCTAAGTCACCATTTCACACCAAGCCACACAGTTAACCTGTCCTAAGCTACATCCAATCTAAACACTCTCTCTAGGTCACCACCGCTCTGTCACTAATGCCCACTGGAGGTCTGCAGGACATCACACATAGGTAAGGAATCAGACTTTTCTGGAAGTCAGCTTTTATTTACAGCCACCAAAAACTAACAAACGCACAAAACATACCAACGTTGCAAATCACCATTACAATGCATACCAGTGATTATTTAACAATGTGATGGCCTGCTGTCATCTACTGCAATGAGGTATCAGTCAGGGCCTGTCTGGCCTGTAACACCTGACACAGCTGAGCTGTCACACACAAGTGAGGCTCCTCCTTCTCAATGTCCTCCTCCTCATCCTTGGAAGACTGCTCTTATTCCCCTAGTTCTTCAGTATCCAGTACATCACCTCGCTGCCTGCTCCAATTGTGCAGAGTAAAGCATTCTGGGATGGTACTATTCACGGTGTCTGAACTATAGTGAAGGGACTCCCAGACCAGTCCCAGCAGTGGAACCACGTCTTCAGTAACCCTATCACCTGTTCACTGACGCTCTAATTACAAAATGTGTACCAACCTGATGAAAGTGCCATATGTGCTGAGTGAATAAACACTGATCACAAAGGGAATGTCTACTGTGCTTTGTCCCCCATCCCATCCCAGACCCACATCTATCATTCAAGTTTTCATTGCATTCATTAAAGTAAATTGTAACATCGACAAGGCAGCCTTCAAATGCTGAGTCTATGACCCCATGTTATAAATTCTGCAAGCCATGGGAAATAATGTCTCAGTGTCTACCCTCTTCAGTCAAGCCTCTACAGCAACTTGTACATTTCAAAGTGATCTCCTCTCATTTAAATGTCAGAAAGTATAGGCTCAACATACTCAACCTCTCAGCATAGGACAACCTTATCTTCCCAGGCACCAGTCCTGTGGGGCTTTGTGTACCATCTCCAACGTAACTGCATTCTTCTTTAGATACACTTCTGGTTTGCTCTCATTTAAACATTTTTAGTGAGACTTCCTTTGTACAGTATTTGAATCCTTACACAATAAACTTCAATCTGCCATTTGCCTTCCTGATTGCCTGTCATAGTAGCATGTTAATTTTCTGTGTTCCTTATACAAATTCAGCCAAGTCTCTCTGAACATTCAATCTCTAAAATTTAATGCCTTTAATAAAGTTCTATTTTCTATTCAGATTTGGAGATAGTGAGGACTTCTGATACTATAAAGTCAGAGTAAATAAAGTGTGGTGCTTGAAAAGGCACAGCAGGTCAGGCAGCATCTGAGGAGCAAGAAAGCCACCGTTTTGGACATTACCCTACATCAGGACAAGTGACAAATTTCACACTTGTACACAGTATTCATTTCTGCTACATTGTTGCTCACTCACTTGTCTATATCCCTTTGAAGCTTTGTGTTCTTATCACAGCTTATATGGTATTCTGATCCAGCATCAAATCATCAGCAAACTTAACTATTTTATCAATTTATTTACCCCAGCAGTCTCATCCTCAAATAATCTTATAAATTTGCCACCTCATCAGTCAGTCCACCAAAATACACAATCAAAGGACATGTAAGGCATTTTCATGGAGCTAATTTTGCACAAGATTGAGACTTTGTAATGCACCTTTTGCACGACTGGACACCTCTAACATCAGAACTGCACTTCACAACAGTCATCAATGTTCAATTCCATCCATCAACTCACCAGTTCAGTGAACTTCACTTGTTTTATTTTTGGGAAGAATAATGAGAATGTTCACAATACCTTGATGAGCAAGATCAAGGATAATCATAGCAGAGATGGAAACGAAAGAGGAATTAGCTGAGGATCTGAAAAATGGCCATCTTAGATCACTTTCTCAAAAAAAAATGATGATTTCTGTTAATAAAGACAGAATCCAATCTTTGGAACCTGCAGCCATCAACTTTATTTAACTGAAATTCACTACAAAAACACTCCACAATCTAATTCTCTATCATCATTAAGGAGACCTTTAACATATTGCAGCATATTATGTTGTGCATTCTTTTCAATTACCCTGATGTAATTATGTAAGGTACGATTTGACTGGTTAGCACATAAAACAATACTTTTCACAGTATCTCGGTACATGACAATAACAATAAATCAAATCAAGCCCTGTAAAGTAAACAACGTACCTGGAAACAAAGAGGGAACTAGAGTTTTCAGATCTGGCAATGTTCATTGAATGGGGATTAGTTAATGAAGTCATAGCAGAGGGTACTCCAGACAAGAATAATCATAGCATGATAGACTCATCTTCAGTCTGAGCATGCGATACATGGGTCTGAAATTTTTAAAACTTAAACAAAAGCAATTGCAAAGTTATGAAGCCAGATTTGACTACAGTGAACTGGGAAAACAGGTTTAAGAGTAATGTAGAAAAGGAGCAGTGATAAACTTTTATGAACAGATTTCATAGCTCAATAAAGACGTGATTCATGAGAAAACAATACCCCAAAAGAAGGATACATCATCTGTGCTAAGGAAGTTAAGGATGGTATCAAATTAGAAGGAACGGTGAATAATTCTACAAAGATTAATGGTGGGCCAGAGATTGGAAAAATACTCAAAATTATTCAAGTTTTACTAATGCAAATAATAAAAAAGGAGAAATTAGAATGAGAATAAACTAGTGAGAAATAAAGCAACAAACAATAAGGTCAGGAGTTTTACTCTCAAATTCATAGCAGGAGTTGGGAAAATTCCCAACTTCACATGTCTGCCAGAAAATAATAGTTCTGGAGCCAGCTGAGCCTGGAAAACATTCAGATGTAACCATCTGGGTTGTTAACTGCAGAGACACAATGTTTAACAGGTACATCTTCATGCAGTAGAACTATCACCCAGCTGCAATGAAAAACACACTGGCCCTGCTGCCTTCACCCCCATATAATTACCACGCTCCATCTATATCTCTTCATCCCCCAGCAAAATTTCTCTCCTAAACAGCCCTCATGTCGCCCACCCACTCCAATGCCAAGGTGTGGCACTTTCAAGCTTCCATACACTATATGGAAGTGATGAACACCATGATGGCAACTGAATGGTTAAGAGAAAAAATATAAATATAATGTTTTCATTAATTTTCACTACGTTACACAGAAACTCCTTTTCACTACAGGGCAATAAAATTGTCAAACACCTACTGCCTTGTAAGTTTTAAATTACAAGGTTCTTGAAAGCACTTAAGCTTGTGTAAAAGAAGTTGTGAAATTGATAATGATCAGACTGCCAGAGCTGAGGTGTACCTGTTTCAATAATCGAATGATTATCTGCTCTCTCTCTCTCAAGATTGGCAATGGGATTCATACATGAAAGTGGAGTTACAGCCACTATCAGATTATGTATGGTCCTATTGAATGGTGGAGAAAACTTGAGCAGCTAATTGGCTACTCTTTATGTGATTTCTTATTTTACTGTGTGTGTGGCAAACTCAGGAACATATGCAGTGAAGCCTTTAATTCATGACTTGGAATTCCTCTGTCTTCCAAATGCAGATCGTATTGAGCAAAGAACCAAGGGCTTCACATTGATATCAGAAAGTTAGCTGGTATTCAAATAAAACCTGATGGTTGCAGTATAGCTAGATTTAAGAAAAGGACGAGGTCTCTTCTTTCAAAGTAAACTTTCATCCAGACTCTTATCATTATCCCTTCTACAGGATTCGTAAGGGGCACGACAGGATAAATGCTAGGAGGATATTACCCCTCATGGGTGAGTTTAGGACCAGACAGCATCATCTCAGAATGAAGAGGCACTAATTTAAGACTAAGATGAGGAAGAAATGTTTCTCTCAGAGGAGTCTTTGGGACTTTGATGACACAAGCTTAAGTTTATAAGCACTTGGATATACTAGGATTATCATGCACTTCATATGTTCTGTCCACTTCTCAATGCAAGTTACAATCAGCATCCTATAACTGCCATACAACACCAACTTGAATCATTAAACAGCCTACCAGAGTGCTGGGCATCCAATTACAGGCTTGCCTGAAAATTAACTCATTAGGCGTGAAATGAGGTCCCAAAATCTCCAGCACATTTGTCTCTGCCAATAATAGCTTTTCAGGCAATTTTGATCTTACACTGTCATATATATTCCGCTGGACAGCAGCTTCCTGAGGCGTTACTTAGATAAATTGATATGTACTTTTCTGAGTTGTGAGATGCAGCTTGGCGGGTAGTTGCGAGCAGATAAATGTGCCTGAGGTGTAACCTGAGCAATCGAACATCCTTCCTTCACTCATATTCTCTTGACAGGAAGCATAAATATACTTGCATGAGAATCTCCAAATGTTTTAAACATCAATGGAAAATAACAATACGTTTTTCCCAATGAACTCTCTACAGGACAAGTGAAAAGTAAACACAAATCCTTTCAAAATTGTGTAATTTTCTACTGACCCATAAGAAAGTTTGAGGGAGGCTTTAGATGTAACAAAATGTTGGATATTCATTGTCAACGGATATCTCTTGCATTAAATACATTTCTAATGCAAAGTACTGAAGTACACACATTGCCGTCAGCAGTTCATTATGCTACTCATGACAATATCTAAATCAATATTATAGTGCATTCATGTCACCTTGGAAATGATTAAGCTGTGCCACCTTGCACAGAACATCAGTGTATGGAGCCAATCAAGCTTTTGACCACTCACCTTGACTTGTTGCCGAAGTCACTGGGAAGTACAAAAGATTTTCCTTGTGGACTCAGAAAGTGGGAAAAACAGTCTTGAAAATGAATAGATTATTACAAAGCCTCATTCTACACAGCAAATAACCCAAAATCATTCTGAACTATTTGGAAGACAAAATGCTGACAAATATCAACATGGCTAAAACACTTCAAGTAGAAAGCACACACACTCATCAAATTCAAGATAAGACCAAGATCAAAAATGTAGGTGGCAGCACGTAATACCAAACAGATTTGTGCTGTGGAGATATGTCTGTTGAGACTGGACTGACAGAATCTAAATTTAATGCCTATTTCTGTCATTTTACTCAGATCAGTTTTTTGGGAAGGACCAATCCTTATTTTACATCATTGGGAATTGTTAAAAATATATAAGAGAAATGTAATTGCCACTGAAATATCACTAATGACATAGGAGCAGTAAGGGCAACTTGGGAGGTATAAAGGAAGAGTTGTCTACAGCTAACTGGGAAATAGATTAAGACAAAGCACAGTCAATGAAGAGTGGTGGATGTTTAAACAGATATTTCAACATGCGCAACAAAATTTCTCCTGGTCAAAAAGAAATATTCAATGAGAATGATGAGCAGCTGTAGTTTAAAAAGGTAACCAAGAAGAATATCCAAAAACTGAGACATATAAAGTGGCTGTGTGGGCCAGAGAACAGGGATTTATGTTAAGAACCAACAGCAGATGAGCATAAAGCTAATAAAAGTGATGGAAGTAAATTGGCAAGAAATTTAGAAGTTAAAAGCAAGAGCTTCTATGGGTATGTTAATGCGAGAGCACATTACCAAAGAAAGAAGTAGCAAGGCATTTAGAAAAGCTTTAATACAATCAAAAACAGTTAACATAGTTTTGTGAAAGGGAAAGTATATTTGACATATTTACCAGAACTCTTTGAGGATACAACAATCAAAATAAATGTAGGAGAATTAGCAAATGTACTACATATGGGTTTCGAGAAGGCATTTGACAAGATACCACATAAAAGGTTATTATACAAGATAAGAGCTAACAATATTGGAGGTAATGTGTTAGCATGGATTGAGGAGTGGTTAACACAGAGAGTTAGGATAAATAGGTCTTTTTCAGGTTAGAAATATATAACTAGTGGAGTGTTACAAAAATCAGTTCCTCAAGTATTTTCTCTCTATATTGATTAGCAAAGGCGGCAGAGTGTAAAGTACTCATATTTTCTGATAATTCAAAGATAGGTGGGATATCCTGTGGTGATGAGGACAGAAAGAATTTGCAAGGGAATACACTTAGTTTGACTGAGTGGACAAACACTGAAAAGATAGAGCTTAATGTAGGAAAATGTGAGGATGTACAGTCAGCATGGTTTTGTGAAGGATAGGTCATGCCTAACGAATCTTATTGAGTTTGTTGACAAAGTGACCAAACAGGTAGATGAGAGTAAACCGCTCAATGTGGTTTATATGGATTTCAGCAAGGCGTTCGATAAAGTTCTCCAGAGTAGACTATTATACAAAATGCAGAGGGATGGGATTGTGGGAGCCATAGCAGTTTGGATCAGTAATTGGCTTGCTGAAAGAAAACAGAGGGTTGTAGCTGATGGAACATGTTCATCTTGGTGTCCAGTTAGTAGCGGCGTACCGCAAGGGTCAGTGTTGGGTCCACTGCTGTTCGTCCTTTTTATAAATGACCTGGATGAGGGCTTAGAAGGGTGGGTTAGTAAATTTGCGGATGACACTAAGGTCGGTGGAGTTGTGGATAGTGACGAAGGATGTAGTAGGTTGCAGAGAGACATAGATAGGATGCAGAGCTGGGTTAAGAGGTGGCAAATGGAGTTTAATGTGGACAAGTGTGAGGTAATACACTTTGGACAGAGTAATCGGAATGCAAAGTACTGGGCTAATGGTAAGATTCTTGGGAGTGCAGATGAGCAGAGAGATCTCGGTGTCCATGTACACAGATCCCTGAAAGTTGCCACCCAGGTTGACAGGGTTGTTAAGAAGGCATACAGTGTTTTGGCCTTTATTAATAGAGGGATTGAGTTCTGGAACCAGGAAGTTATGCTGCAGCTGTACAAAGCTCTGGTACGGCCACACTTGGAGTATTGTGTACAGTTCTGGTCACTGCATTATAAGGAGGATATGGAAGCTTTGGAAAGGGTGCAGAGGAGATTTACTAGGATGTTGCCTGGTATGGAAGGAATGTCTTATGAGGAAAGGCTGAGGGCCTTGAGGCTGTTCTCGTTATAGAGAAGAAGGTTGAGAGGTGACTTAATAGAGACATACAAGATAATCAGAGGGTTAGATAAGGTGGACAGGGAGAGCCTTTTTCCAAGTATGGGGACGGCAAACACGAGAGGACACAACTTTAAAGTGAGGGGAGATAGGTATAAGACAGATGTCAGAGGTAGTTTCTTTACTCAGAGAGTAGTAAGGGTATGGAATGCTTTGCTTGCAACGGTAGTAGATTCGCCAACTTTAAGTACATTTAAGTCGTCATTGGACAGGCATATGGATGTACATGGAATAGTGTAGGTGGGATAGGCTTCAGATTAGTATGACAGGGAGGCGCAACATCGAGGGCCGAAGGACCTGTACTGCGCTGTAATGTTCTATGTTCTATGTTCTATGTGTATGAAGAAGAATTAAATGCAGACTATTATTTAAATGGAGATAGGCTATAAAAAGTCCAGCACAGAGGGACTTGAGTGTTCTTATGCATGAAACACAAAATGCTAGCAGGCAGATGGGTATAATTAGGAAGACAAATGAAATTTTAGCCTTTATTGCTTGGAGTTTGGAGTTTATAAGTAGGGAAATGTTGTTACAACTATGCAGGGTGTTGATGTGGCGTACTGTGCGAAGTTGTGGTCTCTACATGTAAAAATGGATACCTTTGAAGGCTGTTGAAAAGAGATTCATTAGGCAGGATGGGGTAGTTTTGGAAGAATGTTTAAACAGGTTAGGACTTCATTCATTTGGGTTTAATCTTATTGAATCGATTCTAAGAGGGCGAGATAAAGTAGATGTTCAGAAGATATTTTCGTTAGTGAGGAATCTTGAACGAGGGACCACAGTTACAGAACGGGGGGACACACATTTAAAACTGAGGTGTCAGGAATTTCTTTCTCTCAAAAAGCAGTGAATGTCTGGAACTCTCTACCCCAGAGAGTCATAGAGGCAGGATCACTGCAAGTTTTTAAAGAAGAGGTAAATAGAATTTTGAAATGTCAAGGGGTTGAGGGCTATGAGTCCAAGTGAGCAGTTATGATAAGGTACTCTCGAGTCAGGACACAGACACACGGCCAATAGTGAGACTCCAGGATGATGTGTTGCCTCCCTTGTGCTAGGGTCAAAGATGTCTTGGTGCGTTTGCAGCAAATTCTCAAAGGAGAGCATGAGAAGCCAGAGGTCATTGTGCACAAAGGTAAAAAAAGGGAGGTGGTCTTGCAGAGTGATTAAAAAAAGGACCTCAAGGGTAGAAATCTCTGGACTACTCCCGGTGCCACACGCTAGTGAGAATAGGTAAAAGAGGATAGGGCAGATGAATGCCTGGCTGAAAAGCTGGTGCGGGGGGCAGGGATTCAGATTTTTGGATCATTGTGATCTCTTCTGGGGCAGGGGTGACCTGTACAAGATTGACAGGTGGCACTTTAACTGCAGGGGGAGCCAATGCCCTGATAGGAGGATTTGCCAGAGCTACTCGGGAGGGTTTAAACTAGTCTGATATGGGGATGGGTCTCTAAACAATAGAGGGAAAAGGGAAGGTTGAGGCTTGTACGGAAATTAAAGACAAAAAGTTAAATAGACAAGATGGGCAGGAGCAAGGCAGGAAATGAGGGAAAGCTGATGAATTAAACTGCATTTATTTCAATACAAGAGGCCTGACAGGTAAGGCTGAAGAACTCAGTGCAGGGATGGGAACATGGCACTGGGATATCATAGTTATTACAAAAACATGTTTAATGGAGGGACAAGATTGGCAGCTCAATGTTCTGGGTAAAGATGCTAAAGGAATATAATTATGGAATCCCTACAGTGTGAAAGCAGTGGATTCGGCCCATCGAGTCCACACTGACCCTCCAAAAAACATCCCATGCAGACTCATCCCCCTACCATATCCCAGTTTCCCATGGCTAACTCACCTTGCCTTCACATCCATGGACACAATGGAGAATCTAGCATGGCCAATCCACCTAAATTGCACTTCTTTGGACTGTGGGAGGAAACCGGAGCACTCAGAGGAAACCCAAGCAGACACAGGGAGAATGTGTAAACTCCACACAGACAGTTACCTGGGTCCCTGGCACTCTAAGGCAGCAGTGCTAACTACTGAGCCACTGTGCCTCCCTAGAAAGAGATCAAAAAAAGGAGGGGTGGTGTTTTTGATTGGAGAAAACATCATGGCAGTAGTGAGGTGCTGCATTTTGGAAGGGTAAATCAGGGCCGGACTTCAGCACTTAATGGTAACCTTCGAGTGCAGGTTCATAGCTCCTTGAAAGTGGAGTCACAGGTTGATAGGATAGTGAAGAAGGCATTTGGTATGCTTTCCTTTACTGGTCAGAACATTGAATATAAGAGTTTGGAGGTCATATTGCAGTTGTACAGGACATTGGTTAGGCCACTTTTGGAATAGTGTGTGCAATTCAGGTCTCCCTCCTATAGGAAGGATGTTGTAAAACTTGAAAGGGTTCAGAAAAGATTTACAAGGATGTTACCAGGGTTGGAGGGTTTTAGCTATAGGGAGAGGCTGAATAGGTTGGGGCTGTTTTCCCTGACCTTATATACATGTATAAAGTCATGAAGGGCATGGATAGGGTAAATAGGCAAGGTCTTTTCCTTGGGGTGGGGAGTCCAGAACTAGAGGGCATAGGTTTAGGATGAGAGAGGGAAGATTTAAAAGGGGCATCTTCTTCACGCAGAGGTACTTTGTGAGTATGGAATGAACTGCCAGAGGAAGTGATGGAGGCTGGTACAATTACAACATTTAAAAGGCATCTGGATGGGTATATGAATAGGAAGGGTTTAGAGGGGTATAGGCCAAATGCTGGCAAATGGGATTAGATTAGTTTAGGATAGCTGGTTGGCATGGACAAGTTGGACTGATGGGTCTGTTTCCATGCTGTATATCTCTATGACTCTGTGACTCTATTTAGAGAGGATATTCCTGAGGGATCATCAGTGAAGGTCTATGGGTGAAACAGAGAAATAAAAAGAAAACTTTCTCAATTAATTTATAGATGGCCCTCCTTGAGTAGAGACATAAGTCAACCTCCTCTTGGGAAATAATGCAGGGCATGTGATTGAGGCATTAGTAAGAGAGCACTTTGAGATCAGTGACCACTATTGTATTCATTTTAAAATACTTATGGAAAAGGATAGGTCTGATCCACAAGTTAAAGTTCTAAATTGAGTCAAGGCCAATTTTGAGGGTATTAGACCAGAATTTTCAAACGTTGATTAGGGAGGTTGTTCACAGGTAAAGGGATAATTGGCAAATGGGAGACTTTCACAAACGAGATAACAAGTTTGTTTGAGCATGTCTGGCAGGGGTAGGAAACACTAGATGACAAGAGATATTGAGGCTCTGATCAAGAAAAAGGAAGCAGACAGCTGGGATCAAGAGAATTTATTGAGGAGTAAAGGGAGTTAAGAGTACACTTTAGAGGGAAATCAGGAGGGCAGAAAGAGCACATAAGAAAGCTTTTGCAGGTCAAGCAAAGGAGAATCCAAAGAGCTTTTACAGCTGTATTAAGGAAAAAAAAAATTACTTGGGCAGAATAGGGCCCGTTAAAGAAGTCTTCGAGGAGATTCCTGAAGAAGGGCTTATACCCGAAACGTCGATTCTCCTGTTCCTTGGATGCTGCCTGACCTGCTGCGCTTTTCCAGCAACACATCTTTAGCCCCGTTAAAGAAGTAAAAGGCTCCTTTGTGTGGAATCACAGGAGATGAGTGAGATCCTAAATAATTATTTCTTGTCAGTATTCACAGTGGAAAAAAGACATGGAAGATATGGAACTTCTGGGAATAAACAGTGATGTCTTGAGAAGATTCTGCATTACAAAAGAGAAGGTGCTGAAGGTTTTAAAATGCATAATGGTAGGTAAATCCCCAGGACCTGACCAAGTGTATGTGAGGACATTTTGGGAAGCTACAGAAAAGATTGTTGGACCACTATCAGAGATATTTGTATCATCTGCAGCCATGGGTGAGGAGCCAGAAGACTGGAAAGTGGCTAATGTTGTGCCATTATTTATGAAAGATTGCAAAGAAAAACCAGGGAACTCAGAATGATGAGCCTAACATCAGTGGTGGGCAAATTGTTGGAGTGGATTCTTGGAGGGGATTTTGAGAGACAGGATCTGCATGCAAATTGGAAAGGCAAGAACTGATTAGGGATAGTCAACATGGCTTTGTGCATTGGAAAAAGTGTCCCACAAATTTGATTGAGTTTTTTAAAGAGCTGATCAAGAAGACAGATGATGACAGAGAAGTAGACATTGTCTACATGTACTTTAGAAGACTTTTGCCAAGGTTACACATGTAGGCTGGTTAGCAGAGTTAGATTGCATGAGATCCAAGAAGAACAAGCCAACTGGATACAAAATTGGCTTGATGGTAGGAGACAGAGAGTGGTGGTGGAGAGTTGTTGATCAGACTGGGGGCCTATGACCAGTGGTGTGCTACAAGGATTAGTGTTGGATCCACTGGGACATTTTATACAAATGATTTTGATGATAACATAGTGATTATTAAGTTTGCGGATGGGACCGAAATTGACAGTACAGTAGACAGTGAAGAAGGTTATCTAAGAATACAATGGGATCTTAATCAACTGGGCCAGTGGAGCAAGGAGTGGCAGTTGGATTTTAATTTTAGTTTAACTCAAGGTGTTGAATTTTAAAACTTACACAGTTAATGGTAGACCCCTGGTGAGTGTTGTCGAACAGAGAGAGAGAGGGAGAGACATAGGTACACAATTCCTTGGAAGTTGTGTCAAAGATAGACAGGCTGGTGAAGAAAGTGTTTGGCACGCTTGCTTTCATCAGTCAGAGCACTGAGTACAGTAGTTGGGACGTCATGTTACAGCTGAACCAGACATTGGTCAGATCATATTTAGAGTACTACTTACAATTCTGGTCATCCCACTACAGGAAGGGTGGCATTAAATTGGAAAGAGTGAAAAAACAGTTTAAAGGACGTTACCAAGGTTGAAGGTTTAAATTATAAGGATAGGCTGAATAGGCTGAGACACTTTTCCTTGGAGCATGGGAGATTGATGGTCATAAAAACCCATCTGTTCCACGAAAGTCTAATTTGGGAAGGAAATTTATAAAATTTAGGGTTTATAAAATCATGAGGGGTATAGACAAGGTGAATAGCCAAGATCTTTCCCCAGGGCACGGGAGTCCAAAGCTACAGGGCTTAGTTTCAAAGTGAGAGGGAAAGATTTAAAAGGGACCTGAGGGGCAACGTTTTCATACAGAGGATGCATAGATGGAAGGAGCTGCCAGAGGAGGTGATAGAGATGGGTACAATTAAACATATAAAGCTCATTTGGACAATTACATGGACAGGAGAGGTTTAGAATGATATTGGCCAAATGCAAGCAAATAGGACAGTTTCAGTTCAGGATGCTTAGTCATCATGGATAGGTTGGGCCAAAAGGCCTGTTTCCTAGCTTATGAATCTAGGACTGTAAGAGTTGACATAAAAGCGAGTTTTGGCGTGTGTAGGTTGGATATTACCTTAAAGAATGTTCCGCAGGCTTGATGGGGGAAATGTCCTCATCATACTTTTTTTTAATGATGTTCTCAGATGGTGATATTCTTATATGCTCATAAATTGCAGAATGTTAAACGTGATGCAAATTAAATACTTAATTAATTCGGAAAATAATTTCCAGACTACTGTATATGAATATTTAATGTTAATGAGACTAGATTTTCAAAACCTTTTGGAATGGAAATAAAAATGACAATTCCTAATTATCTAAAAGAAAACCACTTGAGCTTGTGACCTCCTCTTAAAAGCATGAACATTTTTATTTAATGCTTGCACAGTAGAATCTTTTGCGTTGCAATCTATCAATGGCAACACATTTTAAAATGGAATTAATTGTCAGAATATTGAGAGCGCACCTGGTAAAAATGATGCATGCTATTTTTCAATTGCTACTCTGTCCCATACTTCCATTTTTACTGTTCTTTCATAATATAGAACCTTTAAGAGAAGGTGAATGTTTTTCATAGTCTGAAATTTAAAGCTCCAGTTAGCCAGTTTGGCAGCTGCTGTTAAATGCTCTGTACACGATCTAAGTATGAAGCTAGGGTGGAATGAAATTATGTGTCAAGTGTGTAGGGAACAGGGTACAGGTAAGTAGGTGGGATAAGGTGCCAGATGCATAGAAAGGCCAGTAGGCAGGGGGAAGGGTGGCAGGGATTGTGATGCCACTATTTCCAGTGTTTGGGGATTCTAGAAATAGGGTCAAGGGCTGAGAATTAGGGCCAGACTGTTCAGGAGAGATGTTGGGAAGCACTTCTACACACAAAGAGTGGTAAATGTTTGGAAATCTCTTCCACCAATGGCAGCAGATCTATGATTAGGTGTTAATTTTAAATCTGAGATAGACAAACTTTTGTTAAACAAGGTATTAAGGGCTTTGGGCCAAATGAAGGTATATAGGGTTAGGCCACACTTCAGCCATGAACTCTCTGAATGGGGATCAGGATGCAAGGAGGCCAAGTAAGTGATGCATCATTTAGTGTAGGTTGGAGTAGTTAGGAGAGATCTCATTCATCAGCGCGTCAGGAGAGAATGGCGGGGAGGGGGAGGTGGAGGTGGGGGTGGGGCTCAGCTCCTGGGCTAGGTTGGGTCTGGAGCAGGGAAATTGGATGTGGGATGTGGAAAGTGGCAGTTCTGGAGCAGTGCAAGAGATGATAGTGGATCCTGAGTGGTGGAAAGGGTCAAGAGGAAGAAGGATCTGGTCCTGACTGGGATGGGGGCGGATGCAGACAGGGTCCAGAACAGGGGGATGAATGGCCTGTGTCTTGGGTTTCGGTGGTGGTAGAGGCAGACCAAGTCCAGAGTGGGCACACGGCTAGATTCTAGGTCCCAATGGGACGGGATGAAGAATGCAAATGTGAAATACTCCCTCCATTTAAGCATATGTGAAAATAACTTGACCACGGTGTTGTTGTGGCAGTCCATACCCAGTCATAGACTACAGAGAGAGTGAATTAAATACACCCCCACTTTCTAAAAATGGGAGAAAAACTAAATTACAAACTGTTTAAGAATAAGCGATGAGAAGAGTGGAGAGAGATTTATTTTAAAGTTCATAATCTGTCCATACTACAGAGTCTAAAATGAGATTTAATAGAGCAAGTTAAATTTATAGAAGAGTTAATCAGAGTGAATGAGGAAAATGTACATCTTCTGGTTGTACAGCTATGTAACAAGGGATTATCACTTTAAAGTTATCACTCCATTCCTCTGCATCTAGCATCTTATGTATACTTTCTCTCTGCATTCATGATAGTGCTTTCAAATACTAAGGTGCAAAGTTCATGAATCCTTTCACTGAATTTCTTGGTATCTGATGCCCTTTCTCCTCTTTTAAGTCCATCTTTAAGAAACATATTGTTTGACTCTGCTTTTGGTTACTGATGAGAACATCTTCTCATTGACCCATTATCCATTTATTTTCTTTGCAACGTCTTTTCTATATCACAAATTGGGCATCATCTCCAATAAAAAGTATTAAGCTGTGAACACAAAGTGAGCGCAGATAAATCTAGAGTGGGCAAAATACACAAAGAATGGCAGAGTTGGGCTAGTGAACATGCATATGCAGTGGCTAGAATTTTAGCTCTGGAGCCAAGAAGAATACTTCTGAATTCACTTGGGCTCTGTCGGTTCCAGTGGACAATCTCTCCACGCAGCAACAGATTCCCTTACCATCCCCCACCACTGGTAATATGCCAGCAGGGATGGGAAGCAACCATCAATTGTCCACTTAAGTGACTTCACTGGGCTCCTGTCAGGCAATACATTTGTTACTTTTCTGCCATTAGCAAAAATGGCAGCAAGATGTCAGAATTACCAATTAATTTTCATGCTGTTTTACCAGCCTTGCTTTCTCCCAGCCCTTTCCAAAAAGCTGATAAAATTCAGCCCTGATTATTTTACTTTCTGATGTTATGAGATAATTATTTTCTGTTTGATCGTGACAGGAAATCACTGCCTCATTTTGCATCGCATAATTATTTTTCCACTGAAGCTAACAGAAATCATGCTTTAGTCACTAACATCAGTATTATATTGTCGATGATAGCCAAAAGGTCACCAATGAGTTGACGAATTTCTCTTTTCTCATTTACCTTGATGTGTGATCAAATTCCCCAATCCAACTGTTTTTCAAACACAGGTTGACAGAAAGCATGGATCAGGCTACAGTACTTGAAAAGAATTACTATTTATTACAAATAAGTAGACTAGCTACAGGTAAACAATTATGAATTATTGTCATATAGCCTCACTAATTAAAACCATGCCCTTTATGAACTACCCTTGCACACACATACAGGCAGACAAGCTAATGTCATCTATCTATCTCATGCACAACCCCAAACTGTTCAGCCACCTGGCAGTCAATCACATTGTAGTTGGTAGGTTGAAGGTCTTTTTTATCGATACTTGGTTACAATGCCACAGACCTGTCAAGCTATTTATTTATAGTCAAAGCTCATGCATACACACCCTTTGTCTGAAGTAACCTCTGTCCACTACTTGAACACACAGCAGTGTAAACAGCACTTAGAATGAGTGTCAAGTTGCTTGATTTATTTAAGCAATGTACAACGGTCCATCAGCAATCCTTGTACTAAAAAAAACCTCTTTTAGTCCATAATCAACACAACACAGAAAAACAAAAAGATATGGCCTTTGCCTTTACCCCTCCTCCTTCTAATTATCTGTATTTGATTAACAGGAATATGAATGGTATTGCCACTTATCAGCCCAATCCTGAATGCTGAAAGTTGCCAAAGTTTCACATGGTTACAGATTATTGAAGAAACTATTTATGGCATTCTTTGAGAAATGTCTCTATAATGTTATCATGACATAATCCCATAGGGCTACATGCAAATGCACTCACTATCCTTATTAGTTACTCCACAGGTACACTAAAGTACATAGACCTTGACACCATTTTTGCTATTTAACTCAATCTAATTCCTGCAATTTTTGGACTGATTCTGTTTTGATTGCAGTGTATACCTCTTTGTTCCCTAACCTTATTTCTTCTCATTTCTGATATTTTTTAGTTTATTTCCCACTGTCAAATTAGTCCAGCTTTCCCAGCAATACCACTTTAACTCTCAGTGACAGAAATATTTCTGGCTTTGTTCAGGTGAAATCCATTCATTGTGTTGAGTCTTTCAGGCAACTCTCAGCAATATCAATGGTTCTGAAGTTGTTCAGGTGAAATCCATTCATTGTGTAAAGTAAGTCAGTCGGGCAGATGGACTCTGTGGTGGTATTTTGCAAATATGTATAATATATATGTGGCTGTGGTCCAAGCACTGATTGCTACCACTAGTCATTGCCCTCCACTTGGAAAAAGCCCCATTTATTCCTACTAGTGAGATTACATTAGCTACCCTCCAATCCACAGGAACTATGGAATCTTGAAAGTTGACCACCAATGCACCCACCTTTTCTTGTAAGTGCTCTGGAATCTAAGTCACCAGGCTGTGCAGATTTATCAGCCTCTAATCCCACAAGTTCTTCAACCAGCCTCTAATCCCACCAATTTTCCTACCAAGCCTGATTTCTTTCACCAGACCCTGTTTCCCAATATTTTTGGACTAAGTCAGAAGTCACGCGCCACCAGGTTACAGTGAAACAGATTTACTTGAACTCACAAACTTTTGGAGCCCTGCTCCTTCGTCACTTCACCTGACAAAGGGGGACCATTCCAAAAGTTTGTGATTCCAAATAAATTGTTGGACTATAACCCTGGTGTCATGCGACTTCTGACTTTGTCCATCCTTGTGCAACACTGGTACCTCCATATTGACATTTTTGGAACATTTGTGTCTTCTTTTGTGAAGGTAGAACCAAAATACGCATGTAATTAGTCTGCCATCTCTTTTATCCCCGCTATAACTTAACCTGTTCCCTTGAATGAGGGGATGAACTCTCCATTGGTAAGAGTTATATTTAGGAATTGGAATGTGATTATGGTCATTAGAGGTTAATCATCTCAGTTCCAGGACTGCTGACATTCTTCAGGGTGATGTCCTCGAATCAGTTATTGTCAATGACCTGCCTTCATCATAAGATTGGACATGGGTTGTTCACTGATTGATTACACAATATTCAGCACCATTTACAACTGCTCAAATAGTGAAGCAGTCTGTAACCATTTGAACAAAACTTTGGCAACATTCAACATTCAGGTTTGGGCTGATAAGTGGCAATAATATTCACACTACATAACAGCTGGCTATCTCCAAAAAGAGGGAAGCAAACCATTATTCCTTGATGTACACTTTTGTGTCACTATCAATGATTTCTCCACCATCAACATTCTGAGTATTACCATTGAACAGAAACTAAACTGGAGCAGCCATATGCAAACTGTGACTACAACAGCAGGTCAGAGTCTGGAAATCCTGTGGAGAGTAATCTTCTGACTTCCCAAATGCCTTCTCAAAGGCTTAACGTGTGGAATTCTTTTCCCCCAGAAGGGAGCTGGATAATTTCATTGTTCAAGAATCAGGTCTTTTGTTGATCATTGAGTTAAGGATAATAAGGATTAGTGGTGCTAGAAGAGCACAGCAGTTCAGGCAGCATCCAAGGAGCAGCAAAATCGATGTTGAGAGGAAAAGCCCTTCGTCAGGAATAAAGCTTTATTCCTGATGAAGGGCTTTTGTCTGAAACGTCGATTTCCCTGCTCCTCGGATGCTGCCTGAACTGCTGTGCTCTTCCAGCACCACTAATCCAGAATCTGGTTTCCAGCATCTGCAGTCATTGTTTTTACCTCAAAGATAATAAGGATTAGACAGGAAAGTGGAGCTGAGACCATAATTTTACTGAATAACACAGATGGTTCATTGGGCCTTATGACCTATCCCTCTCTCCACGCTTCAGGCTCACTGCCTTTATTCCTGATGAAGGGCTTTTGCCTGAAACGTCGATTTCGAAGCTACTTGGATGCTGCCTGAACTGCTGTGCTCTTCCAGCACCACTAATCCAGAACCTAAGACCTATGTGCCTAAATATAGCTCTAACAATACTCCAGAAACCTGGTACTATCTTGGTCAAAGCAACCCACTTGTTAGCACCCCTTCCACCAGCTTCAACATTCATTCTCTCCATTCTGATAGATAGGAGCAGCATTGTGTAATATTTGCAACTCACTAAGGTTCCTTTTGCCAGCACTTTCCAAACCTACAACTTCTACTTCTAGAAAGACAGGAGTGGTAGATGTTTGAGAAGTGGTAAGTTTTCCTTCAAGGTATACAGTATCCTGACTTCAAACAGTACCACTGTTCCTTCACAGTCATTTGGTCAAAATCATGGATTTCCCTTCCAGACAGCACTGTATCTCTCGACCCTATGGACTATGATGGTTTAAGCAGATATTCATCCATACTTTCTCAAGGGCAATTAGGAATTGGCAGTAAATGCTAGGCTTCCCGGTGACATCTCCACACCAAAAACGTAACAGAAATGTTCTGCATTTGTTTGACTGTATTTGTGCAATAATCATCAAATTGGTTCAGCACTTAATATACATATTAAAAAATTCATTTGTGAGTTGTGGGCATCACTGGCTGGCCAGCATTTATTGTCGATCCCTAGTTTTCCTTGAGAAGGTGGTGGTTAGCTGCTTTCTTGAACTAGGTGCAGTCCATGTGTTGCAGTTCATGTGCTGTGGGCAGACTCTGAAATGTCAGGACACTATTTATCATCAGCTTTGCGTGCTACTAGGTTTAAATGTGAAAGTGTATTAGAAAATAGGTAGAGCTGCTGTATGTATAATGTTGTTATAGAAGTGGAGCTGCAATCTCCAGCACTGCCAATTGACTTACTGAAGTTACCCATTGCTCGACAAATTAAATAAGACGGACAATATTTTACAAACCAGGATGAAACATGTTTTCTCATATTTTTTCTGACTACTTGCTTTTTTTATTTCATTAAATGCCTTTACTTAGAAAATATCACCTGTTTTAAAATCCATTACTGCTAACTGCAATGCATTATGCATTTTATCATCCATTTAGCCCTGAAGAATATTGAATAGATTCCTCATTACATTCAAGAAAACAACCTCGAATGTTGAACGTGTGTTTACATTATCTTTAACCTTGCAGGATACTTTTTAATTTCCATCTGAAGGCCTTCACCCTTGAAAAACAACATCATAAACTTCTAAGACTTATCACACAGGGTGACCTAACTTGAATTATACTTTATATAAGGATGCAGCATTCTGTAACCAGCATGTCTAGTTAGGAAACAGGGAATTAGGGTGAAGTGGCCTCAATAAATACAGACACATTTCTGTCATCACAGCCCCAAAATATTATTTATTGCCTTCATCAGTCATATTATCCACTTATCCTCAAAATCTTCCATTGTTTTTACCATTATTCATTCATGGGATGTGGCATAACTGATGAGGCCAGCATGTACTGCCCATTCCTAATTACCCTTGAGAAGACAATGGTGCGCTGTTTTCTTGAACTGCTGTGATCTTTGGAATGTAGATGTGCTCAGATAATGAAGAAATGGTGATATACTTTGAAGTCAAGGTAATATGTGACTAGAAGGGGAGCTTGCTAGTGATAGCACTCAATGTATCTGCTGTCCGTGTGATGTTAGGTGGTAAAGGTCGTGGATTTGGAAGGTGATGTCAGAGGACACTTATTATGATCACAATAAAAATGAACTATCAATGATCAATTCCTATTGTCTGTTTTAATACCTGGGATATTCATGGACTTACCTGACAACAAATTAAAGTAAGCTCAGTGAAAATAGGGTGAGATATACAAAACCTATCAGCATTGAAATTACTATTTTGTCCAAAGAAAGTGAAATCTGGCAACTGGGATGAGCATCAATAAATTTATATTCTGCTTAGTTCACACGTGTTTGATTATTGTACATATTGAGGATTGAAACTCTTGCTTGGAAAAACAATGGATCTATATTCTGGAATACAGACTGAACTATATTTAAATTGCTGCTCCTGAGCAGGAGAGATAATGCAAAATGGATTTATAAGCAAGAACTGGAAAACACACTCTCTCTCATACAACCTTAGAGTCATAGAGATATATGGCATGGAAACTGACACCTTGGTCCAACTCATCCATGCTGACCAGATATCTTAAATTAATCTAGTCCCACTTGCCAGCACTTCGTCCATATCCCTCTAAACCTTCCAATTGATATACCCATCCAGATGCCTTTTAAACGCTTTAATTGTACCAGCCTCCACCACTTCCTCTGGCAGCTCATTCCATGCTTGTGCCATTCACTGCATAAAAAAATTGCCCCTTAAGTTCCTTTTAAATCTTTCCCCTCTCACCCTAAACCTATCCCCTCTAGTTCTGGACTCCTTTAGCCCACAGAAAAAGACTGTGCCTATTTACCCTATCCATTCCTCTCATGATTTTGTAAACCTCTATAAGATCACACCTTGGATTCTGATGCTCCAGGGAAAATAGCCCCAATCTATTCAGCCTCTTCCAATAGTTCAAGATGTCCAACCCCTGTAACATACTTGTAAATCTTTGCTGAACCCTTTCAACTATCACAACATCCTTCCTAAATCAGGGAGGTCAGTACTGCACTCAATACTCCAAGAGTGGCCGAATCAATGTTCTGTACAGCTGCAACATGACCTCCTAACTCCTATCTCAAAGCTCAGACCAATAAAGGCGTATTGAATGCTTTCTTCAATATCCTATCTACCTGCAAGGAACCTGCGCACTCCAAGGTGTCTTTGTTCAGCAACACTCCTCAGGACCTTACCATTAAGTGTATAAATCCTGCCCTGATTTGCCTTTCCAAAATGCAGCACCTTGCATTTATCTAAATTAAACTCCATCTGCCACTCCTCAGCACTTTGGTCTGCTGATCAAGATTCTGTTGTACTCGGGTGTAACCTTCTTTGCTGTCCATTACACCTTCAATTTTAGTGTCATCTGCAAACTTATGAACCATACCTCCTATGTTCACATTCAAATCATTTATATAAATGACAAAAAGCAGTGGACCCAGCACCAATCCTTGTGGTACACCATTCATTTTGCATGTCTCTCTTATCAACCTCAAGAGTCAATGGCTACTGGAAAAACAACTGGGAAATCATTTACTGATAACTCAAAACCTATAAATTTTGTCACTGCCGCAGAATACAAATAAACAACATATCACTGTTAAGGTCCATTTATTATCCCAAGCCTGAGTGCTGTCCAGATGTGCTGCATAAGGGCATGGACTGTTGCAGTGTCTGATAGGTTGTAAATGGTACTGAACATTGTGCTATCATCAGTGAATATCTCCATCTCTGACCTTAGGATGAACTTCCATCACAAAGAAGCTGAAGATGGTGGCACCTTGGACACTAACCTAAGGAACTAGGTGGTATTGTCACTTCTTCTGACTCAGGAGGCCTGGGCTCAAGTCCTACATGATCTAAAGGTGATTAGGAAAATATCAACCTAAGAAACTTCTGAAGTGAGATGAATGACTAACAACAATACCTAACATTCTTC
Source organism: Chiloscyllium punctatum (assembly GCF_047496795.1). Lineage (NCBI taxonomy): Eukaryota > Metazoa > Chordata > Chondrichthyes > Orectolobiformes > Hemiscylliidae > Chiloscyllium > Chiloscyllium punctatum. The sequence goes on from NC_092739.1 coordinate 54,312,259, forward strand.
ACGATTGGTATGATTCCAACCAGTAGTTTTTCCCCCTATTTCCATTGATTCCAGTTTTGCTGGCACCCCTTGTTGCCATACTTAGTCAAATGTTGCCTTAATATCAAAGTAGTCACTCTCACCTCACCCCTGGATTTCAGCTCTTTTGTCTATGTTTTGGATGTTCAAGGTTAGATGCAGTGATGCCCTATTGGAACTCAAACTAAGGAGCAATGGTGCTTGATTGTAGTTTGCTGATGAACAAAAGTTGACTGATAGGGCAGTAATTGATCAGGTTGGATTTGTCCCTTGTTTGTGGACAGGATAGGCTTGAGAGTTTGTTAGTTTCTATGCCATACTCACTAAAGTTATAGTTCTTCAATTTTATTATGATCAGACAATTGTCACATTGCTTCATCAATAGATGTGAAGCTGGAAGAGCACAGCAGGTCAGACAGCATCCGACGAGCAGGAAAATCAATGTTTCAGGCTGAAACCCTTCTTCAGGACTGGGGTAGGGGAGGGGAACCCAGAAGTAAATATGGATGGGGGATAGGGCTGGGGGAAGGGTAGTTGGGATAGCAATAGCTGGATGGGGGTAAGGATTTATTGTAATTATTCACTGGGAAGGGGGGACCAGATAGGTGAATAGGAAGATGGACAGGTTGGATCAGTTCAGAGAGGTGAAGAGGAGGGCTAGACATGGGATGAGTGGGTGAGGAAGACATTTTGAACTTGGTGAAGTCAATGTTGAAGCCATTGGGCTGTAAGCTCCCCAGGTGAAATATCAGATTTTGATCCTCCAGTTTCCGTTTGACCTCACTTTGACAATAGGGGAGGCCAAGGGTGGACATGTAGCTGGAGGAGTGGGAGGGGGAATTAAAATCGATGGCAACTGGAAGATTAGGTTGCTTAGTGAGTGCAAAACGCAGATGCTCCATGAACTGGTCCCCGAATCTGAATTCGGTCTCCCCAATATAGAGGAGAAAACATCAGGAGGAATGGATGCAACAGATGAGGTTAGATGATGTGCAGGTGAACCTCTGTCAGATCTGGAAGGATTATTTAGGGCCTCGAATGGAGATGAGAGGGGAGGTGATGGGGCAGGTGTTGCACATCTTGCAGTTTCAAGAAAAGGTATCGGGGTGTGCTGGAGAAGTTGGTGTGGAGTTATTTACCTGTTTATTATAAACTGATTCTTATGTGAGTGAACACCTGTAAGAATTACACCTTGTTTTCTCACAGTTATTTTGGTCTCAGCAGTTTTCATTTCTTGAATTTCTCCTACTTTAATATTAGTGCTGTGATTTGGTGCCCTTATGAACTTCTTATTTCCCTAAGGTGTGTCAGTGTTGGAAATGAAACACTGGAAGACCACTTGGGTCCTTTTAAGGGTAAACAGAACATGTCTAATAAAATAAAATAAAGAACTGCAAATTTTGGAAATCTTAAATAAAAATAGAAATTGCTGGAAAACTTCACCAGACATATATTACTCTCCCCTCGCTTGCCAGCATTTCTGGTCCACTCCTCAACTCCCAACACCTCCCGACACCCCTATGGCATCTTCACCAGCAATCATAGAAAGTATAACATCTGCCTGTTTACCGCCTTCCTCCTCATTATCCAATTCTCCAAACACACGAGGTGAAGCAAACACTTCCAGGTGAAGCATCAATTACCTGCACGTTATTATCTGCATTGATTTACCTAGTCTACTGTATTCATTGCTCGCAATGTGATCTCCATTGCATTAGGGAGAAGAAATGCAAATGGGGTGACCAGCTAGTAGAACAACTATATTCTGCCTGTAAAAATAATCCTGAGCTTCCTACTGTCTGCCACTTCAACATACCACCATGTTCCCGCACCAATGTCTCTGTCTCAGGCTTGCTACAGTGCTCCAGCGAAGCTCAGCACAAGCTGGAAGTACAGTGGCTCATTTTCCACTTAGGGACTCGGCAGCCTTCAAGATACAATATCAAGTTTAATAATTTTAGAGTCTTCCATGTCTTTAACACACCCCACACCCCAGGAGCTAATACAATATAGTGTCATAGAGATGTACAGCATGGAAACAGATACATCAGTCCAACTCGTCCATGCCAACCAGATATCCTAACCTAATTTAGTCCCATTTGCCAACATTTGGCCCTCGAAACCTCACCTATTAATATACCTATCCAGATGCCTTTTAAATGTTGTAATTGTACTAGCCTCCACCACTTCCTCTGGCAGCTTATTCCATACACGTAACACTCTCTGCGTGAAAATATTGCCCCTTAGTTCCCTTTTACATTTTCCCCTTCGCACCCTAAACCTATGTCCTCTGGTTCTGGACTCCCCCCAACCCAGGGAAATGACTTTGTCGATTTACAAAGTTAAAAATCACACAACATCATGTTATAGTCCAACAGGTTTATATGTAAGCACTAGCTTTCGGAGCGCTGCTCCTTCATCAGATGGTTGAGGATTATAATGTGGTAAGACACAGAATTTAGAGCAGAAGATTACAGTGTGATGTAACTGAAATTATATACTGAAAAAGACCTGGATTGTTTGTTAAGTCTCTCATCTTTCAGAATGACCATGTTGGTTTCAGTTTTTTCATATGTTAAAACATATGTTTTTAAAAAGTTACATTTTGAAATTACATTCTTTTAAAAAAAAATTACACCTCCAATTTTGGTAACATCTGCAAGCTTCCTAACTACTTCCGCACAGGCAACCCATTGTCCCCAATATCAGCTTTTCGCCTTCTCTGGTTTACTATCAGCCTGACTTTGAATGCCTAACTTTCTCTCTCTCTCTCTGGGCTCCATATACCCCCTCACACTCCTTCTCCCCTCTCCATCCTGCCCTTTTTATAAATACCATCTTTTCCTATCTACTACCAGTTCTGAGGAAGAGTAACTGGACTCGAAACATTAACTCTGCTTCTCTCCACAGATATGATTTAGAGGTGCCGGTGTTGGACTGGGGTGTACAAAGTTTAAAATCACACAATACCAGATTATAGTCCAATAGATTTATTTGGAAGCACTAGCTTTTGGAGCGCTGTTCCTTCATCAGGTGGTTGTGGAGTATAAGATCATAAGACACAGAATTTATAGCAAATATTTACAGTGTTATGCAACTGAAATGATATATTGAAAAAGACCTGGATCGTTCTAAAAGATGAGAGACATAACAAACAATCCAGGTCTTTTTCAATATATCATTTCAGTTGCATAACACTGTAAACTTCTGCTCTAAATTCTGTGTCTTACCATTTTATACTCCACAACCACCTGAAGGAGCAGCGCTCCGAAAGCTAGTGCTTCCAAATAAACCTGTTGGACTAGAACCTGGTGTGTGATTTTTACCTCTCTCCACAGACGTTGCCAGAACTGATCAATATTTCCAGCAATTTCTGCTTTTGTTTTAGGACATATCCAGAGTTGATTTAGAGCAAGTGATGCTCTTTGGAATTTGTATTTGTATTCATATTTGTTTTTTTTTACTATTTCATCACCATCATGCAGAGACAGACCTCACACTGGCCCAGGTTACTAAAGTACTTGGAAAGACTGACTTGCTTGGATGGTATACTCAGGTCCATGTGGAATTTACAGATAACAGTGACTGACTTGTCATTCAAAATGTGAAGGGGCCAATCAGGAGGCAGACCTGCTCACACTTTTAGAAGCATTAAGCAAGGAGATTTTGAAAATAGATCATCCAAACTGACGCCAGCTAAAAACTGTAAAAGACTGTCTGTGGACATTTTCATAGTTTTTTGACAAAACGGCAATAAACATCTACAAGTGAGTAATTTTGAAAAAGAAAAGGCAGGGTTCAGTGCATTCTTGTGGTGCAGTAGTTTCCCTACCTCAGAATTGGCTCAATGTTATCTGCTTCAAATGTATGTCATATCATTTCTGAACAGGCTGGTCAGGAAAAAAACAAAAGCCAAGAGAAGGGATCGATGTACCTAGGTATCCTTGGAGAGAGAGCACGCGGTGTCCATCAGCACTTTTCAATAAAGGTGTTCACCATGAGGGCCAGAGTGCATTATCCCATCCTTCCAACATTATTTTGACTTAGTTCCCTCCTTTGTTTCCTTCCTTTTAGTTTTCTGCTTGGGCAGTATGTGCTATTTGATAAATTGGTGAGTATTTGATAACTTGGCTCAGGGCTTTTCAAAAAAAGGAACTGGGATCTTTCACTAAATCTATTTCCACAAGCCCTGCACTTTAAGACAATACCTTAACTTAATAATATTTGATTCTTATTTCTTATCCAGCTGAAAGCTGATGTTTTGTGCTTTGCTGGAGGTTTTGGAGAATTGAGCTTTTGATTTGAAAGTTGCTTGCTCGTCCTGAATCTTTTGGTTTAGAGCCAGGATTGCAGGAGTCCTCCTGGAGTGGCACTTTCCCATTATAATCTAATGATTTCTCTACTTCACAAAATTCACAGCTCCCAATCCAACATTTTAGTCTTTATGATACATTTCTGCTTAGTAATTAATCCTTCTAACGTGTCTCTTCACCTAATGATTGTCAGTGTTCTTGAAAGCTCTTTCTTTTATTTCACTGGAGCCTTCTAGCTTAGTTGGCTCCACTACATTGATTTAGTTATATTTTATTTAAAGCCTTCACAACTCACAATAGATCCCATGATACACTTGCTCTTTTCCTGATTGTATATTTTTGACAATTGTGCCTCTAATGTCTGCAGATATTTTTGTCTTAAAACACGCAGAACAGTTCAGATAACCTCAACTGGTGGCACTTCACCACTACCTTCCCAAGGGTAACTAAGGATGGACAATAAATGTTGGCTGAGCTAGTGACACCCACATCCTATGAATGAGATATAATACAATCTGACAAATGCTGAGAGAAATAAAATTGTCCTAAATATCCCTAAGCAAGGGAGGGAAAAATAATTAAGCACCCTGTCTCTTATTGCTGTCAGCGCTCTTTAATGGATAATGTATCAGATATGTTTTTGTGAAGTAGAGAATAGACAGTAATTCTCCTTTGTGTCACTGGAATTTGCTACTTAAGTCTCTAATGTGAGAGTTACACTCATAACATCTGACTAAGAGATAAAGCAGCTACCACAAAGCCACAAATGACGTCTATAAAAGAGCTACCACAAATAATCCATACAAATAGTCATGTGTTCTTGCCTAACACACACATTTTTTACACTTTTACTGCTGTATTTAATAGCTTTAACAATTCAAGCTCTAAATGTCATCAAAAATAAAATCTCTCTTTGAACCTAATAGAAGAAATAGAACTAGGTAGCCAGTCTCCATGCATAAGTGATGCAAAAACATCAAATGATCTTTTCTTCACAGCGTTTTGAATAGGGGTTATGAGAAAGCCAGGACTAGTCTTTTCCACTGTACTAATGGTACGACTGTGTAGTTATAGGCCCGAGCAGCTCAACTTTCTATTTTTGACATCCATTTACACTAATGTGGCAACGTTATTTTTCTCAGGATAATGTATTTCACTGAAAACAATACAGAAAATTGAGTTACAAAAATCAAGCAAATTGCTATCAAACATTTTGCTGTCATTTCTAAATATGTATGCATTGTGGAAACAAATGATTAATTGCCATTCTCGCAGAAAAGCTATGTCTGCTCTTAATAACATTTTCAACACCTTCCATCTATTGGCATTTAGAAAGATGGTAAAGGTAACCTTTTAACATCTTTATTGCATCAAAATTTACATTAGATCTCCTTATTTATTGAGTGGGTTTGTGAATCTTGCACTAACATTAATGCATATGCAAGAGAAAATATTTATGGAAATATAAATTAGATATGAGCAGAAAGAAAATACTGTAACTTCATTGGGTGGCTAATTTTCAGTAGAGTTTATTTTCTCTATACCCCCACTGGCCCCCATCCTCCACCTCCTTTAGTTTATATTATTTCCAGAACAAAATCTATCACAGTTATTATTTCCTTGTCGGACCAAGAGCTTCCTCAATGCAATTAATTACTGAATCACAATTGTGTTAAGCATTGTAATGATTTGAGAATGAGAATTTTCAACTGTGTTTGCTAATTTACCGCAAGAGTTTCTTAATGTTGGACTCATTTTGATTCGATTATCATTCTGTAACACGCTCAGTTTTTATCTGCTTGCCCGACAGCACCTTCCTTCATGTTACAATATATGTCACACCATGAGGGCAGTGAAGATTGAACACAAATAAATAGAACTAAACCAGGAAAAGTAGGCCTCATTAAGATTTGCAAAGAGTGCATCACCTTTTCATTTAAATAGGATTGCAACACATGGGAATAATGTGCTAGGAGCCTCTTAAGGAATGTTATTAATTAAATGATGGAAATCTAACCAGGCAGCACCTCTTAAACCTCATGGTACTTGAAGAGGGAGAAACAAAATGGTATTAAGAATGGATGCGAGCTGAAGTATGGAAAGAGTTTTCCTCTTTTCAGACAGCATCCTGAATGACCTGTAGCAGGAGTTATAAAAATATTATGGACGAAAAACACTAACCACTGCTCCCATGGCACCAACAGTATACAGTAAGATACCCAAGCAGTAAATGCTACCTCAAAGACAAATTAAACTTGGAAACTAACAAGGAAGATGCTTCCTGTATTGTAATTACGGAATTTTGCTTTGAATTGTTTACTCTTTACCCCCTCCCCCACACTCTCTTCTGCATAAAAACTAACATTTTCCGAGCTACCATCAGCTCTGAGGAAGGGTCACTGCACCTGAAATGTTAACTTTGATTTCCCTCCACAGATGCTGCCAGACCTACTAAGCTTTTCCAGCAACTTCTGGTTTTGTGTCATAAAAACCTACCACACTCTATTTGTCTAGTTGGAGGAGACTACAGGTTTTGGAGATGCTGCCATAGAAGATTGATGAGTGCTATCTGCATTTTATACACACTACAAAATACAGACAAAGTCCACCAATGAAGTGATGAAATGTTTAAGTTATTGGATAAGTTGCCAAATCAAGTAGACTATTTTGTCCTGGATGTTGTTTTGAGTATTGCAGCTTCGTCTCTGTCGTCAAGTGGGAGGTATTCCATCATACTCCTGACTTGTGCATTGTAGCTGCACAAGAGAATGAGGGGAGCAGTCAAGAGATGAATCATTCACTGCAGAATGAACACAATGCTTGAACTGCTTTTGTAGCCAAAGTACTTATGTGGCCAATTCAGTGGTTTTATAGCCAATAGTGATCTTCTCCTTCACAGCCCAAGGATGTTGAGAGATTCCACTATGGTAAGGTCATGGAAAGGTCAAAGAAATGTCAACATACCCTTTTACATTGAATATTGTCACTGATGTGGTCTGACCACTCTTTGCCACTTATTAGTACAAACCTGGGTTTTGTTCAGACCTCACCTCAAGCAGAATGGACGTTTTCATATCAGATGAATTGCAAATGAAGGTGAACATTGCCCAACCTTCAGCGAACACTCCCCAAATTTGGTCATGGTGAAGACAGTTATTCATGATGACGCAATAAATACTTGGGATTAAGACAATGCTCTGATGAATGCTTGCAGCATTTTTCAGTCACCAACAACTACAACCATTTATTCATTGTGCCAGGAATTACTTCAGCCACTGGAACATTTTCCTCCTGATCCCTACCCACTTGTAGGTGCCAGACCTCAAAAAATGCCACATTTATGTAAAAGGTATTTATTCCCTTTCACCTCACCTTGGCATTTGAGGCTATAATGACATCCATAGTTAAGTGACACTGCTTTTTGGAGTGTCTAGGTAACAATGAACATTTTCCTGAATATATTATGGTTAGAAATATCTAATGAGTCAGAAGGCAATACATGAAAGGATGAAGACAGCAATGATCCAGCTATGTTAAGCAGTTCAAAACAAATAGTCTGGACAGTTAGGCCCTCATATCTGTGGAAAGAATTGATGAAGATGAGTTTGAAAGCATAGTGCCATCAACCAGCCATTATCCTTAATTTCTAATTATCTTAACTACATTCATTTTCTTAACCTTTCCTGCAGGGATTGTATTTGCTGTGCATGTGCAGAAAATAGATTTTGGTCTTATTGTCTGTTTGAAATTATTGTTTTTGGATGCAAGAAAATGTTCTTGCAATAGGCCCTGTCAAATGTGAGACAAAAACAAATAGAACAACAGGTATTAGTATATAAATCACTCTTTCAGCCTCCAATATATCTGCAGTCTGCAGGGGGATACGTAGAGTGCCATGAGAGAGGGGCATTTTCATCATCATCTGAAAAGGAGCTCCAAATCACTGAGAAAACAAACAGCAATGACTATACTCTGAAACTTGCAGCAGTGAGTTTTTTGGGTATGCATTTATCTGTCAGTACCAAATTTTTCAGACTTTGGAAAGAGGATTGTTAACAGTCCTGAACCATATTAGAAATAGCCTAAAATTGCTCTCACGCAGATCATTAATCACTCAGTTGGGATGCTCATTGTGAAGGGATATTGCAGGTGCAGGGTCGAATATGACATGTTTCCTTTGGCATTACAAATCCTTGTACTGCCAGCAGGCACATGGGCCAGAGAGTGGGTTAGTGTTGGAAACTGCTCCACATTGTTGCACATTGCTCCAGTTGTGCAGTGTCAACTACATTCAGTGACCCAAGGCCACAACTATCCCAACAGCATTGCATTTCTTAACTTACATCATGCTCGCATAGTTTTACTTTATGGAATAGGGCAATGTTTGACAAATTTGCTAGTTATTTGAAGATATAACAAGCAGAGCTAATAAAGGGGAATGAGTACATGTAGAGTATAGTTTGGCATATTCAGCAGGCATTTGATAAGGTGCCAATTAAACTATTATCACTCACACTATTGGGGTTAGTGTATTACTATGGATTGAGGATTGGTTCAGTTTAAAATCATAGAATTCCAACTGTGTGGAAAGAGACTATTTGAACCATCAATTCTGCACTTACACTCCCAACAGCATCCCACCCAGACCCAGCTCCCCACCTTATTTGCCATGGGTAATCCACCTAGTCTGCACACTATGGGGTAATTTAGTATGGCCAATCCACCTAGCCTGCACATTTTTGGACAACCGAAGGAAACCAGAACATGCAGTGGAAACCCAACGTAGACAACAGAGAACATTCAAATTCCATACATACTGTCATCCAAGGCTGGATCAAACTCGGGTCCCTGGCACCTTGAGACAGCAGTGGTACTACCACACTGAGGACAGAGAATTAGGAATAATGGGTCTTTTTCAACATAACTAGTGAAATGATACAAAATCAGGGGCTAGAGTGTAATGGAACCAAATTTGCTGATAATACAAAACAGAGGAGTATAATGGATGCAAAGGGAGCAAAACAATGGACGTTCTAGAGTATATCAAGAAGAAGAGAATAACCAGGGAAAATCTAGGGCCTATTAGGTACCAATGGGACAATCTGTGCATGAAGCAGGAGGATATCAGTAGAGTGTTAAATGAGTACCTCATATCAATCTTGACTTGAGGGAAGGAGGAAGTAAGTCCAGAATTCAAGGTGATGAAATGTCAAGCACTTCAGCAGATTGATATAAGGAGCAAGGAAGGGTCGTAGAGATAGACCATGGGAATACAGACCAGTGAGCTTAAACTCAGTGGTAGGGAAACTATTGGAGAAAATAGTGAAGGAGGGGATTTGAAAAGAAAACCTTTTCATCCAGAGGGTGGTAGGAATCTGGAATAGAGTCTGGGAGGATGGCCGAGGAAAAACACATCACAAGCTTTAAAAAAAGTACTTTGATGAATACGTGAAGTCATAGAGTCATAGAGATGTACAGCATGGAAACAGACCCTTCGGTCCAACCCGTCCACGTCAACCAGATATCCCAACTCAATCTAGTCCCACCTGCCACCACCTGGCCTATATCCCTCCAAACCCTTCCCATCCAAATGCCTCTTAAATGTTGCAATTGTACCAGCCTCCACCACATCCTCTGGCAGCTCATTCCATACACGTATAACATTCAAGGCTGTAGCTTAATGCAGGAGAGTGGGACTTGTGGAGTAGTAGTATTTTTTTGATGGTATAGATTTGATGGGCTGAAGGGCCTCTTCTGTACTGTATGATTCTATGCAGCAAGCTGCTCTTAACAACAAGATAGGGCTCACCAACCTTTCATGTGATTCTTGCACCAATTTTGCCATAGCCCACATTGATGAGGCCCCTATAAGATTCATCCCATGTTTGATAAACTTCCATACTATAGCTTCATGTGGTAGGCAATTCACCCATGCTGCAAAGTGCAGAGACAAGCTGGTTTCACTTTTTGGACTTAGATGGAAACCTAAGTTGCAGACTACTAAGCAGATTCATACTTCTAAAAATTAAAATGATTAGTAGTAACTGTCCCCTTGACTTGTCCGGACTTGTCCTACCTGCCCATCTCCTTTTCCACCTCTCCACTCCACTCTCTCCTCCTTGACCTATCACCTTCATCCCCTCCCCCACTCACCCATTGTACTCTATGCTACTTTCTCCCCACCCCCACCCTCCTCTGGCTTATCTCTCCACGCTTTAGGCTCACTGCCTTTATTCCTGATGAAGGGCTTTTGCCCGAAACGTCGATTTCGAAGCTACTTGGATGCTGCCTGAACTGCTGTGCTCTTCCAGCACCACTAATCCAGAATAAGTCTACAGTTCTACTTACTGTTTGCCCCCTTTTCCGAATCTCTTGGTCAATAAGGCTATTCCACTTTCTGATTAAGATCAAGTTAACTAATTTTTACTGTAGCAGTAAGAAGCCAATCACAAAGTTTTTGTATCTTAAAAAAAGCTGCAAACTCTGGAAAATTAATAAAGACACAAAGACAAGCAGAGGGTCTTTTCAGCAGACACTTGGGTTCAATTAAAAATTAATAGAGGAAAATGTCCAGTACAAAAGCACATAAAATGATACACAGTTTATTCCAACCTGAGACCACAATTCACTATTTAGGTTCTTGCACTAGTGTATCATCAGCAGTGATAGATATTGTTTTTTTTTCTAAATTTCCTTGATGTTCCTTTTCAGTAAGTGTTATAACTGCTGTTTTTCTTGAGGAAGAGAAAAGAAAGAGCATTTCCTCCCTATGTCCAGTTGTATCATCAAAAATCTCCCATCCCTGCTCTGCCAAAAGAGACAGCTTCTTGAAACACCAGCTTGTGATATATTCCATTTGTCGAAGTGGTTTTTAGGTTTGATAACTGTAGGTGAGGTTCTACCTCCAATATGTGAATATTCCCAGAACCATGGAAATCAAAACAGGAATGAGGGCCTTTTCAGACCTTCCACGTGAGAATAACTAATTTCATTGTCCTGAGCAAAATATTATTTCTGGTTCAGGCTGACATTTGTTTACTCCTTGTTGGTATCAGGGGACTTGGCCAGACTGTGTGGGTTTGGTGTTGACTGTGGCTATTTTAAATATATGTTTTTGAATGCTTTTCCAAAACCATTTCATTTTATAGAAGTTCTAGGTGCATCAGCTGATGGAATTCATACATCTATAAACTATAATTTCAGTAATAATGATACTTTTTCTGAATTCCTCACAATGCCAATGTATTAAAATAGCCCTAAGAAACAATAAAAATTAACATGATGATTTAAAACTGTACAGTGAAGTAAATTCACAGTCATTTACACAGCCATAAGGAGACTGATCTGATACTGTTTGAAGTTCCTTTTGATAGATGATGGGCAGCACGATGGTACAGTGGTTAGCACTGCTGCCTCACAGAACCAGGGTCCCAGGGTACCAGGGTCGGACTATCTGTGTGGAGTTTGTATGTTCTCCCTGTGTCTGCGTGGGTTTCCTCCGGGTGCACCAGTTTCCTCCCACAGTCCAAAGATATGCAGGTCAGGGGAATTGGCCATGCTAAATTGCCCGTAGTGTTAGGTGCATTAGTCAGAGGGAAATGGGTCTGGGTGGGTTACTCTTCGGAGGGTCGGTGTGGACTTGTTGGGCCGAAAGGCCTGTTTCCATGCTGTAGAGGATCTAATCTAAAAAAAATCCCTAAATGTGAAATCATCTTGTATAAAGTCCAACAAAATCAATATGTCAAGTTACCTCACAAAAACAGAAATCACTGGAAAAGCTCAGCAGGTCTGACAGCATCTGTGGAGAGAAATCTGAGTTCGCAGGAAGGTTCACTTAACCCAAAATGTTAACTCGGATTTCTTACTGTCACCACTGTCATAGACTTTATCAGCAAGAGTGTGGAGGACTGCATACAGAGGAAGTCAATCTGGTTGTTCAACAGGAAACCCTGGATGAATCAGGATATACAGAACCTGCTAAAAACCAGACGTGAGGCCTTCACATCAGGAGACCCACACAAATATAAGGAATCCGAGTATGATCTTCGCAGAGCCATTAAGACAGCCAAGGACCAATACCTATTGAAACTATAGACCCAGATAGACATCCGGCGAGTATGGCAAGGACTGAATGACATCATAGGTTTTAAAAAGAGGTAGTGCAAGACGATGACACATCCCTCCCAGATCACTCAACGCTTCTATGCTCATTTTGAGCAGAATTTCGGCGGTGAGGTAACACCTATTCTGACAAGTCCTGATGAACCTATCCCAACAGTCACTGCATCAGAGGTCAGATCAGTTATTCTTCATGTGAATCCAAGTAAAGTGATGGGACCAGACGGAGTACCAGGCTGTGCACTCAGAGCATGCGCAGATCAACTGGCAGAGGACTTCTCGGACATTTTCAACCTCTCCCTGCAGCAGGTCACTGTCCCTGCCTGTTTCAAGAGGGCCAACATCATCCCTGTGCCTAAGAAGGCTCATGCAGCATGTCTCAATGACTACCACCCAGTGACCCTAATATCGGTGGTCATGAAGTGCTTTGAAAGGCTGGACATGTTGATTTTCCTGCTCCTCGGATGCTGCCTGACCAGCTGTGCTTTCCCAGCACCATTCTAATCTTGACTCTAATCTCCAGCATCTGCAGTCCTCACATTTGTCTGGTCATGTGTTTAATCAACTCCAGCCTACTCACTACTCTTGACCCACTCCAATTTGCCAATCAGACCAATATGTCAAATGCCATATCACTTGCCCTTCACTCCTCCCTAGAACATCTTGACACCAAGAAAAGCTACGTAAGAATCTTACTCATTGACTACAGTTCAGCCTTCAATACTATTATCCCCTTGTGATTGATTACTAAACCTAGTGATCTTGGACTAAGCCCCACTCTCTGCAACTGGATCCTTAGTTTCATGACCCACAGGCCACAATCAGTGAAGATTAGGGACAATATTTCATTCTCACTGACAGTCAGCACTGGAGCCCCCCAGGGGTGCATACTCAGCCCTCTACTGTAATCACTGTATAGCCATGACTCCATTGGCAAGTACCAAACTAATGCCATTTACAAGTTCACTGATGACACCACCATAGTCAGTTGAATCTCAGATGGCGACAAAACAGACAGGAGGTGGAAGACCTGGAAAAATGGTGCACTGAGAACAAACTAACCCTCAATGCCGGCAAAACCAAGGAACTCATTATTGACATTCGGTGGGATGTTACACATGCCCCCCTACAAATTAACAGTACAGAGGTGGAACGAGTAGAGAGTGTCAAGCTCCTGTGAGTGGTCATCCACAACAAGCTTTCTTGGACTCTTCATGTAGACGCACTGGTTGCAAAGGCCCAATGTCTCTTCTTCCACAGGCAGCTGAGAAAATTTGTCATGACGTTGAATACTCTTGCCAACCTTTATAGGTATTCTATCAAGAGCCTTCTGTTTGGATGTATCACTACCTGATATGGCAACTGTACCATTCAAGATCGGAGATGGTTACAAAGAGTGGTGAACTTCGCCCAGACAATCACAAAGGCCAACTTCCCATCTATAGAATCCATCTACCAGGTCCAATGATGAGGAAAGGCCGCCAGCATTCTCAAAGATCCATCCCACTCTGGTAATATTTTTCGACAACCTCTACCATTGGGGAGAAGGTACAGAAGCATGAACACACATCAACTGGTTTTGAAACAGTTTCTGCCCTACTGTTATTAGAATGGACTCGCAAACTCTTAGCATTCACCTGTACCTGTGATTTTGTTTTTCCTGCTGTTTACCTATCATTTACTTATCTATGCTGCTTAACTCTGTGATAAAGCTTTTCACTGTGCCTTGGTACACGTGACAATAAATTTAATTCAATTCAATTCAGTTCAATTCAATTCCCACAAATGCTGCTATACCTGCTGTGCTTTTCCAGTAATTTCTGTTTTTGTTTCTGATTTACAGCATCCACAGTTCTTTTATTTTTTTTATTTTGTCGTCACCTCCTTCTGAGTTGTAACTGTTGTATCATACCGTATTATACTTGACATTTTGTAACTATGAATTATTTATGAGCTCATACAAGTGTACATTTGATCGGAAAGTGTGGACAAAACTGTGCATTTTCACTGATCCTTTATATCAGATATATTTCCAATGATAGTTTGAATATGTGCAGAGCATTCATTCCACAGGGGCTTGTTTTCACCATTTTGATGAGGAAGGAATTATATCATACACATAGCTCCTAAATTCTTGATACTTACCTTGAACAGCACTGATTTATATAAAGGCCAATGCATAATGGATTTCAGAGTACAAGGTAGATTCAATACAGTAAACAAAAGTGTAGATGAAAATTTCCAAAGAGATAAACTATTGGTTTTGAAGAATGATTTACAAGCACTTCTACAGTTTTTTTTAAAACTTATGATTTCTGTAGAGACTGGTAACTCGTAAAAATAGATTTCCACTTCTGTTGCAAGCTGAAAAGAATTACACAATGAAATTTCACGTTTAAAACTTTTGCTGCAATAAATTACAAAATTGGTTTTACACACAACTTATATTTTTAAGCATGAAAGCAAATAAACTTTTTTTTTATTTGAATACATTCTACACATTGCACAGTCCAATAGTCTTTTCATCAAACTGTCTTGAGTTGTAGGCAGCTTCCATTGAGTTCCCAAATCCCCATTTCACGAAGTAGTACTTTCAATTAAGTGTCTACATGCATTTTCCTTAGTTCTTTAAATGTTTGTTAAATTCACCACTGAGAGTAAAAACTGCTTCAATGAACTCTTCTTCCTGCTGGCTATGCTAGGAATAATCTTCCAAATTCTTAAATGGTTGCAAGGTGTATCTCTTTGACTGGAGATGATTCCTCTCCCACATCCAGAATTTTATTTTTCTCATGGGATATAAGTGTTTATTGTCTTGAGAAAGTGATACTACACAAAGCCAAGCATTCTGTTCTCTCTGCTGCACCACATAGAATTGCTGTTTCTCTGTGATACTCAGTGACTTGTAGGGAAGCTTGCAATCTGATCAAAAAAACTTCTGTTATTTTCCCCAACATGAAACACATTAATCTGCTGTCAGGATAGAAATGTAATTAGCTGTTCCTGACCCTAACTCTCTTTCATGTTCGAAGTAAACGATCAGGTTTTAGCACAACTGTTTACAACTTTAATACAGAATACATTTCTGGCACATCAGGCAACATAGGTCTGACTTTTGTGGAGTCTTGGACCATACAGAACACCCTAAATACTTCATGGGCACTGTAACTGAATGCCTAACCACTAAATCCAGCAGAAATTATTTCACTGGATTGAACATAGCTGGTAGAAAATCATGGGAGGAACAAATTCCTACGTGTGCAAAACCTATGCTCTTGATACCAGAACACAAAATATGCATTCCTGAAACCTACAAAGCACCTAGGGAAGTTCAATCTTAGGGACAACCAATTAGTGAAAATCCCTGTTAGACACTGAGAATCTGAGAGGAGCTGCTCCTCCAATCATAGCTACTTCTCATATATGGTTGGTAGTTAAGGGTCCATTAGTTCAGGCTCAGACTCGGGGATTGCTGTAGGCCATGTCTGGGCCTTTGGTGCTGCAGTGAGCCAAGTCAAGGGGTGCATTTTGCTTTGGAGGAGAGAGTTACAAAGAAAAGAAGGGAGCTGCATGGAAGACAGACAATAATATGGCTGCGGGGGAGCGGGGGTGGTGACGAGAGCAGAAAGAATAGGAGCCATAAGGAGGTCAAGAGGAGAAGGGGGCTGCAAGGGAATGGAAAGAAATAGGGGCTTTAACAAGGTGTAGATAAGAGGTGACTGCAAGAACATAAATAGAACAATGAGACTGCAACAGACTGGAGAGAAGGGTTTACAAGGGGATGGAGAGAGCTGGAAGGTAAAGGGGAGGAAAAATAAAGGGGACTACAAAAGGGTAAGGAGAAGGTAAGGGAATAGAGGGAAGTGGATTACAAGGGGATGGAGAAGAAAATGAGGCTGCAACGAGGGAGAAGGGAATAATGAGGGATGAAAAAGATGGTGCCTGTAAAGGACATGAAAAGTATAAGGGGCTACAAGTGAGGGAATAAGATGGAGAAGATGCTAAAGTGCAAGTGCAAACATGAAAAGGAGGTGATTACACATGTAAGGCAGTAGGAAAAAGAAGGTTGCAGAGGATAGAGGACAGTTTTAAAACTCCCAACAAAGGATTATTTAGCTCATGGCAAAGACACAATCTTGAAATCACTGAAGTAATTAAATGGAATCTGCTGGAGTTACTGTATCGGGGAAAATATGATGGATGCTATTCAATTCAACATTGTGTCAATTGTTAATTTCAAATGTGGGATTGAGATTAAATAGACTGTAACATTCCCAGTTAAAATATTCCAGCATTATGAATATTTCATAGAAATGCTTTACTTAGAATCCTAACAATCGACGGAAGATGTGTTTAGCTTGATGGCTCTGTTTGTGCAGAAGTGTGCACTAGTTATCTTGTTGCCAACTTACAAATGTCCTCTTGCCCCAACTTCAATCCCTGGAAGCCTAATAAATTCATGTTTTCCTGGTGTAATGTGGCTTTAACTTTAATCATGTGGTAATGATTATTGAGGACTTTGTTGAGTTATTCTAATTCTACTTCTACACAAGTCCAAATACCCTGTACAACACAAATATAAATTGCATTGTTACCATGTAACTGCATCACCTAATAAAAAAGTTAGTGACAATGAGAAAGAAGACTCAAAAAACCACAACATAACCCTTCAGAATGTCTCAAGAAGAACCATCAAAAGAAGTTATTTTGAGCATTGCTTGCTACCCTTGTCACTTATTCCAATTGATGTTCAACTGTTAAAATACTGATTCATCAGCTAAATATGGGGGTGATATATGGTAATCAGCAGGAGGCTTTCTTCATGATTATGTGAAAACTGTATACCCAAATTAGTGGCAAGGTAGGAGGTACAGAGCACAACCACCTTGTAAGTAAATATCTAGGCCTCAGAGATTACCTGTTGAGAGACTGCTGCTATTGCATCCAAGCATAAATATCATTTACTTCATTCTTAATAAAACTAAGCCTTTCTTTCACCTCAGGTAGGCTTAATGTCAAGCAAACTTCTGAACAGATCACTCGAGCCACTTCATTTTCCCCAAATTTAAAGTTACAGTCCAAAAGCATTATAAGCACATAAACCTGATAATTGTAATAAGCTTTATTTCCATGATAAATCTTTGTGCACCAAGTTCTGCTACAATATTGCTATAATTTGACTGAGTTATGAGTTTGGAAAATGGGTTTACCTTTGGATATTGAAGTCCATTTATGCATTAAGAGAACCCCAATAAAAATGCCTGTTATGTAATGTTATACCTGATAAAGATCCTGTTTACTCACCTACAAAACAGGGATGTAACACCTAAATTTGTGCAGTCAGCAGTGAAATGGGAAGATTTGATTTCTTTCTTACCAATATGTAGATTGCTGTGTAAGTGTCCACCTTATGACTTAGATGAGCTTCTTTTCTATTGTTCACCCAGTCATCTCCCCTCATGTGTAATCCTGTTCTCATGTTGCTTCCAAACAGATATTTAAAACATTTTTAATATAAATATATTTGGAATTTGCTGAGCAGGAGAAAATACAGACAATCCATTTCTCAATTTTGTTTGTGATAAAATGCAATTGACACATTTGTTAGAGTAAAGCTTATTCATGTAAGACAGTTGCCATCTCTTTCAGATCTTGGTTTGTTGTAACCCATGGTAATGCACAAACTGAACAATTATATATATACCAATCTACATGACATGCTTACTAAATGTCATTGACAGAAACAGGACATGTATAGGAGTCAATTCAAAACCCCTGCCAAAGCTAAGTGGGAGAGAAAGGGAAAATTAATTGACTGCTCTAGCAGTAATTACTTTCAAGTTCTTCCATTAACATAACCAGCTCTGGAGTTCTGAATTTATTCAGACAGTTAATGTCTAATCTATTTGGTACATAACTTCAGCTCTCAAGCTTATTTTTAAAAGATAATTATTCAATCTCTGCAAGGAAATTTGATAAACTGATAAAGAATTTTTCAAACCTATGATCCAAACTCTGGCAACTGCTGACCTACAGCAATGCTACGAGGTCAAATTTATTTTAGTGTACATTGACCTAACAATGATATTGTGGCTGTTTCAGTTAAAAAGTGATAAACATGGACCGAACTATGAAAATGAGACAAACTAAAGTTGGAACAATTTAAAGTACTGTATATTTGGTCATTGAGTGATACAGATGGAACCATACCCTTTGGTCCAAGCAGTCCATGCTGAACATAATCACAAACTAAACTGCCCACTCCTGGCCCATATTCCCCAAACCTTTCAAACATTGTAATAGTGCCCACATCCACTACTTCCTCAGGAAGCTCATTCCACACACATTTACACCTTTGGTGTAAAAAATTTGCCCCTCATGTCTTCTTAAAATCTCTTTCCTCTCACTTTAAAAATGTGGTCCCTAGTCTTAAAATCCCTCATCCAAGGGAAAAAGACACCTACCATTAACTCTATCTACAGCCCTCATGATTTTATAAATTTCTATCAGGTCACCTCTCAACCTCCTATGCTCCAGTGAAAAATCCCAGCATATCCAGCCTTTCTTTATAACTCAAACCTTTCATACCTGGCAACATCCTGGTAAATCTACTCTGAACCCTCTCGAGCTTAATAATATCCTTCCTATGTCTCTTGGAGAATGCTATAGCCCCAGGGACATTCACAGTAAAATGGGTTATACAAAATATTGGGAATGCTGGTGGTTGATTTAATTTGATTTGATTTATTATTATTGTCATGTGTACTCAGGTACAATGGAAAGTGTTGTCTTTCGTACTTTACAGGCAGACTGTACTATACAAGTGCATCAAGGTAATGTGCAGGAGTCAGTGTTACAGCTGCTGAGAAGGTGCAGAGAGAGATCAACATTAACATTTAAGAGGTCCCTTCAAAAGTCTGATAACAGCAGGGAAGAAGATGCTCTCAAATCTGTTTGCGTGTGTATTCAAACTTTTACATCTTTTGCCAGAGGGAAGCGAGTGGAAGAGAGTATAACCGGGGTGGAGGGGTCTTTGATCATGCTCATTGCTTTCCCAATGCAGCAGAAATTATAATGAAGTCAATGGATAGGAGGTTGGTTTGCTTGATGGACTGGGCTGTGTTCACTACCCTCTGTAGTATCATGCAGCCTTGGGAAAAGCAGTTGCCAAACCACACTGTGATGCTCTCAATGCTGCATCTATAAAAGTTTGTATGAGCCTTTATGGATATGTTGAATTGCCTTAGCCTCCTGAGGAAGTGGAGGCATGGGTGTGCTTTCTTGACTGTAATGCAAATTTGGGTGGACCAGGACAGATTGTTGGTGATCATCACTCCCAGGAACATGACGGTCTCGCCCATCTCCATCTCAGCACCATTGACACAGACGGATGCGTGCCCTCCATTCCACTTCCCAGAGTAATGACCAGCTCAATTGTTTTATTAGTGTTGATAGGAGATTGTTGTCTTTACACTCTATTGCCAATGAAGCATCTGGATGGGGTTATGAATAGGAAGTGCTTAGAGGGATATGGGCAAAGTGCTGGCAAATGGGACGATAGGTGAAGATATCTGGTCGGCATGGAAGAGCAAGGCCGAAGGGTCTGTTTCCATGCTGTTGATCTCTATAACTCCATGAGAGGCTGAATAGGCTGGAGCTATTTTCCCTGGAGCGTCAGGGGTTGAGTGGCAGTCTTAAAGAAGTTTATAATAATCATGAGGGGCATGGATAGGGTGAACAGTCAAAATCTTTTTGCCCAGGTTAGGGGAGTCTAAAACTAGAGGTGATAGATTTAAGGTCAGAGTGCAAAAATTTAAAAGGGACCTTGGGGCAAGTTTTTCATGCATTGCATGGTGCATGTATGGAATGAGGCGCCAGAGGAAGTGGTGGAGGTTGCTACAACACTTGAAAGGCATCTGGATGGGTATATGAATAGGAAGGGTTTAGAGGGATATGGGCCAAATGCTGGCAAATGGGACTAGATTAATTTAGGATATCTGGTCTGCACGGACGAGATGGACCAAAGGATCTATTTTGTACTGTACAACTGTACGACTTTGTCTGAATCCTGTTACAGAGAGGGGAGCAGAGACATAGATCTGGGAGTTTGGAGATGAGTTTGTTTGAAATTACAGTGTTGCAAGCAGAGCTATAGTCAGTAAGTAAGAGCTTGACATAGATATCCTTGTTGGAAAGATGTTCCATGGATGAACCTAGGGCCAGGGAGATGGTATCTGCCATTGATCTGTTGCATCAGAATATGAATTGCAAGGGATCAAAGCAGTTTGTAGGCTGGCATTGATTTGAGCCACGACAAATCTCTCAAAGCACTTCATACTTACGGATGTCAGAGCCATCGCGCAGTTGTTATTGAAGTACGCTGCATGATTTTTCATTGGCACTAGGATGATAGTGGTCTTCTGGAAGACGTCTGTGAGCACTACTGCCAGCTGGTTCAGGCAGGATCTGAGTGCACAGTTGCTGTGTTAGAATTAGGAATGAATGACTTCAAGAGCAGCAACCAGTCTGCCAAGATTGGTTGAGGACAGGGAGATCTGCTTGGACTGAGGAGGTTAAGGTATGAAGGTAGTGTGAAGGCCTCAGATGCCTTATTGTTATTGAAGATTTTGGTCTTTTGGAATTTTGCGAAGGGGATTAAAAGAGATTTAAGTGAAATCTCCCGAGATTGAAAGTTTAATGTAATTGTTTTATAGTGCAAAGCTGGGAAGCCTGTTATCATTTTATAATTTTTTACCATTTTAATTGTTTAATTACTGCACATATTGCATCAGTATTGCAGGTGCTGGGAAGTAACTTTCAACCTTAGTTGTGAGAGAAAACTGTCAGAACCAAAAATCAGCCATCCATTATTCACTCAGTTCAATTAACTGAGAACAGAAGAGGGGTAGAGCGAATAAACTTCAGCAGCAACAATCATGTTCCGTGTTTTTCTAATTTAGCTTTATCCTCCTTCTCTTCACAACACAGTAAGAGAAAGATTATCAGGTAGACATCTGACTCCCCACACCAAAATGGTCATTTTCAGCAATGCAAAGTGCAAATAGCAGGAGTACAATTCACTTAAGCTTCTGAGGCCAAATAAACAGAAAGTTTGTCGAAATAAATCTCTTCAAACATAAATAAGTTATTCAATAATGGGCTCCTCTGAATGCTACAACTCTATAACTCATACCACAATTTTGATATGTTTTTATTTCTTTATGAGATGTGGGCAATACTGACTAAGCCAACATTTATTGCTCATCCCTAATTACCCTTGATGATACAATGGTGGTGGCGGACTTGGAGTGTAGGTACACCGACAGTGCTTTAGGAAGGGTGTTTCAAGATTTTGACTTAGCGACAGTGAAGGATAGTGACATTTTTGTCTACGTTTGCATCAGGGGTGCTAATCTGAGAAATTGCTGATTTTGCTAAGTGGATAATATTGATTTAGCTGTCCATTTTACATTCTTTCTGATGATAGTTCCCAGTAAAGTCAATGAAAATGAAAATTAGGAGAGATGTATACTGGATGCTTGAATCATTACCAGCTATTTTACACTTGTCAATTCAGCCTTCCATTATACCTTCCTCTGATTTTCAGCTTTCATTGGCTTTACCATCAGTGAAAACTAGAAAAGATGTAGAATAGGCTGATGAATCAATGTTGCACATTTAAGCTAACTCAAAAATAACCCAAAATGCACTAATTTTTTGATCACCTGTGTCATTGCATGTTAGTAAAAGAAGCCTTCCCATTAATTATATTTTGTGCGCGTGTGTGCCATCTTTTCACTGTGTTTGTGTTATTTTGTTTCACTCTCTCTGGTCTCTATATTTTAATTGTTGGAATGGTGATGTCAAAAGTTGGATATTTGCTGATGTTTGCACAATGTTCGGCACTAT
Source organism: Chiloscyllium punctatum (assembly GCF_047496795.1). Taxonomy (NCBI): domain Eukaryota; kingdom Metazoa; phylum Chordata; class Chondrichthyes; order Orectolobiformes; family Hemiscylliidae; genus Chiloscyllium; species Chiloscyllium punctatum. The sequence continues at coordinate 54,334,617 of NC_092739.1, forward strand.
TTGCAATTCCTCAGATACTGATGCACCTAATGAACAGCAAGACCAAAACAATAGTCAGGCTTGGGTTGATAAGTACTAAGTAACATTTGATTCACAGAAATGCCAGGCAATGATAATGTTAAAAGAGAGAGGATCTTACCAGCTTCTTTGGCATTCAATGGCATGACCATCACTATCAGCCACTTGGGGATTACTGCATTGGACCAACCAGAAACATTCTTTTGCTTTAAAAGCACCTGAGAAACTGGTAATTCTATTTCACTCTTTTCTCCTCAGTGTCTCTCGATCATATCCAAGTGTAAGTCTGGGCTGTGACGGAATACTGTCCACTTGCTCCAACAGCAATCAGGTGTTCAACGCCTTTCAAGACAAGTAGTCTGCTTGATTAGCACTCCACTCACCACTTTGAACATTTGATCCCTTCATGAGAGATGTGCAGTGGCAGCAGTGCAATTCATCTACAAGATTAGCTCATGTTGGTCTCCTTCAACAGAACCTGCCAAATCTTAGCATTTATACTAAGGCGAACAAGACCAAGGACAGCAGAGTAACATTGGAACACAGTCGCTTGGATGTTGTCCTTCAAGGCACGTGCCATTCCTTATAATCACTCTGTCAAAATCCTACAGCTCCCTTTCCTACAATTAGGGGTGAGTAATGAATACTCACCCAGCCAGCAATGTCCACATCCCGTGATTAGATTTAAAAATTCAGTCAACTAAAAAATAAATTTACAGTTTATACAAAGTAGCAAAATAGAAAAGTAACATATTTCCAATTAGAAATGAATCAACCGTCCATCTGTGGAAAAGTTCTGTGATTATGTTCATATTCTTTCCCAATTAATCACCTTAACTCGATACCTTCTTCAGATATGATTAGCAAATGCAATTTGCATTAACAAAAAGAAAAATTCAGAAGTACGAAGCAGAAATTTTATACAATATGTATAAGTTCACACTTTATGAACTACAGCCTGCCTATTTGTTGGTCTAATTACCCAGTTCACATTAACAAGGCATGCAATTTAAAAACTAAGAATAGGTTAACATAGGTTAGCTTCTTATGATTAATTTACAATATATGAACATCTAATCTGTCACACTTGTTTCAGAGCAGAAGAATTGAAAATTATTCCATTTACAGAGGATAATGAGGAGCAATGGTGGCAGTTTCATGCAACAAGTGTTGACAGATTTATTGTTTTAAGGTAGTTAAGCTTTGTGTGCGAGCTTGTGGATGAATAAATGCATTAAATTTAGAAAGCAAAGATATTTACTTGCCATTCTTCTAGTTTTTTTTAATCAACCTGTAGAGAGATATTATTATACATCTTTGGAACAGCTGGGACTTGAACCTGGGCCAGAAGCAGGGACACTACTATGCTGCTACAAGACCTCTGCCATTCTTCTATTAAGATAATGATCAACAAGTAGTCCTCAAATTAGAGCTCTAATTCTGAAGGTGTTCATTCGATTAAAACATGAAATCTGATATTCCTTGAGAGTTTGAAGGGCACAAGTAGAGATGATCGCATGGTGATAGTGGCTGGGTAGGATTGGTGGACTTTGAAAAGAACATGGTGTATGACAGAATTTTCCTCACTATAAGGTTCAAATGTGGGCCAGGAGTCAACACAATGTGGAAAACACTCATTGTGATATTTGGCAGGGTTACTAATTAATGGCGAAAGGCTATGTTCACTGTTCAACTAAAGTTGGTGGGTGGGATCTTGAAGGTGGAGGATGAAGCAGAGTCCTTCCATGTGGAAAGGAGCAGCAGGTTGCAATGGAATGTAAGGAAGTTCAAGGGCACTTCATAAAGGAGGCACTTTTGTCCAACATATTTAAACATTAACCTTACATTGGATTTTACAGGCAAGCAAGCACCCATAAAACCCCTATCTGCTTCCTTTAGTTGGTTTTAATTGACCCTTAATTATTGGATTGGTTTTCTGCTAAGTACAGATGGGTAGCCCTTCCATCCTACCCCTTATTTTACCACAGTACATACCATTTTACCATCTGTAAAATGGTTTGAAGCAGGATTGAGCCGGGGAATTGACATGCATTATTTTCAGCATTACCCAACTCCATTCCTGGCAGGACCTAAAAGCAAAAGCCCCATGCTCCTCATTTGATTACACTGGGAAATTCCAATCATGGTTGGAAGTGAGCAAGTCCCCCAAAGGACCCATCCCATATCCACAGCTAAATGTGGGGGCTGCCCCCAGCTCAGATTTGGTGGTGTACATGCACCATTTGAAGACTTATGCCCACGTTCCACCTTATAGTGGGATCCATGCCTTCTCTGAAATAGCATACGTGCCACAGAAAAGAGCTGATTTCATAATGTGCATAGGTAGTGGTTGCCTTATTGATTACTATCCATGGATGACCTTGTGCTACCAGAGGAAAGAGGAAAGGTTATTTTGTGATTCCCTTTGCAACCCCATTTGAGCCTTGGCTATGTTTCTCACAGGACCAAGGTGTCTCTGTAAGTCCCTGTCCCCATTAGTCCAGGCATCATTGAGAACTCATTTTTGTAGACCATCTCTTGGATTGAGAACGGGGTGACAACCACTGTAGCACCAGCCAGGAAACCCATTTTGACACTGAGACAGAGAACGTGGAAAATCTGGCCCATGATGATGCAGATTGTAACTACCTACTATGCATAACTACATGGTCAAAACTGACAAGGAAATAAACTGACTCTTTTGGAATCTATAGCTCTGATTGCTTTTTCAGAAGAAAGAATGGGAGAATCATTTAAAATTGTCTCCATCCCAACATAAAAGATGAAGTCAAATAATGTGAATGGCTCTTCCTGCAATTCATTACTCATTGGAGAAAGTGAGGAGTGCAGATGTTGGAGATTAGAGCTGAAAATGTGTTGCTGGAAAAGCGCAGCAGGTCAGGCAGCATCCAAGAAGCAGGAGAATCGACGTTTCGGGCATGAGCCCTTCTTCAGGAATGAGGAAAGTGTGCCAAGCAGGCTAAGATAAAAGGTAGGGAGGAGGGACTTGGGGGAGGGGCATTGGAAATGCGAAAGGTGGAAGCAGGTTAAGGTGAGGGTGATAAGGTGAGGGTGATAGACCGGAGTGGGGGTGGGCGCAGAGAGGTCAGGAAGAAGATTGCAGGTTAGGAAGGTGGTGCTGAGTTCGAGGGTTGGGAATGAGACAAGGTGGGGGGAGGGGAAATGAGGAAACTGGAAAAATCTGAGTTCATCCCTTGTGGTTGGAGGGTTCCCAGGCAGAAGATGAGGCGCTCTTCCTCCAGCCGTCATGTTGCTATGGTCTGGCGATGGAGGAGTCCAAGGACCTGCATGTCCTTGGTGGAGTGTTTTCCAGCAACACATTTTCAGCATTCATTACTCATTACCTGTTAGAAGTAAAAACAAAGGTCAAAATGACTCTTTCATTTAAGCTGTTAATTTCACAGTAGGTTTACTAGTCTCCGTAGCAGTTTGATGGGAAACTGCAATCTCATTAATACTCAGAGGGGTATGTTTCTACCTACCACTAAGCAGGAAAATTCTGGGTTGAATTTTAAATTGATAGTCCTTGGTGAAACAATAAAAGCTATAGCAAATTAGGAACCAAATTGCCACTGGATTGGAATTTGCTAAAGCTTCTCAAATGAGTCATAACTCTGGCATTCCACTTCCAGCCTTTCCAATCAAACAGAAGGGGGTAGACAGGATGATACATGAATCGGTAAAAGAAAGATTTCTAACGAAAAGAGATGCCGGCTTGGGTCAAATGGGATCAAGTGGATGTAGATTCCTGAAGCTCCAGTTACCATCAGAATAAAGATGAAACATGGGAAGGCTTATCCAAAAGTCTCTCACTCTGGTCCTGATATGGGATGAGTCATAGAGACGTACAACACGGAAACAAGACCCTTCGGTCCAACCCGTCCATGCTGACCAGATATCCCAAATCAATCTAGTCCCACCTGCCAGCACCCAGCCCATTTCCCTCCAAACCCTTCCTATTCACGTACCCATCCAGATGCCTTTTAAATGTTGCAACTGTACCAGCCTCCACCCACTTCCTCTGGCAGCTCATTCCATACACGTACCACCCTCTGCGTGAAAATGTTGCTCCTTAGGTCTCTTTTATATCTTTCTCCTCTCACCTAAACCTAAGCCCTCCAGCTCTGGACTCCCCAACCCCAGGGAAAAGACTTTGTCCATTTACCCTATCCATGCCCCCTATGATTTTGTAAACCTCTATAAGCTCAACCTTCAGCCTCCAACGTTCCAGGGAAAACAGCCCTAGCCTAAAAACCTCTCCCTATAGCTCAAATCCTCCAACCCTGGCAAAATCCTTGTAAATCTTTTCTGGACCCTGTCAACTTTCACAACATCTTTCTGATAGGAAGGAGACCAGAATTGCATGCAATATTCCAACAGTGGCCTAACCAATGTCCTGTACAGTCGCAACATGACCTCCCGACTCCTGTACTCAATACTCTAACCAATAAAGGAAAGCATACAAAACGTCTTCTTCATTATCCTATCTACCTGCGACTCCACTTTCAAGGAGCTATGAACCTGCACTCCAAGGTCTCTTTGTTCAGCAATACTCCCTAGGACCTTACCATTAAGTGTATAAGTCCTGCTAAGATTTGCTTTCCACACATTTATCTAAACTCCATCTGTCACTTCTCAGCCCATTGCCCTATCTGATCAAGATCCCGCTGTAATCTGAGGTAACCTTCTTCGCTGTCCATTGCACCTCCAATTTTGGTGTCATCTACAAACTTACTAACTATACCTCTCAGGCTCACATCCAAATCATTTATATAAATGATGAAAAGCAGTGGGCCCAGCACCGATCCTTGTGGCACTCCACTCGTCACAGGCCTCCAGTTTAAAAAACAACCCTCCACCTACCACCCTCTGTCTTTGAGCCAGTTCTGTATCCAAATGGCGAGTTCTTCCTGTATTTCATGAAATCTAACCTTGCTAACCAGTGTCCCATGGGGAACCTTGTCGAAAGACTTATTGAAGTCCATATAGATCACGTCTGCCATTCTGTCCTCACCAATCCTCTTTGTTATTTCTTCAAAAAACTCAATCAAGTTTGTGAGACATGATTTCCCATGCACAAAGCCATGTTGACTATCCCTAATCAGTCCTCGCCTTTCCAAATACATGTACATTCTGTCCCTCAGGATTCCCTCCAACAACTTGCCCACCACTGACATCAGGCTCACTGGTCTAAGGTTCCTTGGCTTGTCCTTACCACCTTTCCTAAACAGTGGCACAACGTTAGCCAATCTCCAGTCATCTGTGACTATCGATGATACAAATATTTCAGTAAGAGGCCCAGCAATCACTTCCCTACTTCCCACAGTGTTCTAGGGTACACCTGATCAGGTCCTGGGGAATTATCCACTTTTATGCGTTTCAAGACATCCAACACTTCCTCCTCTGTAATATGGACATTTTTCCCCCCATTCCATATCTTCCATGTCCTTTTCCACAGTAAATACTGATGGAAAATACTCATTTCGTATCTCCCCCATCTCCTGCGGCTCCACACAAAGGCCGCCTTGCTGATCTTTGAGGGGCCCTATTCTCTCCCTAGTTACCCTTTTATCCTTAATGTATTTGTAAAAGACCCATTGGATTCTCCTTAACTCTATTTGCCAAAGCTAACCCATATCCCCCTTTTGCCCTCCTGATTTCTCTCTTAAGAATACTCCTACTTCCTTTATACTCTTCTAAGGTTTCACTCGATCTAAGCTGTCTATACCCAACATATGCTTCCTTCTTTTCCTGAACCAAACCCTCAATTTCTTTAGTCATTCAGCAGTCCCTATACCTATCAGCCATTCCTTTCACCCTAACAGGAATATACTTCCTCTGGACTCACGTTATCTCATTTCTGAAGGCTTCCAATTTTCCAGCCGTCCCTTTACCTGCGAACTTCTGCCCCCAGTCAGCTTTTGAAAGTTCTTGCCTAATCCCGTCAAAATTGGCCTTTCTCCAATTTAGAACTTCAACTTTTAGATCTGGTCTATCCTATTCTATCACTATTTTAAAACTAATAGAATTATGGTCGCTGGCCGCAAAGTGCTCTCCCATTGACACCTCAGTCACCTGCCCTGCCTTATTTCCCAAGAGTAGGTCAAGTTTTGCACCTTCTCTCGTAGATACATCCACATACTGAATCAGATTTTTTTCTTGCACACTTAACAAATTCCTCTCCATGTAAACCCTTAACACTGTGGCAGTCCCAGTCTATGTTTGGAAAGTTAAAATCCCCTACCATAACTACCCTATTATTCTTACAGATAGCTGAGATCTCCTTACAAGTTTGTTTCTCAATTTCCCTCTGACTATAAGGGAGTCTATAATACAATCCCAATAAGGTTATCATCCTTTTCTTATTTCTCAGTTCCACCCAAATAACTTTCCTGGATGTATTTCCAGGAATATCCTCCCTCAGCACAGCTGTAATGCTATCCCTTAGTAAAAATGCCACTCCCCCTCCTCTCTTGCCTCCCTTTCTATCCTTCCTGTAGCATTTGTATCCTGGAACATTAAGCTGCCAGTCCTGTCCATCCCTGAGCCATGTTTCTGTAATTGCTATGATCCCAGTCCCATGTTCCTAACCATGCCCTGAGTTCATCTGCCTTCCCTGTAAGGCCTGTTTCATTGAAATAAATGCAGTTTAATTTATCAATCCTACCTTGTTCTCTGCTTTGACCCTGCCTGCCCTGACTGTTTGACTCACCTTTGTTCTCAACTGTACCAATCTCAGATTGAAATCTTTCCTCACTATCTTTTTGGGTCCCACCCGCCCTACTCGTGTAAATCTTCCAGAGCATGTCTGGGAAAACTCCCTGCTTGTACATTAGTTCCTTTCGAATTTAGCTGCAATCCATCCTTCTTCTGCAGGTCACTTTTATCCCAAAACAGCTTCCAATGATCCAAAGTTGTGAATCCTTCTCCTATACACCAGCTCCTCAGCCATGCATTCATCTGCACTATTCTCCTATTCCTGCCCTCACTAGCTCACAGCACTGGGAGTAATCCAGATATTATGATTTAGATTAGATTAGATTACTTACAGTGTGGAAACAGGCCCTTTGGTCCAACAAGTCCACACCAATTTGCCGAAGCGCAACCCACCCAGACCCATTCCCCTACATTTACCCCTTCACCTAACATGGCCAATTCACCTAACCTGCACATTTTTGGACTGTGGGAGGAAACCGGAGGAAACCCACACAAACACAGGGAGAATGTGCAAACTCCACACAGACAGTCACCTGAGGCGGGGATTGAACCCGGGTCTCTGGCGCTGTGTGGCAGCAGTGCTAACCACTGTGTCACCGTGCTGCCCACTCTTGAGGACCTCCTTTTCATGCCTAACTCTCTGTAATCAGCCTTCAGAATCTCAAACTTTTCCCTTCCTATGTTGTTGGTTCCAATGTTTACAATGACCTCCTGCTGATCCCTCTCCCCCTCGAGAATATTCTGCACCGTCTCTGAGACAACCTTGATCCTGGCACCAGGGAATCAACACACCATTCTGATTTTTCACTGCTGGTCGCAGAAACATCTGTCTGTACCTTGGACTAGAGTGTCCCCTAAGACAATTGATTGCTTGGAACCCAATGTACCTTTCATTACGTTAGAGACAGTCTCAATACCAGAAACTTGGCTGTTCGTGCTTTGTTCCCTGAGAATCCGTCACCTCCTATATTTTCCAAAACAGCATACCTGTTTGAAATGGGGATAGCCACAGAAGACTCCTGCACTACCTGCCTACCTCTCTTACCTTTCCTGGAGTTAACCCATCTATGTGACTGTATCTGAGACTTGCCATCCATCACACCCCTTGTTCTTGTAAATTCCACATTGTCTCTGTCTCTCCAACCAATCCATTCGATCTAATAGCATTCACAACTAATGGCAGTTATTGCAGATATAATCCTCAGTAACCCGTAAACTCCCACATCTGACAAGAAGAGCATATCACTCTGCTAAGGGCCATTTTTGCTTCTTTCAATCTACAGACCCAGAAAATTGAGGGGCTGCAAAGATCTGCCCTAGATCGGAAAAAGCGATCAAGCTCTCAGCCAAGCAGACAAACATTGAAAAGACCAAGAAAGTCAGAAGCAGGAGTATGCCCACCAGCACTGGCCCCCTTCAAACTGGATATAATGTAGCAAGAATTTGAAATACTTCAACAGAGCATGGCATGTGTGTGGTGGAACACATTTGGATGCCAAGCTCACCCTTTGACTTGCCAAGCATTCTACAGAATAACACAATTAACACATCACAGTTGTACCTATTCCACTCTCTCCAGATACTCCTCACACCCCAATCTGAATATCCAATTCTCAGTCACACCCTCATTCTGTTGACTTCCCACAGCTATACCTTACAGTCACATTTCAAAATGGTGGTGTTGTTCCTTCCCTTGATCATCAAAGATGTCGCTGAAGCAGGTCTCCTGCTGTTAAAAGCTGGCAGTAAGGGTGTGTAGCTGAAGGTAAATGAAGCATCAGACAAGTATGAGGTCACAAGAAGTTGGATATTACTACTTAAGCATTGAGAGCACACTCTCTGAGAAGCAGTATGTTATGTACCAGCCTCTCAGCTGAGCAAGGCTGGAGCCTTTCAGGTTCATTGATAAAGCCTGCCCAGCTTGTCAGTTTTAAGTTGCTGTGCACTTGTTTGGTTGACCCTGGTAAGTTGTTGACAATTCAGGAAACAGGTGCCCTGTCTATTAAAGCCAGAATGATTGGTTAAAGCAGCAGTTAATGGTCTATTTGCAGATAAGAATTAGCATACCCAGCCTTTATAGTTTGTGTCTGGTGGCTATTAGATATCATGTCCATTTTCCATCAAGAATCAGAAAATCTTAGACCCTGCTCTCTCCTGTACATTATTCCACTCTTCACTGCTTTCCAGGCCATTCATTTTATTAATGGCTGTCATCACTATGCTCATCTGAGTGAAACTTGGAAGTGAACAGGATTATGTCAAGCCTCTGACCTGATGTCACTTTTTAGGGATTTAACTGCTTTACACATTTGAATAATATTTTCTCTGGCTTGTTAAAATGTTATCACAAGGGATATCATGGTGGAATGATAGTGTCCCTACCTCTGGGTCAGGAGACCCGAGTTCAAGTACCTCATGATCCAGAGTTGTGCAATAGCACCTCTGAACAGATTGGTTTCGAAAATATTTTCTTGAAAATCCTGTCCAATGTGCCAGGTTGAGGACATAACATCCATATGTAGTGACCAGGTATGCCAAGAAAGGTGACACTTACTAAATACCCCTCATGTGCACAAGTGCACCGTTGTTGAAATCCAAAGCTAGCAAATAGAATAAATCCCAAAGAAAGAAATAAATAGAAAAGGGAGTTGGTAGTACCAAATTTGGACCAGCAAGGAAAAGTGTGTGTATGTGTGTAGAGGTTGGTATTTAGCAGCAGATGATAGGTTTGCCGGCAGAAGTAACCAAATATTACTGAATCTGATGATGCCTCTAAATTAATGAGGTTCCCTCCAATTGGTCTTGCAAATTCAAGAAAAATCACATTTTGAAAGATGCCAGCAATAGTAATCCTAGAGCATCTATTGGGATTGCTGTGCACATAAGTTTGGAGTCTTATTTTTTCCAAGCATAGTATATAGTGGGATTAAGAGCTTTAAGGAGACATTTATTTTGGAAGAATGTTAACTCAGCAGATGAGCATTGGAAACCTTCTATAAAATAGGCATTCTGTTTGCAATGCATTTTCCAGATTTACAAGGAATATTTAAACATATGAGCTCAAATGTTTGCAGACACTTTGAAGGAGATGTTAAGTAGAGCTATGGTCCTTGGAAAGTGAAGCTGTGGTAGATCATCCACGATATTAAGCGTTGAAGGGCTGTATATCTTCCCCTCTTTCTATTTTTAATTCTCATTATATTGCTTTTCTGATTTACTTTTTGCTTCATAAAAAATACAATTTTGTTTTTATGAGCTGAATAATATGCTAAATGATATATAAATCAGGCCTGAGGGAAGAAATTTCAATAAACAACAATAACATTTCCATGGAATGCTAGCCTCTCTTGTGTGCTAGGACTGCACCAGAACAGTCTGAACCAGGTAAACTTTGCATTATGGAACAATGCATTGGCACATTCCACAAGCAACAACCAACTTTTCTTTCAGGGGCTGCTGGATAATCTCATGAGCGTGAACCTAAAATCTTGTAAAAACATGTGCTGAAAAATGAGGGCAAAAGCAAATACACAGCTTCAGGCTAGAGAGCACCGCATGGGAAATAAATTGCTCCATAATGTCCCATAGTAGCATGCCTTGGTTTTTTGAATGTCCAATATAGTTAGTTCCACCCATTTTCCAACCCACCTAGCACATTCAGGAGAGCATTCACCAAGTTTACCTAAATTGGCTCTGTTCAAACCAAAGATCTATAACTGGCTCCCTACTATTTCTCATCAACATTAGGGACCTTATCTAAACTTCCACTATTAGTATATATGTTGTTTTATAATTCTCTTTAGAGGCAGCAGTGTGAACCATTGAGCCACGTGTCACCTTGTGAAGCACCTTGGGATGTGTTGTGTTAATGTTACTACATAGACATGAGTGGTTATGACTTCGAACATTGTTAATTGTGATCGTTTGGAAGCAGACTGAACTTGCAATGCAGTAATCTGACTCTGTATAATTTCAGTGATCTTTTTCTGTTTCTGGTGAAAGTTGCTTGTAATGCAACTGAAGCTGAAGCATCAGCACTCAGTCATTGTAGATGCCCTCCATGCAGCATCCTGAACTGGTGTTATATTACATTCCTTCACTGTTGCTGAGTCAAGACCTTGAATCTCCTTTCCCAACAGCACTTTGAGTATGTCCATCCCCAAGGACAGACACGTTTTAAGAAGGCAGTTCTCCACAGAATGTCCAGGGAAATTAAAGATAGGCAACAAGTTCCCAGATTTCATTAACAAATTAAAGATAAAGATACTTCATCCCAGTTGAATCCACATATGTGCCAGAGTTGACCACCACTTTCATAATGGGAAAGATTGGCTTCAAACTCTTTGCAAGGACCCATGCTAAGTTGGTACTGACTTTCACAATGATTTTGATACTGAGTGTATCCTTTCTGTCGTCCTAATAAACCAAATATTTGTGGGCAAACCCATCATTCTTCCAGGAGCTGCAGTGGATCCCAACAAAGGCTGCACCTGAGACTTCAGCAGCAGAGTTCTTGTGGGACCTTGCCTTCTGGGGAGTTAATTCTTTCCACTTACCCTTGCTCCAGGCTGCAGGTTGCTAGTTCCACCATATGTTGACCGTTCTTCACAAAATCCTCTAAATTTCACCGTGACCAGGTAAGGAAGAGTGTGCTTCCCCTACAATGTCTGCCAGGACAGAAGGTTTAAAACTCATAGTTGTCAGCTTTGCTGCGAGCCTGTGCAATTTTACACTCTGTTCTTCTACATACATCCAGATTGGAAGAGTTGAAAGTTTTCAAACACTGAAGATTACCTGATGAAGGTTTTTGTAATTTTAAGCATGTGTACCCCTGTTCAAAATTGGGCTACTTACAACTGTTCTAATCCTAAGTACTTCTGGCTCGGCCATCTCTTGAGGGTATAGAGATTATGCCTTCGTACCTCTGACACTACTGGTAGGCACTCCAAACAGCTCCTTTTGCTGTTTCAGTCAGTAACATGCTTCCTGGTCAGGAGGGTAAACTCCGTAATGTTCGCTTGCCAGCTTACAGTGAAACAGTAGTGCCCATTATTGGGCTGATCACTTTAGGTGCTGTACTAAGCTCTCAACAAAGATAAACAAGGTGTCCATACCTTCCTAGTCAATCCTACAGATTTTCTTTTCACAAAAACTGTTTATGGAATTTGGGTGTCACTAGCTTGGGCAGCATTTCGTGCCTATCTCTAATTCCTGATTTGTTTTCTCCAGTCCTGATGTTCACCTGTGCCTCGAACTTTGTTATGACCAGATGAGCAAGCACATCACATTTCCCCACCTTATAATCCTCTTCAGTCATAGCAAATTTTCTTTTATTTCTTTAGCATGCAGCTATCATATTCCAGTTTTTAAAAAAATGTAGTTCATTAGATCAACATACAGGAGCCAAAAGCAATGCAGATGCTGGAATTCTGAAATAAAAACAACAGTGCAGGAGAAACTCTGGAAACATCTGTGGAGAAAGAAACAGATTAATATTTTGAGTTTGATATGACTCTTGTTCAGAAGTGAAAGGGAAGACATTTATTTTAATCCTGTTGGCCAAAAGGGAGGAGGAGCAAATGGGACACAATGGTTAACGTGCCCAGAGTAAAAGACAAAAGGAATGCTAATAGTGGCAAAGGAAGGATCGAGATATAAAGTAGGTATAAATGTTAGAAATTCAAAAGGGGAAAATGGACCCTCTCTGCAAAGACCAAAGCCAAGAAGAAATGGGAGTAGGAGGGGCTTGTATTCAAAATGGATGCCAGAGGGCATGATCTGAAATTGTTGAGCTTGTCTGAGTCCTAAACGCTGGACGTGCCCTAAATAGAAAATGAGGTATTGCTCTTCCAGCTTGTGCTGAGCTGCAGCAGACCAAGGATAAACATGTTAGCATGGAAACAATACTTACTGCATGGCAAGCAACTGGAAAGTTGGCGTCATTCTGACAAACAGAGAAATGGTGTTCTGCTTACCAGTTACCCAGTCTGAATTTGGTTTCACCAATGATTAAGAGACTACATTGTGAGTAACAATTACAATAGATTGGTTTGAAAGATATACAAATACACTGCTGATTCAACTGGAAGGTGTGATGTGGGCCTTGAACAGTGAGGAGGATGGAGGTCAAAGGGCAAATTTTGAGAGGAAGAGAATGAGGAAGTGATGGAGTTAGTTGTGGAGGGAATGGTTCCTGTGGATTGCTGAAGGGAGAACAGATGAAGTGTTTGATGGTGGTATCCTGCAGGAGATGGTGGAAATGATGGATGCTGATCCTTTGAATGTGGAGACTGTTAGTTTCAGTGAGGACAAGGAGAAACAGGAATTGATTTCTGGTAAAGCACTGTTTGCACTAATTGAACATGTAACAATGTTGTGTGCAAGGTGTACAATAGAAAAATGGTGAATGATTTATGGGGATGAGTAAATTGCTTTATTAGTGCTGGCTGAAAGACTTTAAACATTTTCTTACTCACAGGAGTCGTAATAATGAGTTAAACATCTAGAATCCCAAACTGAGAAAAGAGAGCGAGAAAAGTGAAAAATAAGAGATGAAAAGAGAGGGAAGTAAGTAGAAAGAGAGACAGACAAAGAGAAAAAGAAACAAAATTACATAAAGAAAGAGGAAAAGGGAAAGAGGGACGAGATTGAGATGCATTAATTCAGAGTTAAAGAATATTGGAAGCAGGAAGTTTCTGACCCGAGGTGAATTTAATAATAACAGTGCTGAACCTGCAGTCTATAATTGTGGAAGACCAAGGAAGTCTTAGCCCTTATAAGAACCTTTACATCAAGGTTCTGGGAGTGATGATCACCAACAATCTGTCCTGGGAGAAAGTTAGGACTACAGTTACTGGTAAGTTAGTTGAAAAGTGTGGTGCTGGAAAAGCACAGCAAGTCAGGCAGCATCAGAGGAACAGGAGAGTCTATGTTTCTGGCATAAACTGATGAAGGGTTTATGCCTAAAATGTCAATTCTCCTGCTCCTCTGATGCTGCCTGACCTGCTGCGCTTTTCCAGTGCCACTTTCTTAAACTCTAACAAACTGTCCTGGTCCACCCACGTCGACACCTTGGTCAAGATAGCACAACAATGCCTCTACTTCCTTTGGAGGCTAAGGAAATTCAGCATGTCCTCAAAGAGTCTTACCAATCTTTATAGGTGCACCACAGAAAGCATCCTATCTGGATGCTTCACACCATGATTGGGCAATTGCTCTTCCCAAGACTGCAAGAAACTACAGAGAGTCATGAACACAGCCCGGTGCATCACACAAACAAGCCTCCCATCCACTAACTCCATCCATATGCCCTGCTAACTTGGGAAATGAACCAACATAATCAAAGACCCCATCCCAGTTATACTCTCTTCCACCCTCTTCGGCCAGGCAGATATAAAAGCTTGAATATACCTACAAACAGATTCAAGAACAGCTTCTTCTCTGCTGCTTTTCAGACTTTTGAATGGATCTCTAAAATGGTAATGTTGATCTATCTCTTTGCACCTTCTTTGTGTGGCTGTAACACTGTATTCTACACTCAGTGCATTGGGAGCAAAACAATCTATGGTAGGAGCTACCTGTAAAGCATGGAAAATACTTTTCACTGTATCTCAGTACATGTGACAACAATAAATTAAATCAAAGCAAATAAGTCGTGATTAATTTTCCAATTTCTGATACGTATCTGATTTGAATTCTTGTAGATGTGTTGAAAGGAAATTGTAATAGTTCAGTTTAAGTTATATGCATGTATTCATTGTACATTTAACTGACTGTAACTGACTATACTTAAGAAAGTGTAGTGTTAGCATTCATGTTCTTTGATATTTGAATGATAAAATTATTTTCCGATAAGCCTTGAACCATGTGGCTTGATGCTTTTAGCAAAAATCTGGTTGTCTAAAATCCAATTAAAGTAGTCTCTGCCAAGATCAACATTGGTTCCTCTTGCCTATTCTCTTATTTTTTTTCATTGGCTACTTGCAACTCCATAGAAAATTAACTGAATCCACAAATAAAAATAGTATTTTAAACAGAAAGGCTGCCATAGAGCAGCATCACATTTATGCTTAATTTAGAAGCTTTGAGGAGAAGCAAATAATGATTTGCTTTACATTTAAGAATACAAAAAGCCATGCTCATAAGACAAGGTCAGAAAAAAATGAAATAAATCACTTGGTATTGTTTGAGAATAAAAAGCAGCCTTGTGATAATGAGCTTTTACTTTGCTGTTGAAAAGCTCAGCATGTTCCTGCTAATTTTAGTTTCAGCTTATTCAATCAGAAAATTATGAACTCCATAATCAAGCATTTTGAGAATATTAACAATTAATTGTCAATATTAAGACGAGTTAAACCTTTATTTGATGCAAGGACCAGATGAATACCCAAAATTAGTCGTGATTTGGAGATGCCGGGATTGGACTGGGGTCTACAAAGTTAAAAATCACACAACACCAGGTTATAGTCCAACAGGTTTATTTGGAAGCACTAGCTTTCAGAGCGCCGCTCCTTCATCAGGTAGTTGTAGAGTATGTGATCATAAGACACAGAATTTATAGCAAATGTATTAGAATGAACGTGTTGGATTCAGTTCTTTCATTTACAAATCAAAGAACTTTTTGAAAGTTACATTCTCAAGTGAACTTCAACAATAGGTTCTATGTTAGCCCAGATAACGCACTGAGGGTGTGAGGTGCCCTGTGTGAGACTGTCTGTGCCACAATGTTTAGACTGATTCTAATCTTAAAAAAGGATTTACAGAATCTTACATGGATTCATGCAGTCTTTGAGCAAAATAAAATGTAAGTCTGCAAATACAAATTCACCCCACAAACTTATATGTGTGTGCATGCATGTGGGTGTGTGTGGCGTGGGGGCTGTATGAGTGTCTGTGAGAGAGTGTGTGTATGTATGTGAGTCTGAGTGTAAAAGGGTATATGTCTCTGAGAGAGTGCGTGTGTGGGAGTGTATGTGAGTGTATGAGAGAGGGTCTGCATGAGTGCATGGGTCTGTACGTGTGTGTGTGTAGATGTGTGTGTGTGTGTGTGTGTATGTATAGTGCAGTGGGGTCACCTGTAGTGTGACATGAACCCAAGGTCCCAGTTGAGGCCATCCTCATGGGTACAGAACTTGGCTATCAGCCTCTGCTCGGCCACTTTGCGTTGTTGCCTGTCCTGAAATCCACCTTGGAGGATGGTCATCTGAAGGTCCGAGGTCGAATGTCCACGCGTAATGGTAGTATCCGTGTCGACACTCTGACTCGTCTTATAGTATCTACCGTGACAGAGTTGTATAGTGTTGTCCTGAAAGCCGGTCAGTTTGCTTTGAAGAATTATCTGTTTGAGGTTTGGTGGTTGTTCAAAGGCGAGAAGTGGAGGTGTGGGGAAGGTCTTGGTGAAGTGCTCATCCTCATTGATTATGAGAAAATGTTGTGATCGAGGATAAAGCTGATGAGTTGTGGGACGGTGCTCAGAGATTGGCAGTTGTTGATGTTGAGTACTGAGGCTGTTGCCGCGATGCCATCATTGTGGAGAATGCTGGTGTAGAGTGCTGAAACGTTCACTGTGACGAGGAATGTTCCTGGTTCTACTGCTCTGTGGGTGCTGAGTTTCTGTAAGAAATCTGTTGTGTCGCGACAGAAGCTGGAGGTCCCCTGTACAATGGGTTTCAAGATGCCTTTGACATAGCCAGAGAGGTTCTCACATAGGGTCCCATTGCCTGATCCAATGGGACATCCTGGTGTGTTGGCTTTGTATATCTTCGGAAGGTAGTAGAAGTCGCCTACGTGAGAAGTACATGGGATGAGGATGTATAGGGAATTCTGAAGGACTGGATCCAAAGTCCTGATCAATGTATTTCATTCACGAGATTGGCCAGTAGTTGCCTGTAGTGTTCCTGGGTGTTTAGTTATCAGTACGCTTCCTTGCAGTAGCCTGTTCTATTCTGAATAATGATGGCTCCTCCTTTATCTGCTGGTTTGATGACAATGTTGTAATTGATTTTGAGAGCATCGATGGCGTGGTATTGTCATCGGGTGATAATATGCTCGACCTTGTGGGTGCGACTGATGAATCTGGCATTTATATATTTTCTGACAGTTAGTCAATTTAGTTTTGTAAAGTCAAAATTCAAAGGTTTTTGTGCATGCTATTTATAATACAAACTCTTAATGTACTTTGTATATAGTTGTGTTTCTTTCATTTATTTGTTTAAGGCTTGACTTTTCACTCACAAAGGGAGTTTTGGTTTAATATAATAAACTAGGTTGGAGGAGAGACAGGTGAACCTCTGTGGTGGGGAGTGTGGTGAGAACCAAGGGTTAGCGAAGGGAATGATCCTTGCAGAAGGCAGACAGGGGTGGGGAGGGGAAGATGTTCTGGATGGTGGGGTCTAATTGGAGTTGGTGGAAGTGTTTGAGGATGATACATTGGATGCAGAGGCTGGTAGGGTGGGAAGACAGATTCTTTAATGTTCATTCTCTTTGCAACAATAGACTTGACTGACATTTCATCTTCGAGGAGAAAGTGAGGAGTGCAGATGCTGGAGATCAGAGCTGAAAATGCGTTGCTGGAAAAGTGCAGCAGGTCAGGCAGCATCCAAGGAACAGGAGAATCGACATTTCGGGCATCCGCCCTTCTTCAGGAATCATTTCAGCTTAACAACTACACAAAAAAAGTCGTGGCAAAGTGGCTGGTGGGGCCAATGTGATTTGTGTCTTCTCACTTCATGACACTGATCATTCAGAATGAAGGCACTATCCTTGTACAAAGTCAGCTTCATTATCAACATGCCTGGAGCTCTCAGTTTCCAGATTTAGAAATCTGGATGTCACTGCCAGGTCTTATTTATATGACTGCAGCTGCAATAGTGTCTGCTGAGCAATTTCTAGCATTCAAAACATTTTGTAATTCCCAAATGTTTGATCACAAAACAGTCATTTTCTCATATTTTTCTGCAAATTTGTTAAATTAAACAAAATAAGCTTCAGTGTTGCTGAAAAGAAAACACATCTGGTCAAAGTTTTTCAACTTGCATTCATCAGGACAATTCACATAAAATATCACCATAAGGAGAAAACAATGTTGATATTGTATGAGAGGATGAGTGCTTTTGGATGACAAGTACGGTCTGATTAGTAGAGGTGTTGCCCTAGATAAGTCACCTGTAATGCTGACTAACAATTCAATACCATGTTTTGTTTAAATTTTAAACCAGGCAGGATTAAATCAGACTCTGATTGGTCAAAACATTGACCTAAATTGTGAGCCAGAGAATAGTCGTCACCTATTTTGTTGAGCTGAAATAGCCTGCACCACTTAAAATTTCATTAAAACTTGGCAATTGACTGTCAATGATTACTGGCTGATGATTTCTCTTTATCAAAACCTCTACCAGAGTGCACCTGCCAACGAATCAGCATTTGCCAGTCATACAATATAAATAATTTTGTTTTGATATTTATTTTGACTTGTTCTGATGTGTATAAGGTGAAAAGCTTCAGTAAAGTATGTCCTTTTGCAGCAATATTCAAATTCTGCATTATTAAATAACTAACAATAGCTAGCTTCTCTGATTGCTGGCAAATGGAAGTCTTTATAAGATGATTAATTTTTAGACTGACTCTTTAATTCAAGATAAACAGAAGAAGACACAGATACTGTAGCAACCTCAAGTCTCTGCAGGATTTGTTCTAGAACAGCTGATCGGAGAAACTGAAAGCGTGAATATTCGTCCTTGCACAAAGCAAAGTACTGTGGATGCAGGAAATCTGAAATAAAAACAAAAATGCTGGAAAATTCAGCAAGTCAGTTAGCATCTAGGGAGAGAAATGGAGTTTGCATTTCAGCTCAGAAATCACTGGTAGTTGTCTGCTTGAAAATTCAACAAAAACTGAAGGATGTGCCTTTCCACAGTCAATTGGTGTTACAATTTAGTAAATCAGAGATTGGAGGGGGGGGAATGGCTAGTGACTATTACCTGTGAAGGCTGTAATCTGTGAATATGATTTGGAGGTGCCGGCGTTGGACTAGGGTCTACAAAGTTAAAAATCACACAACACCAGGTTATAGTCCAACAGGTTTATTTGGAAGCACTAACTTTTGGAGCTGGTGTTGTGTGATTTTTAACTTTAAAATCTATGGAGAGTATGTTGCAATCAATACAGACGCAACATGGGATTATCAGTTATGTTAAAGCACAGGTACATTTTTTCTTTCTGTCCTTGAGCAACAAACACTCTAAGGTTTAGTTAACATTGCTTTAAGGCTCTTTGTTAAACTAATAGTCTCAAAATATCATGCAGTGCCTTGTAAGTTGGTCACAGAATTCAAATATCTCTTCCAAAGTTATCAGCATCTGTAGGGATTGCAACATAATATTCATCAAGTTTGTCCACTGAATAGCTGAGTCATACTAAACAGAAAGATAACAGTTTCTAAAATAAAACAAATAACTGTGGTCTTTGGAGATTTGAAACAAAACAAATTGCTGGAAAAATTCAGCAGATGTGACAGCATCAATAATGCCTACACACTTGATATCTCTCTCAGACCTCTATCTCCATCTATGTGAACATCTCTCTCCTGACCACTCTCCACCCCCACACCATCTTCAGCATAAATATGACTTTTTTGTGGTTTCTATCAGTTCAAGTGAAGAATCAGTGGACTCAAAACATGAACTGTGTTTTCTGCCCACAGATGTTGCCAGTCCTGCTGAGTTTCTCTAGCAATGTCTGGTTTTGTTTTAGATATCAGTCTCTTTTGGGACAGCTTTTTATTGCTGGAGAACCAGTGAAGCAACTAAAAATGTTTCTAATATTTCAAATGAGGGTGGGGAGAAAACTATTTCTGTGTTGCACCCCTCCTAGCTTCAGCAGATCCTGCTGCAATTACGCCCGTACAGATGCTGTGAAAGAATTAAACTAGCTTTGGTTATGTTGCATCAATCAAATTATCTGCTAAAACTCCAGCCCAAGCTGAGACATTGCTGACTGTGTAAAGAACTGGAAAGTGGCAGTGGAACTATACCTGAAGGTAGCACTGAATGACAAAGACATTGATGAGAAATTTGGAAGAATCAAGTAAATCAGCAATGAGGATTAAAAAAAATCCCACTTTTCAACTTTGTGTTGAGTGTTGAATGTTGAGATAACATTCTCACTGAGAGTGGTGAGAGGGTTACATCCACTAACATCCTCATTATTATGCTGTCTTACCTCATTGACATGTAGTTTCCCATTCTCCCACTCACTGGATAGAAATTAGATGACAACTCCCAACATGAAAGACATAGAATAGCAATTTATTGTCACTTGTATTTATGAAAATACAGTGAGGTATGGATAAGTCACTACAATTTGGTGCCATTTCAATGACAGTAATTACAAAAATAAATAATTGAGACAAAGACAAAGTTCATTGTTTGTTTCCTCCATGGTTCTAAGGTGTCTAAAGCAGCTATGGTAGTCACCAAAGTTGCCCGAGGCCATCAAAGCAATGATTTCGGGACCAGACCCACCACACTTCCATGCCTGAAGCCGACAGTGAAGCCAGTGCATCACAATCATAGCCAGGAGGGTCAGACTGGTCCCACAGAGGGGCTGACACTGAAGTCGTCACTCAAACCATTGCCACTTCAATCACTGCCATAGCTACAAGGAACAAACTGGAACCATAATGTTGCCACAACTGTAGCCACCACTGAAACTACTGCAGCACTGGACCAGACCCACTGACAATGAAGCCTTCGATAATGCCACAGCCACTATGGTTGCGAGGAACTGACATTCGGATTGACCATGCTGCTGCAACCCCTTGCACCACCTTCCTACACTGCAGCCGCAGAAAAGACACAATGGTTATCTTGTGACTACAACTTACTCTTTGCTCTTTTGGACCTCCAACAATCAGCAACATCTTATGGCACAGCCCCTGAGGAGTGCCTGCATGCAATCCCACCCACAGGACCTCCAGATTCAAAGCGGGGTGCCAGTTACCTTCTATTTAACATGTCCAAGTCAAATAAAAGAAACCCTACAGGGCAGCTGTATTATGCCAGCTCTTAGCTGGGTGTATGTCTGGGCTGTAAAGAAGGCGCTAGCACCAGGCAAGTAAAAGTGGAGTCACAGGGAGATAGGATAGTGAGGAAGGCATTCGGTATGCTTTCCTTTATTGTTCAGAGTATTGAGTACAGGAGTTGGGAGGTCATGTTGCAGCTGTACAAGACATTGGTTAGGCCATTTTTGGAGTGTTGTGTGCAATTCTGGTCTCCTTCCTATTGGAAAGATGTTGTGAAACTTGAAAGGATTCAGAAAAGATTGACAAGGATGTTGATTTGGAGATGCCAGTGTTGGACTGGGATGTACAAAGTTAAAAATCACGCAACACCAGGTTATAGTCCAACAGGTTTAATTGGAAGCACACTAGCTTTCGGAACACCGCTCCTTCATCAGATGATAATGGAGGGCTCAATCCTAAGGCACAGAATTGATAGCTAACATTTACAGTGTGATGTAACTGAAATTATCCATTGAAAAATACCTTGATTGTCTGTTGAGTCTTTCATCTGTTCGAATACCATGATAGTTTCACTTCTTTCATATGTAAATCACTAAACCTTTTTTAAAAGTTGGATTCTCAGGTTAGCTGTAACAATGGGCGTAAGCTAGACAATATGTTGAAGGTGTTAGCCCCCTGTGTTCTCTGTCTATGCCATGATGATTCTAATCTAAAAAGTGAGAAAACAGAGTTTTACATGAATTCATGCAGATTTTGAGCAAAGTACAATGTAACTCTGCAAGTACAAATTCACCCCACAAAATATATGTGTGCATGTGGGTCTTTGTCTGTGTGTGTGTGTGTGTGTGTATGTGTCTGAGGTAGGGGGTTGAGAGTATCTGTGAGAGTGTATATGTGTGTGCATGAGTGTAGAGTGGTCTAAGTCTCTAGAGGATGCCTGTGTGGGTGTGGGAGTGTGTGTTTCTGTAAGTGTGTGTGTGTGTGTGTGAAAGAGAGAGTGAGAGAGTGTGTGTGTGTGTGTGTGTGTGTGTGTGTGTGTGTGTGTGTGTGTGTGTGTGTGAGAGAGAGAGAGAGAGAGAGAGAGAGAGAGAGAGAGAGAGAGAGAGAGAGAGAGAGAGAGAGAGAGAGAGAAGAGAGAAGAGAGAAGAGAGAGTGTGTGTGCATTGTGCAATGGTGGTCACCTGTAATGTGACATGAACCCAAGGTCCCGGTTGAGGCCCTCCCTATGGGTATGGAACTTAGCTATCAGCCTCTGCGACATTACCAAACAGACAAGGCGACAAAACTACACCACGTACATGCAAACCAAGAACAAAAAACTGGAGAAACTTGGCATTCTCACCAGTAATAGGAAAGCCCACCCTGGCACCACAGTAGACAACATTATCACTGCGAGGAAGTCTATTATCAACTTATCAGACCACACCCCTCAACCAGAAGAGATTGAAGTCCTCAGCAGGGGTCTCAACTTCTGCCCCACCACCAAAATGGACCCGTTGGTTCTTGCAGCAGACACGGAGGAATTTATCAGATGAATGAGACTCCGGGAATCCTTTCAAGGTGCCGGCAGTGATCCCACTGATGAACTGGAACAGTCATCACAGGGATCTGTAGAGGAGCGACCAAAGAAGGTGTCAACTTGAACCCTACCAGAGGGCCGCTGCCCTGGGCTTGACATGAATGCTCAAACCGTCAGGAAAGATAAATGCTAGATTCATCAGCTGTACTCACAAGGTAGAGCAGAACATTACCCGTTCACAACGCAATGCCATCCAGGCTCTCAAAACCAATCACAACATTGTCATCAAACCAGCAGATAAAGGAGGAGCCATCGTCATTCAGAACAGAACAGATTACTGCAAGGAAGTGTACCAACAACTGAACAACCAGGAACACTATGGCAACTGATCCGACCAAAGAACACACCCGTGAATTAAATACATTGATCAGGACTTTGGATCCAGTCCTTCAGAGTTCCCTACGTGCCCTCATCCCATGTACTTCTTGTGTAGGCGACTTCTACTTCCAAAGGTACACAAAGCCAATACACCGGGACGTCCCATCGTATCGGGCAATGGGACCCTATGTGAGAATCTCTCCAGCTATGATGAAGGCATCTTGAAACCCATTGTACAGGGGATCCCCAGCTTCTGTCGCGACACTACGGATTTCTTACAGAAACTCAGCACCCACGGAGCAGTCGAACTGGGAACATTCCTCGGCACAATGGACGTTTCCGCACTCTACACCAGCATCCCCCACAATGACGGCATTGCGGCAACAGCCTCAGTACTCAACACCAACAACTGCCAGTCTCCAAACACCATCCTACAACTCATCTGCTTTATCCTTGATCACAACATCTTCACCTTTGACAACCAATTCTTCATCCAGACACATGGAACAGCCATGGGGACCAAATTTGCACCCAATATGCCAACATTTTTATGCACAGGTTCGAACAAGACTTCTTCTCTATGCAGGATCTCTAACCAACATTATACACCAGGCACATTGACGACATTTTCTTCCTCTGGACCCATGGCGAGGAGTCACTGATAAAACTACAACAGTGACATCAACAACTACACACACACGCACACACACACTCTCTCTCTCACATACACACACAGGCACTCCTATACACACACATATACACGGACACACATATATACAGATACAGATACACACACACACACGCACACACACACACACAGGCATCCTCTCAAGAGACTTAGACCGCTCCACACTCACGCACACACTCTCTCTCACAGACACTGACAACCTAGACACACACAGACAGACAAAGACCCACATGCACACATATATTTTGTGGGGTGAATTTGTACCTGCAGAGTTACATTGTACTTTGCTCAAAATCTGCATGAATTCATGTAAATCTCTGTTTTCTCACTTTTTAGATTAGAATCATCATGGCATAGACAGAGAACACAGGGGGCTAACACCTTCAACATATTGTCTAGCTTGCACCCATTGTGACAGCTAACCTGAGAATCCAACTTTTAAAAAAGGTTTTGTGATTTACATATGAAAGAAGTGAAACTATCATGGTATTCGAACAGATGAAAGACTCAACAGACAATCAAGGTATTTTTCAATGGATAATTTCAGTTACATCACACTGTAAATGTTAGCTATCAATTCTGTGCCTTAGGATTGAGCCCTCCATTATCACCTGATGAAGGAGCGGTGTTCCGAAAGCTAGTGTGCTTCCAATTAAACCTGTTGGACTATAACCTGGTGTTGCGTGATTTTTAACTTTGGACAAGGACATTGCCAGGGTTGGAGGATTTGAGCTATAGGGAGAGGTTGAATCGGCTGGGGCTGTTTTCTCTGGAGCTTCGGAGGCTGAGGGATGACCTTATAGAGGTTTATAAAATCATGAGGGGCATGGATAGGATAAATAGACAAAGTCTCTTCCCTGGGGTGCGGGAGTCCAGAACTCAAGGGCACAGGTTTAGGATGAGGGGGGAAAAATATAAAAGAGACCTAAGGGGCAATTTTTTCACACAGAGGATGGTACGTGTATGGATTGAGCTGCCAGAGGAAGTGGGGGAGGCTAGTATAATAGGCATCTGGATGGGTATATGAATAGGAAGGGTTTGGAGGATATGGGCCAGGTTCTGGCAGGTGGAACTAGATTGGGTTGGGATATCTGGTTCGGCATGGATGGGTTGGACCGAAGAGTCTGTTTTCATGCTGTACATCTCTATGTTTCTCTGACACTAAGTGGTGAATGCCTAGTAATGACCAATATTTCTGACTGAGATGAGTGGGAGAATATAAGCAGGGTGCCATAGCAGTGTGGTGTATAGCTAATGTTGAGAGTTTGGGAAGATAGTTTGAGAAAACTTGTTCTGCCTTGCAGATAGATATTCTCCATGAAACTGGCCAAAGTGGACAATTAGCTGCTTTCCATTAGGATATAACCCTATGTCTACATAAGAGGAGGAAGGAACAATTTATTTGAGTAGTATTACGCTGAATCAATTCAACTGGTGGAAACATATAAGCTGATGGAATATCAAGGGTGCAGTGCTGATTTTTATAAATAATTGAGTTGAGTTATGTCAACATATAATGATATGATGCACTTATGAGTTAGGTGAAGTGAAGAAATCATCAGTAATGTAATTGATCATAAGAGAAGCAAGCAAGATCCAGTCTTGGGCTATGGATTTCTGAAATTACAACAGCGAAAGGAGGCCTTGATGAACAGAAATTTTCCTGGAGGAGGCTCACAATGAGCATTTGAGAAAGCACTGTCCTGACACTATGATGTGCTAGTGCTCCCATCGACATTGCGGACACTGGATTTAAATATTAGAATGACATGTTCTGCTTCTGAGGATTCAACTTTGCAAATCAATGTGTAGAAATAGTCACTGGCACATTCATGTTTAATTAAACACTCACCGCCAATTTCAATCCTTTAACCACAAACCATCCCTTTCCAACCACCATGGTGGTTCATATTGACCGGTGACATTTCAAGACAGGGAGACAGAAAAGTGAAAGCAATCCACACAAAACATAATAACAAACTATTCAATTTTAAAGTCAACAATTGAAGTTCTTAGCATTTCAGGTTATTTTCTTTTATGTACAAATGTAAATCTTTGAAAGTAATGGGATTCTTTGGTCAATTAGACTACGTACTCATCCTGCACTAATGGTAGGAAGCAATTGCCTTAATTACATTGTACAAGCTGTTTAAAACGTTCCTCCACGACAAATTACAATCTGCATATAAAAGAAAATAAGCCTTGCATTAGCCTTAGGTAAATGAACTAAAGTCATAAACTGAAAGTTTTGCAATATCTATTATAGAAGCAGTATGGAGTACATTTTTACATAAAGTTAATGCTTTTTTAAAATAGCCCACAAGTATTACACCAAGTTTATTTGATGTGGCTGACAGTCTCTAGGGACACTTTCCCCCATTATTCTGACTAATGTACTAGAAAATTATCCTGGGCCTGGACAAAATATTTTTTTTCTGTAGTTTTCCTATCTAGTAATTTCATCTATTGGCAGCTCATATGTTTTTATTGATGATATTTTCACAATTTACTGAAAAACAGAAGTTACATCAATACATCCATAGATTGTAATGTTCTGAGCAATGCAACATACTATACCAAGCAAATTATACCTTTCAGAATCAAGACTTTTTTTTATTACAGTATGCATTTGTGAAGTAAAAATCAGCATCTTCATGAGGGTTTGGAATGCTGGTTCAATTCCGAGTACTATATGGGCTGTGGAGTTGATTGGTTTTGTGTGTGGGAAATCATCCCTCACAAACGTGATTGAGTTTTTTGAAGAAGTAACAAAGAGGATTGATGAGGGCAGAGCAGTAGATGTGATCTATATGGACTTCAGTAAGGCGTTTGACAAGATTCGCCATGGGAGACTGGTTAGCAAGGTTAGGTCTCATGGAATACAGGGAGAACTAGACATTTGGATACAGCACTGGCTCAGAGATAGAATACAGAAGGTGGTGGTGGAGGGAACTTTTTCAGACTGGAGGCCTGTGACCAGTGGAGTGCTACAAGGATCGGTGCCGGGTCTACCACTTCTCGTCATTTATATAAATGATTTGGATGCGAGCATAAAAGGTACAGTTAGTAAGTTTGCAGATGACACCAAAATTGGAGGTGTAGTGGACAGCGAAGAAAGTTACCTCAGATTACAATGGGTCTTGATCAGATGGGCCAATGGGCAGAGGAGTGGCAGATGAAGTTTAACTCAGATAAATGTGAGGTGCTGCATTTTGGGAAAGCAAATCTTATCAGGACTTATACACTTAATGGTCAGGTCCGAGGGAGTGTTGCTGAACAAAGAGACCTTGGAGTGCAGGTTCATAGCTCCTTGAAAGTGGAGTTGCTGCTAGATAGGATAGTGAATAAGGCATTTGGTATGATTTCCTTTATTGGTTAGAGTTGGGAGGTCATGTTGCGGCTGTACAGGACATTGGTTAGGCCAGTGTTGGAATATTGCATGCAAATCTGATCTCCTTCCTATCGGAAGGATATTGTGAAACTTGAAAGGGTTCAGAAAAGATTTACAAGGATGTTGCCAGAGTTGGAGAATTTGAGCTATAGGGAGAGGCTGAACAGGCTGGGGCTGTTTTCCCTGGAGCGTCGGAGGCTGAGGGGTGACCTTATAGAGGTTTATAAAATCATGAGGGGCATGGATAGAGTAAATAGACAAGGTCTTTTCCCTGGGTTGGGGGAGTCCAGAACTAGAGGGCATAGGTTTAGGGTGAGAGAGGAAAGATATAAAAGAGACCTAAGGGACAACTTTTCATGCAGAGGATGGTGCGTGTATAGAATGAGCTGCCAGAGGAAGTGGTGGAGGCTGGTACAATTGCAACATTTAAGGACATCTTGATGGGTAGAAGAATAGGAAAGGTTTGGGGAGGTATGGGCTGGGTGCTGTCAGGTGGGACTAGATTGGGTTGGGATATCTGTTTGGCATGGACGAGTTGGACCAAAGGGTCTGTTTCCGTACTGTACACATCTATGACTCTAAATAAAATTTGACAGAACCTTTTGAGGTGGCTATGGTTTGAGAGACATGCACTACCTTTTCAGGAAGGCCAGCTACATCTAACGCCAAGCAGGTATTGCGGCAGGCTTTTCACAGGGATTTAAAACCCTGGAAGAGCAAGAGCTATCAGTCAGACAGAGGCTGGTATCCAATGGTGACAGGATTTGTGTCCACTATCACTGTACCTGCACAAGTGTCCTTCCTGTCTCCAATTTTAGCAGCTCTGTGCTATTTTTTTTCTCAGGAGCGTGTTTGCCATTGAGATAGATGTTTATAAATGGGGAACGGTTGGCGGAGGGGATGGGGCTACGTGGTGAGATGGTGGAAGATGGGCACCAACAGGAGTGAGACAGAAGTGGGGCAGATGATATTGGGATTGTAGTGGGGAGGCAAGAGGCCACCTGCAGCGGGGTGGGCAGCAAGGCTCCAAAGCTGCGCTCACCCCACCACTGACTCACTGCTTGCTCTCACTGGCCACTACATTGTCCTTCCCAGAGCAGGGAGGTTGTGCTGTATGATGCTGTGCCCCTGGACTGGTAGGCGGTGAGGTTCAGCAAGGCAGCATGGTGGCTAGAGAAGACCAGGCAGTGGGGTCTTGAATGGCAAACTCTGGACCTGTGCACCCACTGCATCCTTTTCCTCCTTGTTAGTCCCAGCCTCCTAGGTCCTGGATCACTTCCAGCTTAAACTTCTTGGAAACAGCCTCTGCCTTTTCCATTGTTTCAAAATTGTGTAGAAGCTTTTATCATGCCTATGTACTCTTTGTGCCACCTAAATCACAATTTATTGTATTACAATAAATATGTTCCTAAGGGATTTTGCCTCAAATCTTTTCATATTAAGATCCTCTGTTCTTTTCAGAGTTAATTCGATATCATGAAGATTCCAATTCATAATTTGCAATACTAATCAAACTCTACGTCAGTAAAACCAATAAAACAGATAACACTTCAACCCCCCCCTCCCCCTCCCAATCGGCTGAGAACATGCAGGTCCTGGGCCTCCTCCATCGCTAATTCCTTACCACTCGACATCTGGAGGAAGAGCGCCTCATCTTCCGCCTCGGGACCCTCCAATCCCATGGCATCAATGTGGATTTCACCAGTTTCCAATTTCCCCTCCCCCCCCACCTTAGCCCAGTTCCAATCTTCCAGCTCAGCACCACCTCATGACCTGCCCCACCTGTCCACCTTCCTTCCCACCTATTCGCTCTACCCTCCCCTCCAACCCATCACCTTTACCCCCACCTCCATTCATCTATTGCACTCTCGGCTACTTTCCCCAGCCCCAAACCCCTGCAATTTATCTCTCCACCTCAAGGCTCCCTGCCTCATTCCTGATGAAGGGCTTTTGCCCGAAATGTCGATTTTACTGCTCCTCGGATGCTGCCTGACCTGCTGAGCTTTTCCAACAACACACTCTCGACTCTAATCTCCAGCATCTGCAGTCCTCACTTTCACCTCTTTCCTACCAGTGAACCTTAGCAGACTGTGCAGGCAGTGAGCAGACTGAGAAGGTGTAATAAATTGGTAATGTCACTAGACTGGAAATCTGGAAGCCAAGGCTAACCCCGAGCTAATGTTCTATGGACATAGCTTCAAATTTCACCATGGCAGATGCTGAAGTCTGAATTCAAAAAACATCTGAAATATAAAAATCTACTCTAATGACAGTTACGTGACACTGTTACAAATAGATATCTGATTTGCAAATGTCCATTAGGGGAAGAAAACTGCTGTCCTTACCCAGTCTAGCCTACTTATGAGTTCAGACCCACAGAAATGTAGTTGACTCTTAACTGTGTTATGGCAATTAGGGATGGGCAATAAATTCTGGCCAAGCCAGTGATGCCCACATCTCATGAAAAAATAAAATCTTAAACCTCATGTATTTTCTGCCTCAATTCATAGCCCATTAGATCAGTGTTGCTAGAGCTGATATACGATGAGAGATTGATTTATTTGTAAGAGAGATACTTTAAAAAAAATCAAATATGGAACGTATTTATGTTTTAGATAAATATGTGAGATTTGTCCTTGAAGAAATCTTTGCTCAAGTTTGCAAATTTGTTCAAAATGCTTGTGAACAATTTCAATTCTGTGAAAGTACATTATTATAATTATCAACTGCTGGGATTTCAAACACTCTCCTCTAAATGTTACACAATAATTTGCTTGTAGTAAGATTGCAGCAACAACTATTGCAGCCCTATTTTTCAAAAGTTCTAATATCCTTGGCCTGATTAACTCACCTTTCTTTTATCTATTGGTGCTTATAAAGTGAAACAAATTGGCTAGATTCCAAAGTGAGATAGAACTTCCATAAATCAAAAAGGATGTGTTATCTCCTGTGTGCAAGTGGTTTTTATTTGTATACAATAAAGGCGGACATCCGCTGTCATGTATTAATTTAGAATACATGTTTTTGGGCTAAGAGTTTTTTTTCCTCCTGCCTTCATTCTGCTGAACTCAATCTATTATTGGAGCGTGAAATTTAAAGCTGCCCTGATATTTGAGAAAGCTGTCCAAACCTGTTGGAAATGAAGTGGGTAGCACTTAAAATTCCTGCACCCACCACTTTTCCCTGAAAGCAATGCAGACTTGAGTGTGTCCTGTAAAGTCTTGGATTCCATTGCAAAATGGTGTCCTCTGTGCACAGCAGGTGGATGAATGGTATTCTGAAGAAATCATGTGCTTCAGACGTTCATTTGAAAAATAAACTGTCTCTCGAAAATGAAGTCATAGTCATACATTACAGGCAGATAGGTAATTGTACTTTGGCACTGAGTCATAGTGATACACCATCATGGTTATCATTTCTTCTCTTTCAGGAAAAATACATAGGAAGTCCACAGAACCAGCTTGCATCCATTCCCTCAGTGACCTCAAAGAAATGATCCTCAAGGCAAAAGGGCACTGATGCCACACAACCAAGATACTACCAAATTCATTCAAGATGATAGCCTTTTGCATCTTCTTCACTCACTGCTCATCTTCATTCTGAGATGTGGCCTGAAATGAAAACTGCAAGTGAAGTGACTCTGTATCTTCTCTCACCCACATTTCCCTCAAACTTATCCTCCTCTTCTGCTGCTGGTCTTTCAGATAGTCATGAACTGTTGCCTTCTCACCTACTGCAGTCTCAAGTGTAAGGGTGAGAGGAAGTGCAGTACACTGAAGAATAGTATTGCCATTTATTCTTAAAGGCACTAGCTCAGATATTGGCAGTGCACAGTTGTATGAGACTAGTTTGTCTTAAAGTCTGCACGTGCTAAATCACTAGTATGCGAACACGATAGTTGGGGCAAGGAGATAGTTCAGCACTTATAAAAACAATCTGGAAGGTAAGGTCACATAGCGTTTATCCTGCAGGGACCAGACTCAAATGAGGACCTCACTGGGATAAACTAGAAGCAATGCTACAGTGACTTACATTTACAGTGTGTAAAGAAATTCTGGCTACTAGCTATTTCCCGAGCATCCTGCATGGTGCAATTAAACAGGACCGGCATACACATAAGGATCTATAGCTGTGCCCAAAGTCACTGAATATACATTCATGTAATCACTCGGCTGAACATGCTGTGATGGCTGAAAATTAAAATCTGAATTTGAATTAGGCTTTACTGTCACATGTATCAGGAGTAGTGTGAAAAGTGTACAAAGTCACCATTCTCCAGCGCCAACTTAGCTACAAACAAACCAGAATCAATTGTAGATACAACACCAAAGCATTTTAGATACAAAAAAAAGAAAGTAAAAGCAGAAATACAAGAAACCGAGCCAAAAAGAAAGGGAAACATTGGTATTATAAAGTCTTATCTCCATAGGTTAGTGGGCCTCCATCCCCGAATCCCCGAATCATTGCTAACTCGCTGCCACTGCCAGACCCTGGAACTCACTCCTGTCACTGGGTGACATCTCAGGAATACTCTTAATTTGCTGAATTTGAGAGAGGTGATAGCCTAGTGCTAGTACTACTGGACTGTTATTCCAGAGACCCAGGTAATCTTCTAGAGATCTGGGTTCAAATCCCACCATGGCAGATGGTGGGTTTGAATTCAATTTTAAAAAAGCTCGAATTAAGAATCTAATGGTGAGCATGCATCCATTGTTGATTGTTGGAAAAACCCATCTGGTTCACTAATGTCATTTAGGGAAGGAAAATGTCATCCTTATCTGGTATGGCCTACATGTGACTTCAGGCCCATAGCAATGTGGTTGACTTTTAACTGCTGTCTGGCAATTAGGGATAGGCAACAAATGCTGGCCTACAACTCCGATCCCATGAATGAATAAAAAAAAACTTGCGCCTTTGACCTCAAAAGTTTCTATCCTGGCATTTTTTTCTTATTTGATTTACATTGCTCATCATCAAATTATTTCATATTCATCATTAGCTTCAGTACTTATTTTCGTTATCGAACAATGCACTATTTTCTTCTGTATTTTGTCACTATAACTTCTCATCAAATGTTAGGATCTCAAACTTCTGCTTCTATATATAATGAATCACTGTCTCTAAGTATACAAAGTTATAAAGTTAAATGTCTTTATATCCAAATATCCTATCAATACAAGAGTATCTTCCAAAACATTTTTAATATGAAAATAATCTTCCATAGAAATTATTTATAGAAACTTTAAAATTACTTAACACATAAGTGATCCCACACAATTTTGTAATAACAGCTTCCTTTTTTAATCAATATTTTGAATGAGAATCAAAATGGAAAATTCTGGATGAGCCTATGTAACAATTAATTAGTTACCGTACTGCATTTTAGTGACGTGTATTTTTCCACAGGTTTTTACTCATTCCCCTTAATGTAAATATTTTCCCTAGGCCATATTATAAGCTAAAAAGCAACACACCTTTTTGAAAATTAGATCACTTCTCACTCCTATATAATGTCTAATTTTTGTTTGCACTCACTAAGGGCACATTTCTGCACAGATCAGGAAATACTCTGAATGAAAGTTAATTACAACAGTTTTTAACATAATTTAACTTCCACACATTTTTACTTTTTGAGATGTGATTAACATACAATAGAGCCATCAGTCTGATCACAATAATGTTTCCAATCACAGTAATCATAATTGACATGTAAGAGTTATTAACAGTATAGAGTAAGTATGTACACCTGTGGCCACATTTGGAGACTAAGTGGAGCAAACTAATCATAAACTAATTAAGAATGCCCTACAGATTATCATTGAAAAAGTGAAAGAGATCAAGAATGTACTTGTGAAATCCAATTAAAAAGAACAAATCTCAAATAATGATACACCCAATAGGCATGGAAGCCAATTGCTGATCCCTATGTCGTATCTTAGTATCTTTGGAAGTACTGAATTCTGTATCTGCAACACAATTTGATCATGTGGCAAATTTACTGCCACTCCGATTGGCTAAAGCCCAATTAAAAAAGGGATCAAATCGGTAAAGTTAAGACTCTAATACATTTTACATACTAACACAAATTCCTTTAACCTGCAGAGGGGTGGGCACTGTGTATGAGTATATGTAATACACATAACGTGATTCAGAAGTCATCAGTGTGTACAATTACGTAGGTAGTATCACACTAGTGCTAAAGGCAAAAAATATGTTGCTAATCATACAAATGGGTACATGAATATGTCTAGGTATTATGTTTTTCAATTTAACAAAAGTTTAGTAATATAGTTCCCTAATGTGCTCCCATTGGCATGTCTTGACCAACCAGAGTCTGCATATCTAAAATGGGCTGTTTGTAATGTGATATTCTCGTGTTTGACCCTTTGGGTGCAAGACAAAACAACTTTAACAGCATGTCTTTACAGCAATACTGCAGTGTAATCCTAAGATAACATTTGCCTGCATTCAACACTTCTGTGCAGACTTTATGGGGCAGAACACTCATATTAGCACATTCAAACCTTTTTGATCACTGCATTTATGCAAATAAATGACAGAATTAATCAGGAATTTGGTGCGAGTACTTCTCTTAAAAACAGAATAAATGCCTCGGTACAATAGCTAAGACTGTTTTAGACCATTGTCAGATGAAGGAGGAATGGAAGAGCAAAGATGGAGATGGTGTAATTAAAAAGAACAAAGTGTTTAAAAAACACTTTGGATTGAATTCTAGTTCTGGAATCAAGATTCTGATTTTCAATACATTTCCAGGTCCCCAACATTGCATTACATTAGTACCTGTTGCCAGACATTATTTTTGAAGAGCAAGTCAATTAGGGGCCGCTTGACATCTGCATATTGGGTGGGCTCCTGAGGCTGACGGGTCAACAAATGTCCACACTGGCAGCCTCACTCTTGAGATGGGAGCACAGATTCAGGGAGGGTAGAGAAGAGGTACATCAAGGTGGAGATGCCTCCAACTACTGTTACCGCCTTAAAAAATAAAAGTAAAAAGGCCAAAGCTGTAAGTCAGTCATTGTGGAGGTGCATTCATCCCCTCCACAGCACAGCCTGTGGCCAATGTACACTCGTGGTCACAGGCATTGGGGAATTCGCTGCTGGTAGTCCAATTCCATTCAGCAACCAGGGTTCAGACACCGTCAGTTCTTGGTTGCTCACAAAGCTGTAAAATTCCATTTTGTACCTGATATTTCTAGATAACCATCACTGCCCAACAGGAGCATTTTTAAAAATTGGCATACTAGCCTGACATCAGAAAATTATGGGATTGTGGATCTGTTCGCACATTTGCGATCATTTAAAAGATTCAGCCCCACATATGCCAGAAAACTAGGCAAATTGGGGATCCAGTTATTTGAAGATGTAGAGACTAGTGAAAATGCATAGTGCCTTATGTAATTTGACTGCATTGCATGTACTACAGCCCACACTATTTCAACTAAATTAACATGAAGAACCTGAATTTTATAAAATTCTCTAACTTTGCTACCACAAGTTTGCGCAGAGCTTGGTGGAACACACAGGAATGCTTTAAACTGCTACATTTTGACACCTTGTCCGATTCTCCAGCAATCTATTAAAGTAATTTGAGGAAATTTCAGGTTTTGAGGTTAAAAAAACCCCTTATTTTCTGTACTTCCAATTCATAAAGGCTATTTTAAAATGCTTAACTGCAAAATTATTGTTAGGAATTTACCAGAGATTTCTGATCAAGCATTCAGAAAATTGCAACACTGAAACAAGGTATGTTGGTATTTATCCTTCACATGAGCAATAGTGAATCTTCTGGATTCAATCATTTTCTTCCCTTCAGACTCATTTCCTTTAATCACCTATCTAAAAAAAATCTCAAATATGAGAATGTTTCTGCTTCAATAACATTGACAGCCTCACAAGCCTCAATGTTTCTTGAGCCTTGTCCTAAAAAAAGTACATTGTGAAATCTGTCTATGAACAGAACAAATCTAATCCATCAATTACATTGCAAAAATGAAAATACCCCGTTATTCATCTTTCAATCATCACCCACGTGATAGAAAATGTTCTTAAAACATAAACTTAACAATATCTTTCACACTGATGGTTTGGGTTCTGTCAAAACCCAACCTAAAAGAATGGGCTCATGGAAAAGCCATCAACATTGATCACATTATTCCATCATGAAAGCATATGTTCCTTCAGCATTGCTGAGTCAATGTTCTGGAACTTCCTATCTAACAACTCTATAGATCTGCTGACCCTGCACGGATTGCAGTTGTTCATAGACAACGGAGCATCACCTACGAATGGGAAATAAATGCTGACTTTGCCAGCAATATTTACAGCTCCATAATGAGTAAATTCAAAAGTGTCTTGCAGTTTCTAAATATGATCAAAATAATTTTGAGGGCTAGAAATTACACTGAACACTTTTGGAAGGCCCACACCCATATCAAACGTAAAGGATTCTGATGAATTGATCCTGATAGAGTCAATGCTGAGTGATATTTCCACTGTTCAGGAAATCTAAAATACAGGGCCACCAGTCATTTTGGACTAAGATGAGAAGAGATTTCTTTACTCAAATTGTTGTGAATTTTTGGAAGTCTCTACCCCAGAGGGTTGTGATGTCTCCATCATTAACAGCATTAAGAATATTGAGTGCAGTTTTGCTCTTCTTATCTGAGGAAGGATATGATATCACAGCTGACATATGAAAGGTTGAATTGATTAGGATTCTATTCCCTGGAGATCAGAAGAATGAGGGGGGAATCTCATTGAAACCGATAAAATTCTGATAGTCAGGACAGAGTACATGCAGGAGGATATGCTTGATGGTGGGGGAGTCCAGAATTAAGTGGCACAGTCTAAGGATATGGGGTAAATACGGGGTAGGACTGAGATGAGGAGAAATTTCTTTACCCAGAGTGTGGTAAGTCTGTAGAATTCATGAGCCCAAATCAGTGAGCAATTTCATTTTTGCAACTGCGCAATTCAACGAGAAGGGCGCTGGGGATCATAACTAATTAGGTGAACAGTGAATTGCTGGTTAAGAAAAGTCACCATGGCTAGTGAAGTGAAACCCTCCAAAAAAAACCCCTGAAAATGACACTTACCAAAATATAGGATGATTTGATCCTTTATTCCTTGAAATACGACCATTTCAAATAGCATTTGTATAGTATCAGATAGCTCATGTTTCTTTTCCTTTCACAGCATCTTGTCAGCATGTTCAGTGACTGACAACCTTCATAAACAACTAACAGAAGTAAGACATGTCTATCAAGCTAGGTCTCACTCTGGGATCTGATTTGTCCAGTATTACCAACAGCAGGATTGACTACACAAGTTCCAGGCAACAATAGTGTCCAACATGCGAGAATATAACTATTGCCTCTTGATGTTCAATGACATCTCCATCACTGAATGCCTCAATATTGACATTCTACGGGGCTATAATTGAGGATAAATAGACTGGATTGGACCATAAATATTGTGGCTACAACTGCAGGTCAACTCTATGGTAATAATTCACCTTCAGTCTCCCCAAAATGCGTCCAGCATCTTCACATCAGCAGTGTGATGGAATAACCTCACTTGTCTGAATGGATACAGCTTCCACAACACTCAAGGTATTCAACATTATCCATGCAAAGCAGCCTGCTTAATTGGCACCACATCCATTAGTTTCAACACTCATTTTTTTTCATAACCAACACACCATGGTTGTGTGGAAGAAGTGTATACCATCTACAAGGTGCAATGGATTAACTTATCAAGTCTCCCTTAGAAGTCCTGCTAAACCTTCAATTTCTAACACCTAGAAGGACAAGAGCAGCAGATACATGGAAAGACCACCACTGGCAAGTTCCCCTTCACGCCACACACCATCCTGAATTGGAATTATATCGCCATTTCTTTACTTGTCACTGGATCAAAATCCTGGAACTGTCTTTCTGACAGTACTGTGGTTGTACCTGTGCCCCAAGACCTTTGCAATTTAAGGTGGCAGCACATCACCACTTCCTGCAATGCACTAAATGCAGGCTTCACCAAGTGACACCACATTACATGATTTAAAAAAAAATCATGATCCATTTATGAAATTTATCGAGTTACAGTTAAACAAAAAACCTACACCACTTGCTTTCAAGAACAAGGGTCATTTATTTCTGTTTCTCATTTTTATAATTTTATGGATAGTTTTGCAAGCTGCTATTCCCATTTAGTTCATCGGAGGGATAACTTCAGAAGAAATGCAATAAACCACTTGTATTGAATCAGAAGGAGAAAGAAATGTTTTTGCTCCACAGAAGATGTTCTGAGTTTTTTTTCATTTCTCCAGAAGATTACTACATTTTTGATTCAAGGTAAACATTATCTCTGTGTATGGAATAGGAATTTGGCTCTTCTGTTACATAATACATAATCAAATATTGTTGGTTTAATACTAACATGGTAAAGTAGCGTAACCTCTGATTCACCTTAAGTCATGTCACAGGGCAAACATGAATTCAATAACCTTGTAGTGTAAATAAATAAATCATTAAATAAAAAAGGAACAAAAATAATTCTTCTGTTTATTATATGCAGCAAAATCAGAAACACCTTATTTGAACTTATCTTTACAGAGTCATTATAAATAGGGGCTTTGCAATTTTATTCCAATTGTTCAATGAACCCTCCTAAATGGCTTGCCAAAATAATTTCTCTTTGGCAAACCTGTAAAGATAACTGTACTTAACAGAGTTGGAAATTATTTTGCAGTGGCAATGGATGAATATCCTATCCCCTTAGTTCAGGAGCCAGGGAGGTCTCAATCACATTCTGAATGCAGAGCTGGGTAGCAGTGTCTGATTGGTCACAATTCTGTAAAAAAGTTTCAAATCCATTTATAGAAATACAAATATAGTTGGTGCAGTAAATAAAACAACCGTAACAGAAATAAAAATTGTGAGAGATGTAAAACTAACTACCAACTAGTTATATCTTGTTTTACACTTGCCCAAAATTGAGCTATGCGCCAACCTGTCAAAATTAGTGAAATTCCAGCATGTACATTTGCAATGCTGATTTTCACCATCAGATCATCTCATCCTAATACTAACAAGCTGAACATCCCTTTCTCAATGACTAAAGATTCTGTAATATATCAATCTGAGCACTGGGAGCTCAGTAATATAGTTACTTATCACATTAACTATTTATTATGAAACTGGTTGTAATGTCTGAAATAAAAGTTTTAAAATAATGAATATTGCTTTAGACTTCAAATGCAGAACTTAGAAGATAACAGAAAAATATAGAAATTTATCTTGATAAAAGAAATTGTGCCATTTATGCCATAGTTAAGGATAGAGAGAATTTGAAGAGAAAATGGTCACTCAATATTCTCTCTATTATTACCCTATTGTAATTTGGAGAACACAAACCTGAATATAGCATACTTCTGTTGTTCATTTCAACTATGCCATTCTCTTATTGTTCCAAGTGAAACCCCAGAGAGATTCACTGAGGAAAATCTAATAGTTGCTAAATGCTTATAAATTAGCTTCTTCATAAGTAACAATAGACGAACATATAATGATAACAATGAAAATTGATTAGATTATTAGAAGCTGAGGATATCATAATTTCAAGGCTACAGACCATGTTCTGAAAAGTGGGACTAATGTACATTTAAAGTAGTTTCTATTGGTGCAGATTCAATGAGCTGTATGGCCTCTTCTATACTAATATGATTCTAATTATAAAAAGGATATTATTCAGCTGGACAGAGTTCAAAAGAGATTTACCAGGATATTGCCAGGTATGGAAGGTTTGAGTTAGAAAGAAAGGCTGGAACCTTTTTCACTGGAGTGTAGGAGGTTGAGAGGTGACTTTACAGAAGTTTAAATTTTATAGAAGTTTCCGAAACCACGAGGGGTACAGAGAGAGTTAGATAAAGTATTTGTTTTCCCTAGCTTGGGGCACTTCAAGACTAAAGGCACATTTTAAGGTGACAGGAGAGAGATGTTAAAAAAGAATGGGGCAAATATTTGTTACACAGAGGGTGAGTCACATGTGGAATGAACTTCCTGAGAATATGATGGATGAGGCCACATTTGAAATGTTTAAAAGCCATGTGGATAAGTATACGAATAGGAAAGGTTTAGAGAGATATGAGGCAGAAGCAGGCAGGTGGGACTTGCTTAGTTTGTGATTATGTTCGGCTGGTTGGACCATGCTTTATGACTACATGCAACTTTATCCTCCAATAAGGAAAGTATCGTACTCATGAAAGAGCTGTCTAAAAGAAAAGAAATATGTTTCATTATTCAAGGGCACTTAACAACTAAGATCACAGTACAATGAAGTAAGTCAATAAGCTCACCAATGTGTGAAACTTTGCATTATGTTCTAATGGTGGTTGAAGGACCCCGATGTAATCTTCAAATATCAGTGAGCAAATGAAACTTATTTACATTACCTAACCAGAACAGCGGTACGGCGGTACAGTGGTTAACGCTGTTGCCTCACAGCGCCAGGTTCAATTCCTGCCTCAGGCGACTCTGTATGTGGAGTTTGCACATTCTCCTTGTGTCTGCGTGGTTCCTCCAGGTGCTCCGGTTTCCTCCCACAATCCAAAAAATGTGCAGGTTAGGTGAATTGGCATTGGTAAATTGCCCGTAGTGTTAGGTGAAAGAGTAAATGTAGGGGAATGGGTCTGGGTGGGTTGCGCTTCGGGGGGTCAGTGTGGACTTGTTGGGCCGAAGGGCCTGTTTTCACACTGTAAGTACTCTAAAAATGAACCTCCTCAAGCTATCACTGCTGATTTTTGTTGAACCAGATAAAACGTGAAAATTCATCTTCACTTTGCAATAAATCTTACCACTTACTGTCTGGTAGTGATCCAAATGTGAGATTGCCTCCCTCTCCTCTCTTTCACATTTAACTTGCGGTTCCGCCCCGTACTGGAATTGCTAAATTTCCCAGCCCTTAGCTGCTTATCAACAGTTATGAAGTGCTGCCAGTTTGCCAGTATTGTCAAATGAGACGAGATTATGAAAGTGTCTTGAGTGACTCATGATTGTGCTTGAGTTGACTGTACAGAAGCTATGGATAAATCCTGAGTAAATGTTAGGAATTGTTTAAAGTGTAGATTGATGTTAGCAATTGATGTTAAAAACACCACGCTTTAAACCTAAATTAACTTGGCTCAGATTCCTGATGTAAATTGGTTTCATTTGAAGAAGATACAAAAGAAGCACTGGAATTGGAGACAGATGCACAGACATTACAGATGACTTGAACAAATTAGTTAAACAGGCAGAGCAATAGCAAATGGAATTTAATACAGACAAATTTAGAGTAATGCACATGGAGGGTGGGGTGAAGCTGGACAGAATTCTCACTCAATGTACATGTATTTGGAAAAGCAAGGACTGATTCGGGATAGTCAACATGGCTTTGCGCATGGGAAATTACGTCTCACAAACTTGATTGAGCTTTTTGAAGAAGTAACAAAGATGATTGATGAGGGCAGAGCAGTAGATGTGATCTATATGGACTTCAGTAAGGTGTTCGACAAGTTTCCCCATGGAAACTGATTAGCAAGGTTAAATCTCATGGAATACAGGGAGAACTAGCCATTTGGATACAGAACTAGCTCAGAGGTAGAAGACAGAGGGTGGTGGTGGAGGATTGTTTTTCAGACTGGAGGCCTGTGACCAGTGGAGTGCCACAAGGATCAGTGCTGGGCCCTCTACTTTTTGTCATTTACATAAATGATTTGGATGCGAGCATAAGAGGTACAGTTAGGAAGTTTGCAGACGACACCAAAATTGGAGGTGTAGTGGACAGCGAAGAGGGTTACCTCAGATTACAACAGGATCTTGACCAGATGGTCCAATGGGCTGAGAAGTAGCAGATGGAATTTAATTCAGATAAATGCGAGGTGCTGCATTTTGGGAAAGCTAATCTTAGCAGGACTTATACACTTAATGGTAAGGTCCTAGGGAGTATTGCTGAACAAAGAGACCTTGGAGAGCAGGTTCATTGCTCCTTGAAAGTGGAGTCACAGGTAGATAGGATAGTGAAGAAGGCGTTTGGTATGCTTTCCTTTATTGGTCAGAGTATTGAGTACAGGAGTTGGGAGGTCATGTTGTGGCTGTACAGGACATTGGTTAGGCCACTTTTGGAATGTTGCGTGCAATTCTGGTTTCCTTCCTATTGGAAAGATGTTGTAAAACCTGAAAGGATTCAGAAAAGATTTACAAGGATGTTGCCAGGGTTGGAGGATCTGAGCTATAGGGAGAGGCTGAACAGGCGGGGGCTGTTTTCCTTGGAGCGTCGGAGGCTGAGGGGTGACCTGATAGAGGTTTACTAAATTATGAGGGGCATGGATAGGATAAATAGACAAAGTCTTTTCCCTGGGGTCAGGGAGTCCAGAACTAGAGGGCATAGGTTTAGGGTGAGAGGAGAAAGATATAAAAGAGACCTAAAGGACAACTTTTTCACGCAGAGGGTGGTACGTGTATGGAATGAGCTGCCTGAGGATGTGGTGAAGGCTGGTACAACTGCAACATTTAAAAGGCATTTGGATGGGTATATGAATAGGAAGGGTTTGGAGGGATATGGGCCGGGTAGGTGGGGATTGAGACTCTGATTGGGTTGGGATATCTGGTCAGCATGCACAGGTTGGACCGAAGGGTCTGTATCCATGCTGTACATCTCTATGACTCTAATGGAATAGCCAAGGAGTAAATTGACTGGAATGCTAGCAGGCCTGACACTTAGCTTACCTTAACTACTGTATAACAGCAACTATCATTGTTAATGAAGCATTGAACAATATGGGTAATAAAGTACAAGTTAGAGGAGACGATAATATCCATACTTTGGATAGTGCATCACATTCCAATCACTAGAAGAACAAGTTCTAAAGAATTACAAACTAATATGAATTAGGAGCAAAGGTAGCCTATTCGACCCTTCAAAGCTTCTCTTCCATTTAATAAGGTCATGGCTCACCTGTTTATGCTTCCACCTCTGTACATTCTACATCTATCTACATCAAAAAGTGTGGTGCTCTAGTAATCTGGCCACTAAGGCATAGTTACTAGGTCTGATTATTTCATATTTGATGACTAGGAAAAAGCAGAGGAAGGAGCAGCAGGACTGGCTGGAGGCCCGACTGAAGGTAGCTGAGAAAACATATTATAAGTCATCATTAGTTTAACTTCAGCAGGTCACAGCTCTCCGGGCTGTCCTCGACTCAATACACACACAAATGGCTTAAAAAAAAGAGGTCTCCTTTGGCAAACAAAGACTGTTTAAATTCGGAGATAAGTCTGGTAAATATCTGGCTTATTTAACTAGGAGGAGAAAAGCCTCCCAATCTATTACCTCTGTTAGGGAGAAGGCTGGTATGATTACGTGAATTGAAAAAGATCAATGCTAGGTTTAGGGAATATTTTGAAGAGCTACATCGGTTGGAGAGGAGTGAACACAGTCCAATGGGAATGGAGTCTTGCTTTGAAAATCAGGACTGTCCCAATGCAAGTAAGGAGCAGGCTTCCCTTTTGAATGTGCCTTTAACAGTAAAGGAAATGCAGGAAGCAATAAGACATCTCCAAGGTAGCAAAGCACCGGGGCCAGATGGATTGCCAACTGAATTCTATAAAGAATTCATAAACATATTAGTGGAACCACTTCTGGGGATGTGTAAATATTTTTATACACAGGATTGTCTGTTGTTCAGTCTTAGGGAAGCTAATATCTCCCTTATTTTGAAGAAAGGGAAGGATCCTGAAGAACGTACTTCATATAGACCAATCTCGTTACTCAATGTAGATTTTAAAATTTTATCAAAGATGTTGGCTCTGAGGTTGGAGAAGGTTTTGCCCCATATTATAAAAGAAGACCAGACAGGTTTTGTTAAGGGCCACAGTTCCTCTAACAATATTAGGAGAGTACTGAATACTGTATAGGTATGTCAGCAAAGATTGATTCCGGAGTTGGTGGTCTCCTTAGATGCAGAAAGCCTTTGATCGGATAGAATGGCCGTATCTTTTTGAGGTTCTAGAGCATTTTGGTTTGGGGGGGATCCTTTGCCAGATGGGTAGCAGTACTGTATAAGGATCCTAAGGTGGAGTTATTACACATGGTGTAAAGTCAAATAATATTAACATTAGAAGAGGTAGTCGACAGGGGTGTCCTTTACCACCGCTGCTATTTACCTTGGCGATTGAACCATTAGCCAAAACTATCAGAAGGGACTCTGAAAAAGTAGCGCCAAAGGTGGGAACATAAGACTATCCTATATGCAGATGATGTCCTTTTATTCTTGGCCGATCTGGAGAAAAGTCTCTTACCTGAATGATCCAAACAATTAATTCATATGGTAGTTTTTCAGGTTATGGGATCAATTTCACAAAATTGGAAGCTGTGCCGGTAGGGGGATTAGTGGAGATGCCTAACTTGAAGGATAAAATGCAATTCCCGTTTAGATGGTCACCAAAAGGTTTTCTGTATTTGGGAATTTTTATTACCCCTTCCTTCCATCAGCTCTATAAGGCTTACTTTGTACAATTACTAGAGAGGATCAAACAGGATTTGCAGTAGTGGGAGCGAGTACCATTATCATGGCTGGGCTGAATAGCCCTGATTAAGATAAATGTCCCTTCCCGACTGCTATATCCCATGAGAATGCTCCCGTTGTTGTTACCTAGACAAGTATTACGGAGGATTAATGGTTGGCTAGGGTCCTTTATTTGGTGCCATAGGCATCCTCTAATTAAATTCACTAAATTCCAGCTTTTGCAGGCTGAGAGAGGGGTGGATCTTCAGATTTGAAGAAATACCAAATAAGTGCTCTGTTAACGTATGTTGGTGACAGGGTACGGGGGAATTCAGAATCGATCTGGCTTGATATTAAAGCCTCATACTCAAAATCTCCTCTAATTAATTTATTATTTATGGACAAGATGAAATCGGTGACCCTGCAATGCAATAGTCCAATAATCTTGAATAAGGTGAAAGCCTGCTGGATCATGAGGCAAGACAGAGGGCAATTGGATTAAGACCTCGCCATTTACCCCATTGGTAGAAGCCCAAGGATTTAAACCTGGGACAATGGACTCTGGCTTTAAGGCAATGGGAGAACAAAGGAATTCTATGTTTGGGTGATTTATTCGAGGGAGAGGTCCTGATGTCATTTAATCAGTTAAATCAGAAATACGGATTGTCCAATAAGGACCTTTTCAGATACTTCCAGATAAGGGACTATATACAGAGAAAGACCACATTCTTGGCTCAATGTTATAAATCAGATGCAGAGAAAAGAGTACTCTGGTGTATGGGTTTTCTTTCACTTAGTATTTTATATAATTTACAGAAAGGCCGTGCTTTGGGAGATATGGAACCGAGAGTTAGGACAGGACATTTCACCGGAGAAATGGGAAGACATCTGGGGGAATGTAAGGAAATTTCAGTATGTAACAGAGCACAGGCAATGCAATTGAAGATCTAACACAGGGCTCAAAGGGCACCATAGGGGCTCGCTGAGTTGAAAAGTGGCATGTCACCAGAGTGTCCCAAATGTAAAGTTAATATAAACACTCACACATTGTTATTGGTCATGTTGCAAGATCCAAACATATTGGAAGGCTATAGCAAGGGAGTTAAAGGACATTCTGGGGAT
Source organism: Chiloscyllium punctatum (assembly GCF_047496795.1). Lineage (NCBI taxonomy): Eukaryota > Metazoa > Chordata > Chondrichthyes > Orectolobiformes > Hemiscylliidae > Chiloscyllium > Chiloscyllium punctatum. The sequence continues at coordinate 54,379,055 of NC_092739.1, forward strand.
TGAAATTAACATGGATCCAGTGATTCTTCTTTTGGGGTTGCCAAATTTGCCCCCTCTGGGGGAACATGGGAAGAGTCTGAGTAATATCTTTGCCTATTGCGTGAGGGAGAACATTCTACTGAATTGGACATCAGAAGAACCACCAGGCCTAATGGGATGATGTAAACTGGTGATGGAGCATCTCATCCAAGATTACCCCACAAATATTGGGCACCACAAAATGGAACAGTTTTATAGGACGTGACGGCCTTTTAAAAATTATATTGAAGCTGACTTGTCGGCAATATTAGTCAGGGCCATGATTTAGCCACGGGTATGGGCACCCGTGGGGCCACAGGAGGAGGAGATTGGAAGGAAAAGAATATGGGTACTGTAGGGGTACTCCCAGGAATGGGAGCCTCAGTGGAGGTGTGATGAGTAAGGTAGAATAAAGTAGTGAGGTATTATTTAATTTATTTGAATGTAGTTTAAGTTAGTATGTATTTAATATGTTTGCACTTTAGTTTTAGTTAAATAGATATGTTTGTTTTGGTAGAATAGTGGGTTGTTTATTAACAATGGTACCAAGCTATGGTCGTGCTCTTTGTACTGTTTCTTTTCTGTTTTGATGGTGTTATTCTTTTTCTTTATATATAAGTGTTTTGTAAAAGATTTAAAGAAGTTTTTCAATAAAGAATACTTACTAAAAAAAAGTGCTGGAAGAGCACAGCAGGTCAGGCAGCATCCGAGGAGCAGGAGAATCGACATTTCAGGCATAAGTCCTTCATCAGGAATGTGGGGAGGGTTGGGGCGGGGGGGGGGTCTCTCGACCTCCAGCTTAAAAATATTCAATCTCATTGCCTCTGAGACAGAGTTCCACAGATGGACAATACCGAAAGAAAACAAATTCCTCAAATCTCACAGCTAAAGTAATGACCTCTAATTTTAAAATGCATCCCCTTGTTTTGAACATACCCACAAGAGGAAATGTAATTTTCACATTAACCTTGTCAAGATATGGTGCTGCTACTCCTTTAACAAGGTTATGTTGTCCTTGGCTTTTCTTTCAAGAGGTCATAAAGACACAAGTTCAGAAATGTCTGGGTTGATTTACATGAGGAAGCTTTTAAGTTAAAAAAACTTGTATAATGAAAGGGGAGTGGCTAGTTCTCCCAGTTCAGCATCTCCTAGTCTCTGGTTTGGTTTGGTTTGGGTTTTAGGAGTCTGGCAGTTCAGAGCAAGCAGTCAGTTGTTTTGAGGCTGCCAGTCAAAGAAACTGCTACGTGGAAGAAGGTGTTCCATGCTGAATCTCTCTTGTAAGATCCTGTGTTTGATTATACCTTTTTGGCTGGTCCGTATCAGATTTGGGGGGGGGGGGGGGGGGGGCTCTTCGCGGGATTTGTTTCATAGTTCCAATTTGGGATTAGGGTTGCTGGACTCGAAGGCAGGGACTAGTAGGTGTTAGTATCTTTTATTGTGGACATTGATTTCGGTAGGTTTGAACAGTGCTTGGGATAGCAATGGTTCTTTCAGTCATTAAGAGTTTTCCGGGGGTGGAAGAAGTGACTTTGGAGGCTTTACAAAAGGAGAACAAGGAAAAGCTGCTGGAATTGGCACTGCCTCCTTCCGTGAGGAAAAGAGAGTTGATTACAGCAATAGCTCAGCATTTTAATTTGCTAGAAACACCATCAAAATCTTTAGAGATGGCTAAAACTGAAAATGAAGCAGCTTGAGTTAGCAGCAAAAGACAAGGAAAGGGCAAAAGAAATGAAACTGTTCAAATTACAATTAAAAGCAGAGGAAGGATTTAAAAGAACAAATTGCTTTAGCAGAACAAAAAGAGAAAGAGAGAGGAGGAGACAGAGGGAAGGAAGAAAGAGAGGGCATTTGAACTTAAGAAGTTACAACTCAGATAGGAGTTCAAACATTTTCTTCCTGAAGTAATGAGAACTCATGTGTGTGGGATATAGGTAAATTAATGTTACTTCTGCAATTCTGCAATTCCATTTTACAAAGTAAAATGAACTCACACCAGTGTGTAATTGTTTTAGCCACGAGCTGAGTCAACAAGAATGGAAACGATGTGGAGGAAATATATAATTGTTTTTGTAATAGCTAAAACTGTATGTCAGAATGAGATGTGCCATCAAAACAATGGTAGACATTACGGGCAAATAGATAAGATGTTGTGAGGGGATGAAGTTAAGCTGGATATGCCTGTACAAACAGTAGGTATAAACATCTGCTTCCCACTTTTACAAAAACACAGGAACAAACCCCAATGAAAAGGGTCATAGGGATCAGAATGGCCTCGGGAAAGGCACAGATGAAGGGGGTAGATAATGATGAAGAAAGAATATGCCTAACAATGACCTACAGCAGGATGAGGTCAAACAGCCTTGTGAGGCCAGAAATAAGCATTTTGTCACAGACAAGGCCGGATAAGGCAAGAGATAAACAGGGGTAATGGGGGCCGGTCTTAGGGAAATGAAGGATGTAAACAGGGGAGGGAGCAGTGTAAAACAATAGAAATCAAATCATATAAATGTTGTGTATGAATTGAATTTGGTGTGTATGTCCTCTACCTTATAGGCACTGGACATCTCACCCACTTGCAAGTGTAAAATCTGAATCTGCTGATTCAGATTTTGTCTCGGACTGCAATTATTGAGGTGTGTGAGCTTTGTTTCTCACATGTGGAAGAGCAGAGAGTTAAAATGGCAAGATTAGTAGCTGAAATGGCTGATGATTATGAGTTGGTCCATAAATCAATGGTTGGCTTCCAAAATCAATTTCAATCCATGAGGGATAGAAATTGGGGAAAGGAGAAATCCTCATATGGAAAGGGAAAGGTAGATCTCAGGGAAGATCATAAGGACAATTTACCACAGGGTAAAAAGGAAACCCTTGAAGGGGAAAGAGAAGGTAAAAAGCTCTGGAATTTTCATTGCAATAAAGTAGGCCACATGAAATCACAGTGTTAGTGGGTTAGGAAAACCACTGGGAAGCCAGATGTAGGAAAAAAAGGAGGTCAATGAATTTTGTTGGAGTGGTAACGGAAAGCTGCACCACAATGGATAACCTGGTCGGACGTTAGTTAAGGAGGAAGTGCCAGGAGCAGCAGGTAAAGAGGTTACAATATTAAGAGGTACAGGATCCTCTCAAAATTTGGTGTTGAAAGATGAGGAGACATGTACCTCTGAAGGACTACTGCAAGAAAAGGTGCTAGTGACAGGAATTCATGGTGAGATAAGAAGCACTCAGTTATATAGAGTGAGGTTAGCGTGTTCAGTGAGGAGTGGGGAAGTTGTGGTAGGAGTACTGGATGAACTCAGCTCCAGGAATATAATTTGTCCTTGCTAATGATATAGCTAGTTCACAGGTAGGAGTGCTACCTACTGTGGTTGAAAAGGCAGCAGAAACTCAGGCAACTGAACTATTACAGGGTGCGTATCCTGGGATTTTCCCCAACTGCATGGTAACAAGGTCACAAAATCACCAGTTTGAAACAGGAAAGATCAAAGAACATAGATAAGAAAGATGAAGTGGAATTAGCAGACACTGTTTGGTCAAATGGTTGAGACAAACCAGGAGGAAATAGATGACCAAACAGATATATTTAGTTCAGAGAAATTAACTGAATTACAGCAGAAAGATGAGAAACTAAACCAATTATATCAAAAGCATACAAGGAAGGAGAATCTAGATGTATCCCAGTGTGCTACCACCGTAAAAATTATGTCTTAATGGCCAGGTCTTTGGCACTGAGTCTGGCTCTGTGGCTCAGAAGAGAAGGAGGGAGAATAGGAAAGTGATACTGATAGGAGATTCAGTGGTTAGAGGAACAGACAGGAGATTCTGTGGTCACGAGCAAGGCTCCTGGGTGGTGTGTTGCCTCCTGGGTGCCAGGGCCAGGGATGTCTCAGATCGAGTCTACAGGATTCTTAAGGGGGAGGGAGAGCAGCCAGAGTCATGATACACATCAGTACCAATGCCATAGGTAGGGAAAGGAAAGAGCACCTTAGATTGTAGAGAGTTAGGTTGGAAGCTAGAAGGCAGCACAAGCAGAGCAGTAATCTCAGGATTGCTACCAGTGCCATGTGCTAGTGAGACTAGGAATAGAAAGTGAGTACAGATGAACCTGCAGGGCTGGTATAGGAGGGATGGCTTCAGATACGTGGATCATTGGGATACCTTCTGGGGAAGGTGGGACCTGTACAAGAAGGATGGGTTGCACTTGAACTGGAGGGGCACCAATATCCTGGGTGTGAGGTTTGCTAGAGGTCCTTGGAAGGGTTTAAACTAGATTGTCAGCTATGGATCAGATGATGGAGTAGGTAGTGAACAGCCTGATACAGCATGCAGAGAGTCTGTGAGGAGGAATAGGCGCTTGATAGGGCAAAGGTGCAGTCAGTGAGATGGGTTGAAGAGTTTCTATTTTAATGCAAGAAGCATAAGGAATAAGGGTGACAAACTCACAGCATGGATCAGTACTTGGAACTATGATGTTGTGGCCATAACAGAGACTTAGATATCAAAGGTGCAGGAATGGTTGTTGGATGTTCCAGGATTAAGATATTTCAAAAGGAATGGGGGCAGGTAAAAGAGGTGAAAGAGTGGCATTGCTAATCAGGGACAGTATCACAGCTGCAGAAAGGGAGATTGTTGAGAAGAGTTTGTATACAGAGAGAGTACGGGTGGAAGTCAGAAACAGAAAAGGAGCAGTCACATTATTGTGTGTTTTCTACAGGCCCCCCAGTAGCAACAGAGACATGGAGGAGCAGATTGGGAGGCAGATTTTGGAAATATGTAGAAGTGACAGGGTTGTTGTCATGGGTGACTTTAACTTCCCTATTATTGATTAGAACCTCCTTAGTTCAAATAGTTTGAATGGAGCAGTTTTCGTCAGGTGTATCCAGGAAGGGTTCCTTATGCAATATGTAGATAGGCCAATAACAGGGGAGGCCATATTGGCAATGAATCATACCAGGTGTCAGATCTGTCAGTGTGAGAGCATTTCGGTGATAGTGATAGCAACTCCCTGACCTTTACTATACTCATGGAGAGGGATAGGTGCAGATGGTATGGGAAGATATTTAATTGGGGGAGGGGGAAATTACAATGCTCTTCGGCAATAACTGGGTGCATAAATTGGGAACAGATGTTCTCAGGAAAATGCACCACAAATGTGGAGGTTATTTAGGGAGCACTTGCTGATAGTACTGGACAGATTTGTCCCACTGCAGCAAGGAAGGGATGATAGGTTGAAAGAACCGTGGGTGACAAGGGATGCGGAACATGTGGTCAAGAGGAAGAAGGAAGAATATTTAAGGTCGAGGAAGCAAAGATAAGACAGGGCTTCACAGGGTTACAAGGTAGCTATGAAGGAACTGAAGAATGGACTCAGGAGAGCTGGAAGGGGGCATGCAAAAGCTTTAGCAGGTAGGATTCAGGAAAACCCTAAGGCATTGTGCACTTATGTGAGCAACAAGAGGATGGCCAGATTGAGGGTAAGGCCAATCAGGGATAGTGGAGGAAACTTGCACCTGGAGTCAGAGGAAGTAGCGGAGATCCTTAATGAATACTTTACTTCAGTATTCACTATTGAGAGGGACCTTGATGTTTCTGAGGACAGCGTGAAACAGAATAATATGCTAGGTTGATGTTAAGAAGGAGAATGTGCTGAAAATGTTAAGAAACATAAGGACAGATAAATCCACAGGGTTAGATGGAGTAGAACCTACGTCACTACAGGAAGCGAGGGAAGAGATTACAGCACTGTTGGTAATGATCTTTGCGTCCTCACTGTCCGCTGGAGTAATGCCAGATGATTGGAGGGTATCAAATGTTATTTACTTGTTAAAGAAAGGGAATAGGGATAATCCTGGAAATTACAGACCAGTAAAACGTCAGTCTTACATCAGTGGTGGGCAAAGTATTGGAGAGTATTCCGACAGACAGGATTTGTGATTAATTGGAAAATCATAGTTTGGTTCGAGATAGTCAGCATGGCTTTGTGAGGGGCAGGTATGCCTCACAAACCTTTTTGAATTCTTTGAGGATGTGACAAAACACGTTGATCAAGGTAGAGCAGTGGATGTGGTGTACATGGATTTTAGCAAGACATTTGATAAGGTTCCTCATAAGACCATAAGACATAGGAGTGGAAGTAAGGCCATTCGGCCCATCGAGTCCACTCCACCATTCAATCATGGCTGATGGGCATTTCAACTCCACTTACCCGCATTCTCCCCGTAGCCCTTAATTCCTCGAGACAACAAGAATCTATCAATCTCTGCCTTGAAGACATTTAGCGTCCCAGCCTCCACTGCACTCTGCGGCAATGAATTCCACAGGCCCACCATTCTCTGGCTGAAATGTCTCCGCATTTCTGTTCTGAATTGACCCCCTCTAATTTTATGGCTGTGTCCACGGGTCCTAGTCTCCTCACCTAACGGAAACAATTTCCTAGCGTCCACTCTCTCCAAGCCATGTATTATCTTGTACGTCTCTATTAAGTCTCCCCTTAATCTTCTAAACTCCAATGAATACAATCCCAGGATCCTCAGCCATTCCTCATATGTTAGACTGACCATTCCAGGGATCATCTGTGTGAATCTCCGCTGGACACGTTCCAGTGCCAGTATGTCCTTCCTGAGGTGTGGGGACCAAAACTGGACACAGTACTCCAAATGGGGCCTAACCAGAGCTTTATAAAGTCTCAGTAGCACAATGGTGCTTTTATATTCCAACACTCTTAAGATAAGTGACAACACTGTCACTTTCTTAATCACGGACTCAACCTGTATGTTGACCTTTAGAGAATCTTCGACGAGCACTCCCAGATCCCTCTGTACTTTGGCTTTACGAATTTTCTAACCGCTTAGAATGTAGTCTATGCTTTTATTCTTTTTGCCAAAGTGCAAGACCTCACATTTGTTCACGTTGAATTCCATCAGCCATTTCCTGGACCACTCTCCCAAACTATCTAGATCCTTCTGTAGCGTCCCCACTTCCTCAGTACTACCTGCCTGTCCACCTAACTTTGTATCATCTGCAAACTTCGCTAGAATGCCCCCAGTCCCTTCATCCAGGTCATTAATATATAATGCGAACAGCTGCGGCCCCAACACTGAACTCTGCAGGACACCGCTTGTCACCAGCTGCCATTCCGAAAAAGAACCTTTTATCCCAACTCTCTGCCTTCTGTCAGACAGCCAACCCTCAATCCATCCCAGTAGCTCACCTCGAACACCATGGGCCCTCACCTTGCTCAGCAGCCTCCCCATGTGGCACCTTATCAAAGGCCTTTTGGAAGTCTAGATAGACCATATCCACTGGGTTTCCCTGGTCTAACCTAATTGTCGCCTCTTCAAAGAATTCCAACAGGTTTGTCAGGCATGACCTCCCCTTACTAAATCCATGTTGACTTGTTCTAATCAGACTCTGCCCTTCTAAGAATTTAGAAACCTCATCCTTAATGATGGATTCTAGAATTTTATCAACAACCAAGGTTAGGCTAATTGGCCTATAATTTTCCATCTTTTGTCTTGATCCTTTCTTGAACAAGGGGGTTACAACAGCGATCTTCCAATCATCCGGGACTTTCCCTGACTCCAGTGACTCTTGAAAGATCTCAACCAATGCCTCCGCTATTTCCTCAGCCACCTCTCTCAGAACTCTAGGATGTATCCCATCGGGGCCAGGAGATTTATCAATTTTAAGACTTTTTAGCTTTTCTAGCACTATCTCTTTTGTAATGGCAACCATACTCAACTCAGCCCCCTGACTCCCTTTAATTGTTGGGATATTACTCATGTCTTCCACTGTGAAAACTGACACAAAGTACTTGTTAAGTTCTCCTGCTATTTCCTTATCTCCCATCACTAGGCTTCCAGCATCTGTTTGAAGTGGCCCAATGTCTACTTTTGCCTGTCATTTGTTTCTTATGTATTGAAAGAAACTTTTACTATCATTTCTAATATTACTGGCTAGCCTACCTTCATATTTAATCCTCTCCTTTCTTATTACTCTCTTTGTTATCCTCTGTTTGTTTTAGTAGCCTTCCCAATCTTCTGATTTCCCACTGCTCTTGGCCACTTTATAGGATCTCTCTTTTTCTTTAATACATTTCCTGACTTCCTTTGTCAGCCATGGCTGTCTAGTCCCTCCCTGGATAATCTTTCTTTTCTTGGGGATGAACCTATGTACAGTGTCCTCAATTTTACCCGCAAACTCCTGCCATTTTTGCTCTACTGTCCTCCCTGCTAGGCTCTGCTTCCAGTCTATTTTTGTCAGTTTCTCTCTCATGCCCTCATAATTACCTTTATTTAACTGTAACACCATTACATCCGATTTTGCCTTCTCTCTTTCAAACTCCAGACTGAACTCTACCATATTATGATCGCTGCTTCCTAAGGGTTCCCTTACTTTAAGATCTTTTATAAAGTCTGGTTCATTGCAAATCACAAGGTCCAGAATAGCCTACTCCCTTGTGGGCTCCATGACAAGCTGTTCTAAAAACCCATCCTGTAAGCATTCCATGAATTCCCTTTCTTTGGATCCACTGGCAACATTATTTACCCAGTCCACCTGCATATTGAAGTCTCCCATGATCACTGTGACCTTGCCTTTCTGACATGCCTTCTCTATTTCCCGGTACATGTTGCGTCCCTGGTCCTGACCGCTGTTAGGAGGTCTGTACACAACTCCAATTATAGTTTTTTTGCCTTTATGGTTCCTCAATTCCACCCACACAGACTCCACATCATCTGACGCTATGTCATTCAGTGCCATAGATTTAAATTTGTTCTTAACTAACAAGGCAACCCCACCCCCTCTGCCGACCTCCCTGTCTTTTCGATAAGTTAAAAATCCTTGGAGGTTTAACTGCCAGTCCTGACCCCCCTGTAACCAAGTCTCTGTGATGCCTACCACATCATAATCATTCACTATGATCTGTGCCATTAGTTCATCTGCTTTGTTACCTGAATGCTCGTAGCATTCATAAAGTGCCCTAATGCTAACTTTCTTATCATTAGAAATATTGGAAGTCATATGATGTCCTAAGTTATCCTTGCTTTTTTCTGCATTCCCAGTCTGCCTCAATTTTAAATCCACCTGGACACATGCTATCCTGCTGCTTATCTTTCCATTTAACGCCATACTCCCTGTCGCTTTCACTTTCCCTTCCCCCCAACTCAGAAGTTTAAAGTCCTACTGACCACCCTATTTATCCTCTTCGCTAGAACATTGGTACCTGATCAGTTCAGGTGGAGACCATCCCAACGGTACAGATCCCCCCGTTCCAAAACTGATGCCAATGCCCCATGAAGTGGAATCCCTCTTTCCCACACCAATCCCTTAGCCACGTGTTGACTTGCCTAATTTTCTTGTCCCTATGCCAATTGGCACGTGGCTCGGGCAGTAATCCGGAGATTATGACCCTTGAGGACCTGTGCTTCAATTTCCTGCCTAGTGCTTCGTAATCCCCAAACAGGTCCTCCACCCTAGTCTTGCCTATGTTGTTAGTACCAACGTGGACCACAACAACTGGATCCTCCCCCTCCCGCTCCAATATCCTTTCAAGCCGGTCGGAGATGTCCCGCACCCTGGCACATGGTAGGTTCATTCGGAAAGTAAGGAGGTATGGGATGCAGGCAAACCTGTCTGTCTGGTTACAGAATTGGGTGGCCCATAGAAGACAGACGGTGATATTAGATGATAAATATTCAGCCTGCAGCTCGGTGACAAGTGGTGTTTTGCAGGTCAGTTCCGGGACCTCTGCTCTTTGTGATTTTTCAAAATGACCTGGATGTGAAGTGGAAAGGTAGGTTAGTAAGTTTGCCGATGACATAGAGGTTGGTGGCATTGATAATAATGTGGAGGGTGGTTGGAGGTTGCAACGGGACGTTGATAGGCTGCAAAACTAGGCTGATAAGTGACAGCTGGAGTTCAACCTGGAAAACTGTGAAGTGATTCACTTTGGAAGGTCAAATTTAAATGCAGAATACAGGGTTAAATGAAGGATTCTTAGCAGTGTGGAGGAATTTGGGGTTCATGTCCATAGATCCTCCAAGTTGCCACCCAGCTTGATATAGTTGTTAAGAAGGCATATGGTGTGTATTAGCTTTCATTAGCAGGGGGATTGAGTTTAAGAGCCTCAAGGTTATACTGCAGCATCATAAAATCCTAGTTAGACCATATTTGGAATATTGTGTTCAGTTCTGGTTGCCTTATTATAGGTAGGGCGTGGAAGCTTTCGAGAGGGCACAGAGGAGATTAACCAGGATGCTCCCTGGACTGGAGGGCATGTCTTATGAAGAAAAGTTGAGGGAGCTAGGGCTTTTTGCATGGGAGCAAATAAGGATGAGAGGTGACTTGATAGAGGTGTATAAGATGTTGAGAGGCACAGATAAAGTGGATAGCCAGAGACTTTTTCCCTTGGTAGAAATGTCTATCATGAGCGGGCATGATTTTAAGGTAATTGTGGAAGGTTTAGGGGAGATTTCAGAGGTGGTGCGTGCATGGAAAGCACTGTCAGCAGTGGTAGTACAGTCAGATACATTAGGGACATTTATACAACTCTTGGACAGGCACATGGAAGATAGTACAATGAAGGGTATGTAGGCTAGTCTGATCTTAGAGTAAGATAAAAGGCCGGCACAACATCAAGGGCTGAAGGGCCTGTACTGTGCTGTACTGTTCTATGGTCTAGCACATATTCAGGCAGATGAGAAATGGGCAGAAGTTCATCAGGTCGTATTATCAGTGGGTTATAGAAAGGAGGTGTTGCAGATGGCACATAAACTACTCCGAGGGGGTCAGCTAGGGGTGAGAAAAACACAAGCTAAAGTACAAAAAATGTTTTACTGGCCTGGACTGCACAAGAATGCAGTTGAATTTTGCCAGATATGTCATACAAGTCAGGTAATTGGAAAACCACAGGCAGTACACACATTCCTGCATTTGAGCAACCTTTTACAACAGTTTTAATTGATTACGTTGGACCCCTACCTAAATCAAAAATGGGAACCAATATTTGTTAACAATAATGGACGTGTCAACTCTATTTCCAGAAGCCATTCCATTACGCAATATCACAGCTAAAGGGATTGTAGAGGAGTTACTCAAATTTTTCACTAGATATGGATTACCCACAGAAATACAATCAAGATCAAAGGTCAAACCTAACACCAAAATTATTCTAGAAAATTGTGAACAGCTTCCGAATAAAACAATTCAAATCTATTTCACACCATCCAGAATCACAGGGAACACTAGAAAGGTAGCAACCAACAGTAAAGACCATGTTGAGGGTTTATAGTGAGGATTATCCAGATATTTGGGATAAAGAAATTACTTCTGTACTTTTTGCGATAAAAAGAGATGCACCAAATGAATCAACCAAATTTTAATTCGTTTTTGGGTATGAATTGAGAGAACCGCTAAAATTGATTAAGGAGAAATTGGTAAGTCAGAATTCAGAGACAACATATTTGGACTATATGTCAGGTTTTAGACAATGATTAAATAGAGCGGGGACTTGGCTAGACAGCATTTAAAAGGATTACAGTATACAATGAAACGGGAAGACAACTTTGCTATTGGAGATTAAGTGTTAATGTTACTTCCAATGATAGGTGAATCTTTAAAAGCAAGTTTTAGTGGACCCTATCAAGTCTAAAGGAAATTGAGTGAGGTGAACTTTTTGTAAGGATTCCAGACAGATAGAAATCTCACAGTGTGTGTCATGTGAATATGTTCAAAAGATATTTTGACAGGGAAGGAAAACCAAAGGAGACTGTTTTATTGGTTACAACACAGAGTGAAGGACTAAGTTCAGAGGATTCTGAATTCAACATTCCTCAAATTAAATTGGACAATGAGGAAGTTGTCAAAAACTGGGATAAATTATTGAGCTACTTTCCAGATGAAAATCAAAATGACCTGAAAGAGTTATTGCTATCGCATTGGGAGATATGTGGAAATAAGCTGGGTAGTACTAATCTAATTATGCATGATGTAGATACAGGAGATGCTTTCTCGATTAATCAACATCCTTATAGGCACAACCCTCTAATGTTGGCATAGGTTCAAAAGGAGATTGAATGCATGCTCCATTCAACATTATCAAAGTGAGTTACAGTGACTGGAGCTCACCCATAGTAATGGTATCAAAACAAAATAGTACCTAATGGTTATGTGCGGAGTATCACAAAATCAATGCAGTTACAAAAATTGATGCATATCCGGTTGCGCGTTTGGGAGGCAGTGTTAAAAAGTTGGGACTAGCAACTTATATTTCTAAGTTGGATTTGTGCAAAGGATACTGGCAGGTACCGTTGTCTGAAAGAGCGAAGACAATTTTGGCTTCCGTAATGCCGAATAGACTATATCAATTTAAAGTTATACCACTTGGTATGAAAAATGTGCCAGCCACATTTCAGAGACTAATCCATTTATGGATTACCCAATTGTATTGCACATGTAGATAGAGATGACCTGGTGAGTTTTAGTCACACATGGAAGGAACATTTCCAACATTTATCTGAAGTATTCAATCGACTTCGGGAGGCAGGCTTGGTGATAAACCTGGCTAAAAGTGAATTTGCCAAAGCCCAATTCACCTTATTAGATAAAGACAAATGGCCCCATGGAATTCAAAAGCAAAGGTAATTGGGGAGTTTCCTCTCTGACATCTCTCCTGTAAGGCCCTGTGTTTGATTTTACCTTTTTTGTCAAGGGGTATTTGTGGGGATTGTTACAGGAATTTGGAATGGCATTATTCAGTTGGGATAATCTGCTGGGTTTTCAGATAGGTCAGGTTATTATATATTCAGTTCTCTTTTGTTTGTGTTTCATTCAGTAATCTTGCAAATAAATCCTGTTTTGTTTAAAACTAAGTGGTTGGGCCAGCTGCATCACTCCTGGAATACCTACTGTACACCAGCTTAAAACAACTAGCAAAGTTAGAGTCTGGGCTACTTTCTTGAAATGTTTTGAGGTGGTCTGGCCTGGTCCATGACAAAGGTCAGTCAGGACCTTGCAAACTTCAATCAAGTCACTCTTTATTCTTTTGAATTCCAGTAAAATCAAGAGCAGCCTGTACTACCTTTCCTTTTAAGGCCACCACTTAATCCAGGTATCAATCTAGTACACCTTCTCTGAACTATCTCCAATGCGTTTACATCCTTCCTTAAATCAAGAGAGCAAAACTGCATGCAATATAGGAGATATGGTCTTATTGTGTAAACCTGAAACATATGTTCTTACATTTTTACTGAATTTCTCTCATAATTGAGTAACAGCCTTCTAAATTACTACTGTACTTGTGTAATAATTTATTGTGACTCACAGTTAAACACCCAGATCGCTCTGCACCTTGGAATTCAGCAGTTGTTCTCCTCTTAAATAATACATTTTTTATTCTTCCTGCTGAAGTGGACAATTTCAAATTTTCCCACATTATACTCTGCCACTCCCTCAATTTATCTATATCAGTCTGCATCCTCATTATTTTATTTTCACAACAAACTTTACTGCTTCTCTATGGACCATCAGAAAATTTAACCACCATCCCTTCACTCAACTCATCTAAGTTATTGCTATGAATTTTAAAATGTTTAGGGATCAGAACAGATTCTTGCAGGGTTCTACTTATCACATTCTGCCAATCAGATTAAGTTCCATTTATGTATATTTTCTGTTTTCTGCCAGACAGCAAATTTTCTATCCATGCTAAAACGTAAGCTCCCATAGAACGAACTCCTACGTTTCACAATAACCTTTTATATGACACCTTGTTAAATATGTACTGCTATTACACATCAGAGCAATAAGATTGATTCTCAATGTCTTGGGCTTAAGTTAAAGGAAAAAAATAGAAAATTAAGTCTTCTGGCCTTAAACATGATGATTGAACAGTGATCCTGTAGAATTACTTAAGATGCAACCAAGGCCATGAGACCAGAAGGCTATTTCCTACCAAGTGCCAAAGTTCACAAATGGATTAGAAACTTGCAGTGCAAGGAGGAGAATCCAATTGACATAGTCCACACGTGTACACACGACATAGAATGAGGAAAAAGGTCCTACTTAGGGATAATGAGCAACTGTTATGACTGAGAGGAAAGTGTTCATAATCAAACCTCACTACTTCACCAATCAGACTATTTATTCAAGTGTTGATTCAATGATCAAAATGGCCAAATTCACTCTTTTGAACTGCTAGCCAGATTAAAAGCAGTGTTGACCTGGCTTATTTAATGAACTCAAAAATTGTCCGCTAATTATGAGCAGAATACATTCTTAAAGTAACTGGCAACTACTAACTGACACAAACACTCAAATCTGGAATTAAAACTATATGTCCTTAGTCCCACACACTCATGAAAATAACATGAAAAGGAAAGTTTTTTTTAAGGCAAAAGGGAAAAACACTTATAACTTGTATGGGGCCAAATCCTGGAAACAATGGATTAATGTGATAACTTCTTATGACTGCTGAATTCCCTGTCAACCAGTTGTATATTTATGTATATTAATTGTCCATTTCTGATGCCAATTAATGGTTCAAGTTGTAGAGAATTGGTTAAACTTCCACTACTTCAGCTTTTACCAGCGAAGTCAAAAACACTGGAAACTCAGTTAAGTTCTCAGAGACTTCTTCCACAAATCAGGATTTCAAGAATGGGACTACAGCTTTTGGCATGTCTTCAATTCTCTCTCTGACGTCTGAACCTGGAAAATAGTATTCTAAGACTGGGGGGGTTATTAGGTAATCATCAGCATAGGTTCCCAGTCATCTCAATGCCAGTTCATTTTTCTCAGTAATTAAGCCAATAAACTCATTTCTTACCCCTTTAAAAACTATGCTTCTCTGCTCCTTCAATGTCACACAATTTCCAAAAAAAAAGGTGACTTACGGCATACGTAAAACTTCTGACTTCAGTAATTAGCTGGTGGATCCCATATACCCATAAACCCTAAACTCAATTCCAAGAAATCACATAATCCTGTTCAATCCACTAAAATGTCCAAATAATTCCAACTCATCCAACTTCCTTCACATTGTCCTTAAAGTATAGATACATATTCCCAACATAGCTAAAACTTGAAAAAGAAAACAGTACCTCAAATGTAGTAAACTCTGGATTATTACCTGGGCCATGTACAAATTAACATTGGATAAGAAAGATGAGGGAGATGGGTGAATGCTTCAATGATTGGTATGGTAGAAATAGGGTTCAATTCATGGGGCACTGGCATCTGTACTTAGGAGGCTGGCAGCTGAACAGTTATGACAGGCTTCATCTGAATCATGCTAGGACCATTGTTTACACGAGTCTTATAAATGGAGCAGTAGAGAATGAGGGCAGTTTTCATAATAAGGTAGACGAATCATTAGCCGCAATTGAACTAAATATGTAAATCTGATACCCAATACAGAGACTTGTACCGGGAGTGATGCTGAACAAAGAGATCTTGGAGTGCAGGTTGATAGTTCCTTGAAAGTAGAGTCACAGGGAAATAGAATAGTTAAGAAGGCATTTGGTATGCTTGCCTTTATTAGTCAGTGCGTTGAGTACTGGAATTGGGTGGTCACATTGCAGCTGTACAGAACATCAGTTCAGGCACATTTGGAATGTTGCATTTATTTACAGTCTCCCTGCTATAGGAAGAATGTTATGAAATTTGAAAGAGTTCAGAAAAGACTTACAAGGATGTTGCCAGGGTTGGAGGGTTTGAGCAATAGGGAGAGACTAAATAGGCTGGGGCTATTTCCCTGGACTGTCGGAGGCTGAGGGGTGACCTTATTGAAGTTTATAAAATCATGAGGGGCATGGATAGGGTGAAGCCTTTTCCCCAGGGGTCCTAGGGAGCCAAAGTCTTTTCCCCACGGGTCCAAAATTAGAAGGCACAGGTTTAAGGCGAGAGATGAAAGATTTAAAATGGATGCAAGAGGCAACTTTTTCACACAAAGGGTGATGTGTATATGGAATGAGCTGCCACAGGAGGTGATGGAGGCTGGTACAATTGCAACATTTAAAAAGCATCTGGATGGGTATATGAATAGGAAGAGTTGAGAGGTATATGGGCCAAATGATGGTAAATGTGACTAGATTAATTTAGGATATGTGGTCAGGATGGGTAAGTTGGACCAAAGTGTCTGTATGTGTGCTGCATATCTCTATGACCCTATGACATAAACATCCAAAACATAATAAGGGATTTTGACTTTGGTGTTATTTGGATGCACCTCACCAGATTATTGTGGATCTAATTTAGCATTATAAACAAGAAAATCAGATATGGTAAAAAACATGTATCTATCCAATATCTCACAGTCTGCAAGATCCAAAAGCTGTTTTATCCCTTTATGTCCATTTCCCTTGCCTTAGAACATAGGAATAAAATCACTTTTGTATCTATAGGTATACACTGCATATTACTTTCATAACATACAACTTCAAAGTAGTATATATTGGGAGGAAGCAGTTTGGCCACCTGATGTATACCTGGCAGAAATACCCATTCCATTTCTAATAGAAGGAAATTTTTAGGCTGGAAATATTGGAAAGCCAATACTCTACCACATGCCTTGCATTTTTGACAAAATTGAATCTTCCTCAGATAGAAATCTGGGATGTCAATGCAGATGTATTCAATAGAATTAATATTTAATCATGACATAATTAGTATTCTTTCACTACCAAATGGAAAGACAAATCAATGACTTAGTGCACAATGGCACATAATGTATTAGGAACAGACTTCAAACAATCTCACAAGTAGCTCATGGGATGTAAATAAAAATATATGAAGTTAATAAGACAAAAGCAGAAATTGCTGTAAAAGCTCAGGAGGTCTGGCAAGATCTGAGGAGAGAAAGCACAGTTAACGTCTTGGGTCCAGTGATCCTTCCTCAGAAAACTATGGAAGTGTTCATGAAGTGAATGATACTCTATACTAACAAGTTTGCTGTTTGGTAGCAATTGTACAAGGCATTCACAAATCATAGGCTGAAATCAAGATTGTATTTTTTCTTTCTGATTTAAGTTGTTGGGGGCTAAATTAGATAACCTTTGAAAATCAAGTACACTTCCCTCACACTTGTTCAATACAATGTAGGCAACATGCCAATTTCATGCTGCCTATTAATTGTGTTACACTATTAAGTGCCCCAGCATTCAGTAGGAGCCTGAAATCAAAACAAAATTAGAACAAGGTAAAGCAAACCAGTACTACTTAAAGCCTACTTGCACCTCTTAAGCAAGAGGTACATTGTAACTGCAATTGGTCCTGCAAATCCTTTATAAGTCACTATGATATAAAGAAGGTCCAAAATATGGTGTAGCATGGAAGACAGCATAAAACAAGTGTCAATGGAGTAAACCTGGTAATGAATTTAAATCGATTTTGAACAGAGTGGACAGAAGTTAGACCATTTTCATTTGGAAGAGACTTGGGGACAGAGGCAGTGATCTTTGAACAACAATATGAAACAGAAGAGGATGGGAAGTGGACAGAAATTCCACAATGTGTTTAGTTTTAAATTACTTGAGCAAAATTCTATGCTTCTGTATGTTTTAGCCTTTAATATTTATCTCAGTAGGATCCAAAGGAATTAAAAGGTTGAAGCCTTAAATATATCCCAGGTATTATTTGAAATACAAGACCAAATGCATGGATTAAACAGTGGAGATAATTTTAGCTCAGGATGTCAGTGTCAAATAGATTATATTGGTTGCTGTCAAAGGAAATGAAACATCACTTATTTTACATAATCATACAAAGTCAAAATTACTCCTTACCTTGCACAATTGAATAGTACAAAATTCAATTAATGACAGTCAGAAACTTTTTCTCCGGGTACAACAGAGTGTTACAAGGGGACATAAATTTAAGGTGAAGGGTGGAAGGTATAGGGGAGATGTCAGGGGTGGGTTCTTTACCCAGAGAGTGGTGGGGGCATGGAATGCGCTGCCCATGGGAGTGGTAGAGTCAGAATCATTGGCGACCTTTAAGCGGCATTTGGATAGGTACATGGATGGGTGCTTCATCTAGGTTAGAAGTTTGACACAACATCGTGGGCCGAAGGGCCTGTTCTGTGCTGTATTGTTCTATGTTCTATGTTCTATGAGTTTCTGAACTCAATATAGATGGTCTGTAAACTATATATGTGTTAGTCAACCTTTTGTCTTAAGTTTCTTTTTAGGACAAAGCAACCAATTTGTATTATGTAATTTCTACTTGTCTTGCAATTACATTGATTTGACATGTGAATAATTTTTTTCCTCCCGACGGAATGTGAGGCGCTTTGGATATTACTTGAACATTTGAGTATATATTCAACCTAACCAATTGTTACAGCAAAGAATAATAGGATAATGGGGAAAACGTTAACAGCTTTTCCAATGCGCTCTTTATTTTAAACATAAGTGCAGAAGAGATCCAGGTTTCCAAAATCCTGACAGATATTAAGAATTTTGCCATCCCTGAAGTGGGCATAGCTTCGTCATCCAGGTCAAGACCAATGGTGCCAGAAGACAGTGAGATATGGCAGAACTGCTAATGCTTAGCACTTTCATGTTCTCCGACCCGAGTTGGATTGATTGCCAGTACAAGGTCAATTTACTGGCACATGAGAGCTTTAGGTCAGGATTGTGATCAGAACTCCTGAGGAAGAATCCCAGCATTTTATAATTCATCCCGAAGCTAAAGATGCTACTAAGGGAGTTAAAACATTTTAAAAAGGAAGAGCCTTGATATTCCTTAACGACTGTCATAGAATACAGTTCATTATAATTTCTGATAACAGATCAGTCCCGAAGATGCACCCATAGACATAGAAATGCTTGTCTTTACAATGCAAATAGGAACTTTGCATGACCATTATATTTTCTGGGAACAAACGCACCTCTTCTGCCCCCCTGACTGCTACTGTTCACCCATGACATCAACAATGATCACATGATCGCCGCCACTCCAAAGATGGTCTCCACCTCCACTCCCAACTTCAGCTCTACATCAGACCCCAGACCCCAGCTCTGTCGGGGTTTTACCATCCCACAGACCTCCCCCTCACTGAGGATGAACAATCAGTCCTCAGTAAAAATCTGACCTTCATCCCACAATGCTCCTGGGTCAACGAATTCCATAAGCATTGCGACATCGAACTTTTCTTCCATCGCCGTTGTCTCCGTGCTTACTTTTTCAATCGTGACTCCCACCCACTCTCCGAGGACCCTTTCTCCTACCTCCAACATACTCCAACCTCTTCGACAGCCCAACCTGGTCTCTTACCTACCCTCAACCTCTTTATCTCCAACTACCACCGTGACATTGACCACCTCAATGTGTCCACCTCTCTCACCCACTTCAACCTCTCACCCTCACAGAGCACAGCCCTCCACTTCAACACCAACCTCACCATTAAACCAGCGAAAAGTAGGGGAGGGGGGGGGGGGGGGGGGAGGGGAGACGCACCGGTAGTTCGGCGCACTTACCTCTACATCACCAAAGCCAGGGACCAACTCATAGACACCTCCTCCTACTGCCCCCTTGAGCATGACCTCACCTCCCATCATCAAACCATCATCTCCCAGACCATCCTTGTTATCTCAGGAGATCTCCCATTCACCACCTCCAAACCCATTGTTCCGTAACCCCACACCACTCGTTTCTACCCATGACCCAAACTCCACAAACCTGACTGCCCTGGTTCACCTATTGTCTCAGCTGCGCCTACCTTACTAAACTTATCTTCCCATATCTCGATACCATCCTGTCCCCCTTGGTCCAGGAACTCCCCAGATACTTTCAAGACCCCACCCACAACCACCATATCCTCCAAAACTTTTGTTTCCCTGACCCCCAATGCCTCATCTTCACCATGGACATCCAGTCCCTGTACATATTCATCTGCCATGATGAAGGCCTCCAAACCCTCTGTTTCTTCCTCTCCTGCTGACCTAACCAGTACCCTTCCACCAACATACTCATTTAATTGGCTGAACTGGTCTTCACCCTCAATAACTTCTCCTTCCAATCCTCCCACTTCATTTAGACCAAAGGGCACCTGCATGGGCTCCAACTATGCCTGCCTCTTTGTTGGATATGTGGAACAGTTACACCTGCACCATTCCCCACCTTTTGCTCCATTATATTGATGATAGTATTGGTGACACCTCGTGTACCCACGAGGAGATTGAATAGTTCATCAACTTCACAAACAGCTTCCACCCTGACCTTAAGTTCACATGGACCATCTCAGACACCTCCCTCCCTATCCTAGACCACTCAAAACGGACATCTATTTCAAACCCACCAACTCCCAGAGCTAACTGGACTCCCAATGCCCTCTTCCAATAAAAACGCAAACCCTTACTCCCAATCCGTCCACCTCCACAGCATCTGTTCCCAGGAGCAGAATTCCACTTCAGCATATCCCAGATGGCCTCCTACTTCAAGGACCACTATTTCCCCTCCCACATGGTCAACAATGCCCTCCAGTGCATCTTCTCTACTTTCTGTACCTCCACCCTTGAACTCCAACGCAAAAAGGATAGAACCCCCGCAGTCCTCACCTTCAACCCAACTAATCTCCAGCTACAGCACATTATCCTCCACCATTTCCGCCACCTACAATCAGACTCTACTACCAAAGATATATTTCCCTCCCAACCCTATCCAAATTCCACAGAGACCATTCCCTCTACAACTCCCTCATTAGGTCCACACCCCTCACCAACCCACACTCCACTCCCGACACCTTCCCTTGCCAAATCAGGAGGTGTAAAATCTGCACTCATACCTCCCCCATCACTTGCTTTTAAGGCCCCAAAGGATCCTTCCACATCCAGCAGAGATTTTCCTGCAAACCCATCCACTGTGTCCATTGCTCGACATCAGGGAGACTCGTGAAGCGTTTCAGGGAATGTCTCTGGGACACATGCATCAAACAACCCCATACTCTGTAGTCAACCACTTTAACCCCCCCACTTCCAAACCCTCAAGGACATGCAAATCCTGAGACTCCTCCACCAAATCCAAGCCACCTGATGCCTGGAGGAAGAACGCCTCATCTTGCGCCTTGGAACACTTCAACCATATGGCATCAACATCGGTTTCACCAGTTTCCAAATCTTCCCTCACCCCCACCTCATCCAGATCCAACTCGGTACCACCCTCTTGACCTGTCCTACCTGTCCATCTTCCTTCCCACCTATCCACCCTCCCCACTGACCTATCACTGTTACGCCTTCCCAGCCACCATCCCCCCCCAGGCCTACCCTCCTATTTATCTCTCAGCCCCCATCCCTCCACGCTACCCACCCCTCCAACATTCCTTAAGAGTGTGCTCGAAACATCAACTTTCCTGCTCCTCGGATGCTGCCTGGCCTGCTGTGCTTTTCCAGCACTATACTTTTCAACCATGATATTTTCAGGCTGGGACAAATGGTGGCTTAGACTACAAATGATGCTAATTGCTAGGATCTTTATCGTATGGACTTTTAGCACCATAGACTTGCTTTTACAATTTCAAATGCAACAGATCTTTTTTTATAATGTCCAATTAAGAACAATAAAGAGGTAAAACTGATATGTTAATTCAGAAAGACTGGTAAGGTGTGCAATTAGCAAATATTCAACATTCACGACATTAACACCAAATATAAACTTTATTAACTATTTATCAGATTTATTAAAATGAATGAGTGGGATTGAAATTCCTCTTGTAATGTAAAGATAGTGACGCTTAGTAGTAAGAAATTTGGGCTGTGCCATTATAGTTCGTTTTTTTTCTGAAACTACAGTATGAAACAATCCCTGAAATGTGTTAAAATAAATCAAGTATTTGTAGAGTCCCCATGTTCAATATTCTTGTTGACTAATAATATATGAATTAATTTGAGTAGCAAAAATCCATAAAAACTGTATGGGTTTTACTGCTTCAGGCAATTTTCCCTCACCATCTGGTTCTATTTCCAAAACACACTATTCTCTGCTCACTGAGATAAGTGTCTATATAAAAAAAAAGCAGTTATGATTATTTTATTTCACACAAAGAAATTTCTGCTGTTAGCATGCAGACTGGTAGATTAATGTCTCTGACTACATGATGCCATTAAAGGATAATATATCCATCTTCTATTGTTTACTGCTTAATTTTCTTGCATCTGAATCAAAACATTGTGTTGCACTAACATCAATTATCATCCTGATTAACAATCTGGTGTACTCACCAATGTGAGATGGGGGATAAAGCATTTTCTGCCTTTGAGACTTAAATCTTGCAATCAAGCACACTCACATAGAATAGAATAGAGTCCTACAGTGTAGAAACAGGCCATTAGGCCCAACAGGTCCACACTGACCCTCCGAAGAGTAACCCACCCAGACCCATTCCCCTATGCTAGTACTCTACATTTGCCCCTAATTAATGCACCTAACTTACACATCCCTGAACACAATGGCCAATTCACCTAACCTGCACATTTTTGGATTGTGGGAGGAAACCCACACAGACACGGGGCGAATGTGCAAACTCCCACACAGTCACCCAAGGCGATCATCAAAGTGGCTAATGTTATTCCACTTTTTAAGAAAGGTAGGAGAGAGAAAGCAGGAAATTATAGACCAGTTAGTCTGACCTCAGTGATGGGAAAGATGCTGGAGTCTATTATAAAGGATGAAATTATGACATATCTGGATAGTAGTAACAGGATAGGTTTTGAAGCATGGATTTATGAAGGGGAAATCATGCTTGACTAATCTTCTGGAATTTTTTGAGGATGTAACTCTGAAGATGGACGAGGGAGATCCAGTAGATGTAGTATACCTGGACTTTCAGAAAGCTTTTGATAAAGTCCCACATAGGAGGTTAGTGAGCAAAATTAGGGCGCATGGTATTGGGGGCAAAGGACTAACTTGGACTGAAAGTCGGTTGGCTGATAGGAAACAAAGAGTAGGAATAAATGGCTCCATTTCGGAACGGCAGGCAGTGACCAGTGGGGTACCGCAAGGATCAGTACTGGCACCGCAGCCTTTTATAATATGTTAATGATATAGAAGATGGTATTAGTAATAACATTAGCAAATTTGCTGATGATACTCAGCTGGGTGGCAGGGTGAAATGTGATGAGGATGTTAGGAGATTACAGGGTGACTTGGACAAGTTAGGTGAGTGGTCAGATGCATGGCAGATGCAGTTTAATGTGGATAAATGTATGGTTATCCACTTCGGTGGCAAGAACAGGAAGGCAGATTACTACCTAAATGGAATCAATTTAGGTAAAGGGGCAGTACAGAAAGATCTGGGTGTTCTTGTACACCAGTCAATGAAGGTAAGCATGCAGGTACAGCAGGTAGTGAAGAAGGCTAATAGCATGCTGGCCGTCATAACAAGAGGGATTGAGTATAGAAGCAAAGAGGTTCTTCTGCAGCTGTACAGGGCCCTGGTGAGACCACACCTGGAGTACTGTGTGCAGTTCTGGTCTCCAAATTTGAGAAAAGACATTCTGGCTATTGAGGGAGTGCAGCGTAGGTTCACAAGGTCAATTCCTGGAATGGCGGGATTACCTTACACTGAAAGACTGGAGTGACTGGGCTTGCATACCCTTGAGTTTAGAAGACTGAGAGGGGATATGATTGAGACATATAAGATTATTAAAGGATTGAACTCTCTGGAGGCAGGAAACATGTTTCCGCTGATGGGTGAGTGCCGAACTAGAGGACACAGATTAAAAATACGGGGTAGACCATTTAGGGCAGAGATGAGGAGAAACTTCTTCACCCAGAGAGTGGTGGCTGTGTGGAATGCTCCGCCCCAGAGGGCAGTGGAGGCCCAGTCTCTGGATTCATTTAAGAAAGAGTTGGATAGAGCTCTCAAGGATTGTGGAATCAAGGGTTATGGAGATAAGGCAGGAACAGGATACTGATTAAGGATGATCAGCCATGATCATATTGAATGGTGGTGCAGGCTTGAAGGGCAGAATGGCCTACTCCTGCACCTATGGTGTATTGTCTAACCCAGGTCCCTGGCACTGTGAGGCAGCAGTGCTAACCAGAGCCACCATGCTGCCCCGATATAAAAAAACTTGTTTTTAATTCCACTGGTTGTATATTTTTTTCAATGTGTAACTTTACTTTGTTAAAATTATTTTTTGGTTATAATGGTAGTTCAGTACAGTATGGAACAAGAGAAGATTACAACTCAGAAGGAAGCTGTCTGGCTCTAGGTCTTCTGAAGAGTTGTAAATGCAGTTTTTACACTGTGCCCTTGAGCAATTTAAAAGTTAGCTCAAATACCCTCACACTTACTTCACATCCCAGCATATTCTTTTGGTACAAATCATCATTAAAAGATGCAATAATCTTGCCTCCACAAATTCCTGCAATAAAGCATTTCATGCACAAACAATTCTTTGTGCAAAGAAAATTCTCTACATATTTTCTTTAATAATCATTTTAAACATTGATGACCCTGACATTGTTGTCACCAAAACAAATTGTTTTTTGCTATACATTTTTAATATTTCAAAATTGATAATTTAAGAAACTTCTCAACTTTTCTGTCCCAGTGGAAATAGTTGTAAGTACCTAAATTGCTCCATACATAGTGGCATCCTGGTTAAACTATGCTGCACACTTTTTATTGGTCTTTGCTGCCTGAATGGCAATCTGTGAGTAAAACTTGTACTTTATAGAACCTGGTTGATTGTTATTTCATCAAGATTAACAGTCTATTGTTACATTCCCAACTAAAGCTCCATTAAGTAAACAGTTAGTCATTTCTATTGTGAGTGGTGCCAATTGATTGGTGGATGCTATGGTTAAATTAACTATTTATAGATAAAATGTAATCATGACAAAAACTGCAAATTACTCACACATGAATACAATAGACACAAACTGAACTGGATTCTTGAGATACTAAAATACAGTTTATGGAATTAAAACTGGACATTAAATGTGTAATTTGCATTCTACCATTATTCACCTATTAATTAGCCTTCCTTAGAAAACTTCGGAATCTCAAACCAATAAATACAAATTCATTATCTTCAAATATACATCAATTGCTCTTTGAATAACAAAAATCCTATGCAACTATGTGTTCATAGCCCTTGACACACAGTATAACTGGCATACAGTGACAAAAGAATAGAATAATTGAGTAAATCTGTGTAAGAAATTTTGCATAAAGCAAAATATAAAATGAATCTTAGCAAGTACGTGGCAATGACGCTAAATCAGTGTGACAACTATACAGAGTAGATCTGGAACTCACTGCAGTCTATAGTCTTAATCATCTATGCTATGAAATTACTGCCATTTTGAAAGTATATACTGTGGAGAAAAATAGACAAGCATAGCTACAGTACATGGCAAATGTACAATTAGACAAACAGAACTGGCCAAGTGTCAAGTTCTTGTGAGTGAAATTGGGTTCCAGCAGTAGTGCAAAGCAGGCAGTGATGAATTGAGAGCGTCTTTTCTTCTCACCTGATTTTTGGTGAATGGGAGGACGAAAGCTGACAATGCAGGAAGAGGGAAAGAAAAGGAATGGAGGAACATAGGAAGCAGAGCAACAAAAGAGTTGAGAATATGGTGATCAAAAAGAGAAAGCATGGATTATGTATTTGTCTATAAACTCCAGCTAGTAAATAGGATGAAGAAAAAAAACAGATTTGATATTGAACTGTCAAATTTCTTACAAAACTTGCATCTGCCTTTCGTGAGTGTGGTAAGAGTGCAGGAAGCATAAAATATATTGGAGGATGAATCAAATAGATAGATTGCTTCCTGGAAAATATCGCATCATCCAATCATCCTGGTTTGAGGTGAGAAATGAGATGACTGAAGTTCTTCTCAGTAATGAGTGGGAATTTCTGTCAATGGATGAGCTAGTGGGTGGATGTGTGGATGTGTGGGTGTGTGGGGCGCGGGGTGGGGATTGAATCCAGAATTTAATTATTATTCAGTAGGATGGTTATATCAAATTGGAGAAGATAAACTGAAATATAGATTTCTCAGGGTGATGGAAAAGCTGTGGGGTTGAAAGATAGCCTCTAATCATGGTATGGATGGCATCATGTTGCTCCTTAATATTTCAGAGTCATGAGTATTCTGATTGCTGATGATTGTAATGTTGTGGTTTTCAATCATACATCTGCCTGAGGTTCACTTACCACTCACACATGTTTATGGAGCCAAAAGATGTTCAGTTTTTATAGTGACTTCTTTAGAAAACGCTTCTGGGGATTTCTTGATGACAGGACATTCATCTCCATAGGATGGGGAGAAAGAGAAGGAAGAATTAATTTTAACTGCATGCAAAATGCAAAACCCAAAGCTGACAATTGATAATTATGGAGTGGATTTAGCATTTTGGCACTGCAGAAACCTTCTTTTACCTTAAAGGTTCCCATAGATGTTACTTAATAGTAATTGTCATGCCTGGCAACTTACTGTGAATCCAATGATCAGATTCTACTATATATCTCCAGGCTCATTGTGTTTTTAATTTTCTCAGCATTTATTTCAACCCATGAACAAAAAAATAAAGAAAAGTGCTAAAATTCCACCCAACTGAGAAATACCGTATAGTAACGCTAATACATAGTCTTAGGTGCTGCTCAGTTAGTCCTGTAACGTTAGATTTCCAGTTTCGCCTACAAGTACAGTACTCTTGGAATCTTGAAGCCACTCAAACTGATAATCATGATTATAGACAAAAGAACTGCAGATGATGGAATCCGAAGTAGACAAACAGGAAGCTGGAAGAACACAGCAAGCCAGGCAGCATCAGGAGGTGGAGAAGTCAACGATTCAGATATTAACCCTTCTTCAGGACTAGATGACCTGAAACATTGACTTCTTCACCTCCTGATGCTCTCTGGCTTGCTGTGTTCTTCCAATTTCCTGTTTGTCCAAACTGATAATCTGGTGTGCTTCTGATAACCCACTTCAAAAGACCCTGGATCTATCCTGAGCAGTCCCGAACAGGACTATGTTGCAGACTATTTAAAACTTTAAAGTATCAGCCAAAGTCTGCAAAGTATAAGCTTGGGGTACTAAATACATTTACAGCTCCAGGACAGAGATGAACCAGCAGCCTTATTTAAGGAGGCAGAATGATGTCAAATTCTACAGAATTCTTGCACTGTGGAGAAAGGCCCTTCAGCCCACCAAGTGCACACATACCCTCTGAAGAACATCTCACCCAGATCCCTATCGTATCCTGTTATTTCCACATTTCCCATAGCTAATCCACCTAGCCTGCACTGCCTGAACATAATGGCAATTTAGCATGGCCAATCCACCTAACCTGTACCCCTTTGAACTGTGGGAGGAAACTGGAGCACCCAAAGGAAACCCATGCAGACACGGGGAGAACATGCAAACTCCACACAGTCACCAAAGGCTGGAATTGAATCTGAGTATCTGATGCTGTGAGACAGCAGTGCTAACCACTGAACCACCGTGCTGCCCCTAATTTGTGGACCATTAATTTAAATACAAATAGAGGAATGGCTTACAATTAAATCAAATGTTGATGTCCAATAGAAATTACTGTCCACAAGCATGGCTACAATGACACTATTTTTACCACTTGCATAAAATTCTTTTACACAATGGAGTTAATGTGCTTCACATTTATACTTAACAAAAATGTATTACTATTCAGTATAAAGCATTGCAGCCTCCCTTTTTCACCAAAATGTAGATTCCTGGCATAAAAGTAATAGGTACAGTGCACATCAGTTGAGTTTCTAGGTTTTGTTTTCATTAGTTTGCCTTCATCAGAGTGACTGCTGACAGCATTGACGCACACAACACAAAGCAGTACAGCTGTTCGTAATGATCACAATATGATTGGGTGTTTGGTTTCATTGCTCTGTTGAATAAACACATTTTTGAATGTTTTCACTTTCACTGGACAGTTATTTGACCATGATGGTATCTCTTCACAGTTTTGCTGACATTTCTATGAAACTGTGGTTAAGTGTTTTCACCTTTTTATACACCAGTTCAGTAGAAATCAAAACCTTGTGCATTGCTTTTCACATTAACAGTTTAGCAATAAGAGAACAAAAAGTTCAACGTACACAGGAATGATAAAAGTGCTTCTAAATCACTTTTTAAACTACTGTACAAAATGTAATTACCAACTCTAAGACTCCCATTTTTCTACATTTGTTAAATATATTGGACATATTATAAATTATTGAATAATTATTTCAACTATACTTAGTATGTCCTCTGCCTTTCTCAGATATATTATTCATGAAAATGTCAGTAGGTGTCATAAAATTTCACTACAAAGCTGTAACTTACAGGGGCCAAATACCCACAGCCCTTCTATTGCATTTTCACCATGGTTACAGGAGGACTGCAGGAAAGAGTTGGAAATTAAATTGATAACTATAAATGTAAGGCTACAACCTTATCTGATTATTCCTGCAGAGCCTTGTTTAAGGCAGAATCTCCACCTATCCCAAAAATATGACAGAGAGACAACAGAAATTGTGACCAAGAAAAGGTAGATCTTTCATTACTTCTGGCCTGGTCGAACATCAACAGCTTGGTACTCCAAGTGACTGAACAAATAATAGATTATAGACACATTTGATATTCCATGAGAAAGGCATCCACAAGAAGGTCTTAGTACACAATATATTGTGATCACTTCCTTCTGATGATATTTAACATGCCCAGTTAATGTATTTAAATTAGGAACTCTCTCCTTTGCATTGCTTACTTGGTGAGGATCAGAGCTAGGTTTCACTGGCAGAAGGATTCCAAAAGTACACAGGACTCAAAAGTCTGGAGATCATCATTTCTTTGTTATTGAAATATCCTACAACATACGCACGTTTGAAAGAGACTAGAATGTGAAAAAAGGATACAGTTGAGTTTTTGCATTTGAGAGTTTTCTAAATTCTGCCTTCAAATTAATTACATATGGTCTGTAGAATTGAGCAGCAGAACATTAACATACTACATGCCTGCACTGTTCAGTTTTATACAAACTATGTATGCCATCAGAGGGTTAATAATCAATCTACTAAGGAAAAACACAAGTATAAATACCCTCCAGTAATTTAAAAAATAGAAAAGAACAGATGCAAAACTTGATCCAGATTGCAATAATGAGATGCAGAACTGTAGCTTTGGGTTCCAATTAAAGATCTCCCAAAAATGGCATGTCACTAAATTACCATAGCAACCCGGGCAACACATTTCACACTTCCTCATCAGCAACCTGGATATCTTAATTTAATTACAAATAGACAGGTTTTAGATAATATGTTTAAAATATTAAACTGTATAAAAGTAGCCAACAGTAGTAAACCTCAAGTACCAGAAAAACAGCTGAATAGAGAAATGAATTATGAAGATGTTTGCATTCCTAAATAGGACACAACATATGAACAACTCTATATACAATTCACGGTTTCATTCTTATCTTAATACAGCTTTTACACATGCAGAACAGTCTCTGAAATAAATACTTCTCCTTTCACCTCAGTGAATAGAATACATACAGTGAGCTACTTTGTAAATCATGCTCAAATCTTTGGGGTTAATAAAGTTATGGTATTATTGTCATTGATATGCTGATACCTAAAATGGCCAAGTATAAGGTTTATATTTTACATTCAAAACATGGGATTTTAATTTGACCAAAAATACATTCTTTTCACTTTGAACCTTGATTAACAAGACACGTATTTGCACACCAGAAGATGCAACAGGACATGACCATATTTTATATTCTAATGCTATCAGATTAGTCTGATGACCTGGATTCAAGTTGACCATCTTTATTCAAATGTAAAGGTAAATAGATGTTATTCAGTTTGAATTGCATTGTTACAAGACTTGAAAAGAGACCAACATTTTTCTAAAATCAACATCAAATATCTGTGGCTTTATTTGAGTACTAAATTAACAAATGACAACACGCTAATGCTCAACTGCATTATAAAATGATTGTGACATCACAAAGCCAAATTGTGTCACTTGATCATATTGAAGCATTAGCTTTCAGGCTTGTTTTTGCCTCACAATAATAATGAAATGCTCAAACACAATAAAACCAGCTGTAAGTAATATCAATTTTGTATAATGACACTACAAGTTTAATTGCGACACCCCAAAACAGAAAGCTTTAAATGTAAAAATAATTTTATTTGGAAAAATTCACTCTCAATTACAGCACTTAGCTGATAAGCAACTAAATATCAATTAACATATTGTGAAACTACTAATTTCCATTAGTTTTCCTCTAATAAAATTTTAAGCTTGAATTGTGCAAAAATTAACAATTATTTCCACCCTATTTTCTATCACTGAAAATGAGAGTTTTTCTTTTACAAACTGTGTCATGAATAAGACTACTTCAAACTACTTCAGGTACCTGTATCAGTTCTTCCAAAATTGTTGAATGACATTCCACTTGACTAGAGCTACAGGGACCAGAACAGCCTCTGTACTTTGGTCTACAGCTATTTACTTAACTATTAATTTCTAAGAGAAGTTATCATAAACATTTTAAATTAGATTGAAGCCTTGTATAAGTTTAATTTTCACTCTGCTATTTCTGTTTAATGTAACATTCAAGCAAAATGATAATTTCAACAGTATTGGCTAGAGCTAGAATAAAGAAACAAATCCATTGTTTTATACAGCACAATAATTAATAATTAGCTTCAAAGCAAAATGTAATGCAACAAGTATGATCTTAGTCTATTGCAGCCTATTAGGTATTCAGTCTTCACATTCACGAAGAATGTGAACAAGTATGATAGTACTCAAATGTCCAATGTAGTTAAATTTATGTTACACATTCATTTCACATTCTATATCTATAGACAATGAACACAGAATGTCTAGTAACCCTAAGCATTTCTGCTACATTCAGGCTTCTTTTAAAAACAGATTACAAACACCAAACATACAGAATTCAATAGAAAAAGAGAAACAGGAAAGTAAAGCAAAAGCATTAACATTTTTTCACACAATCTATATTTAGCACTTTACAAAAATAAAACTAGTGTTATTTTTTAAAAAACACAGCATTACCTGTGTTTAGCGATCCGGTAATAAACCTGAACAGGTACTGGGCAAATTTCAGAATTTCACGCTTACATCTTTTCCTACAGCCACTCATGCTAAACTGGATTCTATTCTTCGCACAAGAATAAAGACAGGAATAGGCCACTGAGCTGGGTGTCTGTAACAGAAAACTTGTTTCACAGTTAAGACTGCAGACTGCTATCCCACTTGCTGTGGCTTGTGGAAATAAAACCTTTTGATTTACCTCAGATGTCTGTCAAATAAATTTTCAGCAAGTGAAGCATATACTAATTGCTCAGTCCAATCGGTTCTTTTTTTTGTAAGGTCAGCTGTGGCAGTCGGCATTGGCCAGTTGAGGCTGAAGGTCTAGAATGGATGAGAGCTGCCAGTGTAGCAGTTCACATATTACTGACTCACACAGCGTCTGTAGATATTCTATCCTCACAGACCATTGACTAGGGGGTGGGGCCTGCTTCTCCTGTATAGCTACTGAAATCTGTCCTCATCAAAGAATAAGCATGGCAGCAGGTGATGAGGCAGTCATGCGACAGACCGTGTTACACACAGTTTATAAAAAGAGTAGGTGATTAACACTTCACATCATTACAAACGAATCACTGTGTGTAGCCATTGAAAAAGTGCAAATATTAAAGGCACAGCTATACTTGGAACAGAGAGATGACCTGAAAGATTACAAACAAAATGCAGTCAAAGATGATAACAATTACTTGGCAAGCACCACATATTTCAGAATTCATATTTTATTCTTTCTATTGTCAAGATTACATGCTGCTTAGATAATACCAGTAAATATTGCAATCTGATTGGATTTATTTTACCTGTAGCACCCAAAGAGACACAATAAAGCTATTATATCAATAGCTTGGATCTTGCATCACTTCATAAAACAATGCAACTGTGACTATATGAAAGAGAGCCTTACAGCTGCATGACCTCTGGGCATTACTAGCTTGAATGTTAAAAATGAAGATTTATGAGGAATTGTCACCTATTATAATAAAGTCAATGTTTCACAATATGAAAACAGTTTTTTTGCATCCAGTAACAATTATGACAGTAATCTCCTGTCAATGTCCTTGAGCAAGCTCCAAGGATTCATTTTCACAGAGCAGCCCCCAAAAAAAAAGTACACTGCAGCTAGCACAGTGCATTCTAACGGGCTGGCCAGTCCCTTATGTCCTGTTTAAAAATTCAAAACCCAGGAGCCTCGTGACGTCAAGAGTAACTGACCTTAGGGTCTGACCTTACATGTAATTCTAATACAGGATGATGTAGCAAAAACACATACATACAAAGAATGATGCAATTTTGATGATGACACAGCTCAAAACAGTTAATATATTCAGAAATATCAAAATAATGACAAATTGTAGTCACAGCATTCTGTGATCAAAATGTGTAATGATAACTAGAAAAAACTCTTCTCTAATTTAAAACACTAAAATACCTTTGCAATTTAAAATGCATGGCAACAATATAAATAAAGACTTGTTTAAAAAGTATAACAGTTAATTTTTTTTTGTTTAGCTGACAGTGAATAGACAGTTCATGTTTTCTCATGGTGGTATCTGTTAGTCTTGTGAGATCATGGATCTACACCTGGGAAGTCTTGCTTCAGTCTTTGTCGGTAGAGCAGCATCTGTTGTGGCTGTAAAGGCCCACATGGTGTGGCAGTCTTAGCTGCAGCGACTGCACTTGAAGTCACTGTCCTCCAGTGTTATCTTGGTGCTGTTTGTCGATGATGCACTTTCCTTTAGCAGCAAGCCTCACCTTCTCTTCTCTTATTAGACCGCTGTGTAATTCCAGCCTCCAGCGAGACTGTATGCTTGGATTGTCCTCCCACCTCTGAACGATCATGTTCAGTGATTTCATGTCTCTCTTGCAGCCATCTTTGAAACGAAGATGAGGCCGCCCTTGTGCTCTCCTGCCAGAGGCCAGTTCCCTGTACAGCAGGTCTTTCGGATCCTCCCATCTGACATGTGGTGTATATGCCCCAGCCAGCGGAGACAGTGTTGTTGGAGCAGGGTGAAATGGCTGGGTATCTGAGTGCGGGCCAGGACCTCATTGTTGGCCACTTGGTCAGTCCTCAAAATCTTTCTAACAACAGAATGGCCAAGTATCCTCATGGTAACAAGAAACCATGGTAAAGTCAACTTAGTGATTTAAAAAAAAACTGTCTATATAGTAATCATAACATGAAAAACATTTCACTTTCAATAAAGGTATTTTTCTTACATCTGGATTATGGTAAAATTCTATCTGGCCATATAATTAAGTGACTCATTATAAGTACTGAATCTGGCTCACTATTGGCAACTTAGATTATCTAGATTTGAAGCTGTATGGTCTGCATCTTTAAATGTGTGATACTGTTTACAATCTGACCATCATTCGAATGCACAAATAACTACTCCAGCCATGGATGTATTTTTAATTGATTAGTTAATCAGTTAGTGAACTTTTATTATTGGGTCAAATATGTACATCTCCTTATAGTGGGTAGTTTGCAGAAATTCTTTGGAAGTCAACAAAAAGGACATAGATTCAAAGTCTATTTGCCTTATTTTAACCCAGTTTTGGGCAATGTGTCTGGTCCTTGACAAGTTTAAAGTGATGAAGTTTGTCCATAGCTGCCATGTAACTGTAAAATATGAATTCTTGCAAATATAGGTTGTATTACCAGCCATAATAATATCATGAGGAAGGTCTCTACAGTGCAATACTATGACAAGTAATTGTACCTGCATTGATTGATTTTAAACTGCCTTTGGCTTCAGTGTGTACTATCGATAGGCTTCACTGCTGCAACGCACAAACCTCCATCCCTGGAAGCACAACAGTAACAAGTATCATCACCTCCCAAATCACATCCACCCCTACTTGAACATATTTAATCAGTAACTCACTGTTACTAGGTGAAAGTCCTGGAATATCCATCTGAACAGAAGTGCGGGAAGATCGTCTCTAGTCAGACTACTATGATACAGAAAGGTCTACCAATACATTCACAAGGGCAGCTATGAATTGGCAGCAAAATGCTGGTTTAAGTAGTGATTCCCAAATGCAGAGAGTTGAAAGAATGGACAATGTACTATATTTCCAATTGATTTAGTGTGAAAATATTGATTTTTCAAAACAAACATTAATAAGATACAGTCAGAATGGAAGAGTCACAACAAAACTAGAAGATAATAGACAAAAAAAAGCTCTCAGTGGAATAGTACAGGCACCCAATAAATTACCACCCAAACAAATAATTCTGATGACCAGCGGTATAATTGAATAGACTATAGTGATGAGGAAAAGGAGGGGGTTACACCTGAATCATGAGGGAGGAAAGATAGACAAGACTGACAAGAAGCAGAAGAAGTCCTTTTGAGAAGCAGCAGAATAGAAATCTTTTGGAAGCAATAACAGACAATAAAAGTGAGAGAGAGAGAAAGAGGACAAAAAGGTGCTTGCTAGATCATTCTTGGGAGAATTAAGAGTCAATCACATTTTTCTGGAGACACATGTAGACCATACCAGGTAAGGATGGCTGAATACCTTCTCAAAAAGGTACTAGTGAACTAATTTTTTTTAATGACAATTGAAAACAGTTTCATAGTCATCCAGAATTATTTTGAGTTAATTCAAATTCCATTATTGTCCTGGTAGGATTCAAATCTGGGTCTTTAACTAGAGCATGCCCGAGATCTCTTGATTACACATCCTGAGACCGTCACTATGCCACTATTTCCCCTTGAGATGATTAGAAGAATGAATGCACAGATCAAAGAATGGTATAGGAGAAGTGAGTTCTGGCTCATAGGACACTGGCACCAGCACCGGAGAAAGTTAGGACTGTAACACTGGAATGGCTACATTTCAACAATGCTCCGAACTATTCAGTCATAAGATGAGGAAAGTGTGGCAAGTGCACAAAAGTACTCTGGGTAGGGGATTTCAATGTCCACCACTAAGAATGGCTCAACAGCAGTACTACTGATTGAGCTGGTTAGGTCTTAAAGGACTTAGTTGCGAGACTGAGTCTGCAGCAGGTGGTGAGGGAACTAGCAAGAGGAAAAACATACTTGATCTTATCCATACCAATCAGGTGGCTGCAACCTGCTCATGACTGTATCGGTAAGAGTGACCACCCCACAGTCCTGTGGAGACAAAGCTGTCTTCACATTGAGAATAACCTCGATCATGCTGTGTAGCATTGTCGCTGTGCTAAATGGGACAGACCTTGAACAGATCCAAAAACTGAAGACTAAGATCCATGAGGCACTGTGGGCCATCAACAGCAGAATTGTA
The DNA here is from genome assembly GCF_047496795.1 of Chiloscyllium punctatum. NCBI lineage: Eukaryota > Metazoa > Chordata > Chondrichthyes > Orectolobiformes > Hemiscylliidae > Chiloscyllium > Chiloscyllium punctatum. The sequence goes on from NC_092739.1 coordinate 54,414,446, forward strand.
CTCCAGCACAATCTGTAACCTCATGGCTTGGCATATCCCCAACTCAATCATTACCATCAATCCAGTACATCAACCTTGGTTCAATGGAGAGTACAGGCCAGTATGCCAGGAGTAGCATAAGGCATATCTGAAAATGAGATATCAACTTGGTGAAGCTGCCAAACAGGACCACTTGCATGCCAAATAGCATAAGCTGCAAGTAAAAGAGAGAGCTAAGGAATCCCACAACTAATGGATCAGATCAAAGCTCTGCCGTTCTGCCACATCCATTTGTGAATGGTGTTGGACAATTAAATAACTGACTGGAAAAAGAGGCCGCACAAATATCCCCATCTTCAATGATGGAAGAATCAAATACATTAATGCAAAAGGTAAGGCTGAAGATCTTCCGCCAGAAGTGCAGAGTGGATTAGCCATCTCTGCCTCCGCTAGTGGTCCCCAGCATCATACATACCAGCCTTCAGCCAATTTGATTCACTCCATGTCATATCAATTAACAGTTGGAGGCACTGGACACTGCAAAGGCTATGGGAAGTTTGAAAAATCCAAAAGGAATGAGAGCGCAGAGGTGCAGGGTAGCAAAATTATGAATGATAATCAAAGTATGACAGAAAAGATAGAAACTAAATGCAGAGGAGTGCAGCACAAGTTTGAACCAGAATACATAATAATTGTAAAAGATCAAGGCTTAAGATTCTTTTCTGAATGAAGTATTTGGAATAAAATAGATAAGTTGACAACATAAAGACAAATAAATGAAGATATCTTAATAGTTACTATGGAAACATGATTTTATGGTGATCAAGACTGGAAACCCAAGTATCAAGGGTATTCATGTTCCAGAAGAATAGACAAACAGCAAAAGGAGGTGAGGTAGCTTTGTTAATAAAGGAGTAATAAGTCTGGTGGGGGAATAGTGATACAGGTGCAAAAGATTATGATGTGGAGCCAGTTTGGGTGGAGCTATGGAATGACAAGGGAAAGATGCCACAGGTCGGAGTTGTTTGTAGGCCTCCAAAGTGTTACATCACTCTAGGACAACACATAAATCAGGAAATAATGAAAACATGTAAGAAGGGCAATTGTCATGGTTGATTTTAATCTGTATATAGACTGGACAAATCAGATGGTCAAGAGTGACATGGAAGATGGTCAGGATTACTTCCTAGAGCAATATGTTGCAGAACTTTGCTGGACATGTTGCAGGACAGGATTTACTCATGTTCGGCAAAGAATGGACTTAGTGATAGCATGGTTTTGTGTGAGTGAAGTTTTCTCTCACAAATTTTCCTGAGAGTATAAGGAAGTGACAAAAATGATTGATAAGGGTAGGGCTGTGGATATTGTCTACATGAACTTTACTAAAGCATTTGACAAGGCCACTCATGGTGAGTTGGTAAGTTAGGTATAAAATTGGCTTGGTCATAGAAGACAGAGGGTAGTTGTGAGGAGTGTTTCTCTGACTGGATATCTGTGACCAGTGAAGTTCCATAAGAATCAGTGCTCGGAGTTCTGTCAATTGTAATGAAAAAGTGGTCTGATTAGTACGTTTGCAGACAACACAAAAATTAGTGGAATTGTGTTAAGTGAGGAAGGTTGTCAAAGGATACGGCAGGACATAGATCAGTTGGAAATTTGAGTGGAGAAATGGCAGATAGAGTTTAAGCCAGAGAACTTCCAGAAGCATGACACTCACCCACAGACTCCGAAAGCTAGTGTTGACTGCTGTTGTTTCATCCTTGTCAAGTCTTTTTTTTGATCAGATTATATTTTAGCTGAGAATTATGAAATTTCTGCTTAACAGTGTCTGCTACTGCTCAGTCACTAAATTTCCCCTTATTCTATTTTCACAGCCCACTTCAGACATGACTTAAGTTGCGAACACTTGTTTGAGACCAGAGTTGATCTCCTTCAGACTGAATTTGAAATATTGTGATCACTACGCCTAGATGACTCATAATTAGAAGATGTCTTGCTAATCCTAATGCATTACACAGTACTGGATCTAAAATAGATTGTTCCTGGGTAAGTTATATGGAATGTAGAGCATAGAACAGTTTAGCACAGGAACAGGCCCTTCGGCACTATGTCTGTGCCAGCCAGGATGTCATCCTAAACAAATCTTGTCTGCACATGATCCATATTCCTCTCTTCTCTGCCTGTTTATCTGTCTGTCTAAATTCCTCTTAAACATTGCTATCATATCTAATTCTACCACCTCCCCGCCACTGTGTTCCAGGCACATAGCAGCCTCCATGTAAAACATCTCCTTTAAATTTTCCCCCTTTCACCAAAAAATCTAGTATTTTACATTTCCAACCTGGGAAAAAGATTCCAAATACCTACCTTTTCCATACCTCTAATAATTTTATCTCTATCAGGTCACCCCTCAACCTTTGATGCTATAGTGAATGCAATCTAATTTTATTCAACTTCTCCTTATAGCTAATACAGTCCAATCCAGGCAACATCCTGCTAAACCTCCTTTGGGCCCTCTCTATTTGGGATAGAGAACATGGCTTTGTGCGTGGGAAATCATGTCTCACAAACTTGGTTGAGTTTTTTGAAGAAGTAACCAAGAGGATTGATGAGAGCAGAATGGTGGACATGATCAATATGGATTTCTGTAAGCCGTTCAACAAGGTTCCCCATGGGAGACTGGTTAGCAAGGTTAGATTTCATGGAATACACGGAGAACTAGACATTTGGATGCAGAACTGGCTCAGAGGTAGAAGACAGATGGTGGTGGTGGAGTGTTGTTTTTCAGACTGGAGGCCTGTGACCAGTGGAAGGCCACAAGAATCGGTGCTGGATCCCCTACGTTTTTGTCATTTATATAAATAATTTGGATGTGAACATAAGAGGTAAAGTTAGTATGTTTGCAGATGACACCAAAATTGGCAGTGTAGTGGACAGCAAAGAAGTTTACCTCAGATTACAATGGGATTTGATCAGATGGGCCAATGGGGTGAGAAGTGGCAGATGGAGTTTAATTTAGATAAATGTGAGATGCTGCGTTTTGGGAAAGCAAATTTTAGCAGGTCCTTGGGAGTGTGGGAGTGTTGCTGAACAAAGAGACCTTAGAGTGCAGGTTCATAGCTCCTTGAAAGTGGAGTCGCAGGTAGATAGGATAGTGAAGAAGGCGTTTGGTATGCTTTCCTTTATTGGTCAGAGTATTGAGTACAGGAGTTGGGAGGTCATGTTGCAGCTGTACAAGACATTGATTAGGCCACTGTTGGAATATTGCATGCAAATCTGGTCTCCTTCCTATCGGAAGAATGTTGTGAAACTTGAAAGGGTTCAGAAAAGATTGACAAGGATGTTGCCAGGTTTGGAGGATTTGAGCTATAGGGAGAAGTTGAATAGGCTAGGGCTGTTTTTCTTAATCGGAGGCTGAGGGGGTGACTTTATAGAAGTTTATAAAATCATGAGGGGTATGGATAAGATAAATACACAAAGTCTCTTCCCTGGGGTAGGCGAGTCCAGAAGTAGAGGGCATAGGTTTAGGGTGACAGGGGAAAGATATAAAAGAGACCTGAGGGTCAACTTTTTCAAGCAGAGGGTGGTACGTGTATGGAATGAGCTGCCAGAGGAGATGGTGGAGGCTGGTACAATTGCAACATTTAAGAGGCATTTGGATGGGTATATGAAAAGGAAGGTTTTGGAGGTGGGCCGGGTGCTGGCAGATGGGCCTAGATTGGGTTGGGATATCTGGTTGGCAAGGACGAGTTGGACTGAAGGGTCTGTTTCTGTGCTCTATGACACTAGTGTTTCCATGGACACTATAAAAATCCCATAGATAACTGATCGCAAGCAGCTAATGGGAAGAGAGGCAGACAAGTCTAAGGACTTGATTGCCTGCGTCCAACAGTTTTAAAGAAAGAGGCTGCACAGATAGTAGAAACATTAATCAAAATGTTCCAGAACCTACTGGATTCAAGACTGCCAGAATAGAAAACCAGTAATATGATGCCAAAGTTCAAGAAGGCAGGGAGGGCAAAGAACAGAATACTATAGGCCAGTCAGCCCAACATGTGACACTGAGAAAATGCAACAGTCCATTGTTAGGGAAGAAATAATAGGACATTCAGCAAAGCTGAACATAATTAAACACAGTCAGCATGATTTTGTGAAAGGGAATCATCTTGGACAAATTTGTAGATCTCATCAAGGAAATTAACAAGCAGAGTTGATAAAGTGTACCCAGTGGATATAGCATATTTGAATTTCCAGAAGGCATTCACATTTTGTGCCACATAAAAAGTTTATTGCACAAGAAAGAAGCTCACGTATTGAAGGTAGTATATTAGCACAGATTGAAGGTTGGTTAACACACAGATGACAAAGTTGGAATTAATTGGTCCTTTTCAGGTCAGAAATGTGTAACTGGTGAATCAGTTCTAGGACCACATTATTTAGAATCTATATTAATAACTTTGGGGGGCGGGGGGTAAGAGTGTAATGTATGCAAATGTGTTGATGATGCAAAAATAGGTGGGAGGGCATGTTGTGATGAGGACAGAAGGAATCTGTAAGAAGATATAACTAGGTGGAGAGTGTTCACAAAAACCTGGCAGACGAAGTTTAATCTTGAAAAATATGACTTCATGCACTTGGGTAGGAAGAATCAAAAGGCAACCTATTATTTTAAGAGAGAAAGAGCCTCCAAAAAAGTGCAACATACATCCAAAGGGCAGACCACCTGAGAGAGACCTGGGCTTTTTGGTATATGAAACACAAAATGTAAGCATGCAGGTACAGTCAAATAATGAAGAAGGCAAATGGAATTTTGGTTTGTTATTGCTTCGGGGTTCAAGTTTAAAAATAGGGAATCCTGTTAGAATCTTCAAGATATTCGGTAGACCATACCTAGACTACAGAATACAGTTTCGGTCCCCAGAAAGGATACACTGGCACTGGTGGTTAATGAAAAGTCAAGGTACTGAGGATATTGATGTAATAACAGGCTAACAAATCTCCAGATCCTGATGGACATCATCACAGTACTTAAAAACGGGGGCTAATCAGCTTTATATATGTTAATGTTAATTTTTCAAAATTCCTTAGATTCTGGAAACATTCCATCAAGTGAACATGTAGCAAAAAATAATCCCTCTACTCAAGAGGGCGGGAGGCAGAAAACAACAAACTGTAGGCCATTTAGCTTGATATCTGACATGGATAAAAATGTTATGATCGACCATTAAGAAATTATAACCAGGCAGTTAGAAAAATTCAAGGTAATTGGAAAGGGTCAGCTTGATTTTTTGAAAGGGAAATCATTGTCAATAAATTATTGGAATTCTTTAAAGCAGTAACATGCACTGTGGATAAAGGGAATCTGTTTACATACTATACTTTCCAGGCATTTAGCCAGATGCCACAAAGTAGAAGGATAAAGTGTCGGGGGTAAAATACAGGGACCGTCTGGCTGGCAGACAGCAGAGAATATGTATAAATGTGTCTCTAAGATTGATAGGATAGGAGGGTGGGATGCCTCAGTGCTCTGTCCTTGGGTCCCAACATTTTATAAGTTACGTAAATGATTTAGATTTGGGAAGCAAAGTCATGATAGCCAAATTTGCTGATGACAAAGCTACATAATAAAAAAACATATTGTGAATGGACATAAAGAAGTTGCAGACCAACATAGCTAGGTTGAGTGAGTGGGCAAAAATCTGGCAAATGGAGTTAAGGAAAATGTGAAATTGTTCAATTGCTCAAGAATAAAAAACGTGAAGCATTTCCTAAATAAATTAAATTGCAGCTTTTCAAGATTCCAAGGGATCTAGATATTCTAGTGCATGAAGTACAAAAGGGTAAAATGCAAATACATAATTATGAAGGCTAATTGAATGTTATCCTTTATTTCAAGAGGAATTGAATGGAAAAGTAAACAAGTTATGCTTCAGTTTCACAAAGCATTTGTGAGGCAACATCTTGAACACTATGTGAAGTTTTGGTCTTCACATTCAAGAGATGATTTAAATGCATTGGGAGGTAATTTATAGTTGGTTTTACTATATTGATATCTAGAATTGTTTAGTAGAGTAAAGGATAATGTAACTAATGTTTATAAGATCCTGAGTGAGCTTGATATGGCGGGCATGGAAATTGTGCTTATCCTAATGTGTTTGTCCAGAATTAGGGGACCCTTTTATAATTAGCGATAATCCTTTTAGGACACAGGTGAGGAGAAATATTTTCACCCTGAGGGTTGTACAGCTTTGAAACTCTGTCTCAGAAGATGGTGGAGGCAGGATCTTGAATATTTTTAAGGTGGAAATAGATGAATTTTTATCAGGCAAGAGTAGCAGAGGTCATTGCGGATGGATGAAAATGTGGAATTCAAAGCGCAAACATAACAGCAATGATCTTATTGAATGTGAGCAGATTTGAGGTGATAAATGACCTACTTCTTATCATAATTCCTGCATTTGCATTCCTAAGCATTAAAAAACAGAGTAATGTAATGAATAAATACAATACCTTGATAGCCGTTATACTAGGATATTAAAAGAAGTGACCATTCTAAATTTGAGCAACACATACAAAGCAAGGAAGAGAATTCTCTCCAGATTTTGTAGTTCTCTCTGATGGACGCAGTTCAGTATCAATTCCCAACTGTTTGCAGTCTTTTAACATGCTGACTCCATGCAATTCATAGAAACAGCAGATCACAGAAACTTTGATTTCTCTCTCAACTTGAAGCTAGCACTGAAACCATGATATTTTTTAGTTCATCACAACTTTAGTTCCTTACAAACAACAATGAACAAAGCTATTGTTTTAGAGAAAAAAAGAACAATAATTCTGAGACATTATAAGCTCCATTCACTAACTATGACAAACTTGAGCAAGTGCCTGTTTTGTGGATAACTAAGTGGTATTGCAGAAGGTACCAAACTCAGCTGCCAAGTAAATAGGCTTTTGGTTGGCAGAAGGATCAATCTGCAATTCCATATATAGGAACAAATGTAATTTTGACAGGCAGAAAACTCATATACAACTTCTGTTGTGTACTTTGATGCTGACCTAGTTTATTGCTTAAACTTTGGTACTTACATTGGAGAGGAGAGATCAGCAAAATCCATGGAATGTACATTCTCATCAATGGCTAACAATGATTAGATTTTCTTTTTTATCACTTAGCACCATTAAAGAATGCTTTGTCACAACATTGCTTCTAGCTCATCGACTGAAAGATAGCAAAGCTCAAAACGATACAGAAATAAAAGGTGAATATCTTAAGTATAATATCCAAAGATGTTTTAACATGCAAAATACTTGCTTATTAATTCATAGAACGTAGTCTTCACTGACAAGACTAGTGTTTATTATCTATCCTTAACAGCCCTTGAATGGGTGAAGGTGAATCAACTTCTTGAACTCCTTCAGCCCATTAGGCACCTATGGTGCTGTTTGAGAGTGAGCTCCTAGGATTTAACCAAATGGCAGCGAAGGCTCAGTAAAATATTGCCAAGTCAGGGTGCTGTGACTTAAAAAGGAACTTGCAGATGGTTATCTGCTGCCCTTGTTCACCTAGATGTGGACAGGAACATAGAGCTGAGGTCACAAACATTGATGATGTCTTTGAATGGTGAAAGGGTCAAATCGATTATTGTTGCATATGAATACACACACACTGAGCAGGAATAAGGTCACTTAGCCCTTTGCAGATGCTCCACCATTCAATAACTGATTGAATGATAGCTGATACGATTGCAATCTCAACTTTACATTCATGCTTCACACTGATAGCCATTCACTTCTTGCTTCACAAGAATCTATCTCTTTAAAAAAAAATTAAGGTTTCTGCTGGCAATAATTTTGCAGGAAAATCATCCATAGACTTATGATGCTCAGAGAGAAAAAAACACCTCATCTCTGCTTTAAATGGGCAACTCCTGATTTTTAAGCAGTGACCCATGGTTCTAAATTCTCCCATAAGGGGAAGTATCCTCTCCATAAGCACCTAATCAAGACCTTCAGGTTTGTAATCACCTCACCTCTTAATCTCCTAAACTTCAGCAAATGCAAACATAGTCTGCTCAACCTGGAAGAGGGGTGCGTAGTGGTAATGTCACTAGACTAGCAATCCAAGACCACAGGTTGATGTATGGGAACATCAGTTCAAATCACATCATGGCAGATGGTGAAATTTGAATGCAATAAATTCTGAAATAGAAAACTAACCTAATGATAAACATGTAACTGCAGTTAATAGTCATTAAAACCCATCTAGCTCACTAATGCCGTTTAGGAAGGAAATCTGCCATACTTATCTGGTCTGGCCTACTTGTAGATCCAGATCCACAGTGATGTGTTTGAGTCTTAACTGCCCTTTAGACAATTACAGATGAGGTAAAAATGCTGCCAGACCCTCATATTCATATCCCATGAACAATTAAAAAGTAAACCTTTCCTCATAAGATGATCCCCTTGTCTCAGGCATTAGTTTGGTAAACTTTCTTGAAATATCTCCAAGGTATTCACATTCTACTTTAAATAGGGTGATCAAAACTTTCCATAGTACTCCAGATGTTTTTAAGTGCCCCTCTCAGTGAAGTGCAACCTCCCTATTTTTGTATCTAATCCCACTTGTGATAAATGATAGTGTTAGATTCATAGAGATCTACAACACAGACAAAGGCCCATCACATCCATGCCAGTCAAAAATAGCCACTTAACTATTCCACTTAACTATCCATTTTCTTGCACTTAGCCAATAGATTTGTATCCCTTGACATTGCAAGTATACATACTTCTTAAAGTTATGAAGGTTGCTGCCTCTATCACCCTTACAGGCAGTAAGATCCAGATTTTTGCCAACATCTAGATTAAAAAACATTTCCTGGTATCTCCGCTAAACCTTCTGCCTTAAATCTATGTACTTTGGTCTTTGATCCCTCCATCCCATCCTGTCTACCCTATCTATGCCCCTCAATATTATACTTTTCAATCATGTCTCTTCTTTATCGCTCTTCCTTGCTCTAAGGAATCAACCCCAGTCTCTTCTTATAAATGAAACTCTCCAGTTCAGGCAATATCCTGGTAAATCTCCTCAGTACACTCTATTAGTTTTCATAGTCACTTGCTGTACCTGCACTCTATACTTCTGCAATTCATGCATGAGGTCACCCAGAACCCTTTGTATTTCAGAGCTCTGCAATTTCACAGCATTTAAATAAAAAAACTTTTTTTTAAATACTTTCTGCCAAAATGGACCATTTCACATTTTCCCACATTATACTTCATTTCCCACATATTTGTCAACTCAATCTATCTATCTATACATTTTTGAAAGCTCCTTGGGCCATTTTTACAACATAAGTTCTTAACCATTGTGATGTTACCAGCAAATTTGGCAACCATACTTTTTGCCCTTTCAGGCAACACATTTATATGAATTGCAACTAGTTCAGGTACCAGCATTAATCCTTGTGGGCACACCATTCCATCTGAAAAAGACCCATTTATTCCCACTGATGGCTTCCTGTTAGCTAGCCGATCTTCCGTTCATTGGATTAGTGGTGCTGGAAGAGCACAGCAGTTCAGGCAGCATCCAACGCTGCTCGTTGGATGCTGCCTGAACTGCTGTGCTCTTCCAGCACCATTAATCCAGTATTTGGTTTTCAGCATCTGCAGTCATTGTTTTTACCTTGATCTTCCGTTCATGCCAATATTCTGCAATCATGTTTTGATGCAGTACCTTATTAAATGCCTTCTGGAAATCTAAGTTCAACACATCCACCAGTTCTCCTTTATCAAGGCATGTATTACTTCCTCAAAGATATCCTATAGATTGGTCAAACATGACTTTCACGGACACATGCTGATTCTGTCTTATACTTTAAACTTATCCAAGTGCTCTGCTGTTGCTTCTTTTTTAACAATCATTTCTCACATATTCACAATGACAGATTTTAAGCTAATAGAGGCATCGTTACCTGGCTTTCATTTCTCTTTTTTGAATAAAGGAATCACATTCATTATTTAATTAGACCATCCCCAAGTCAAGGGAGTTCTGTAAAATTAAAACCAATGAATCAAATATCTTACAAGCCACTCCTGTTATGACGCAAGGATGAAGTCCATCAAGAATTGCATATTCGTCAATCCACAACTCAGCCAATTTAGTTAGTACCACTTCTCTGATGGTTGTGATTTTCCTGAGTTCCTCCATCATTTCCATTTCCTGATTTATCACTCTTTCTGGGATTTGGCTTGTATCCTTCGTGGTGAACACGGACGCAAAGTACCTGTTCAATTCTATCACTACTTTCTTATTTTCTATCATTAATTCTCCAGTCTCACTTTTATCAATGACCAATATTAAAGTTGTTAACTCTTTTCTTCTTTAAATGTTCATAGAAACTATGTTTTTATGTTTCTGGCTAGATTTCTTTTTGCGTCCTTATAAAATTTTGGTAATTTTTAAAAAAATACTCTGTCTACTCTTCTGACTTCCCACCTGTTTACACAATTGTATATTTTTTTAGACTGATAACATCGAGAAATGTTAATAATGGTAAGTCCATCCTTGGAAATTTGAGTATGCGCTGAAAGGTACCTATTCTGTATATTCTGAAATGTTCATTTGAATGTCTGCCACTATATTTCAACTGACCAATCAGTTCACCTAATTTGCCATTTCTGCTTTCATGCCCTCATAACTTTACTTTTAAAATGTTAAACAATAAAGTTGGACCCACTTCTTTCGTGTTCAAACTGAATTTAAAATATTGCTGCAACCTAGGAATCTCTCCACTCTGAGATGGTTCATTAATCATATTTCTTTGTATGTGTTGAGTATAGCCTGTTCTCTGTTTGGCTCCAGAACACGCTGAATCCTGAAAACATTCTATGAACTCACTTAGACTATCTTTGCATGTTTTATCCCTATGTCTTTCTGACCAATTCTTATTATCTTTTCATTTATGTTCTATCCTACTGTGAGAGTACTGTTAGGGGAGTGTATATCACACTCAAAAGTGATTGCTCCCTTTATCATTTCTCATTTCTATTCAAACTATTTCCACATATTGTTTTTCTAAACTTCGGTCATAAAATCATTAATTAACAGAGTCACTGCTCCAATATTCCTAGCATCTGTCATTCATAATGTTCTGTACCCTTCACAGTAGCCCTGTTTATGTTTTTGTGGCCTACATACTCGGTCTAATCTTGAGATTATAACTGTCCAATGGAATAATCTAACATGGATCAGAAGGATAAAAAGAACTCAAGTGGCAGTTATCATGATGTCTGAGGAACTATGAAACACTTACAGAGTTATTGATTTTTAATGAAAATATGCTTTTACTTTAAAGTACACAGCCAAAGAAAACAACTACTGTCTGGGGGGAGAGAGAGAGAAAGACACTCTGGAATTTTACACCTGTTGAGGTGTCAAGGAATTTTAAAAGGGATGAACTTAGAAGAAAGAATGTCACTACAAACTGAACTGTAATCTCCTGGAACCTATCTCAGACTGTGAACAGAATGAGTGAAATGGCAACACTATGGATGATGGACTTCTTAAAATTTTTATCTTCCCCTATCAAGAATACACAGTAATGGGGTTTGAAGCCAATTCAACCTTACTAGTGGAAGAACATATGCCCATGAGCCAAAGTGTTTGTGTGTACTGGGGCAGAAGTTACTGCATATACCAGTGAACTGACGTAATTGTGTGTACTAAGCTGTCTGTGAAGGTTACAGTTAAGATTACATCTAATCATCATGCCTATATTGCAGGTAAAGAACCATATTGTATTTTTAGTGCCACAAGCTAGCTAGCCAGTCAAAAGGAAATAGGACAAAAGGAATTTCAAACATACTGCAAAATCAAAAATCTCAAAATTGAATGTTGCCAGTAAAATCCATTCTCATGGCTATAACATTTGAGTATCTGTTTCTATGAAACCCTCAGAGAGTGATCTGTTCATTATGTTTATGAAGATTATTTCCAGCACTCTATCCCAACTGCAGTCTGCCAATAGCTGATTCTGTAACACATACAAGATGATGCAACACTGAAAAACTGGGAAACAAAAGTGGGCAGCGCTGAGATGATAAACTGAGGATTCCTGATGGGAAGAATGTACTGACAAACTGAAGGGGAGGGAGCACTCATAAACGGGATGTTGTTGCTAGAGAAGAACTGCTTTTAAATATAATGTTCCTGGTAGGGACTAAGGATAATCTGGCCGAAGAAAAGCATTGCTGATGCTGAAAATATGAAATAAAAATAGATTTAACATTTCAGTCTGATGATCTTCCATCAGAACTGGGAAAAAAATGATGTAAATAATGAATCTGAAACTGTTAACTGTTCCTCTTTCCATACATGCTGCCCAATCTGCTGAATATATCAAAAAAATAAAACTGATTTAATTACAATAAACTCAGTGCTGGCTGCAAAAAAGTCATACTTACTGTTAATTAAACTTTCTGGCAGAAATCACTTGTTGTAAGCCAATAACTTCCCAGCCATTTTTCTCAAAGTGTTCGTTCACATCACAATTTAAACACTAGCTTATCCTCTGGAACAAATGCTTGCCATTGGCAACAGTATTGATAGTGAGAATAAAACATCTCAGGATTATTTCCCCTCTTTTAACTGATGATTTTCAACCTTTCAGAAGCAGTGAGTTATTTTATGTACTGGAAGGGGATAGAAAGATGGCAGTGCATTTTTTTTTGTAAATATATTTATTAACACATTTTTTTAACTTTACAATCATATAAAATTATTGAAAAATACAATCAATAACAAATACCAGTATAATAAAAAGAAAAAAACACAAATTACAATACAACTACTGTCTCCTAACTATTAACCTACCCTCCAATACAAACAAACCCTAACATTGTGCAAAGCAACACCAAAAAAAAGAAAGAAGAACAAAAAACCCCACAAAATACAAAACAACTATACTCAGCGCAAAGCTCCCCAACAAAGGAACGGGAGTATTGTATATATACCCATATTAACTCAGGAGACCCCCTCTAGGGCCCAGGGCTTAACAAATCTAACCATCCTAGATAAACAAATGCCCTAGTTAAGACAACTGACATATCTATTTCCAAATAACTCAAGTAGGGCTGCCATGTCTTATAAAAATGTTCTGTTGTGTGGTGCACCATGTTTGTAAAAAAGTCCAAGAGAATGTGCTCCATAATTAATTTCTGCCATCCCAGTAAGCCCGGTGGGTTCTCAGACACCCAATTCATCAGAATAATCTTCAGTGCACAGTAGGCAAGAATATTAAATAGTTTCTTCCCATGTCCATCTAAAGATGGTAAATTCGGTAGACCTAAGAGGAGAGATATCAGGTCTACTTTGACTTCAGTCCTCACTACCCTCTTTATACCCTCAGTCCTCCAATAAACACGGAGCCTGTGGCATGTCCAGGAGCAATGTATAAGAGTACCTACACTTATTTTACATTTGGGGCACACTGAAGATGCCCCTTTTTTAAACTTTGCCAGATGAGCACTGTGCAGACCTTTTAACTGTGTAGCGCATGTCCTATTACAGATTGAGATCTTTCCAATGTTCTCCCATGTTTCAGAAGAGATCTCCACTCCCAGCTCTTGCTCCCAGACCTCACGTAACTGGTCAATATCCTGCCAGGCCCTGCCACCCAGCAGGCGATAGAGGACATTAACCGAAAGGGTGCTTGTGGAACGTAGCAACATCCTCTCTCTATCAGGCTTATAGGGCTCAGTGAGAAGCATTGTCTTCTTCTGGATGAAATCCCTAACCTTAAAAAAAAGGAAAAGATCTCTGTTGGATTACCCATATTTGCAGCTCAGTTGCTCAAAAGACATCATAGCCTCCCCCTCAAACAAGTCTCCCAAACTAGAAACTCCTCTTGCTGCCCATAGTTTGGGCCCTGAGTCCATCATCCCTGGTCGGAACCCTGGCATGCCAACTATCGGTGTAAGTGGCGAAGTTTTGGAAAAACAACCCTCACTCTGATGCATCACCCTCCAAGCCTTGACTGTACTAATGACAATGGGGTTCCGGCAATGGTCCATAACTGTCTTCATCTTATCGTTGAACAACAGGTTAATAAAAGGGCACTTTGTTTGGGAGGCCTCAATATCCAGCCATATTGAGTTTGGATCGTTACCTACCCAGCAGACAAAGGACAGCAGGGAACTCAACTGATACCTTCTGATGGCTGGGAAATCAACTCCTCCTCCTCCTTGAAACAACTGCAATTTAGTAAGTTTGATGAGGGGCCGCCCACGATGCCAAACAAAGGAACTAAACCATCCCATAAGCTTCCGCAGAGTTGACCTGGGAAACATTATAGGGAGCATACGCATGGGATAAAACAAACAAGGAAGAATGTTCATCTTAATGAGAGATATTCGGCCCAGCCATGAAATTGGAACAGCCTCCCATCTCTGGAGATTTCGCCTAATATTGTCAAGCAGGTGAGCAAAGTTAGTCTGAAATAACAGATCAAACTTGGGGGTAATAAAAATGCCTAAGGTATTGGACCTCTGCCCGTGACCACTTAAAAGAGAATTTAGGGCCACCTTTAACTTCGGGCACATCCTGAAGGTTCCCCAAAGGCATAGCCTCCAATTTTGCAAAGTTAATCTTATATCCTGAAATAGCCCCAAATGAATTGATACATTGTATCAAATGGGGTACGGAGATCATCAGGTTTGATAAAAACAGGGGAACATCATCCGCATACCGTGCAATCTTGTATGCCCTCGATCCCACTTCCGGAGCGGTTATTTGGACTTTCTGACGAATAGCCTCTGCCAGCGGCTCTATCACCAACGTAAACAACAATAGTCAGAGGGGCAGCTGACTACCCCTACCAATCGTAAAGTTCCCAGACTTCACCCTATTGGTGATGACCGCGGCCAGAGGGTGGCGATATAAAACCTCCACCCACCTAGCAAGGACCCCACCCAACCCAAACTGTTCTAAGACATAAAAAAGATACGGCCATTCCACCCGATCAAATGCTTTCTTGGCATCTAAGGAAATCACCAACCCCTGAATCGATCATTGCTGACAAACTTGGACCATAGTCAGCAACCTTCTAATATTATTAGATGACCTATGGCCCTTTATAAAGCCTGTCTGGTCCTCTTTAATAATATGGGGCAAGACCCCGTCCAATCTCAGCGCCAGGATCTTGGACAGAATCTTGAAATCTGAATTTAATAGAGAGATGGGCCTGTATGAGGCACAATCCTCAGGAACCTTCCCCTTCTTAATAATTAATGAAATATTAGCTTCTCTCAAAGATGGTGGTAGGCATTCATGCATATAGGAGTGATTGTACATCTCCAACATCAGCCCTGACAGAATCCCTATAAACTCCTTGTAAAACTCACCTGGAAGACCATCAGGGACAGATGCTTTCTCACTCTGAAGTTGCCTAGCTGCCTCCTGTATTTGCTGAACTGTCAAGGGGGCATTAAGGAGAGAGGCCTGTTCCAAGTTTACCCCTGGGAGGTCCAGGTTCTTTAAAAAAGTCTCTATTTTAGCCCTTCTGTCTTTGCAACCTTCAGACTGATACAATTCAGGGTAAAAGCTCCGAAAAGCGTCATGAATCTTTTTAGCATTGTATGTAAGGACTCCGGCACTGTCTCTGATTGCAGTAATGGATTGGGGAACACGCTTTTTCCTAGATAGGTACGCTAAATACTTCTCTGGTCTATACCCATATTTGAACAGCCTTTGTCTAGCAAAAGCAAGTTCTTTCTTTGCGTTTTGTGTCAGTATTGAATTCAAGGCAGCCTGAAGGGCTGTGATCCGCTGTAGCTTAGTCACCGAAGACCGTGTAAAATGTGCCGCCTCAGCAGCTTTCAACTGCGTCTCAAGTAGACACTGCTGTTCATCCTTCTGTCATTTCCAGCTAGCCGAATAGGAAATAGCTAATCCCCTAGCAAAGGCCTTAGCGGTCTCCCATAGCATGGATGGACTACTAGCCGTGCCTGAGTTGATAGTCAAGAATTCCTGAAACTCCTTCAAAAGGTATTCCACAAATTTGGAATCCTTAAGGAGAAAAGGATCCAAACGCCAGTGCCGCAAACCTAGCCCTTCACTCTTGGCCTTAACCTCCAAATGTACTGCCACGTGATGAGAGATAGCTATATTCCCAATTTTACAACCCATAATCAAATCCAGTAGGGCCGAGGGAGCCAGAAAGAGGTCAATCCTTGTGTGACAGTTATGTGGGTTTGAAAAAAAGGTGAAGTCACTGCCAGTAGGGTGAAGACATCTCCAAATATCCAACAGCCCCAACCCCTCGGCATAAGTCAACCACCTGCTTGGCCTGCGATGAAATAGTTGGGGGCCCACAAGGCATCCTGTCCTCTGTCGGATCCAAAAGACAATTAATATCCTCCCCTATAATAATGTGCCATGTTCCAAAAGCAGTCAACTTAGAGAAAGCACTAATCAAAAATTTGAGGGGATGCGCCAGAGGGCAGTAGATGTTTAAAATGCATATTCCTCCCCATGTATCAGGGCTTTAAGTATCACAACCCGTCCCTGCTCATCTTTCACCTGCTCTAATAATGTGAATGGAATATTTTTCTGGATAAGTACTGCCACTCCCCTACTTTTAGTAGTAAAGGATGAAAAGAATACCCAGTCATAACCCCCCTGTTGTAATTTCATGTGGCCCCCATCATCAAGATGGGTTTCCTGCAACAAAGCGATAACAGCCCTTTCCCTCTTAAAGCTAGAAAGCACTTTTTTTTCTTTTTAACAGGTGAATGACTTCCCTTAATGTTGCAAGTGCACCATTTAATAAGACACTTAGCCATATCCCCTTTCAGACACCCTTGAACCCCTCGGAGGGAGAACTCTGCTTATAAAGCGCCGAGCATAAGTAAATAAAGACTCATAAAATCGAAAAACTATATATACAAAAACTACAGAACTATAAGCAACCATTACTACCAAAAAACCACAAAGAAAACCAACTATAAAACCTTGAATGGAAGACTCTTCCCCCTGGCCATAGGGGGCACTCACCCTACCCATCCCCTCCTTCACAGATCCTTCAAACCCGGACTGTGCCCCAGCCTTAGGCCGGATAAAAAACAAGGAGATGATCTTTAAATCAACAGAAAAACAGACAAAGTCAGGATGAGCACTCAACCCATCCCTGGCTTCATGTCACGCTACTTGTGACTAAAAGAGAAGCAGAGCAATCAAAAAAAGGGGGAGAGACAACAAAGAACATCCACAAAATTTCCCATCAGAAAATCCACTTATTAAAAAAAGGAACAACTTATTCCAAAGTCTTTTCCCCCCCCCCTTTCCAAAAAGGAAATTATTAGAGAGAAAGAAAGGAATAAAAAAAGGAAGGGAAAACATGGGGAAAGGTAGAAAAGAGAACAAACATTAACAGTATTCTTCAGGCCAATCCGTTTATTTTAAAGTGTCCACCAAGTCTTTAGCTTTATCCACTGAGTCAAACATATAAATTGAGTCATCATGGCTGAAACGAAGCACTGCAGGGTATCTCATGGAGTACTGGATGCCCAGGTTCCTCAGCCTCCTTTTAATTTCATCAAAGGACTTCCTCTTTTGAATTACAGCTGCTGAGAAATCGTGGAAAAAACATGATTTTTGACCCCTTGTACAGCAGTGCCTGCAGATCTTTTCCCAGGGATCTGGAAACTTCTATGACTTTTTGCTTGCCCTTATATGAGTGGAAATGCACTAGGACCGGACGGGGATGCTGCACCTGCCCTGACCTGTGCACTGTAACCCGATAAGCCCTTTCGATCTGAAGCCTGCTGGACTCGCCGTGAAGGCACAAAATCTTTGGCAACCAGCTTTCAAAGAAGCTGACTGGCTGCTCACCTTCCTCACCTTCAGGGTGCCCGACAATTTAGAGATTTATCCTCCGACCTCGATTTTCAAGGTTGTCGATATGGTCTTGCAAGGCCCGCACCTCTCGCTCCAACACCTGGATCCAACTGGATGAGGACTCCATCGCAGCTTCTGAGGCCTTAGTTTGACCCTCCAGCCTCTCCCCGAGGCCCTGGATCTCCTGCTCATGTATCTGCAGCATGGATGCGATAGGTTGGACCTGGGCACGAATCTCCCCACAGATTTCCTCAATCGCAGGCCCAACTTTCAAGGTAAGTCTCTCCATCACCATAGCCAATTCCTGTGAATCTGCCAGGTCCCCTGGGGGTTCAGGAGAGGCTGCTGCTGCTGCAGTCTCTGGTGTGGTAGGTGCTACAGGGGAGTATCCTCCCTGCTGCTGTTTGCTCGCTCCTTTTCCCTTTGGCATCCTTCCCACTCTCAAATATTAACAAATATCTGTTCTGTAAGGTTTTAAACTAATAATTCTACAACATAAGTTGGCCAGGGATGGCAAAAAACACCAGTATGCCTTGGCTGTTAGGCAGAGCTATCCACAGCAGTTCTACAGAATCACCGCCATCTCACCGAGTCTCCAGCAGTGCATTTTGAGAGGAAGAAACATGTGGTATGTCTTTGGGGGGATGAAATGTTGGTTTACTGTCAAAAGAAGTTAGGATGTGCCATTTCTCTGAAGTTCTCATTCACAGAACTTCCTATATGATTATCTGCCTTCCTGCTCTGGAAGCTATATGGAAATTTTATTCATCGTGCTTACAACTTCTTGAATGACAAAACCGTGCACTACATGCTTAGATGGGAATCGTTTTGAAACTTTAGCAGGAATTCAGAGCAACATATTCCTTGAGCAGTCCTGACAAAACAATTGACATTTCATTATTACTATAGCACATACCACAGAAATGTAGGCAGGGCTTAAATGTACATGGGATTTTTAGCATAGGCATAGGTAAAATGAGTCACTCTTGTTAGCCAATAAACATCTGCCAATTCTTTAACTTTACCATGGATTTCTGTTGAAAAACGTCTACAGATCATTGTACAGCTTGGGGGATCATCATTGATAAAAAGTTGATAAAAACATATTTCCTGTTATACACAATTACTGATGCTGTGATCAGCAGCAAGATTGTTAATTTAGTTAATTTTGAAAGTAGTAACTATAATGTCTGAGATATCTTAGCATTTACTCTTCCAATTTAATTTCCAAATTTATTTCAATATTATCCCATTCTTTCAACTTTACTAGATGTTGGGGAAACAAGATTACCATCATAAAAACCAAAGTCTTCAGCAAAAAAGGACAAATGCAGCAGAAAGCAAAAATGTGAGTTAATGTAGAAGTAGATTTTTTTAATCTGTTCTGCCTCCTGTAGTTAGATTCATAGACACAAACGCAAAGAAAGCACAGACTCCAAGAACAGTTGGACAACAGCAACATTGCTTTAAAAAACAGATCTGGTTTATTTTGCTGCTCTGAGCTGAAGTGACATGTAAATAATATACAGATTGGCATGGAGCTTCATTCTAAAGCATGAAATTTGGTACCAAACTTAACTTAAATAAGTATTCTATTTATAGGCTGCTCATCCATGCCCATATCCTGGCCTTACTGCACCTTCATAATTACACCTTGTGAAAATTTGATACACAGTAAACTAAGGTGACTTCGTAATCCACATATTTCCCTGTACCCACCATCAGACATGCCACTGGTAGAGACTCTCAAAATTGATCATGTCTACTCACATTTATTCCAACATGTAATAAGTCCTGTCATTACAGCATCACTATCAGTTATACACAGGCCAAGTGGCGTTACCAAACACGTGTAAATATTAGTCTGCATTGAAGTAGAAATCCTATGAAACTCAGAAGTTTAGCTATAGAGATAGTTTGCATTGTAAAATGTAGTTAAAAAGAAGTTTGCATCCCCTTTTGATTGACACAGCATTTTTCTGGTAAAATGTTTGCATATCAATGTCAAGGTTATTATTTGAGGTACTGGTATTTGCATTAATAGGATTGACTGAGTCACATTATTAAGTCAAATTGGAACTGTAGCACAATTTGTCAGCATTCCAAATATGAATATTAATATTATTTTCCTAAAAATAGAACAGTCAAACTCTTTATATGTGTGATAGCAGAAAGGAAGATAATTTCTCCCAAATAGCAAAACAAACTAATGGCCGTGCTGCTTTATGGTGGTTTAACGAGAACAAACTATAACTGAAATGAATACACCTGATCTTCCGAGGAGTGGCAATCCTTCTCACTCCACTCTTCTATCCATTAAGAAAGTGTTCTGCATTTCTGAAAGGAGTTTATGATCAGGGAACCTTCAGAAATGTAAAGCATAATTTATTTCTGATGTGTCCCTTGTAGCTCAGGGTATCCTGGGGTGAAGCTAAATCATTCCACCTTTAGTACAGCATCAGTCATTGTATTCTGTTATTTAAATGTCCAACTTCACAGACCCTCAAACAGGTCCTGTGAGAGGTTAAGTGTATAAAGCGGTGTGAGGGCAAGGTGCCAGTGTGCCAGGTAGGTCAGGTACCAGGTGAGTGAGGTTCCAGGACAGAAAGTGGGTAAGTGACTACCAATGTAGAGGGTGTGGGCACGAGGCAGTAGAGGGGGAAGGAGGTGACAGGTCTCAGGCTGTGGTTAAGATTTTGGGTCCTGAGGAGCACAAACTGTGTTCCTCTTATGAGGATACCAGATACCATGGGGAGAGGGAAGCTTTGCATGTTATGGGGAGGGGAAGGGGGGCATTGAAAGTCTCAGTGAGGAGAGAAGTATTGGATCAAGGGATGTTTTGGATCTCAGGTGGAGTGGTGAATGTTGTCCAGTGGCAGGGGATTTCAAGATCTGGGAGAGAGGATGGGTGGTTTCAGTCCCAAGCAGACATTGGGTCGACATTTAGTTTTGGGGTTTTGGGTCCTAAAGACATTGGAGTTGTTATGTCCTGGAACAACAGACGGGGAAAGGGGCCTAAAGGATGTATGTGGTCTGGAGAGAAGTTGTAGGGGGTATATGTAGTAAGTTCAATAGTTATCCAGGAGTTTTTTTTTAAAGAGTCAAACCTATCCCAAGTAATTATTTATGTAACTGCAGCAGAACCCTCCAAATTCACTAACTTAAATGGATACAACAAAGAATTCCAAGTGCAAGAGATTTGCGCAGCAACGTCTTCAATTTCCTGCTCTGCTACATTGCAGTTTCTGCAAGATCCTGACATATAACTCCCATTTATGCTGCAGGAGTAACCATCTCACCATTGGAAAATTCAAGTCAATATTTAATTATGCATGGGATGAGGTCATCTCCAACTTGGCCAGCATTTATGGCCCAACCCTAATTGCCTTCTATAACTGCTATAGCCTGAGGTGTATGTATTCCCCCAGTCAGGAGAAAGTTACAGGGTTTTGACTCAAAAACACTGAAAGAACAGTTATATAATTCCAAAGCAGATGCATGGCTTGGAGGTGAACTTGAAGGTAGTGGTGTGACAATGTTTCTGCTGCCCTTGCATTTCCAGGTATTAAAAGGCTGTAGATGTAGAAGGTGCTGTCAAAGGAATGTTGGCAAGTTACAACAGTACACTCTGAAGATAGTAGACATTGTAGCCACTGTGCAAATAAATGTATGCTGAAGGGTGCCATTCTCGCAGGATACTTTGTGCTAGATGGTGCCTAGCTGCTTGTGTGCTGTTGAACACCATCCATTCAGTCAAGTGGAGATTACTCCACCATAGTCCTGACTTTTGCCTTGTAGTAGAAAGTGGACAGTCATTAGGGATACAAGAAGTGAGTTACTTGCTTCAGGATTCCTACCTTTTGAACTCTCTTTCAGCCAACATGTTCATGTGGCTGGTCCAGTTCAGTTTGTCATCAATGGTAATCCCCATTGATAAGGCAACTTATGGATGATAACACCAATGAATGTCAAATCTGTGATGGTTATATTCTGCCTTTTGAGAATGGGCACTGTCTGTGTGGTTCAAATGCTACTTGGTCACTTATAAGCCCAAATTTGAATGTTGTCCAGCTCTTGCTGCATATGAATATGGCCTGCTTCAGTATCTGAGGAGTCACAAATGCTGCTGAACATTGTGCGGTCATGAGCCAACACCCCCACTTGTAACCTTATGAGATCATAAGACTGTAAGATATAAAATCAGAATTAGGCCATTCAGCCCATTTAGTCTGCTTTGCCATTTGACCATGGCTGGTATATTTCTCAATCATATTCTCCTGCCTTCTCCCCATAACCCTTGAACCCCTTGCCAATCAAGAACCTATCTATCACTGTCTTAAATACACCCAATGACCTGGTCACCACAGCCTTCTGTAGCATTGAGTTCCAGAGTCATCACCTTTTGGTTGAAGAAATTCCTCCTAATCTTAATTCTAAAGGGTAATCTCTTCACCCTATGGCTGTGCCCCCAGGTCTCAATCTCTACTATTGGTAGAAGCATCTTTTTCATGTCCAGTCTATCCAAGCCTCTCAGTATCCTTTAAGTTTCAATCAGATCCCTCCTTATATTTCTAAACTTCATCAAATACAGACCCAAAAGTCCTCAACAATTCCTCATAGGACAAGCTCTTCATTCCTGGGATCGCTCTTGTAAACTTCCTCTGGACCGCCCCTATGCCTGCACATCTTTCCTTAAATATGGAATACAAAACTGACCACAATATTCCAAGTTTGGTCTGACCAGAATTTATACAGCCTCAGCAGTAAATCTCTGCTCTTGGTTTTTAGTTCTCTGGAAATGAATGCCAAACTTCATTTGCCTTGCTAACTGTCAACTAAATCTGTAAATTAACATTAAGATATCCTGAACTAAGGCTCCCAAGTACCATTGCGTTTCAGATTTCTGCAGTCTTTCTCTCTTTAGAAAACTTCTATCCTTCCTATCAAGGTGTATAACCTCAAATTTTGCAACTGCCACTTATTTGCCCACTTGCCAAGCAGTTCCAAGTCCTTCTGCAACCTCCCCACTTCCTCAATATGACCTATTTCTCCAACTATCTTTGTGTAATCTAAAAGCATAGCAACCATGCCCTCAGTTCCTTTGTCCAGAACATTATGTAAAACATGAATAGTTGTGGCCCCAACACTGACCCTTGCAGAATTCCAATTATCGCCGGCTGCCATCCTGAAAAAGACACTTTTGTTCCCACTCTCTGCCCTTCAGCTAATCCTCTATCTATGCCTGTACCTTACCACTAACACGATAGACTCATTTTATTTAGCAGCCTTCCATGTGACATCTTGTCAAAAGCCTTCTGGATATCTAAATAGATAACATCCATTGGCTCTCCTTTGTCTAACATCTTTGTTACCTCCTCAATGAATTCTAACAGATATGTCAGGTATGACCTTCTTTCAGTGAAGTCATGCTGACTCCATCCTACTTTATCATGCTCTTCCAAGTACTCTGCACAATGGAGGGAAGATCATTGCTGAAGAAGCTAAAGATAATTAGCCCAAAGACAGTATCTTGAGGAATTTTTAGATTGATGTTCTTGGGTTGAGATGATGGACCTCCAACAACTGGAACCAATTTTTTGGTGCTATGAATAAGCAATATGTTTCCTCAGATTTCCAGTTTTGCTAAGACTGCTTGATGCCACACTCAGTTGCCTTGGTTTCAAGGACAGTCAATCTCATACCATCTTATATCATCATTTGTCTGTGTTCAAACCAAGGCCGCAATGAAGTCTGGAGCTGGTGAGCCTGGTGGAATCCAAACTGCGTATCAATGAGCAAGTTAATCCTGAGTAAGTAATGGAATTGTTGATGAACTCTTCCAACACTTTGCTAATGATCAAGCATGGACGAACAAGGCATAATTTATAGGGTTGTATATGTCCTGCTTTTTGTGGAAAGGACATATCTGGATGATTGCAAGATAAATGCCAGTGTTATAGTTGTGCTTCATTAGCAGCAGAGATCATTCTGGAGTACAGGTCTTCAATAATTTTGCCAAAATTTGGTCAGGACCCATTCTAGTACCTGCAAGCCTTCTTTTAGATATTAGATGGAGGGAATCAAATTAAGTGGGGAATAGCACCTTTATTTCTGAAGACTTCAGAACATTAAAAAAAAATCACAGCCTGGTGCTGTGACATGACAAAAATTATAAAGTCATACAATGAAGGAGGCAATTTAACCCAATCTGCTTTTGTTGGTACTTAGAAAGAGTAATTCAATTAGTCTCACATCCTCTTTCTGCATGGTCTTGCATTTTACTTTCTAAAGTATATATCTATTTATCTTTTGCAAGTTACTAAAATCAATTTTCATCATTCATACATAATCCATATAATTATGTATTTATAAACCATAAAAATATACAGAACCAATGTCTTTTAACTGACTTCTTGGCAGCTCAGTTAACAGCAGCACTCTTCCTGTGTGTGGCCTATTAATCTGCTTCTATTTTCCTGTCTCACTAGCCTGTCACAGGACTTCCCCCTTCATGACTGTTGTGGGCCCTATGCTCAGGTCTTGGCTAAAGTTTTATTTCTCAGCATTCACCTATGAAAAAAATATATAAGTGTGGCTTCTTTGAAAGAACAAATAAGGAGAGGGTTATAAATATATGGATTATAACCCTCTCCTTATTTATCCTTTCAAAAGGTATCAGCTCATACTTTGCTACATTCATCTGCAACGTGTCTGCCAATTTCACCAGTCAATGTCCTCCTAAGGTCTCCTACTATCCTTCTCATTTGATTATGGCTTCAAGCTTTGTGTTATCTGCAAATTTTGAAAATGTCGCCTCTATACCCTAGATTGTGTCATTAATAAATATCAAAAAATGTGGAGTCAATATTGACTTCTTGCAGACACCATTGTTTGCATCTTTTAAACTTAAGAAAATAACCATTTGCAACTTTTCTCTTCTTTCTGTTTTCCAGCCACCCTGGTAATGCCCCTTGGGTCTCAAAGCTGCCAACAAGTCTATTTGATGGCACTTCTGCTAAACATGTTTGAAAGCCTCATCATACAGCTGCTTAATATCAACTTACATTTTTTCATCAATCATCTTATTTAAAAGCTTAATCAATTAAGTCAGATCCAAAGCATCTTTAGCTAATTCACGCTGGCTGTCATTTATCAACACATATACTTCCAAGTGGTAATTACATGTTGTTAAGAAGCCAAACCTACAAATTTTTTTATGGGTGGATGCTGAGAAATAACATTTTAGCCAAGACCTGAGTATAGGGCCCACAACAGTCATGAAGGGGAAGGCCTGCGATAGGTTAGTGAGACAGGAAAAGAGAAGCAGGTTAATAGGCCACACACAGCTAGAGTGCTGTTGTTAACCGTGCTGTCAAAATGTCAGTTACAGAACATTGGTTCTGTATAGTTTCAATCAAGAAGAATTCAGAGCAATGATTTGACAGATCCATATGTTTAGAACTCAGCAGAAGTACTGAGGTGTGAAGGAAATGACGGAAGGTCAATGGATTGGTGTTGAGGAGAGTTAGGCTCTGAAGAAGCACAATGAACTATCAATAATTCAGTGCTCTTGACAATGGGGTGGAGGCAGCCATGAGCAATGTCTGATTGGTGCAGGGAAATATTGGCTCACAGAAACAGAGGCAGTTCCAGCTTAATTAAATGAGTTAGAATTGTGCCCACATGTAGGCTCCACAGAGTAGTCTCGTGAATTCATTTGATTAGATTAGATTTCTTACAGTGTGGAAACAGGCCCTTCGGCCCAACAAATCCCCACTGATCCGCCGAAGCGCAACCCACCCAGTCCCCTACATTTACCCCTTCACCTAACACTACGGGCAATTTAGGATGGCCAATTCACCTAACCTGCACATTTTTGGACTGTGGGAGGAAACCGGAGCACCTGGCGGAAACCCACGCATACACGGGGAGAACGTGCAAACTCCACACAGACCGTCGCTGTGAGGTCTCTGGCGCTGTGAGGCAGCAGGGCTAACCACTGTGCCACCTTGCCGCCCACAAATTCAGTGGAATGAAATTTTACAGGAAGAGATTCAGCTGCCGGCACATGACAAGCAGTTCATGATGGACTAGAAGCTGGAACTTCAGAAATAAAGGATTGGAATGCCTTATAAAGGGGGCAAAGTTTTAATGAAAACAAAAAAAATACACTTCTGGAGAAACGCAGCAAGTCTTGGCAGCATCTGTGAAAAGAAAGCAGAGTTAATGTTTTGAGTCCAGGTAACCATCTTCGGAACTTCAGATTTCAAATTTCCAGTATCCACAGTTCTTTGTTCTATTTTAAAGTTTTAATGAGATTTGGTGACCTACTGTTTTATTCACATATGTAAGTTGGATAGCTTCTCAAGAGCCTGCGAGGACCTCAGCTTGACCATCAGCCTGAAGACGACCAATGTGTTGAGTCAAAGCATAGAGCACCCCCGCCCCTGCCATTACCATCAACAACTAAAAGCTGGAGATAGTCCACAAGTTTACATGCCTTGGCTCCACTATCATGGATAGTCTCTCCCTCGACTCCAAGATTAACAGACGGATTGGACGAACAGCTTCAACATTTGTCAGGCTGACAATGAGAGTCTGGGAGAACAGAAAGCTGACGATGCACACCAAGGTTGCAGTCTACAGGGTCTGCGTCCTCAGCACACTGCTTGATGGCTGCCACTACTTCAGACAAGAGCAGTGTCTCAACGCCTTCCACCTTTGCAGCCTGAGACGCATCCTGGACATCAAGTGGACTGACTGAGTCACCAACAATGAGGTCCTGGCCCACACTCAGATACCCAGCCATTTCACCCTGCTCCAACAACACCACCTCTGCTGGCTGGGACATGTACACTACGTGTCAGACAGGAGGATCCCGAAAGACCTGCTGTATGGAGATCTGGTCTCTGGCAAGAGAACACAAGGGTGGCCCCATCATTATTTCAAAGATTTCTGCAAAAGAGACATTAACTCACTGAACATGATCATTCAGAGGAAGGAGGACAATCCATGCGATCGCTCTCACTGGAGGCTGGAATTATGCAGAGGTCTAAAAGAGATGCGAAGCTGAGGCTTGCTGCCAAAGAAAAATGCACCTATCGACAAACAGCACCAAGACAACACTGGAGGACAGTACCTTCAAGTGCAGTCGCTGCAGCTAAGACTGCCACTCCCATGTGGGCCTTTATAGCCACAACAAATGCTGATCTACCAACAAAGATTGAAGCAAGACTTCCCAGGTATAGATCCATGGTCTCACAAGACAAACAGATACCATCAAACCAAGGTTGATAAGAAATCAATGAGATCAGTATTGACCAGACGTGTTATTAGATGTACTCTACGCAGTGTTGACCTCTGGATATTAGAGTGTATGTGTACATTTTTAAAAACGTTTTTTTTCTAACTTGGTATGATTAGGTATATTTTGCTTGCTTAAAAACATCGAATTTCTTTGGCTTTATTCTTTTAGTAAGAACCTAGGATATCAAACTTCGTCTACTTCAAACAAACAAGTTATTGGACCTGAGCTAGATGATAACATAAATTTGGCTGCCTAATCAAGGATTGTAACAAAGTAACAAAATAATAAAATCATCATCTTTAGAAATTTGCCCTTCCTTAATATTAGACTGACTATCAGCAGTTTCCTGCTCTATTTCTTTCCCCTTTTAATAGGGTTGAAGATTTGCCAACTTCCAACACTCGTGCACCATGTCTATCCAGAGCAGACACAAAAAGAACCAATGTTGGTTTAATCTGACTTTGCTCAGTAATCAAGCATGCAATTAAAAACTAAAAGGGCACTCTCCTAATGTTTTGAAAGAGAAATGTGATCTCCATTAGAATTAAAAAATCTTTGAGCACTTTTGAAATTATTTATTCATGAATTATGAAAACAAGGTAAAAATTGAGTTGCAACTCATTACTTGCCTAATTTCTGTTCTTTCTTCCCCCCAGGTTCAATGATAGAAATTTATCACCATACATGTTCTGATTTATCTATCTTTCATTAAAACACAATACACTCTGACCTCTGTTCTCACCAACGTTTCAGTCATTTTTTTGCTTTTTGTCTTCCACAATATTTCAACACAGTCAAAATTGATAATGCTTTGTAATAAATGCTGGGCTAACTTTCACGGGGACAGGAGAGATCTCTGACTCAACCAAAATGGCATCAAAACCCTAATTTCTGAAATCCTGGTACTGAACCTATCCAATATGATAGCAGCAGGTGTGGGGTGGCGTATGTGGTGGGTTGTGGATTATACTATGTGCGTGGTTTGCACATCCACAGTTGAGGGCGAAAGCTGCATTTTTAAAAATGCAGTACACCTAACTACAAACAGATTTATTATTAGTGGGTATTGCAAAACATCTACTGACACTGCTTGATATTTAACCAATAATCTGTTGACATAAGCCTGAGGACTTTCACTTTATGATTGGATGTTCCAACAACTATGGAGTCAGGAAACAGGGGTTATAGTTTAAGGATACAATGAAGGTCATTTAGGATGAAGATTAGGAGAAATTTCCACAGAGAGTGGATAGTTGTGGAATTTTCTAAGAATAAAGACATAGATCAAAGAACAAGAGGGTGCAGAACTGGCCCTTCCACCCTTTGATGTTGTGCCGACCTGTGAACTAATCTAAGCCCCTCACACTACGCTATCCCATCATCATCCAAATGCTTATCCAAGCACTGTTTAAATGCCCCTAGTGTGGCTGAGTTAACTCATTGGCACACCGGGCACTCCACACCCTTACCACTCTCTGAGTAAAGAACCTGCCTCTGACATCTGTCTTCAATCTATTACCCCCTCAATTTGCAGTTATGTCCCCTCGTACAAGCAGATGTCAGCATCCTAGGAATAAGATTCTCACTGTCCACTCTACCTAATCCTCTGATCATCCTGTATGCCCCTATTAAATCCCCTCTTAGCCTTCTCTCCAATGAGAACAGACCAAAGTCCCTCAGACTTTCCTCATAAGAGCTACCCTCCAGATGAGACAACATCCTGGTAAATCTCCTCTGCACCTTTTCGAATGTTTCCACATTCTTCCTGTAATGGGGTGACCAGAACTGCACACAATACTCCAATTGTGGATGCACTAGCGTTCTGTACAGTTGCAGCATGACATCACGGCTCCAGAACTCAATCCCTCTACCAATAAAACCTAACATCAGTATTTACTGTAGAAAAGGATATGGAAGATATAGACTGTAGGGAAATAGATGGTAACATCTTGCAAAATGTCCAGATTACAAAGGAGGAAGTACTGGATGTCTTGAAACGGGTAAAGATGGATAAACCCCCAGGACTTGATCAGGTGTGCCCGAGAACTCTGTGGGAAGCTAGAGAAGTGATTGCTGGGCCTCTTGCTGAGATATTTGTATCATCAATAGTCATAATGAGGTGCCGGAAGACTGGAGATTGGCAAATGTTGTGCCACTGTTTAAGAAGGGTGGAAAAGACAAGCTAGGGAACTATAGACCGGTGAGTCTGACCTCAGTGGTGGGCAAGTTGTTGGAGGGAATCCTGAGGGATAGGATGTACATGTTTTTCGAAATACATGTCTCACAAACTTGATTGAGTTTTTTGAGGAGGTATCAAAGAGGATTGATGAGGGCAGAGCAGTAGATGTGATCTATATGGACTTCAGTAAGGTGTTCGACAAGGTTCCCCATCGGAGACTGGTTAGCAAGGTTAGATCTCATGGAATACAGGGAGAACTAAGGGGTGGTGGTGGAGGATTGTTTTTCAGACTGGAGACCTGTGACCAGTGGAGTGCCACAAGGATCGGTGCTGAGGCCTCGACTTTTTCTCACCTACATAAATGATTTAGATGTGAGCATGAGAGGTACAGTTAGTAAGTTTGCAGATGACATCAAAACTGGAGGTGTAGTGGACAGCGAAGAGGGTTATCTCAGATTATAACAGGATCTTGACCTGATGGGCCAATGGGCTGAGAAGTGGCAGATGGAATTTAATTCAGATAAATGCGAGGTGCTGCATTTTGTGAAAGCAAATCTTAGAGGGACTTATACACTTAATGGGAAGGTCCTAGGGAGTGTTGCCGAACAAAGAGACCTTGGCGTGCAGGTTCATAGCTCCTTGAAAGTGGAGTCGCAGGTAGATAGGATAGTGAAGAAGGCATTTGGTATACTTTCCTTTATTGGTCAGAGTACTGAGTACAGGATTTGAGAGATCATGTTGCAGCTGTACAGGACATTGGTTAGGCCACTGTTGGAATATTGCGTGCAATTCTGGTCTCCTTCCTATCGGAAAGATGTTGTGAAACTTGAAAGAGTTCAGAAAAGATTTACAAGAATGTTGCCAGGGTTGGAGGACTTGAGTTACAGAGAGAGGCTGAAAGGCTGGGGCTGTTTTCCCTGGAGTGTCGGAGGCTGAGGGGTGACCTTATAGAGGTTTACAAAATTATGAGGGGCATGGATAGGATAAATAGGCAAAGTCTTTTTCCTGGGGTTGGGGAGTCCAGAGGTTTAGGGTTAGAGGGGAAAGATATAAAAGAGACCTAAGGGGCAACTTTTTCATGCAGAGTGTGGTACATATATGGAATGAGCTGCCAGAGGAAGTGGTGGAGGCTGGTACAATTGCAACATTTAAGAGGCATTTGGATGGGTATATGAATAGGAAGGATTTGGAGGGATATAGGCCGGGTGCTGGCAGGTGGGACTAGATTGGGTTGGGATGGATACCATACTTGGTCGGCATGGATGAGTTGGACCGAAGGGTCTGTTTCCATGCTGTATATCTCTATGTCTCTATGACACTATAACACACTGTATGCCGACTTAACGGCACTATCAACCTGGGTGGCAATTTTCAGGGACCTATGTACATGGACACCAAGATCCCTCTGGACATCCACACGACCAAGAATCCTTCCATTGACCCAGTATTCTGCATTCACGTTATTCTTCCCAAAGTGAATCACCTCACATTTATCTGCATTATACTCCATTTGCCACCTTTCTACCCAATTCAACAGTTTATCCAAGCCTCCCTGCAACCCGCAACATTCTTCCACACTGTCCACCACTCCACTGACTTCCGTATTATCTGCAAATGTACTAACCCATCCATTTATGCCTGCGTCCAAATCAATTGTAAAAATGACAAACAGCAATGGTTTCAAAACAGATCCTTATGGTACACCACGAGTAATCGGACTCCAGACTGAATATTTTCCATCAACCAGCACTCGTTGCCTTCTTACAGAAAGCCAGTTTCTAATCCAACCTGCTAAATCCCCTTCAATCCCATGCCTCCACATTTTCTCCAAAAGTCTACTATGTGGAACCTTATCAAAAGCTTTACTGAAGTCCATGTACACCATGGTGGAAGTGAGGACTTCAAATGTTGGATATCAGATTCAAGATTAGAGTGGTGCTGGAAAAGCACAGCTAGTCAGGCAGCATCCGAGGAGCAGGAACTGCCCTTCCCTCATCCAAATGCTTAGTCACCTTCTCAAAAAACTCAATGAGGTTTGTGAGACACGACCTGCACTTGACGAATCCATGTTGACTATTTCCAATCAAATTGTTCCTTGCTTGATGATTATAAATCCTACCTCTTATCCTTTCCAAAACATTTCTTGCAACAGACACAAGGCTAACTGGCACATTACAAATGTGCCCTTCTTGAACAAGGGCACATTTGTAATCCTCCAGTCCTCTGGGACTAAACCTGTAGACAATGATGACTCAAAGATCAAGGCCAATGACTCGGCCATCTCCTCCCTAGCTTCCTATAAAATTCTCGGAAAAATCCCATCCAGCCCAGGGGACTTATCTACTTTCACTCCTTCTAGAATTGATAACACCTCCTCCTTACGAACCTCAATCCTTTTAAGTCTAATAGCCAGTACTTCAGTCTTCTCCTCTACAATATTCTCCTTTTCCTGAGTGAAAACAAATGAAAAATATTTGTTTAGCACCTTGCTAATCTCCACATGGTCCACACACAACTTCCCACTTCTGTTTTTGACAGGCCCGATTCCAACCCTAGACATCCTTTTATTCCTCATATATCTATAGAAAGCTTTAGAGTTCACCTTTATTCTGCCTGCTAAAGACTGCTCATGTGCCCTCCTTGCTCTTCTTAACTCTCTCTTTAAACCCTTACTAGCTACTCTGTAACTCTCCATCACCTTATCTGAACCATCTTGCCTCAACATCACATAAGCCTCCATCTTTCGCTTAACAAGAGATAGAATTTCTTTGGTAAACCACGGTTGCCTTACCTTATCACTTCCTCCCTGCCCGACAGGGACATACCTATCAAAGACGTACAATATCTGTTCCTTAAACCAGCTCCACATTTTGATTGTCCCCATATCCTGCATTTTGCTGCCCCATTCTATGTCTGCTAAGTCTTGCCTACTCGTATTATAATTGCCCTTTCCCATCTATAACTCTTGTCCTGTGGCATGAACCTATCCCTTTCCATGGCTAAACTAAATGTAACTGAATTATGTAACTGAACAGTTGAGGCCAAAACATTTCATTTTTTCCAAGAAGTTACATATAGTTTTTTAGGCTAAAGGGCAAAAAGGATGCGGGGAGAAAGTGATAAAAGGCGCTGAATTAGATGTTCAACCATGAACATATTGAATTGTAGTGCAGCTGGCTGAATGGCCTATTCCAGCTCTTATTTTCTACACTTCTATATTTATGTTTGTATGACCGATTCCATAACCTAGCAATATCATTTGTGGGGAGTTACCAAGTGGTTATCTATTCATGGGCTATGAATATAAATTATGATTTTCATACTGGATTCTCTAAAGAATTTAAGTGTATTAAATTGTTTATGAATACGAGTGTATATTTGAATAGTGAAGGCATTAAGACATATAGTAATTTATTTCCTCAGCATAGTCCCAGAATTCTGTCCATGCTACAAATTTGGTTCTTTATTACAGAGAATGTGAGGTCAAAGAGTGATGGGTGGGGTGTCATACTTCCCATGAGTTAGATTCAAGTTGGTATTGAGGCCATGAAAAGGCAATCGTGTTATTTTGAGGAGGATAGATTGGCATAGACAGTATGAGATGCCACAGGAATGTTTGGATGCATGAGTTGGCATGGATTTGGTATGGAGCATGTCTGAAGGCGAGAGATAAGATGATATTCTGTTTTATTGATTTTCTTATGACACTTTGAGAAAGTCCTCGATCACCAATGCAGCCCATTCTCATAGACCACATCTGAACCCAGCAGTCACTTTGGCTGCTTTCACAGTTTCTTGGAGTGGCAAACTCGCTTCAAGTTATATAATACAACATAGCACAGGAACAGGCCCTTCAGTCCACCAAGCCTGTTTACACCCACTACTTATTGCCCATACATGGTTTCTATCCCTCCATTCAACTCCCGTTCATGTGTTTATCAAGATACGCCTTAAAAATTGCTATGTACCATCCACAACAATGTATTCCAGGTATCCAGTGTGCTAAAACATTTCCTCACACTTCGCCCCTAAACATCCCCCACACCACCTCACCTTGAACCTCTGCCCTCTTGTAGTTGACCTTTCCACCCTGGGAAAAAGCCGCCTTATCTGTGCCTCTCATAATTTTGTAGACTTCTATAAAGTCGCCCCTCAGCCTCTGTCTTTCCCGTGAAAACAATCTGAGTTTATCCAATCTCTCCTCATAACTAAAAGCCTCTAGACCAGGCAACATTCTGGTAAACCTTCTCTGCACTCACTCCAAAATATCCACATCCTTCTGGTAGTGTGATGACCAGAACTGTACATAATATTCTAAATGTGGCCTAACTAAAGTTTTAAAAAGCTGTAAGATAACTTGCTAACTTTCATAGTAAATCTGTTAGCTGATGAAGGCAAGCTTGCTGTGTGCCTTCTTGCTTAGTTGTGTTGCCACTTTCAAGGATCTATGGACCTGTACATCCAGATCCCTCCATACGGTGATGCTCCTCAGGGTCTGCCATTAGCAGAATGAACTTCATCTTCCAAAATGCATCACTTCCCATTTGTTCAGATAAATATTATCTGTCATTTCTCTGCCCAAATCTCCAATCTATCTATATCCCACTGTAACCTTTGAAAATCCTATCTGCAACTTCTTCAATTTTGGTATCATCTGCTAACTTACTAGTCAGACCACCTACATTTTCCTCCAGATCATTTACACATATTACAAACAAAGAACTCAGCACTGACCCCTGCGGAACACCACTAGTTACTGAAAAAGCACCCTTTCACCATTACTTGGTCACAGAAGACAGAGTGTCAGTTTTGAATCCATCTAGTTAGCTCACCGTGGATCCCATAAAACTTCACCTTTTGTACCAGCCTGCCATGAAGTACCTTGGCAAAAGCCTTACTAAAGTCCATGTAGACAACAACCACTGCCCAACCCTCATCAATCATTCTTGTCACTTCCTCAAAAGCCTCAATCAAATTGGTGAGACATGGCCTCTCCTGCATAAACTCATGGTGCCTATCACTAATAAGCCCATTTGCTTCCAAATGTGAATAAATCCTGTCTCTCAGTATCTTCTCCAACAAGTTCCACACCACTGATATTGGCTCACTGGCCTGTAACTACTTGGAGTATCTCTGTTGCCTTCATTAAACAAAGGAGTAACATTAGCCGTTCTCCAATCCTCTGGAATCTCGCCTGAAGCCAAAGAGGATACAAAGATATGCAAAGGCCCCAGTTATTTCCTCCCTTGCCACCCACAGAATCCTGGGATAGATGCTGGCTCTGGGAACTTGACCATCTCACTGCATTTCAAGACACCCATCACTTCCTCCTTCATTCTGTTGCTGTTGGAAAAGATTTAAAAGCACATTTAAGCTGCAAGTTCAAAGTAAGAATTGATTTTGTTAGAATTAGGGATCAGAAGAGCCCTTCAAATATTGTAAAACAGATAGAAGAGTGATTTTGCTGGTGACAAAAAATACATAAATGATAACAATGATTACAAGGTCCTTTTATTCTAGTGAAGTTTCGACGGAAATGAGAAAGAGGAAATCTTGAAATGCATACATCAATATCGATATATTTCTAGCACTAACTAGGAAAGTAACAGTGCTTAACCTCATTTAGGGAACACATTGAGGCAAATAGGTTTGAGGGAAAACATTTTGGAATGGTGATCCCAATGAAATTGTTGATGTTATGTAAAGAGATAAGGAACTACCAAGAATTAAATTATGAAAGAGCTCAAATATTTCGTACTGCATCACAACTATTGTAGTTTTATCTTATTGTCATTGCCCACTTTATCCAAATCTTTCTTCTTGGCCTTGTAATTGTCTTTAAGTTTGTCACCAAACTTATTATGGAAGTTCATCATGCTATGATTGCTCATGCCTAGAAAATCCTTTACAATGTAATCATTAATCAGTCATGTCTGTACAAATTATTCCTTACAGTGATGTCTTTCGCTTGCGATTATGTATTCCTAGCCAAAGTAATTCTGATTCAATCTCCTGAGCAATGATAGTTTCTCACCGCTGTACTGATCTCATCCTTTATTACCTCACCTTATTCTCCTTCTTTGTCGCTTTATGAAATGTCAGTTACCCTTGAATATCGAGTGCTGTCTTGGTCACCTTACAAATATGTCTCTGTAACTGCTGTTACAACAGTCCCATTAAAGTCAATTCATGTATCAATTCATCTATTTTTTTTTCCATTTACCTCTAGAGAAAGAATCTTAAATTCAATTTTTAAAAATAATTTTCCTCCTCAAAGAATATGCTGGTGCACTCATGTTTCTACAACTTTGAATTTCTTGTCACACTAGTTACCATTTCAAATATATCACCTTTAATAGTATCTTGTATTTTTGCCTTGAACTTTTTCCTTAACTTTCTAACACTCTCTGCATGTGAACTCCCTCCCCTACCCCCTACCCCAATATACAATTGTTATTTTAAAGCTCTTACAGCCCAAGATATATGATTCATCAGGATACCAATGCAACTAGTCCACCTTTGCCATTACTAATGCTCTCTGAATTTAAATATATCTCATCCATACTCTTTCTCCCACACCAATCTTTGAGCAAAACATTCAACTTTCCAATCTTATTTTTCCTCTGCCAATTTGCTTTCAGCTTCAGGTGGTAATCCGGACAATGTTACCTTTCTGGGTCTAATTTGCGATCTAGCTCCTATCTCTTAACGCTATTTCAGCGGAACTTCTTTCTTAGTCTTACCAATGTCATTTGTACCCATGTGGGTCATGAGAGCTGATCTCTTTCCTTCTCAAAACCTGGTAACGTGTCTTTACTCTGGCACTGAGCAGACAACAAAACCTTCAACCCTCAGGCACTTGGCTGTAAAGAACAGTAGAAAGAAGTGGGCACTGCAGATGCTGGAGATCAGAGTCAAGATTAGAGTGGTGCTGGAAAAGTACAGCAGCATCCAAGCAGCAGGAAAAATCAATGTTTCAGGCAAAAGCTCTTCATCAGTAATGTAAAGAACAGTATCCGTCTGTTCCTAACTATACATAATAACAATAGAAACCGTGCAGGTGTAGCAATATCTGTGGAAAGGAAAACAGAGTTTTGAAATGTTAGCACTTCAGGAAGAACAGTCATATTGGACTTGAAACGTTAACGGTAATTCTCCCTCCATATATACTGCTGGATCTGCTCAGTTTCTCCAGCACTTTGTTTTTATTTCAGAGTTCCAGCATTCTCAGTATTTTATTTTCATTTACTGATCTAGAAAATTCTCCTGACCATACTTTATGGACGTTAGTCCCTCTCTCCCCTAATGTTTATCTTCTTATTGGATAAAGAAGTCATATGCTTGTCTCTAAAATATCTTTATGATAGTTTGGGTATATTTCAATAACAACTTATAATTTCAAACCAATCTACGTTGTCACAGATCTACACAAGCTCTGAGTCTCCTCCAGGAGATCTCTCACCAGACATTGCTCTAGTCATGTAATTTTACATTCTGCTAACCCATTACTCGACACTTAATACATTGTACTCCAAGGTAGCTCCTGATGTCTCCACACTCTTCCAATACAGGCAGTTTAGAAATGTGTCAAAGGAGGAGCCTGAGAGAAGCAGTTACTATTACTTGGACAAGCAGGTGAATTCAGGACATGGAACCCAGAAGAGGGGCAAGAGGAGGACCCAGAATCAAACATTTTCAAAGAAACAGAGAACAGTGACATTTCAGGAAATTCATAAGCTAATTGCCTAAGAGAGTAGCAGACAAAGACAGCTTCACAGGAGAGGCATAGAGTAAGAAGGATAAACATAATGTTTTTTTCAAAAGAAAATCAAACTGTGATATCACCCAAAAGTCTTGAAGTGATTGTTTGGTAAGTAACTGTTATTCAGGCCTTGTGGAAAGTGCTGAGATTGATCAACTAGCTTATACTTATTAAGTGACTCAAGCAGAAGGAAAGTAAGGAATTTGTGTTTACACCATTTAACTTGTATTTCAGTAGTAACATTTATTGCATTCTAAGGGCCAAATTAGCATGTGAGTGTTAATGAGAAGGGATATTGAAACAGAAGGGAAGGTGATATATTGTTGTTCACAATAAGCAAGGTCCTGACCATATCTAACCAGTCCATGCTTCCAAACGTCATAGCAGTGCCTGCAGTGATTGTAATGAGATAAATGAGCTAGATATCATTGAATACGAGTTCCCTGATTGGACCAGATTAACAGCCCCAATCAGGGAGCCCTGGCTGACAGGTAAAAAGAGGAGTGTCAGAGATTCTGACACTCTGGGCACTGACTCTGACGAGGCTGTGCCAGAGTCAAGGGCTTTCCACATGCAAATAAAGGGTGACTTGGCTACCAGATACCAGTCTCTCTTTAGTTATTTCAGTGCCCAATGTTAGTTATGATTCTACAATAAGACATTTACTAAATAATCCTGAGTTTGCAAAGATTTACAATGATAACCAATTTGGGTTTATAAATCAGATCACAGTGTGGTGCATCCGCATTTGTTGGAAGCTACATATGCACATACCCTGTTCCTTGAAGATTGAAAAAACAAGTACACACACAACTTTTTTAGCTCAATAAAATGGGTGACAGCTGTTATAAAATAACTTGTCAAATTTCATAAATTAGCAAATTGTCTTTGAAAGCACCATTATCAAAGTCCATTTGCCAAATAATCAGTATTTTCCACTGATATATGTTGTTTTCCTTATACTTTGGTATTTCTTGTGAATTGTCTTGATGCATGCAAGGTGAGAAGCTTTGACAAAATATGCTATTTTTTAGCAATATTCAAGTTCTGAATTAACAAATGACTAATCTTTGGATTATTATCTGCACCATGTTCAGATTGGAACAGGGTAAATAAGATTAAAGTGATGAATTTAGGACTGGATTCTTGTTCATGAGGTACTGACACCAGTATGGGGAAAGTGAGGTCTGTACCTTTGTAATGGGACTGGTGTCCTTAACAGTTACATGACTACAGAAGTAGAAAATGTTTCAAACTAAATAAGGGGGCAGTCAGTGATCAAACTTGGTTAGATATAGCAAACACAGGGTTAGAGTTGAGGCAAGACAGCAAGATAGCAATATGTGAAACTAAATTCCACAAGCTCCCCCTCCAAGTCACTCACCATCCTGACTCGTAAAATATTGCTATTCCTTCACTGGGCTGAGTGTGGCAGATGGAGTTTAATTTAGATAAACGTGCTGCATTTTGGGAAAGCAAATCTTAGCAGGACTTATACACTTAATGGTAAGGTCCTAGAGAATGTTGCTGAACAAAGAGACCTTGGAGAGCAGGTTCATTGCTCCTTGAAAGTGGAGTCACAGGTAGATAGGATAGTGAAGAAGGCGTTTGGTATGCTTTCCTTTAATGGTCAGAGTATTGAGTACAGGAGTTGGGAGGTCATGTTGCGGCTGTACAGGACATTCGTTAGGCCACTGTTGGAATATTGCATGCAATTTTGGTCTCCTTCCTACAGGAAAGATGTTGTGAAACTTGAAAGGGTTCAGAAAAAATTTACAAGGATGTTGCCAGGATTGGAGGATTTGAGCTATAGGGAGAGGCTGAGGGGTGACCTTATAGAGGTTTACAAAATTATGAGGGGCATGGATAGGATAAATAGACAAAGTCTTTTCCCTGGGGTCAGGAAGTCTAGAACTAGATGGCATAGGTTTAGGGTGAAAGGGGAAAAATATAAAAGAGACATAAGGGGCAACTTTTTCACGCAGAGGGTGGTACGTGTATGGAATGAGCTGCCAGAGGAAGTGGAGGAGGCTGGTACAATTGCAATATTGAAGAGGCATTTGGATGGGTATATGAATAGGAAGGGTTTGGAGGGATATGGGCCGGTGCTGGCAGGTGGGACAAGATTGGAATGGGATATCTGGTCAGCATGGACAGGTTGGATCGAAGGGCCTGTTTCTGTGCTGTACATCTCTATGACCATCACTGGAACTCACTTCTTAATGGTATTGTGGGTCAACCTACAGCAGATGGACTGCAGCAGTTCAAAAGGCAGCTTGCCACCACTTTCTCAAGGACAATGAGGGTGGGTAATAAATATTGGTTAGCCAACGATGCCCACATCCCATGAGCAAATACATCTTTTAAAACTCAGAAGTGTGGGAGGGCCAGAGAGAAAGAAAATCTAAGAATGCACTAAGATAAAATTAAAGACTATGCATCTGAATGATGAGGTACTATGGATGACCAGCAGCAACAAAATGTATTGCACCACAAACTGCAGCCTTGTGGATCAGCATATCCCTCACTCTACCATTACCAGCAAGCCAGAAATCAAAATACAAAAGGCTGTATTTTTTCTGTCTTGCTTTGCTCTTAGCGTAGGAAAAGGCATCAATAGGCTTCAGTCAAGTCAGGAGGGAATAGCTTTCAATCAGGGGTCCTTGGGCAGGGGACTTGGGCACATTCAGTCAGCTGTTAAGGGTGGCCAGTCAAGATCCTTTCCATAAAATCCAGATTTAGGCTGATAAGTGGCAAGTTATATTCATGTCACACAAGTGCCAGATAACATCCAACTCCCAACAAGAGAGTATCTAATGTAGCCCCTTGACATTCAATGACATCTACAAAGTCCCTACAATC
Source organism: Chiloscyllium punctatum (assembly GCF_047496795.1). Classification (NCBI taxonomy): domain Eukaryota; kingdom Metazoa; phylum Chordata; class Chondrichthyes; order Orectolobiformes; family Hemiscylliidae; genus Chiloscyllium; species Chiloscyllium punctatum. Next base: position 54,454,428 of record NC_092739.1, read on the forward strand.
AATATCCTTGAGAGCTCATTGACCAGAAACTCAAATGGAATATCTCTGGCTACAAGACCAGGTCAGGTATGAATCCTGCAGCAAGTAATTCACCTCCTGACTCTCCATAGCCTGTCCACTGCCTACAAGGCATAAGGTAAGAATGTGATGCAATTCTCTCCACCTGCCCAAATGAGTGCAGCTCCAACAACACTCCAGGAGGAGCGAAAGGTCAGGCAGCCCACCAACTGCTTTAACTCTGTTTCTCATTTGAGGGCTGTTTGTCTTCATGAAAGGAGAGAGAGCAAGGTACAAAGGGCGATGAAAGTAGGTGGCACAGTTCGTAATTTTGGTGCTAGTGAGAAAGTGTCTAAGCAGGTGAGTAGAAAATGCAGAGGCCATTCATGGTTATCATGTTGTGGTTGAGTTGAGAGAGAGTGAGCTAGAGAAAACAATGCAGGCAGTAGTTAGAATGAGACAGTCTTGGCAGGTAGGTGCAGTATCAGAGAGAGAATGAGTAAGAGGTATCGGAGTGAAGATGCTGCCATTTTACACTGATGAGGTGGAGAAGGTCTTTCTTCCCATAGCGCTGCATGTACCTCCAAATATTTGGACCATCTGGTCCAACCTCAGACTTGACTGGCTTGGTCTGGATTCATGGCCCCCACTTCTAGGTCTGCACAGGAGGTGGTCATGCATCCAATAGGGTTTCGAGGTTCTGGTGCTCCAAGCATGCAACAATTTCCCATCTAGGAGAAAGTGAGAACTGCAGATGCTGGAGATCAGAGTCGAAAAGTGTGCTGCTGGAAAAACACAACAAGTCAGGCAGCATCCGAAGTGCAGAACAGTTGATGTTTCGAGTATATGCTCTTCATCAGGAATGATGGCAGGCCAAAGGGGGCTGATAGATAAATGGGAGGGGGTGGGGTAAGGATGATAGGTCAGAAAGGAGGGTGGAGCAGATAGGTGGGAAGGTAGATGGGCAGGTAGGACAATTCAAGAGGGCGGTGCTGAGTTGGAATGTTGGATCTGGGATAAGGTGCAGGGAGGATAAATGAAGAAACTGGTGAAATCTACATTGATCCCATGTGATTAGAGGGTGCCAAGGTCGAAAATGAGGTGATCTTCCTCCAGGTGTCGAGTGGCTAGAGTTTGGCAGTGGAGGAGACCCAGGACTTGCATGTCCTTGGCAGAGTGGGAGTGGGAGTTAGAGTTCAGACACAGGGTGGTGGTGTTGTTGACTGCATGTCCCAGAGATGTTCTCTGAAATATTCCACAAATTGGCATCCTGTTTCCCCAATATGGAGAAGACCACACAGAGATCATCAGATACAGTAGATGACGTGTGTGAAAGTACACAAAAATCTCTGTCGGATGTGAAAGGATCCTTTGGAGACTTGGATGGAGGTGAGGGCAGAGGTGTGGGTGCAGGTTTTGCATTTCTTGTGGTGGCAAGAGAAGGTGCCGGGAGTGGAGGATGGGTTGGTGGGGGCCATGGACCTAACAAGGGAATGACAGAGGGAATGGCTTCTGCAGAACGTGGATAGGGGTGGGAAGGGAAATATCTCTGGTGGTGGGGTCAGACTGTAGGGGCGGAAATGGTGGAGGATGATGCGTTGTATCTGGAGGTTGGTGGGTGGAAGGTGAGGACCAGGGAAGTTCTGTCTTTGTTGCAACTGGAGGGGTGGGATAGCGGAGGTGTGGGAAGTGGAGGAGATGTACTGGAGGGCATTGTCAACCACATAGCAGGGGAAATTGTGGTCCTTGAAGGAGGAGGCCATCTGGGAACTGGTCCTATTGGGAGCAGATGCAGCAGAAGTGGAGGAATTGGGAGCAAAGAACAGCGATTTTACAGGACGCAGAGTGGGAGAAGATGTAGTCCAGGTAGCTGTGGGAGTTGGTGGGTTTGAAGTCGATGTCTACGTTGAGTCTGTCACCAGAAATGGAGATGGAGAGGTCCAGAAAGGGAAGGGAGGTGTCTGAGATGGTCCAGATGAACTTGAGGTCAGGATGCAAGTTGTCGATGAAGTTGATAACCTATTCAACCACTTCGCGGGAGCACAAGGTAGCGCCGATACAGTCATCGATGTAGTGGAGGAAAAGGTGGGGAACGGTGCCGGTGTAGTTGTGGATGAAGGACAGCTCCATGTACCCAAAGAGGCAGGCATAGCTAGGGCCCATGTGGGTGCGTGTGGCTACCCATTTGATCTGGAGAAAGTGGGAAGATTCGCAGGAGAAATTGTTGAGAGTGAGGACCAGTTCAGCCAATTGAATGAGTAGGTCAGTGGAACAGTACTAGTTGTGTCAGCAGAAGAGGAAGAAACAGAGGGCTTGGAGGTCTTCATCATGGTGGGTGGATGTATATAGAGACTGGATGTCCATGTCCCAGCCCCACCCTCCTTACATTTATTTCTCAGCCCCCTTGGGCCACTTATGCTCGAAACATGGACTTTCCTGCTTCTCAGATACTGCCTGACTGGCTGTACTTTCTCAGTACCACACTTTTCAATAATTTCTCATCTGCCTTGCCCAATGTATTTGTCAAGAACCAGGCAGTGCACCTCAGTGCTTGGCTGGGTGCACAATGGCCTTTTAAAAAATGGCATAAAGAGACACAAGGGATGCTGATCTTTCTGTTGATATCTGGTGAATGCTGAGTTGTTCTGGGAACGACACATAATGAAATGAGGATAGAATCAGACAAGTGTGGCACCATAGGAGTAGGGTAAGTAGAGTAATGAAAGGGGTTTAGTAAGATTTGACAAGCAAACATACTGGGCCTCAGCCAAAATCCCTCCAAGAAACTCAACACAGCTTGCACTTAGCCAAAAATATATATGAAAAGCAAAATCTCAGTATTGACTTCAAGATGTGCTTATGTTTGGATGACAGAGTGGATTGTGACATTTGGCTATTTTACATTTTCTTATTAACTAATCATCAGCAAGTGCATTGCTGTAGCAAATGTTAATGAACTCAGCCTTTCAATTTCTGCACTAAAAAGAATTTCAAATTGCAAATAAAGGGAAAACTCAAGATAAAGAGAGAGACAAAGTAGCCAACTTATTGATTAACTTATTAGTAACTGCATTCTCCATTGATCAGTCTGGCATTAGTCAGCATAACAATGTCTTATTTCTAACTTATTTTTAAACTTTGTAAAGTAGCACAACTACTTTTATTCCTCTGCTGTATTTAAGATTTGTACTAAGTACTTGTACGTAAGATTTCACCATAAGAGGCAGGCATTGTAAACGCTTTTCAGTGAAAGGGAGTACAATGGAGTACACATGACAATAAAGCATATACTATTTTATATTTTATTCTACTTTACCTATCCTGCCTCTGAGATAATATTAGCTCTCTGAACATCGGTGAACTTTACACCAATACTAATAGCATCAAGTAGGAGTGCAAAAAATCTAATTCTGTACTTTTCTTCGTAATTTATTTAAATTCTGGACTCATTATTAGGTTAAAATGTTTATGTGCGTTTGCTACAATTAATGCATAATATGCAATCCAAAATCACTATTTAAACAAGGCATATGGGTTACTGTTGCTGAGTGTTATTAAAAGTGTTTCCTTAGAAAGTTTTTATATTTGCTGGCAGTGAAGAAGAGTAGAGTTTCAAGCAATTTTTTTGTAAATATTTGTAAATAAAAAAGTACCGGTAATAGTCAACTGGTTCAATCAAATAACTACCGTGTCTTTTGGGACAATTAGGAAGCGGGAACCAGCAGAGTGGGAGGGAGGTGGTGGTGGTGAAGTTACTGCAGTCCAATGCACTCAATATAGGGGGTACCAATATACTATCTTAACTTTTACAACCAGATATCAGCAGTAAATTGGGAGCATGCCATATCATTGTTTTCAATTGTACAAATTAAGTGGAAGAAGAGCATTGCAGGCACAGTATTTTCTAATCAACCTCTTCAAGCATGACACAACTTTGGAGCAGGTGGGACTTGAGCCTAGGCCTCCTAGCCTTGAGGTTGGGACACTGTGCCTTAAAAGTCATCAAAATAGAACATTCTAAGATGATAGAAAAACAACAGAAAAAGAAAATTTAAAAATGGGGCACAGTTGCTATGGTTGTCCTGCTGCTTTAATGACAATTCTGCATTCAGTAGTACCAACTGGTGCAAAACCTCAGGTCAATGGATATCATTGTGAAGACAAAAATACAAATAGAAACTGCAGCAAAACTCAAAGATGGTATAAATTTTTAGACTTCAATTTCCAAACTTTTGGCTGTAGTCCCAGACTCTGCATTGTTGTCGAAACAACTTTCAATTCTCAGTGATTTTCTGGAGATAAGGCAAATTTCTCAAGCCATAAGACCTATTAACTTGAAATGATCAGAGCTCTGAAAATAACTGTTCCATGAAGCATCATGTTTCAATTAGCCCATGCATTCAGAACACCAAGTGGAAATGTGGGTACTTGTAATTTTATAGTCCTGTTGAACACTATCAAAAGTAGTCTCAAACACATAAACCAGGACCAATGACACTGAAAGTAGGAAGAAGTTGTTTATAATTTTTATTAATTTTTTCACATAAATTATAAGATATTAGGTTGAATTTAAAGATAGCCAGAATTCAATTCTCAAGGAACAGAACTGAAACACGCATATGCCCCAAAAAGCACTATTTCAGGATCATTTGTCAACACTCTTGTCCAATGTAGAAGCCTGTGGGGACATCATTATCAACCTGCCTAACCATTGAAAATGTTGATGAAACATTTGACAAGAAATCCTGTAGTCTATTAGCTTTTTTAACAGACATTTTCCAAGTCTGGGACTCACAAATGATTCACATTCTTCAGAGAGGCAATCAAATTCCAAACAAACTAAAAATCTAATTTTCACCTCAATGTTGAAGGTAATGGAAACAAACTCAAAATAAAAACCAAACTAAAATTTATATTAGCAAACATGGCATCAAGAAGCACTGGAAAAAACTTGAATCAATGGGAATCTGGGGAAAAGTCTCCACTGGTTGGAGGCATATCTAATAAAAAGGAAGATGATATGGAGGAACCAGTGTTGAACTGGGGTGCACAAATTTTAAAATCACACAACACCAGGTTATAGTCCAAAAGGTTTATGTGGAAGCACCAGCTTTCAGAGCACTACTTCTTTTTCAGCCATTTGTGGGGTGAAGGAACAGCGCTCCAAAAGCTTGCGCTTCCCAATAAATCTGTTGAACTGTAACCTGTTGTTGTGTGATTTTTAACTATCAAGGAAGATGATTGTTGAAGGTCAATCATCTAAGTTCCAGGACATCACTGCAGGAGTTCCTCAGGATTGTATCCTAGAGCAAGGCACCTTAACTGCTTCATAAATGACCTTCACTTCAATATAAGGGCAAAGGTGAAAATGAGCACTGATGATTCATGGCTCCTCAGATACTATAGTAGTCTGTGTCCATAGGCATCAGGAACTAGATAACATCAAGGCTTGGGCTGATAAGTAGTAAGTATCATTTGCGCTACACAAGTGCGAGTCAATGACCACCTCAAACAATCTCCAACAATCAATCCTTTTAATTAAATTACCATTGCTGAATCCATTATCTCCATTAACTAGGATTTGAACTGCATGAGACACATATTTACTGTGACTACAAGAGCAGGTCAGTGACTCAACATTTTGTGACATGTAAGTTACCTTCCTGATGAAGAGCTTACGCCCAAAACATCGAGTCTCCTGCTCCTCGGATGTTGCCTGACTTGCTGTGCTTTTCCAGCACCACACTCTTGATGACATCTACCAAAATGCACTGAATTAACTCACCAAGGCTCTTTTGACAGCGTCATCTGCCACCTAGAAACTAGGGTAGCAGATATCACAGCCTGAGATCTGCATCCAATTTGGCTCACTCTATGTAATATGAAGAAATGTCTGGAGGTACCAAATACTGCAAAGGCCACAAGCTCCACAATAATAAGGAACATATGTGTTCCAGAACTTGCTGCACCCCCATCCAAGCTGTTCCAGTATGTACACAGCAATGAAACCAACCCAACAATGTGGAAAATTGCCCAGATATGCACCATACATCTAAACTAGCAAATCCAACCTAGCCAATTACCGACCCATCAATATATTCTTGATCATCAGCAAAGTGATGGAAAGTGTCATCAAAAAAGCTAGTATGCAGTACCTGCTTTGCAATAACGTGCTTACTGTGCTCAGTTCGTGTTCTGCCAGAGCAACTCAGCTCCTGACTTCATTTCAAACTTCATTTAAAAATGGACAGAGGAGCTTAATTCCAGAGGCAAGGTGAGAGCGACGGTCATTGACATCAACTTTGCATTTAATCTAAAATAAAATCAAGGAGCTCGAGTAAAACTGCAATCAATGGCAATCAGGTGGAAATGTCTCCAATGGTTAAAGTCAGATCTGGTGTTACATCACGGGGCAAACCCCTCTGATAATTTAAACCCGACACACAGAGAAGCTCACCTTGTGCCGTAATCTGTTAACTTTTAAAGAGGCAAAGAACTATCCTAGAGGTCAATATTTAAAGAATGCAATTGTTAATATTACTTTAAGTTGAAAAGAGAACATTAAACAATTATTTACAGCTCCTTTCTCTTAAATCTATCTTTTACCTCCCAGTCTACAATACTGGTCTGATTAAAAAAAAGATTGAGATTTACTAAGAAGAAAAATCACGTTTCTAAACCAGTCAGTTTTGTCAATTCTCCTTTGTAGATTTTCCTCTGTAGATTTTTCTCTAGGTCGGATTCGGTGTTCTGTTGCACAAATTTCTTACGGACAGGTACCTTTCGGAGAACTATTCGGCTAGCAGTCTATACTTATTGGTGTTCTTAGCAGTTCTCCCTCTAACTGTTCAAAATGTCCAGTTTTATACCCCAAAACATCAGATCATTTCATTGGTTTGAAGTCATAAAACAGTAAATTCAAATTCAATTGGATTTTGGTATCTGGGGCATAATTTGAATTGATTGGCTGAATTTGAATTTGTTTTAGTTCCATGGCAATGCAATGCTAACTATTTGTTTCAACCAAGTGTTACATTTTTACCTTGTTCAGGACACTGTGCTTCCAGTTAGCCCTTGCTAGCTTTCTCTCTCTCTCTCTCTCTCAAACATACAGTACACACCTACACCTTCATAACACCTCCCCTCTTAAAAAAAATGAACCATCATAATGAAAAGATGGCTTCATTTTTTTCCTCTATTCCTTAACCACATTACCATAACATACATATGACTTTAATCTAAGTTCATAATAACTTCTTCTGACATATATATAACATTGAATAGATACCAATCTTACCCATACTTCATCAGTTAAATTTGCAGTAACACATCTGCCATTACATTGTTACAACCTGCAACATGTACAATTTGTAAATTAAAAGTCTGTAACATAAGACTCCAATGAAATAGCCTCATATTATTGTCTTTAAAGGGATCCTAGAACATAACAGGATTGTGATCCATGTGCACAACAGTCTCTGACATATTGTTTGTAACTATACGTTAAAATATTCTAAGGCCTGTACCAAACTCAATAGTTCTTTTTCAATTATGGAGTATTTCCTCTGGTAGATGTTGAGTTTCTTCAAAAAGTAACCAACTAGCAGTTCAATTCCATCATCATCTTCTTGTGGCAGTACAGCTCCAATCCCCATGTCTGAAAATCGATGGCAACCTTGAAAAATCTCAACACGTTTTATGTAGCTAAAACTGGTGCGGTGGTTAATATTGCCTTTAAATGGTCAAATGCTTCCTGGCGTTGTTCTGTCCACCAAAACTTTGTGTTCTCAGCAAATTGGTTAACGGTGCCAATACACTGCTGAAGTTTGGAGCAAACTTCCGACAGAGTCTGCTTAGTCCCGAGAATCGAAGCACCTCTTGCTTCAAGGTTGGTCATGGAAATTCCTCAATGGCCTTTGTCTTTGCATTCCGTGGGATCAACCTTTCATGATTGATGTTATGCCCCAAGAATGTCACCTCTGCTTTCGCGAATTCAGTTTTGTTTCAGTGTATTATCAGTTTTGCTTCTCGTAGTCATTCAAAGAGCTCTCCCAAATGTAGCATGTAATCTTTTTACTAAACTTACTAAAGATCACTACATCGTCCAAATAGACTGCACAGTCTGTTAATCCAGCCACAATGCTATTCATGAGTCTTTGGAATGTGGCGGGTGCATTTTTCATTCCAAAGGGCATCACATTAAACTGATATAGCCTATTTGGGGGTTACAAATGCAGAAATTTCTTTTGCCGTCTCTGATTAAAGTATCTGCCAGTAACCAGCAGTAAGTCCAACTTGATGATGTAACTGGCTTGTCCAAATTTTTCAATACAGTTCTCCAATCTTGGTATTGGACATGAATCTGATTTTGTAATGGTGTTGACCTTCCGATAATCAACACAAAATATTGAGTCCTGTCTGTTTTGGGAACTAAGATGATAGGCAATCTCTCCTCATTCGGGATTGGTTCGGTGATGTCCAAGCATGGCCTCCAACTCCTTCTGGACCTGTCTGGCTTTGAAAAGATCAAGCCGATAAGGATGTTGTTTTATCTGAACAGTATTCCCTACCTCTACTTCATGTACAATAGCATTAGTCCTCCCCATCTGATTCTTACATATGTCCTTATACTGCAGTAACAATTCTTTCAAATGTGTTCTATGCTCCTGACACAGATAGCTTACTAATCTATCCCAATCCTCAAGGAGTTCTTCATTTTTTAATCTATTTTGAGGCACATCAAAAAACAACATCTGGATTTGATTCCTCATTCTGCCGGGCAGAAACTATCACCTGTTTCTCCAGTTCTTTCTCTCTGGTTTCAACATAATACAGTTTCAACATGTTCATATAACATACCCGATACCTTTCTTTTCTATTTGGCATCTTTACTAGATAGTTCACCTGACCCAACTTTTTCTCAAACTGATAGGGACCATTAAACCTGGCTTTGGAGGGGTATCCTATCACTGGTAACAGTACTAACATATCATCCCCTCGATAAATTTCACAGTCTCAGAGTTTTTATCTGCCACCTACTTCATTCTACATTGTGTTCTTTTTAGGTGTTGTTTAGCTAACTCACCTACTCAATTTAATCTCTCCCTCACCTCCAATACATAACGATCTCTAACTGAGATCTCAGACTTTGCCCCTGTCAATTTTTCTTTAATTAATTTTCAAGGTTTCTCAATTCACGTCCAAATATTAACTCAAAGGGAGTTAACGGAGTAGATTCACTTAGTGCATATCCAACGGCAAACATTACAAATGGGATACCTTTCTCCCAATCATTCAGGTAATATTGACAATATGTTCTCAACATGGTCTTTAAGGTCTGATGCCACCTTTCGAAAGCTCCCTGGGATTCAGGATGATATGCACTGGATTTGAAGTGCTGTATACCCAAGCTATCCATACCTCCTTAAACAGCCTAGCAGTAAAATTAGACCGTTGGCCCAACTGAATCTATCTGGTTGCCCATACCACAAGAAGAAAGCTACTAACTCCTCTACTACCCTTTTTTGCCTTGATACTACATAATGGAATTGCCTCTGGAAATCTGGTAGACACATCCATTATAGTTAACAAGTACTGGCTCCCATTTCCACTTCTCAGGAGGGTACCTACACAATCAATTATAACCTGTGTGAAAGGTCTTTAAACGCAAGAATTGGCAATAAAGGTGCTGGTTTTATTACCATCTGTGGTTTACCTACCATTTGGCATGTATGAAATGTAGGGCAAAAGTTAACCACACCCTTGTGCATTCCAGGCCAATTAACATGTTTTTGTCCCATAGCCTGAATCTTTCATACACCTAGGTGACCCTCGACAGGTAGTTCATGTTCCTGTAACACTTCCTGTCTGTATGCTACCGGCAACATAATCTGGTGCACTTCGGCCCATTTCTCCTCTACATTAACCTGCTGTGGTCTCCATGTCCGTCTAAGGATTCTATCTTTCAGATAATAACCCTCAGGAATATTCTCTGCTTCCTTTTCAGAGTACGCATCCACATATATACCTTTTATCATCTTGTTTTTCCGTTGCAAGTACCCGAGCCTTTCAGGAGTAAACCCTTCTGTCTGGCCCTCTGTCTGTTCTGGTTTTTTCTGCACCGGTCTGCTAACTGAACCTCAACCCTCTCATCTTTCGCTTCAGTTTTTGCTTCGTACTGTGACTTATGGTAGTGCGATCTTGTTACTACACTGTCTAGGAAAATACCAGGATATATCTGTTTTAACTCCTTAGTTTCTTGATCTTCCTTGAGCTTTTCCACGACAAGGAGTGTCACTCCCACCTTGGACCCTGCTAAATCATTTCCAAAAACAAAGTGGATTCCTGGAACTGACACTGTCAATCACTCCCACTGTTACTTCCCCAGACTTGAATTGGCACTCCAACCTGATTTCTGTCCATCTATCCCACAAATTACTACTCTCTCAGGTAACAGATCAGAAAGAATGCAAATTCACTCATCTCTTGCTATTAGAGATTGTTAGATCCTGTACCTCTCAATGTTATAACTTACTGTCCTTCTCCCCCTGTTCTTTCTGAGAAAACTTTATTCACAGAGGCTTTATAGAAATCAGGCACTAACTCCATACCCAGCCCGTCTGGGCTGTGCTCTCTCCTGCAGCTCCTCAGCTCTTTTGGTGTCTCCTTTACTACCTTCACTAATGCCACTGGCTTAGTTTCTTTCACCACAGCTTTTCCCACAGTGCCTTTCCTTCACGACCAGTATTATGACTTTATATGTCCCACCTTCTGGCAGTGAAAACACCTTTCCCCAGTGCCCTTCTTGAACCACCAGCACTGTAATTTTCTGTGTCCGATTCCTTTCCAGTGAAAACACCTGAGGCCTTTCACCTGCTTGCCACCCTCTTGGGCTTCTTTAACCTGTGGTAAACAATTACCAGTGTTCTCTACTTTTTGGTTCATAGTGTAGGATCGCCACTTCTCCCAACTTCTATCCCTCACAGTACAAAATTCTGGCCAGAAGCTTGTCTTATTGACAAACGTGTACTCATCAGCTAATTCTGCTGCCCTTCTCACTTCCTGAACTTTCTGTTCATCCACATGAATTCTTATCATCTCTGGAAATCAGTTTTTAAACTCCTCCAGCAGAATAATCTCTCTTAGAACCTCATAGGTCTTATCTATTTTTAAGGCATGCACCCATCTTTCAAAATGATTATGTTTAATTCTTTCAAACTCAACATAAGTCTGACCTGGTTCCTTTTTTATGTTTCCGAACCACTGTCTATATGCTTCTGGTACCGATTCATAAGCACTTAAAATAGCCTGTTTGACCTCTTCATAATCTCTTAACCCTTCATCTGACAGCATGGCAAATACCTCACTAGCTCTGCCTACCAGTTCAGTCTGAACTAGCATTATCCATAAATTTTCGGACCATCCCATCTACCTACACAATTTTTCAAGTGAAATGAAGAAGACTTTGACATCTCTCTCATCAAAATGTAGCAGAGTTTTCACATATATATATCACTCGCTTCTCTTTTAATCTCCATCCTGTTAACTTGACTTTGCTGACTAAGTCGCAACTTCTCACGTTCAAATTCCCTCTCTTTTTGTTCAGGTAAGAGCCTTTCCTCTCTTTCTTCTTCCTCTCTCTCACTCCCAACACCCTCCCCCCCACCTTTCTCTCTTTGCTCAGCTAAGAACCTTCTGTCTATTTCTCTTTCCTCTCTTTCTCTCCATTTCTTCTCTCTCTTTGCTCAACTAAGAATCTTCTCCCTCTCTTTATCTTCTAACGACATTTTCCTCAATTGTAATTTAAGTTTTTCTAACTCTACTGCACTTGTCCGTTTCTCTGATATACTCAAGAGTTTAACTAATTCAATTATAATTTCAACTTTACTTTTGTCCTTGGTTAAACCCAATTCTAACTTTTTTGCTAATTCTAAGAGTATGGTCATTTCTTTTCTTTCTCAACTTTCTTGGCAAATTTAGGAATCATCTTCAAACCCTAGAACCTCTTTAGCAATTTCAAGAGCCATTTCTTACTTTTAATGTAACCAACCACAAGTAACCGAAATTAAACAAATTGTCTCCTACATTTTACTCAAAGGTCTAGGACACTAACTGGCAAGTCTTAAATCTACTGGGCTTTTCCCACCCCCCACCTCTATTCATATCTGCTCAAATCTCAGACTGGATCTGTCTAAACCTGTTCAAATCACGAATCTGAGACCCAAACTGTTCAAATCCCGGACAAGCCTCCAAACTGCTATGACATGGGGTAAACCCCTTCTGCTAATTTAAACCCAAAACACAGAGAAGCTCACCTCATACCATAATCTGTTAAATTTTGAGAGGCAAAGAATTATCTCAGAAGTCACTATTTAACGTAAAATTGACAATTTTATTATTTAAGTCCAAAAGAGAACATTAAACAACTATTTATAACTCCTTTCTCTTAAACATTTCTTTTACCTCCCACTTTACAATTCTAGTCTGACAAAAAACAACTAAGGTTTCCAAAAAAAAAATCACGTTTCAAAACCAGTCAGCTTTGTCAATTCTCCTTTGTAGATTTTTCTCTAGGTCGGCTTCGATGTTCTGTTGCACAAATTTCTTAAGGACAGGTACCTTTCAGAGAGCTATTCGGCTAGCAGTCTATACTTGTTGGTGTTCTTGGCAGTTCTCCCCCAACTGTTCCAAATGTCTGGTTTTATACCCCAAAACATCAGCTCATTTCATTGGTTTGATGTTGTAAAAACAGTAAATTCACATTTAATTGGATTTTGGTATCAGGGGCATAATTTAAACTAATTGGCAGAATTTGAATTTGTTTTTGTTCCATGGCAACACAATTCCAGCTATTTGTCTCAACCAAGTGTTACATTTTTAAATTGTTCAGGACACTGTTTTCAGTCAGTTCTTGCTAGTTTCCTCTCTCAAAGGTACAGTACACACCTATACTTTCATAATACGGGCAAAAGAAAGATGGTTATGGTTATTGGAGGTCAGCCATCTCCGCTCCAGAATGTCTCTGCAGGCATTCATCAATATAGCGTCCAAGGTTCAACCATCCTTAACTGCTTCAACAAAGTCCTTCCCTCCATTATAAGGTCTGAAGTGGGCATGTTTACTAATGTTTGTATAGTGTTTGACACTATTCACTAATCCGTAGATTCTGAAGTAGTCCATGCAGAAATGCAGCAAGGTCGAAATAATATCCAGGTTTGCACAATCCACCATCTGCAAGGCACAAGTCAGGAGTGTGATGGAATACTCCCCATTTGCCTGGATGGGTGCAACTCCAACAACACTTAAGAAACTTGACACTATCCAGGACAAAGCAGCCTGCTTGATTTAGCACCACATCCACAAACATCCAGTCCCTCCATTACTGATACTCTGTAGCAGCATCTCTGCAAGATGTACTGCAGATAGTCACTAAAGCTTCTTAGACACCAACTTCCACATCCATGACCACTACCATCTAGAAAGAGAATGGCATCAGACACTTGGGAACACCACCACCTACAAACTCCTCACCAAACCACACAACATCCTGATTTGGAAGTATATCACTGCTCCTTCAGTGTCACTGGGTCAAAATCCTGGAACTCATTCCCTCATATCATTCTGGGTATACCTCCAAAAGGCAGACTGCAGCAGTTCAAGAATCATTAAAACATTCTTAGGGCACAATAGGGATGGGGAATAAACAGTCATATGGCACAGAAACAGGACCTTTGGTCCAACTCATCCATGCTGTAGACCTGGAAAGGGACAATAAAGGGCCTTGAAGCAATCTCAGACTTTAGGACAATATGCAACTAATGCTTGAGTATTTTACCTCTTTAATATCCTTCACTGCCTCTGATAGAATTTTTTTTCTCTTAAGATTTTGGTTTCTGGTGATTATGTGCAATAGAAATCTTACTAGGTATTTGCTATGGATCATTAATAAATCTTGACCCAAGACACTAGCTAATTTCAGAGAGAAAGCAGAAATCCACTGTAGTCCAGACATTTCAGTGCAAGGTATTAGACTAACTATTGTTGGGTAAGTGGTAAGTTGAATAATTCTTCCAACAAAAAAATGAAAACACAATTGAGTTTCTGCAAATGTTCTGATGTACTTCTGCCGTTAATCAGTTCGGAACATCGCAGAATGGTGATAAATATCTGCTGTCAGTTTTCATGGAATCTTGTTGGGATGGAAATACCAGCAATCCAAACTAGGTTCCCTGTGCCAAAAAGGACTTGATCACAGGGAAGTGGACATGATAAATGTGGTCAATGAGAATAGAGCAATCAAACTGTGCTGCATTTTGCAATACAATGTAATGTGAGCCATATTGGATAGCTTGCTTTTAATCTGGGATAAATGTTTAGCATCGATAAAAGAGAAAATTATATGTGGTGATAAGACATGCAAATTTCACTCCTGTATTCTGGAGTGCAATTACATCACTACATAAAATCCTTTGTTGATCTGTGCCTTTCACACCTGCAAACAACGTTCTAGGAGAATGAACAAACAGGAAACCGTCAGTTTACAAACTGATTAAAGGTCACTTACTAAGGTCAACTTCTCTGGACTGCAATTTGTTTAATTCTGCTGTGAGTCTGCTAACTAAAGCTTTGCTGAGTTAATATTTTAACAGACAGATCTATCATTCCACTTCACACATTTTACAAATAATGGATTATTGATTATCTGCCAGTGTTGAGCAAATCTGCACAAAATACTACCACATTTAATGTTAATATTTGACTTGATTAGCATTAAATATTTAAGCCATACAAATTTAAATATGGTGAATATAATAGATGGAACAATAACCATAAATGAGTCTGGAAAGAATCATTTATGACAAAGCAAACAGTCACCATAATTTCACAGGAAATATATCGCTGTTCCTTCACTGTCACTGAGTTAAAGTCATGGAATTCCCTCTCGAACAGCGCATGGACAGCAGTGATGCAAGAAAGCAGCTCATCACCACCTTTTCAAGAGCAACTTGGACAGGCAATAAATGCTGACCAACCAGTGACACTCCCATCCTAAGAGTGAATAAAATAAACTCATCAGATTACCACAAACTCAGGAACTTTCTCTGTTCTCTGCAGTTAAAAAAAAACTCGAAACCTGAAGTAAACGAATTTCACCAGTTGCTGGAAGCTTGCAATGTGCCTGCCATCTATGGCCTCACCCCATACAACGACAGAATCATTGTCCTCATGGGAGCAGATCAGGAGTGCCCCTGTAAGGATATTCCATAATATCCTACCAAATGAGGCTGTACCATTTTGCACGTCAAAGCCACTCTCCTGTTAATCCACTGTCACTGAATAATTACAAACCAATTCTAACCAGTGGCGGCCACACCGCTCTCTTTTAGCTCACAGGTTGCGTAAGCATTGTCATGACCTCTGTGGAGAACTGCCCCCCTGGAGGATATGAATGGTGAGATCTCAGAGGAAACACTAACAAGGCTGCCTCCTGTATCCCCATCAGCCCACATATAGACAGGCAAATAAACAGATGACCCTGTAGTTTCAGCTGTCAGGGACTTCACCTGAAGATCACAAGCTGGAGCAGCAGTTGGAGATAGGCATATAGAGTGCAGTGACCTTCATTGCCCTGAAGATGCAAGAGTGTAGCGAGTCATGCAACTGTCTGTTCCCCATGGACAGGTTGGTGGATATGAGAGAGACAGGCCAGCAGCCTCTGATGCTGCTGAGGATGCACACAGATACTCCAATTGGGACTGAAGGCTTGGCGGTGGTGGGGAGGGATTCTTGACCCCAGTTTGGTGTCCAATCCTCACGAGGAGATAGGGTGGTGCAAGGAGACACCCAGAGGCAGAATCCCACTCACAGGCTTTTACACAGTCTCTACATAGGATACTTTGGAAGCAATAGGCCCTCTGCCTTGACTTTGCCCGTCTACCTCAAACCCTTGGAAGTCAAGATTAATCAACTTGTTTCCGATAAGAGGACTGTCTGTATGCTTGGCCCGTCTTGACAATAGTGTCACCAGTGTGGCCCTGCCAAACCTCCAGGACTAGCAGGCTCCACATTCTAGGGCCTACGGAGCCTGGGTAGAGTGACTGAGACATTGTGGAAAGGTAAATAAGATGATAAATGCAGTGACCAACATGGAGGCTGTTCAGATCAAGTAAAAAGCAGAAAAAATGGACCAAGGTGGTTGCAATGTCGAGAGGGAACTCATTGCACTTGCCACCCAATTCAGCCATACATCTTGTCTTAGCCCACATCATTTAGACCTCAAGATTCAACCCAACATTTCAGATCTGTGATCTTCCAACAGAATAATTTAGTCTGCTGCACAGAGTAGAGAATTGAAGTAAGCATCGACGTCACAAATATTGCTTTCAATAAAATTTGTAGCTCTGACATGGTTTTTCCTGATTATATTAAATCAGCAATAATCTCTTTATCAATTCAAAACGAATGCATGAGAAGGAAAGGCACTACAAGTAAGTTAACTAAAGTCTAGTCTCAGTGTCATTTGTTTATTAGATCTTGGGATCGTGGCATTAGTTCATGACAAATTTCAACCAGCATTTATTGCCAATCTTTCACTCTCCTTGAGAAGGTGAGCTGCCTTCTTGAAACACTGACATCCTTGTGATGTAGGTACACCCATAGTCGAGTCAGGAGGGAGCTCCAAGATTTTGGACCTACAATAGCAAAGGAATGAGAATACATTTCTGAGTCAGAATAATGCATTTCTTGAAGAGAAATCTACAGGTGGTGTTCTCAAATGGCTTATATGTAATGAGTTTTCAAAGAAGCTATGACAGTTTACTACAAATGCAACTTTTAAATGATACACAGTGCAGCCATGATGATACTTGTTATTAAAAACCCAGTATCTAACTTTGTTTAGTGGCTCATACATGGAGCCAGGGATAAAGATATCTCCTTGCCTGCCAAAGAAAAGGGAATGGAAGGGTTCAGTTGTTGTGTTCCACATAGGAATCAAAGATGTAGGAACAATGCTCTATTGAGACAGCTTGAGGGTTTTGCTGAGATTAGATTTAGATTTAGTGAGATACGAGCTCCTACACACAAAGCCACGTATACTGTCCCTAATCAGTCCCTGCCTTTCCAAATACATGTAAATCTTGTCCTTCAGGATTTCTTCCAACTTGCCCACCACTGATGTCAGGCTCACTGGCCTATAGTCCCCTGGTTTGTCCTTATCACCCTTCTTAAACAGTGGCACCATGTTAGCCAACTTCCAATCTTCCAGCAACTCACTTGTGGCTATCGATGATACAAATATCTCAACAAGAGGCCCAGTAATCACTTCCCTAGCTTCCCATAGAGATTTTAGGTATACCTGATCAGGTCCTGGGGATTATTTTCCACCGTTATATGTTTTACGAAATCTAGCATCTCCTCTGTCATATGGACATTTTTTATGGTGTCGTTATTTATTTCCCCATATTCTCTACCTTCCATATCCTTCTCCACAGGTAATTCTGATGAAAAATATTTGTTTAGTATTTCCTCCATCTCCTGCAATTCTGCACATCGGCTGCCTTGCTGATCATTAAGGAGCCTTATTCACTCCCTTGTTACCTTTTTGTCCTTAATGTAATCGTAGAATCCCTTTGGATTCTCCTTAACCCTGTTTCCCAAAGTTATCATTCTCTCATTTGCCCTTCTGATTTCCCTCTAAGTACACTCCTATTGCCTTTATACTCTTCTAGAGATTCTCTCAATCTCTGCTGTCTATCCCTAACAAATGTTTCCTTCTTTTCCTTGACCAAAACCTCAACTTGGTTAGTCATCCAACATTCTGTACATAATCCACCCTTGCTCTAGACCCTAAAGGAACATACTGTCTCTGGACTATTGTTATCTCATTTTTGAAGGCTTCCAATTTTTCAGCTGTCCTTTTACTTGTGAGTATCCACCACTAATCAACTTTTGAAAGTTCTTGCCCTAATATCATCAAAACTGGCCTTTCTCGATTTTAGAACTTTAACTTTTAGATCCAGTCTATCCTTTTCATCACTACCTTGAAACTAATAAAATTATGGTCATTGGCAAAGTGCTCCCCTATGGACACCACAGTCAGCTGCCTGTCTCATTTCTCAAGAGTAGGCCACGTTTTGCACTCTCTCTAGTAGGTACATCCACATACTGAATCCAAAAATTTTCTTGTGCACACTTAACAATACCTCTCCATCTAACTCCTGAACACTATTGCAGTCCCAGTCCATGTTTGAAAAGTTAAAATCCCCACCATAACCCCCCTATTATTCTTACAGGTAACTGAGATCTCCTTACAAATTTGTTTCTCAATTTCCCCAGCTATTGGGGGTTTACAGTACAACCTCAGTGAGGTGATAATCCCCTTCTTAGTTCTCAGTTGATTTGTGCGAAGATATTTTTTAAACTTGACTGTAATGCAACGAATAAGCTGTTGCAATAAACTTGTTCTTCTGGTTTCTCTATTTATGTTAATATGTATAATAAAGTGAAGACCCTCTTCTCGCTTGTCCTTTAAAAGATACTGATGAAGTCGGTTTCTAAGCTGGGCCCAGCTTGGGGAATGCTCCATCATCAGAAACCCCTGCAGTTCCTCAATTACCATCTAGGCTTATATGAAATTAAATAAAAGGTTAGCAGAGAAAGACTGCTGAAAACAGCCTGCAGCATGTCCTGCAATGTGTATAACATGAGATTGCAGCAAGGAGGGAAAAAGGTGACAGCTTGAAAAAAGCCTTCATGGCATCTCCACAAGCATTTCCAGGGTAATGACACAGCACCTGTCTATCAAGTTACAAATAAATGTGGAATCCATTTCAGCCTTCTTCCTGGTGCAGGAACACAAGAATTTGGAGAAGGAATAAGCTATATGACCTGTCAAGTCTGCTCCTCCACTCAATATTATCATAGCTGATCTTCAACTCCACATTTTCTGGCATACTGCCCATATTCCCCAATTCCCCTGAGACATGAAAAATCTACTATCTAGTCTTAAATATATTTAATGGAGTATTCACAATCCTCTGGTGCAGAAAACTCTGAAAATTCAAATCATTTGAGTAAAGCAACTATTTGCTGAAACTTTAAGTTCCTCAAATATCTGAACCAATCTTTGTGTCTAACCTATCAGGATCATTCAGAATCTTGCATTTTCAATGAAATCGCCTCTCATTCATCTAAACTTTGGAGAATATAGGCAAATTGCACAGCTTTGCATCATCGGGAAACCTTGACCTCATCTCTGGGATCAATTCCATGAACATGTACTGTACCATTTCCAGTGCAAATAAAACCTTTTTTAAAATCTGGAAAGTGAAACTTCTCATTACATTACAGGTATGATCTCACCAAAACTCTGCAATTATAACATGACTTCCTTGTTCCTATGTTCCATGCCCCTTGCAATAATAATCAATATACCATGTGCTTTCCAAATAGTTTATGGGATTTGCATATATCCTTTCTCTGTTCTTTGAATTAGCATATCCAATCGACTTTGAACATCAAATTGACAAGTTTTGTTAAAATACAAGCTATGTGTGGTGATAATGGAGTTCTGATACAAAAAAAAGCATTTGAGAAATCCAACAGGTCTGGCAGTACTTGAGGAGAGAGAAACAGTTAACATTGAGTCCAATATGACTTTTCTCTTCCAAAGAAATATGATTAGATTAGACTAGATTCCCTACAGTGTGGAACAATCCCTTCGGCCCAACAAATCCACACTGACCCTCCGAAGAGCAACACACCCAGACCCATTCCCCTACATTTACTCCTGACTAATCCACCTAACACTTCGGGCAATTTAGCATAGCCAATTCACCTACTGGACTGTGGGAGGAAACCAGAGCACCCAGAGCAAACACACGCAGACACAGGGAGAATGTGCAAACTCCACACGGACAGCTGTCCGAGGCAGGAATTGAACCCCGGTCTCTGGCACTGTGAGGCAGCAGTGCTAGCCACTGAGCCACCATGCCAGACAGGATGTGTGACTCTGTTTCTCTCTGCACAGATGCTGGCAGACCTAAGTGCTATTCAGTACTTTCTGTCTTTAAAAGTTTTGCACCTTTTGTTGGGTATGACTTTCTCCTGCAAGAAAGGTGAGTGTTGTAGTAGCTTGTGAACTGTTTTGTGAATGCTGGTCAGGGACCAGACAACAAGTGGTGCAAGCCTACTGTGAATAAAACATATTATGCATGAGGAGAAAGAGGTGCTTTAATGAAGGGTAATGCAGTGGTTGTGGAAGATGGGACACAGAGGACAGGAGAATTATGAGCAGGGAGGCTGTAGGTATAAACAAAAAACAATATATTTGAATACTAGGATTTTCATGACAACAACCCTAATTAGGTCATTAAACTACTTTTGGCATTGCAAAGCCAACTCCTGCCTCATAGATAGAAGACAGAAGGTGGTGATGGAGAAGGTTGCTTTTCAGACTGGAGGCCTCTGACCAGTGGTGTGCCACAGGATTGGTGCTGGGCCCACTGCTTTTCATCATTTTTATAAATGATTTGAATGTGAACATAGGAGGTATAGTTAGTAAGTTTACAGATGACACAAAGATTGGAGGTGGAGTGGCCAGCAAAGGTTACCTCGAGAGTACAATGGAATCTTGATCAGATAGGCCAAGGAGTGGCAGATATAGTTTTAATTTAGATCAATGTAAGGTGCTGCATTTTGGAAAGGCAAATCAGGCCAGGTCTTATACACTTAATGGTAAGGCCCTGGGGAGTATTGCTGAACAAAAAGACCTTGGAATGCAGGTTCATAGTTCCTTGAAAGTGGAGTTGCAGGTAGATAGGATAACGAAGGTGGTGTTTGTTATGCTTGCCTTTATTGGTCAGTGCACTGAGTTTGGGGTTGGGAGGTCATGTTGTGACTGTACAGGACATTATTGGAATACTGCATGCAATTCTAATCTTCCTGCTATAGGAAGGATGTTGTGAAACTTGAAAGGGTTCAGAAAAGATTTACAAAGATGCTGCCAGGGTTGGAGGGTTTGAGCTATAGGGAGAGGCTGAATAGACTGGGGCTATTTTCCATGGAGTGTCTAAGGCTGAGGGATAGTCATAAAGACATTTATAAGATCATGAGATCATGGTCAGCGTAAATAGACAAAGGTCTTTTCCCCAGGATGTGGGAGCCCAAAACTAGAGGGCATAGTTTTAGGGTGAGGGGGGACAAATTTAAAAGGGATGTAAGGGGCAATTTTTCCCAAACAGGATAGTGTATATATGCAAAGAACTGCCAGAGGAAATGATGGAGGCTGGTACAACTGCAATGTTTCAGTGACTTCTTCCAACTCTCAATAGAAGGATCGTCTGAAGACTTTTCTGCATCCCATCAACATCCCACAAAAGGAAACAGGATCTCTCTATCTTTGTTGATTATCTTAATAAATGCCTCCAAAGCTGTATCAGAAAATTTGGTTTCCCTTTCTGCATGCATGTTGATTATTTCTTTTACACAATTCCTACTATCAGCTATCACAGTGTGCCTTTTTAAAAGATGCAGTGGAGAGACTGCCTCTATAGACCATGCAAACCCTCTACTCCTCTCAACAGGCAAGTAGCTTGGGTTGTGCTGACTGGATATTAAACAGCTGCTCACTAGCAACAATTTCCATAATCTCTGCAACTGTGTGATTAGCTACGCCTTGCATGCATTTTTCCAATGCAATAGATTTTCTAGATCCATATCTCCAGTTCCCTGTTTTGAAACTTAGAAGTCAGTCAGGTTAAAATTTAACTTTTGCCATTTTAAAGCAGTGTTTACTGAAATAATAAGTGTCATTATTGTTACAATCCATTTAGCTTTTTATTTTTTTTACTGTAGAAAATTTGTTTCTATCTTTTGGGAAATGGAAAATTAGTCACATTTCAAGTACAGCAATACCAATGGAGTCCTACAGTAACTTAGTCAACTTATTGAGGAATATTGCTGACTGATTCAGGTCTTGTACTTTGGTTCAGATTCAAAATCATTTTGTGAGAATTAACATGATAAGTGACTCAATTGTCTTAATTACTATCTTGTTAATTTTAAAATTAATCTGCACCCATTTTCACCAGACAGTAAAATGTCTCTGAAATTCTGTGGCAAAGTATTTCCATTCAGTTCCATTTCACACCCTGGTTATGTATATAAACCAAAAGTATTACATTATTATTGATACTCCAGAGTATATAGGTTTTGAAACTGGGTCAGTCACGGACTTCCAGTAAGATGGCAGAGGAGTAGGGCTTCTGAGGCCAGAGCTCATCTGCTTTTCATTTTTCTTTCTTTCCTCATACTCATTTTTTTCTTTTCTATTTTATGTTGCTTACCTTTTGATGATGAGCTCAGTTGCAGCAACAGTGGCAGTGGTGGTGACCAGTGAGCCCAGCAGTGCGGACTTGTGGCAGCAGCAGAGGCAAGTTTAGATTCCTGGTGGTGTCTGTGTCCAACATAGATAATTCGGAGGCAGCAATGGAGGGGAGTTTGGGCCCAGTACGAGGTCCAGTGGACTCAGCAGCAGCTGCATCAGTGAGGTGGGACCTGAAGCAGAATCGTGGCAATGGCAGATTCAAGCTTGGACTGGTGCCGTACCCATTGGCATCAGTGGCATCTGCATTGAGGTCTAGCAAGGACTCTCAGTGGTGAGGACTTCAGTAAAGGTGAGATGGCGCTGAAGAGTGGAGAATTTTATTCCAGTGGCAGCAGCAGCATGGCAAAGGGGACTCATGCCTGACCACCAGGCCCATGACAGAGCACTTAACAAGGAGGGACAGTAAAGTTAGACATCTTTCCCTTATTTCTTCATTTTTCTGCCTTTATATACCATGTTTTGATTGATTTTTCTGTGTAATAACATGGCACTGGAGAGTGGCAACACGAAACAACACTATTTTATAACAAGATACACATGACAACTAATAAATAAAATAAATTTTATTTGATCTAATTTGTGTGTTTAACATTTAATTTCATATATTAGGATTGTTAATTTCTTTATATCCTTCTTGAGTATGTGCTCTTTAAAAGCATTGAGTCTAATATTTAATTCAAAACAGTTTGGATTGTTAGTTGCATTACATGATGTTATATAGTGAATACAAATTAGAAAACAGCAACCTTTTATTCAACTTCAAAAAGATCAAAAACAAGACATAGATGGATGCAGTGGATTCATTCACATGCTGGACCGGAGTTTGGTTCTGCTGCCAAAGGGTTAGACTTGCTATCACTTTCCTGTATCTTTGGCCACAGTATTTGTTCATTTTCATTATGCTGACACTATTGTGCAAGTGCTTGACCCAGCTTGCTGTGTTGAGAGTGATTTTTGTGGAGGGATGATTTTGCATAAATTTTATTTCACATTAGCTCTATTATTAATCACATCAGCTCATTTCAATCAGCAAACAAATGTAATAACTGAGGATGCTGACTAATAACTTGAATGAATCTGCTTTCTCCCAACTCCATTTTTTTTTGTAGAGACTGTAGATCTTTCCATGCCAATTATCAGTGCTGCACAAATGGTGCTGCTACTCATCTGCCAATTGCATGATAATCACAGCATCTGACAGCTGTAAATTAAATGAATTTGGAATGTCTAAATCCAGTTATGAATGCATGATCCACAGTACAAGCTGCCTGCAATACAACACTGATTTGCTTTTAACTTAGAAATGCAATTCAGAATGGAAAGCTATACAACAGGAATACTGTGCTGAGGTTTGAGATAAGGTAGATTATTTAATTTAAGACTCTCTTATTGCACACCTGCTACTGAGATTAAAAGAAATGAAATGGAAAAATACACAATCATCCACTAATTACAAGAAAATGAATACAAACAGAACAGCTTTAACATAAGACCTGTTGGCGAATTAAAGCAGTATAATTATCCAATGCAATGATATAGAGGAGTTGTTATGTATGGCCCATCTGTTGGGTCTAGTCAAAAGCTGAGTCACTGATTCCAAAATTAAAATAAAGGAAATACCTACCAAGAGGATTAAGGAATATAACCATAAAAAGAACCAAGCAACCAGGGTATACAAAGATAGGCAGAAATCCATCTACTCTTTCTTTTTTCAAAAAGGTAAAGACAAAAAGTGATGTCTATCAAAGCTCTGATGGATGGGATATGTGAATGGAGGGCTAAATTCCATGCATAGTGAAAGTTTTGCATTGATAATTTCTTTATAAATCTATTCAATGGCAAAGCCTATCATAAAAATGCAACCAACATCCCCAACCCCAATTGGTTGTGATGATGTTTGGTTTTGCTGTGATAAGAGTTTCACCATTAGAGATGGATGACAAGAAAGGTTTGCTGACCTTTTGTGTATGGATAGGGAAGACCTCTCTTTTACATAAAGAATTCTAAGTACAAACTGAGACCTGACATAGCAAATCTTACTTTCTTATTTTTCTTCTGCTGAAGCTGCAGGAGTTAGAATGAGAGAGTGTGAGAGAAGCATACAGAACGCTTACTTCTGTTATCAGCTCTCTCTCCATTACAACAACATCTATAGTACATTAAATTGCTGGAAAACATTCAAAAGAATTTTACATAATTTCATAAGCCAATGCTTAAGAGCCTTCCTTTGAACATGTCCTGCCATTTGAGCCTGTCAGGCTCTTAAATCACTACCATTGGGTTTTCCCTCGGATTAAGGATGCTGGGAGTTAAAGCTCTATCCCCTGAAAGCTTCTGACCAATCAGAAACTGGCATTTTTCCAATGTGGACAGCACAGACAGGAGTGATACTAGAAATATACCTAGCAGAGGACCAGAATGAATAAGGAATCCAGGCTAAAGATAAAGGAGGGTGGAATGGGGATGATGGGGTGAAGATCATAGACAGGGAGCGGAAGGAATTTGATGCATGGGTCGCAGTGATAGGCTTTCAAGATTCCCCTTTTCCAATGCTGGGCCCTTTGATTTGTTGCTGCCCTCAAGTAAGGCACCCCCTTGAGTATGCATTTACGGTCTTCCCATTAAAATAACTCCACAAAGGCTAGCATCCCAGCACTAAGTGATCCTTTATTTACACATGAACAGTTCTTGACTTTAGTACTGACTTATTCAGAGCCAGGAACTGGAGTGTCAATATTTCTGATACTCACCCCTTTTATATGTCAGCCAGGGTTTCGTGATTCGACCAGATTAACAGCCCCAATCAGGGAACTCATTCTATCATGTCCATCTGGCTGACCTTGTTGCAATCACTACATCCCCCCTCTTCTGAGTCTGCAAGCATAGGCCAGTGCTTTTTCTTAACATCCTGGGATGTTTTAGCACTGGGTCAGATTCCTCCAACTCAACATCCAATATGGCTGGTGTGTAACAAATGAGGTCTGCCTCTTGTACCAGGACTGCCTTAGTAGAATTTCAGTCTGTGCTTCCAGTGGGAAAGGCATTGAGGTGACTACTTCTGTCATGGCCATCTTCAATTCAGAGGATTCAACAATGCTCAATGGAGAGGGTGAATTTACTGATTCTGGAGGCACATTTAACTGTCCCAGAGAGATCAGGTCACAGTAAAGGATGGCGCATTATTATGGGGAGCAAGAGTGATTGTTCTGAGCAAAGATCACTGTCACATAGTGGCTGAACTCTAACCAAGACCATTTAGGGGTCTCCAAAATGAAGATGTTGATGAGAAATTGTGTCTGGTGGCCAGGCTTGGGGGCAGACAATAGCTGTATTGGTGCTGCAGTGCCTTGAATGTCAACATGGTCACCAACAGCTCCCCCACATCCTGCAAATGGCTGGGTAAACCTTGAACTTGGTTGCACATTGACTAAGTATGTCCTTTCATGGGTTCACGGTTCTTAATCATTGTAGATGCCCACTCAAAGTGGTTGGATGCACATAGGACCCATTCAGAACACTCAGCAATGTCATGAGAATCCATAAATTCACCCTCTCCAGCAATTCTTGAAAAGTTTTGGTAAGTGGTGCCTCGGGGAAGGTTCGGCTCTTAATGATAGCCTGTAGAGCTGTAGCTTTTTCTGCCAGGAGAATTACTCTTTGATTTTCAAATGCCACAATGTCATGTGCCTGGAAAAAATAATGCATTTTAACTCATACTGGGCCCTGTCCTCAATGGCAGGGTCAAACAAGTCAAACTTCGCAAACAAAGGCACAAAGTAAGAATTGCTTACCCCAACGCAAAGATGGCTACAATGAGTTTCTTCAGGATCATGCTTTACTCCCATCACCACTGAAATAACACCATAGAGGCCAGCATCCAATCACTCTTTATTTACACATGAACAGTCCTTGACATTAGTACTGCCTCATTAGAGTCAGAATATCAATATCTCTGACTCACTTTTTTTATAAATCAGGCAGGACTCCCTGAATGGACCAGACTAACAGTCCCAATCAGGGAACTCACATTCTAAGAGGTTCAGCTGGCTGACATCATTACAATCATTACATCCATACGTCAGCAGTTGAACACCAGCAGCAGGGAGATGGGTTTGCAAGTTGACATTAATGATTCACTGAAGATTTTTAATTCATGGGACAGCAACCTTCGTGCCTCCTCAGTCTGGTTTAAGTTAGGCAGAGGTGTAAAGATGGTGAGAACAACCTGCTAATCTTTCTTCCGGTTGAATGTGCTGCTTCCCAACACACTGTCGGAATTCTGCCAAGTAGCTACCCGTTGGTTGACTGAGGGTTGAGGGGGGGAGCATTAAATTTCACCTTTTATATCTCTCTCATACTTAATTTGACCTTGAATTTACCCACTTTAATTTACACTTCCTGTTCCATTTTAATACTGTTGATTCACAATCCTAGAATGTGATTGTCTGAGGTGGTGCATATTTGGTTCTTGCCTCATCCTCTCAGGTCCCAGTTGATTATTATCTTGCTGAGTTATCAGCTACCACATTCAAAAAATAGCCGTATGGAAAACTTTGCTTGGTGGGAGGAGGCAATTTCACAAGGTAGAGAGTATAAATTATATGTTTTAAGTTGAACATAGGGAATATATGGTATGAATAACAGTCTAAAGGCTCCATTAGCGTTTAGAAAATGTTCTAATAAATATGAAGCAAAGACAGGACTATAGAATACCAAGGATACCAGCCCCCATCACAAGTATATTATTAATAATTATATAGAAAACAATCCCTGTGATTCTTTTCTTTTACAAAAAAACTGGCAAAGGTTTTATCAGGCACCTGATATGCTCCTTTCACATTCCAGCTTGCAGGTTAAATGCTTTTTTTCTAAAAAAAAAGTTGTCTAAAGGGGGCATAGCATTGTTTTATGCATGAGGTTGAGAGGATGGGAATTACTTCTATTCACTCCATCCATCCATTGGTCAGAGTGGGGGCAAGTAGATTGCCTTTGATAAGGGAATGAATAATGTTTGATCAAGGGGATAGTGAGGACCCAGGAGTTAAGTGGGTCGCACAACCATGAAAAGGCAAGGATAACAATGTTAATGGGACTGAGGTGATAGGAAGAGGAAGGTGAAAGGAAACGCTAGGAGTGAAAGTGGGGTAAGAATGATTATTTAAGGGTTCTAAGGAATCGCTGACAGCCACATTTTAACCCTCAACCTTTCTCCCATTGGTGTTTCTGTTCTGTGCCAACAGTTCCCTGCTGTTTGTGAACAGAAGCAGAATAGGACAGAGAATGAGCGATATAGCTTGAGGAAGATATCTTCTCACAGTAAAAGCAAATAATATATTCCATCACTGTACTAAGTTAGCAGGCAAGGCAAGATAAAGAAAAGCTGGAAAGATAGATAGCCAGAGGCTAATTAAAAAAAATGTAAAAAAGAATCTCCCATGTAGTACGATGGGAGATCAACTGGAAATAATACTCTCACGAGAAGATTCCCATATCCTTAGTGACCAATACTTGATAAAACTAAATTATGGGAACAGCCCAGTTTAGAAACATTCATTTTTAACTTGAGAGATGTCCCTTACAAAGGAGGTTACGAGAGTAAAGTGGATTTACTTCCAAAAGTGCTTTTACAGATTCCAAGAGGGGGATGGAACCCAGTACCTATCTTGGAATGTAAACGATCAGTAGTTAAAATGACAATAAAATTCTGCAGTGTGTCAAAAACTGATAGAGAGGTAATAGGTGACAATAATAAAGATACATTTCCATTGAACCTGTAGTGCTTTTAATGTTGAATTGCCTGTGTTCAATATTGTTACCTCTCTGAATCTGACTGCTAGTTCAGTATTTAGTGGAAATGCAAGTTAAAAATAAATCATGAAGCTTGTGGTCTATTATTCGCTGTTCTGTAGCCTGCCAGCAATGCCAGGGCCAGAAATCAATGAATCCAATCAATGTGGTAAGGACTTCCCCTTTTCAATTTTCATATCACTGTCAGAAACCCCATAAACATTGAAACCTTGCTCAGTGAGGGCTACCTGGGTATTTAACAGTGTTCCAAGTACACAACTGCAAAACAACCAATCTGATTGTCAAGTTTTTATCAAGTTTTTAAAATCTGTCCAATGTGATTAATTATTAGACTTAAATATTTTTAAAAATGTTTCATATTTCAATCTCTTCCTTAACCCCATCCAACTATCACAATTATTGTTTTGCTGTATACAAAATGTTTACAAAAGTGATTTGGTTTTTAATTCTTTTCTGGTTGACTGTGAACAGGAACTCTACAACGTGAATGGCTTCTTGGGCAGTTTGGAGACATCACTGTAGCTCAGTCTTAGGAATTCTCATTAAACAATGCTACAATTTCAAATCAGGGAAGATAAATACTTTAATTAAAGTAAAATACAGTGGATGCTGGAGATCTGAACAAAAAAAGGTACTGGAAAGATTCAAAAGGTCTGGCAGTATCCATGGAGAGAGAAATAGAGTTGGTGTGCTTGTAATGGATATTAGTGAATATCATATCCCAAGAATGGGAAACAAAGAAATAAAAGATGGGAAGCAAAATGTCAGTGATGGGCCAGATGAAGTTGAGAGAATTATGGAAATGTTGAGAGAATTATGGAAATTAGAAATAAAACGGATTTTTTTTTCTATTCTGGACAACATTGAGAAGTAACACCGATTATGTCATTGATGTACGGGAGAAAATTGTGGGAGGGGCTCCACAATAAGGAATGTTCCACAAAGAGCCAGGAATAATTGGAACCCAATTATTGGGTTCAAAATTCCAAATATTATGACATGGAGAAAGTGAGATGAGTTTGAGAAATAGTACAAAATGAATTTTATACAGCTAAACAGAGCTGATACTCCGCCTTTGCAAAATAGGTGTCAACATGCTAGATGACAACAGCATCAGAAGCATTAAAGCAATTGATATCTTATTGATTGTTTTGATGAAGAGATCAGTTGCAGGTAAAAGGCCAGGGAGAGGGGTCTAGGTGGAGCAGAGTGTTGAAGACAACTGAAAGGATGCATGGAATGGAGAGAAAATCCTGTGCAAAGTAGTAGGTACGGAAACAAATATGACAGAAGACAAATTCAATGTTATGTCATGTTGAAACACATTGAAGTGGAGAGGGAGGAAGTAAAGCAATAAACTTGAGACATTTGATGAAGACAGATCGCAGACCAGTGGAAGGCTGGAGGATATACGGAATGTATAAGAGATGGGATTAACAGAAGGGATGGAGCCAGATGGGAGGGGGAAAGGTGAAAGAATTCAGAGGGGAGACAGTACCAGTGATTGTTACCTTGACTACATCCTGCTTCCTGAAAAGATTCAATTTTTGCAGTTTTTACATTTCCATCATCTCTGTTCCGATGATGCCATCGAAGGAATATATCCAAAATGTCCTTTTTTCCCCTCAGTCAAGGACTCTGCCCCACCCACAATCCCCCACCTAACTCTATATGCTTGACAGGACTCTCAGCCATGTCCAAACCTATTTCTCACACACCCTTTCCCCTCCCTCTGAACAACAAGGCTCTTCCATAGGCTTTTATTCCTACTTTTCCTTGGTCCATCAGATTTACTTTAGGTAACAATAAACTAAGGCAATCCTTACAACAGGAAGCACCCTTTTTTTTAATCAACACAAGGTACACTACAAAATTACTGTATTAATAGTAATACATCACAAGCTTACTCGTTCATTGTAAACAATCACATGACCAGTTTACATGGACTTGCCTGAGGCCTAGACCCAAACAGATGATCAGCTTGCTCTGTCTTGGCCTGCAGGCACTGATTAGATGATCCCTTTCCTAAACGAGCTATCATTCTGAGAAGTGCTTTCAAACTCTCCTATCTTATACAAACTTGCTATGTGTTCAAACTTTGACGCTGTCAGCCTCCAGTAATTTGATGAGTTAGCTACTGGAAAACACCACAAGCGTAATCCCCCATGGTCACTTTGATTAACTTACTCATTAAAACTTTTGCTTGTGTTTGTTCCCCCTCCCCCCCACCCCACCAAGAGTGATGGTTATCTCTTGATTTTAACAGAAAAGTCCTCAGACTTTGCTTGCTCATGATGTTACCGTCTATAGCATCCAATCAACCGTATGATGTTTCCACAGCACAATTCTATAATCGACACTGGTCTGTTTAGTTAATAAACATTCAATATTATCACATCTCATGCCCTGTTGTGTTTTAAATCTGGTCTCTAGCCTTTCAGGATTATTGTATTAGTTTGGTCCCTTACTGCTGAGTTATAACATTTAATCAGACACACACATTCCTTCAACACAGAGCAGTGGCCTGTCTAACCCAGCTCATCATCGAACCACTGACATTTCAACAGAGCAGGCTTCATAGGTTTTATTTTTATCTTTTGATTTTTAGGTTACCACCTACACCTGTAGTTCCCATTTTCCATCCCATCGGCCTTTGCATTCAAAGGACCATCCTCCACCATTTCTGCCACCTCTAGCAGGATACTCATGCCAAACACATTTTTGCTTCCTTCTACCTCATCAGTATTCTGCGGAGACCATTCCCTCTATGACACCCTCATCTACTCCTGTATCATTCCTAACAATTCCCTCATGCACTCAAAGGAAGTATGACAGTTGCCTTTTTGTCTCTTCTTACATCCTGTCCAAAAGCCCCAAACTCACCTTCCAGATGAAGCTGTGGTTTCCCTGTATTTCTTTCCATCTGGTCTACCGTATTCACTGCCCTTGTTATGATTTCCTCTACAAACAAAGCCTAGCTTGAACCGGGTAACGACTTTCTTGCTCTCTCTTCTGTCCATAAGAATGACCCTAAGCTCACAATTGTTTGTAGGAGAGTGGCCAGTTCACCAGTTCAGATTTTATCTAGCTTGGTTTAATTGTAGCAGAAAAGCTGCTGGGAGCTGCAGCAGAAGCTACTGCAGTGCAAAAAAAGGTTCCATGCTTCAGCAGATGATTGTTGCCTGACTTTTCTCCTGCCTGTAAGGACCTGTGCTTGAATTTACCTTTTGCCAAGGGGGGCGTTTATGGGATGCTATGGGAATTGGAACAGCTCTTTAGTTAACTTGTGATATCAAGTCGGTTGATTTTTCAAATAGTTAAGTTACTCTAAACTCTATTTTCTCATGTTCGTGTTTCAACTGTAGCATTTAAATAAATTCTGTTTTGCTTAAAGCTGAGTGGTTTGACCAAATGCATCACACCTGGAATATCCACTTCACATCTGCTTTTAAAATAAGGAAAAGTTAGGATCTGGGCTACCTTCTTAAAATGTTTTGAGGGGGTCTGGCCTGGTCTACAATAAGTTCATAATGTGCTGTTGATGCTAACTGCACGGTCCAACTCTTAATTTGACAATTATATTTTTTGAAGAAAGTGAAAATACAGTGGAACGATAGTAATATAGTACTAGAAAAATAGTCTGTCCTAACACAAAGCATATATATTGCAAGTCCCCATTATATAATTAAGCAGGATGTGCATGATCTTATTGGGATTTTCTCAATTGCTGTTCAGTCATCATCACTAATTTTACAAACAGCCTTCATATTTCACAGCTGGATTAACATGTTTGGCTCCGTGCACTATTTCTCGTCATTCATGAACTGCTACCATGGCCCTAAAGGGATCTTATTAAAGATATGTTCTGATGCCCTGTTATTTTTCATAGTTACTGACAAAGTTGTTTACCAAGAATCACATTGCAAAGCTACATGTTCCTGTGATTTAATTAGCAGTTGATTATGCAGAAGATATGCATTTTTCCTGTTCTCATTTTAAAGAGGAATGTCAGGCTGATAGTTGCTCATTTGTACAGTTATAAAATATGAATAGAAGAATATCAAACTTTGGAGCAGGAGTTGGCCATTTAACTCTTTTGAGCTTTCTCCACCAAATCAATGTAAGCATGACCGATGTGGCATTGGAAAAGCACAGCAGGCCAGGCAGCATCTGAGGAAAGGAGAGTCGACGTTTTGGGCATTAGTCCTTCATCAAGAAGCATCTGCAGTCCTCATCTTCTTGTAATCATGATGGATCTTGAACTTTTCACCTCTGCTTTTGTGTCTACAATGCATAACCCTCAATTCCCATGCCTATCAAAAGTCTAGCTAATTCAGCCCTGAATAAATGTAAACACCCATATCCACTACTTTCTAGGGAAGAGAATTCCACAATCAAACAACTCTCAGAGGGGGAATAAATCCTCATCGCTATCTAAAAGGAGTCACCTCTTTTTCCTAAATCATTATTGCACCTCATTGGGGTAGCTCACTAGAAATTAAACCCTACTGTTCCCGGAGTTGTGACAAAAGTGCAAGTCTCTAAATAAAATTAACATAGTTCCTGAATTAACCTAGATACAGACCCAGTTTGACTGACAGTATATAGCAGGTTTCTCTACTGAACAAAATTTACTGTTTATTACAAATAATTGGGGTTTAGCTTCAGGTAAACAATTATAAACCATCAACATGTCATGTTACAAATTTAAACTCCCAATAATTTTCCCCTTACACACATAAATCAAAGAAAAAATAAAGCATGGGTGTTATGGGTAGAGGGAAAGTGTGAGGTGTGGCACTTATCCTAATGGGGCAGGGAAGGTCATTGACCTTCCTGCTGCACTGCTGGCAGCTCCTCTGCAAACTGGAGATGGCATTGATATAAGCGGTAACCTCAGACCAGACTGGCAGGATCTTGTGGGATAGCCTGCTCTCCTGGTCCTCTCCTTTGCAACACCCTATCCACCAGGACTCCTGTCAGAGATTAGAGGTGCCATCCTCCTCTTCTCTGCACTGTTCCAGCTTTGTCCAGGACTAAACAGGATAACTCCAGAATTCCAATGCTTGTCTGGGTAAACTGTTCTAAAAATGGCACAGGCACAAAAGGACATTGTTTTGTTGGATATCCACTGTGTTGCAGGTTATTCGTGATAAAATGAAGTGGAAATTGGACATGAAAAAGCCATTGATGGTGGGGGGGGGGGGGGGGTAGATAGATAATTAATGATGAGCTTTTGGCAAAGTACAGTGAGAGAACTTGAGGGGCTTTGGACACAAAAACACACAAAAAAATACATGCAACTCAGACTTAGCTAGGGTAACTCTATCCCTCACCACAAACACTAGACCAGAGCATTTCCAGCATTTATTGTTTTAAATTATTAGCAGACAAAGAAATAATTTCAACAGGAAATAATTCAAAGGGAAGGTTTCTTTATGTACAGCATTATTAAAAATACTTTGTATATTATATATTGATGCACCCATAAAAATGGAACAAGGCTATAAAATACAACACACATTCCTCTTCTGGGAAGAATGCAGCTTTGTAAAACAATGGTAAAAATTGTTGCATGTACCATTGTGATTACAAGTTTACTGCAATCCATCGATCTTTTGACCACTTGAACATAAATCTAGATTTGTTTTTCTTCAACAACAGTCTCAACTGACCAATTTTTTGAACATAATGCTCCATGCAGTGAGTAACATATTTCTTTCAAACGTCTACTTCAGTTTTTTTTGTGCACTAGAATGCCTCAGCTGTTACAAACATAGGAAATCAAGAAGTCAGAGTTAGCCATTCAATCATTCAAGTCTGCTCTGCTATTCAAATACAACATGGCTCATCATCCAACTCAACACTACATTTCTGCATTCTCATTATATCTCTTAGTACCTTTAATATCTAAAAATTTATGTATTTCTGCCTTAACTATAATCATTGACTGAACCTCCACAGCCTTCTGAGATCGAGAATTCCAAGGATCCAGAATGTTCTGAAAGAAGAAATTCCTCTTCTTCTTAAAGCAAACTAGCCTGCCTTATATTATCCTCATAGGTCCATCCCTTCATTCCAGGTCTATTATACTCCCTCTATAGCATTTATATACTTCCCCATGCAAGGAGACAAACAATTGTACACAATACTTCAAGGCTCCGTATAAATGCAGCAAGACGTCTTTAATCCTGTACAGAAATCCAGCTACAATAAAAGTCAACATACTATCTGCCTTTGTAATTATTTGCTACAGCTCTCAGCACCTTCTAAATGAGAACACCATGGTCTTTTTGAGTAAATACACTTCCCAAACTCTCACCATTTAAGATATGTTCTGAATTTCTGTTTTCCCAACAAAATGGGTAACTTCATATTTTCACATTATATTCGATTTGCCAGATTCTTATCCATTCACTGTGCCTGTCCTCAATCACTTTAAGCCTTTTTGTATTTTCGTCACAACTGACATTCCAGTTCCACATCCTAATCATTGATAATAGATTGTGAATAGATGGCCCCAAGCACTGATTCTTGTGCTGTCTCACCTGTCACAGCAAATTTGTTTGTTCTCAAACAGTGAATGTTATTTTAACATAGCCCTTATTCTCAGGAATTTAAGGAAAATAATATTGTATTGGGAAAGTGCTATACAGCATGAAATGTTAACTGTCTAGTTTATTGAGATTTTTATTTGTGTTGCTCCTGCACATTATAATCAGTTGAATTGCTTAGTACTTTACAAAATAGTAACATTTAGTGAAATGGGCTGAATTCTTTTGTTATGTTTTTACACGTTTATTTGTTGCAATTTATCAATAGCAGCCTTCATATAGCCATGGCACAGAACTAGGAGATTTAACAAACAAAAATGTTCATTTAATCTAAATCAGTACAATCACTATCTATAGTGCCGTTTACGAATCCATTTAGAATAGAATAGTAATTTATTGTTACTTGTCACTTCTTACAAAAAATTTAAAAGTCTTTCAGTCGGCATACTCCTCTTTGAAAGGAACTGTAAAGTTTTGCTGAGGTATAAAATGTTTTGCTATATATAAAACAGGGTCTTCTGGTGCATGGTAGTGACACTATCTCTGAGTGAAAAGGTCTAGCTTCTCACTCAGAGTTGTGCCAGAACATGTCTAAACAGGTTGATGAAAATAACTAAAAATGTTTTATTTAATTTCCATTAGTATTCAGAAATCAAATGATTTGGCAACAATTTTAAAGTTGAAAATCAATGGGAAAAATTGGAGACATAAAAACGATGTTGTTTTCATCAAATTTCTATGTACAAATGGTGCGTCAAAGGAGAACTCTATTGGACCTGATACAAGTGTGATAAATCTGTTAATTTCTAACAATGAAACTAATGTAAATATTATCCAATTAACCACAGAGCACAGATATATTGATGTCTTCTGGGTGAAGAAAGATAAATTGTTGTTTAAGCTGCTCAATCTCTTATGTTTGATCTATTTTTTATATTTTATTTCAGACCATCAGACTGTAATCATTGAAATAAATATACATCATTTTGCCTCCATTTATCATAATCCTCTCTCTAAAGGATTAAACTTTGAATCAATGATATTAAGGTTTAAGGTGTATGCACTACATTTAAGTGCACCCAATTTTCCAGACCCTAAATTCATCTATCATAAATAGGCCAATATCTGCATCATAATTAACACAAGAATGTAATATAAGGTTTTTGAGCCTATATGAAATTTACTCAAATCAAATCGTCCACACTAATAATGCTACACTTAAATAATCAGCCCTATAATTAAACAACCGTAAAGTTATATTATACACAATAAGGAAACATTAAATTGAATTGAATTTACTGTCATGTATACTGAGGCACAATGAAAAGTTTTGTCTTGCAAACAATAACAACAGACAAGGACTTACCACTGCTGATTATTGCATAAAAGTACTTGACCCATTTATGTAACAATCCTCTGCTAACTTATCAAAAGAATTAACCTATATTTCAATTATCTAACACCACAACAAAATTGCTTAAAGTATAATCATTTTACATCTACCACATTTTCTGGACTAAAGTTTTATTACATGCAATACAATTTTCTGATTACCTTACTGGGTGTACAGACATTTGAGGCACTATAGAAAGAGCCAATGCTCCTTCTATAGCATTTTTTAATCCCACAATCTTCACCAACAAGGAGGATAGGATCAGCTAGCGTACAGGAACATGACCAACTACAATCTCCTCTCCAAGTCACTTACCAATCCCGATCTCGTGCAGCATCACTATCCTTTCAGTGTCGCTGGATCAACATCCAGGATCTCCCTCCTCAACAGTATTGTGCCATACCTACACCAAAAGAGCTGCAGTGGATCAAAACAGTGATTCACCACCAACTTCACAATAGCAGTTAGGTTTGGGTAATAAATATTGGCCTTGTTGATGAGAACACATCTCATGAACGATAAACAAAAGGATAGACTAACAACAGAAATTGATTATACACAACAATTTGCTTGGTATATCAGCATTATATGCTCTATTATGAACTTTCATGGTTTTTAACAGCAACGTGTCCATTGCATCGTAGTTAATCCATGATAATCATATTACGTTTTCAGAATTATTGATATTGTCCCTAACTAGGAGATATTTTATTGTTACTTTTAGTTGACTAGTGGTATTGCTGAATGCTTCTATAACTAAACTGAGTGCAAACTTTACCATGAACGTGAATTGAAGTTATATATAAAATTAACCACTTCTGGTATGACATTGTAGAACTACAGGCTACTTTTTCAAGTAACCTATAATTCCAAGTATTTTGAATTGTTTTGGCTGGGAATGGCTCAAGAAACGAGAGAATCAGGACTGCTGGAAGGCAGATTTGAAGCAAAAACTAGGAAATAGGTACTGGGAGAGATGGACAATGTTAGGAGTGTGGGTAGGGGAAGAGAAAAAGGAAAGTGAGGCTAAAGGCCCAAGAGGGGGTCTTTATCAGCTGAGAGGCCCAGCCAGCAAAATGGTGGGAGACTTTACTACGACAATGAGAGATTGTTTCTAATGGTTGAGAATTAAGAATGAATGGAAGATGACTGCAAAGAGAAGCAACAGCAGGGAATGGAAGGTTCTAATTAAGGTCTAGCGACTATGGATTGCTTTGTCAAAAATTATATTGAATTTCAAAATGATTTCATTTAAAAGGCAATGGAATAAACATTTGAAACTAAGGAATGCAAAATGATGTGGAGGAAATGGGGTTCCGGGAAAGAGCCGAGTAACACAGACACAATGGGTCACATGACCTTCTCCTGTGTTGATGCCTATAAATGATTCCATGAAAAGTATTTATTTATTGAGCTACTTTAGCCTATTATGCAACACCATGATTTGGTTCAGGTGTATATCAATATTTATAGGATCTTTACTCAGTTGTACATCAGGATCTTGCACCTATTTAAGTCCGACTGTGGTAACTACAGGGGAATCTCCCTGTTGCTAACCATTGGAAAAGTTATCGCCAAGATTCTCCTCAACCACCTCCCTACTGTGGCGGAGGAAGTCCTCCCAGAGTGTCAGTGTGGCTTTAAGCCACAGAGGGGCACGATGGACATGATTTTTATCATGCAACAGCTGCAGGAAAAATGTACAGAAAAGAACTTACCCCTGGACAATGGTCTTTGACACCGTCAACTGTGAAGCATTGTGGAGCATTCTTTGCCACTTTGGTTGTACTATCAAGTTTCTATATGTAGGTTTGCTCACTGAGCTGGATGGTTCATCTCCAGACGTTTCATCACCCTATTAGGTAACATCGTCAACGGGTTTCAGGTGAAGCACTGCTAATAAGTCCTACTTTCTATTTATATGTTTGGGTTTCTTTGGGTTGGTGGCGTCATTTCCTGTGGTGAAGTCACTTCCTGTTCTTTTTCTCAGGAGGTGGTAGATGGGGTCTAACTCGATGTGTTTGTTGATAGAGTTCCAGTTGGAATGCCATGCTTCTACGAATTCTCATGCGTGTCTTTGTTTGGCTTGTCCTAGGATGGATATGTTGTCCCAGTCAAAGTGGTGTCCTTCCTCATCTATATGTAAGGATACTAGTCAGAGAGAGTCATGTCTTTTTGTGGCTAGTTGATGTTCATGTATCCTGGTGGCTAGAATTCTGCCTGTTTGTCAAATATAGTGTTTATTACAGTCATTGCACAGTAGTTTGTAACAAACACTACATTGGACAGGCAGAATTCTAACCACCAGGATACATGAACACCAACTAGCCACAAAAAGACATGACTCTCTCTGACTAGTATCCTTACATACAGATGAGGAAGGACACCACTTTGACTGGGACAACATATCCATCCTAGGACAAGCCAAACAAAGACACGCATGAGAATTCCTAGAAGCATGGCATTCCAACTGGAACTCTATCAACAAACACATCGAGTTAGACCCCATCTACCACCCCCTGAGAAAAAGAACAGGAAGTGACTTCACCACAGGAAATGACATCACCAACCCAAAGAAACCCAAACTTATAAATAGAAAGCAGGACTTATCAACATTACTTTGCCTGAGGCCTAGTGAAGATATTACCTAGTAACATGACGAAACATGTGGAAATGAACCTTCTAGCTCAGCGAGCAAACCTACCATCCAGAACCTCAAGCTGAGCTACAAATCTTCTCAAAACTTACTATCAAGTTTATCCTCATCCTTCACCTGCTCCATGATGACACAGAAGTCACAGGTGGCTAAACCAACGACCCATTGCCCATTCGAACTGGGATCAAGCAGGGCTGCATCATCTCCCCAACACTGTTCTCAATATCCCTCACTACAGCACCTCATCTCAACTCCAACAAGCTCCCTGCTGGAGTGCAGCTACCTTACAGAACCTGTGGGAAATTATGCAAACTCCATTGCCTTCAAGCCAAAACCAAAGCCACCCTGACCAGTATCATTGAGCTACAGCACGTGTATATGCTAGCATCGGCAACAGCTTTATGGAGGCATATGAGAGCATAGGTCTCACCCAGAACATCCTCAAGATGAAGATCCTTCATCAGCCTCACCTGGCATAGCAGACCAAACCTTTGATCATCAGGGTCCACAGGGAAGCCTTAGTGAACATCCAATACCTAGGGAATGACTGATGGACCAAAGCAGCTAGTGATGAAGAGATCCAGCACTGACTCGATTGTGCTAATGCAGCCTTCAGCCACCTAAGGAAAAGGGTGTTTGGGGACAATAACATCAGATCCAATACCAAGATTGTAGTTTACAGAGCTGTGGTGGTTCCTGTCCTCCTGTATGGGTCTGAGACGTGGACTGTCTACAGTAGACACCTCCAATAACACTACCTGCACAAGATCCTACAAATCCCCTGGGAAGAATGATGCACCAACACCAGCATCCTTGACCAGGCCAACATTCCCAGTATCGAGGTACTGACCAGCCTTGATCAGTTGCGATGGGCTGGGGACATCGTCCACATGAGCAACATGAGACTCTTCAAGCAGGTGCTCCATTCTCAGCTTTGAAATGGCAGGCAAGCCTCAGGTGGACAGAGGAAATACTTCAGTTATACCTTCAAGGCCTCACTGGCGATGTGCGGCATTCCTACAGACACCTGGGAATTACTGGACCAAAATGGTCCAACGTGGAGGAGGAACATCTGTGAAGGCACCGAGCAGCTTAAGACTGGTCACTGGGAAAAATATGGAAGCCAGGTGAAAACAGCAAAAGGAGTGCACTGCCACACCAATGCTACACTTGAGGCAGGTCGTGGTCACAGGAAGGGGGTGGGTGGGGCAGAGTATGTGGTAGCTGCATCGGTTTATACAGCCACCTACGGACTCACCCTGAGAGAGTGGAAAAGAGTCATTCTCGTATACAAGGGACCACTGATGCACCCATTTAAAAATAGGTTATGTGTGAGTTATTGTATTACTGTTAGTTACAGGAGAAAATTTAATGACAGTAATATTGCTAGTAGTTATTGGTACAATTTCAATGAGTCACTTCTATAGGTGAAAATTGTTCATCCACCTTTGATTTTCACCTCTCCTTACTCCTTTGTTGATCTTCTTCACCTGCCCACAGCACCTTTGAGTTTCTTGGGAATTTTCTGCACGTAAGTTTCTAGCACAAATTCAAGAGCCAAGAATTTCAGCACATATTTCCCAAAATTTGAATCATAAATCTAATAAAATTTGCAAGTATCAGGTGAATAGCTGCCAGATAGCCAGAACATCATGTTAACAAGCCTCTGGGAGTGCCTTCAACTACAATAACACATCAGAAACCTCTTTTCACCACTTTAGTAAAGTCTGTGCAAAGGTCAAAGGTGGACAAACAGATTAACTTCACTTTTTGTGGTCCTAGAATATTAATTAATAAGGATGTTAGAAAATTGAAACTGCTTTACAAAAGACACAATGCAGTGACCCATGTTGAGGCTCATTGAATTATGACAAAATATTAATAAGCTTGCCATTAGATTCAGCTTAAAAACATTGGTTTGAAT
The DNA here is from genome assembly GCF_047496795.1 of Chiloscyllium punctatum. Taxonomy (NCBI): domain Eukaryota; kingdom Metazoa; phylum Chordata; class Chondrichthyes; order Orectolobiformes; family Hemiscylliidae; genus Chiloscyllium; species Chiloscyllium punctatum. The sequence goes on from NC_092739.1 coordinate 54,495,147, forward strand.
CTTCCAAGATCTAGTGCAGTAAATTCTTGACCCTGGACTCAAGTTTACAATACTGGATTAGTGGTGCTGGAAGAGCACAGCAGTTCAGGCAGCATCCAACGAGCAGCGAAATCAACGTTTCGGGCAAAAGCCCTTCATCAGGAATAAAGGCAGTGAGCCTGAAGCACCACTAATCCAGTATTTGATTTTCAGCATCTGCAGTCATTGTTTTTACCTCAAGTTTACAATGCATGGTAAGACCGTGTGCAAGTCCTGGAACATGCACTGTGATTAAACTCTGAAAAGTTCAAACATCTGATGGACAGATTTACACCCACCCTGGAGACTGCATGAATGTCACACTGATTTGAGTTACATGGGACTTAATGGGATACCTTTCTCAGAAATACTACGCTGGTAAACCCAAGGCATAACATAATGATTAGCCAAAATAACTGAAGTACCATAACTGACCCCCAAGTCGAATACCCATCCTCAGCCCAAATCTCGCTACCACCACCACCACCGCAACACAACCTGATACCCATCCACCACTAAAGCTACCCTTGACCTGACCAACCATCTCAATACAACCCCCACCAAATGGACTACCAGCTCCCACTCACTCAAATGCTAATCCACTGACTAACTCAATCAAAAACTTGAAACTTTGAAATATAAACCTTAATAAGGCACCCAGTTCAGTAAAGTGAAGTGTTATGTCCACTCTCCTATTCTAGTTGGTGTTCCACTTGAGAGGCTGTGGTGATCCATCATTGCAGATGCCTGCTGAAAACTAAACCAGTTGGGCTACTGAAATATTTGCAGATAGTAGCTATGCATCACAAATAATCAGAGCATCAAGACCATTCTGCCCATCTACCCAGTGTGTAAGTGAAAGGTATTTCTGACTGTGGTAGTGGTGCCATCTGCTGTCTCTGTTTCTCTGACATGATTTTACTCACATAAAATATTTGCATTTTGAAAACTATATTTACATTTTTGAAAATATATCAGGAATCATCAAGTAAATTATTTTGGAAATAATATCTCATTTAATATATTCATGTACCAAGTTTCAAACTTTCTGCTATGTGCTTGGATAACTAGAAAAACACGATCAAAATATAAAGCTTTCACTTCACAAAGTGATTATGGCCCCAAAAGGAGGCTGTTTGACCCATTGTGTCTGCACTCGCTCTCTGAATGAGCATTATGAATTTGTGCCATTCCCCCATAAACCTGCAAACATCTTTAGATTCAGTTAATCATCTTTGACTGTCTCAATTGAACTTGTCTCCATCACACTGCTAGGTAGTGTTCCAGACCCTAACTACTCGCTGGGTGGAAACTTACAGCAGTTTAGATTGACTTGTGACAGAATTAGACAAGTCATCCAGTGAAGACTATCACAATGTCAGAAGCATCTCACTCCATGTTTGATGCTCTTGTCAAGGGGTGAGGTAATTTATTTGTAGGCAGAGCAAGTTACCAATTAAGAGGAATTATAACTTGTTAAACATCTTATTAATGCCACAACTTGCCTCGTTAATATTTAGCTCCCCATCTTATGAAATTCACCAACTAGACAGAGAAATCTTAAGAGTCCAGGGAGTGGACAACAGTCTGTCCTGTAGGGCCAATAGCACCAGTCAAGGAAGTCGCATGTCATCAGTTAGGAAGCAACAAAGACAGCAGGTCAGTCATGTCTAGGGGCTACTCAAAGGCCGTCAGCAGTCTGGGGTGAATACAGTCTTAGGGTTTTGTCCATTAATCTTAAAGAGGAGTGACTGTAGGGGCAATGGGGTGGAAAGTCACTATTAAAAAAATGGTGGGGCAGTCAGACCTAACAGAGAAAGCAGAGGCATTTTATGAGGCAGGAGATGGGGTCTTGGGTGTATGGGGCATATGACAAACAGCACTGGATGCAGCATTTTCTCGATTCTAATTGCAACTGAACAACAGAATGGATATCGCCAGGAGTAGATAAAGTCAGCATCACTTGGATGGGTGAAAGACTGGAATCCACAGCTGCTGGACCTTAGGAAGGTGAAAGAGCAAATATCTAACACTTTGGTTTGAAAACTCCAGCCAAATTTTATTTGCAAACATCTCTTCACACATATACAATGTGTATGTGATACAATCACGCTCGTTTGGTAAATGTTGGTCAAAGGCCTATTGCACCACGTCTTCGCCGCGAATTACACTTAAGTTTTCGTCTTGGTGATGCTGAAGTTAGCAGCAATAAAAGGAGATGATTGCTGGGCGAAAGTGCCCCTTCATTTGAGGAATGCTCAAGAATGCTATGAAATGAGGGGAATATCACTGCATCATACATGACACATTTGACAATGGACTCAAACAAATGTAATGGAAAATGGAATGGTTGATGTGGATCTGAGATAGGATGGAGGTGACAGTGTATCAGGTACAGCCTTTTGGATGTAGTGTGTTGATCAGTCAGCTGGTGTGGCACTGTCACCAAGTTGGTGTGTTATGCGAAAGGCTTCATTGAAGGGATTCCCTGGAGCATGAACACTGATAATCAGCATTTAACCGAAGCGTGATTGTTATTGTTGGCAGTCTCAACTTCAGTAACTCTAGATTCAAAGCAAAAGTGATCATGCTAACTCCAGCAATTCGTATAGTTGTTATTCTTAAGTGCCCTGAGACATAGTTGACAAGAGAACCAAGCTTCCATTGTATGTGCTCTAAGTTCCCATCTGTTGTATTGAGCGTCACTGAAGTCACATTTGATTGTCAGTTGCCTCAATCACATACAAAATTGGTCAGTCATCTCATTTGCTTTTGGAACTCTGGAAGACAACTATTTCAAATATTTCCTTTCCCCAGGAGCATGGAATTAGAATGTTGGTGCATTCTTGCTGATTTGCTGTTCTATTGCTCAGGTGAAGTATCTTAAAAACATCTTCCATTTCTTCACCTCCATTGTGGAAAAGTATGGTCTTTTTCCTTTTCTGACCTGTGAATCCAAAACTTGCAAATATTGCTTTCAAAACTTCACAGCCACTGTTCTTAAAGGACGGTTGGGTGGGGTGAGGGGTGGGGGGGGGGGGGGGGGGGTGGAAAGAGGGGAAAGGGGTGTTGCAATGGATGATAGCTCTGAATACAACTGAAATAATGGCAAATTGGGCCTGGCCCTCTTGATTTGAGTTGTAATGATTGCACATAATCAAGAATCCAATTCTTTTCATTGGATGGTTATTTTTTGCAAGATCAGTGTGTTAGAATACACAATGCAGGCCTTCGTCTTGCTAATCAGGGGCTGGATGCCTCAATGTGTGCTGAACAATTAAGTTTGTGATCTAGGGAACATATTGAAGCTTAAAATTCTGTCTGCTGAAAGTTGGTGAAGACCTTCCAAAAGTTGGCGAAGACCTTCCAAAAGTTACACAAATGATAATATTTTCAATTTTTCACCCTCTCTTTTGCCACTGCGATGTTCGTGTGAAAAAACTCTAAGCAGTGTTCAGAGTCCAAACTCCTGCAGAGACTCATTAAACCTGGATTCATTTAATCTCTATTTGGATTCCCTTGGCTAGTATGCATAGTACCCTTCTGTGGATAAAATGTACAATGCGATTTTCAACGTATCGTTTATTAGACCCATTTATGATACAGGAATGGCAGGCATTTCACTTCATTTTCTTCACCTTCAGCTTCACAAAGTATTAGCCAATCAGCATTACGAAGTTCAGCAACTTGCAGCAAGCTACACCGATTCTTGATGTTTTTGCTGGACTTGATTTGATCAGACATCTGAAAAGAGCTTTCAGCGTCCGACTGATCAGCTCTAGCATAATTCCTGCAGGCCTCATATTCTGTTGTTTCTTTGGTTAGGATGCCTTGCAGAAATAATTATGACTGCAATATATTTCTGATCACTCATCTCTATGTATAGCTTTGACTCCTTATGACAGCACAGTGGTTTGGCACAGAATTGATTTTGTTAGTAATAGGCATTAACTTGTAAAGTATAATTTACATCACCCACCAGGTGGATAGTAATGGAATTAAATCTTTTACTTTGTGATCTCAAAGGGCATGACATAGATGACACACAATGTTATTTAGATGCATTAATTTTTTTGCTTTGAACCTGTGGGAAAAATGATTGTGTGCTTGTCCTATACAGTTTACATTGAAAAAGTAATAGGGACGGGCCTGATTAGAATATCGTGGCATTTTTTTTCATATTATTTCACCATTATTTCACCACCATAAAAGTTAGGAGAGTGGGCAAAGAAGTGGCAGATGAAGCATAATGTGGGAAAGTGTGAGGTCATGTACGAGAGAGGCACGGACTATTTTCTAAATGGGGAGAAAATTCAGTGCAAAGGGACTTGGGAGTCCTAGTCCAGGTTTCTCTTAAGGTTAAGTCAGTCATTAGGAAGGTAAATAAAACGTTGTCATTCATCACGAGAGGACTATAATAAAAAAGCTGTACTTCTGAGGTTTTACAAAGGTCTGGTCAGACCACATTTAAAGTATTGTGAGCAGGAGGATGTATTGGCCCTGGAGCAGGTCCAGAGGTGGTTTATGAGAGTGATCCCAAGAATGAAAATCTTAACATATGAGAAACGTTTGAGGACTCTGGGACTACACTCGATGGAGTTTAGAATGATGGGGGGGATGATTTTGACTGTTACTTACAGAATACTGTACAGCCTGGTCAGAGTGTTTCGATTGGCAGGAGAGATGAAGACCGAAGGGCACAGCCTTACAGTAAAGGGAAGACCCTTGAGAACGGAGATAAGGAGAGTGGTGAATCTATGGAATTCATTCCTACAGAAGGCTCTGGAGGCCAGATCGTTAAAAACAGAGGTAGATAAGTTTGTGATTGCCAAGGGGATCAAAGGTTATGGGGAGAAAGCGGGAAAATGGGATTGAAAAACTTATCAGCCATGATTGAATGGTGGAGCAGACTCGATGGGCTGAATGGCCTAATTTCTGCTCTTATGTCTTATGGCCTGATGATTAATCCAATATGGATTATCTAGGGCTACACAGAATTTTTTTTGGCAAAAAGTATAAATGCAATGATTAATTTCATTTTACAGAAAATCCAACGTGCTTTACAACATGGGATTTAGCACTGCAGCCAGCAGCTAACACATTCCCAATAGCATCCGGAAGAAAGGACTGGTTTCTCAGTTCACGCAAATATATAAATAGTAAAAGGTAAAGAATGGTCAGGTGTGGAAAGGGTGTTTACATAAAAGAAATATGGCAGCTTTAGTGCTGCTTCCCCCTAATTTTCTCACCATTTCCTGATCCTTCCTTTCTTTCTCCTCTCATTAGCACTGTAAAAGTGATATCCCTAAAAGGCAATAACTTTATTGTTTGAAGATTTTAAAATGTTGGGTACTAATTTCAAATTGACAGGGAACCCTCCAGTGATGCTGTACAGACCAGAAATTCCTGTCCAAGGCAGTAGTTAAAGTATGGGTTTAGATTAGAGTGGCGCTGGAAAAGCACAGCAGGTCAGGCAGCATCCGAGGAGAAGGAAAATCAACGTTTAGGGCAAAAGCCCTTCATCAGGAATGGAGGCATTGTGCCTCCAGGGTGGAGATAAGTTTGGTGGGGGGGGGTGCTGGGGAGAAGGTAGCAAAGAGTACAATAGGCGAATGGGGATTGGGATGAATGTGATAGGTCAAAGAGGAGGGTGGACCTGGGGGTTGTAGTTAGAGAGAGACTCACAGATTCTTGTAGAGAGAAAAGGAGAACTTATTCAAGGTAGGCATCCTTGCAAGAGGATTTGCAGTAAGGTTAAAATCAACTAGGCAGAAGGGAGGTCTGCAGATGCTGGAAACCAGAGTTTAGATTAGAGTGGTGCTGGAAAACCACAGCAGGTCAGGCAGCATCTGAGGAGCAGAAAAATTGACATTTCGGGCAAAAACCCTTCATCAGGATTGGAGGCAGGGAGCCTCCAGGGTGGAGAGTTAAGTGTTTGTGGGGGGTGGGTGGGGTGCTTGGGAGAAGGTAGCAAAGAGTACAATAGGGGTTTTCCAATGGCATCCAACTTCTGCCTTAGGAACACTGTTGCTGAAACTGCCACTTCTATAATTAATGTTGATTCCAGTGGGCTGGTGAGGGGTCACTAATTTGAGGAAATAATGTGAACAGCTTGGCTATCTCTGCCTACTTACAACTTGAGACAATATTCTGAGGTGGACCGGTGGGGTTAAGGCATAAAACCAGATACCAATATTTTTCTTTGTTATTGCCACTAAACAGCATGAAAATTGGCAATTAAGGAAAGGCTCTTAAAATTTAAATAGACTTTCTAAATTCATTAAGTCCGACGTAGTTTGGCATTACATTGGTGAGTGAAGCAACAGTCCAGCCAACTGGGCTGAACCAACCCCCTAATCCCCAATAATAGGCTACACACTAACGAGCTTATGTCCTAAACTTAGTTGAAAAAAATGATTTGTTGCTCCCAACATTGACTTCTCACATAATTCTCTCAAATTTCTCACTATAGCTCACATAGTTTTGAATCTTCCCAGATCCTGAACACTGGACGGTCTTGATCCAGAATTTATTTATTTATTAACATTAGCATTCATGCAAAGAAGGTTTACTAAACTGATTCCAGAGATGTAAGGGTGCAAAGCAGACCTGGTGCTTAAATTTCTACTTTTAAAATTTAGCTTGCTTAATTTGATTATTTTCAGAGACTTTTTACAAACAGGTTTAATCTGCTAGTTCAGCAAAGCAATAAAGTCTTGCTTTGCTGTCACATGGACACACTAACAATTCAGAATGCTGTCAAATTAGACTTCTAAGCTGCAACTCACCAGCAAAAGATGATTTATGAGAATTACGTCAGTTCAATTATGATGTAATTGAAAGATAAGCAAATCATCGTCAGTAGTGAAATAGTATTATTAATTTCTACTTATGAAATGATGTATTTTTTTTAAAAAGTATTGTCAAAACTGACAGAGAATGCAGAGTACCTCCAAGCTCTCATTAGTAACAGTACCCTTGAAATTAAAGCTATGGGGCAGTTATAAGCATAAACTTTATGTTTACGATAAAATGAACACTCTAAGACAATCCATTGACTTCAAATGAAATTGCAGCAATCAGAAATGCAAATGGCATATTGACCTTCATAACAAGATAATTTAAGTACAGAAAATATACTGCAGCTATTCAGAATCTTGGTCAGACCACATCTGAAATAGTGAGGACTGCAGATGCTGGGCAGAGTGGAAAAAGAGTAGAGCTGGTCAAGCAGCATCAGAGGAGGGGAGTCAATGTTTCAGGTTAGAACCTTGCATGACTTAGTTCCCAACCAAGGATATACTTGCCATGAAGAGAGTTCAGCAAAGGTTAATACTGTTGCAGGCGGAGAGATTGGTTCAACAAGGCCTGTATTCAGTAATATTTAGAAGGACAAGAGAAGAACGAGAGAAGATCTGATTGAAACATACAAATTCTAACGGGGCTGGACAGGCCGGATTTTGAGAGGATGTTTTCCCTGACTGGGGAGTCTAGAAACAGGGAGCACTGACTCTGGGGCGGCACGGTGGCTCAGTGGTTAGCATTGCCCCTCAAAGCACCAAGGACCTGGATTTGATTCTACCCTCAGGCGACTGTCCATGTGGAGTTTGCACATTTGCCCAGTGTCTGCCCCGGTCTTCCTCTGTGTGCCCCGGTTTCCGCTCACAGTCCAAAGATGTGCAGCCTAGGTGGATTGGCCATGGGAAATTCAATGTTACAGGGGATTGGGTCTGGGTGGGATGCTGTGGGTCAATGTGAACTTGATGGGCCAAATGGCCTGCTTCCACATTGTAGGGATTCTGTGTAGGATATGGGGCAAACCATCTCAGCCTGAAAAAAGAAAATCTATTCACTCAAAAGGTAATGAACCTGTGGAATTTTCTAACACAGAAGGTTGTGGAGGTCAAGTCCCTGAATGTATTTAAAAAATGGAGATGGATTACTCTTCATAAAAGTTTATGATTTTTCATTAGGGCACTCAAGGTGCATTGATAGTGTAACTACCTCTGACTAGAAGGCCAGGGTTTAACTCCCCCTGTTTCAGAGGTCTGTCAATGATTGGTTAACAATGTCTTGGCTTGCCTGATGGTATCCTTTGACTTTGAAACATTTTGAAGGGGGTTAATTTGAGATCATTAATTAGGCCTGCACAACCAAACAAAACTGACCTAAATTATCTAAAAACCCTTTTTAAAAAAGATCGTCTTACAAGGTTGAGCTGGTTAGGCCTACACTCATTGGGTTTTAGAATAATTATTAGTAATCTTATTGAAATGTTTAAGGTTCTGAGGAGGCTATACACAGGAAATGCTGAGAGATGGTTTCTCCCTGTGGGGAATTCGATAAGTGGAGCACAATTTCAGAATAATGGATCATTTGCTTAAGACAGACGTGATGGAATTTCTTTTCCCGGTGATTGATAAACCTCAAAATTCTCTTAACTGAGAAAACGGTCCATGTTAACTTTGAAACTAAAGGGGATTAAAATGTGATAGGGATCAATCAGGAAAGTGAAGCTGAAGCCAAGATCAGCTCAACCATTATCTTGCTAAAGGGCAGAGCAGGATCATGGGGCTAGACAGCCTACTCCCGGACCCTAGTTCTGATGCTTTTTTATGATGTTCTTATTTTCGACAGTTCTGCTGAAGTAAAGATAAACCCTAATGGTACACAAAATCATTCCTTTATGCAGTACTGATGAGTATTGCAAAACTCATTCCAAAGGATACATCAAAATATATCACAGATCACGGATTAATGATTTTTACTGAATAATGATCAGTCATGAATTATCTCAAAGAAAATAGAGGATAGCATTTACTGGGCAATTAAAAAGTATGGGATTAGTGGTGCTGGAAGAGCACAGCAGTTCAGGCAGCATCCAACGAGCAGCGAAATCAACGTTTCGGGCAAAAGCCCTTCATCAGGAATAAAGGCAGTGAGCCTGAAGCATGGAGAGATAAGCTAGAGGAGGGTGGGGGTGGGGAGAGAGTAGCATAGAGTACAATGGGTGAGTGGGGGAGGAGATGAAGGTGATAGGTCAAGGAGGAGAGGGTGGAGTGGAGAGGTGGAAAAGGAGATAGGCAGGTCGGACCAGTCAAGGAGACAGTAACTGAGCTGCAAGTTTGAAACTAGGATGAGGTGGGGGAAGGGGAAATGAGGAAGCTGTTGAAGTCCACATTGATGCCCTGGGGTTGAAGTGTTCCGAGGCAGAAGATGAGGCGTTCTTCCTCCAGGCGTTGGGTGGTGAGGGAGCGGCGGTGAAGGAGGCCCAGGACCTCCATGTCCTCGGCAGAGTGGGAGGGGGAGTTGAAATGTTGGGCCACGGGGCGGTTTGGTTGATTGGTGCGGGTGTCTCGGAGATGTTCCCTAAAGCGCTCTGCTAGGAGGCGCCCAGTCTCCCCAATGTAGAGGAGATCACATCGGGAGCAACGGATACAATAAATGATATTGGTGGATGTGCAGGTGAAACTTTGATGGATGTGGAAGGCTCCTTTAGGGCCTTGGATAGAGGTGAGGGAGGAGGTGTGGGCACAGGTTTTACAGTTCCTGCGGTGGCAGGGGAAAGTGCCAGAATGGGAGGGTGGGTCGTAGGGGGGTGTGGACCTGACCAGGTAGTCACGGAGGGAACGGTCTTTGTGGAAGGCGGAAAGGGTTGGGGAGGGAAATATATCCCTGGTGGTGGGGTCTTTTTGGAGGTGGCGGAAATGTCGGCGGATGATTTGGTTGATGCGAAGGTTTGTAGGGTGGAAGGTGAGCACCAGGGGCGTTCTGTCCTTGTTACGGTTGGAGGGGTGGGGTCTGAGGGCGGAGGTGCGAGATGTGGACGAGATGCGTTGGAGGGCATCTTTAACCACGTGGGAAGGGAAATTGCGGTCTCTAAAGAAGGAGGCCATCTGGTGTGTCCTATAGTGGAACTTGTCCTCCTGGGAGCAGATACGGTGGAGGCGGAGAAATTGGGAATACGGGATGGCATTTTTGCAAGAGATAGGGTGGGAAGAGGTGTAATCCAGGTAGCTATGGGAGTCAGTGGGTTTGTAAAAAATGTCAGTGTCAAGTCGGTCGTCACTAATGGAGATGGAGAGGTCCAGGAAGGGGAGCGAGGTGTCAGAGATAGTCCAGGTAAATTTAAGGTCAGGGTGGAATGTGTTGGTGAAGTTGATGAATTGCTCAACCTCCTCACGGGAGCACGAGGTGGCGCCAATGCAGTCATCAATGTAGCGGAGGAAGAGGTGGGGAGTGGTGCCGGTGTAATTACGGAAGATCAATTGTTCTACATAGCCAACAAAGAGACAGGCATAGCTGGGGCCCATACGTGTGCCCATGGCTACACCTTTGGTCTGGAGGAAGTGGGAGGATTCAAAGGAGAAATTGTTAAGGGTGAGGACCAGTTCGGCCAAACGAATGAGTGTGTCAGTGGAAGGGTACTGTTGGGGACTTCTGGAGAGGAAAAAATGGAGGGCTTGGAGGCCCTGGTCATGGCGAATGGAGGTGTAGAGGGATTGGATATCCATGGTGAAGATAAGGCGTTGGGGGCCAGGGAAACGGAAGTCTTGGAGGAGGTGGAGGGCGTGGGTGGTGTCTCGAACGTATGTGGGAGTTCCTGGACTAGGGGGGATAGGACAGTGTCAACGTAGGTAGAGATGAGTTCAGTGGGGCAGGAGCATGCTGAGACAATGGGTCGGCCAGGGTGGTCAGGCTTGTGGATCTTGGGAAGGAGGTAGAACCGGGCAGTGCGGGGTTCCCGGACTATGAGGTTGGAAGCTGTGGGTGGGAGATCTCCTGAGGTGATGAGGTTCTGTATGGTCTGGGAGATGATGGTTTGGTGATGGGGGGTGGGGTCATGGTCGAGGGAGCAGTAGGAAGAGGTGTCCTCGAGTTGGCGTTTGGCTTCAGCGGTGTAGAGGTGAGGTATGATCAGTTTGAAAATCTGTAGATCAAATGTTATTCTAAATGGCTGAAAAGAACGTTTTGTTAGAAAATGGATTGTTTGTAAGCAACCGTCAAAGCTCTGCTACTTAGCACGTTGGGAACTTTTCCAGCCAGGATTGTTTGATTCCTGCTTTTGTGAAATACTTCCACTTTCCACAAGATGGAGCCTTTTCATCATAAATATGCCAAATCGGAGTTTCCAAAACAGGCTCCAGAAAACATTTCTATAACAAAAAATGTTTCAAAAATAATAGGCACTATACTTAAAGATTTTAGTCAAGAAACAGAGTACAAATCAAAGTCATTAATGATTATATACTATTTTGAATTTTTAATATTTCAGTTATTGAAATTATTTTTGTATCCACCTTTGAATCAGTGTCTCTCCTTATCCTTAGCTCCTTCTTATACCCCAACCTAAATGCACACTATGATTAATTTTTCATATTATTCTTTCCTGCTTTTTTCATATTTTTTGGGGTCATCCTAAAAGTTTGGAACAGATGGGGAAGTACAATTGCCAAGACTGTATGAGCAGATTATTCCTCCTCCTCATTTCATAGGAAGTGGTGTTTGATTATTCACCACCTCCATAAGATCAGATGCTGCAAGCAACCATTCAAGACTTGAGGCACACATGCCTGGCTCATTGCTAATTCTTTTAATGGTATCCGACAACTGGCATCAGCCTCCAGTGCTCGAGAATGGACACTGGATTTAGCAGCGGAACTAATACCTGCACAGATTGCAGAACTGAAAAGCTTTGGGCAAGTTTAAGGCCTGAGAAATAAACTCAGCACACTAGAGAGGGCGCAGACAAGATTTACCAGGATCTTTTCTGGGTGAAGTGGCTGTGTTATCAGAAAGATTGTCAGTCTGGAATTCTTTTAATCTCTTGGAGCAAGAAAGATTGAGTGGGGACTTGATAGATGGTTCCTTAGAACTTTTGGACTACTGCCATTCAATGAAATTATAGAGTCCTGCCCCAGCATAAAAGTGGTTGCAATTCCTTGCTCTAACGAGCAATGCATCACTGACTTGCTTCATTCATCTGTGCTAAGTTTTTGGTAAATCTTAGTGAGGTTTCTTATAAGGGAGCCATAATTTTGAGTTTGAGGGATTCCTTGTCCCCAGACATCAGCAAATTAGATTTGAAAGCAGGAATGAAAATGGAAAACAGTGTGGCAGGGCTATCCCACCACATGGGATCGCTAACCAACAATGTTCATTCAGTACCAGAGGAGGTCATTATGGAAACCCAACCCGAATTCTCCAGTCAGCTTCCAATTTTATCTGGGTGGCAGGTTTTATCATCTAACACGGTCTCAAGGGCTGCCGTGGTCTAATAAAACATGGAAATAAGTGATGGATATACATTTTAAGGATTAATTGGCTGTCTAAACATGGGCAAGACAGTCAACAGTGAGGTGAGAGTTTTATGGAGATTGGTGAACTGAAATAAAACTCACATTGAAAGCTGTTGACTTGGACTCTGTTTAAGTACAGTTATCTTCTTGTGTATAATGGCAGGAAAGAAAGCAGAGGTCAGGTCTCCAATCTGGCATACAGAACCTCCCCCCACCCCCACCCCCACCTCACCACCACCAACAGTAAGGACACCTCTGTCACCTAGTCCCCACAGTAGCCTCAGGCCACCAGGGTGCCATGTAATGGGTCCTCCAGCTTTATGAGCCTGCCATTTGTTTCCTTACACGTTCATAGAATGTGGGCATCACTTTTAGGTGACAATGCCTAACCGCCCTGGAGAAGATGATAGTAAGCTGCCTTGTAGAAATGCTGCAGTCTTTGTAGGATAGGTATATCTACAGTCCTGTTGGGAAGGCTATTCCAGGATTTTGACCCAGCAACAATGAAGGAATAGAGATATATATTCCCAAATCAACACATTGAGTGGCTTGAAGATAAACTCTCAGATGGTTGTATTCCTGGATATCTGCTGCCCTTATCCTTTTAAGTTGTAGAGATCACAGGTTTGGGACATGCCATCAGAGGAGCCTTGGTGAGCTGTTGGACCATAGCTGGTAAACACTTCCGACACTGTACAGGAAGCAAACATTGAAGATAGTGAGTGGGGTACCAAACAAGTGATCTGCTTTGTCCTGGATAATGTCACATTTCTTGATCATTTATAGAACTAAACTTACCCAAGCAAGTGAAGTGCACTCATCACACTCCTGACTCATTCTTTATTAACAATAAACAATTATCGGGGCATCATGTCGTGAATTACTTGCTGCAGAATTCCTAGCATCTGACCTGCTGTTAGAGCTACTGTATTTATAGGGCTAATTTGATTCAGTTTATGGTCAAAAGTATTTTTCTATAAGAATCAATGTTATAGTCAGAATTAGGTTCTTTCAGACATTTCGCACCCAGAAAAATCAACCTACAAATTGATTTTTGAAAATTTATTCGCAAGAAGTACAAATCGCAGGCTGGACCTATTACTACCTACTCCTAGTCACCCTTGTGAAGGCTGTGGTGAGCTGTCTTCTTGAAATCACTGGAATCCAAATAAATATTGAATCATACATTTTGCATTCGTTGTGAAATAAAACACCCCACTAAATGTGAAAAAAATTGAATATGCAATATTCACGGCATGATGGCACAGTGGTGGGGCGGCACTGCTGCCTCACAGCACCAGGGTCCTGGGTTCGATTCCAGCCTCGGGTGAGAGTCTGTGTGGAGTTTGCACGTTCTCCCTGTGTCTGTGTGGGTTTCCTTCGGGTGCTCTGGTTTCCTCCCACAGTCCAAAGATGTGCAGGTCAGGTGAATTGGCCATGCTGAATTGCCCATAGTGTTAGGTGCATTAGTCATAGGGAAATGGGTCTGGGTGGGTTACTCTTCGGAGGATCAGTGTGGACTGGTTGGGCCAAAGGGCCTGTTTCCACACTGTAGGAAATCTAATCTAATCTAAAAATATACTCACCATAGATTAATCAGGTTCCATCTAGTGGAAGACATTGGTCAGTGCAAGTAACTGCTGAAATAGCAGAATTCTTGCAGTAATGAGTGCTGAAGAAGTCATAACAGAATCAATACATCAACTCTGTTTTCTCTACACTGATGCTAAAATACCTTTTGAGTTTCTCAAGTACTGTGTCTGTTTCAGATTTCCAATATAGGCAATATTTTATTTGCAATATCTTGAAATGACCAGCTTCTGCCACTAGATGGAGCCCTTGTCAAGTGAGAGTTCAGACCTGGCAAAGAGAACAGTGAAGCTAAGAGCCAGGAGAATGGGGTTTAATTAGAGATCAGAAACAAGACAAAACAAGGCAAGGTAAAAGGCGTAAAGCCAAGGTGAGCAAAGGTACTCTGGGAGAAGGTAGGTAACACCAGGAGCCAAGACCAAAGCCAGCGCCAGAGAAGGAGGGACCGAGGGCAAGATCAGAAGGACAAGGGGAAAGATTACAAGAGCATGCAGACCACATAAGTTTCTGATAAATGGTACTAAAGTGAAACTGACAATATAAGAATGTACATATTGACACCACAATTAACTATATTAAAATGTGGCATGAGTGAATGTTAAACAGTGACTTACTGTACTAATCAAGTGAATGCTGAAAGGCATATCTGCCATAATAGGGCTGTAATGGTGATGAAGGAACCAGAGAGGAAATTGCTCAACCTCTTTCTTACCAGATTATCTCTCACTGATGCACCTGTACAAGACAGTGTTAGTCAGAGAGGACATCCTGGCTTCACGCAAGGATATGCTCTATGTGTTGTGACACTACCACCATGCTAAACCAAACAGACACAAAGCTGATCAAACAGCTCAAAACGGGGCATCCAAGAGGCACTGTGGGCCTTTAAATCAACAACAGAATTGTAGTCAACCACAATCTGCAACCTCATGGCTCAGCCTATTCCTCAATGTGACATTACCATCAGTAAGGCATTCAGTGAGGAGTTTACATAACATGCTGGAAAAACACCAGAGGCAGCTAAAAAAAAAAAATCACTAAAGGATTAAAGGACTCCATGGTAGGATTTAATGCATGTCAAACAGCATTGACAGAGGTAAATCATCTCATAACTAATAGATTTCAAATTTCTGCTGTCTTGACTCATCCAATCACAAATTGTGGTGGCCAATTATACAACTAAACTGAGGATGTTTCCAAAAACATCCTATCATTAATGACCGGGGAGCGTAGCATCTCCTCTTAAGTGCAAACTGTAAGGTTGAGGTCTTCAGCCCGAAGTGTGGAGTGCATTGTTCTATTTAGCTGCCTCCTGAGATTCCCAGCATCACACATGACAGTTTTCAGCCAATTTAATAACGTCATGTGATACAGTGGAATAAACAGTGAAGAGATGCAACATTGCTAAGGCTAAGGTCCTGTCATCATCCTGGCTGCAATATTGAAGACATGCACCTCAAACAAGTGGCACATCTAGCCAAGTTGTTCCAGTGCCATGACATGCAGTCATCTACTTCACAATGTGGAAAGTTGTCCAGACCTTTCCAATCTGCAAAAAGTAACTCAACTGGAAAGTGGTGGACAGTACTATCAAGTGGTACTTCATCAACTACAACTTACTCACTTTGCCTCAGTTTGAATTCTGTCAATATCACTCAGCTTCGCACTTCATTGTAACATTGGCCCAAACATGTACAAAAAAATTTAAGTCCAGAGGCAAGGGAGTGTATTTAACTTTGACAAGAAGGCAGCATTTGACCTAGTTTGGAATACATGAGTCCAAGCTAAACTGAAAGCAACAGCAACTGGGAAAAAGTCCACCATGCTTGGAAACATACTTAACACAAAATGATGGTTCTAGTTGTTGGAGGCCAATTTCCCAACAAGGACGTCACTGCAGGGTTTTACAGCATGGTGCGCTAAGCCTAACGTCTTCAACCACTTCATTTGTGATGTTAGGATGAGGCTCCAAAAACTTCCCATCCTCAATATAAATCTAAAAATGGAGATGTTCATTGATGAATACAGTTGTGTTCCATTTGCAAAATTTTCAGATAATGAGACAGATACAAGCAAGGTACAACTGTTTCCACTTGAGTGCCAGGCAATGGCCATTTACAGCAAGACAGAATCTATTTCCTATCAGTTACAATTAACCAGAACCTAAACATGGCCAGCTGTCGAATTACTGCAGTGAGAAGGTCAAGTCAGAAGTTGCAATTCTGCAGGGAGTAACAGGCACTTCCTGACTCCCCAGTGCCTGTCCACCATCTATAAAGTTCATGTCAGCAGTGTGACTGAATAGTCTCCATTTGCAAAATGTATGAAACTGTACAGTGTATGCCATTAGGTTAAAGCAACCTGCTTGATCAGCACAACATTCACCACCTTAAACATTTAGTCGCTCCATCACAAGTGTATACCATCTATAAAACATACAGCAGCAACTCACCAAACTTTTTCAACAGCCCCTCCCAAGCCTGTGATCCTATCATCTAACAGAATAAGTGCTGCAGATACATGGGAACACGACAATCTAAAAGAAATCGCGTCATTTATCAGGAAGCAAATTGGCATTTCTTCAATATCCCAATTTAACAGTAATGTAGGTGTACTTACACCACATGAACATGAACTCTGAACTAGCTTTCAGAGCGCTGCTTCTTCATCAGGTGGTCATGGACCTGATGAAGGAGCAGCGCTCTGAAAGCTAGTGCTTCCAATTAAAACTGTTGGATTATAACCTAGTGTTGTGTGATTTTTAACTTTGTACACCCCAGTCCAACACCAGCATCTCCAAATCACATGAACTACAACAGCTCTCCATCAGCTTCTAAAAAAGGACAATTGGGGTGAACAACAAAAGCTGGCCTTGTCAGTGCTGTCTGTATCAATGAACAATTTTAAATATTTAAATTATTTCTCAAAAGATGGCTGGGAAATTGGCCACTTCAAGGAAACCAACCACTTTTGAAGGGTAGCTACCCTTTGGTTTCTTTCTTAAAGTTTGGAATTTGCACTAAAACAAAACTTGCTTGACTGGCAGAACTCACTTTACCTGATGACTATCAGCATCTGACCTATAAACAAGAGAAATACAGGAAAATAAATTGCTAATTGGCAAGACATTATTCAAATCTCAGGAAGAGAAAATTTAAAGAGATTCAGTGCACTGTTCAGACAAAGGGGATTCATCATCCAAAAAGGTAGAATATTTCATCTAAAGAAACTCTAAAGTGCATCCCTCCTCTAATTGCTGTACTGAAATGTCAGACTTGAGTTTTGTGCTCATGCCATGGAATGGGATTTGACCTTCTGTTTCAGAGGGGAAGAATGCTGCTAAATGAGGCACTGCTGACATGGTCATATTGAAAATAAATATGAAAACCTATTTAACGCTGACTTTTCAAAGTTAACTATGATAGTTTTTCCCTTATTTATTCAATGTTTGGGTGGTTGGATGTTGGGGGTGGGGGAGGAGGAGGAACCATATGCAAATTTTGTAATTGCTTTGTTACTTCCATTTAAATGTATTCAATATTTAATTTTTACTTTATCCTATTAACATCTTATTTCACCTTGCACCTCTTTTTTATTTAAGCTCTTCTGCTTTCCAGCAAATTGTAAAATATCTCTTTGATCACTGCAACCATTGTATTTGCCAAAAACTTGTTACGTCTCTGAACTTTTCCAATTGTGAAGGAAGATTATCAATCTGACACATTAACTCCATTGCTCTCTTCACAAAAGGTTGCATTGATTGGCAGAGATTTTCCCGAACTTTGTTTTTAGTTTCCTTGTGTTTGCATCTTAACCCATTGCTATTTCAGGTTGCAGCAATATCTGAGGGGGTCAGGTCAGAGCAGAGGTCTGTAAAGGAATCGATAACTTGCACCTTAATGTGCACGAATGCTGCATAAATGTGTTATGGACAAAGGAACCTGTGTTTTGCCCATTGATTACCCAGCACAATTTCACACGCTCCTAGTAAATACCAAAATCAGACTGTGAGAGGACATTTGTTTATAGTTGTAATTGTTTCTAGCGGTTTCTACTGTTTGATATAGTTCAATACTACTACAATGTCATCTTGCATGGTCCTACAACATGTGCTGTTAACAAAGCGTTGAACAGTAAGCATCATCTGTGGAATTCACTACCCCAAAGTGTGGTGGATGCTGGGACAGTGAGTAAATTTAAGAAAGAGTTAGACAGATTTTTAATTGTTAATGGGTTGAAGGATTATGGGGAGAAGGATTATGGGGAGAAGGCAGGAAAATGGGGGTGAGGAGCATATCAGCCTTGATTGAATGGGCAGAGCAGACTCGATGCATTGAATGGCCTAATTCTGCTCCTATTTCTTAACAACTTATGAAAATAATAAGTCTCATTGGACAAAATCTGGTTGAGAAGTAACTTTTTCTGAAAATCTTAAGAGAGAGACAAAGAGGTGGAGTTTTACAGAGCACAGGGTCAAGATAAAGAAAGGTATGTCTATCAATGTTTAAACAGTTAGAATTCGGGATGTACAAGATGCCTGAATTAGAGGATGACGTGGCTAACCATTTGAAAAGCAGCACATGGATCAAGGAGGACAAGAAATAAAGTTTACCTTCATCATTGTTGCACAGAAGTCATCATTGACTTTGGTAAAAGCAGTTTTGGCAGTGTCACAAGAGTAGAACCTGATAATAAATTGACTCAATAATGAATTGAAAAGCGACATCAATTTGCTGCTGCATTTCTCTTCACAAATCATTTCAGATAATACCTAATGCAATATGCTAAAATTACTTCCCCTCAATCAGATAATGGCAATGATATTTCAACTTGTGCTGAGCTGTTGTCAAATTCAAAATATTCATTGGTCATTGGAGTCCAGCAGAGAAATGGATGTTTGAATTCAGCATACATCATTGGTAATGTGTTCATCTACATTTGCAGAAAAAAAAATCTCTTTTAATGGTTGAAGTGACATAACATTAAACCAGCAAACAACGGAGTGTGAAGAGAGATAATTTTCAACTTTACCACAAGGGCAAAATGGATTCTCAATCTGCTGTAGAAACCATCAGATTTTAATTCCACAAAGTCCTTTGTGACAAACGCTGAGACACACGATGAAATGGAGCAGAAACATTTGTAGTTGTACACCCTACCTTACTTTACTTTCAAAGTATTGTAAATATTGTGTAATCACCAAGTGACAAGTAGATTGAACCAAATAAATTGATTTGACTCGTTATTTTGAATTTATTTATAGTTTAAAACAAGACCATGATTCCTTGCTGTGATCATGATACGTTTGACAATCTTATCATGTTCAACTTTAGCGTTTCCAAGAATTGCAATGTTATTTGTGATATAGAGATAAGCTGGCATACTCTTGATAAGGCAGGCATATGCTTTGTGAACAAGGTAGGGTCATCAATGTTATAGGAGTTCCAGGATTTTAACCCTGCAACACTGAAGGAACAGCAATGTATGTTTCTAAGGGGAACTTGGGTAGTGATGTTCTAATGCATCTGCCTCAGCTTGTACTTCTAGGAATAAGCATCCTATTGTTAAAAGGAGCTTTGGCGAGTTCCTGCAGTTCATTTTGTAGATGGTACACACTGCTGCTACAGTACATCAGAGGTGAAGAGATATGGCACCAATCAAGTTTGGCCTGAGGTGACATTGAATTTCTTGAGTGCTTAGAGCTCCACCAACCAGGTGAGTGGGGTTTGTCACATTGCTACATTGCACCTTGTAGATCGTGGACAAGCATTGAGAAAGTCCAGAGGGGAGTTACACATTGCAGAATTCCTAGCGTCTGACCTTGTCTTATAGCCACAGTATTTCTGTAGCCTGTTAAGTTGTTTTTGGTTAAAAGAACATCCCATGGTGTTTAAAGTGAGGAATTCAACTGCGGCAGGTCTTGTTGCATATGAACACACAATAAGTTTCAGTATCTGAAGAGTAATGAATGGTAATGAACAATGCACAATTTTCAACAAACATCTTCATCTTCTGATCTGACGATGGAAGTAAGGTCATTGACGAGGCAACTAATGCAGTGAGGAATCTGTGGAGTACTGTCCTGGCACTGAGATGATTCATCTACAGCAATCATGACCTTCTTTTGTACACTGTATGAGCATAAACAGCAGAGTTTCTCCCCTGATTTGCACTAGCTCAAGCCTTGCTAAAGCTCTTTGATACCGAACTCAGTCAAGTGCTGTTACTCTCATCTAACTTCTGACCAAGGCTGAAGTGAAGTCAGGGGCTCAGTGGCCCTGGAGGAACTCAAACTGAATAGGTGTGCAAATGTATTGGCGAGTAAATACCACTTGATAGCACTGTTGATAAACCTTTCCATCACTTTACTGATGATGAGAGCAGACTACATTGGATTTCTCTGTAGGATATTAGTATTGTAGCTGTACTGGATTAGCCTAGCTCTTGCCACAGCTCATTCTGAAGCATAACTTTCCAGTATTATTGAGTGTTATCAGGGCCCACAATTTTGCAATGGAGACAGGTATCTTGAAATGTATTCAGGAGAGCTTTTTATTTAAACAAGTAACCAACAAGAAAGGTGCAATACTGTATACCTAATTCCATTGAACAATGTCAGGCAGATAGTTGAAGTGACAATGGGAGAGCATTTTTAGTAATAGTGACAACCGTGTACAATTTATATTTATTATGGAAAACGAAAATAAAAGATCTGAAATAAAATGATTTTTGGGCGGAGAGAAGACCAGGATTTATTAGAACATAGAACATAGAACATAGAAAAATACAGCGCAGTACAGGCCCTTCGGCCCTCGATGTTGCACCGAACGAAGCCTACCTAACCTACACTAGCCCAATAACCTCCATATGTCTATTCCAATGCCCGTTTAAATGCCCATAAAGAGGGAGAGTCCACCACTGCTATTGGCAGAGCATTCCATGAACTCACGACTCGCTGAGTAAAGAATCTACCCCTAACATCTGTCCTATACCTACCACCCTTTAATTTAAAGCTGTGTCCCCTAGTAACAGCTGACTCCATACGCGGAAAAAGGTTCTCACTGTCAACCCTATCTAAACCCCTAATCATCTTGTACACCTCTATCAAATCTCCCCTAAACCTTCTTTTCTCCAATGAGAAAAGCCCCAAGTGCCTCAGCCTTTCCTCATACGATCTTCCTACCATGCCAGGCAACATCCTGGTAAACCTCCTCTGCACTCATTCCAATGCCTCCACATCCTTCCTATAGTATGGCGACCAAAACTGCACACAATACTCCAGATGAGGCCGCACCAGAGTCTTATTAAAATAAGACAGGATGTGGCCAAAGTAAACTTGGAGAAGCACTTGTGGGAAAATCTACAGCAAAACAGTTGTGGATGTTCTAAAAGTAAATAGGGAAACTATAGGCCCAACGTGTTCTGTTTGGGGTAAAATGTAGGAGACAAAGCTCAGAAAATCCTGGATGTCAACGAATAAAGGGGCTTTTAGCACATACAAAGGGAAAAAATTAAGGCAGGCGGGTTGGCCTTAAGAAAACAATGAGGAGAGCAAAGTGGGGACTTGAATGGTAAGATCGCAGAGAATTCAGAGATATTTTATGAGTACACAGAGGGAAAAGAGGATAACAATCACAGATTAGGGATCAACAGGTCACACTGTGCACAGAACTGATGGACACTGGTAAGGTGTGAAGTGAGTACTTCATGTCTGTGTTCACTTGGGAAGATTTAGGTACACAATTCAGGGAGAGGGACAGAAATTCTCGAACAGTTTGACAGTGACCCAAGAAATACTGAAGGTTTTGACAGGTTTAAAAGTGGGCAATCCCCAGATCCAGATGAGTTGTAGCCCAGGCCTACTGGAGGTCACGAAAGAGGAAATTACTGTCAATCTAATGCAAATTCTTAATGCCTGTCTGGCCATAGGACTGAAGGACAGCTATTATGGTTTAACTTTACAAGAACTAGGGAATTACAGGTCATTTTCCTAAAATGCACGTCTTGTAAATGCAATTTGGCTGTAACGCGATTTGTGAATTTCAGACCTTTTATTTTATAAAGCCAACTCCCGTTCGCTGTTACGTGATTCTATCCCTTGTATTACCAGCAGCTGTGATTTATTCTGCTGGTGCATCAATTGTGACAGCTTGTTGTCTGTGTACATGTAATTTTTTGCTTCTATCTGCAACTAAGGTGGAGGGAGCGAATAGTGGAATATTTTGCTGCAATGTTTACTGTGAGTGTGAGCAAGCGAGACCATGAAAGAAGATGCAAATATACCAGCGTCCACTGCGTGTTAAAGAGTAAGCAGGGCGTTTTGTTTAGCAAGCCTCAATTGCTGGCTATCCGAAGCTTCAACACATGGTGACTTTACAAGAGAGGGGGTGTGTGCACAGAAGGGGAGGTGTGAAATTAAGGATAAACCGTTGGTGACCGTCATCTCTCCCCACCCCACCCATCCTCAAGTTATGCCTGACCCAAGTTCACAGAGTCTCTGCTTGAAGGAGGGGTGGGCTTGGGGGGGGCAGGGGATGGAGGGGGGGGGGGGGGGGGTGTGGTGGGGGGGAGAAAGGGAAGAAGGACCTCAGTCTTGGCCACTTACTCTCTCTGAAGCTTGAGACACATCAAAACCTGCAGCCGTTCAGAGTGTCTCAGCCTATTGGCCACCCGCTCAGAAAGAAAATTGCTCTCACCAAACTTCCGGAGGCTTCACAAAGTTTAATGGCAGAGTGGGGTGCTGGATAAACTCCACTCCACAAGGAGCCAGGAATAGAACAATACAATGGGAAATTTGGCCTGGCATTTCTGTAACTGACCAAAAATGGACAGGTTAGCTTTATTGGAGTCCCTAACCCCATTTTTCCCTTAGGCCCTAATACTTGTAGTGCGCAATTTTCTATAACACGACATTGCGTAGAAATGCAACTATCGTGTTAGCGGTGAACTATCAGTAAAAACCAGGAAGCCTCATCAGTGAAAGGCAAAAAAATTGAGAAAATTCAGAAGGAGTGAATTAAATTTTACTTGGACACACAATTTTGATCGGGATAGTCAGAATGGCTTTGCCAAGAGGTCATGCCTTGCAAAGTTGATTGAATTTTTCAAGTAGCTAATCAGTTACGTGGATGAGGGTAATGCAGGTGATCAGTTTATGTGGATTCCAGCAAGGCCTTTGATAAGGTCCCACATGGAAGATTGATAAAGCAGGTGAAAGCACGTAGGAGACAAGCAGGAGGCTGGAAGAACACAGCAAGCCAGGCAGCAACAGGAGGTGGAGAAGTCAACTTTTCAGTTGTAACCCTTCTTCAGGACGGAAGATGTGGAGTTCTCCACGTCCTGATGCTCTGACTTGCTGTGTTCTTCCATGGTCCCGCTAGTCTACCTTAGATTCCAGCATCTACAATTTTGTTTTGTCTCTAAAAGCACATGGAGCCAGGGTAATTTGTCAAGTAAGATTTAAAATTGGCTTAGCAGTAGGTATCAGAGGATAATGGGAGGAGGTTCTTTGTGTGGCTAGAGGCCAGCTTCCATCATGTACCACAGGGATCGGTGCTGGATCCCTTATTGCTTATGACATAAAAATAAACAATGTAAATGAGAATGTAGGGGTGGGGTGATAAATAAGTTTGTGGATGACATGAAGACTGGCCCTATGGTTAATGGTGAGGAAAAATGTCCTACTCTACAGGAAGATATAGATGGATTTCTCAAGTGAGCAATCAGTGGTGGATGGAATTTGACCCTCAAACATATGAGGTGAAACCCTTTGCAAGAAGTAATAAGATAAGGAGTACTCAGTAAAGGCAGGACAGCAGGTAGCTCAGACAAACAGGGGTGCTTGTCTACAGATCCCTGAAGGACAAGATAACAAGATAGTTAAGGCGGCTTATATAGGAAACTTGCTTTTATCAGCTATGGCATATAAAAGCAGGGAGGTTATGTTGGACCTGTACAAAACCTTGCTCAGATTACAGTTGCAATACTGTGTGCAGTTCTGGTCACCACACCACAGGAAGGATGTGATTGCACTGGATAGGATACAGAGGGTATTTACCAGGATGAAAATGGTTTTCTGACCAGAGGTACTGCCAGATCTGCAGAGTTTCTCCAGCAATTTATTGTGTTTCAGATCTCTAACATCTACAGTTCTTTATTTTATCATTTGTGAATGCATCCCATCTGGCCCAGCAGTTTTTATCCTGAGTTCTTCAATTTGCTTAATAATCCCATTTTTATTTTAAATGCACTTATCTCAATTTCACATTTCATCAATCGCATCCATGTTTACATGTTCTATTCCCTGGCTAAATACTAAAGCACAATAATTATTCAATATTTCAATATCTCATTACCTGTGATATTATTTGAATACTTGAATAGTTCTGTCTATTGCAGACATTTTAAAAATGGATTTTCCTGTGAAATATTTTACTTTTATTTTCCTTGATTTAATTAATTGATCCCTTTTTGACCTTTCTACTAACCTGTCCATGTTTTCTGTCATCAGCACTTATCTGCTGTCTGTGTAGTTAAAATATGACTATTCCCTAATCTGAATTAATTCTTTAAGATTTTATTCATCAATGGCATTTCAAAGTATTTACACTGGTTTCTCTTTCTTTTAGCTGAATATAGTTGGAGGTCTTAGTGTACTTTATCATTGCTAAAAAACCACGTGTCCTTTGCCAATCACTTTAGAACTGATGAAAAATATCAAAAAAATTGGCATGGTAATGCATCTCTGTTCATTATGAGTTCTACAGATTTGATCATGAACTGGTCTCCAATTCAAATACATACATGAAATGTTTATATTCAGTGACAGTAATTATATAGATGAGTTTTTAAAATATACTAGAATATCTCATTGTTAAATAAAAAGAAAGTCAAGCCTTGATTTTTATTTTGAACTCTCATTTGATATATCATCCCTTTATGCTTTTCTACGTATAGTTATCTTTGTAATATGGAAATATGTTTCCCATTGTGGGAGGTTTCTTAACAACCAATCCTCTTCCTCTGTTGAGAAAAATAAAACCTTTTTGTCACTGATCATTAAAATTGAGCTTTAAATGATGATCTTGGATGTTAAGATGCTCCACTGTAATTTATTATAGTTTTCAGAGTCCTTGTCCTGCAGTAAATCATGCTATTATGCCTCTCATTAACTTAGCATCATGAAGGTGTTCAAATCTCTTCTGGTGAAATTAGTATTGCAACTGAAGTAAATCTGCTCTCTAATTTTATCAACAATTATCCTTACAAAAAATGGTAATGAATGTGCCAAAGGCCAGAATAAATTTATGACATATTTTTCACAAATCAACAAGTATGTGAATTATATATCTTAAGATATAACTGTCAAATATCTGCATTTGAAACCCTATAGTGTTATACATAATTGCAAGTTTACAATTTACAGTATATCAGTAAGCTGATACAGTTGCTCATTACATATAGAATACATAAAGGTAGTTCCACACAGGTGACATTTAGCCATACTATACTATTGACTACTAAGATGGCTATAGCCATGGAAGAGCATTGACCTCTAAGGCTATTTTTAAACATTCCATGAAAGTTTCCGTTATTTCAATATTTCAAATGTGAAGTTGTGAACATTAAAAATAAATACAAACCCCACAGAACTCAGTGGTTTAATTTAGTGGGAGTCGAGATGACGTTTTCTCTAAATGCTACAGATAAGGAACATTTGAAAAACACATTATGAGCACACCCTCACTTCTAACATTTCACAATATTTCCTACTTGGTTCAGAAGAGAAACAGTGTCTAAAGAAATTCGATCCTGGAATGGAGTGCTCTCCAGACCTCTCAAAGTTGTTTCTTGTGTTGGTGTTTTGCACAGAATTCTGCCCCACAACAAAAATTCTGGGCCAGTGAGAAGTTTAGAGATTTTGTGACCATTTTGTGACATGGTACAAATCGATATTCTGATAAGATAAATGTTAAAATGTTGAGCTTACTGTTTGATTACTCCTTTCAAAATTTAGTGTACTGGGGACTGACAAAATTAGAAATTTTTGAATACAAGTGGCTACTCAGCCTATCATCCAGTCCAACTATTCTAATGGATAATCTCGTTTTGCTACATCAGAAAAAGGGAAATCATGTTTGACAAATCTATTGAAATGTTTTGCTGCAATTACACAAGGCACTGGTGAGGTGACAGCTGGAATGTTGTGTTCGGTTTTGGTCTCCTAATTGGAGGATAGGGAAGAATTGTGCTATAAACGGACTGCAGTGAAGGTTTCCTAAATTGGTTCCTGGGATGGCAGGACAGCTATATGAGGAGAGATTGAGTCGATTTGGATTTTCTTCACGGGACTGGTGCTCCAGATCCCCAGACTATTATTCTGGGGACATGGGTTCAAATGACATCGTGGCAGTTGCTGAAATTTGAAATAAGCCAACATTTGGAATTATCAGTTGTTGTAAAATCCATCTGATTTACTCATGTCCTTTACATCTGCCGTGTTTACTTAATCTAGCCTCTTATTTGACTCCAAACTCAGCAGCGTGATTAACCTGTAACTACATTCTGAAATGACATACCAATCAATTGTTTCAAACCAAAACAAACTCTAAAGAGAAGAATAAAATCTGAAGGACAATGTGGTTTCCACTCGGGCACCAGACATGCTAACAAAAGCCCTATCAATACTGCAAAGTCCTCCTTAATAACATCTAGGGAATCATACCTAAATTGGGAGAGCCAGCTCTAATTTGCCCCACACCAGCCAAGCAACAGGCTGACACGTGCTCAGAATGATAGCTCACAAAGTCATAGTCATCACCACCATCATCCCTTGGTATGTCCTGACCCACCAGCAGGTGAAGACAGGGGGCATACCATCAGGAATGAGTTGCCGTGTTTGTTTGCACTTTTGAATATGGGCCCCATGACAGTAGGTTAAACATAGGCTAGGAGACCTCTGATTTTGACTTGGAGCTTCTTCCCCCACTCCTCCCATCACCAATGCTCAGCTGATGAATCAGTGCTTTGCCATGTTGAACAACACTTGAAGGAAGCACAGAGTATGGCAAAGATTCAGAATGTACTCAGGGTGGGGTCTTCAATATCCATCATCATGAGTAGCTCAGTCGCACCGTGACTGAGCACTGGCTGACATCTACAGCATATGTTGCAAACACAGTCTAGAAGCTAGAAAGTGAATGAACAAGAGAAATACCTCCTTCACCTTACCCCTGACATATTTACCTGTCCCCAGTGCATCGGTACATAACAATATTGGTAAGAGTGACCACTCCACAGTCCTAGTAATGACAAGATCACATCTTCATATTGAGAATATCCTTCATTGTGTTTGTATGGTGCTGAATGAAACAGAACTCGAACAGATCCAGCATCTCAAAAACTGGCAGGTAAGAGGTTTCAACTTCAGAATTTTGAAGGCACATTCCCAAACCTATCTTTGCCATCAAACCAGAGGATAAGTCCTGAAGTAGCAGGCTTAAATTGAAATGAGAGGTTGACCTGGTAAAGATACAACATAGCCCTACTTGCAGACCGAATTGCAGAAGGAACAGTGCATTAAACAGATCCAACAACAAATGGGTCAGATATCCTGTGATGAATGATAATGGACAATTAAACAACTAAAAGGAGGAACGATGTTCACAAATATCCTCGTCTTCAATAATGGGGCAGTCTAACACTTCAGCATAAAACTAAAAGTTGAAGCATTTGCCTTCGTCTTCAGGCAGATGTAGAAAGTGAATGATAATGAATCAGATTCCCCTTGAGATCTCCAGAATGAAAATGCCAATCTTCAATCAATTTTATTGTCTCAATTTGTTATTAAGAAACAACCAAAAGCAAATAGTCTTAGAGTCATACAGCACTGAAGCGGCCCTTAGGTCAGCGCGGAGTTAATGGGCCTACCTACACAAATCCCACTTGCTCGCATTTAGCCCATAGCCTTGAATGTTATGACATGTCAAGAGCTCATCCACATATTTTAAGGGTTATGATGTTTCCTGCCTGTACTACCCTCCCAGGCAATGCATTCCAGATTCCTGACACCGCCTGGCTCCCCTCGAAAATTCTTGTACTTCACTTTAGAACCACCTGATGAAGGAGCAGTGCTCCAAATGCTAGTGCTTCCAAAAAAACATGTTGGACTATAACCTAGTGTTGTGTGATTTTCACATATATCCAGCTTCTCTCCTTGACAAAACATTAAAGAACAAAAGTTCAAAGAGATGGAGGGAAGACAAGCACTCAGAAAATATACCTACAGCAAGCTTATGAACACATGGCATTGTTCAAGCGACAATGAAACTCCACCGGTAGGAATCCACCCAGACAATTTCATATAATAATAGAGCCCTGGATAAGGCAACAGCAGTAGCACAGAAAATTAAACATGGAGCATAATGGACCTTCAGGTAAGGTGTCCTCTATTACCAGCCACTGTATGTTGTGTTACAATTCAAGATCAGAATACCAGATTTGTTAAACACTGGCTGGGACCAATAGATTTTCTTTTAACAAGTAAGCCAAGCAATAGATCTAGAGAACTAAGAGAATAAAGTCACACAATTCCAAGGTTTTGAGTAATGTTGGAAAGTAATACAATTTATATGTATAACTTGTATCAGAACATCACCTAGCATCAACATGTGGCAAACATGGGGAACAGGCTGTGAGTTAAGCACAGTGCAAATTAAATAACAAATGCAGTAAAGTCAAATCCTATTGTTTTCTTAGCAATTCCCCTAAAATGCTAACATCACGGCAGGTCATTAAATCTCAAGTAATTACAGTTCTTCACATTTGCCAATCTGCCCTTACCCTTGGATCGAGGGGTCTGGGTTCAAATACCACCTGCTGTTAAAGGTGTACCATACAATTTCTGAACCGGTTCATTAGAAAAACAAGTTATTTTTTTATTTAAAAATCTGACCTCTGAATTCTTTCTCAAAAGCCACTGTCATGAACTGCCTCCATCCTTTTTTCCTGGATTTGTGCTCCCCTGAATTCCAAAAAACTTATACTCATGGACTCACTTACAGACGTACCTCCCATTCTTCACTAACAGCTAGCCTCACCAAGCCAGTCCTGCCAGAGGTTTGTCCCCAAGCTCCAATATTATTCAATTGCATCAAACAAACATTGCTAATGGGCTTTCAACCCACACTCTCTGCTTTAGTGAACTTTTATCAGCCCACTGTTTTCTTTTGAGCCATTCACAGCTACCAAGACTTCCCTGAACCCCCCACTATAAAGCTATTCAACTGCTCTGGGATTTCAAGAGAACTTGTGATGCAAATGTTACTTGCTACTTGTTAGCCGAAGCCCTTACATAGGTACATGTTGCATTTGGACATGCTTTGACAAGTAAAATGGGGCTGAATAATATGGAATCAGCAGCAAACCTCTCCACCTCTTACTTGGCAATGAAGGGAAGGTCATTGACAATGCAGCCTAGAATATCATCCTGAAGAACTCCTGCAGTGTGATCCTGGAAAGGAGATGACTGACCTCGACAGCAGTCTTCCTTTATACGAGGTATGAATCTAACCAGCAGCCAGTTTTCTCTGATTCCAACTGACTTTGGTGTTGACGTCCATCTTGGTCACGTGCAGTCTTGATGTCAAAGGTAGTCACTTGCATCTCACCTTTGGTGTTCAGAGTCTTTGTTTATTTTTGAACCAAGGCTGTAATGAATTTAGCAGCTTGGTGGCCTTGGCAAAACTCAATGCTAGCATTAGTAAGCAGGTTATTGAGAACTATTTGCTGCCTGATAACACTGTTGATGACATCTTCTGTTACCTTAATGATTGACAGTAGGCTGATGGAGCAGTCTTTGGCGAAATTAAATGTGCCATAGAGATGTACAGCATGGAAACAGACCCTTCGGTCCAATTCATCCATGCCGACCAGATATCCCAACCCAATCTAGTCCCACCTGCCAGCACCCGGCCCATATCCCTCCAATACCTTCTTATTCATACACCCATCCAAATGCCTCTTCAATATTGCAATTGTACCAGACTTCACCACATCCTCTGGCAGCTCATTCCATACACGTATCACCCTCTGCGTGAAAAAGTTGCCCCTTAGGTCTCTTTTATATCTTTCCCCTCTCACCCTGAACTTATACCCTCTAGTTCTGGACTCCCCGACCCCAGGGAAAAAAACTTTGTCTATTTATCCGATCCATGCCCCTCATAATTTTGTAAACCTCTATAAGGTCACCCCTCAGCCTCCGACGCTCCAGGGAAAACAGCCCCAGTCTGTTCAGCCTCTCCCTGTAGGTCAGATCCTTCAACCCTGGCAACATCCTTGTAAATCTTTTCTGAACCCTTTCAAGTTTCACAACATCTTTCCGATAGGAAGGAGACCAGAATTGCACACAATATTCCAACAGTGGCCTAACCAATGTCCTGTACAGCTGCAACATGACCTTCCAACTCCTGTACTCAATACTCTGACCAATAAAGGAAAGCACACCATGCCCTGCTTTTTGAATGCAGGACTTGCCTGGGCAATTTCAGAACACTGCTCCTTCATCAGGTGTTAGTGAGAGGGGAAGGCCTGAGACAGAATTTATAAGGAAAAAATCCTTTGATATAAATTCCGTGTCTAAGATCTTCCTCTATCACTATCACCTGATAAAGGAGCAGCACTCCGAAAGCTGTTTTCAAATGAACCTACTGGATATAACCTGGTGTTGTATGATTATTGACCTAGTTCAACACTGACACCTCCACACCATAGGATGACAGTGACAGGGAAGATAAATCAATGAGAGTAAATGAAGGGAGAACACTCCAGTACTCAGTCTCTTAAAAATTAAGACAATGAACTGAAATTCTTGCTGCCATGTCCTTCTGATTGCATGCTGACCGAGTGAAAACTCTAGTAAACGAATGGAATGGTGAGAACATTGAGGACATGGCTGCAAGGTGAAATAATGCAGACTTTCCTATTCTAAAGATAAATGTTTCTCCATCAGTTCCATGCTTATTTCAGCGCATGGAAACTTTGGTGCAGATAATGACATCATCAGAAAGTCAGAGTGCACCAGCAACACAATAAACTTCTGGAACAAAATCTATACAAAGTTCCTGCGCACAGTAGAATTGCTTGAATGTTTACATTCAGCATAAGATATTTTCTCCACAAGAGTTTCATTGGAGATAGAAGAACAGCTAGTGTGAGAACTCCTTCATCCAGTGGTTTCATAATATGATTGTGCCGAGACTGATAAGAGTCTTTTAGTTCACCAGTCTACTGAATGTTACACATCTCTGACTTTTGTTTAATTTTAATATGTTCAAGCTTCACTGATGCTTGAGTTTAAGCTTTTCTGAGGTATTCCTCAGTACTAGAAGCTTTGACTTTCAGCCTTCATTTCATTGCCTAATTGTTGACGGGACTCAATACAGATTATAATTGTTCAATAACATTTGTTCCAGTTTAGAGTTGAGTCTTGTTTCTCCTGAGTAAATGCTCGTTGGACATGTGCAATTATTGGCGTATGTCATCAGATCACTCCATTAAAAAAAAACAGAAATTCACCTCTTCCTCTCCTTTTTCAACCACAAGTTGAGACTCTTCAGAAGAGATAGCAGAGACTTCACCATGATTGGCACTATAATCAACAAATATAGCCAGACACAGAATTATTTCATTTAAAAGAATGTCTGCCTCCACATACACAAAACACGAGGGAATGACACACACACACAAACAGCGAGTGAGGGACATGCTGTGAAGGGGCGACACACAAACACATACTGTGATGGTGTGACACGTACACACACACACGAGGAAGGGACACGCACACAGGAGATGGGGGAGATACTAAATGAGTATTTTGCATCAGTATTTACTGTGGAGAAGGATATGAAAGATATTGACTGTAGGGAAATCAATAGTGACACCTTGCAAAATGTCCATTTTACAGAGGAGGAAGTGTTGGATGTCTTGAAATGTGTAAAAGTGGATAAATCCCCAAGACCTGATCAGGTGTACCCTCGAACTCTGTGGGAAGCCAGGGAATTGATTGCTGGGTCTATTACTGAGATATTTGTATCATCGATAGTCACAGGTGAGGTGCCGAAAGACTGGCTAACATGATGCCACTGTTTAAGAAGGGTGGTAAGGACAAGCCAGGGAACTAAAGAGGAGGTCCTCGAGAGTAGTAATATCTGGATTACTCCAGATATCAGACAGAGCCTGATGTCGATGGTGGGAAAGTTGTTGGAGGGAATCTTGAGGGACAGGATGGATATGCATTTGAAAAGGAAAGGACTGATTAGGGATAGTCGACATGGCTTTATGCGTGGGAAATCATGTCTCACAAACTTGGTTGAGTTTTTTGTACACTTAACAAAGAGGATTGATGAGGGCAGAGTGGTAGACGTGATCAAAAGGACTTCAGTAAGCCATTCGACAAGGTTCCCCATGGGAGTCTGGTTAGCAAGATTAGATCTCATTGAGTACAGAGAGAACTAGCCATTTGGAAACAGAACTGGCTGAAGGGTAGAAGACGGGTAGTGGTGGTGAAAGGTTGTTTTTCAGACTGGAGGCCTGTGACCAGTGGAGTGCCGCAAGGATTGGTGCTGGGTCCACTGCTTTTCATCATTTATATAAATGATTTGGATGTGAGCATAAGAGGTATAGTTAGCAAGTTTGCAGATGACACCAAAATTGGAGGTATAGTAGACAATGAAGAAGGTTACCTCAGATTACAACAGGATCTTGATCAGATGGGCCATTGAGCTGAGGAGTGGCAGATGGAGTTTAATTAGATAAATGCAAGATGCTGCATTTTGGGAAAGCAAATCGTAGCAGGACTGATACACTTAATGGTAAGATCCAAGGGAATGTTACTAAACAAAGAGACCTTAAAGTGCAGATTCATGGCTCCTTGAAGATAGAGTCGCAAGTAGATAAAATAGTGAAGATGGCGTTTGGTATGCTTTCCCTTACTGGTCAGAGTATTGAGAACAGGAGTTGGGAAGTCATGTTCTGGCTGTATAGGACATTGGTTAGGCCACTTTTGGAATATTGGGTGCAATATCGGAAGGATGTTGTGAAACTTCAAAGGGTTCAGACAAGATTTACAAGAATGTTGCCAGAGTTAGAAGATTTGAGCAATAGGGAGAGTTGAATGGTCTGGGGCGGTTTTCCCGGGTGCGTCGGAGGCTGAGGGGTGACCTTATACAGGTTTATAAAATCATGAGGGGCATGATTAGGGTAACTAGACAAGGTATTTTCTCTGGGGTGGGGGAGTCCAGAACTAGAGGGCATAGGTTTAGGGTGAGAGGGAAAGATATAAAAGAGTCTTAAGGGGCAACTTTTTCATGCAGAGGTTATGTGTAGAATGGGCTGCCAGAGGAAGTGGTGGAAATTTGTTCAACTGCAACATTTAAAAGGCATCTGGATAAGTATGTGAACAGGAAGGGTTTGGAGGAATATGGGCCGGATGCTGGCAGGTGGAACTAGATTGGGCTGGATATCTGGTCAGCATGGAAGAGTTGGACCTAAGGGTCAGTTTCTGTGCTGTACATCCCTGTGACTCTTTGACTTTGATCAGCGTCCTGGGAAATCACATAGCTAGGGTTTATATATAGCTTTAAACAAAATAGTGGAAGGCTGGGTTCAGTTATTTTGAAAATTATGGGAAATAATTAAAAGGGATGAGGGCCCAGCACAAGTTATTAAAGTTCCCAGAACAAATAAGAAGACAGAGTACGGAACAGCTCTTGAGTCTAACTTCAGGCACAGCATATAAGGGGATAACTGTGAGAAGGCTGGCAGTCAATGCAGAACTGAGGGTGTTGTACTTAAGTGCATGCAGTATATGAAACTCAGTAAAATATGCTTGAGGTGCACCATGAAATTGGCAGGTACTGTGTTGTGGGTGTTACAGAGACGTAGCTGCAAAGATATCGGGCTGAAAATGAAATATCCAAGAATATCATCCTGTTGAAAGGACAGGCAGATAGGCAGAGGGCGTGGGGCTGTCTTAGTTGATAGGAAATGAAACAAAATTACTCGCAAGTGAGAGATTGGAAGGCACAGAATCTGTATGGGTCAAGTTGAGAAACAACAAAAGGAAGGAAAGACTGACTGGAGTTATGTACATGCCTCCTTGCAGTATGTGGGACAGGAAATTAATCAGGAGATACAGAAGGCATGAAACAAAGGCATTATTTCAATAATCAGAGGACTTCAACATGCAGGTCGACTGGGAAAATCAGGTTGGCAGCAGATCTGAAGAAAAGGAATTCATGGAATGTCTACATGATGATATTTTGGAGCACCTTATGGGGGATTCTGGATTTGGTTAGGGAGTTAAAGGTGAAGGAGCCACTAGCGAACAGTGCCCATAATACAATAGAAACATACCAAGGAAAGGACGAGACAAACATAGCTGAACGAGGAAGTCAAAGACAGCATAAAAGCAAAAGCAAAAGCAAAAGCAAAAAAAGCATACAATATATGATGAAGATTAGCAGGAACCGAGCGGACTACTAAAAATGCAGTGGCATGAGTCGGGGTGAGAAAATTAAATGACAGTGAGCTAGTCAATAGCATTTTAAAAATTGCAAGAACTCCCCCTGTCCCCCATCCGATATCGAAATAGTTAGAGAAAGGTAAGAGTGGACATTGGACTGCTGGAAAACAAGGCTGAAGTAGTAGTAATGTGGTACAATGAAATCAATAGATACTTTGCACCAGACTTCATGGTGAAAGACACCAATAGCATACTAGAACATTGAGAGTGTCAGAGGACAGATGTCTATGTCATGGTCTTCCCTATGGAGAAGTTGTTGGGAAAGCTGAAAGGTCTGAAGGTGGATAAATCACCCAGATCAAATGGACTGCTCTCCAAGGTTGTGAAGGAGATTAGATTTGGTTAGATTCCCTACAATGTGGAAACATGCCCTTCGGCCCAACCAGTTCACACCGACCCTCCGAAGAGTTACCCACCCAGACCCATTTCCCTCTGACTAATGCACCTAACACTATGGGCAATTTAGCATGGCCAATTCACCTGACCTGCACATCTTTGGACTGTGGGAGGAAACCGGAGCACCCGGACGAAACCCACGCAAACACGGGGAGAATGCGCAAACTCCACACAGATAGCTCCCAAGCCTGGAATCGAACCCAGGACCCTGGTGCTGTGAGGCAGCAGTACTAATCACTGAGCCACCATGCTGAAGAATTGTGGAGGTATTGGTGGTGATCTTTCAGGAATCACTGGAGTCAGGGAAGCTCCCAGAAAACTGGTAAATGGCTAATTTAATAACCCTGATCAAGAAGGGAAAGAGGCAGAAGACAGGAAACTATAGGCTGGTTAGCCTGACCTCAATGGTTGGTAAGATCTGTGAGGGAATTATCAAGGATGATATTGCGGAGTAGTTGGAAGTGCATGCTAAAATAGGGTTGAGTCAGAATGGTTTCATCAAGGGAAGGTCATGCCTGACAAATCTGTTAGAACTCTGAGATGGTAATGAGCAAGTCAGACACAGGAGAGCCAGCAAACGTGATCTATTTCGATTTCCAGAAGGACTTTGACAAGGTGCCACACGGGAGGCTGCTAAGTGAGTTTTGGGCTTGTGCTGCTAGGAGCAAGGTACTGGCATGGATAGAGGATTGGCTGACTGGCAGAATGCAGAGAGTAATGATAAAGGCATCTTTTTCACATGATCACCCGGTGACTTGTGGATTTCCACAGGGGTCAGTGTTAGGACCACAACTATTCTCTTTACGCATTAGTGATCTGGGTGAAGGAACTAACGGCATTGTTGCTATGGTTGCAGATTACACAGGGACAGATCATGTTGAGAATGTGGGAACGGTGCAGAATGACATGGACAGGCAAGGAGAATGGTCACATGGAAAACAATGTGAAAAATTCCTAAATGGGAAAAGGCTTTAGAAATCTCAAGTACGAAGCGAC
This sequence comes from Chiloscyllium punctatum, assembly GCF_047496795.1. Taxonomy (NCBI): domain Eukaryota; kingdom Metazoa; phylum Chordata; class Chondrichthyes; order Orectolobiformes; family Hemiscylliidae; genus Chiloscyllium; species Chiloscyllium punctatum. Next base: position 54,531,027 of record NC_092739.1, read on the forward strand.
TTAGGAATCTTAGAACAGGATTCGCAAGGTTAAAATCCAAGCTCAGTTGGCAGTTCGGAAGGCAAATGCAATGTTCACATTCATTTCAAAAGGAACAGAAAATAAGAAGAGAGATGTCTGCTGAGACTGTCTAAGACTCTGTTCAAACCACATTTGGAATATTGAGAGCAGTCTTGGGCTGGCGTTGGTGTTGGAGGCAGTCCAGAGGAAGGTTACAAGAATGATCCCAGGGTTAAAGGGATTATCATATGAACAGTAGTTGAGAACACAGGACCTATTTTTGATGACTTTTGAAGGATGACAAGGGTGTGGGTATATCTCACTGAAACTTACAGAATACAGAGGGGCCTGGATACAGTGGACATGGAGAAGATGATTCCACTAATAGGAGAAACTAGCATTGGAGGTCACAGCCTCAGAGTGAGGGGACAACCATTTATAATTGAGATGAGGAAGGACTTCTTCAGCCAGTGGTACTCATTACTGCAGAAGGCTGTGGAGGCCAAGTCATTGTGTGTATTTAAGACAGTGATAAATAGGTTCTTGATCAATCAGGGGACTTTGGGTTATGGAAAGAAGGCAGGAGAATGAGGTTAAGAAATGATTGAATGGTGGAACAGACTTGATGAGCTGAATGGTCTAATTGTGCTAATATATCTTCTGACCTTTTTGTCTCTTCACAACCACCTTGTCAAGATCCTCCTACATCTTCTGCACTTCAATCAAATTATCCCTTACTATTCCAAACTCCGGGAGAAACAAGCCCAGTCTGGTCCATCCTTCCTCACAGGAAAACCATAGGACATAGAAAAATACAGCGCAGTACAGGCCCTTTGGCCCTCGATGTTGCGCCGATCCAAGCCCACCTAACCGACACTAGCCCACTATCCTCCATATGTCTATTCCAATGCCCGTTTAAATGCCCATAAAGAGGGAGAGTCCACCACTGCTACTGGCAGGGCATTCCATGAACTCACGACTCGCTGAGTAAAGAATCTACCCCTAACATCTGTCCTATACCTACCACCCCTTAATTTAAAGCTATGCCCCCTTGTAATAGCTGACTCCATACGTGGAAAAAGGTTCTCATGGTCAACCCTATCTAAACCCCCTAATCATCTTGTACACCTCTATCAAGTCACCCCTAAACCTTCTTTTCTCCAATGAAAACAGCCCCAAATGCCTCAAGCCTTTCCTCATACGATCTTCCTCCCATACCAGGCAACATCCTGGTAAACCTCCTTTGCACCCATTCCAGTGCCTCCACATCCTTCCTATAGTATGGCGACCAAAACAGCACACAATACTCCAGATGCGGCCGCACCAGAGTCTTATACAACTGCAACATGACCTCAGGACTCGAACTCAATGCCTCTACCAATAAAAGCCAGTACGCCATATGCCTTCTTCACATCACTATTTACCTGGGTGTCAACTTTCAGAGATCTGTGTACATGGACACCAAGATCCCTCTGCTCATCCACACTACCAAGGAACCGACCATTAGCCCAGTACCCCATCTTCTGAGCCAAGGTAGGCCATACTATGGGAGGAGCCTCCCATCTTCTTGTTACTCTTACCAAAGTGAATCACTTCACACTTAGCTACATTGAACTCCATTTGCCACCTTTCTGCCCAGCTCTGCAGCTTATCTATATCCCACTGTAGCCTGACACATCCTTGCTCACCGTCAACAACTCCACTGACTTTCGTATCATCCGCAAACTTGCTCACCCAACCCTCTACCCCCTCCTCCAGGTCATTTATAAAAATGACAAACAGCAATGGTCCCAAAACAGATCCTTGTGGAACACCGCTAGTAACTGCACTCCAAGATGAACCTTTACCATAACTACTACCCTCTGTCTTCTACCAGCCAGCCAATTCCTAATCCAAACCTCCAACTCACCGTCAATGCCATACCTCCGTATTTTTTGCAGTAGCCTACCATGGGGAACCTTATCAAACGCCTTACTAAAATCCATATACACCACATCTACCTCTTTACCCTCATCTACCTCCTTAGTCACCTTCTCAAAGAATTCAATAAGGTTTGTGAGGCACGACCTGCCCTTCACAAAACCATGCTGACTATCCTTGATCACATTATTCCTATCCAGATGTTCATAAAACCCATCCCTTACAATTCTTTCTAAGACTTTGCCCACAACAGAAGTGAGACTCACCGGCCTATAGTTACTACGGTTACCCCTACTCCCCTTCTTGAACAAGGGAACCACATTTGCAAATTAGCAATCAACCTAGTAAACTTCCTATGAATTCCTCCAATGCATTTGTATTCCTCCTTAAACAAAGGTACCAAAACTACACAACTTTGAAGATGTGGTCTCAGCAATCCCTGTATAAGTAAAGCATGCATCAGTACTTTTATAAGAAAGGATAACATTTCATTAGCCTTCTTAATGTACTTGCATACTAACTTCTTGTGAATCACATACTAGAGTATCTAGATCTCTCTAATGGAATCATTGAATTCTGCAGTCACTCTCTTGAAAGAATGCTCTGTTATTTTCATTGCCAATCAGGAAGAGACCCATTTGTTCACGCTGTGAGTTTTCTGCCAGCCAATTTTCTATTCATGCTTGTATATTGCCTCTTACTTTGCACAATAACCTTTTATCTGGCACCTCTGGCAATTAAATTAGTAACGTCAATGGTGCACAGGCCCAACTCACCGAGGTCTACGCAGAATGCTTAACTTCAGGCCTAGAATTGTTCTTTGAACTGGAAAGTTAAAGTTTTGCTCTAAGAGGAGGACTGTAACTCCCCTGGTTAAATTAAATCAACAGTCAAGGACATAAAGCTCGACTTCACATATGGATATTTAATAAATTTTTGGACACAGCATATGATATTTCAATGACATGTAAAATCTGTGACCACAAAATATAATTTAGCACCTAACACTCATTAAGCATTACAATGTCACTGGATTAGTAATCCTGAACCCAAGCTAATGTCTGGGACGTGGGTTCAAATCCCACCAGGCCACATTGTGAAGTCTGAGTTTATAAAAATCAGGAATTAAAACTAGTACAATGGCAACAATCATCAATTTTCTGTCAAAACAACCCATCTGGTTCACCAATGCCTTTGGAAAGGTAATAACTTGTCCTTACCTGGACTGACCTACAAGTGACTCCAAAACCCATAACGTTGTGCATTACTCTTAACTGCCCTCTGACATGTTCTACCAAGCCACTCAATTGAATCTGAAGACCAGTGGTATGGCGTCAGGTAGATCAGCTTGCACACTCATTTGCACTTTCAAACAGTGAAGCAGGTACCAAGAGGCAGAACTTAGAGAGGTTCCAATTCTGAAAGTTTTTTTTTAAAAATCAGATGGTTGAAGTGGAATATATTTAACCATATTCCAGTGTAAATGCCCCAAATCACTGTATTTTATGCTTTAATTCACACTGTAAGAAAAAGGACTTTTTTAAAAAAACAAACAACAGCTAGCACAGTTGGATTGATCGTGCTCACCAAAATATGACTATCCATTTCATCTGACTTAGTTTTGCATCACCAGAAAGCTCTGCTATCATTTTTCAATAGGTTTTGGTTCACCATTTACAAACACACCTGCATGAATCCTCCAGACCACACATCAAGGGTCACTAATCTGATGGAATTATTGAATTAAAACGTGGCTTTATGCATTATTAAACAAGTCAGTTGAAATAAATAAAAACAAGGTATATGTAAAATAGATTGGTAATAATCCATCACCCATTTATATTGTCGAACAGTCATCTAATGGTTAATTGCGCTTGGAATCGATAAACCAAACAATGGTAAGTGAGATAATGCAAGTTACTTGGTTAAACAGCATCATGGAATAAATGCCTCAATTATATTACTTTTAAGATAAAGGTAACCTTGTGATAACTAAAGTGGGGTAGCAGGGACTATAGTGACAATTAGTCTCATAAACAAACCATGCTAAGTTTACCAGAAGGTATTGTTAGAAAAGTGTTGTGCCATGTATAACATTTTCCTTTCATAATATCAGGCAACCTTCTCAATTAATGCTCACATAGTATCGGCAAAAGGAGGAATGCAATTGTGGTTTGATCCAGAAGCAAAATATTGTGGATGGTGAAAATTTGAAATAAAAACAGAAAATGCTGCCTCGTTACTTCCAGTATCTGAAAAGAGAGAAACAGGCAAATATTTCAGAACAATGGCTGCATCAGAACTTTTTGATGTTTTATCCTCTATTCGCCAAGCAGATTGCTGTTATACATGCAGAGTTCAGATGAAACTAATCAACCAAGGTAGGTCAAAAGACAACCCATGTAGATACACATGTACAATTATAATTAAATCAAGGTATTGCATTGAATTATAAAGTTTCCAACTTAGTTTACTCTGCAATATAATGTTAACAAAATAAATCAAAAAGTACAATTTGGTGCTAAAAAAGGTTATGTGCACATATGAAAACATCTTGTGATGCAGAGTCGAGATACCTATGAATAAATGAAATTATAGAGCAACATTTTCAAACTATTTTTCAGTGGCTGATTGCAAAAATGAATGTTTTTGGTAAAGTGCAAATAGTAGTCCCTTCTTTATATATGTACAATTGAAAGAGTAATGAAAATTAAACATGGGTCCATTAAGTAGCTGAGGCAAGAGAAATTTTAGTGGAGTAAGGAATGGCAGAAACATCACACAAATTAAACACTAAGCAGAACTTATAAAAAGACACACCAGAAGTAGTGGGGAAATAACCATCTAATGAGTGTGAAAGGCTTAAAGCCATTAACATTAATGAAGAAAAAAATCTTGCGGAAATGAATGGGACATGATGGGCTGTATTCTAGGGTACCAAAGAGATGACTGCAGAGACAATGGACACATTGGATGCATTCTTTCAAAATTTATTTTCAAATAGTGCCAATGAGTTGAAAATTGATAAAAGTAACAGTTTTCATATAATGAGAAAATATGGAACTACAAATCAATTAGCCTGACATTAGTCATCTGGAAAATGATCAAATCCATTATTAGAAATGGTTACAAAGCATTTAGAATACCATAATGGATGGGTAACAATGTTTGGAAAATCTAATGAATTTTGTTCTGCTGACGTATCTAGGAGAGCAAATAAAGGGGAAACTTGGATTTTCAGAAGGCATTTGATAAGGTATAATACAAAAGACTTGATTTGCAAGTTAAATGTTGAACAGCTTCAGGTTAAAATGGATGGGACAAATGAATCAAGTTTTTCAGTTTTACTATTGAGGCATTGCAAAGAACAGCCCGAGGCCACAGCTAATTACTTTGTAAATAACTTATGAACCAAGCATCATATCTTCAGGTTTGCATGTGAAGGTGAGTAATTAAGCTCAGTGGCGTCCTGGGTCAAGACCAAAGTGATAGAAATGATCAACTCCACAAGCTGACTCATGAAAACTGAGCTGACATATCAGACTTTTGCTTTGGCATGGCAGTGTTGACGATCTCAGAATGAGTGTGAAGTCTGCTAGCTGCGGTTGTGGGCTGGGTTCAAAGCCTGTCTCTTTGCACTGGTATTATACTGTAGTCTAATGAAAGAGAATTTAAACAACAACATCCTTTTATCTCTTAGACCTCTCATCTCCTTGCCCCCCTCAAACATACCACAGTTAATCGATTCTTGTGAAATCTACCAGGCAGCAGTAATCCAGTAATGGAAATCCTTGGGTTTGTGGTAATTTGTTTTGACAGTTCCAATGGGGTTTAAGCACTTTCTAGGCACATTATCTACTTTCAAAAAACCCAAAGGGTACCGAAATTGTATGCAATACTCCAAACCAGTGTTTTATGACAGCTTATTATTGCTTCTTTGCTTTTGCACTCTATTCCCCTATTTAAAAAAACCCAGGACCCTTTACATTTTATTAATAACGCTCAATTGGTCATGCCACTTTTAACGAGTTGGGCACATTTACTCCCAGGTTTCTCCACATGTACCCTTTTTAAAATTGAATTATTTATTTTATATTGTATCTCAGTATTCTTCCTTCCAAAGTCAGTACATTTTCATTTCTCCAACTTGGCTGCTCACTCTACCAGCCTTTGTCTTTTTCGAAGATTAACATCAACCTTCTGAAAAGTTCAAAGTTAAAAATCACACAACACTAGGTTATAGTCCAACAGGTTTATTTGGAAACACTAGCTTTCAGAGCAGAGCTCCTTCATCAGGTGGTTACCCAAGCACCTGATGAAGGAGCAGCACTCCAAAGGCTAGTACATCCAAATAAACCTTTTGGACTATAACCTGGTGTTGTGTGATTTTTAACTTTGTACATCCCAGTCCAACACCAGCACCACCACATCATTCTCAAAGTTCACAATACTTCCAAGTTTTATGTAGTCTGCATATTTTGCAGTTATGAGCTGTACAACAAAGTCTAGGAGGTTAACATAGAACAGGGATTGTAACACCGATCTTTATGTAACACCACAATAAGCTTTCATCCAGTCTGACATACAACTATTTACCAGTACGTGCAGTTAGCTGTCACTCAGCCAATTTTGTACACGATACTATTGTCGCTTTTAATGCACAAGTCCTAACTTTGCTCATAATATTGTTCTGCAATACTTTATCAATGACTTTTGAAAGTCCACATACACCAGATCATTAGCATTGCTTTTATCTGTTCTGCTACTTACCAAGAAACAAAACAAATTAGTCAAACAAAATTTTTCTTGAACAAATCAGCATTGGCTTTTCTCAATTAGGCTACATCTACCAAAGTGATTGTTCATTTCTTTACCTAATAAAGACACATGCAAATTGCTCATTTATTACATTTAGAAAAATAATTGATGTCAAAGGTACACAACTTAAGCATTTCAGAGGAAGTTGGCCTAATTTCTATCTAATGCACAGCAATTGAACTCAAAACTGGAATTAATAGAGATGTTCTTTGAATTCTCAAGCATACTGATCTAGACTAATCCTCGTAGAATTCCTCAAGACACACTGAAGACGACAATTACTGTTTGTATCAACATACACACTTGTGCACTGCCTTCAGGAAAGGGCAGTTAAAAAAAAACTGGAAGGAAATGAATTAGAATATACCTTACTTTAAATTGACACCTTAATGGAATTTAAATGTCTCTCACTAAAATTTCAATCAAAAACAACCATTTCGACAAGAGCTGCTTTATTGAACACATGCATTAAATTTATTAAAACAATACTGATCCCAAGGGCAAGGAACTCAATGAATCACGTGGTTCCTATCCTTTTACTATTCTTACATTGGTTCTACTCTGTCAGATATACCAAGCAAACGCACGCACTCAAGTTTATTGTAAATTTTCTCCAGGACAAAAATTCTGCCTGAGAAAACAAAAGGAACTTGTACTGTTATGTCAAAGTGAGTGAGATAATAAGCATTTCACTATTTAAACTTGGTACAGTTTTCATCATTTTAAACATAATTCTGAACATATGACTTGTCAAAAACAAAGACATGGATTGCAATTGGTTCTCCAGTTTAACAGCCTGTTTCTTTCAGTTCAGATGGTCTGATACTTCAGTTTTTACTATAGCTTTTTAAGACTATACTTCTGTGTAGTTTACATAGCTTAATTCAAACCAATTAATAATTTTAATATGAAATGATAAAAATAATATTTTTCCACTAAGGCCAATTCAATTGATCATAATTGAAATGCAAAGTTCTAGCAAGAAATCTTGTTAAAGTCGGTCACAGTCAGGGGAGTTGGGAAAATGCAGTTGTTAAAATGTCCACTGTCAAGATTGCTTTCACTGAGCCACAAAACACATCAGAACAATTTAGTTGCATAATGCACAGAACATACAAATACTATACATTTGCAAATATACTCTGACTAATCACATGAATGTGTGTAGGAAATTTGAGCGAGATGGCGACATGCCCAGTGTCAAAACATTATAAAGTCAAGCTCCTACAGAGGGTAAATAATCCAGACACTAATCAGAGATGATTTTATTACCTCTCCTTAATTGCTGTGGGAATGTGGTGACGAGCCACCTTCTTGAATAACAACTGAGGTTGAAAGCACTGTCATGCTGGATATTATCTGTTCCATGAGAGGGCACTGGAGTACCATCATTTAGAGCACAAGAGGAGGCTATTCAGTCTATCGTGTCCTGATTCATCCATGATTGTCCAAGTGGAGATTATATCTGTCCCTCAGAGCTCATTCTAATAACTTCCTTACTGGAGGTTAGACAGAGTGGTATCTAATTTCCGGATATATCCCTTCCCCCTTTCCAGTGAGGTCTGGAGCTAGATTAGATTACAGTGTGGAAACAGGCCCTTCGGCCCAACAAGTCCACACCAACCCGCCGAAGCTGAGTAACATATGCAGCAACTAAACAAGACAGTGAGAAGTTTAATCAGTTAGTGACTGCCACTTGATCACTTTATTGACAATATCCTTTTTAAAACTGATTACTTATGGATTGAGTACTTGCTTTACTAACCTTAATTGTTTTGAGTTTTAAAATGTGGACAGGATATTCTTGAGCTATTATCCATTGTCAATGAGATACCAGTGTTTCAGTTGAGTTGGAGCAGACATTCTGGATGCGCAGATATTTTGGAACTCAAATCTTCAGTACTTGAGTCAGAATACTGCAAGGATTCATAACATTTACTGTCTCTCTATTATGTAAGCAGGTACTATTAACCAACCTATCCAGACATGTTATGACACACCTCTGCAGCATGTGGGAATGAACTCGGGCGTCATGTCCCAGAGGATCTTACCATGGTTTCTAGTTTGATATTTTCAAACCAACCTGTTAAGAATGTTGTTACACACCTCTGGTCTGCATAGTACAAGGTTCCTGGTTGACATGTAGGGACCTTACCACTGCACCACAAGAACCCTCTCCACACACAGAGAAAGTAAATTTGCAGAAAACTGATACCTGTGATAACAAGGACTTCAGATGGAGATCAAGATGGATCAGCAATTCAACTCCATTGGCTAGAGTTGACTGCAAACACTTCAGTCCTGTCTTTTGATCAGGCAAGGTGAACTCGGTCATGAAAATTCAGGATGTTTGTAAGCCTGCTACTCCCTGCAGCTGTTCAATTTTTTTTGTCACCATTCATCCAGATGTCTTTTAAATGCTGCAATTGTACTAGTCTCTACCATTTTCTCTGTCAGCCCATTCGATACATGCACCACCCTCTGCGTGAAAAATTGTCCCTCAAGTCTCTTTTAAATCTTTCCCCTCTCACTCTAAACCTATGCCCTCTAGTTCTGGACTCCCTCACCCCAGGGAAAAGACCTTGTCTATTTACCTGATTCATGGCCCTCATGATTTTAGAAACCTCCATAAGGTCACCCCTCCACCTCAGACACTCCAGGAACACAGCCCCAGCCTGTTCAGCCTCTCCCTATAGCTCCAATCCTCCAACCCTGGCAACATCCTTGTAAATCTTTCAAGTTTAACAACATCTTTCCGATAGGAAGGAGGACAGAACTGCACGCAATATCCCAACAGTGGCCTAACCAATGTCCTGTATAGCCGTAACATGATCGCCTAACTCCTGGACTCAGTACGCTGACCAATAAAGGAAAGCATACCAAACGCCTTCTTCACTATTCTATCTATCTGCGATTCTACTTTCAAAGAGCTATGAATCTGTATTCCAAGGTTTCTTTGTTCAGCAACACCCCCCGAGGATCTAAAATCTGGATTTAGGCTGTTGACAGGGGCAACAAATCTATGCAAGCACTTGTTAACCACAAAATGGCTTTTCAATATGAACATAACATAACAAAATGGCTTCAGGTTATAAATTAATACTGTGCTAAAATGTTTGGAAGCTGCATTCCTGCTTTGCTGAGCTAGCTAAATTACAAGATAAAGCAAACAATAAAGTCTTCATAATATGAATCATAAGACATTAACTGACCACCCTGATAAACCTTGAACCACAAGTGTGAGATGATAATGTAAGTAAGACAATACTGTTCCAGGAAATATCAGTGGATTAACCTGTAGTCCATTATGTCACCGAATTACATTTTATTGGTTTTCCTTTGTAATTAAGGTTCTACTATCTCTTAAGAAACATAAAAATTGCTTATTGTTCAAATTCAATTGCACAATTTCTCGAAGGAACACGGAAACTTTTAACCTGTGTTGTTGTGAAATCTGCACCCGGCCAATACGATTAAACTGTGAAACCTTGCTGAAGCAGACCATTATCCTAGTGATTCATTTGACCAATCGTGGAACAGAGAAGCCCCTCGCGGGGGGTATAGATCTTCATATGGTGCCTTGACTCGTGGATTCAGCATAGATAGCTCTTACACCGCTGTCCATGATCTTCGGGTCCTCCGCTATTGAGTGCCGAGGAATCGGCTGGCCAGGCGTGAGTATTTTATACCCGTTTGGTTTTCCTCTCATTCTAACAGCTGCTGATCCGACCCCTTGTTGTCTAGTCTAGCACAAAAGGATTGGTCTTGGCAAGGATAGGGTCAGGGGGACCCTATGAAAAAAAAGGGGAGAAGCAGTTTGAGTTGGGAGTTGAAAACTCAGTTTTTGTTTTAAAGAGAGATAGAAGTCAAGGACTTCTGGAGTTGAGAACTCCATTTTTTTTAAAAAAAGCAAGGGGGCAGGGACCTTCTCAGAGTTGTGAAACTCCAATTTGGTTGGATTGCCATTGTCTAAATTAATACCTAAATTGCTCGATGAAAAAGAAAGTATCACAATATTTCATAACGAACATTTTGAAGGTTTGGAAAATTAAGTGTTTGTGGAAGTCAGACTGTTGAATAATAAAAGTTTGAGTCAGCACTATAAAAAGATGGTTATTAAAGGATGGGTAATCATATAGATAAGACGGAAGATCCATCTTTAAATGTTAGTGAAAATATGCGAGAAGTTTCTGGAAAAATCTGGGGCTTTTTGCAAACTCTCTGGCGCCTTAAATAAAGCATTGGGTGATGAGCTGTGGCCACTAGGTGGCCCTAAAACCAATCAATTGCTTAAATCAGCCAGCAATTGATTTGGCAGCAGAACATTTGATCCAGGACAAAAAGAACTAATTAGACTTTGGCGACAATTTTGTGATGAAAGCCACAAGGAATCAGTTTTATGTTCATGGCATGGTACTGCCACTAAATTGGGGATTGAACTAACTGTTGATGGTACCATGAAATCTATTGAGGTCCTCAAAAACACACGTGCTCCAGTTAAACGCCAACAGAAACAAAAGGAAAAGTCACTAGTGCCTGATGAGCAAACAGAACTGCACCAATCAATGGGTTGGCTTTGGTTTAAGCGCGGGAGACAAAGAAAATGCAGATGGAGATGAATGGTGTTCTTACTTGTGGCTACCGCGACCTCCTCCAAATGTGTCTAACTTGCAAGTGTATCCTAACCCTCCCCTGTGTAGCCCAGTCCTTGTTGACCCGCAAGTTCAGGGCCCCGAGCATCCCCTATCCCAAACGCCTCCCTCACAGATTGCTCAGCCTCTGTATATACAACTGTTTTATCTAATTCTCAGATTCCTGTTGTTCCCCCGCAGCCTAACCCCATGTTTTCCCAGCCCAGTTTTCACTCCATAAATGTTGCTTCTTCTTCCAACCCTCAGACTGCTGTTAGCCCGGCAGCTGCCGCACAACCCAAAACATATGCTGCTATCGTAGGCCCCAATGTTTCCCCACCCCCCTCCCCAGTTTAATGATCCTCTTGCTTATAACACTTGCAGTCAGTAAAAACTAAAACAGCACCAATTCTAATAAACACCGCATTCAGCGATTAGAAACTCCTTTGAGTCCCTCTTCCGAGGACTCCAAAGACTAAGTACCTGCATTAGGCATGTTCCCTATGAGAGAACTACTGAACCCACAGGCTCCTGGTCAAAACACCACTATTCGTATTTATTGTCCTTGGAAGTCCCATGAAATTATGCACACCCTCAGTAACGCACCGGACCGCCACAAGGTGCCTCAGTAGTTCATCGATTTCCTAAGCACCACAATTCAAGTTTATGGTGGCAAATCCCAGGACCTTTGGGCCATTTCTTCAACAAGTCCTCACCCACTTTGAATATGCCTGCTTTACTGAACACATTGGTCACAATAACTGCCTTTGCTCATGCTGTAGCCCAAGGTCAGCAACAACAAGATGATATCCTTGCTGCTGTATCTGCTATACTAGCAAAGCCTTTTGACCTTGCTCATATCCTTGAACTTCACCCCAAAAGAGAGTCTGCTGAGGACTTCCTTGAATGCTTTTGAGAATGCTCTGAATCTTATTCCGGTGATCGGGCTTGAGATTTCAATGCTATCAATGCTCAATATAATTCTGTGCTGTTAAACTGCCTACCGTCAGCTGTAGCCACAGCAGTCAAGACAAACAACTTGGAATGGGTTGAGCGCTTCTGATCAACTCCATCATTTTATTTGGGCTTTATGGAAACAGCAAGGCGAAGGCAAACCTCCATTCCATGTAAAATCAGAATTTGTAATCCGGGGGAGGCTTCCCAACAACTACCCATGCATTATAGTAGTGGCCCTGCACCCAGTCGAAGCCATAGCTGAGGGGCTCCTCCTAGGCATCTGCTTTCAAGCTGTTTTAATTGTAACAGCCCATATCACTGGGCTCATGACAGCTCGACCTGAAGCTGCTTTATTTGTAGCCGTCCTCACCATTGGGCCTCTGATTGCCCTAAAGGGGCAACAAAGCGGAACCCAGGAAGCAATTATGGGAATCACCCTCAGGCCTTCTGTGATAAGTGGGAGAAGTCTTCTGATGATAATCACCTTCCACCACAGCAAGAGGCAGAGGACAGATCACCAATTTCTCACAAAACAATCCCTTTTTCCCAATGACTAAATAATTTTCCATAACAGTTTCTGACTTCAAAGCAGGAACCCACAGTCTTTCTTAAATTTAACAGATGGCACCCTTTTCGGAGTGACACAGGGGCTTCAATGTCTTCTGTGAAATCTGACATGAATTTGCCTGTCTCTAAATAGACGAAGAAATTATCTGGTTTCCAAGGAGAAAGCCACAGATATCCACTTTCTGATCCAGTCACTGTCTATTTCCAAAGCTATTTCCTGGACCATCGTTTTGTGATTACAACCACATTACCATGCAACCTGATGGGATGAAACCTACGTTGTGCCATTCAAGTTAAACTTGCCTGCTCCCCTGATGGTGCCAAATTGACTCTGACTCAGTTGAACGCCAGCTGTAAATGTCCACTAAACCTCAACGATGGTCACATAATCTTGACCCTCAAGTATCTGGATGTCATATCACCTTTGCTTATGATCGAACAGGCCAAGATAAATTTCATGAAAACTTCTTTGCAGACTTGATTGGTACTGAATGGACTGTACAGATTTTGGTTTGGGTCACTGGTCTAAAAGGCGAAGCAGATTTTGTTCAACTACCTTCTCACCTGTGGAAACAAGGAGACTCCTCAGCCCCTCACATCACTCAAAGTTAATCCGCCCCATCATGCTAAAGAACTGGGCCCTATGGTCCACTGTGTAGTCACCAGGCTTACCCACATTGTTACCTGCCACAGACATTTCAAGAGGACATGACTATCCTCTATTACCCAATTCCTTCCTCCTGCAATGCCACACTCCAACACCGAGAGAGTCGGGACATCCTTGATTTAGTTAACCCTGATTATGGGCTGAGACATTCTCCCACATTGGACTCACTGATTGTGAACCCATTCAAGTTACCTTAAAATCAAATGTTATTCTGCCATCCATTCACCAATACCCACTGAAACAACCAGCAATACCAAGCCTTACTCCTTTAATTGATTACTTTCTCCATCAAGGCATTCTAGTCCCCTGTCAATTGCCTTATAACTCCAATAATGGCTGCCCCAAAGCCCGGCAAGCCAGACCAATATATGTTGGTTCAAGACTTAAGAGCTATCAATGCCATTGTCCAGCCACTCCACTTCATGCTTTGGTCCCAAACCCAGCTCATATTTTGTCTTCCATACCATCAGATGCTAAAATTTTTTGCTGTTGTTGACCTCCAACGTGCCTTTTTCTCTTTGCCTCTTCATGAAAACAGCCAGTACTTATTTGCCTTTACCTTTAATGGACAGCAGCTAACCTGGACTCTACTACCTCAAGGCTTCATTCGTTCTCCAACACGTTTCTCTCAAAACTTACAGAAATAATGGAGGTCTTTAACACTGGCAAGTGGATCTACACTAATCCAATACATAGATGACCTCCTTGTTGTCAGTATTGATGAAAAATCCAACCGCTCTGATGTTGTCCTCCTCCTCTTCAATTACTTAAAGTACTTAGGATATCTAGTCTCGCCGCAGGAAGTTTCCATTGCACCACGTCAGGTCAAGTTCCTAGGCTTTATCATATCTGCTGACTCACACACTGGAACAAAGCTGTATCACTCCTATTATCAACTTCCCAGTCCCAACCACCACAAAGCAAGTACACCAATGGCTGGGCATGGTCAACTTCTGCAGACAATAGATCCCCAATGCAGTTCTCCTTATTAAGATGTTGACTCCATATTCCTCCTACGAAGGTATCTTCACCCTCTCCTCAGAGGCAAAGCAAGCTTTATCACAAGTTCCAGCTTTGGGAAGACCACTTTATGTCAGACCCTTCCAATTGTACTGCACCATCCTGGATGACTGTGCCTCTTCAGTGCTCACTCAACTCTATGGAGATTGACATCACCCAGTTGCCTATTTTTCTACTAAACTTGACCTGTTGCTTTAGGACATCCTTGCTGCACTCAAATCTTAACTGCCATTTATCTCAGTGTACAATCCGCAGAGAATCTCACACTGCAACAGGACATTGTCATCCACAGTTCTCATTTCATAGATGCCCTTCTGAGCTAATTACAAACTCAATATTTGGCTGCTGCTTGCCAAACTCATTGAGATTTATCTCCTTAACAATCCTCGATTAACTTTTAAGTACTGTGCTACCATTAACCCTGCCAATTTCCTGGTTGATCCTCCTTCACCCTTGTCCACTGCCTTTGAGACCCCTTTTTCTTCCCAGCAAGCTGAACTTTTTGCCCTCGTTTGTACCTGCACTCTAGGGACAGGTCTCCGTGCTAACACTTACACTGACTCCCGACATGCTTTTGGCTTTGTGCATGGTTTTGGACAACTCTGGAGTAACAGGATTTTTGACAGCATCTGGTACTCCCATTTCTCACTGTCAGCTTGTCTCAGACCTTTAAACCGTGCTCCTACCTCCAAAACAGGTTTCTGTATTCAAATATACTGCCCATACTACTGGCCAATCCCCTGCCGATATTGGTAACTGTGCTGCTGCAAAACAAGCCTCTCACAACCATCTTATGACTGTGCCTAAAATGATGAGTCAGACAAAGCTCTGACAAGACTGGGTCTACCTCGGATAAACTAATGCCAACTATTACCTTACAGAGGGACACGTCTGAATCTGAAAGGCAGTTGTGGTCCAAAGCCAGCTGTTATTGTAATCCTGTTATTAAACTATGGACCACTCCAGCTGGACAGATTTGTACATCTAACGTTCTTGTTTTCTGGGTAGTCGATTGTTTTCATAATACTACATATTGTGGTGCTCCCTCAACATCTGACCTACTTTTAACCACTTGGTGGCATCCACGCCTCCAGCAGATGGCCCAACGAGTCGCCTGCCAAGAACACAATCCAGGGAAGGGTACTCCTTGCCCTGTGGGACAGACACCCCTTCCCGAGAGGCCCTTTCAAACCCTTCAACTTGACTTCATTGAGTTACAAAAGTGTCAAAACTATAAGTATGCTTTAGTTATTGTTGATTTTTTTTCTAAATAGGTTGAAGCTTGCCCTCCTGCCAAAACTGTTGTGAGTATCCTACTTAAGGAGATTATTCCCTGCTTTGGTATTCCCCTCTGTCTGACTTCTGATAATGGCCCTCATTTTATTGGTGACATAAATGAAAAATTATGCTGTCAATTCGGCATCCGCCGCCAACTCCATTGTGCTTATCGCCCACAGGCTGCAGGTCTTGTGGAGCTTTGTAACCAGACTCTGAAAACTAAACTTGCAAAATTGACTTTGGAGACAGGTTTTCCCGGGTTAAACTATTACCTCTGGTTGTTTCAGCTACGCTGTACCCCTGCTGGTAGAACCAGTTTATCCCCTGCCGAAAGAGTTTATGGTATAGCCTTTCGCACACCTTGGAATGACGCATCACCCCCGCTCACTTTCACTACATGGCTGAAGACACGTCCTATGTCCTCTCCTTAACTAGAATTTTGCGAGGACTTCATTCCAGAGCATATGGTGCTCACGAACAACTCCCCTCCCTTGCTTGTGTTCACACTATTGAAGTAGGCTCCTTTATCCTCATCAAGAATTGGACACATTGTAGCCTCCAACCTCGATTAGTAGTACTCTTTCAGGTCCTCCTCACCACCCAGCTGCTGTTAAGGTCACTGGGTGTTCTGCCTGTGTCCACATACATCATTGTAAGGTCATAGCATGAGCTCCTTAAAAAGGGGGGGGGGGGATATGATGGAGATGATGGGAATGAAAGGGAACGGAGAGGGGAATTGGAACCAGACTATTAGGAATATAACTGCTTTTTCTTTCTGAATAGTAATTTTCCTTCTGTTTTAGATATCCTAACGTTTGCTTCAGAAATGACTACCAGGATCAGGATCAAGCTCACCCTGCTATATGGACTTGCCATTGCCAGCATTAGTGGACAAGGAGGGACCGTCTATCCATGTGATCCTGAACAACCAGAGGCTGTGTGCCATCTAGGCCGGGAAGATGTCCTTGTATGCCAAGAGATTGACTCTTCCAATGCATGGAACGTTACCAGAGATGACTGCCATAGTGGTCAACTATTTCAACAAGATCGAACAATCCAGTTCAGAACAAGCCCCAGTGGTCCTTAGCCTGTCAAGGTGTTATATGCCAGTTTTGATTTCAGTTGTACAATGGGCAACTCTGGCAAGCCTTACCCCCATTCAAATAGAACACTCCATAAAAGAGAAAAAAGGGGAAATATTATCTTTCACTAATAGTTTATTCCTCGAAAGTCACAACAGAATATTTGGCAAGTGATTTGTTATGCCCCTACTTCAGCAAAGGACTCCCTGACACCTTTTATCCTCCAGAATCCTAAAGTAGCAGCATGGAATGGTTCCAAAGCATTTACGGGACGTAATATTTCTTTTGATTATTATCTATCCCCACCTGGTAGTTGCTTATGGACTTCCTCCAATAAGTCCGGGAAACCCATTCCAAATTGCTACAATGGTAAGAGATTGGGGTGCACTTGTGTAAATGTGGCTAAGACTATCCCCAGTACTATGATCAAATATACCAGTTGCCACTGCTCCCCCGAAGGACCTCGCATCTCATGTGTATGCCTTGAGGAGGAGCGTGTCTCTATTACCACTGGAATAGAGTCCTAATAGTCTGGTTCCGACGCCCCTCTCCATTCCCTTTCATTCCCATCATACCCCCCCTTTTTAAGGGGCTCGTACTATGACCTTACAAGGTAACACCCAGTGACCTTAACAGCAGCTGGGTGGTGAGGAGGACCTGAAAGGGTACTACCCATCGAGGTTGGAGGCTACGGTGTGTCCAATTCTTGATGAGGACAAAGGAGCCTACTTCAATAGTGGGAACACCAGCAAGGGAGGGGAGTGGTTTGTGGAATGGGTAATAGCACCCACCTTCATTGAGACTCCTAACGGCACTCATATCTTCCCAATTGTGGGATGGAAGGAACCATTCTGGGACAATAAGCACGTCTCTTACCGAAAGACCCACTTCATTTGATTGGACAACCTTCACCCTAAGTGTCCAGGATCATACTATGTATTCATGGACTATCCAGATACTCCAGGAATTCACAAAGGTAGGCCCCATTTCTTATTGGGAAGGTGCCTCCATTATCTATACTAAGCCTGGTTATTATTTCTTCAGCAATGGTAAGGCAACTAACTACCTTGTCATGAATAAAGTATGTACTTCTCGTGCCATAGCCATAGTAACAACTTTTCCAACCAGAGTTCCTTGTCCCATATCCTGGCAACAAGATTAGGATTCCCCTGTCAAACGTTCAGTCACCCCAGAGTTCTGCGCAGATTAGAAAAATCCAAAGGCTTTAAGAAACACCAAAACACACTCTCAGGGATATGCATTTCTTAGCTTTTTTTCCCTGTAGAAGGATCTGTGGGAATTATTAGCCACCAAAACCGTAATTCTCTCATTGTGGTCTCACACTCTTGGATAAAGAGATAACTGCTGCCTTAGCAGGAGTTAGGGAGTTGCTTTCAGAATTGCACCTATTTACCCAACAAAACCGCGATTACATACTTGCAAAGGAAAGTGGAGTTTGCGCCATAGTCAAAGGTAAATGCATCATGAGGGTCACTGACCTCATTGAAAATATTACTAGGCATGTAGATAACATCCACACTTTTGTCAGTCAAATGAAGGAAGGTGCAGAATGGGGAGATTGGGGTTTTGGCTCATGGTACAACTGGCTGATCAATATGGCTACGTATGCTGCTATTGTTTTAGTTGGTTTTTTTTGTTGGCATTGCTATTGTGAAGTGTATTTTGCTAAAATATTAGCTTCTATTGACAGCATTGGTTCCACCTAGAAAATGCTTCTTCTCCACTTAGATGAAGATGACGAAGCGCTATTGCCTGCCTCTAGTCCCTCCCCAGAGGAGGAGAAAGTATGGCAATCTTTGGCTGCCATTCAATTGGATTAAATCTGATCTGTGCCCTCATAGTTATAGTGTGGTCTTGGAAGACCAAAGCGGGGAGATGAGGATCTAAAATCTGGATTTAGGCTGTTGTCAGGAGCAACAAATCTATGCAAGCATTTATTAACCACAAGATGGCTTTTCAATATGAATATAACATAACAAAATGGCTTCAGGTTATAAATTAATACTGTGCTAAAATGGTTGGAAGCTGCATTCCTGCTTTGCTGAGCGAGCTAAATTAAAAGATAAAGCAGACAATAGAGTCTTCATAATATGAATTAAGACATTAACTGACCACCCTGACTAACCTTGAATCACAAGTATGAGACGATAATGTGTGTAAGACAATACTGTTTCCCAGGAAATATCATTGGATGAACCTGCTGTCCATTATGTCAGCTTATTACATTCATTGGTTTTCCTTTGTAATTAAGGTTGTACTGTCCCTTAAGAAATATATAAAAATTGCTTATTGTTCAAATTCAATTGCGCAATCTCTCCAAGGAACACAGAAGCTTTTAACCTGAGCTTTTGCACCCAGCCGATACGATTAAACTATGAAACCTTGCTGAAGCAGACCGTACTCCTAGTGATTCTTTTGACCGATCGTGGAACCAAAAGGCCCTTCCCCTCCTGGGGGTCTAGATCTTCATCCCTAAGACATTACCATTAAGTATATTAGCCCTGCTAAGATTTGTTTTCCCAAATGCAGCACCTCACATTTATCTAAATTAAACTCCATCTGCCACTCCTCAGCCCATTGGCCCATCTGATCAAGATCCCATTGTAATCGGAGGTAACCCTTTCGCTGTCCACTACACCTCCAATTTTGGTGTCATCTGCAAACTTACTAATTATACCTCTTATGCTCACATCCAAATCATTTATATAAATGACAAAAAGTAGTGGAACCAGCACCGATCGTTGTGGCACTGGTCACAGTCCTCCAGTCTGAAAAACATCCTACCACCACCACCACCCTCTGTCTTCTACCATTGAGCCAGTTCTGTATCCAAATGACTAGCTGTCCCCGTATTCAATGAGATCTAATCTTGCTAACCAGTCTCCCATGGGGAGCCTTGTTGAAGACCTAACTGAAATCCACACAGATCACATCTAACGCTCTGCCCTTATCAATCCTCTTTATTACTTCTTCAAAAAACTCAATCAAGTTTGTGACACTTTGATCTTTTACGATAAATTCTGAGATAAATGGTCTCGCACTAGCTGCCCGAGGAAGGAGCACAGGCTCCGAAAGCTTGCAGTTTCAAATAAGCCTGTTGACTATAATCTGGTGTCGTGTGAGTTTTGACTTTGTTCACCTCAATCCAACATGCACCTCCACATCACTGCTATAAATAGTCAGCTAATGGCCATTTGTCAATTGAGAAATCTCAGGGGATAGTTTAAAAACTGCATTTCTTAATGTGAAGGTTAGGAAGTAGAGAGAAATAGAGATATTTAAGAAATAGTGGGTGAGTGATAAGAGGTTTAGGTTTTAAAAGCCTAATAAGTGAAAAGGAGTACTGAGGAAACGGAGGGCTTTGTCTTGCAAAATAATTAATTTAACTAGTGCATGGTGTAATGTCTCTTCATTTCAGCATGCACTAGAAAACAGTAATATTGATGGATTAAAATTTTTCATCACATGTTTGTATAATATTAGTCAACAGTTACCTATAAAAAAGTTAGTGTATCTTAAAGTAGTTTATTATCTATGCAGCACATTGTTGGGTTCATAGAAGCATTATAAAGCAAGATTTGACATCAAGCCTCAAGACAATATTAAGAGAGACAGCAAAAAATTGGCCAATGTGGTAGATTTAAGGAACAGTTTAAAGGATGGAAAACAGCATTCCAGAGTTTCAGTTCTAGATAGCTGAAGGCTTGGTTAGCAATGACAGAGCTGCGAGATCAGAAATGCTCCAAAATCCAGAATGAGTCAAAAGAAGAACTCACTGAAGGGTTGCAAAGTTAAAGATTGCAGATATGGGAAGAGGGGAGGCCAGGGAATGACTTTGTAACCAACGCTTTTAAAGCAAAGACATTGCGTGACCATGATCTAATGTAGGGAGAAATACAGAGGTGATGACAGAACAGGTACTGGCACAATTAAGGACACAGACAGAATATGAATGATATCAAGTTTACAATGCTTCCAGCCAGCCAGCGACTAAAAGAGGCTGAACAATACGATCCTGGTAAGTATATGTTTAATGAATTAATAAAAATAAGATAGCATCTTTACCATATGGGTGTCTCTGCCACTGAGTCAGAAGGTATGTATTCAAATCCCACATACTTCAGAGGTGTCATAACACAGATGAACAGGTTGCTAAGAAATATTTAGCACTATCATAGAGGCCTCTATCAAATTGCAGGAATGAATGAGTGTGTGCGCGAGAGAGAGAGAGAGAGAGAGAGAGAGGCAGGGGGAATGGGGCCATAAAGATTCATTAGTTTGTGAGCAGGAAGGAAAAGTTTAATATGAAACGGACATTGCACAGAAGTTACAACTCTGGAATATTCAAATGATAAGAATATGGAGAAATGACCCAGTTAAGGCAAATTGTGGACATACAGTTGGATTCTGGTTGCAGGATTGTTCTGGTGGGTAGCTGGAGGCTGAGTGTTTAAACAGGATTTGTTTCATCTAAAATCCCTGCACCTGCCAGAAAAAAAATGGGTTGTCTTCCTGCCATCAGTCACAAAAGGAAAGACCTTTGAATATTTTATTGAATGGTTACGCTGCATTTATAATACTTGGAGATATAAGCACCAACTTTAACACTAGTTTTCTGGTTTCTATTTAATCGGTGTTTGCTAAGGGAACATCTTGAGACCTTGTGTGGTTTGCATGTTGCTGAGAGAAAATAACCAAATAACCAAAATAAATTACAGTCACATAGATCTACAGTATGCAGAATGAAAAACCTTCTTCATGCAAAATTGTGGGTGGGTGGGTGGAAGTTCATCTTTACTTCAAATTTGAAAGAACACGAAAGCTTAAAGATTTCCCAAATTGAAGCAGAATCTGTGAAATGCTTCAGCATTGTATTGTAAATAAAATTAGTTGAGTTAATTTGGAAATATTAGAAAAGTAACCAGAACAAGGGACTCAGACATCCACAGTCCAGGATAGTGGGTAGAAGTTAAACCTGAAAATTGCTGGAGTTGAGAAGAATTCACCAAACTAACATGCCATCCTTTGGGTTGTCCCTACAGAAATAATTAAGATTGATATTCAAGACTGACGGCTTATTAGAGAATTCTTGGAGGAAGTAAGTAGTAAGCTATGTGTAACACAGTTATAAACCATTAAGTTAAACATACTTACTACATTTAAATCTTTTGTATTATTTTTATGATTATATAAAATAACATCCATGTTTTGCTGAAAGTGAAATGGTGTGACATAGCTTTTTGTTTTTAGGGTGTTCAGATTTTTATTTAAGTGAACAGTCCCAAACTAGATCATAAAATAGCATTTATGATGCACACCTCAGATTTCCTCCATTGCTGTTCGAAAACAATCTGAACAGCTTTCAAATTATGATGGAAGAAAAGCAGACATATCCCCCCCAAAAACCAAATCATTGCAGAGTACATTAAAAATTAACAATTAAGGATTTTTAAAAACCTATTGCATGAATATCAGATTTGCAGGTTCAATGAAGGCCTCCTGGAAGAGCAGTGTTCAACTTAAATGAAATTTCTTTGAGTGCCTGCAATATTTTACCACATGCAATTTGTAATGATTGACTGCAGAGTAAACAGAATTTGCCATCTCATCAAGCACCGCTATATACTGAAACTGCAGGGGAGAAATGTTTTGCCAACTCACCGTAGTCACACACAAAGTTAACGTCAAACTCATTTATGGCAGTATACTAACATCTGTGCCCTGGCACTCGAATGTTTTATAGTACTCATCCATCATTTGTTTCCCATTCACTCATTGCTCTTCAGTTTTCTTAAATTTCAAAATAGTTTCTTTTGCCTTCCCACTCTGCTTTCAAAAACATCCTAAAGATCTATCTTATTAATTATTTTTAGGTCCAACATTTAGCTCCTCTGTTCTTTTGCCCTTATCACTACACTCTATACCCAACATGGATGCAGAGTGACCAGGTCTGGGAAATTAAAAATCTAAGAGTATTCAATTTTTAGAAAGGATTGGCAAGAAAAAGTAAGTGGATTGGCATTGTTAGTGAAGATGAAAGCAGTTCTGTAACAAGAAAGGATATTGGCATTGGAACTCCAAATAGGGAATTGGTCTAGATAGAGTGAAGTAGTAATTATGGGCAGAAATATTAATGAGAAAGTTGTTTGCAGACCTCTACATAGTAGTGACAAGGTAAATGGTGGCATTAAACAAAGTTAGAGATGCATTCAACAAGGTTATTACTGCATTCATGGGCAACTAATCTATAAACTGAGTAAACCATATTGCATGAGATGAATTTCTGGAATGTGTACATGGTATTTTCTTTAGTCCACTCCATAAGGAATCGACGAGGGAACAGTCTAGATTTTACAACAAATGGTTCATTCATCTAGTTGAGAGAGTTATTTTCAGAAGAAGTTACCATAACATAGAGAATTCTTCATTAGGATAGGAGGTGAAATGATACAATCAAAAGCTTGGTCCAAAATCTTAAAGGCAGCTACAAAGCTATAAAGGGTGAGTTGGCCGTGATAGATTGGGTAACTTCATTAAAAGGGGTGACAGTAAGTAAAACACTACAGTCAAAGTAGCCTAACCATGGCTAGCATCAGAAATTAAGGATAATATTACATGCAAAAAAGTAAATTGGAGAAGTAGCAAGCCTGAAGACAGGGAGCTGTTTAGAATTCAGCATAGGAGAATCAAGATGAGAGGGGAAAACAGAGTATGAGAATAAACATGCAAAGAACGTAAAAGTGAAATAGCAGAGCAATGAAGTAACTACTTTAGTTATGACTTCCC
This sequence comes from Chiloscyllium punctatum, assembly GCF_047496795.1. NCBI lineage: Eukaryota > Metazoa > Chordata > Chondrichthyes > Orectolobiformes > Hemiscylliidae > Chiloscyllium > Chiloscyllium punctatum. Next base: position 54,554,774 of record NC_092739.1, read on the forward strand.
AGAAATGCATGGGAAGCAAGAGTTTATTGAGAAGGAGGAATTGAAGGAGACTAGTACTATCTTTAAAAACAGTGTTGGCAAAATTGATGAATGGATGGACGGGGCAGCAGAGGAGACAGCATGACAAAGAGAGGTGGGTTGATGGAAAGTTAATAATTTTTCAGGGCCTGATATTTTAAGTACCAGTATACAAAAAGGTTACAGAAATAAGGCCTCTTCTGCGCATACAGTCATGAGCTGTCGAGCACGGAAACAGACCTTTTGGCCCAACTCATCCATGCTGACGAGTTAAACTAAGTTAATCTAGTTCCATTTGCCAGAACTTGGACCAAATCCCTCTAAACCCTCCCTGTTCATATATCATCCAAATGCCTTTTAAATGCTGAAATTGTACCAGCCTCCACCACTTCCTCTGGCAGCTCATTCCATATATGAACCACCCTCTGCAAGAAAAAGTTGCTCCTTAGGTCAGTTTTAAATCTTTTTCACCTTAAACCAATGCCATCTAGCTTGGACTCCTGTACCCAAGGAAATGACTTTGGCTATTCACCCTATTCATGCCCCTCATGATTTTACTAACTTCTATAAAGGTCAGTCCTCAGCCTCTGATGCTCCAGGGAAAATAGATCGAGCCTATTCAGCTTCACGCTGTAGCTCAAACTCTCCAACACTGGCAACATCCTTGTAAATCTTTTCTGTGCCCTTTCAAGTCTCACAACATCCTTCCTAAAGCAGGGAGACCAGAATTGAACAAAGTAGCCTAACCAATGAACTGTAGAGTGCAACATGACGTCCAAACTCCTATACTCAATGCATTGACCAATAAAGGCAAACATACCAAACACATTCCTCATTATCCTGCTTACCTAGGACTCCACTTTCAAGGAACTATGAACCTGCACTCCAAGGTCTCTTTGCTCAGCAACACTCCCCATGATCTTACCATTAGGTTTAGATTCTGCCCTGATTTGATCTTCTAAAATGTCGCACCTCACATTTATCTAGATTAAACATCCTCTGCCACTCCTCAGCCCTTTGGCCCATCTGATCAAGATCTCACTGTACTCTGAGGTTATCCACTACACCTCCAATTTCGGTGTCATTTGCAATCTTACTAACCATACCTATGTTCAAATCAAAATCATTTATATAAATGATGAGAAGCAGTAGACACAGCACCGATCCTTGTGGCAACACCACTAGTGCATGACATGCTTCTTAAATTTGTGCATGCAGAAGGGGTGGAAGGATCTCCACTACTACTACTCCTCCTCCTCCTACTTCATTCTCCTCACCACCCACGCCTCCACAACCTCCAACAGCACTGAACTCTATTTCTTCTGGCTTTATTTCAGTCGCGTGACTGAAAGGTTGTTCTAGATTCCTGATACAGGAAACCATGGGAACAGATTCTCAAGATAAAGACTTAAGCACACATGTGCAGTTCCTTTGCGTATAATATCATCAGAATTCTATATAATTATGATAAAGTTTCTTAAAGTGTGCACATGCACATATCTGATTGCCACGCACGCACAATTGTAAACAGCACCAGGTGTCAGCCTGAAGATAATGGGAGGACTGTCATCTTTCAAAATATATGGATTCTGGAACAGCCTCAACAGATTGGTGGTGGCAAATTTAATCCCACCACTTGAAAAAGGATGGTGAAAACCAAGAATTACAGACCTGTTAGCCTAACACATCAGCAGAGAAAAAGCTAGATACTTATATAAAAAAATGCGATAACAGGATACCCCAAAAAAAACTAAACAGTAATAGACAAATACAACATGGGTTTATAAAAAGCAAAAGCAAATTGTGTTTGAAAGCCTACTGGAGTCATTAAGGATATAACTAGTAGAATACACGAGGACAAATGGCATAGTATTTTTAAAAACTGTGCTAGGCTGTGAAATATTGATTTATAAAAGGATGTACTTGTACACTAGTCAATTAAAGCAAGCATCCAGGTGCAGCAAGTATGTTGGCCTTTATTGCAAGAGGACTTTGAATATAATGGCAAGAAGAAATTGGGTCAACTCAAGACTGTGCTCACTTGAGTTTAGAAGAATGAGGGGATGTTCTTATTTGAAATGTATAAAATTTCGACAAGGCTGGACAGGCTGGCTTCAGGAGTGATGTTTTCCCTAAACAGAGGCCCAGACATAAGAGACTATTAGATGTAGAAGCAGAAGTAGACCATTTCACCCATCAAGTCTGTTCTACCATCCAATGAGACCATGGCTGATCTAATCTCAACTACAATTTCCTGCCTTTTCCCCATAATGCAATTCCCTTCCTGATTAGAATCAGTTTGTCAAGTCACCAAACTCCCAGAGGCGCTTTCATCAGAGAGACAGAACTGATGGTGGTTTAACCAGAGGATCACCACACCTCTGGTGAGGGTCATGACCAGAACCTCAGCCATACAAGAATTGAATCTGTATTTTTGGCATCATTATGTTACAAACCAGCAGTCCGTCTATCTATGCCTTTAATATATTTACAGCCCTGCCTCTACAGTAAGATTCCCAGTTTCACTACCCTCAAAGAAGACATTTCTCGTCACCTTTGTCCTAACTGGGTGATCCCTTGCTCTAAGACTATGCCCTCTAGAGTCTCCCACAAGGGAAACCAACTTTTCAGTATCTATCCTGCAAAGATCCCTAATAATACATTCCAATGAGATTACCTTTCTTTCTTCTAAATTTCTGAGTAACAGACCCAACTTACGCAACCTGCCATCATTTTTAAAATCCGCCTATACTTAGATTCAACCCAATGAACCTTCTCTGGACAGGCTCCAATGCCAATACCTCTTCCTCAGATAGGGAGACCAAAATTGTTCACAGCATTCAAGATGGGAAGTCTAACTAGTGCAAAACTTTCCTATTCTGAAGGAAAGGCTGGAATGAAGGATCATTTCAGACTGAAATGAGAAATTTGCTCATGCATTGGGTGAAGAACCTATGGAATTCTTCACTACAGAAGGTTGTTCAGTCAAGATCACTGAATTCTTTCAAGAAAGAAAGAGATTTCTAGAGACTAAAGGTGTCAAGGTACATGGATAGAGGGGAGGAGTATGGAGTTGAAACAGAGGATCAACTATGATTGTTGAATAACTACAGAGCTTAACGGACCAGAATCTTGTCTTTTTTTATTTTCTTACATAATGACAGGCTCAGCATATTCGGCCTGTACAATAGTTTACAGAATGAAGTGATTAACTGAAACACAAAAGATTCTGAACTAACTTAACAGTGACAGAGGTTGTTCTAGAATCCTGATAGAGGAAACCATGGGAGTAGAATCTGAAGATAAAGACTTAAGAATGAGAAGAGTAGAAATTTCTGTACTCAAAAGGCCATGAATCTTTGGGATACTCTATCCCGGGGGTTATGGATGCTTATTATTTTAATTACATCATTCTGTCATTGTTCAAGGTTAATGAACAGATATTTGACCTCAGCAATTCAAGAGATAAGTGAAGTAAAGTGAAACGAAACAAAATCAGCTGTAAATCATATTGAATGGAGATGAGACTCAGGGGGTGGCTATGGTTACTCCTGTTCCAATTTGTCTTTTTCTTCTACCTTCTTAACACATTAAGTAGCTTTCTCACGTTTCACCTTGGGTCTATAAGATTTCATTTCCGATCACATTCTATGGAACAATTGTTCCTCATTCTAAATTTGCATTTTCATATTTTAATTGACATTACCTGGGTTAACTTCTCATGATTATTATTTATTTGGGTAACAGTGCAGCAAATCTTTTTCTGTTTATGTCTTAAATTTTCATCAAGCAAATTTACATGTAAACATAATTCCCATTTGTCAAAGCAGTTACACGTTTAAAATATAAATTGAGAGAGTCAGGCATGATTATGCTTACTGCAAAATTCTACATGCTATGTACCCGTAGGTGCTGACCCTAGTTAAGTGGGTGTATGTTTGTCAGTGGGAGATTTTGTAACCTGAACATACATGCTAAGTGTCCACATCATTGTGGTATCATCAAAAAAGGCGATAGTTGACAAACACAATAATGATATGGGAGTTGGAGGGTATCATGGATGGCACATAATCTTAGGTTAAATTCCTCTCATCTCCCTTAGAGGACAGTCCTATTACTAATCAAACAAAATTATAGAACTTTCACCAATAGTAAGAACAGTGTATAACTAACTTTACATGTTATATTTTAGTCGGTTAAAGGTTAGACATGGTTAACAATGTTGAGTTTTGTGAACTTGAGGCTCAGTGCCAAGAAGCTGGATGACTGTTTTGATTAGATGCCCTTTTTTTAAAAAAAAATAGGTTTTACAATCTTGACTTGAAAGAGTTGGGAGGTTAACAGGTGGGGTGTTAACACTAAGTTCCCAAGAAAAGAAACACAAAAATATTGATAGACTGAATTTTGGGGAATGGATTGTGCCTTCATTTTTATGTAAGATTAACACACTACCCACTAAGCCTGCTTCACTTTGAAGAGAATGTTTATTCTCAATTCCCATTTGTAATGCCATGCACAAATCAGACAGCACTATATTAAAATCTCTGATTATGGCAAACACTTCATTAAACTGCGATACTTTTTATGACATTGTTTTTAAAAACAGATTCATTTCCTTATATCTGGTATGCCTGTCTGATCAGGGCTGCATTTGAATTAGTTCTTCCAAAGCCATCTCAAAAGGTGGCAATGGTTACCTTGTTCTCTGCTCCTTGGTGACATTCCAAACCCTTCCTGTGTATCTTCAGCACATTTTATTTCTACGTCTTTCTTCTCCTTATACTAATTACTGACCTCTTCCTCCTGATTTTAACTACTTCCCCCACTGACTCATCACGAGTACCTTCACTTTGTTAAAAGCTCCGCCTTCTGTCACTCCAATTTTTTTTAACCACCCCCAGCGCACTGTGCTTTCCCCACCTGCCCCCACCCCCCACAACCCCCCCCCCCCCCCCCCCCCGCCCCCACAAACATATACATCCACAGTGCTGTGGCCTTGCTTGCCCTTTCGTAGCTTTATTGCACTATATTTCTGTACTGTACCAGTTCCATCCTCTTGCTGAAATCTAACGTTCTCTAGCTCTGCTGATCTTAATTGACCCTGTCTCAACAGAATTCTGGCATAACATTCTTGCTTCTGTATTCCTGATGAAGGGCTTTTGCCCAAGACGTCGATTTGACTGCTCGTCGGATGCTGCCCGAACTGCTGTTCTTTTCCAGCACCACTAATCCAGAATCTGGTTTCCAGCATCTGTAGTCATTATTTTTACCCATTCTTGCTTCTCTACCTCACCAGACAAGCTACAATTCTCTTTTCCTGCCAGTCTTCCTCTTAACATTGCAATTGGAAGCCACAATACCTGTAATTTTTCTCTCTCTCTATCGCTCTTTGCATCTATTCAACTCATTTTGATTCCTTGCAACAAACCCTCAGTATCCAGCTGGGAAAACCAAGGGTGAATACCCCACCCAGTATCCTGTTGTGATGATCTGTTGTTCTACACAGGCATGTAACTGTAATCAGCAGGCCATCTGCCAGAATCAAGGCCTGCATGGGTCCAACACCTTTATATCCTTCTTTAAATAAGAGAATAGAAACTGCATACAGATTCAATGTGATCTCACTAATATCCTACTTTGCTGAGGTGGGACAGCTGTTCCTTTATACTCAATAAGTGGATAGCATTCTATTAGCCTTATTGATTACATTACCTTGATATAAATCTTTCCGCCCAACTCCCACCACCCCATTCCTGTCTGAGTTGGTGTCTTTGGCACTGGTAGTGACCCGAACTGAGCCTGAAGATGCAGGGTTAAGTTTTACCTGCCATGGAAGCGCATCATATGTCCAAACTGACAGGCTTAAAACAAATCCTTGACTTAACTAGGTCCCTTTGCACCTTTGAATCTTTCAGTCATTCTCCAATTAAGTAATATTCTTCCTATCCAAGTGAACAACTTCACATTTTCCCTCATTATATTCCATCTACAAGATTTCTGCATAACTCATTGAACCTATCAGTCTGCATTGTCTTTTTCAAAACATAATTTCCAATTTATTTTTGTGTTATCTGCAAATTGTGCTATCATGCCTTTGTTTCCCCTATCTCAGTCTTTGATACAAATCAAAAATCTGAGGCCCCAACACTCAATTCATGTTTCTCCATTCAAATTCACGAATGCATACCGTGTTCTGCCAGTCAAAATTCTATTCATGCTAATATGACACCCACCACACCATGAGCTTTTACTTCATACAATAACCTTTAGTTGGAATCCTAGTAAATGTATTTTGGAAATCCAGGCACCATATGTCCACAGCAAGGCATATTAGCCCAACATATCTTAGTTCCTCAAATAACACTAATAAAATAATTAAAGAAGCCTCACCTTTCACAAAACCATGTTGACTCTTTCTAATTAACTTGAAATTTTAGGAGTGCCTCACTTTAAACTTTTTAATGATTGATTCTAATACTTTCCCTATGACAGATGCCAAGCTAAATGTCAACTTCTTTCAGAATGTTCTGAAGACTACCCTCAAGACTTGCCAACTTGCAGGTCCATCGTTTTGTTCATTACTACTTCCCTCGTGTTTGTAATTTCACCAACTTCTTTTCTTCCAACCAGCTTCTGATTTAGAGTTATTATTACAAGCTTTTTGTACGCGGTGTAGTGAGAGAATGAAGAACATTTGCTCATCTGCCATTTCCTTATTATCTTCCACAAACTCTATATTTTTGCACTCTAGTGGACCAACTAAATTTACTTTTTTCATTTTAAGTATCTATCAAAACACTTGCTATCAATTTTTACATCTCTAGCTAGGTTCTTCTGACTAGAAGAAGAAATTAATAATTACTCTAATTTACTTCTCCTAAATTAACTTTTAATTCTCTAAACTTTATATTCTAATCTATTATCTGATCTGCCACTCACCTTTACACAGATATTGCTTTATTTCCTTATTGGATGTATTCCCAAACTTTAGTTAATCACAATGGGTAGGTCCTCCCTTTAAAATTATTTTTTAGTAAGAATATTCTGAAAAATTCTAACATTTGCTATAGGTCTATTCCTCATCGGCAATATACAACAGTACACCTTTTTCTTACATTCTTATACAACAGCGAAAACTACTTTTAAAAAAAAAATTTAGTAATGATACAAGTTGCTTTAATATTGCAAATTAAACTAATTTAACTTTGTCCAATTACAAGTCAGAAGTATGATGACAGCATACATTTGTTGGCCATCAATGAGCTGAGAATTTTAACAATTCATGTTTCATAAATTTCCATTCTGTCACAGTGACAGTTATAATTAATTGCTCTCTTTACAAGATGCAAGTTTACTGAGTTATATTTCAACTTAGCTGAACAGGTCTTTATATGAATTACAAGATTTATGGAACCCTTACATATACTATCAGCCTCCCTCTACCCCCACTTATCAAGATTTCCGTGGGAGCGTGAGTCTAGGGTAGGATTCTCTATTCACTCTTCAGGATGTGAGCTACTTGTATTTCAGTTTGGGCCCGACTAAAGATGCATAATCTTTAATCTGAGGGAAATTTATTAATGGCATGCCTATTTGCCACAAAATTCAAATAGGTGGATTAGAGCATATTTTGAAATATTCCTGATAGATTCATAAATGCATTCAACAGCTGCCTATTTTGTGTTCAAGCTAGAGGTTATCCAAAAATCTCATTACTATATAATTTGTGTTGAGTTTCATTTATCTAACAACCCTGTGCTCACTGCCTTTTTGTTAAGTTAAATTCTGAACGTATTTTCAAATCCCTACATGGACCTGACCTCCATACATATGTAATTTCCTCCAGTGCCACACCTCTTATAATCTCAATGCACTTACAATTTTGGCTTCTTGAGATCCCTCCACTTTATCACTTCACCATAAATGTCTGTAGCAGCAGCTGCCATGGCCTTAAATTCTGGAACTTTCTCTGTAAAGCCACTCCTAAAAAGCCTCAGATCAAGCTTTTGCTTATTTATGCCTATGATCATACTTGAGGGGCATCTTAGATGCTTTACAGCATTAAATGGTATTATACAAATAGATTTAAAATGGCTGTTCACTTTCCTAAATCCCACAGACTGTAGACTATGCTTTATATGTCAACCTCCATTTAAAACAACTTAATTTTTATTGCCAAACATAATGCTTTTTTTTGTAAAATCAATGTATAAATTAACCTCTTGCTCACCTCCCTTTCCAACAATCAAATGCTTTGCTTGGCTTAATAGTTATTCATAGCTTAAAAATGTGTTGCTGGAAAAGCACATCAGGTCAGGCAGCATCAAAGGAACAGGAGAATCAACATTTCAGGCATAAGCTTTAATTTTAAAGTTATTCTTCAGTTCTTCATGCCAAAAATGCATTTTTTAATATTATACTGTAAATCAGTACGTGGGATCAAGCAGGCAATATAGGCAATGTTATTGAGAAGGTGCACAGCAGTTTAAGAAAATTCACTCAGAACATGTTCACGTTCACATGGCAAGTGATGAACAGAATGAATCATACAGCAAAAGCAATGTGAAATAAAAGCGGTTTTCAAACTGCAAGTCATTACATTTGCTAACTCATCAAATAACTGTGCTGCAGCGTAGGAATTCAGTGCCAATACAAAACTAGCAAGAAAATTAATCCACCTTGAATATAATGCCTAACACTAAATGAACCATTGGAATAGGAATCAGGCAGGGGCTTTTATTTTGTGAATCACATATCAAGGAGGTTCTTGAAAAATGTTTACATTGTCACCAAAAATGCCATGCAAAGAAATGTTCACAAATGAACAAAACAAGCTGAATCCAACAGATTTAAGACCAAAAGTTAACTAGCATTGCTACTTTATGGAGCATAGTAGTCCTCTGTCACAATACTAGACTAAGTTTGGCCAGAATCTATCAAGAGAGCATGATAGCAAAATTACCAATTTCCAGTGGTTCAATTGTAGACAGCAGCAAAATGCAACCATATATTAAGTCACGTTGTGGACACTTCATCCATGTTGGCAAAGTTTGATATACACAGCAGCCAAACTGTGGTAATAAAAAGTTCAAAACATGACATGCCATGACAAGATGCCCAGAGGCATGATACACTGGCGAAACCTTGCAGATGCCATAACAGGATGGACTTTAAGACACACAACTAACAGATGGTGATAACCATGTTTTGACTCATAGGAATGGCATCAACAAGGATCTTGGGTTCACGTCACACTATAGATGACCCCACCACACTATACACACACTCTCAGACACGCACACTTATGCATATACTTCTTCATATTCAGTCTCACAGGTATAAACTCCCTCAACACTCACTCTGACGACGACGACGACGACAACGACGACGACGACGACGACAACAACAACAACAACAACATGCACACACCCACACACACTCTCCCTCACACAAATTTATGGGGTGAATTTGCATTTGCAGATTTAAATTTGCAGGTATATTCTATTTTGCTCAAAAAGCACACAATCTGTAGACAGTCAGACATGGCAACTTATAAAATTCCTACTATAGAAATAAGACAAGTCTAACTCCAGGATGAGACACAGACTTGAAACATGACCTCGCACCTAAAAATGCATTGTCTGACAAAAAGAGTCACCTTTATTCTGACATGACCCGAAATTATCTTGGGACAGGGATTTGCATATTAATCAATCAAAACCTGCACCTCCATTCTAATTGATTAAAGACTTAATAGCCATCTAGATTTGTTCAATATACTTTTATAAGTTTGTGACCCTTTGATCTTTTACCATAAATTCTGTGTCGGATGTATTCTCCCAGTAGCCGCCTGAGGAAGGAGTGGGGATTCTGAAAGCTTGCAGTTTCAAATAAACCTGTTGGACTAGAGCTCGGTGTCATGCGATTTTTGACTATAACAATTCATTATAGCACTAATTTACCTGGCTAATGGGCTAAAATTAAAGCTTATGGTATTTTTCAAATTTAAAATCAAGCCAATTGTTAAGATTTCTGCAGGAGTCTTTATTATATGCCCATTATAGAGTTGGAAGAATCAAAGTTAAACATTGTATTGAATCAATAATGTGAAACAGGTGCCTCAATGATCTACAGAAAGAATCAGCTTATTGTTGAGGGATGTGTTCAAATTTTTTTTTTGTATAACCAATTAAATCAAAAGGTTCTTGCAATGCAGCTATCCAATTCAATGAATGGTGTTATGATTCTAGTTGACACTATTACTAGACAAGACACATCCCAGAATGAAATCTAGCTAGGATGATATTTTTCTTAAATTTAACAAGATGATTTTTCATTGGAATACAAGCAGTTAATGCTGCAGATTTGGTTTTAATAGGAAGACAATTTTTATTATGCAAATGAAATTAAAATAAAATAAAACAAGTTATTTGCATATAACAAATTGAAAGATTTGAAAACACAGCAAAATTCAATCCTATTGATCACAACAGCCCTCTTTACGGTACTCAAACACCACTAAAAACCCTACTCTATACCCCTGTACATAGGTATTTTTATTGAAAAACATTTTTACAAAATTACAGAGTAATACAAACAAATATAAACACCAATATACAATTAAACATATATAATCAAAGAAATAATAGCCAAAACACAAAAGAAAAAAAAGGAGAAAAAGAAAAAGAAAATCAGCTAACTACTAACCTATCCTACAAACAACCAAAGCATAATATAAGATATCTTACATTACTAGTAAGAAATAACATAATAATTAAATATGTACTCAAAATGGATTAACATCAAATCATAATAAAATCCGTACTTATACAGGATTCCTCCCTCCGGGGGCCCCGAACCAGCCAGAACCACTACCACAGTTAGACAAAAGCCCTTGACAATATGGCCGAAATATCTGTGTCTATATAGTTCAAAAAGGGCTGCTATGTTTTATAGAATAATTCAGTTTTTTGGTGCACCATATTTGTGAGGAAGTCAGGGGGGATATATTCCATGATTAATCTATGCCAATTCAAAAATGCTGCAGGGCCTTCAACTACCCAAATCACTAAGATATTTTTCCTTGCACAAAAAGAGAGAATGGAGAATAATTTCCTCCCATGCACATCCAAGGAAGGCAGATTTGAAAAAGCCCAGGAAAAGACACTGGATCCAATCAAATCTCCGTTCCCAAGATTTCTATCAGAGCATTCGCTACTCTGTCCCAATATTTGCGGATCTTGCGACATGTCCATAAAACAGTGCGAGAGAGCACCAACTTCTATTTTACATTTAGGACACACTGGGGACGTTCCTACCCTACATTTTGCCAGTCATTCCGGTGCTATATGTGCCCTGTGGAGTATCTTTAATTGAATAGCTTGAGTTGTTTTACAAAGATATCTTTCTGGCATTTTCCCAGATGTCCTCCCACATTTCTGAAGGGATTTCTAACTCCAATTCCTGGTTCCATATTTTAAACAGTCGTTCCATGTCTTTTGATACCTCATTATGTAATGAGTGATAAAGAGTACTGACCAAGGGAGGACCCATTGGCCATAGTACTCTTCCCTTCCTATCCGATTTGTAGGGACTGTCTAATGTTGTCTTCTTCTGTATATAATCTCTTATTTGGAAATACCAAAAAAGGTCTCCATTAGGCAGTCCAAACTTCTGGTGCAGCTGCTCAAAAGACATCATAACCTCCCCATCAAACACGTCCCCTAAGCAAGAGACACCTCTGCACCTCCAGGTTTTAAATGTAGCATCTGTCTGCACTGGCTGAAAACCCCATGCTCCCATTGTAGGTTTTGTAAGTTACCCTCATCTTGCCACATTATCCTCCAGGCTTTAATTGTATTTAATACAATAGGGTTTTTACAACAGTCCATAATAGCTCTCACCTTATCTAAAAATAAAAGATTGATGAGAAGACACTTTGTTAAGGAAGTCTTGATGTCTAACCAGATTGATTGTGGGTCACAAGAAACCCAAATCGGCTCCATAGCCTAATAGAGAGCTCAACTGATACCTCCTAAAGCCTGGAAAATCTAGTCCTCTCCATGCTTGTGGAAGCTGCAGCTTCTCTAATTTGATAAGGGGCCATCTATGATTCCAAATAAAGGAACCAAGCCAGCCGTGTAGTTTATGTAACGTCAGTCTCGGCAACATCAGAGGGAGCATTCTCATAGGATATAAGAGACGAGGCAAAATATTCATTTTCGCTAGAGCTACTCTACCTAACCAGGATATTGGGAGATCTCTCCAGTACTGAAGGTCCTGCCTTACTTTCTCTGATAGCTGTATGAAATTGGCTTTATACAGTTGACCAAATACTCAGGTGATAACAAAATACCCAAGTATGGAAAACCCTCCAGTGACCACCAAAAGGGAAAACATGATCCGTCCGATAAATTGGATATACTGGCGAAACCACCCAATGGCATGGCCTCAGATTTTGTAAAATTGATTTTGTAGCCTGGAACTTACTAAATAGATTAATTACTTGAATTAAGTGGGGGACAGATATTAGAGGATTACTTAAGAACAGGAGGACATCATCTGCATCGAGAGTGATTTTATATGTTTGCCTGAACCAACCCTTGGAGCCACTATGTGTTAGAGTCGTTTCGTATAGCTTCCACTAGAGGTTCAATTATTAGCATGAATAATAATGATAAGAGAGGACATCCCTGATGACAGCCCCTACCCATGTTGAAGCTATTCGAACCTAAACCATTGGTAATCATGGCTGCTTTGTAGTCATTGTATAGTATTGAGACCCATTTCAACACCAAACCTTTCCAGTGTGTATAAAAGATACGACCATTCAACCCGGTGGTGCTGGAAGAGTTCAGGCAGCATCCAAGGAGCAGAATGCTGTGCTCTTCCAGCACCACTAATCCAGAATCCATCTTCTTAGCTCTATCCTCTCAGTCCTGCGATTTATACAGTTCAAAATAGAACTTTCTAAAGGCTGTATTGATCCTTTTACGATCACAAGTCAGAGTACCAGCATTTTCCCTAATGGACGGAATACTTGAGGAGCCTTTTTTTCCTAGCAAGATATGTTAGGTATCTGCCAAGCTTGTCACCATATTCATATGAGAAAGTGAGGACTGCAGATGCTGGAAACCAAAACTGAAAAGTCTGGTGCTGGAAAAGTGCAGCAGGCCAGGCAGCATCCGAGGAGCAGGAGAATCGATGTTTCAGGCATAAGCCCTTCCTCAGGAATGAGGCTGGTGTGCCAAGCAAGCTGAGATAAAAGGTTGGGGGGGGGGGGGGCGACACCGGGAATATGATAGGAGGTGAGGGTGAGAGGCTGGAGAGTGGGTGGGGCGGAGAGGTCGGGATGATGATTGCAGGTCAATCTTCTTCCTGACATCTCCACCCCCACCCCCTCTCTGACCTATCACCGTCACCCTCGCCTCCTTCCACCTATCGTATTCCCGGCAACCCTCCCCCAAACTCCTCTCTCCCTCTTTCTCCCCTCCCCCCCGCCACCTTACCACATTTACTCAGCCTAGCCTCATTCCAGAGGAAGGGCTTATGCCCAAAATGTCAATTCTCCTGCTCCTCGGATGCTGCCTGGCCTGCTGCGCTTTTCCAGCACCACACTTTTCAACACCATATTCATATAGTCTTCGCTTTGCAAATAATATTTCCCTCTTTGCTGTTTGGGTAAGTGCGGTATTCAAGGCTGTCCTAATGGCTATGATCCTTTATAGCTTAGTAATGAAGGGCCTATCAACATACGCTGTCTCAGGTGCCTTCAAGCAAGCCTCAAGCAGGTGCTGTTGTTGTCCCTTTTTCTCTTTTCTGGGTCGCGGAATAGGAGATGATCAAACCTTGCGCATAAGCCTTAATGGTCGCCCACATTGTCGACGGGTTACTGGCGTATCTGAATTAATTTCCAAAAAGGTTTTGAGTTCGAGAGAAATGTTTTATAAATTTGCTATCCTTCATTAAAAAGTAATCCATATGCCAATGTGGGGGCCTGTCCCATCATCCCTCATCTTAACTTCCATATATACTGCGACATGATCAGAAATTGCTGTTACCTATTTTGCAGGACAATATGGAATTCAAAAGGGTCAAGGGAGCAAAAAACATATCAATTCCAGTTTGATACTTGTGTGGGTTAGAGTAGAAAGTAAAGTATCTACCCTCAGGGTGAATGCACCTCCACACATCTACTAGCACTAGCTCCTTATTCAGATCTGTCAATTGTCTGGATCGAAGAGATTTACCCACAGTACTCTTGGGTATCCTATCTGTCTCAGAGTCCATAATACAACTAAAATCTCCTCCTATAATTGTGTGGCAGACCCCAAAAGCCATCAACTTCGAGAACTGTTCGATTACAAATTTGAAGGGGTGTGCCAGGGGGCAATAAAAATTCAAAATTCCATACTCCTCTCCATTTATTAAGGCTTTGATCAGTATATACCATCCAGATTCATCTTTTATCTGGCTTAAGATTTTAAAAGGAAGACTCTTCCGAATGAGGATGACTACTCCCCTACTTTTTGAGCTAAAAGATGAAAAAAAAGCCTGGTCATATCCACCCTGTTGTAATTTTAAGTGCTCTTTGTAAAATAGATGTGCCTCCTGTAAAAGAACTATATCAACCCTTTCTTTTTGAAGGTTTGACAGTATTATCTTTTTGATTGGTGAATTACTCCCCTGACATTCCAAGTGCACCACCTAAGCAAATGGCTAGCCATGATCGTCCAGGCAAGTCAGAGAACACCCCCCGCCCCCCCACCCCCGGCGGAAGAGCCCAACACAAAACACCAAGTAAAGACCATGAAGAATTCACAAAAGCAAAAATTCTTTAAGACATTTACATCAATACAATTAAAATCTATTCCCAAGTAAAACAAAATACAAAACACATTTGAAAGGAGATTTCCCCCTTGCTCCCAGGGGGGCGTAACTAATCAATAACCCCACAATAACCTCTCCTAACCCTCGACCCAGGCATTATAAAATGGAGTAGACAAATTCAAGTATTCTATAAAACCAAAGTTAAAAGTGAGTGACCCACCCCCCACACACCAACATCTAGGTGCTTCAGGCAAACATAATACAAAATATGAATATATAAAACTACAAAGTTACAATTCTGGCAATTATTAGAAAACTAGGTCAGATGACAGAAGAAGAGAACCATGCTCTAAAAAAAAAGGACAAAAGAAACCCCCCTCCCACATAAATTAAATAAGCTGTATGGCCTGTAAAAAGAGAAATCATAATAAATAACAAATAAGCCCCCCTGCCTGCACCCCCGAAAAGGTAATAAACAAAAAAAAAGGGAAGAAGGAAAGAAGGGGTAATCCGTGGTGGCGGGGACACAAAGCTAAATCGCTATCCATATGATTGGAATCTTACAGTCTATTTCAGAGAGTCCAAAAATTCTTTAGCCTTCTCTAGTGATCTAAAGTTGCATACGGATCCTTCATGGCTAAAGCAGTGTTGCTGGGTAACGCAAGGAATATTGGATATTTAGGTCTCTTCGGCGCTTCTTCACCTAATCGAATGGCATCCTCGTGCGGACCATGGCAGGAAAAAAATCCGGAATAACATAATTCTGGAACCCTTGTGCATCAGGGCCTGGGGATCCTTCCCTAGGACTCTGGAGGCTTCCAGGAGCATCTGCTTCTCTTTATAGCATTGGAGCCGGAACAGAACCAGGCGGGGGTGCTGGTCCGGCCCAGGCCTTCATATTGCAACCCGGTGGGCCCACTCCACCCATACCTGACCTGATCTGGACTCCAACTTCAATATTTCAGCGAGCCATTGCTCCAAAAACAAAAACGGCAAGCTGGCCTTCCTCGTCCCGTTAGGGAAGGCCCAGCAACCGAATATTTTTTTGATGATCCCGATTATCAAGGTCGCCGATGTGTTCTTCCAAGGTCCAGACTCGCTGCTCGACAGCCCGGACCCAGGCCACGGCCAATTCAGCAGCAGCTTCCAAGGTCGCAGCCTTTTGTTCCGCTCCTCCAACGCGTTGTTTGAGTTTTTTGATTTCTCGGTCGTGCTTCTGCCCCCCCGATAACTCCCTCCATTTGGATTCTTCAATGAAGGCGTTGATCCTCTTCTGCAGCTTGATGATCATGGAGATTAGGCTCGCCTCTGCAGCTAAGTCCCTCCAAGGTGACCGCGGACGTCTCCGCTGCTGCTGGAGGGGGTGGGGGGAGGGGTCCCTGCCTGTTGCGAACTTCGGAAATTTTTACCCTTAGTCAATTTTAAGAACAGCACCAAACTGTTCAAGTTTGATGCAAAATGACTAAGTGTGCTGGGCAAAAACTAATTTAAATGAATTAAAAAGGTGTGATGAAGGCAGGTGCCCCACTTTGTCAAAGTCTTAGGCAGAGCACTGCAGACTCAAACTTGCTGGGTCGCCACCTCTTGAATCTCCCAGGTTTACGTGAACTGTTCCCGGTCTTGACAGTCAGTGAGCTGCTTCCTTGAGTATTTACACAAACGAGCTTAGACTTTCTCTGCTTCAAATAACCTCGTTGGGATTCTAACTTTTGTAGAACATTGAAATTGCGTTGAGTTCGCATATTCCTTAAGTATTCTAAAAAAATCTCCTTCCTTCAGGAGAAACCAGTTTAAACATTTAATCTTCACCAAGACTTCTGCTGAATGAAACCAAAAAGACTTTTTGAGCTATGGTGTCTTCCGTAAGTGAAAAACTTCGGATCTTTTAACCAAAAACAATTTGATGCACTTCGCTTTTTATTCTTTCCAGCCATTTAAAAACATATATAAATAAAGCCCCATTCCACTCCAGAAATTCTCTCTCGCAGAGCTTTTTAAAAAACACAGCTGCAAAATTCTGAAAATTCACCTAATACTGACCAAACTCCCTCAAAAAGAACAAAATTTAAATGCCACCAATTCAAAATGCAATACCAAAAATAATATTTATACATCATACAAAAAAAGCCAAGATAGTACAACACTTTGCACGCTTTCCCCATCTGTTTATCCCCTCCCATCTTTTATAATCATTCTACTCTCAAGTCTCAATTGCAAGTCTGTCAGAATGACTAACAATGTTCTCTCAAGTGAACTAACAGGTCTAGTAATCTTTTAACCTCTGGAAATAACTCGTGGCTCAAGTGGATCTGACCTGACAGAGACCAAGATCCCCAGAGAACCTGACAGTGTGGACTGACAGGACCCAACAACTGACGCTGGAACCTCAACCACAACAACAAAGTGACCAACCACTTACTGGCTTCTCAAACGTTATCCAGATGTATCACAGCTTGGTATGGCAATTGCTCCATTCAAGACTGCAAGAAATTACAAATACAGCCTTTTTTCAACTGAATCCATCTGTACTTTCCACTGCCTCAGGAAAGCAACCAAAATAATCAAAGACCCCTCCCACCCACTTATACTTTCTTCCACCTTCTTTTATCAAGTAGATGATACAAAAGTTTAAAAAACACGTATCAACAGACTCAAGAACAGCATTTTCCCTGCCATTATTCAGCATAAGAACACTCATATGAAATTGATCTTTCTCTGCACCTTTTCTGCAGCTCTAACACAATATTCTACATTCAGTTCTATTATCTTGATATAGTTATGGAAGGTATGATTTGTCTGGATAGTATGCAAAATAATACTTTTCATTGTATCTCAATACATGTAACAATAATAAATCAAATCAAACAATGGATAAAGATGATATATTGCACAGGAATGATTCTAAAAGGCAAAAGCACCAATTCTGGATCAGATTTAAATCACTATAATGACACCAAAGGAGTCTCAATCAATTTGGGTAACTCTTTACATTATACACCAAAAACAATGAATATGCTTTTTAGCAGTTAATGGTATTTTTGCAAACTACAGTTTTTTCCTTTTCATACGATGGTTCCCATTCCATAAACACCCATTCCCATTCACATATTATACTTGGCATATAAGTAAACCTCCACTTTATGAAGTGTTTTAAATGTTGACATATATGCCAAAATTTATTTTATAATGCCTCCACTGTCCTGGATTCCTCTTGCACTTTGATTGTGGATCGACTCATGGCCCTACAACCTGAATCCCACCAGCCATCCCCATCACCAAATTTGACTTCAGTGTCTTTACTGCAGTGGCATCAACTCCACTAACATTTACATAATCTAACACTGTGCAGCAGTCAATGCAGACTGGGAGATTAGGTATCGTGACAGGACAATTTGTCATTCACCTTGGCCCCTTCCTCTTTAAAATTAATATAAAATCTTGAATTTTTTCCTATTATTACAAGTATTATTCAGGGCATGGCTGAACTTAGTTTCCCAAAGCTAATGCTGATGATAGCATAATTTAATGATTTATTTATTCAGTGGCATAAAAGATATCTTGATTGTGAACAATTAAATATTAATGACAAATTAATTTTTTGTGCACTTTCATCCCAGAGTCAGAATTTCTTTTAAAAGCACTGAAATAGGATATTATTTTACACAGGACAATGAAATAACCATAGGTTGGTGAAGAATATAAAGAAGGAAAATATCTAAAAATAATGGAATACCAAACTCACTGACATAGGTCATATATACACTTTTTAAATGCTGTTTTTACAATGAAGGAAATACTGGCAAGTAAATATAAACAGATTGCAATTGGTGGCAGTTCAATCACTGCATAATTTTAGTCTCTTCTGATTAGCAGGCTGCAACCTTCATGTGTCATCCCAAATTCAGCGGAGGTACATTTGGATCATTTGAAATTTTAATCACCAGCAATCAATCATTAGTGAAGCCAACAGCATTTGCTCTGCTCACTCAAACCTTACAGTTGCCAAAAATATTCAGCCTCAGTTTTGTGAAAGCCAATCTAGCAGTTCAGAAAATGTCAATCACTGAAGGTTAAACAAGAAAAAAAGTGAAATGCAGTTCGACTTTTGCTTCAACCTGTATAAACATGAAATGTTTTACTCAAAGATATTCTATATATATCATGCCTGAGAACATGGAAGCATCTGAATAAAGCTTATATAGTTCTAAAATACCTCTTAATCTGCTGCACCAGTGTACGTATAATACAATTCTCATCCATTCTGGTCCAATAACAGAACTTTAGGAGAAAGGTCCTTTGTGTAACCAGTATTGATGCATCAACTTGTTAAATGGACCTGTCACAAACCAATTAAGCTCAAGGTCACGCCAATTGAATAAGGTCCTATCATGTGAAGAAAAGAGTAAGTTTAGGAAAAAAATTTCAACTTATTGATCTTCAGAATTTTGACAAATTAAACTTTCCTGGTTTTGAACCAAATCTGAAACCCATGGCCGTAAATTAAAAAGCTTGCCAGATTTTCCAATCAGCCAATTAATTCTTCACCTGTTGGCTTCCTCCCTGAACTAAAACCTGCTAAAAGGATGTCTGGGCTATTGACAGCTGCCAACCAAAGACTGGCAGCTTCAGAACATGACGGTGCGACAGCTGAAACACTCCCAAGCAGACAGCCAGTGTGGGACATCACCCACAGGGAAGGCAAATGTTATCTGGTTTCCAAACTTGGGGATCATGATAAGAGGACAGGAGGGGTGTCTGAAGCAAGATATGAAAGACTCCCACAAGCTGCACTCAGCCTAAATCCAGTCCTTTGATTGCGCAAATATTAGTGGCAATCAAGACACCTCCCCCCACCCCCACCCTACCCTACCGACAATGTCCACAGTTCAAACGTCTCACTGATTATATCTTTGCTTGAGTAAGTTTTTCTTACGTAATGGATTAATCGTTTGTGTGATTCATGGGTAGGCAACGACCTAGTCGTATTATCGATAGACTATTAATCCAGTGACCCTGATAATGTTCTGGGGACCTGGGTCCACATTCTGCCATGGCAGATAGTGGAATGTGAATTCAACAAAAAAAACACACTGAAATTAAGAGACTCGTTGTGATTACCTAAAAAACCATTGTTGATTGTTGGAAAAACCTATCTGGTTCACAAATGCCCTTTAGGGAAGGAAACTGCCATCCTTATCTGGTCTTGACTACATTTGCACACTTAACCGCCCTCTGGGTACTGAGGGAGGGGCAATAAATGCTGGCCTGGCCAGCGATATCCACATCCCATGAACGAAAAGTAATCAAGGAAAACCAACCTTATTTGTTTCTGATACTGAACTATGCTACTGTCACTTTCCTTTCAAAATTAAACCATGTCTGTAACCAGCAGAAAAGTGGGACAAGGATTCAGTTTATCCCTCCAAATTAGACCATAACATTTTATGTAAAGACCTTAAGACTTCAGAAAGTGAGGGGATAAAATATTGCTGTGTCACAAAAGCTCAAATATTTTCTGACCTGCAACATAATTCAGGGACATTCAAGTATACCTGTCTCCATGATGACTGAATATTACAATAAGCATCCTGCTGGCACATTTTTTAATTAAGTTATAAATATCTAGAATAGGAATTAAAAATTAACTTTATCCAAAAGCTACATGTTGTTGGTGAAAAGACAAATTATTGTCATCTCGCTTCACTGATGCATGAATGTGCCCCGCTGTGAGAGATACAGCTGGAGACAGCACGTGATGTGACATTTTAACAAACATTCTACTAACACTGTCACACAAATGCATTGCTAAAATGCTTGTTAATAAGAATTCCGATATTTCATGCAATCTTAAAATCAATGTAATTTCCTTATTTTTTCTTGATCTATATGCTATTGTGAAATTATGCCAGTGTGACATATAATAAAAGAATTTGTTCCATAAAATAAGCTAAAGAAAAGCAATGTCCCCAATTCACAAATGTCTATATAGTATATGCATCTAATTGAACAAAAAAAGACAAAACACATTGCTTCAGTTTCCATATATAACCATAACTCGAAATTATAGGCATCTCCTGGTCTGTTAATGTAAAATGAAATTAATGTTATATGTTTGTTTTGGATAGGTATCAAGTTTATATGAAGTGATGTGTCAATGATACATTTTAATATTTCACCATTATTAACCCTATGTTAAAGAATTCTAAATTGCACTCTAAAAGATACCTACAGTGGAAGAACTGCCATTGCCTGAACCACGGAAATGTAATATATTCCCAAGACTTTTCCTATTCAATACTTTTTCTGATACAGAAAGTGCATTCTACTGAAATGCGTTCAGTTTCTCCTGAAATACAAACTGAAGATTTAGATTGAAAGATCTTTAATGTTGCTCTTCATAATAATTTTTCCCTTTTGTCTATATATTTTCAAACATTTTGCTAACAATACCTGTAAAGTTGGGGAAACACAATATAATTAAACAAATTCATAGAGGTATACAGCACAGAAAGAGGCCAGTCAGCCCATCAAATCTGCGCCAGTCAAAATCAACAATGCAAGCATCCTAATCTAATTTTCCAGTTCTTGGTCCATAAACTTGTATGCCTTTGCATTGCATACTAAAAAAAAACTATATTTTTTCAACCTTGTCAGATTTACACCTGCCAGTTTCATGCTACTCTGACATTTTTGTTCCGAGAGGATCACCATTCTCAGTTGTAAAGAGGGAAATTATAAAAAAGTGCTTGAGGTCAGTTCAGTTCAGTTCATGCAAAGTTCTAAATGTTGAGAGAATAATTCATCCTTTCAAAGCGAACTTTTGTATATCTAATAGATTGCCAAGAAAGAATCAGCAATCTCAAAAAAAAATTCTTTGTGGTAAAAGACAGAGCTGAAAAAAATCCAATGGGCATTTTCATTTTACTGGAAAAAAAAACCTGAAAGTAAAATCCACCATTCAAAATATTTAAACAAAAAAAAGTGAAGATCTTGGGTAACTGAATATTTTGCAGCCAGGTTAAATAAAGAACTCTAACTTCTGTCAAAGCGTCTTTATGTTCAAGACAAATTCAAGAATGAAGTTTTTGACAGACTTTGCCCAGGACAGGTTTCATAACATGAATCATTTTGGTTATGAACAATTGAATTGAACTGATGTCTTCTCCAACATTCAGGTGCTTCACAGGAACACTACGAGGAAAGGTTCAACACTAAGCTACGTAAGAAAACAGTGCAGATGATCAAAAATCTGATGAAAGTTATAAAAGGGCTTCATAAAGGAGGAAAAGTTTATGGAGATTAGTGTCTCAATGGGTGAAGCAATGGCCATAGATTTTGGAGCAAAACGGAACGAGTTCGCTGTTACAATCAAAGTTACTGGAATGAAACAAATGTAGGTGACAACTTCAAGTGAGTCCATGACTGCGACAACACAAGGCAGGCAGCTACTGATAATGTTGAAAATTCCCAGTTAGTTCCAGTCCACGGTATGCTGGGCAAATCCAATCCGACCAATTATTGACTGAGCTAGAAGAAGCGTCACTCGACCCGAAACATTAACTCTGATTTCTCCCCACATGTGCTGCCAAACTTGCAATTTTCCAGCAATTTCTGTTCAGTTTCAGATTTCCAGCATCTGCAGTTCTTCCAGGTTTTTTTGTGCAATTTATGGCAATGGGTCTTGATTGATAGAATAGTGGAAGCTTGTAATTGAGGCATCTGCAATGTTAACTTATCCCTTTAAAACCTTAAGACAGCAAACAGATATGAAGACTTGTCACTTAATAACACCCTCATTTTCTTAATATTAACTTTCAGCCCTTCTTTATTTCCTTTTCTGCATCTTTCTCATGTAACAGCTTTCACTACACAAAGCTGATATGATGCAATAATTTGGAGGTGCCAGTGTTGGACAGGGGTGTACAAAGTTAAAAATCACAAACACCAGGGTATAGTCCAACAGGGTTTATTTGGAAGCACTAGCTTTCAGAGCACTGCTCCTTCATCAGATGGTTGCCACCTGATGAAGATGCAGCACTCCGAAAGCTAGTGCTTCCAAATAAACCTGTTGGACTATAACCTCATGATGCAATAAGATATAGTAAATAAATTATATTTTGATCCTCTTGTGTACATTGAATACATCTACTTTAAAATAAAATAAAGGGAGACATTGATCATCCTTTTACAATCAGCAGCTGAAGGAAGCAAGGTATAGAATCTGCTTGTGGTCTAAGCAAGGTTAGCATATACAAATAAGATGCAAAAGTCTATGCATAAATAATTCAGGATTGACATCCACAAAAATCAATACAGAAACAAAATGACTCTCAGAACTTCTCCCAGAAAACTTCAGAAATCCCTTAGCAACTTGTGTTACCATTCTACACCACAACCTTTTCCTTTGAATAGTTAAATAAAATAACCCTTGGGACCTGGAGAATAAGTGCAAGATCCAGCAATTTACCACACTAATGAGAACAGTCTATTTGAATGACAGCTTTGATTCAGTTGGTGACATTCTTGTCTGAGTCAGGTGGTTCTGAGTTTAATTCTTGAACTCGAGCACACCAACTTAACTTGATATTTCAGTGCAGTATTGAGAAAGCACAGCAGAAACAGAGGTGCCTCCTATCAGAGGAGATATCAGATCGAGATCTGATCAAGCTGACATAAAAATGCTGTGGCACAATTTCAAAGAAGGACAAGGAAGTCATATCAAGTGTCATGGGCAATTCTGATCTCTCATACAATATATCATAAAACAAATTATCTGATTATCAAAATGCTGCTTGTGGAAGTTTGCTGTGAAGGTTTGTCAAGTTTCCTGTGTTCACACTGTGATTATATAAATGATATTCCAAATATAATTTGCTGACTATAAAGTGCTTAGAACATCTGGTAGTCATGAAAGGCAATATTTAAAAGACAAGTCTCTTATTTTTGATCAAATGGTTAGAGATCTTAATCAGGATTTAATTATACTTAATTATTAAATAATTACCTTTTCTGAATATTTAAATCTATTATTTCTGAAAGCTACTTTTAATACCATTAGTGTTACTAAATAAACAATATCAAACCCAGCTATTTCATCTGGAGTCATTTTGGTGAATGCAAATAATGCTATGTAAAAAATTCCACATTCAGCTTTAATAGACATTAGGAACCAGCTGACAATTAAGGCAAATTGTCTTCTCAACTATTTTTAATGTTCTGAGACATTTACTACATCCTAGAGCAGGTGGGACAGATATACTAATCAAGCAGAGTCAGCATGACTTCATGAAATGGAAATCATACCCGAGAATTTATTAGAGGTAATTACCAGTCTCGACAAAGCAGAACCAGCAATTGTAATATATTTTGATTTCCAAAAGACATTCAACGAGATATCATACATAAAGTTAATAAATATGATAACAGTCAATGGAGTTGGTTTAGCATATTAGCATGGATAGACAATTGGTTGATTAATTGTAGACAGAGATTTGAGACAAAGGGAACATTTTCAGAATGACAATCCATCACTAATGCAACGCAAGAGAGATAGACAATTATTTACAACACATACAGATGTCTTGGATGATGGAAGTGAACTTACTATTGCCAAGTTTGCAATGTCACAAATATAGGTGGATAAGCAAGTAGTGAGGATGACAGAGTCTGCAGAGGGATATGGATAGACCAGTGAGAGGGCAAAAATACAGCATATCTAAAAGGAGAAAACATCAGGTTATGACCTTGGCAAGATTAGAGAAGCTGTTCAAAGTTTGAGAGATGTGTAGCTTGGGTGCTCAGGGACGAAACATCTGCAACACAAATTCCCAGCTCGGCGAACAGAACTACAACAGAGAAGCTGTGTATTAGATGTTGAGAAATTGTAGAAAGTGACATCACAGGAATTTATTTAGTGGCTCTCAATCCCAAAAAGCCATCATCCAAATTTAGCAGGTAATAGTGAACACAAATAGACTGTTGACCTTTATACTTGATTCCCCTTTGAAATAAGAATAGGGAGGGTCTTGCTAAAGCTGTGCAAGACTCCAGTAGGACCACAGATGGAATAGAATCGTAGAACCCTTACAGTGCAGAAAGAGGCCATTTGGCTCATCAAGTCTGCACCGACCTCTGAAGAGTAGCCCATCCAGACCCAGCACCCACCCCACCCCTCAAACCTTGCATTACCATGGCTAAACTACCTTGCCTGCATATCTCTAGATACCATGGGCAATTTAGTATGGGCGCACCACTTACCTTACACATCTCTGGACTATGGGAGGAAACCAACGTAGGCACAGGAAGAACATGCAAACTCCAGACAGACAGTCACCCAAGATTAGAATTGAACCCAGGTGTCTGGCAGTGAGGCAACAGTGCTAGCCACTGAGCCACCAGCTGCCCTATCGAGAACAATCCAAGTCTCCTAATCTAAAGGGAAGATATAATGGCATTGGAGGCTGCAGAGAAGGTTCACTAAGTTGATTATATAAATTGGGGGGGGGGGGGGGGGGGATTTTCTGATGAGTTGAGTAGGTTGGATATCAAGAACAGAACTGAAGTAGGGTCACTGGACCTGAAATGTTAACTGATTTCTCTCAAAAAAAATGCTGCCAAACCTGCTGAGTTTTTCTAACAATTTGCTTTTCTTTCAGATTTTCAGTATCCGCAGTTCTTTTGTTTACTTTTCAGTAGGTCAGAACTGTACTCATTGGAATTTAGAAGAATGAGACACAATTTTATGGAATCATACATGTTTCTAAAGGGGCTTGACAAAATTGACATGGCGAGGTTTATTCTCCTTGTGGGAGAGTCTAGGACCAGAGGCACAATCTTAGAATAAGGGTTTGACCATTTAAAAGAGAGCTGAGGAGAAATTTCTTCTCAGAGAGCACTAAATCCATAGAATTCTTTACTGCAGAAGGCTTCCAAGGCTGGGTCATGAAGTGTATTTAAAGACTAGACAGATTTTTTTAAAAAAAATCAATAACAGGGTCAAAAGTTATGGCAAAGAGGCAGAAAAATAGAGTTGACGATTATCAGATCGGCCAAGATCTCATCCAATGGCAAAGCAGACTGAATGGCCTACTTCTTTCTATGTCTTAGCTCAAAAACCAACACTAGTGAGAAAGCAACTTGGAAAAACCACTCTTCATTGAGATATCAATTTATCATGAACCTTCGCCACGCCTGAGGAAATAGGATAACAGCAAAACCCTAACACCCATTTGCAAGAATTGGAATTTTGAAAATATGTGCTTGAGTTGTAATGCTCAGTGATTTTTTTTAAAAAACAATATATTGTCCTACAATGTTTGGCTTCTACATAGTTTGAATATATACAAAATTATCTTTGGATCGAACTGGTTTTTATTCTTCCCTTATAATTTATATCCATTGATGTGAATTACAAGTTATATTATTTAGAATTAAAACAGTAACTCTTGCCTGTTGTCATCATAAAACATCATACAAGTTTCTTATTTAAAATTAACGCAACTTCTGCCAGAAAATTAATATCTTTAGATAACAAACAAATGTGAATTCATTATTACTTAAGTTTTGTTTTGTATTTTTCCCAATTATCCTTAGAGGATGTCAAAAGAATCACCATCAGCAAATGTTCACCTCAAGGAACTGCTGTTCCCAGATGGAGGCAGAATGCAAGTTTATTTTTATAACAGCAATGTACAATATCCATGAAGGAAAGACAAACATCTATTATTCAGTTAGAATTTTTAGAAATTGCTAAAGGCAAGTTAAAATTAATATAAATTATTTCATTAATAATAAATGCAATTATCTAACTAAAATAGCAGAATTACTGTACACTGTTGTTGTGTCTGCTGTAAGCCAGATTCTTTTAGCATGGAACAATTCTTTAATCTGATATATAGAAAATGACAGGTACCAGCTGTGTCTGCTTTGTACTTTATTTCTTTCCAATAGTTTATTTCATAAAAGCTTTAAAAGAAGTAATTAAATGTGCTGTTGGTGTCAGAAAGAGAGATAAGGCTATACAATTATTTGGTTCATTACAACTGTTGATATTTTCATATTGAGTGTACATTTTGGAAAGATACTGGGTAGAATTTGGGTAGTAACTTGACATTTTTGGTAGTAACCTGTCTCATTCACTTTTTGATTTAAATTGAAAAATCTGTTGGGTTCCATAGAAATACAGAAGATAGGAGCAGGAGTAGAGCGTTTGACCCCTCAAGCATACTGAACCATTCTGATCATGGCTGATCATCAAGCTCAATAACCCAGCACATCTGTTGACCCTCTAGTCACAAAAACACATTATTTTGGTTTCAACTATTTTCTGTGGCAGTGAATTCCACAGGCTGGCTCTCTGGGTGAAAAGTATTCTCATCTCATCCCTAAAAAGGTTTATCCCATCTCTTTAAACTGTGGCCGCTAATTCTGGACTCCCCCCACCATTGGGAACATCCTTCCTACATCTAAGCCGTCTATTGAGATCCTTCATTCTTTTAAACTCCAGTGAATACAATCCTAACCAACTCAAAGTATCATCATACTCAGCTCTGCCATCCCAGGAATCAATCTGGTAAACCTTCGCTGCACTCCAACTATAGCAAAAGCATTAAGGGTTGGTACATTCGGTCAAATTACCTACTCAGATCAGAATAAAGAATTCTCCATTGATGTTGCTTCTCTCTACCCTGAATGTACCTTCAAAGATGTGGTAACTTTTATACATGAATCTCAAAAGATTTATATTTGATTGATTGTAATGAGTTGCACCCAACAAGATAATGTCACAGAGATTAGACAAAGAATTTACAGGAGACATACCCAGGGCAATGTGCTCTCAATAGTTTCTGTAGGACCCAATTTTGTGAATTGTAAATATTGGAATAATGCAATTACTTCATATTACTTTTTCAACAAGATCTTTCTAGTTAGAATAGAAAGACATCATAATGTTAGGTATTGGATATTCTAATCTACACTAAATCACTCTGGGCTTGAAGGAAACCCATTCACAACATGACAATGGTAGACCTGTGCCAAAACAGTCAGCACAGGTTTCTATTTCTAAATGCTAGTGAAAAACAGAAATTAGAAATTTGGGGTGGCATAAAAAAAAAGGAGTCTGGGGGGTCGTGGAGGGGGAAAAAGAAAAATTAATAAGGCTGGTAAGCTAAATGATATCTGTTATTCTGACTTGAAAATCTGCAAGTTAATACTATCAAAAAATCAACTTAACCCCAGCCACTGGACTCCTAGTGAAAACAATAAAACTCAACCAAAAAATTTAATTTCACAATCAAAAACAAATTGCTGGAAAATTAATTTAACTAGATGTCTAGTAGTGTAGGATCCATTTCTAATCAAGATCTAAAACATGAGCTCATCAGTTCTATTCAGCACAAACTGTCCAAGTAACTTGCAAAAGTTGATGCATATACTGAAAAATGTAAAAAAAAACTCATTAGGAATAAACCTTTTTCTACATGAAGAATTACACTTCAATATATATCTTTTCAAATTACTTCTAAACCAAAAGTATTTACTTGCTAGTGGGAGGGGTTCATTTTGGTTTTATAATCTTGAAATATTCTTCTCCCTTAACTGCAGAATAGAATATCAAAAGCCACAGTGCCACTCTATGTACAATAATCAGATTTAAATGGCAAGGAATGTTAACTCTAATTTAGCTAACAAACCAGATGATAAAAAAAAACAAGAAAATAATAAACCTTCATATTTTTCTCACAATCCTCCAGAGTATAGTGACTCAATCTGAGGTAATGTTTAATGGTAATTGCTTGCCAGGAGAGATATTCCAAATGCCTAATGCTGCAAAGCAAATAGCATTAACATTGTTTGAAGATGGGGTGGCACAGTGACTCAGTGGTTAGCACTGCTGCCTCACAGCACCAGGGACCCAGGTTCAATTCTAGCCTCGGGCGACGTCTGTGTGGAGTTTCCACATTCTCCCCACGGTGTGCGTAGGTTTCCTCCTGATGCTCCGATTGCCTCCCACAGTTCAAAGATGTGCTGGTCAAGTGAAGCGGCCATGCTAAATTGCCCATTGTGTTAGGTCCATTAGTCAGAGAGAAATGGTTCTGGGTGGCTTACTCTAGGAGGGTTGGCATGGACTTGTTGGGCCAAAGGCCCTGTTTCCACACTGTAGGGAATCTAATCTAATCCAAACTCCAGGGATGGGGGCAAGAGATTGAAGGGAGGTGGAAGGTAGGCACAAGGCAGAAGTAGTAAATAAAACTAGGTTGCATTAAGAGGCATAATTCTTGCTGAATTTGTTCCCTTTGCTCACATGGGAATAAGTTAGCATATTGTGTCACTCATTTTATGATTCAGCAGAGAATAAGAAGCAAGCAATCACTCTGATTTAACACTGAGTCTCTTATCTTTTACTAAATTCGAAGATTCAGCTACTTACGTTCTTATACAGGGCAAATAAGTTCACCGTAAAATTACATCAAGACCTGGTCTTGTCACTTAGATGGAGTATTAATTGGAGCAATACAAAAGCAAAGTTATATAGTCAAGTCAGAAACATCGTATAAAAGGATATCCTTGAAAGTTTATGAACAGTGCTACTCTTAGGACCAAAGCTGTGTTACTATGGAGAAAGCAAATAAATTACTAGAATGTCTTTCTGGGAATTAAAAAAAATACTAAAAACCCTCATAAGTAGGGGATTATAGTGATGCTGTTTCACTTTTTATCTCTGCACTGCCACCTTTACATCTCCCTTTATTTGATGCAGCAAGAACTTCAGGGCTCGAGGCAAGAGCTTAATGCTAATACTACTTGCTGCATCTCTTACCTCATCCAGGGGTATAGAAATTTGATCAAATATCGAAGAATTTTGTAGTAAAAGCTTCAGCTTTCTTTAGTCTGACTTGGTAACTAAGGGCACATAAGCCAAGTTGGAATTTAATAGTCCTTTTTTGAACTTGTTCCAGTGTCACTATATCCTCCACCAAATGAAGGCTAGCAGAGGTTACAGAAATAGGGATCACAGAGGGTTTTGATACAAATTTTGAACAGAGAATTTTAAATTTGAGGTTTAAAAGAACAGAGATAAAAATACAAGAACGGCATACATAAAAAGTTCACATAAAAAGGAGAAAATAACCTCATTATGAACTACTGGTGAGAGGGAGGAAATGATTAATATTATTGACAAGGGTTTCAACAAGGAATTCCATGCAGACATATTAATTAGGAACAGGAGTACATTATTCAATCCCCCAAGCCTTTTCCACCATTCAATAAGATCTCGGCCGACCTGATTGCAACCACAAACCATATTCTTACAATACCAACATCTATCATCCTTTTGTTTAACAATAATCTATCAAAAATATTCAAGGACTCTGTTTCCTCCAACTTTTGTGCACAGTAGTAATTCAAGAAGGCAGCTCACCACCACCTTTTCAAGGGCAACTAGGCCAGCCAGCAATACCCAAGTCATAGGAGTGAATTGAAAAGAGTTCCAAAAGATGGACAGCCCTCTCAGAAAATACTTAACTGAATCAGTTAATTAAATGACCCCTGATTTTTAAGCAGTCGCTCCTGGTTTTAGGTTCTCCCCTAACAGAAAATATCCTCTCAATGTTCACTTGGGACTCCGGAGTTTGTGTTTCAATCAAGTCAACTCTAACTCTTCTAAATTCCAGTGGATGCACGTGTTGCCTGTCCAACTCTTCTCAGAAGACAACCCAATTTTTCAAGCTATTAGTCTGGTAAACATTCTCTAAACTACTTCCAAGATATTTACATTCTTCCTTAAATAAGGTGACCAATCCTGTGAGCAGTACTCCAGGTGTGGTCTCACTGGTGTCTTGTATAACTGAAGCACAACCTCCCTACTTTTGTATTCAATTTCCCTCATGATAAATTATAACGTTCTATTAGCTTTCCCAACTACGTGCTGCAATTACTTGTCCTTTTCACAATAGACATCCCAACTTATTTTGGTGTCATCATAAATTTACCTACCGTACCTTCCATTCACTTTAGTAAGTAATTGATATAAATCGTAAACGGTTGAGGTCTCAGCACTGATTACTGTGACACACCATTTGTTATATCTAGCCATTCTGAAAATAATCCTTTTATATCTACTGCAATTCCTTTTAGTCAGCTAATCTTCTATCCATGTCAATCTGCTCCAATACTCCATGAATTTATATTCCCAGCAACAAGTTTAGATGTGGCACATTATCAAATGCCTTCTGAAAATCTACGTGTAGTGGATCCACTGGGTTCCTTTTATGTACAATACACTCCGTCTTCTCTAAGAGATTGGTGAAACATGATTTCTTTTTCAAAAAATCATATTAACTCTGTCTGATTCCGCTGTGCTACCACTGGAAATCAGGAGATCTAGAAGTGAATTACTAAAATAAAGGACAGATTAAAGAGATGAAGCTTGTATATCTTGTACACTCTAAACCAGATATAATGATTAATGTTGATAAGACTATATCTTAAAGAAGCAGGACATATGACAACGCTAATAACCTTGGGAATGGGAACATGACAGGACAGAGTGAAAAATATCTTGGCATGGTAATTTGAGGTGTGACATTCTGGGACAGCAATTCACACTACTGCATCTAATAGATAGCAATTCATTCTTACTCATTAGTAAATTTAATTCTGCTAACAAAATCTGTTTTGATTAATATCCATCAGGAATTGATAAAGAATTTGTAATGGACCTGTTCATAAAATTCACATGTATTGGAGATGAAAGGAGCAGCAGCTTAATGAAACAGCACTTGCTAAGGAACTGAAAGCAGCCATTAGTGGCCATCAAGCAGGCATTCCAATTGGACAGAAGTGGAAGTATACTGTAACGTTTCTCAGAAATACGAGAACTGCTCCTTTGAATATATATGAATGACCCAGATTTTGAATACACAGATATAGCTTTAAAGTATGCAGATAAAATGTACGGAGAAGGGTAATAACTTCACTTGGACAAAGTGCTGAAATGGGTAGATTCATAGCAATTGAAAATCGACAGAGAAATGCAGTGATTCATTTTAATAGGAAGAATAAAGAGGGAATTTAAATTAAGTGGTTACAATTTTAAAGGATTTGCAATGAGAGAGAACTTGGGGTGTACATAGACAAACCTTTCAACACTTCCTACTTTAGGGTATGCGACATCACACTGGTACGTACTTAATCCACTCCTTTAAGCCCTTACATCCTCAAACAACACTAATTGTTAAAAGAACAAGATATCATGAGGAAAAGTCACACAACAGGTTATGATGTTTAGGAGTGTACTACCAGAAAATGTTATGGAAGTAGAATTACTCATGACTGTCAAGTGGAAATAAAACATTTGCAGTGCCATGGGTAGGGAAAGTATAGTGAAATCAAATGAATCTGAGAGAGACAGACAGAGGCCCAAGTAGTGTATTTCTGTATTTTTTTTAAAAATAGATTTTACCTTCAAGTACATAAAATATCTATTTTAAGAGTTCCAAATGAGGAGATTGCAGGTGAAATATACATACCAAAACAGATTTTTGGAAATTGGAAGGTGAAACTCACATGACAATAATTAAAAACTCTGATATTCTACTTGGATCATCTTAAAGTATGTCACAATACAATACTAATATCACAATTACTGAGTGGCGGCACATTAATGAGAACAATTTTCCCAAGTACATTGCACTGTCCTTGGGCTTTCTCTCTTCTATAAATGAACTACTCATTCAGGAGGGATATCAAAGGTTAGACGTGTATAGAATAAGATTACCACAAACCACCCTCCCTCAGTTGATGTTCAACATAGCGGAGTATGAATTCAACACTTAGAGGAAGCACGGAGAATGGCAAGGGCACAAAATGCCCTCTAAGTGGGGGATTTCAGTGTTCACCACCGAGACTTGCTTGGCAGTGGTACTACTGATCAAGTTGATCAGGTCCTAAAGAACATAACTGCTAGACTGGGTCTGCAACAGGTGGTGAAGGAACAAACAAAAGGGAAAACATTCTTGACATCATCCTTACCAATCTGCAGATGCATCGGTCCATGACAATATTGGTAAGAGCAACCGCTGCAGCCCTTCTGGAATTTCCCAAGCTAAATGGGACAGACTTCAAACAGGTCTAGCAACTCAAGACTGGGCATTCATGAAGCGCTGTAAGCCATCAACAGCAGCATAATTATACTCCAGCACAGGTTGTAACCTCATGGCCCGGCGTATCCTCCACTCAACCATTACCATCAAGCCAGAGAATCAACCCTGATTCAATGGAGAGGCGAGGAGGGCATGCCAGGAGCAGCATCAGGCATACCTGAAGATGAGGTGTCAACCTGCCAAAGCCACCGAATAGGACTAATTGCATGCCAAACAGCATAAGCATCAAGTGATAGACAGAGCTAAGCATTCCCATAACCAACAAATCAGACCCAAACTCTGCAGTCCTGCCACATCCACGGTTAAACAACTCGTTTGGAGGCTCCACAAATATCTCCCTCCTTAAAATGGTGGGAGAGCCCAGCACATCCATATAAAAGTTAATGCTGAAGCTTTCACAACAATCTTCAGTCAGAAGTGCCAAGTGGATGATCCATCTCTGCCTCATCTAGTGGTCCCCAGCATTACTGTTACCAGCCTTCAGCCAACTCAATTCACTCTACATGATATCAAGAAATAGTTGGAGACATTGGATACTGCAAAAGCTATGGGCCCTGATAACATTCCTGCAAAACTACTGAAGACTTCTGCTCCAGAGCTTGCTGCTCCCAGAGCCAAGTTCTTCTAGTACAGTTACAACACTTGCATCAACCTGACAAAGTGAAAGATTGCCCAAGTAGGTCCTATACATAAAAAGGACAAATCCAACCCAGCCAATTACTGCCCCATCAGTAAAAGTGATGGAAGGTGTTATCAATAGTGCTATTAAGCAGCACCTGCTCAGTAATAACAACCTGCTCAGTGATGCCTAGTTTGGGTTCCACCAGGGCCACTCAGCTCCTGACCTCATTACAGCCTTAGTTCAATCATGGACAAAAGAGCTAAATTTTAAAAGAGAGATCAGAGAAACAGCCATTGACATCAAGGCTGCATTCCACTGAGTGTGGCATCAAAGAGCACTAGCAAAACTGAAATCAATGGATATCGGAGGCAAACTCTCTGGTGGTTGGAGTCATACCTTACACATAAGAAGCTGGTCCTGGTTCTTGGAGGTCAGTCATCTCAGCTCCAGGAGTTCCTCAGAATAGTGCTATAGGCCCAAACATCTTCAGCTGCATCAATGATCTTCCCTCCACCATAAAGGTCAGAAATGGGGGCGTTGGCCAATGATTGCACAATGTTCAGCACCATTCATGGCTCCTCAGCAGTCAGTGTCCAAATACAATAAAATCCGGACAATATCCAGACCTGGACTGACAACTGGCAAATGACATTTGTGCCACACTATGACCATCCCCAATAAGAGACCATCTAACCACCGCCCCTTGACATTCTATGGTGTTACCATCACTGAATCCTCCACTATCAGCATCCTCAGAGTTAACATTGATCAGAAACTTAACTGAACTCACACATAAACACAATGGCTACAAGAGCAGGTCAGAGGCTTGGAACACTGCGGTGAGTAACTTGACTGCTGACTCCTGAAAGCCTGTCCACCACCTACTAGGCACAAATCAGGGAGTGTAATGGAATGCTTCCCAGCTGCCTGGATGAGTGCAGCCCCAACAACATTCAAGAAGCTTAACACCATCCAGGACAAAGCAGCCCACTTGATTAGCACTGCATCCACAAGCATCCACTCCCAATGACACTCAGTAGCGTGTACTATCTACAAGATGCACTGCAGAAATTCACCAAAAATCATAGGACAGTACCTGCCAAACCCAGAACCATTTCCACCTAGAAGGACAAGGGCAGCAAATATATGGGAACACTACCACCTGCAAGTTTCTCTCCAAGCCACTCACCATCCTAACTTGGAAATATAATCCCCTTCCTTCATTGTTGCTCAGTCAAAATCCTGGAATTGCTTCCCTAATGGCATTGTGGGTCAACCCACAGCAGATGGACAGCAGTGGTTCAAGGCACTACCACCTTCTCAAAGGCAACTCGAGATAAGCAATAAATGCTGGCCAGCCAGTGACACCCACATCCGACTAAAAAATGAATAAATAAAAGAACCTTTAAAAATATTTTAAATTAGGATTGAAGAGTAAAAGTTAACAAAGGTGAGAGATAGTGGTTCAGGCAGATTCAAAATTAATAACACAAATTTGTGTATCTATAATGTAAAACAGATTGAAAATTTATCAAGGTTCACGATGCTGCCTATTGTCATCGCTCCAAGCTCAGACTGTTCTCTGCTGTCAGCAGCATATACACAGTGTACTGACTAAAAGTAGGACTAGATGACAATATTCACAGATCAAAGTAGGCATCGAGGCAGTTTTCATTCTGCTAATTATGTCAATTACTACTTTGCTCAATAAATGGATATTACTACACCACTCCATGTTTTGTCCTTAGAATTTTGTCATGAACTGTGGCACAAGATGACAGCCTCGTCTCAGAGGACCACATAACTCCATTTTTGGCAGTGGTGACCTTTTTAAAGTATTGACCATCTTGACTCCCCAAGTAGTAAACATGAATTTGCACTATTGTGAATTCCTCGGGACAAATGCAATGGGTAGTAATATTGGTACTGTGTATAATGGGCATCAAATCCATCTCTACCCCATACCCACCATATTGGTCAGGATTAAAATCTGACTAAGGAATGATCCCCACGTCACCTTCAAACTCTTTTCAACCTTTGGATAAGTATAGACAGGAGTATTCCTGCTTTTGTACTGAATGAGGAAAATAGCAGAAGATGGGTGACATGCAACACTAATGCATCTTTCACCAGCTCATTCCTTCCTGTTGATCCTCCTGCTCCTCTTTCAGGTTAGAGATGAATCCCCAAAAATAATCCCATTATGCCTGTCAGGGTGAAGATCAGAAAAAGCTGCTCCACAATAAATTTAAGGCAAATATTAAAACTGGTCAGTAAGACAAGGGGAAAAAGATTAGAGTCGTGAAAAAAAACTTGGAAATTAAATTAATTTTTTTTTCTGATGCATGCCTCCCATGCCTTTTAACCCCGAATGCCTACTTAATGTGTGCTCACTGTTGATTCACTGCTAGAAATGTTTGAAAAAGGAATATCACACCACTACTAAAATCTGAAACGTTTTAAATACATTGTGGTGAAATTAGACTCGCATACTATTTTCACTCAAGTCTACTCAATTGAAGCTAACTACTAAGCAGGTAAATCCAGCCAAGGGTATGCAACCTTTAATTTACAAGGGCTCTCTCCAACTCTCAGCAGAAAACCCAATGGAAATACCGTGAAAATTCTCTTCAATTATATGCTGAGAACTTTCATTTATTCCTAAACAGCAACTGAATTTTGGATCACATCCCAAACAATGTTAAAATTCCAATTAAGTTCCTTTAAAATATAAAGACCAGAATCATACACGCTTGTAACTAAATGCTGTGATTGGCAGAAATATTTGTACATGTTTTCTATGGATAATGTGCATAAGTGAATGAAGGGACATAACTTGCAAAGGGTAACCTTTCAATGTAAGACATTGGAATGAAATTGTCAAGTTTATGTTTGCATCATAAGCAGTACAGCCTGTATTGCGCCATTAGCCACATGGCAAGATTTTGTATTTTGCCAGTTATGGAAACAAAGCTCACATTGTTGGGGAGCAGTCACTTGTTATTGAGCAATTAATGGTGAAAGAACACGTGTACAATTAAGGATGAAAGATTTGGTCTTAAAGCTGGAAGGTCAACTGGAGCAAAAAAGATTGCAACCTCTATTGCAGTCAAGGGAAAGAAAGTGAGAGAGACTATATTTTGAGGTGCCCTCATAGCAACAGTTTTAAAAAAAACACAAAAATGGCCATAGCTGTCAAACCACCACTGGAGAGGAATAACCAATGTCCTGACAATGCATAAAATTATGAGCCTGTTCAACTCTATCCTATTCGTTTTTCAGTGAAAACTTCTTGCCCACGGAACCAGGACTGCTGTCTCAATGCTACAGGAGATCACAAGCGCAAGTATCATTAGCAAAATAGACACTATGTTTAAACTCAAGTTAAAGAACAAATTATAGTAATGATTCAAGGATAAGATATACACAAATGCTGCAGATTATTAATCATTACTGCACTTCAAAAATAATTCACTGCTTGAAGCACTTTCAGGTGTTTGATACAACAAATTATTATATAGATCAAGCATTAAAATATGCAGTCATGTGTGTCTCTTCATTCTTATGCAGACATTGAGAATGTTAAATACATGAAATATAAAGACTTTTCAAAAGGTACATCACATTATCTGGATTCAAAACACTGTAATCAATCATCGTATTATTGAAACAGTTTCTTATAGATTTCTATACAACGGAGTACATTACACAATCTCCTGAATAGAAGGAAGTCCTGTGCAATTCTATTGTACATCTCTCAAATGCTCCCACACTGCATACCTAACTACCAAATTTTATTTTCCCTCAGTTCTATTCTTTGTTCCATACCTCAAGACCCCTTCTACTTGTTAATATTTCTTCTTCTCCAAAATCCAACGTGAATTTTGAAATCTTCTCAGGAGGAAGAGAGTGGTCATAGTTATCATTCAGCCATTTTTTAATAAGTTACAAAGTATCACAGTTGCTTCACGTGAAAGACATTGATACAGAGGGAGACAGATAGATAAACCCACACGCGCCAAAATTCACACAACTAAGCGCAAACAGCCAAATTCAGTAGTGTGTAAGTGGACTCAGTATATCCATTTTGCAGGAGAATAAAGGCCATTGTGGTGGTTTCCAAATTAGGAGAAGGCTATCTGTGTAGAATGACCTGATTTTGGAGGCAATTAAATTTCCTACTGGTCGAATTGATGAATTACAATGGGACAACCAATATAATCTGCAGCTGGGTAACTTTATGCAAGTAAAGCACAATAGAATATCTCCAATTGACGTTTAGTTGTGTAGGACTTTTCAATGGAAAAAAAAAGGAGAATTGAAGTGGGCAAGCACATAATTTTTGTTGTGTGTTCAGGGCAACGGTTGTCCCTCTCCAATGGTGGCTTGACAGCTATGGTCATCTTATTTTAGCCTGGCACATTTTAAGGATTACTGTGAGCGCACCTCAAAATATAGTTATGACACAGTGATTTTTTTTTAAAAATTCAATCCAGGATGAGGACATCACTGACTAGGCCAGCATTTATTGCTCATCCGAAAGGACAGTTAAGAGTCAGAGTCAATCACATAGCTGTGGGTCTAGAGTCAAATATAGGCCAGACCAGATAAGGATGGCAGGTTAAGGTCATTACCAAATGTTATTTTTCCACCCAATCAACAATGCATTCATGGTCATTATTAGAGGGATACGCAGGTTATGTGGATTAGCCATGGGCAATGCAGGGTTACAGGGACTAGGGGAGGTGGTCTGGATGAGATGGCCCTCAGAGGGTTGGTGTGGACTTGATGGGCTAAATGGCTTGCTTCCACACAGTAGAGATTCTGAGATTCTATTTGATGCCCCTCCAAGGAAGGTGGGGCTGGAATCATACCATCTCTTCTCCTGCACTTTAAACTAATTTCCACTGCCATTAAAAAGACATCCAGGTGAATTATGGAAGTGGTTTTTTAAACTCTATTGGTTTTTCACAGCCTAAAACCCTGACAGGAACTCTGGTTAGATTAAAGAGCATTACATCAAGCATTCTTCCTACCCCAAAAATCATTCCCATGTTAGAAGAAAATAAATTAAACATTATTCACAAGTCAGGTAGTGGTTAGGAGGAAGGAAAGGAAGGTTTAATTAGATTCTTAACAAAAATGATAAGGAATTGGGAGTTGCCTTTTTTTAGGAGCAAAAGTCCATACACAAGATATGAGCTTGTTCCTGAGCAGCTACCATGAGCGGTTTGGGTCAGCTAACTGAAAAAATGGAAAACAGCACCTGAAACATGTGGTGAGAATCCCACAAATTTGACAGTTGTCTCTCAAACTTTGTGAATTATGCCTTTGGTTTTTGGGTGTGGGTTTGCTCGCTGAGCTGTAGGTTTGATATCCAGACGTTTCATTACCTGGTTAGGTAACATCATCAGTGGCGACCTCCAAGTGAACATAGAACATAGAAAAGTACAGCACAGAACAGGAGCGTAGCTGTTGTCTCCTGCTTTCTATTTATAGGTTTGTCCTGGATGGGGTTCCTGGTGTTTGTGGTGATGTCATTTCCTGTTCGTTTTCTGAGGGGTTGATAGATGGTATCCAGATCTATGTGTTTGTTTATGGCATTGTGGTTGGAGTGCCAGGCCGCTAGGAATTCTCTGGCATGTCTTTGCTTAGGCTGTCCCAGGATAGATGTGTTGTCCCAGTCAAATTGGTGGTTTTTTTCATCTGTGTGTAGGGCTAAGAGGGAGACAGGGTTGTGTCTTTTTGTGGCGAGCTGGTGTTAGTGTATCCTGGTGGCCAATTTTCTTCCTGTTTGCCCTACGTAGTATTTGTGGCAGTCCTTGCATGGAATTTTGTAGATAACATTGGTTTTGTCCATGGGTTGTACTGGGTCTTTTAAGTTTGTTAGTTTTTGTTTGAGAGTGTTGGTGGGTTTGTGTGCTACTAGGATTCCGAGGGATCTTAATTGTCTGGCTGTCACTTCTGAGACTTCTTTGATGTATGGTAAGGTGGTTAAGGTTTCTGGCTGTGTTAGGTCTGCTTGTCGTGTTTTGTTCCTGCGGACTGTATTTTGAGTATCCGTTCTTCTGGAATACGTTGTATAGGTGGCTCTCCTCTGTTTTCCAAAGTTCGTCTGTGCTGCAGTGTGGGGTGGCTCGTTGAAATATAGTGTTCTGATACAGCTTCGCTTGTGTGTTGGGATGGTTGCTTGTGTAGTTAAGTATTTGGTCAGTGTTTGTCGGTTTTCTGTATACGCAGGTTTGTAGTTCTCCATTGCCCTTTCTTTCGACTGTGACGTCCAGGAATGAGAGTTTGTTGTCGGTTTCTTCCTCCTTGGTGAACTTTGCGCCTGTGAGGGTGTTGTTGATTATGTTAAACGCCTCTATCTTGTTTCGTTTTGTGATGACAAAAGGTGTCATCTACGTAGCAGACCCAGATTTTTGGTTTGATGTAGGGCTGTTTGTTCTAGGCTTTGCATTACCACTTCTGCTTTGAATCCTGATAGCGGAGATCCCATGGGTGTGCCGTTGGTTTGTTTGTAGATTTTGTTGAAGATGAAGAAGTGGTTGGGAGGCACAGGTCCACTAGCTTCATGATGTTTTCGTCGGTAATGTGATCGTTGGTGGTTGGTGTGTGTGTGTGATGGTCTCTTCTAAAAGTGTGGTAAGTGTTTCCTTTGCCAGGTCGATGTTGATTGAGGTGAACAGTGCTGTTACGTCAAATGAGATCATTGTTTTGTCTTCCTCTATTTTGGTGTTTTTGATGATTTTTAAGAATTCCTGGGTGGAGTGGATGGAGTGATGTGACTCTTCTACTAGGTATTTCAGTCTTGTGTGTAGTTCTTTGGCCAGTCTGTAAATTGGTGTTCCAGGTTGTGAAACTATGGGTCTGAGGGGGGCTCCTGGTTTATGGATTTTTGGTAGTCCGTAGAATCGTGGCGTGTTGGTCCCGTCTGGTTGCATTTTCTGGAATTCCGTCTTGTTTAATTGTCCGGAACAGTGTAATTTTCTTTCCTAGCTGTGCGGTCGGGTCTAACGCCACCTGTTGGTAGGTGTTGGTGTCTGCGAGTAGTGCATTGGCTTTCTCTATGTAGTCCCTTCTGTTCAGGATGACTGTGAGCTGACCCTTGTCTGCAAGTAATATGACGATGTTTTTGTCTTTTTTGAGGTTTTCTAGGGCTTTCTTTTCTTGTGTTCAGTTTGTTTCCTTCCCTCTTTCGGCTCAGAATAGGTGGAACTATCTGCCTGATCGTTTGTTGCGTTTCTTCCAAGAGTTTGTTGTCCTTCAATGTGGTTTCTAATGCTGCTAGGAAATCCTTCTTGTCAGCGTCTCGGTAACTGAAACTTAATCCTTTAACTAGTACCGCTTTTTCTGTGTCTGATAGGGTTCGGTCTGATAAGTTCTTTATCCATGCCTCTGTGTTATCAATTTTGTCTTTGTGAGTTTGTCAAGTTTTTTTCTTCTGGTCCCGATTTTTGTTTATCGGTGTTTGTCGTTG
Source organism: Chiloscyllium punctatum (assembly GCF_047496795.1). Lineage (NCBI taxonomy): Eukaryota > Metazoa > Chordata > Chondrichthyes > Orectolobiformes > Hemiscylliidae > Chiloscyllium > Chiloscyllium punctatum. Next base: position 54,595,890 of record NC_092739.1, read on the forward strand.
TTTGGTGTTTATGGCTTGTTCTACCGCATCTGTCCATTCTTGATTTGTTGCTTGTTTGAATAACGGTTCCCCGTTGTATTTTCAGAGTCTGTGGTGGGCGTCATTGATTAGTTCTCGGAGCATTCTGCAGCCTTTGGCTTTCCCTTGTGATTTCCTGAGTAGCGTCCCCAATGGCACTAGCATCATGTTGAAGTCATGCCTTTGGAAACTGGCTCGACTGATTGAACAGCATGATTCTTGTATCTCATAGTTTCAACATTCCTTCCAGAATACTTTCCTGCAGAAATGTATATCCCATATAGCAGGTCACAAAGCATGAAAATGTTACTTCAATAATCGTAAGCTTGAAGTCAAACAAAATAAGTAGGTCAATTTTGTTTCAGTACTTACTCTGCTCCACTTTCAGATACTGAAGGAGTAGAATCATATGAACTTTTCACCCACCTTGAAGTATGTGGTTAAACAACAAAGTTAAAAACTGTTGAATTTTATAGATCCTTGTCCTATCAGGGTCTCATTGTGTTTAAAACAGGGTCATCATTTTTAAAATTACATTTAAAATACTATGCATAAGATTAATTTTAGTGATAGTTTTTGTCTGAAAATTGCTGAAATTATTTTAGGATATTAACCTCAGGCTTATCCTCTCTTCCAAGCTAGAACTCTAAAATTTTAGAAAAAGCATTAATGGAATAAGAATAGAAAATAGTAAAACTGCATGCATATACTTCATATTTTTGCACATCTCTGATGAGATATATACTGAGTAATTTAGTAATGGCTTAAATTAAGAAACGTGAATGTACTATAGCTAATTTTGCAAGTGTAAAAATAAGTAAGGAGCCAAGTGGTATGGATGACAATTGACAGAGGAAGAGAGTTAGATTAATCAAGTGGGCAAAAGCTTGACAGATGGAATATAATGTGGCAAAGTATGAGGCAATGCATTTTGGCAAGAACAACGGAGGAGCAATTATTATTTAAATGGAGAAAGAACATAAAATACTAAACAATAGCTCATCAGGTAATACGGTCGGCAAATGAGATATTGGCCTTTATTTCAAGATGAATGGAATGTAAAAATACAGAAGCCTTGTAAAACTATACAAGGTACTAGTCACACCAGAGCTGGAATACAGCATTGGGTCAGTTATCTAAGGAAAGATGTACTGAAATAGAAGGCAGTCCAAAGAAGGTTCACTATGCTGAGTCTGGGTATGGCGATACTGTCTTCCAAGGACAAATTGGGCCTATAATCATTGCAGTTCAGAAGAATAAGCAGCAACCTTATTGAAACATACTACATTCTTTGGAGACCTGCCAGGACAGATGTGGAAAGGCTGTTTCCCCTTGTGAGTGTGTTGGGGATCTGAGCACAGCCTCTCAGAAAAAAAAAGGGGTGACTGTTAAGACAGTCGAGGAGGAATTTCATCCCTCAGAGGGCAGTGAATCTACAGAATTCATTACCATGGAGGGTTGGAGAGACTGTGTTAAGTATATTCAAGGCCAGGACAGACCTGTGGGAGGATAAGCAGGAAAGTGAAGTTGAGGATTATCAGATCAGATGTAATCTCATTGAACGGCAGAGAAGACAATATGTTTTGGTTTAGAATTTTGTATTTGTAACATATGGGCTTTCTACATGTCCAAAGTTCATTATTAATTTGGAGGTATTTCTGCAGGCATAGTGAATTTTCTTAAAATAGTTTGTAACTGCTGCTTTTGCAACAAAATGAGTTCTTGTTTACTTTAATATGACCATGAAAAATTGACAAATTTACCTTAAGGTTTTTAGTTGAAATTTCTGGACTGGGAGTTTTCTTAAGCTCAAGGGAAACACCCATGGAGACTTTTATTTCAATTTTACCTATTTTAGGCATTTCTGTGAAGTCATTGATGCAAGTGTACTGCAGTGCTCTTAAGAAGGGGAAATATTTTAAAAACTAGATTATCGTATGGAGGTAGTGACAGAAGAACTAATGGGATACTGGACTGGAACAGTTGGTATAAAAGCCTGTGTATGATGGCTCTAAGCTATTAAAGTTTCCAATCTAAGAGCTCCTGTAACCATTACTTTAAACATAGAACATTCCAGCGCAGTACAAGCCCTTCAGCCCTCGATGTTGTGCTGACCTGTGGAACCAATCTGAAGCCCATCTAACCTACACTATTCCATTCTCGTCCATATGCCTATCCAATGACCATTTAAATGTCATTAAAGTTGATGAGTCTACTACTGTTGCAGGCAGTATGTTCCACGCCCTACTAGTCTGAGTAAAGAAACTACCTCTGACATCTGTCCTATATCTATCACCCCTCAATTTAAAGCTATGTCCCCTCATGCTAACCATCGCCATCGGAGGAAAAAGGCTCTCACTGTCTACCCTATCTAACTCTCTGATTATCTTATATGTCTCAATTAAGTCACCTCTCAACCTCCTTCTCTCTAATGCAAACAGTCTCAAGTCCCTCAGCCTTTCCTTGTAAGACCTTCCCTCCATACCAGGCAACATCCTAGGGGTGGCATGGTGGCTCAGTGGTTAGCACTGCTGCCTCACAGCATCAGGGTCCTGGGTTTGATTCCCACCTGTCTGTGTGGAGTTTGCACATTCTCCCTGTGTCTGCGTGGGTTTCCTCTGGGTGCTCCTGTTTCCTCCCACAATCCAAAGATGTGCAGGTCAGGTGAATACGCCATGCTAAATTGCCCAGAGTGTTAGGTGCTAGTCAGGGGTAAATATAGGGTAAGGCATTGGGTTTGGGTGGGTTTTTCTTCAGAGGGGTGGTGTGGACTTGTTGGATTGAAGGGCCTGTTCCACACTGTAGAGAATATCTCCTCTGAACCATTTCTAAAGCTTCCATATCCTTCCTATAATGCGGTGACCAGAACTGTACGTAATACTCCAAGTGGTCACACCAGAATTTTGTACAGCTGCAGCATGACATCGTGGTTCCAAAACTCAATCCCTCTACCAACAAAAGCCTAACACACAGCATGCCTTCTTAACAACCCCATCAACCTCGGTGGCAAATTTCAAGGATCGATGCAGCTGGACACAGAGATCTCTCTGCTCATCGACACTACCATAAATCTTACCATTAGCCCAGTACTCTGCATTCCTATTGCTCCTTCCAAAGTGAATCACCTCACACTTTTCCGCATTAAACACCATTTGCCACGTCTCAGCACAGCTCTGCAGCTTATCTTTGTCCCTCTGTAACCTTCAACACTATCAACCTTCAGGTCATCCACAAATTTACGAAATCCTTCCTATTCATATATTGATGAAGTAAACCTTAGGTTACAAGTTCTACAATTCTTTCCTTTAATCTCTCTGATTTGCTCCTTTTTCAGGTTCTCCTTCAAGCTGATTATCTTTGACAATGAACTTGACCACGGCTTTACATTCCTGAGTGAAAAGCCAGGCGATATAGTATCTGGGAAATTTTAGTAAACATTTAACCTATTAAGGTGTTAGAGAAAGATTCTGGTGTGAGTTCAAAAAGGGATTATTCTTGGATCCTGCTCCAGACATGTATGAAACTTGTAAAGGATTGTTTTTGAATCAATGGGATTATACCTCTACTACATATTGAAACCTCTGAATTTGTTTTAAGTAAATAGTTGGATTTATTTATTTAACCTTTGTGTGTTGCTCAATAAACTTCTGTTGCAGTGTTAAAGCAAAACCTGTAATATTGTGAAACTGTCTCAATGACAGATCACCCCCTCCCCACCTCATTAAATCCAAAACAAAATATAATCTTTCAAGCCAGTTTTCTATCTCAGACCTGACTGATACATCTTCAGCTTGATAATACCAATATTTCAAATGCCTTTTCTTTCTTTATGAAAAACCATGGGTGTGTCACCCTATTCAAAAAATATATTTATTAAAGTCTATTTTTAAAAAGAAATAGATTTTCTTCCAACTCAAATTTGCTGACATTTTACTCATCTGTTCATTAGATAGAATAAAACAATGTAACCAGGGTTGATGAATGTTTGCAAAAATCACTGCTATTTGAGCTAAATTTAAAATGCTCGACATTTGAAAATTGAATTACTGGAATAGTACATGCACAAGTCCTTTTATAACTTCCTTTTGATAGATTGTTTTTATTTAGAACATCTGAATTTCATTTTCTGGACTCTGCAAAGTATACACATACAGGAAAATATATGCAAATAACAAAATGCAGTAACAAATTCAAGTATTTTTTGAACTATTCATAATCAGTACCATCTGTCTAAATGCTCCCCCACCTCGTCTGTTGCAAAATTAGCGAACTGCTTAGTTGACATTCAGTACTGTTAGGTACGCAGCTGGGCGTGCGCTGCCCCTCAAGACAGGTCATGTGGCCTGGAGAGAAGGGCTGGGGAGGTTGCCTGGAACTGACTGAGATGTTCAAAAACATACAATAAAGTATTCTCTGTTAAAGTTTTACCTTCTGTCTACTTTGTGTCTGTTAATGGTTCTAGTGAACCACAAACATAATAACTGATGACAACAGTGAGATCAAACCCACAAACTCTGATTGAATGCTATTTATTTTGTTAAGAGGCAGGATCTCACTCAGACTTTTAAAATGGTGTGGGATTGTGTAGGTAACAAAGGAAACCATCACAAGGGGACTTGGGCTGCACTTGATGCCAGGAAAGAACGGTATGTACCAGGAGCAGTGCAAGACCAGCAGTCATGAGGGGACTTGGGCCACAGCCAACAACTTAAGGGAGTATTCACCCAGAAGCTTACTGAAGTTGTCAGGGAGCGTGGTTGCGAGAGGACTCAGGTTATGGGCGATAGCAAGGAAGAACGGTACACAGAGTCCGTGAGGGAGTAGCCAAATTAGGGTGTGTTCACTAAGGGGACTTGAGATTCGAATGGCTGTGACTAGAGTGGCGGGAAAACTTCCTGCAAGTGGGGAAAACAAAATGGTAGGCCAATTTGGAGCAATGGGATCATTTGATAAAGAGACAGAGTGTTAGACACTATACACCAAATATTTAAATACATACTTAAAGGCGAATTAGTGGCTGAAGACCATAATAGTATCTGTTTTCTTGAGCATTCTTGCGAGCAAGACCTCAATGATTCAAAGGAGTGTGGTGTAACCAGAGATACCTATGGAGTAAACACAGCAAGAACTATGCAAAACGCTGGGGAATTATTACTGATTGCAGTACACTTGTGTTTGTATAAATACTTCCAGCGTGAAGGAAGATCCATCTCCCAGCTCGTGGCTGCCTTAAAAGGGTAAGTGGAACACTGAATTTGGAGGATTGTTCCAAACTGCTTTGTGGAACTGTTTGGTTTTTGGCCTCTGACACAAAGCAATCTGATGGAAGCTTCTAACAGTCAAGACCTGGATTTCAAGGCACATTTGTTAGCAAGTGGGCCATATTACCCAAAATTCAGGCATCTAAAGAATACAATTCAGAGGACAAGACAGAAGATATATGCCATCAGGCAAGGGTAGACCAAGAGTCAGCTGGGTCTGTGGAAGAAGCAGAAAGCCCAGAATCAGTATTTAGGTTAATCATCCTGTTGATACAGGGTGAAGCCAATCATTTTTACTGTCTTGCCCTCTAATTTGGGAAGAATCCAAAGATGGATTCAGACACAGGTGCAGTGGTTTCTCTGATTGCCAACCAATATATAGGGAAACGTTAAAGCCACTGAAACCAGCCAAGATTACACTGCAGTCACACATGGATCAAATGGTGCCACTGAAGGGCTATGTACTGGTAAAAGTATAGCTGTGTGACCAGTGTACTGAATGCCTCTGTGTGGAGTGAAAGGTGACCACTCGACATTATTTGGATAATTCTGGTTACAGATATTAAATTGGGGTGCCGTTAATTGGCTGGTGGACTTAAAAATAAGTTTTCAAGAGATTTTGGACACGAATGAAGATGTCTTCCAGAGAACCCTGGAGGAAGTGAAAGGAATAGAAATTAACCTTTGGTTGAAGCAGACAGCTCAAGCAAGAAGTGTAAAGACACAGAGTACCATACACCACCCGGCTTAAAAAGTGGAGTGGGAGCAGGAACAGCTGTTGAGAAACTGGTAACATTGGGACCAGTAACCACCAGTGAATGGGTCACAGAAGGGCGTCACAAAGCTGCCCCCAACTGCTGATGATACGGACATGCAGGGCACTGTTCCACCACAAGCAACTGCCTATTGACATCATGTCAGTGTCAACTCTACTCGAGGGCAATGGACCAAATTATCAGTGGATTGCCAGGAGTCCAGCTATCTGGATGATATTTTAGTTATTGGATCCTCTAAAGACTGGTGTTTGAAAAACCTAGAAGAACCCCCCCCCCTAAAAACAAAAACTGCAGGAGCGCAGCCTACAAGTCAAAAGGGAGAAATGAGTTTTTTTTAAAGACTTCATAGGGTACTGGGGCCACATAATCGATGGCAGGGACTACTCAAGACCCCTAAGAAGATGGAGGCTATTGTGATGGCTCCTAGATCAAAGGATGTGTCTCAATTGAGCTTGTTCTTGGACTTATAAATTACTATGGTAAGTTTGTGCCTGATCTGGCAACCATGACAAAAATCCCTGCATCAGTTGATGGAAAAAGTATAGCACAGGAAATGGACCCATGAATGTGAGGATGCCTACCAGGAGGTGAAGCAAGTCTGAAAAAGGTCAGAAGTGTTAATTCATTTCAACCCGAAGTTGCCACTGCAGTTGACATGAGAGGCCTTGTCTTTTGGGGTTGGTGCTGTGCTATCACACAATTCGCTGAACAGTGACAAAAAGGCCCACTGTGTTTGCATTGAGGTCACTAACGAAGACAGAACTATGCCCAAGTGGAAAAGGGAGAATTGGGCATTGTGCTCGATGTTAAGAAGTTCACCCAATTCCTTGTCAGCAGAAATAATAAATGTCCAAAGTAACAGCACAGGCTGCTAACCTCCATTTTTGGCTGATATACAGAAATACTGTCAAAGGCGGCAGCACTCCTGGCTCCATCAGCCTATTCATATGAAATCAGATACCGACAGTCAGAAGCATGACAATGCAGAAGCTGTGTCAAGGTTATCATTATTGGGAAATCAGGATGTTTCCATCGGGAATGTGAAAATTATGTCTTCCTAGCAAAAGTTTAAGGTGCCATTATCAGCAAGTGTGGAACACCGCCTGGAATGTTCCAGTCTTGAGCCTAGTGGTGGATCTAGTCCTGAGAGGAAGGGCTTGTCATAGAGACTACCCAGAATTACACTCTTAGCTGTCCATGAGTTGGGAGTTGTCTATCTCAGATGGGTGGTTAATGTGGGGAATGAGTGCCATTATCCCTCCCCCGTTCAGAGGAAGGGTGCTGGAATAAGCATAGCAAGGGCAACCTGGCATGAAAGAAATCACCAGGTGCTACTGTTGGTGGCCAAAAGGTGGACTCCTAAATTGAGGAGAAAGCAGGAACATGCAAATCCTAGGTCATGGCTGCCCACTCAAAATAGTTTGAGCTGCTGGTCATGAAATTTGTATTAAAGCAGCAACAATAGACTGACTGGATAAAATATTTGGATTCTTTGGATTCCAGCATCTGCAGTTTTTTTTGTCTCAATGTATGAAATACTTCCAGGAACCCCAAACAGGTTGCAAGTGGCAACAACCCACAGTTTGTGGTGCAAGAGCTCCCTGAGGGTTAGCTGGAAAATCACAGAATCAGAGATTTGAGTTCAGTTCCGTGACAAATAGCCAGGCAGAGATTTGTACCAACTTGAATCAGGTCTTAAAGGTCTCACAGGGAAGCTCGCTCAGATGGTGACTCAACAAGTTCCTCAGTATATACACCACATGCATTGACCCAGTGTTCGTTGGCATCGTTAAGGTTCACTGACAGCTGTGAACCAAAAGACCATAAGAGACAGGGGCAAATATTAGGCCATTCAGCCCATCGAGTCCACTCTGCCATTCAATCATGGCTGATAGGTCTCTCAACCCCACTCTCCCAGTTTCTCTCCATAACCCTTTATTTCCTTGATACTCAAGAACCTATGTCAATCATCAATGTACTCAATGACATGGCCTCCACAACCTTCTGTTTCAATGAATTCCAATAACTTACTGGAAGAGACCAGAGAGGTAATAGAGTAAAATCAAGACAGACAGATGGGAAGAAGGACGGGCAGCTCAGGGTCAAGGGTACTCCAAAAATGAGACAGTGTTGCCCTGTAATTACATATCTAGGGAAAAATGGAAAATGGATCCCAGTGACGGTGGTGGCTCAAACAGGACTGTTGCTATATACAGTGAGGACTAGGGATGAACAAATCTGGAGGAGACACGTGGAACCGGGGGGGCGGGGGGGGGGGGGGGGGGTGGGGGTGTGTAGGTTCCTCGGAACACAGTCAGTCCAAGTAGATTATTGAAAGTGGATTATTGAAATCAAGGAGGGGGGTTATATATATTTGGGTATGTGCCACCCCTTTAAGAGAATGGATCAGGTGACCATGAGCAGGAGCTAGGGGAAGCAAGCTCAAATGACTGTAGAGCTTAGATGATGCACAATGAAATATTCCCTCAGAGTTTACTCTGTCTACCTTGTGTTCTATTTCTGGTTCTAGTGAACCATAAAAATATTGAATACTGGATGAGCAAGAACATAGAACATAGAAAAATACAGCGCAGTACAGGCCCTTTGGCCCTCGATATTGCACCGATCCAAGCCCACCTAACCTACACTAGCCCACTATCCTCCATATGCCTATCCAATGCCCGTTTAAATGCCCATAAAGAGGGAGAGTCCACCACTGCTACTGGCAGGGCATTCCATGAACTCACGACTCGCTGAGTAAAGAATCTACCCCTAACATCTGTCCTATACCTACCACCCCTAATTTAAAGCTATGCCCCCTCGTAATAGCTGACTCCATACGTGGAAAAAGGTTCTCATGGTCAACCCTATCTAAACCCCTAATCATCTTGTACACCTTTATCAAGTCACCCCTAAACCTTCTTTTCTCCAATGAAAACAGTCCTAAGTGCCTCAGCCTTTCCTCATATGATCTTCCTCCCATACCAGGCAACATCCTGGTAAACCTCCTCTACACCTGTTCCAGTGCCTCCACATACTTCCTATAGTATGGCGATCAAAACTGCACACAATACTCCAGATGCGGCCGCACCAGAGTCTTATACAAAAGCAACATGACCTCAGGACTCTAACTCAATTCCTCTACAATAAAAGCCAGTACGTCATATGCCTTCTTCACAGCACTACTTACCTGGGTGGCAACTTTCAGAGATCTGTGTACATGGACACCAAGATCCCTCTGCTCATCCACACTACCAAGTATCCGACCATTAGCCCAGTACCCCATCTTCTGAGCCAAGGTAGGCCATACTATGGGAGGAGCCTCCCATCTTCTTGTTACTCTTACCAAAGTGAATCATTTCACACTTACCCACATTGAACTCCATTTGCCACCTTTCTGCCCAGCTCTGCAGCTTATCTATACCCCGCTGTAACCTGACACATCCTTCCTCACCGTCAACAACTCCACTGACTTTCGTATCATCCGCAAACTTGCTCACCCAACCTTCTAGCCACTCCTCCAGGTCATTTATAAAAATGACAAACAGCAATGGTCCCAAAACAGATCCTTGCGGAACACCGCTAGTAACTGCACTCCAAGATGAACTTTTACCATCAACTACTACCCTCTGTCTTCTTCTATCCAGCCAATTCCTAATCCAAACCTCCAACTCACCCTCAATGCCATACCTCCGTATTTTTTGCAGTAGCCTACCATGGGGAACCTTATCAAACACCTAACTAAAATCCATACACACCACATCGACCGCTTTACCCTCGTCCACCTCCTTAGTCACCTTCTCAAAGAATTCAATAAGGTTTGTGAGGCACGACCTGCCCTTCACAAAACCATGCTGACTATCCTTGATCACATTATTCCTATCCAGATGTTCATAAATCCTATCCCTTACAATTCTCTCTAAGACTTTACCCACAACAAAAGTGAGACTCCTCGGCCTATAGTTACTAGGGTTATCCCTACTCCCCTTCTTGAACAAGGGAACCACATTTGCTATCCTCCATCTTCTCGCACTATTCCTGTAGACAACAAGGACATAAAAATCAAGGCCAATGGCTCTGCAATCTCCTCCCTTGCTTCCCAGAGAATCCTAGGATAAATACCATCAGGCCCAGGGGACTTATCTATTTTCACCCTTTCCAGAATTTCCAACACCTCTTCCCTACATACCTCAAAGCCATCCATTCTAATTAATTGTGACTCAATATTCACATCGGGAACAATGTCCTGTTCCTGAGTGAATACTGACGAAAAGTATTCATTCAGTGTCTCCCCAATCTCTTCAGCCTCCACACGCAACTTCCCACTACTATCCTTGACTGAACCTATTCCTACCCTTGTCATTCTTTTATTCCTGACATACCTATAGAAAGCCTTTGGGTTTCCTACCAACCAAGGACTTTTCATATCCCCTCCTTGCTGCTCTTAGCTCTCTCTTTTGATCCTTCCTGGCTACCTTATAAACTCTCAATCGCCCCAATTGAACCTTCACACCTCATCTTTACATAGGCTGCCCTCTTCCATTTAACAAGAGATTCCAATTCCTTATTAAACCACGGCTCCCTCACACGACCCTTTCTTCCATGCATGACAGGTACGTACTTATCAAGGACACTCAATAGTTGCTCCTTGAACAAGCTCCCCATATCGATTGCGCCCTTCCCTTGAACCTACTTTTCTAAGCCACGCATCCCAAGTCATGCCTCACTGCATCATAATTTCCCTGCCCCCAGCTATAACTCTTGCCCTGCAGTGCACACTTATCCCTCTCCATCACTGGAGTAAAAGTCACCGAATTGTGGTCACTGTCCCCAAAGTGCTCACCTACCTCCAATTCTAACACCTGGCCTGGTGCGTTACCCAGAACCAAATCCAGTATGGCCTCACCTCTTGTTGGCCTGTCTAAATATTGTGTCAGGAAACCCTCCTGCACACATTGGACAAACACCGACCCATCTAACGTACTCGAGCTATAGCTTTCCCAGTCAATATCTGGAAAGTTAAAGACCCCATAACAACCACCCTATTACTTTCACTCTTCTCCTGAATCATCCTCGCAATCCTTTCTTCTACGTCTCTTGGACTATTAGGAGGCCTGTAGAAAACGCCTAACAGGGTGACCTCACCTTTCCTATTTCTAACCTCAGCCCAAACTACCCCAGATGGCGAGTCTTCATCCATCGTCCTTTCCACCGCTGTAATACTATCTTTGACAAGCAATGTCACACCTCCCCCTCCTCTCCTGCGCACCTTTATAGGAAAATAACCATCCCAGGTAAGCTTGCGCTACACCAGCTTCCGGGTCCGCTCCGCACTTTTTTTTTTAAAAAACAACCTTCCAAATTTAAACCGTTAAACAAACGTCACTGAGCCTTCAAGTAGCCACTGCCAAACAGCCCTTACCTGCTCCGCTGAGAGAGTGAGCAAGTGAAATATTAACTTTAGGTTAATATTGGAAAACAATATCATAGCCTTTGATCCACTTTCCAAATACAGTTCCCAAGATACTGACTCCTTTCCACTCCTTGCAGGCATGAACCAAATTGTTTACAATCTTGGTCCTATATTTATTCATACAATGAAGTTCTAACTTCATATCAGAGATCATCAAGTCGATACATTCGCATGCTAACATTACCCAACTTCAACCCACCTCAGTTTATTTGCTGCTGTTTCTTCCAATATGCTCCCAATCAACCTCCCACAGTCCAGTATAGACGAGGGATGAATTGGAGTGGGGTGGCTCAGAATACTGAGCCTGACCACATGCAATCAGTGCGGCATCTGAGCCAAGGTAGGCCATACTATGGGAGGAGCCTCCCTCAAATCTCAAATCATGCCAATCTCTCCTACCTGCATCCTTCCTTGGTGCCAAACCCCTTCTGGGCACCATACATGCTCTGTGACCTACAATGACCATCTGGGAGCCAACACTTAGTTTTTGAGGTTATCATTCTTTTGTCAAATCATTCCATGGACCTAGCACTCATTACCTTTCCTTCAGCCCCATAAAGCTCAGAATCTGTGCTCATCTAAAGCTGACCTTCAATGATCCCCAATTTATAACATTACAACAGGGGCTGGATCTTCAGTTTGAAGTCTGGAAATTCACTCCTTAAAATTGTGTCCATCTCACTTCCTTTAAGATGCTCCCAAAAACTTCTTTGCTCAACTCTTTTCCATCTGCCCTCGCGTCCCATATCTTATGGAGAGGGTGTGCCCAGTACCAACTGAAATTTAAACTGCCCACTTGCCATTTTATGTTGCAGTCATGTCACCACCCACTGTCAGCACCAGAGACAGAGCAAAGAGGACTAAGGAAGCCAAATAGCAAAGCATAATTCCAACAAAGCCTTCTTGCTAGAACCCTCACTGATTTTTCATTATATTTATTCTGTTGTCAATTATGACTTGGAATTGTGAACTGAGAGTTGTGAGCTAACGTAGCTTGTAGTAAAAGGAAAAGAACACACCAAACAAGCTTTGTTTATTTGAAGGGTCAGGCCTGGAGGCTAATTGCAGGCTTATTCTTGGTGAAAAGGGTTCCAAAAGACACAGCAATCCCAGGAAGAACACAGTGTTTAAACAGATAGCAGAAGTTGGCTATTAACACAAGTTGGAAATTGGTTCCGGTAGGTCTGCGGGACACACTATGTTGAAGCAGCTGGCAGCTGCTAAATTGCAATTGAGACCTTGAGCAGAGTTGATCAGCTTATCCGGGCAGAACCAGACTGCAGGGTTTTTTAAACTGTTTTCTGAGGTGAAGTGGGTTGCTCACAAGACAATATAGCGACACGAATGCTCCCTGCTCCCTCTCCAGCTTCCAGAAGCCCAACCTTTAGAAAGTTAAGTTAGAGGTATGGCTGCCTTTGCCTGAGTGAACGGTGAAGGTGACCTGAAGCAGCAATTCTAGAAAAGTAAACAAGTAATATGCTTATGCCTTTGAAAGAATGCATCACGAAAACCATTTCAATCATTTGGCAATATTCTATTTTATTTATTCCTTGACTGTGTTTGCTTGTCTATATTCTGTGAATGGGGGCTGAAAACAAATGTTTCTGATTTAAAACACTGACATTAATTAGATTACCTTGTTGTTTAATTTCTCCTCTGCTGAAGTTAACGTGTTTCTAATAAACAGCGAAGTGTTTTGTTTGAAATACAAAATGGGCTTCTGGAATTAATTATTCACGAAGTCTGAAACTGCTTATTCAAAATTATGGTGAGGAACCATTGCAGTAATTAGAGAGTCTTTGACAATTTACTTTTACTAAAATATAAAACAGAGGTAGAAAGGCTGATTTGGTTTGGCTGTTTGTATCATAACACTCCTCTTGTTGGCCATAAACTGGATACGTCCTCTGTATCTATCATGACATCAAGTTACATAGCTTTAAACTGTCATACTAATCCTGACAGTGCACACTCTTTCTTCACTGCCAATGTTCAATACCCTCCCTTGCCCTTCCACAACGCTGATCAACTTTCTCTAATTTGCTAACAATGCTGACTTCATCCAATGTCAGTTGGACAAGAACCAGGTATTTTGGAAAGTAAGAGGGCAGCTGTGTGTTGGAGTAGGGAGGCAGGGAGTGGGAAGATGGAGAGTTGGGAAGGTAGTCAGGGAACGTGATTTTGTATGGGAGGGGACACAGATGATGGTGGGTGACAAATTTTCTACTTGCTGTTGTGTTTTGACACTCCAACTGATTTACTGAACACTTGCATTGCTCAGCAGGCTTTATACCTGCTGTGAAAAGTTCCAAGAAAACTTGTATAAAACCAGCCTTAGTATGGGTTAGCAGCCCAAACCTACATGATTTCAGCCATCTGATTCTTCTGCTCTGATCATAGAGAATGCAGAAATGCAGGCTCAGCAACAGTAGAAAACTAAACTGTAAACTTTCCATGCAAATCCCTATCATGCTCCTATGTTAGGACAGCAGCAGGATTCAAAATGCATCAAAGAGTCAACTTGAATCCTTAGCAACACCCCATACCAGAACACTCAGGCAAATATATCCTGATGTAGCTACATGTCTGTTTTAGCTTTCTGATGCTCCTGCAAATCTCCTTCAGACATTTTATTACCTTAAAGGCACTCTACAAATTAGTTGCTATTGTTGTCATTCCTAATCACATGCTACAACAAAGAAGGGAAGATTTGCAGAATTTCAAACAAAGGCAAATGCTGATCATTTGAATTACACTGGACAAAATATTCAGTGACATGATAACTACAGAAGAAAACAAGCACAGTGAGCATAAGTAGTTTGATATTTTAGCAGTGTTCAGCAAAATGGGTATAAAACAACAACTAAGATGTAGCTGAGGAATTTTCCTACCGCCCCACCCCACCCCCCGCAAGAGCTGTGGTCCACATTTTAGTGGTTCCTTTGCAAATACAGATGCTTTCTACAGCATGTTCACAAAGAAAAAATCTCCAACTTCCAACTTATTCAGTATTCGAATATAGATGTACCTTATAAAATATATTTGGCATGACATTTACCAACAGCTGCAAACCTTTTGCAGTTAAAATCTAAAAGGATGAAATAGTAATTTAATATGTTTTAATATTTATTAAATGATACAAAATTACTCACTGGAATGTGTGCTATAAAATAATTTTAAGGTTAAAGATTAAATATTCTCTTGATATTCTTGAAGCTTTCAAAAGGAAATCAGAATAAAATTTGTTTCTACTTTTTCAAACAAGTCATCACTTTTTTTCTGTTATAGTGCAGAGTGAATGATTCAACATGCAGATTATTTTATCAATCACATCTGAAAAATCATTCTACTTGCATTCTAAGACCTATCTGCATTTCTTAGCCAATTTCTTGTATGCAATCTGCTAAAACAGTCATTCACAAATAATTCAGAGAAAAAAACATTAATAATTGACAACTTAATTATAGTAGGTGCATTTTCACGATCTCGTTCTCACTCATCCACTCTAATCATGAATAAAGGGGCACAAAACAACAGAAAACAGCATAAATGCCTTTTGGATCATTTTTTTTAAATGAAGTTTTCCTGACACTTCCCTGTGAGTTTGGCAGAAAGGGGACTACATCCATGGAATGCAATCTGAATTATCCGTAATCCATTCAATCTTGTTCAAAGAGCATTATTGTTTCATTCAAGAGTTGTATTTGATGACAAGAACGTGACAGAAGTAAACAGTAAAAGATGAATGAACAGCCACTTGCATTCTACACCAGATTTGACCCTATCTCCAATTTGAGTATAACATGTCAACATGTCAATATCATTCTGAATTCTACTTAAAATCAGAAGGAACCTGCATACAATTCAAATTACAACTTAACATATTTACTTAAGTAGAAAATTCAGAAAAAGCTGAGTTTGAAAATGTCTCCAGAAATTGATAGCTCAGAGGAAACCTCTGTATATTAGATTTAAAATTACACTTTAAGGAGCCAACTGCTATAATATTTGGTCCAAAATAAATCAGATTGTAAAGTAGATTCAAATTAGAGCAAACAGTAGTGTCTTGTTACTAACAACAGATCAATGAGATTTAGTCTACCAGAGCAAATAAACTTCCAACTTTTCATAAGAATACCAAATAACAACAGCACAAAGTTGATTCCAAAGTCTGAGTAACTCTATAAAAGGACTCCATGTGATAATATTAGCTTTTTTTATTTGTTAAATATTTTTGGGTATAATGTATTAAAAGGGGAGGTTTGGGGTGAGGGGAGGGTGCAAAACTGATTATGAAAAGCATTCCAGTGCTACAGAAAAGGGATGTCTTAGAGGGTCCAGGCGGAGAGTTTATTTGGCTAGAACAATGGAACAAAAAGTAGCTATAATCACATTGTTAAGTCTAGTTTGCAGACCGCCAATGAAAAGGAAGAACAAAACTGCAGGCAAGTTACAGAAAGATGCCAACCCTATAAAGTAGTTATAATGGAAGATTTAAGTTACCTAAACACAAAATGGAATACTTGTAGTGTATCAGCACTGAGGGCCAAATGTTCCCGAATTGCATGCAAAGGTTCCTACTGCAGCACGTTTCCAGTACAAGAAAGGATGCACTGTTGGACTTGATTCTTGGAAATGCTGTGGACCAAGTGGATCAAGTGCCAGGTGGGGAATATTTTGGAGACAGTGGGATCATTATATCATAAGGATCAGGATGATGGTGGAGAGTGATATGCAACAGTTCAAAGCATGAAACATCAATTGGCAGAGAGCAGACTTCAATGGTACAGGAACCAAGCTGTGTAGGATTTACTGGGACAAGGAAAAATGGTAAATGAACAATTGGCCACCTTAGAAGAGGATGATAATTTGGGCACAAATTCAGGGATATTCCATCAAACAAATCCAGAACTCATGGGATGACAAAGGAGGCAGAAATAAGAAAAAATGCTAATGACAAATTTCAGGTAGAAAATGAAATTGAGAATCAACATAGATATAGAAGTTAGAGAGTGGTGAAAATACAAATTCAAAAAACAAAAGGAATTGAGAGAAGATTGGTAGCAAACAAAAGGTGCCCCAAAGTCTTCTATGGCCATTTAATTAGAACCAGATATGACTCGAAATAGTGGAGAGTATGTTCCTGTTACCTATTGATTCCATTTTTGCTTGGGCTCTTCAATGCCACATTCTGTCAAATGTAGCCTTAATATCAAAGGCTGTCATTCTCACCTTGCCTCTGGAATTCAGCTTTCGTCCAATGTTTGACCTGAGGTCAGGAACTAAGTGATCCTGGTGGAACCCAAACTGAGTATCACTGAGTAGGTTATTGCTGAGCAGGTGCTGCTTTAAAACACTGTTGATGATACCTTCCATCATTTTATTGATGATCGAGATTAGACTGATGGGGTAATAATTAACTGGTTGGATTTGCGTGCAGGACATGCCTGGGCAATTTCCTACATTGTTGGTAGATACCAATATCATAACTGTATTGGAGTAGTTCAGTTAGGGATGCAGCAAGTTCTGGAGCACAAGTCTTCAGTACGGTCGCTGGAATATTGTCAGAGCCCATATCTTTTGCACCATCCAGTGCTTCCAACCATTGCTTGTAGAGTGAACCAAACTGACCAAAGATTTATATCTGTGATGTTGGGAACCACCAGTGGAGGCCATAATGGATAATCCACTCAGCACTTCCGGCTCAAGATTGCTGCAAATGTTTCAGGCTTATCTTCTGCACTTGTTGATTTTTTCCATTGTTCAAAATGGGGATATTTGTGGGGCTTTCTCCTCCAGCGAGTTCTTTTAATTATCCACCACTGGTTGCAGCAGGACTGCAGAGCTTAGATCTGATCCATTGGCTGTGGGAATGCTTAGAGTCTATCACTTGCTGCTAAGCTATTTGGCATGTAAGTTGTATTGTTTGGTGGCTTCACCAGGTTGACACCTCATCTTTAGCTATGTCCGATGCTGCTCCTGGCATGCCCTCCTCCTCAGTGAACCAGTGTGGATTCCCCAGCTTGATGGCAATAGTTGAGTGGGGAATATGCTGGGCCATGAAGTTACAGATTGTGCTACAGTACAATTCTGCTGTTGGTGGCCCACTGTGCCTCATGGATGCCCAGTTTTCAGTTTCTAGATTTGTTCAAAGTCTGTCCCATTTAGCACAGTGATAGTGCCACACAACACAATGTAGATTTTTGACAATATGAAGGTGGGACTTCGTCTCCACAAGGACTGTGCAGTGGTCATTCTGACAAATACTGTCAGACAGATACATCAATATCAAGTATGTTTATTCCCCTTGTTGGTTCCCCTTACCACCTGCTGTTGACCCAGTCTAATATGTGTTGCTGGAAAAGCGCAGCAGGTCAGGCGGCATCCAAGGAGCAGATGAATGAAGGAGGGCTCATGCCCGAAACATCAATTCTCCTGCTCCTTGGATGCTGCCTGACCTGCTGCGCTTTTCCAGCAACACATTTTCAGCTCTGATCTCCAGCATCTGCAGTCCTCACTTTCTCCCAGTCTAACACACGTATGCTTTGAGGACACAACCAGCTTGATCGATATTGCTGCCACTGTTGAGCCAACCTTTGTGGTAAACACTGAAATCCCCCATCCAGAATACACTTTGGAGGCATACTGAGTCATTAGCACATGGACAATAGTGGTTTCCTTGCTCACAATTAACCATGACACTTCATGGGGTCCGCAACCAATGTTGACAGCAATTCCCTCCTGACTGTATACCACTGTGCTGCCACCTCTGTTGGACCTATCCTGTTGGCAGGGTAGGACCATGTATCCAGGAATAGTTGCGGTGGTGTCTGGAACATTGCCTGAAAGGTACGATTTCATGAGTGTGCGGACTATGTTACTTGACCCTTGTGAAAAACAATTCTTCCAATTTTAGCACTAGCCCCCAGATGTTAGCGAGGAGGATACTGCAGGGTGGACAGAGGTGTTTCTGCCACGGCTTTTTCCAGTGCCAAGGTCAATGTGAGGTGGTCCTTCCGGTTTTATTTCCTTGTGCATATTTTGTTGCGATTGATACAGAGTTATTTTACATCAGTGCTTACTGTGGAGAAGTACATGGAAGATACAGAATGTGGGGAAATAAATAGCAACATCTTAAAAAAAATACACGTATCACAGAGGTGGTGGTTCTAGACATCTTATAATGTATAAAAGTGGATAAATTCCCAGGACCTGATCAGGTATACCCTAGTACTCTGTGGGAAGCTAGGGAAGTGATTACTGGGCCCCTTGCTGAGATATTTGTGTAATCGATAGCTACAGTCAAGGTTCCAGAAGACTGGAGGCTAGCTAATGTGGTGCCACTATTTAAAGAACAGTGGCAAGGATAAGCCAGGGAACTATAAGACGATGAGCCTGACATCACTGATAGCTAAATTGTTGGAGGGGATCACGAGGGATAGGATTTACATGGATTTGGAAAGGCAAGGACTGATTAGGGATAGTCAACATGGCTTTATGTATGGGAAATTATGTCTCACTAACCTGATTAAATTTTTTAAAGAACTAATGAAGAGGATTGATGTGGGCAGAGCGGGGTAAACGTGATCTATATGGACTTCAGTGAGGCGTTTGACAAGATCACATGGAATACAACTAGCCACTTGGATACAGAACTAGCTCAAAGATAGAAGACAGAAGGTGGTAGTGGAGGGTTTAAGACTGGGGGCCTGTGACCAGTGGTGTGCCGCAAGGATCGGTGCTGGGTCCACTGCTTTTTGTCATTTATATAAATGATTTACAGGCGAACATAGAAAGTACTGTTAGTATGTTTGTAGATAACACCAAAATTGGACCTGTAGTGGACAGCAAAGGCAGCTACCTCAATGTAACGGGATCTTGTAAAGGCAAATCAGGGTAGGGCTTATACTCGAAAGGGTTCAGAAAAGATTTACAAGGATGTTGTTAGGACGAGGCTGAACAGACTGGGGCTAATTTTCCCTGGAGCATTAGAGGCTAAGGGGTGGCCTTACACAGGTTCATAAAATCATCAGGATAGAGTTAATAGCCAAAGTCTTTTTCCAGGGTAGGGGAGTCCAAAACTAGAGGACATAGGGGATAAGATTTAAAATGCAACTAGAGGGTGGTGCATATATGGACTGAGTTGCCAGAGGAAGTGATGGAGGCTGGTATAATTACAACATCCAAAAGACATCTAGATGGGTATATGCACAGAAAGGGTTGAGAGGGATATGGGTCAAATAGGACTAGATTAATTTAGGATATCTGGTCATCATGGATGGTTTGGACTGAAGGATTTGTTTTGATGCTGTACAGCTCTATAACAGAGTAGCTTGCTAGGCCATTTCATAGAGTAGTTCAGCATCAACCCATTGCTGTGGTCTGAAGTCACATGTCAGCCAAACCAGGTGTGGACAGATGATTTCCTTCCCTGAATGACATTTAGTCAAATGGGTTTTTCCAACAAGCATCAATGGATTCATGGTCACAGAGTTTTAATTCCAGATTTTATTTTTACTTCATTCAAATTCCACCATCTGCCATGGCGGGTTTAAAACCTGGTCCCCAACATTTCTGGATTAATAACCTAGGAATAATACTACAAGACCATCATCACCCCATATAGATAGTAGATAGGAAGAAATTGTTCCTGTTCTTAAAAGAAATATAAGGGCATAGATTTAAAGTAACCTGCAAAAGCAGAAAGTGAAATGTGAAAAAATCTTTTCACTTAGCAAGCAGTTAGAGTAAGGAACGCATTGCCCCCCAAAAAAACAAAGTGAATGCAGGTTCACTTGGGGCATTCAAGAGGACATTGGATGAGTAGCAAATGATTACCTGGATCAGAAAAAAAAGTGCAAGGGTGTGGGGATAAAGCAGGTGAGTGGCACAAGGGATGATACTTATTTAACTAGGCAGTGCAGGTATGATGAGCTGAATGGCCTCATTCTGCACCATAAAACTTCTCAGGTTCTGTGAAACCATCACCATTTATGGTGAAGGAATTCCATTCCAGCAACATACAGTTCTGGCCAATAAAACTGCCTAATAATGTTAGGTATTCAAAGCTGTCATGATGCATTTATTTCATTTTCCAATCTCATTCTTAATTTCAAAACATTTTTTCAGTCCGGCTAAATTGATTCTTTCCATTATTGATATTGTCTGGCCCCTTGGCTGATGACACTGCTGTAGAATCCAAGAATTTCAGCTCAAATAGAATGAAGCCCAAGCTGCTTCCAGAAGACTAAAAAAAATACAATATTCAAACAAATATTCCGTTTTACTGATGCAACAGATAAAAAGAAAGCTTACATTAACATTTTAAAACACTGTAGAATACACTGCATGTATTCAAACAAATCTCTCGAAGTAACTTTTGGCTGATTTAAAAAATATGAAGTGGTGCTTTGCAGTGTCATTTCTCACCATCCCAAAGTTAAGAGAAACTGCAGCAAGCTACATCTATGCAACTTCTGTTTGAATCTGTATCATTGAATGTTTGCTCTCTCTGACAACAGATCAGACACCGAGAAGTAATACATTATAAAAAGGTTCAGAAAATGTCATGCATACTACTGGAATTTCACTCATCACAGCAAGAAAATGATTTTTTCTCAAATAGATTTATTCAATTTTCATGCAAATTTCTTTCCCAATTGCCTGAGAGAGAACTTGACTTATGACAGGTTCACAATGTGACCACAGCAAAATATAATTCCTCGCCGGTGAGAAAAGTCACTTGCAGCAAGAAAAAAATTAGGAAAATTGATATTGTCACCTGTTATTTCTGCAATGTATCATAAAATTGATCTTCCAGCAGATAGCAACACTAATAGAGTTTATTTTCTACCTTTTTGGGGGTTTGAAATGTGTTCTTATTCGGGATTTTAATTCCTAACCATATTAGGAATAATAGGAATGTTGATAGCAAGTAATCCATATACCATATATGCAAATCCAAGAGTTTCATAAAAGACAAACCAAAAAAATTAACAAAACCATGGTGACACAATGATCTGACATCAAAGTACATGGAAACACAGATACTTAATGACATGTAGTTAGTGTGGTTTCATTTTAATTTTGGTATGTTTTTAGGACCAAAAACTTTGGTGAACATTGCAGAATTCATTATAATTTTGTTTAGGACTGTACATTATCAACCATTTTAGCAAGACCTCATTTGGTGCTATAACAAGATTTGGAGCAGGGACCTCTCCACCCATTAAGCCACCAACTGCCTGATAGCAACTACTACTGCCCATTCCATACAGCCACTGAAGAAAGAGTTGCTCCTCTTAGCCAGATGGTGTGGAGCTTGGCAGGGTCCTCATATCTCCCTTTGGCCCCAGAGGGCACTGACAGGACTGAGCGCAGCCACCCCTCTTCCTCAGGTTGCAAAGTACCAGCTGGTCTGAGCCCAAGTCCTAACTTAAGTGGCACCAAACCCCCACGCTCCTCAAAATAGAGGGGCACCAGCAGCCACAAAGAGCAATCTCATTGAATAGAGGCATGAGTGGATCTGAGAAATAACAGCAGCCAGCAAGAGGGGACTCCACAGATTCCAGAATGACACCGGGCAATGGCCATAACATGGCTAAGAAATAGGCAATGGCCCCAGACAGGTGCGCTGCAGCCCAGTCATGACCTACAGCACAGGCTTCGAACTGTCAGAGGCTCCACTATAAGGGATAGTGTAAGTAAAATGCTATATTTATGCAGATATTTTAAAATTGTATTTTATTTTGAAAGGTACACAATAACGTGTTAATTTTTCTGCCAAGTAATGCCCTAACTACCAAACCCAACTATTGTTCTAACATAGATTCCCATGGAAATTGAGGCTTCACTTAAAGTCTCTTCACTTGGCATTGAGATTTTCAGGTACTCAACTCTAACTTTAAGGATACCTTCTAGTGTCCAGAGGCCTCGAGAGCAGAGATCACTGATCCACAGTCAGAAATACAATGGGATGAACTTTAGTTAAAAGGAATATAGTACCAGCAGCAGTAGGAAACCAACGCACTCAAATACAAACAGAATTGTCAATGTATCCCTAAACAGTTTGTTGATTCAGAAAGATATGTAATTATCCCAGTTAGAGACAGTAAGTGAAGATATTTTGCATTATCAGATATGCAGACATTTGGATGCAATATTAGGCCATGACCTCATTTGCTCTCTCAATTGCATGTAAACGCATTGTTTCTTTTAAGTACAGGAGATCTTTACTAATGTCTGGCCAACATAGATTCTTTAACCAATATCACTGTATAAATTATTATCTGTGTGTTCTTACATTATGCCAGTAACTGAACTTGAAAACAGAAATGCTAGTTTAAGTAATGAGAAGAACATGGGCCAAAGAGAGTGTGGCATTACTTTGGATGTTCTACATGCTTCTATCTGCAACAACATTCTTTACAAGTGTGGAACTGCTGCTCTATAAAACTAGTATCTATGCAAAAAGCCTACTTCCACATGTAATCCAAGTACACATACAATATACGTGTCCAAATGTGCTTTCAAATGTTTACCTTCCCATCAGCTCCTAAAAGCTATTTCTGCCAAATACCAAGGAAAACATTATGCTGCCTGCGCACATTTAATATTGTTCACATTCTTGCAAAGAACTGCCACCTATCATACGACAAATGTAGAGAGAACCCTGATACTAACAGAAGTAAGAGGCCTTGTAATTTCTAGGGAAGCATCTGCCTCAGTTATATATGGAGAAATCAGAGACCATTGATGGTTACCATCCGCTGCTCATCTTGACATGCAATTGAGACAGCAAGACAGTAGCACCTACATTAATGCAACTAATTCTGACTTCTGCAAACCTCAATGCTTTTCCTACTTTCACAAAGTAAATTAAAATACTTACGTGTACATGGCATGATTTATATATATATACTTCAAATGTCCTTTATTACTAGCTTTGGTTTTTAACTTCTATAGCAGAGACACTTTTTTGGTCTACTTTGTGTTTTGACCAATCCTGTAGTCCTTTGATGAAGACAGCTATATAGACATGTGTCATGACAAAGGAAGGATAGAGTGAAACTGGACTAGAGCAAAAAGATTTAAGATTAGTTCCAGGCCAGAAATGTCAGCATAAACTCCTGAAAGGTTACTTAAGTCTCAGCATGTTTCATCTCCAAACTTTATAATAGCTCCACGAAGCAGCCAGTCTATAAATTAGCCAGAAGTGATTTAAACCTACAAAAGGCATTGGAAAAAGGGATTCTAGTGTCAGTACTGTTTGATTGGTCTTTTTGATTACAATACAAGGTGTGATCTTTGTGTACTGTACCAGATGTATGCATTGTGTCCCCCATATAAAAGTTGGCGCTTTTTTCTTTCAATTTTCAAAGTAGCATTTTGGCCTTATTGAGATTACATTTTTACTGCATGTTTAAAATCTTCAGTGCATTAGAAGTAAATATTTTGTTTATTCTATTTTATTTTCATTTATTGTGCTCAGAAACAGTTGTTTTATTATTAGAGCAAAATCTGCAGCATTACCTGCTTCTTTTTCAGTGAGACATCATTTTGTTCAAACAAAATATTCAAAGTACGATCTATCAAGCCAGCTTTCAGTTTGGAATATCACCACCTTGGGTGATAACAGCTATTGTATTCTTCTTAATACAAAAAATGTTGGAGGTCACAGCTGGCCAGGCAGCATCCATGGCGAGAGAGTGTAAGCTAACATTTCAAGTCTAGATGACACTCATCTAGACTCAAAACATTAGCTTGCTTTCTCTGTACGGATGCTGCCTGACCAGCTGTGATCACCACTACTTGTTTTCAGTAGAGATTCCAGCAACTGTAGTAATTTGCTCCTATTTTGTATTATTCCTCATATGTTCAACTGATTACATCATATTCTCATTTACTAGTTCCTTACCTTGCTTCCATTGAAGTAGCAACCCCTCAATGTCTGAGCATCCCATCACATCTTTTAGACATGCCATTATTCAATTTTCAACAGTGGGTATTAGAACTTGAGGGTGCTGAACAAAGACAGAGGAAAAGTCAGCTCTTGGGTCAGGAACCTAAAAACTCAGGACACAGTGGGCCCTTCTAAGGAAGGAGGATGCAGATCATTATCTACAAATGTGAAGAATTGGGCAAGACTGTCTTTGGGTTGCGAAGCATTGGTTGAGGGCTCAAAAGAGTCAAAAATTATTCCCTGCAGAATAATCAGGAAACCTTTTAATCTATGAGGAGCAGCCTGAAGCAAGTGACAGCTCCAGGTGGTTGAATTTACCCATTGAAGAGTCCAGAATGGTTTTAATGAGATACATCTATGCAAATTTTAAAATCTTATCATCAAGCTTAATATTGATGAGTATAAAATGGTCGACAAAAGCTCTGGGTACTTAAACAAAATTATAACTGAGTCTGCAAAACAGACACAGGAGCCTCATTTAATTAATGGCATCAGAACACATCCTCAGTATTAAAACAATGTAGAATTGCATATAAACTCAAAGAATTTCATCAGGTTTACTCCTGCTGTACTGTCATGACTTAGTGGATCTTTTCTGGATACTTTATTTAAAATTATAAGGAAGGAATTCTGGCCAGTAGAGCAATCAGCCTGTGTATGATGTGAATTTTGAATTTATAGAATGGTTAATTTTGTAAGGGACAACTTCTATTTATTACGGAAGGGAGTAATAACAAAACAATATATACTGTACTATTTAAATTAAGTAATTGAGATTGCAGTTTAGGTGGTGTTTCATTATTGAGGTGTATTGCACTCATTTAACTGTAAATAAAGTCAAAAGTAGTTTCGCCAGAAAATGTCTGCCTCAATATACCATCTGAATTGGAAATTAAATGACTGCTGCACAAACTTTCCCAAATTCCAGGACAAACCAGTTGACAAGACCTTTAGTACAAGCCTAAATAGGTAACTCATTATACTTTAGCACGAGTTAACAAATTTGGAGAGGTGTACAAAAAATGCAACATGGGTACAATGTTTAAGAACTTCAGTTTTTGAAGCAAGTATAAAACTAATGACTGATCACTTCTTTCCTTACCTTTGTTATAAAACCAGCTTGATTTATTTCCAGATCAGACAGCATTCTAAAAATAGATCTGTATCCCTAATTTTATATTTGCATCACAACTTAAGATCTAACTCTAATTTCTCAGGAATGTGGTTGCATTGTACATTTTCAAGACTTCACACATTAGGTAAAGAAATTGTACAGCCTAACATAATTTCCAAAAAATGCAAAGAAATAATGCAAAAATAATACATTATTCAATCCTATTTCAACTGTTTAAGTTACTCATCTATTTTTCATGCAACTTGGTCTGTAATATTGGCAGGTTCATAGAGCAAGTACATGTCCCATTAAGTACATTTTATTTTTTTTAAATAAATGAACTCAATCCTCCTGCATTCAAGAATCCAATGCTTTTTCTCTGCCATAAGCTAGTCTAAACATGCACAATTTAAATCACAGCTGTACAACATCTTGGAGGCCCATAAAATACAATGTCAAAACAACAAAACATGAGCTTTCTTAAGCTTATTTTACTATTTAAATATTTCAGCAAATTAAATTTTCATCTGTACAAACATTCAACATTATCTCTCATAAATCATGTCGTCATCTGAAACATTGTGAAATTGTTATAAACATGCAAGTTCGGAAATTCATGCTCAATCATATTTGAACTTCTTTGTATCTAATTCTTTAAGCATCTATGGTGTAAAAATTGTAGGCAAAGCAATTTGACACAATGCATTTAAAGTTGATCGTATTAAACACCATTTAAAACACATTTTTTAGTTTAAACGAGTCAAATATGGAGAATTCCCATATATACATAATAAAAATATGAACAATACCTTTGCTAATTGGAGTTGTCCAGGCAAGGATTCGTTTGACAAGACAGCAGTTCAGCAGTACTGCTTTGGAGAGGCCATGCTTCTTCCGAAACTCATGCACATCCTCTCTCCATTTCTGGGACCTTTTCGTGGAAGTGGTCATTGACATCTTGCTCTGACTGTTACCTTTAGCACAGGGACATTTGCTTCAGATGGACTGGATCAAACCACAACAGTAAGACTGCCCAGACAGCTTAACTCACTATGAACACTGGAACAATGAGAAATTATTTTCTCAATACTGTTGTCCATTATCTTATTGGCATCACTGCATACAAGGCATGAAGAATTTTCAGGTATTAACAATCTCAAACTATGTGCTGCTGCAATGTCCAATAAATTATAGTGAATCAAAAAATGATTGACCAATGTAATTTAAAAAGATTCTGTTATTATATACTTGCATAATATTTCACAAGTGCTCAATTTGTCCAAAAGATAAAATTCCTGACCAATAGTTTAGCAGAAACATTCACAGTTACGATCTGCTAAATTAGCTAAGAAAGGTTTGAGAAACCCATGTACTTCGTAAGATCAGGAATAAACTATTTTCAGCATTTCTCTGTAAAAATCACCTGAAAGAGTTTTCATTGATGGTATCACGATTAATAGACGAATGAAGACTAGTTGACATGCTTTGCCAAAAGAGATTTTGTTTTCCCGATTGTATTATTTAATTCTTCCAATTTATAAAGTTTCACTACTACAGCATTCACAATCTCAGAGCTGTAATCACCAATATTAAAGGATTAGTTTCACTTTCCACATTTGCAAAACCAACCACCTGATAGATAAAGTTATAAAGGGCTTGGAAGGATTAAGAAGAAAATATTAGGTACACATGAATGAGATGGAAGAAAATTTAGCATTAACATCTCCTGAATTAGAAAGATGGATAAAAAAATCAGACAATTACAATAGACATTTATAATGGAACATTGTAGATAGAAGGTTAGATTTACAGGAAAGTTAATTCTGTTTTCATTTTGTTAAAATAAAATTGAGATTTTGTCAAAAGATAATAAGTTAATTTCCCCTTTTTAATTCCATTAATTATGCTTGGAAGAAAACATTTGTTAGCTGCTTTAGAGGAATTCATGCAATAATAAATGCAAAATGTTTATATCTTATTGGATATTTGCTGGTGGAATTAAGACAATTGCATCCACCAGATCAGAAAAAGAAAACAAAAGGTAGTTATAATTTAACAGTGAAGTCTGTTGAGATTCTGTGCTGGCAGTGAAGCTGTATAATTTCTACCATAAACAGCATTGTTCAATTTAGAGTCAGGGAGTCATTTATGGTGCAGGAGGCAGCTATTTGGCAAATCTGATCATTTTGTCTGATTATCAAGAAGTTAAATGGGTACTTTAGAATATTATATAGAAATAGAACAACTTCTTGATTGCAAAGAATATTGTTAGGTTACAGAAGACTGTTGAAACTTAAAAGGAAAATTAGCGTTGTGAAGATACTGTATATTTAAATTCAAAAGCTTGCACATTTATCAGAATAATACGTTGTAACTGTGTTCCAATACTCAATGATATCACATACACAAACATCCATTTTATTTTGAGTAATTCCATGCAAAGGTTATCTTTTTATATTTTTCATAGGTTACAAATTGAAAATATACGGTCTGTGCTGAACAAAAACTTAGTGATGTTGATAGCAATCCAGAAAAAGGTGAGCACTGGTAGTGATATAAATTCAAGTCATTATTCGAAAGGAATTGAAAATAGTCTTCTATATAAAACTCTTGTGAATGAAAAAAGCTAATGGATCTGAAAGAATCATGGTTGTTTTATTTACCCAATTCAAAATATACCAAAATTTCTTGAAATAATTCAGTTATTTTCTGTTTAGATGGAAGATTGCATATGAAGTTGTTCTCATAAAATCATGCCAAATGAAGGTTGACTTGCCATAAGATAACAACATGCAACATCATTTCAATCAAGTTACACAGTCCTGTTACATAATCAGGACAATTAGTATTTGTATTTAACTGCAGCTTCTCTGAAATGTGAAGGCAGATATGAATGATCTCACAATCAATCACTCATTTTAAATATAAACCTTACATGGTTAAAACACTAAGTAGAAATTTCATGAAAATATATAATAAAAGGAGAAAATGTATTGATCGCAATTGAGTAATTAGGTTAAATCTGATTAAATTTGGCACCTGGTTATCATCGTAATAATAATTATTGAAATCAAGGATATCTGAATATTTACCAAAAGACAAAACAAAACATATCCCAATATTGAATGGGAGATTAACAGTTGGTGTTTTGTAATTTTTAAACTACTACGTTCTTTCTATTTTGAATGTGACTCTGCAATTATTCATGTTATTTGTTTTCACAGCAGGAAAGAAAAAAAGTAATACAGTGTGGTATTTATCAATTTTTTTTAAAACACAAGAACAACAATGATGTTTTCATACCCATTTTGGTGGAACAAAATCAATACTGCATTCAAAAGGATTCAAAAACTATAATTATTTTCTATTACAAAATCCATAATTCAGTGGTCTGCCAGCAATTAGCCATATATGGAAACACAAACAGAACACAACTTCAATAATAATAATACCAAAGGATTCATATCACACTTTATAATCAGGCCCAAATTTAAAACAATTTTTTTTAGTACAATTGCAATAACTTTAACTGCTGATCCCAAAATAAACATTTCCCTTACCTTAATCTTATGTCAGCAAAGATAGACTATAAATTAATCTTCCTGCGGCTGCAGCAATTATCCTGCTTACTCGAGCTTTCTTGGCTTTATAGAAAGGGGCTCACCCCTGTGGCTGTTTTTGAAAAACCAGGCTACCAAGACAAGAGTAGGAATTACAGACTGTTTGAGCTTTACAATGATTCCACTAAATAGATGAGGAATCAGAAGCCAGTTACAGATCGTTGCACGAAATTGGGATCATTCCAATACTGTACCTTCCAGTTTACTCATGCAACCCAATGAATATTTCTGTCAACCCATTTATCACAAATGACTGCTACTTCACAGCAACTGACAACCCTTTAGCAACAGCCAATTACAAATAGGGGACAACTGCTGAGCTCCAGATGGGCGTGGGGGAAAGCAGGAAGATGGCAAGACTGCTCAATATCTCAAAATCATTCAAACTTGACAGAAATAAAAATATCTTCCAAAATCATTACTGCAGCTGATCATACAACGCAGGATACTTGCCTTATACACGAACAGCTAGATGGGAGAAACTATTAAACTCAAATTCATACTATCAATTTAGGTTTTTTTAGAAATATAGCAATGTTAACTGAAGAACAAAATAGATGAGATACGTCAATCCCTAAGTAACCAATGCTTAATTATGCTATTTCATGAGAAAACACTGCACAACTTTAAATAATAAAGGTTTGATTTGAATTCAATTTCGAAACTATTTGCATTAACGGATAAAGACCCTTTTGAATTATCAACAATGCTTCTCAGAAAACTATTTCAATATCTTTTTTGCATTTGTGCAAAGTAAACGACATGTTTTTTTTCCTGTCAGTTCATAAAGGGTCAGCTGCAACATTGCAACGTTGCCTAAGTTTCAAAATGCCACACATTTGCAGTGGGTATTAGATATTTTTCAAACACATTCTGTGTGGGCGAACCAAATGTGAATTCTTATTAATGATTGGGAAATATTATTTCATTCATCCCACAGCTTTTTGTGGAATCTTGCAAATTACTATGGAAAAATGTCTGTCAAAATAGGAAAACTGCTAAATTCAAAACCAAATCAATTTGCATTATTTTTTTTAAAAAAAACCATAAATGGCTAAAATATTTAAATAACCATGCTCAAAGATGGTGGATGAGGTCAGGTGTGCAGTGAATGGGTAGACATTCCAACATGTTGTACATAAGGTAACAAACTGAAATCAGAGGAATAGTAGTATCTCGAAGTAATAATTTCAACATCTGAACATGGTACTATAACAATTAATTATATTCTTAACATAAAGTCATCTGTTAAAATTTTAAGTCTTTGGAATGTGAATGCAAAATGTATCTGATACATATTGCAGGTGTTACAAATTATGGATTTAGGCAGGATAATTGCTGCAGCCGCAGGAAGATTAATTTATAGTCTATCTTTGCTGACATAAGATTAAGGTAAGGGAAATGTTTATTTTGGGATCAGCAGTTAAAGTTATTGCAATTGTACTAAAAAAAATTGTTTTAAATTTGGGCCTGATTATAAAGTGTGATATGAATCTTTTGGTATTATTATTATTGAAGTTGTGTTCTGTTTGTGTTTCCATATATAGCTAATTGCTGGCAGACCACTGAATTATGGATCTTGTAATATGAATTATGGATTTTGTTTAGAAAAGGCTAAGATAATGACAGAGATTTCACTCTTCTGAATGCTTTGCTTTTAAGGGAACATTGAGGTGTTCACTATTTCAGCAGTTATAGCACACTGCAGATCCGAACTCTGCACCGAGCTTGTGATATTAATTTCCATAGCATCACCTGTAATTTCACCAGTACATCGTCAGATCATAACGTGTCATTATGGGAAGTGATGGAGTAATGACAGTGAAAATGTCACTATACAAGAAATCCAGAGTCACTGGCTAATGTTCAGGAGAACATGGATTCAATTCTCACCATTGCAGATGGTGAATTTTGTGAAGGGAAAAAATGGAGTCCCTCAAGGAAAAATTATCCTGTGTCCAGGTTGTTAAGGGAATCCAATTTCCTAAGAATGTTACTCCTGAAGCTCATTACAGGATGAAGAACTTGAGAAGATTCATTGAGATTTTGGTTAACACCATCTTGCTGTATAGAATTAAGCTCCACACGGAATTACAAAGGTTAAAAAAAGACCTTGATGGGAGTTACGTGTAGGCTTCCTGCCAGTAGGTAATATATGGGGAAGAAAATAAATCGGGAGATGCAAAAGCCCATGCAAAAATAGGCACTTTTACAAGAATTGTGGGCAATTTCAAGATGCTAGTGAACTGGTAAAAGTACTGGCAGTGTATCACAAGAAATTTGTCGAATGTCTGAGATTCATTAACAGCAACTTGAGATACAGCCCACAAGGGAACAAGAAATTCTGGATTTGGTGATGTATAATAAACCAGAATTGATGAGGGAGCTTAATATGAAGGAACCCCTAGGGATAGCAACCATAATGAGAGAATTTACCCAGTAGTTCGAGGGAGAGAAGCTCAAGTCAAATGTAATGGTATTATAATGGAGTAAAGGCAAATACTTAGACATAAGGGAGGAGATGGCCAGAGCTGATTGACAGGAAGCCTAGCAGGGAAGACAGCAGAGCAGGAATGGGATTTTTTTTCTGGGGGTAATTTGGGAGGCATAACAGAAATTCATCCAGGTAGAAGAAACGTACTAATGGGAGGACAAAACCTGCGCCCGCACCTCTGTCCAAGGCCACAAAGGAGCCTTCCACATCCATCAAAGTTTCACCTGCACCTCCACACATCATTTACTATATCATTGCTCCTGTTGCGGTCTCATCTATGTTGGGGAGATCAGACACCTGCTCGCAGAGCGCCTCAGAGAACATCTCCGGGACACCCGCACCAATCAACCCCACAACCCCGTGGCTGAACATTTCAACTTCCCCCTCCCACTCTGCTGAGGGCATGCAATCCCTGGGCTCCTCCATCGTCACTACCTCACCACTCAACACCTGGATGAAGAATGCCTCATCTTCCACCTCTGGACCCTTCAACCCCAGGGCATCAATGTGGACTTCTCCAGGTTCCTCATTTCTCCTCCCCCCCACCATACCCCAGTTCCAACCTTCCAGCTCAGCACTGTCCTCATGACCTGTCCCACCTGTCAATCTTCCTTCCGAACTATCTACTCCACCCTCCTCTCCGATCTCCTCTCCTTTACCCCCACCTCCATCCACCTATTGCACTCTCAGCTACGTTCTGAATGAGATAACGGATAAGATTGCATAGGCATTGATGATGATTTTTCAGGAATCACTAAAGCTAGAGAGAATCCCAGAGAACTGGAAAATGGCTAATTTAATACCCCTCCTTAAGAAAGGAGGGAGAAGATGACTGGAAATTATAGGCTGGTTAGCCTGACCTCAGTCATTAATAAGATTTTAGAGTCCATGATTAAGGATTGAACTGTAGAGTACTTGGAAAAGAGAGTAAGCTACGGCAGTATCAGCATGGCTTTGTCAAGGGGAAGTCATATCGACAAATCTGTTATTCATCACCTTCTCAAAAGAATTGAGAGTTAAACAAAAGAAAAACCAGTGAACGTAAAAGCTTGAAAGGACTCAAAAATATGTCGCTAGCTTTATGGGTTTGAGCTTTACGGAGGGGCTGAACAGACTACAGCTTTTTTCCCCCTGGACCAGAGGCTTTATAGAGGTTTATAAGCTCATATGGGGCATGGATAGGGTGAATAGTCAAGGCCTTCTCCACTCCCCCAAAGTAGGGGAGTCCAAAACTAGAGGTGGGGGGTGGGGGGTAGATTTAAAAAAGGGACCCAAGGGCAACTTTTGCCACAGAGTTGTGCATGTACGGAATGAACTGCCAGAGGAAGTGAAGGAAGCTGGTACAATTACATTTAAAAGGCATCTGGATCAGTACATGAATATGAAGGATTTAGAGGGATATGGGACTAGATCAATGTAGGTTACCTGCTCAGTGCGGATAAATTGGACCGAAGAATCTGTTTCTGTGCTGAATAATGACGACTACTTGGATTTCCAGAAAGCCTTTGGCAAGGTGCCACACAGAAGGCTGCTAAACAAGAGTCCATCCTGTTTGGGGTCAAGGTAATGGCCTGGATTGAGGATTAGCTGTCTGGCAGAAGGCAGAGCATGGGGATATATGGTCTTTTTCAGGCTGGCAGAACCTAGTGGAATTCTGCAGTGGTCAGCATTGGGCCCACAGCTATTCACATTTCCGCCACCTCCAAACGGACCCCACCACCAGGGATATATTTCTCTCCCCACCCCTTTCCACCTTCCACAAAGACCGTTCCCTCAGTGACTACCTGGTCAGGTCCATGCCCCCCCTTACAACCCACCCTCCCATCCTGGCACCTTCCCCTGCCACTGCAGGAATTGCAAAACCTGCGCCCACACCTCCTCCCTCACCTCCATCCAAGGCCCTAAAAGATCCTTCCACATCCATCAAAAGTTTTACCTGCACATCCACCATCATCATTTATTGTATCTGTTGCACCCAATGCAGTCTCCTCTACACTGGGGAGACTGGACGCCTCCTAGCAGAGCGCTTTAGGGAACATCTCCGGGACACCTGCACCAATCAACCACTGCCCTGTAGCCCAACATTTCAACTCCCCCTCCCACTCTGCTGAGGACATGGAGGTCTTGGACCTCCTTCACCGCCGCTCCCTCACCACCAGATGCCTGGAGGAAGAACGCCTCATTCTTCTGCCTCAGAACACTTCAATCCCAGGGCATCAATGTGGACTTCAACAGTTTCCTCATTTCCCCTTCCCCCACCTCACCCCAGTTCCACACTTCCAGCTCAGCACTGTCCCCATGACTTGTCCTAACTGCCTGTCTTTTCCACCTATGCACTCCACTCCCCCCCCCCAAACAAACCTATCACCTTCACCCCCTCCCGCACTCACCTATTGTACTCTATGCTACTTTCTCCCCACCCCCACCTCATTTATGTCTCCACCCTTCAGGCTCTCTGCCTGTATTCCTGATGAAGGGCTTTTGACCGAAACGTCGATTTCCCTGCTCCCCGGATGCAGAGTGAACTGCTGTGCTTTTCCAGCACCATTCTGATCTAGACTCTGGTTTCCAGCATCTGCAGTCATTGTTTTTACCTACATTAATGATTTGGATGAGGGAACTTAAGGCATTGCTAAGTTTTCAGATGACAAAAAGGTGGAGGGACACGTAGTGTTGAGAAAGCTGAAGACTTGGATAGGCTAGATAAATAAATGGTAGATGGAATATAATGTGGGAAATTATGAGATTATGCATTTTGTTTGGAAGCAGCAGCGTAGGCTATTTTCTAAATGGGGAAAAACTTGGGAAATCTAAAGTACAAAGGGACTCAGGAGTCCTAGTTCAGGATTCTCTGAAATGTTAACATACAGGATCAGTTGCAGTTAGGAAGGCAAATTGGCATTCATTTCAAAAGGGCTAGAATTCAAGAGGAGGGTTGTACTGCTGAAGCTCTGGCCACACTGCATCTGGAATATTGCGAGCAATATCTAAGGATTGTATGACAACCCCTTCCTTAGATATCTAAGGAAGGATGTGGCATTAGAGGGGCTCCAGAGGAGGTTACAAGAATGATCCCAGGGATGAAGGGCTTGTCATACAATGAGCAGTTGTGGACTCTGGGTCTGTATTTGGAGTTTTGGAAGATGAAGTGGGCAACTCACTGAAACTTACAGAATACTGACAGGCCTGGACAGAGTGGATGTGGAGTAAATATTTCCACTTGGAAGAGAGATTAGGACCTAGGGGCACAACTTCAGAGTGA
The DNA here is from genome assembly GCF_047496795.1 of Chiloscyllium punctatum. Classification (NCBI taxonomy): domain Eukaryota; kingdom Metazoa; phylum Chordata; class Chondrichthyes; order Orectolobiformes; family Hemiscylliidae; genus Chiloscyllium; species Chiloscyllium punctatum. The sequence continues at coordinate 54,630,869 of NC_092739.1, forward strand.
AAGGATGGCCCTTTAGAACTGAGATGAGGAGAAATTTATTTAGGCAGAGACAGTGATGAATCTGTGGGATTTATTGCCACAGACGACTGTGGAGGACACGTCATTGATTGTATTTAAGAAAGAGATAGATAGGTAGGTTTTTAATTAGTAAGGGTATCAAAAAGTTATGGAGAGATGGCAGGAGGATGGGCTTGAGAAATATCAGCTATAAATTGAATGGTGAGCAGACCCAATTGGTTAAATAGCTGAATTCCGCTCCGATATTTTATGGCCGCTCCCAAGAGGAAAGTGTAGAAATTATTTCACCATGTATCAGAATAAAGTTGAAATCCTGTAGTGCAACATTACAACAATTTTGCAACTTCCAAAGATAAGCTAATCAATAAGCATCTCCATTAAAAGTTCGTAGATTGATTTGCAACCTTATCACAGCACAATCTCATCTTTTATTTTTAAACATTGAATTCTTAGATATTACACCCAATACATGGGAAACAATTCCTTGGAAATCTCCACCTTAAACAAGCCAGAAACTGGAGCATGTTATCTAAGATGACAACGTAGTATCATACTGAGGAAGTGCTAAGTTCTCAACAGAAGGCTCTTATGGTGTAGCAGTAGTATCCCTATCTTTGAGCCAGGAGGTTTGGGTTCAAGTCTTATCTGTTCCAGAAGTGTGTAATAACACCTATAATCAGATTGATCAGAAATAGTTTTTTTCTCCCTCCAAAAGAGGACCTGTCTTCCTCCTTCGATCAAAAGACACAAAAGATCCTATACTTATCTTAAGTTCAGTATTGGGCAGGGAGATCAAGTATCCTTGCCAACATTTATCTCCCAACAGAATCACAAACAGGAACTCAAATGGTTTGTATATAAATCAACCTAACATCTGTAATGATTTGCATGCATTTTGTCATTTTCATTTGGACTGTACTGAAATTACTAAACAATCATAAACACTACCACAATGTGTGAAATGTTGACCTAAACAAAGACAGGCAATTGCACCTTTAACATTGTTGCTTAAAACAATACTTACATTTTATTATCATGTGTTTGCAGCAATATAAATAGAGATGTATGCAAAGTAGCATTGGCACAGCAACTTTAGTAAATATCACTGCCTGCTTTAAGTAACATCTTAGCAACATCCAGTTCAAATGGGATGTAATGATGTTCAGGACAGCATGGTGAGTCAGAGTGCATTGGCAAAGCAATTAGTGATGGCTACTGAACAGCAAATAGAAATTCAACATAATTCCTGTTTTGCCATAGCACTAAGATTATAATTTCACAGACACCATTTATAAAGACTTTGCTGTCCAAACAGGAATGTCTCACTTATATTTCTACAAATACATTAGGAAGCCTGTTAACAATAAAAGTTATTAGGATCTGGGCAATTATGGATAAACACTAACTGCTCTGAAGTTTGCCATAGGGAATGTTACAACTCCTCAACATAGCATCAGAGATGTACAGCATGGAAACAGGCCCTCCAGTCCAACTTGTCCATGCTGACCAGATATCCTAGATAAATCTAGTCCCATTTTCCAGTATGTGGTCCATAGCCATCTAAACCCTTCCTATTCATATCCAGGTGCCTTTTCAATATTGCAATTGCATCAGCCTCCACCACTTCCTCTGGCAGCTCATTCCATACACGCACCATCCTTTGCATGAAAAAGTTGCTCCTTCGGTCCCTTTTAAATTTTTCCCCTCTTACCCTAAACCTATGCCCTCTAGCTCTGAACTCCCCAACCCAGGGAAAAGACCTCGTCTCTTTACCCAATCATGTTCCTCAATTTTATAAACCTCTATTGGGTCACCCTTCAGCCTCTGACGCTCCATGGAAAATAACCCCCAGCCTATTCAGCATCTGCACAAGTGCATGCAATGGCACTGCTCAGAGCTTATTTGGATTATCTATAATGAACATTTACATTACTTATACACTACATACACAAATTGCGCTCCAATTTAAATTTTGGCTGACTTGAAAATATCAAATGATCAGCTGGCAATATCTCTAAAACTAGAATATACATGTCAGAAAGTGATTAGGACAAAATAGCCACAATAGCAATGATCATGATTGACTAAGATTTGGATTCCTGCTTCTAACCCAGGAACACAAAGTAAATCAACAAGGTAGATTTTGTCATTTGTCCACATAATACAGCGTTCACTGCAAAAGGCAGCTTGCAGCAGTTTACTACAGTTGTATCATAAAGTAGGGAAAAACGCCACAGTTAGAAAGAAAATTCCATTCCACAAGTTGGATTTGAAAAAAAGCTGCAGCTGCAGAATTAAGCAGAATTGTATTTAAATGGGAGTGATACTTAGACATTTAAAAAATTCACAGATTAAATGACAATATTTTCTTCAAGCACAACCAACTGTTGCTTTTACAAATTTACATCTCAAAATGAAAGTGACGCTTAAAAAGAAAAAGTATAACAAATTAAAATTGAGTCAGACATCTTAAGAGAAATTGAAAAGTTGACTCAGCTGTCGAAAACCTGACATTCAAAAACAGATCAAAAACAAGCACGACATAGCCTATTTCTGGGTACTGAGTTGGAAGTCCATCAATTAAATCTTGAAAATGATCATTACCAGCAAACCAAAAAAATGAGCAGCTGCATAAGGGATAGTCACTTATTGCAAAGCTGGCAGTTTGGAATGAGAATTGAACACAGGAACAGGAGTCGTCGATCAGCCAGTCAATCCATTCAATTTGTAAGCATCATTTATTTAGATTCTGGTTGATCTGTACTTCAGCTCCATTTCCTTGCATTGAATGTTGTTACCATTAAAGATCATTAATCTTTATCTTGAAAATTTCAATTAACACAGCACCTACAGCCTTTTGAGGCACAAGTTCGAAATTCCACAGCCCTCAAATCATAGCAAGGCCATTTAACAATGGAATTGGACATTAGGTCCTCATATTTTGGATTCTCCATTAGTGGAAACAACTTATTAATATCTACCTAAAACAACTACTTCACTATCATATGCACCTCGATTACATTACAACTCAATGTCTAAACCATTGGAATACTTTGTGCAGCTTATGCACAATTTAAGTCCTAACCACTGGCTTCATTCTGGTAAATTAGTTCCATATGCCTTTAAAGACCAATAAATCATACAGTATGTAGATACCGTATTTAAAGTCAATCTGATCCACTCAGGCATCCCCACAATCCCATGACACACCTCACTCCCTGATGTCCCTTTATATCTTCCATACCAATCTATGCCCACACCTTTGCAGCCTGCATGCCAAGTTAGTGCCAACTGATGTCCCTCACCCTTTGCCCCATTCTCAGTCTCCCAGAGACACATCCATGCTGAGAGAAAGTAAACTGCCTAGTATCTAAGGACTTCCACTATGTTGAGAAATAATAGGAGGAACCTTGATTATCTGAACCAAGATGGGCTGACACCATTTTGTTAGGAGTTTTCTGTGAAGTCTGCTCCCTGTTCAGGCTAGGTAAAAGCACACTGTGAGAGAGACCCCCCCACTCCCATCCCACCCCTGTCCACCCCCAACCTCTCACCCCCACCTCCCCCCAGGGCAACCAGACTGTATACCAACAGTAAGACTGCTGCTGCCTTTGTGGGATAAATCTCCAAATAGCATGCACGTGTACACACACACAAACGTTTTGACAGGTTCCAACTCCGCCCTGTACAGGACAATGTTGGAGAGATTATCTGGGAAAGGGGAGGGGGGCAGGTTTAGGGTTCACCCCTGTGTAAAACTACAGGGAAAAAGTGTGGAGGGAGGGGGGGAGAGAGGGCAGGAGGTCAGTCATTTAGAGACGGTGCCTGGACTGTCCAGGATTGTTCTAGGCAGCATTTCAGCGAGCCGAGTTAGTTTTTAAATCATTGTACCTATTAAATAAGAGATGCGATCAGTGTTGAAACAGTTCTTTGACGTAACGTTTTTAAATCAGGACTCAAGCTCCCCTTCAGATAATTGATATTCAGATAATTGAGCTTTTTCTGTGTATTCTTATTGATTAAAACCCATTCACTAAATTCAAATTTCTTGTACAAATTAACCCTTTATCAAAATAAGAATATTCCAACCATCATATAAACATTTAGAATGGTCAGCAAACTGAACTGACAGGTAATCCTTCCAAAATTTATAGGTTGTGAAATCAGTCCTGCAACAGAAATCCTAGGATGACAACTCTTGTACTCAGGTCACCAGACAGTGAAATACAAAGCATAAATTTCGTTATTTTGAGAACTGCAAAATTTGTTTTATACATTAATTGCCAGGAAATTCAAATGCAAAGATAGCTAGATAACTCTAGTGAGCTTAACAGGTCAAATGAGTTTATGCACTCCATTCTACACACATTCATGTCTACATTCAACAATTCCAAAGAGCACCAGACCTTTCCAAATACCTTCCTGGAACTAACCAAATGGATACCTTATTTTTCCAAGTAAACCCTGGAAGTTTGGATCCTTCTCAAAATATAAAACCAAGCTGGTTTTGGACATGCCACTAACAAAAAAACAGATTTGCTTAAAGACAACTGCACTTTGATGAATGCAGCTGTTTCGGTGAATGACAGATTAGCAAAGTAGAACTCGCCCCTTTCGTCCCTCAACCTTCACCCCTGCTTCTCTCCTCCTATCATCATCCCATACAAGCTAATGGGCACCAGGTTTACAGCAAACTCTTCTGAAATCAGGGCTTCAACATTTTGTTTCAGCCAGCAATTCTCTATGAAATTTAGGCCTCAGCTTTTAACTGTTTTAAAAAAAAAAGTCTCTTCTTTGGATCCAAGAAAGACAACTTCATTTCCTCAAGGTGAATTCCTTCCAATGAGGGTTTTGCCAACTCTCGTGTGTTTAGAGTGGACAATGAGTGTGTTTTGACAGAAATAACATGGAAAAATACCCAACATTGAAGTAAATGTACTTGCCACCTAATACAAGCTACATGATGTTTACATGAAGTTATACAAATTTTCCACTTATAATTAAAATGCTGATTTACCATTACATAACATTCTATGCTCTTTACTTCTCTGGAGAGGATGCAACTCATTTAACTGTATTGTAATATGCTAATAGTATTTATGCATGTTGAATTAGGTTTATTCAATTGAAGTTATTGCTGTACTATGGTGCTTCGTAGGACCTGCCTATCACATCACTGGGATTAATGTCTTGTAGAAAACTCGCATCTTATTTGGAAAAAAAGTCAGAATCCCTACAGTGCAGAAAACGGCCATTTAGCCCATCTAGTCTGCACCAACCCTCTGAACAGCATCCCATCCAGATCCCACCCCATCACCATAACTCCACATTCACCATAGCTAATTCACCTAGCCCTGCACATCTCTGAACATGACAGACAACTTAACATGGCCAATCCCTCAAACCTGCACATCTTTGGACTGTGGAAGGAAACTAGGATAGCCAGTGGAAACCCACACAGACACAGGGAGAACGTGCAAACTCCACAGTCACACGAGGCTAGAGCTGAACCAGAGTCACTAGCACTGAGGCAACAGTGCTAAGCCACTGAGTCAATGTGTCACCCCTAGAACAGCTGTATTTATATATTTCCCCCCCTTTCCAAATTTTAAGTGTTAGGAGTTAAGCAAATAGCAAATACATCTAGATTCTGATGACAGTTCACAGAATAGCAAATAATCAAGTAGTATTGCTTTAATTTTAATGTCAAGTACTATATGGTCACTGGGAAGTGAAAGGAGGATATGCAATGTCCTAAAATTGTCATGTTAGATAAAAAATGAACCTATTTAAATGTTCTTTTCATTAGCAAAATATTTCAAACTAGCAGTTCAAATATTAATGTGCCTATTAGTCAATCAGCAATGTCATCTTTAATGTTACAAATGTCTTGCTCAGCAGTTTTACCCGCATTTTCTATTCCACTTTGGAAAAGATGCTTTTGTTCATGAAGCAATGCTCCCAGAGCTATTTATTACTTATGCACTACTCCAAACAGCTTACACTTCATTTTTAGAAATTAAATTTTGTTGTACTAATTCTCAAATGTCATGTGATGTCTGTGATTCAACACATTACAAAAAAGCCATTTTCCTTGCTCTGTGATCTTCCATCTTAACTTCTTCAGATATACACATTAAGCCCAGCATTTAATGGGGAAAAGTTACCTGGGTCCTCAGTAAGTAATTCATTAAATTAATGGCTGCCTTCGCAGATTTAGATCTTTCTTCAACATGAGAGATTACAATCGGGAGTTTTAGATGGGGTGTTAATGTAAAATCTTTGTCTTTCTTGCAACAATATAAGTAGTCTAATCCATATATCATTGTTACATAGATCCTGAAGACACTAGCCTGTGGATTTTATCACAGGAACACCAAGAGCCCATATCATTATAGCAGAAAAATAAATCTACACCATCGACCACATGCATGTTTGCAATTAAATGCAAAAATCCAAAAGCTGCCAGTGATATTATCGAAAGTTCTGTAAATAGACTGAACCTGGGTTAGTTGCTCCCCACTAAAAATGCATGAAAAACTATATGACGGGAGCATCCATATGGAAGCTTTTTATTAAAAAAAAAGCAGAATGTCAAGTGATTTTTGCTATCAAATTATCTCAGATCCTGAAAGTTAGGAGTTTCATAAGCTTTGGAAAAATATTCTTTTCATTTTTTCAACATATCTATTTATCAAATCAACGTGATCAGATAGACCTGTTATGGTATGTTCCCACTGATATCTACTTTTGGGTGATTACAGACAAGGGGCAGGAACTAGCATAATGAGAATGTCATTGTACTGTTAATTGAGAACATCAGGCTAATGTTTTGGGGGTGTGAGGGAACACCAAGTTTGAATACCAGCGATATTTTAATTCAATAAAAATCTGAAAATAAAGCTAGCTTCATGGTGACCATGCCAGCACTACTGATTGTTGCAAAAACCCACTTGCCTCGTTAACACTCTCCAGGCAATGGATTTTGCCTGCCTTTTCAGGTCTGACCTAACCATGATGCCAGGCCTGTGGCTCTATAAATTAGCAATAAGTGCTGGCCTAGCCAGCAACACCCACGTCTGTGAATGATTGAATGAACAAAGAAAAAGAGGCAACACGGAGTGGAATCCTTTACCATGGAGGAATAATGGTACGTTCCATATTGGCATCCTCAGTAGCCTAGATTAGAGTGGTGCTGGAAAGGCACAGGAGGTCAGACAGCATCTGAGCAGCAGGAAAGTTGACGTTTCAAGCAAAAGCCCTTCATCAGGAAGGGCTTGTTCTGATTCCTGATGAAGGGCTTTTGCCTGAAACCTTTATTTTCCTGCTCCTCAGATGCTGCCTGACTTGCTGTGCTTTTCAAGCACCACTCTAATCTACACTGATTTCCAGCATGTGCAGTCCTCATTTTTGCCTATCTTCAGTAGCCTCCTGATCAAAAGCAAAAATAGGGAATCTGTTCAACTGCATGGTACTAATAATGCCATGTGAGGGTTATACCACACTTGTGACGAGATCAAAAACACATTTAAAAGGGGGAAATCAGTCATTCGAAAAATACCGGCAGTGTTATCGCTGATGGTTGTTTGGAAGAATTTTTTTTTTGTTCGTGAAATGTGGGCGTCACATCTATTGCCCATCTCATAACTGCCCAGCAGGATGTTATGAGTCAACCTCATTACTGAGAGTTTGGAGTCACATGTAAGAATAGGATAGTAATTGCAGATATCCCTACTTAAAAAGGGGATTAGTAAACCAGTTGGTTTTACAATGGTTACATGGTCATCATTACAATAACAATTTAAGTTTAAAAATTTCATGATCTGCCATGATGAGTCCTCGAGCTGTTCTCCGAAATGATCCGTAAGTTGACAGTTTCACTCAGACCCCCGGCCTACAAGTCTGATTCCTGATGTCTCCAGGACATGAACTGGGTCTCTAGATTGCCAGCTTAGTGACCTTACCACTACACGACTGCCACGCCCAGCTGGGCTAGAAGTGTCTTGGGAGGTCAATTAGTTTCCGTATGTAAGATCCGATGACTGGTGTCAAATAGTAAAAGACAAATATTTATTGAACACACAACTGTCTATGGGCAATAGAGAGTGTGGCGCTGGAAAAGCACAGCAGGTCAGGCAGCATCAGAAGAGCCGGAGAATCGACATTTCGGACATAAGCCCTCCATCAGGAATGAGGCTTATGGGTCAGTGGAGCGGAGAAATAAATGGGAGGGGGTGGTGGTAGTGGTGGCTGGAGGGAGAGGGGGAAATAGCTCAGAATGCAATCGGTAGAAGGAGGTTGGGGAGGTGTGATGGGTCAGAGAGGAGGTAGAGTGGATACATGGGAAAGACAATAGACGGCTCAAAATGGTGGTGCTGAGTTGAAGGGGTGTGTGTGTGTGTGTGTGTGTGTGTGTGTGTGTGTGTGTGTGTGTGTGTGTGTGTGTGTGTGTGTGTGTGTGTGTGTGTGTATGGGCGGGGGGGGGGGGGGGGGGGGGGGGGAAGAGAGAAAAGGAAAATGAGGAAACTGGTGAAATCTACATTAATCCCATGTGGTTGCATGGTCCCAAGGCACCTCGTGGTTAGACATTGGGAATGGAGGCAGGCCAGGATCTACAATGTCCTTGGTGGAGTGGGAGATGGAGTTAAAGTGTTCAGTCATGGGACAGTTGGGTTGGTTGGTGCGGGAGTCCCACAGCTATTCTCTGAAACGATCTGCAAGTTGACAGTATCTCTCAGACCCCCGGCCCACAAGCCTCATTCCTGATGAGGGGCTAATGCCTGAAACATCGATCCCCTTGCTCCTCGGATACTGTCTGGCCTGCTGTGCTATGCCAGCACCACACACACTACTTTGATCTCCAGCATCTGCAGTCCTCACTTTCTCCTAATGGTCTATGGGCAGTCAGCAAAAATCTTACCAGTACATACTTGAAGGGATTGAGGTTAGAGAGAGTAGCCTATTGTCTATTATACTATTGTAAGCCCCTGCATCTATTGCTATTCTTTCTCCATGGTAAAGTAAATATTTCACCTCCACAGATAGCTCCAAAATACTGCTCAAGTCCAAGTGAACTTTGAATAAGTTGTCAGTAGGATAAGGTAAAGTCTTGGATGCTACCTGAACTGCTGTGCTCTTCCAGCACCACTAATCCAGAATAAAGTTAAAGTAGCACAGATGCATTCAGGCAGACAATGGTAGAAATTTTTTTAATCCAATAAATCTGCAGATTGAACAGGAAAATGAGGCACAATTCCATTTTGCTCACTAATTGCCTACTTTTCATTTCATAGCTCACCTGCTGCCTGACCTCAATGACACAGGTGCGGGACAAGAGATCTTTGGCGCAGCCCTGAAAAGTTCTGAACTCCAGATGATATCAAACAAAAATAATCCAAGCAGGGATTCAAGCAAAATATGGTTTAACTATCTGTCATGCCTCCAATGGTATATTTCTTACTCATGCATCAAGGTTTACATTAGCTCCCATAACATTTAAAAAATTAGATGTGGGCAATTTGTAGTGAAATGTTTAACATATGTTTATTACTGTTCTCACAGGAACTTCAGTGTCTAGGATGATGTTTGGTTACAAAAGTGCATTCAGTGTATCTCATTTCAAGTGACTACAGCAAAAAAATAGAGTCTGAGGCCTTTATGTCTTCAGGTCCCATGCTAAGAAAGAGTCATGACCATATTACGTAAAAATTACAACACGTGCTATCAAGTAAAACTGAAGAGGAATGCATTTTTTTTTGTGCTTTTGTTTGAAAACTTGGTAGGCAGCTGCTGGTTGTTGTCACTCAACATCACCACACAATCAACACCAAAATCTCCCCCCCCACCGCCCCACCTCCCTCCTACCATTTTCCTTATGCATGATTGACACATCTGAACTGGTTGTTCTTTCACAACGCAAGAACAGGGAGGTTGCCATAATCTCAGAGATACACAACTGGTCACTACACCTCAGGCAAGGGGAGAAACTGTGAAGGAGAGCTCTTCATGGCAACCTCAGCTGATGCAGGAATTGAACCTGCACTGGTGGCACTGCTCGCTAATGCAAACCAACCATCCAGCAAACTGAGCACAATGTACGACCATTAATAGCGATGACTTGCTATGATTTGGGTTGCTTGCACATTGTAGAAAAGGATTTCTGACATCCAAGTGATTGAAATTGGATTTCTCACTTCTACTGTTTCCTGTGTACAGTTGTGATGCTCACATGCTCACTGGCTTTTCAGTATATTTCAGATCTTTCTGACCATCCACAGATATTCGTTCTAAGAATCTACTTGTTGTTTGCAGAAATCTTGAAGGTCACTTATTGCCTGATCAGAAAACTGAAACTACATATGTCACTTGAACAGTAGATGTATCACTGAACAACTAGTCAACAATTAAGTCTTGCCTTCCATTCCTCATTAAAGGCCTTTGTTTCTTTTTTAAAAAAGAATGCAGTATTTATTTCTTTTAATCCATTTGTTTTTCTCATCTTTTATTTCTCCTTTTCGCTGTACTTTATTTTTCTTGTTGTTCCTCCTTTACTGGGCTTTGATCCATTATTGAATATATAGTGCTAATAAATAACAACTTTGAGAGTCAAAACTGAAGGCGACCAGCTGCAAATTTAATCTCACAGGTTTTGCTCTACTTTTGCATCAAATAGGGAAAATAAAAATGAAAGAACTAACCTTTGCCCAAAGGTAAGCCTTATTAGTGCATAACTTTTTTTTAAACAGCATTTTAAAAGCTGTACTTGCATTCACATGCACTTTCTATTTATGCTGTCCGTGGAATTTACCTTTAACAAACTTTTTATTTTTAAAACTCAAAGTAGATTCAGATCTTTAAGGGACCAATCTTCCAACGTGACAACATTCATTTTAAGTAAAAATAACGTAAGGACGGGCGAGACGAAAAAAAGAGACACGAAAAAAAAGGAGAGAGACGAAAAGAGAGAGACGAAAAAAAGAGACAAAGAGAAGAGAAGGAAAAAAAAGAAAGAAAAGGAAAGAAAAGAGAAGAAAGGAAAGGAAGAAAAAGGAAAGAAAGAAAAGAAAGAAGAGGGTATTGGGGTTGCACAAGGTTTTACACATTGATGTTTTTGAAAATGCTGGTATATTTTCATTTATTTTGCCCAAATGAATGTCAACCTTGTGACTTTTCACCTTGTTCCTTCTTAGAAGCTCAACAATTCATTTTTTTTAAGCTTCATGATGAATGGGAAGATATGAAGTGACATGGCTGAATGAGACATGGTTAAAAGACAGGTTGGCTACAGGACTATCTTTTAAAAAATGTTTGTCGTCAAAGGTAACAAGAGCAGTCATTGCAACTCCTTGTAACACAGTATAACCTAATGAACCCTATAGTTATGAGAACAACCCAAGCAGCGTTGAGAACCGTCAGTGTTTGGCCCTTAGCAACCTCCCCCTTTTCTCCCCTTCACTGCTCCTTACCTGTAGGTCCTGCAAATCCACACCTCCCTCCTTCACAATGTTGTTCAGAGCACAACAAACCATGACTATTTCAGTAACTTCCTGGTACCTATACATTGTATTTGGTTTTATCCACAAACCCATATGTTTGATTTCAAGACAGATTGGACAAGGGAAGACAAGGTGAAACACTGTTTTAGGTTTGGGCTTTTTCCTACTACTCTTTATTACATGTTTAATCTAAATACTCCAATATGGAATTCATAAATGTACCAGGCTCTACTTTTACATTAAATAGTTATTCAGCAGTTAACCAAGAACTCTTATGCTGAGGGTGCCCTGTCTATGTACATCATTGATGAAGCTCAGAGGCTGTGTGAAGCCAATTACAACCTAAGTACCTGTTTATTCTGAAAGAAAAACAAAAATTGCTAAACAAAAATTGCTAAAAAAACTCACCAACTCTGACAGCATCTGTGGAGAGAAGTGAGAATTATTGGTGAGTCCAGTGACCTTTCTTCACAACAGGACTGCTTTCTCACCACAGATACTGCCAGACCTGCTGAGTATTTTGGATTTCCAGCATCCGCAGTTGTTTCAGCTTTACTTCCAAATGCTCAATCTGACAGGTGTCATAAGCAAACTTGCACAATTGTTGGCCCTGGAAGACAAGCCATCTTACCCTTTACCAGTCTTATACATTTGCAGTCATTAACTGGGAGATTCTGGATGTGGCAACAGCAAAGCCTAGGAACAGTCTGAAGGTAATAAAGTTGTGGGCCACATTGACATTGAGATCTATTGGTAATACTGATACCTTCTGGAAGAAAGCAGATGCCTGCCACCAGCTTGCACATTAATGAAGCTTCTTTACACATTTTCAGAGGTCAAAACATTCATCCTCAACTTGTATGCTCCATTTTGTGGGCAGTTTTCTGTGCAACAACATGCAGGCCCAACTAGCTTCAGGTCACGCTTGTCCTCATCCATTAAAACAAAGATCAAATGTAAATTAAATCCAGAAGTGTTGAATGAGTTTCTAAAATCTAGGAAGTCACTCAGCAAAACTACTTGCCCAGCATGTTTTATTTGTATAAAGGACTGATTCAGTCTCTTGACTGCCATTGTGTACTTCATGCATTTTCACTGACAAATGTTTGGAAGCCTAGGAAACTGAAACGTTGGCTAAAATAAATGTAAAACGCTGCGGATGCTAGAAAACAGAAAATGTAGGAAAACATTCTCTATCCATAGGTCTGACGGGACCTATGGACAGAGAACCAGAATTAATCATTTCAACCAAGACAATGTAAACATCAGCAAATACCACATTTGCTGAAATTTTGAAACAAAGAATGCTGGTGAAATTAAATAGGTCTGGCAGTATCTGTGGGGAGAGAAACAGGGTTAATGCTTTAAGTCTGTTCTACCTTTTCTTCAGAGCCAATTGTTCTAATGCTACCAGATCTGCTGAGTCGCACAAGTATTCCGTTTGTTTCAGAGTAAATATAAGTAATTAAAAGAGGGTATTGTCTGCACATTACCTACCCCACTAGAGGGAAACCCAGAAGTTGAGTCCTGTTAAGGCTGGTTTCCTGCCGTTAATTTTCCTGTTTTAAATCCCCACCCTGCACTCAAACACATTTTAACCAGATTATTAGAATTTTATATCTGACAATGCCTGATTGAAAAGAATGCATCTTCCAACTCTCGAGAAGAGTCACCTTGGGAGATCTGCTAACAAGTTAATATTATTGGCAAACAAAAGAACGAAGATATTTCTGCAGTTATACTTAAAAGGTTAACAAAATCAATTCACGATTCCAGTTTATCCTGAAAATAACCTGTACTAGTGTTATAAATAATTTAATCACAATCCAAGAGGGAAAATTCTTTATTTTGCTGCTTATGATGATGATTTTGGATTAATCAATAAAACAAATCTTCAGATATCATAAGAAACAATGCTCTTAGATAAGGGCTCAAATTTCAGATGCAGTGAATTGAGCTTTCTGCATTGAAGGTAGAATGTTGAAGACATAAAATGTGGAATGTAAACACCACGGTGGCTTAGTGTTTAGCAGTGCTGCCTCACTGCACCAGGGTCCCAGTTTCCATTCCAGTCTCAGGCAACTGTCTGTATGGAGTTTGCACATTCTCCCAGTGTCTACAAGGGTTTCTTCCGGGTGCTCCGTTTCCTCTCTCAGTCCAAAAATGTGCAGATTAGGTGAATTGGCCATGCTAAATTGCCCATAGGTGTTAGGTGCATTAGTCAGAGGAAAAAGGAGTTTGGATGGGTTACTCTTGAGGGTTGGCATGGACTTGTTGCGCTGAAGGGCCTGTTTCCACACTGAAGGGAGTCTAATCTAACCAACCAGTGATATCTTACAAAACGCAGTAAGATAATATAGTTTCCCTTCAAGCCACTCACCATCCTGATTTGGAAATATAAATCACTCAACCTACAGCATGTGAATTATAACAGTTCAAGAAGGTAGCTCACCATTACCTACTGAAGGGCAACTAGGGACAGACAAGAAATGCTGACCAGCCAATGATGCCCATGTGAATTTTTAAAGCACTTAAGTGATCTGAAAATTTGATTGTTTTTAAAAATCAGCTTTTTGAAAATTACAGAAAAGGAAATAAATTAACTGGTCTAACTCTGTAAATGTTAAATTATATTCAGTTAGAAATCAATTTTCAATATTTCATAATCGTCACCATTCTAATAGTGATACTGTATCCATTGCATCATAATCATGCACTATTAACTGTTTAATCACATTCCTGATTAGGACACATGCATAGAAGTTAAATGTTAAATGGCATGTTCCCATTCTTTCCTTCAAGGTGATTTACATCTCATTCTAAATCAAATATGAAATGCCTTTATCAAATATTTATGTTCTTATCACCTTTCAACCGCAACTGCCAAAAGAGACATTAGAAGACAAGACTATTTTTTTTAAAAATTGTACGCGTTGTTTTTCTTCCTATTTAATGCAGTTAATGCCTCAGTTGAGAACAGAAGGCATACTGAAAGAGAAACTACATAGTTATATCAATACACCATTCTCCAATTTAGATTTCTCATAGAATTAATATCATATAATCTTCATAATTAAATTAAGTAATGCATGCCATAAACAATACATGTCAGGATGTTGCATAATACAACTTATTTTACATCGCATTAGGATACAGTTTCATTCCTACTTTCTTTTCTATGGATTTTACAATGACCAAAGTTTGGGTGCTGAGTTTTCTTTTCACGGAGTTGGATTTTTGGCAGTGTAGTGTTTTTGACTACTGAAGCAGCCCCAATTCTGAACTATTTTATTCAGTGGAGTCATCTTACAAAGTGGTATACTCAGAGCAGGATTCCTTTCATTAAGGAGAAGGCCAGCAGCAAGCTATTAGTGGGAATAACTTCATAACACCAGAAGATTTAGCCAGGAAGTTAGCCAGAAAGTATACAGAAGATTGCGCCACAAAAAAATCTACTGGAGCACTTCAAGATTATTAATGCCATTTTCCAAAATTGATTGCATTCTTTCATGAAATCTGTACAGGGTGGAAGCAGGCCATTTACCCCAACAAATGCACACCAACCCTCCCAACACATCTTACCCAGATCCAGACCCCTTCCCTACCCTATCTTTGCATTTCCTGTACACTATCTGTAATTTAGCATGGTCAAATCGATCTGAACTTGCATATGTTCAGACTGTGGGAGGAGACCAGGGCACCCAGAGATAATTTCTGCAGACACTGGGAAAACGTACAAACTCCACACAATTGCCCGAGGCTGGAAAAGAACTCAGGTTCCAGGCATGGTGAGGCAGCGGTGCTCCCCCTTAAAATATCAATCCTGGGAAGTGAGGGTACAAGAAATCAACAATAGAGAAAAAAAAATCCACTGAATTTTAGGCTTTACCCATTTCATGCATGAAGGACTTGGGAGGGCAGAAAAAGGATAATTCTAATTGAATAAGCGAGATCCTGACAGAAGAACTAAACTTCAAATTCCATGTATGGGAACTACCCTAGTTGTTTCTTGATCAGTCACCATGCTTCAATTCATGATTCAATGATCTATGGATAAAGTTAACCAATTGGTTAAATCACAGATTTCTCAGCATTCATGTCTCATGGAAAATGAATTACCCATTCAAAAAGCGGATCACTCATTGGTTTTGTGCTGTGAAGCCCAGCCACTCTAAATTCCACAGCGCTATCTAGATGAGGTTTTGCTTCTTCTAGGCCACAGCCAAGACAAAGGAGTTATCATGGATCCACGGGGATAGGACTCGTTTAGATTTAATTACAGTGGTTTCAAGCCTTGGAAGACCTTAGAGTTGCTGGCCTCTTTCAACATATATGAAGTTAAAATCAGTGACATTACTAAAAAGAGAGAGAATCAGCATGTTAGATGGGAACACTGTGGGCCACTACACATGAAAATGTGTTCAGATGAGATGGTAGTGCATTAGGGCTCGTCCACTCTCTTTATCGTTTCTTTTACTTTTTCTCTCTCTTTCTCTCTCTTGTCAGAGGCTGACGGGTGATTTTACAGAAGTTTATGAAATCACAAAGGCACACAGAAAGGGTGAATAGCAAAGGTCTTTTTCCCCCCACAGTAGGGGAGTCCAGTACTAGAAGGGCATAGGTGAAAGGGGAAGGTTTGAAAGGGGAAGATTTAAAAGGGACATCAAAAGGGAACTTTTTCACGCACAGGGCGATACGTGTATGGGATGAGCTGCAAGGATGTGGAGGAGGTTGGTACAACTACAACATTTAAATGGGTACATGAATGGGAAAGGTTTAAATGGGTATGGGTCAACTGCTGACAAATGGACTAGACTATTTTCAGGATATCTGGTCAGCATGGTCGAGTTAGACTAACGGGTTCTGTTTCCATGCTGTACAACTCTATGACTTCTCTTATTGAAGAGATCAGTGACAGCAACAGCATAGGTAAGTGACCCAGCAGTACGGACTCGTGTAAGCCCAGCTGTGCAGACTCGTGGGGGAAGCACCAGAACAGAGTTTGACTTCCCAGTGGCTTCTTCATCACAGGAAGCAGTCCCAGTGCCAACTCATGGCTGCTGCTGCAGTGGAGGCAAGTTTGGGTTTCCAACAGCATCTGCTTCTGGTACAGATTCATGGGGATGGTAAAGGAGGTGCATTGGGGTCCAGTATCAGAACTGGCTGCATCAAAAAGGTGGGCCTGAAGCAGACTCGTGGCAGTGGAGTCCAGTTTGAGCCGGTCTAGTACCCAGCAGCATCGGTAGCATCTGCTTTGGCAAAGTACATCAAGGACTCGGGGCGAGGGTATTAGTGGAGGGGAGGTGGCTCAAGGACCATGGCAGAGCACATAAGGAGAACTGCAAAGTTGGACACTATTTATTCATTTATCTGCCTTTATACTCTATGTCTTTGTTTATGTGTGCTTTAAGATGGCACTGGAGAGTGGTGACACGACACAAAACTCTTCATCCTATTTTATACCAAAATCAAATCGTATCAAAGCGAGAGACAAAAGGTACAAACAGTGAGGTGGAAACTATTCCAAGTGATACAAACAGGCCATGAAGCATACCACAGCACAAAGTAGAAACTAAAGAGAAAATCAGCAGTGAGCAGAGACAGCATGGTAACAGGAATTGAGGATCGGCAAACTGAGTTACCCAAAGAATATAATGTTTTCTTTATCTGTGAACAATCCCAAAGAGACCAACAAAAATAGCTTTAAAGTCTGCTTTTAGAATAAATCAGAATTTCTGTACAAACTTAGAAACCTAGAGACAAACAAGAGATGCAAGAGCTGAAGTAGGTCATCCAATCCCTCGAGGCTGTTTCACTATGCAATAAAATACAATTTTGGCCTTATTCCTGCCTGGCTGGCATTATCCTTGTTGATCAAAACTGTTTCAAACTCAATCTTGAATATATTTAATGTCCCAGCCTTTACTGCTTTCTAAAGGAAGAGAATTTCAAAAACGAATGAGCCTCAGAGGCAGAATTCCTCCAAATCTCCTCAGTTGAAAAACCACTTATGCAGACACTGGGGCTTCTATTTCTCATCCTTTCCACCAGGTGGTCATCCTCTCAACATCTACCCAACTAAACTCTTAGAATAACAGGATCACTTGTCATTCTAGAACACACAGCATTACATCGCAGTACAGGCTCTTTATGGAACCATTCGGCTAATACCGGACATTAGTCCGATACAACATACCACATTACAGCGCAGTACAGGTCCTTCATAGAACAACTCGGCTAATAAAGGAAGTTAGACTGACAGAACATACAGCATGACAGCACAGTACAGGCCCTTTATGGACTAGCGTGGCTAATAAAGGAAGATAGACTGATAAACATACAGCTGGTCAATCTGTCCTCATAAGATCACCCCTACATCCTAGAAATCAACTCTTCTCTGAGCTGCTTCTTCTGCAAGTAAATCTCTTCTTACAAAATGAAATGAAAGCTGTACATAGTACTCCAGACAAATCTTATTTTAAAGATTTGTTGATTTCTAAGGTTTGCCCAATCTTCTGCCCTATTAATCTCTGCAACACCGTACACCTTCCTTAAAATTTGATACCGAAGTTCATTTCTTTAGAAATAATTGGCATTTTTTGCAACACCTTTCTTTCTCAATAGAATATCTTTGTTGAGTTATGAAACACCTCTTTAAAATGTTAACTGCTTCTCTATCCTCTAAACTGCTTCACAGTTCACTGTAGCCAACTCAATCATACTCTTGTAATTACCCTTAAGACATAGTTTCAGACACATATTCCTTAACCTCAAAGTAAATGTGAAATTCTATTGTGTAATGATCACACTTAACAAAAGGATCCTTTACATTGAAATAATTAATTTCATCTCAAAACACATTAATTGGTCTAAGGTGGCCTGCGTGATTCCAGAATGTATTATTTTCACAAATGGACCTGAATACATACCATGAATGCATCCTTAAGGCTTCCTTTGCTAATTTTGTTGTTCAATCTAGCATCAAATTCTCTTTATTGGAGGTGCCCATTAGTTCTTGATTCATATCCTGTCCCACAGTGGAGCTACATCTACAGTATAATCTACTGTGACTCATTTCCCCACCCAAAACAGATTTGATAGCTTTTCACCTAAACCAAGAAGATTTCTATGTACTGAACTCATCTTTCACTGACAGAACTACCCTGCCTCTTTTTCCTATCTTTCTGATAAATCAAACATCTAGCCTTGAACATCTTGCAACCAATATTATAATATCACAGCATGATTAATAGGTGATCATGTGATTTATTTGATCATGTGATTTTGCATTGCTGGCTAGGCAATGCAAATTTCTTGCATACCTCTCAATTACCACAGGCAGTTAACAGTCAACAACGCTGCTGTGGGTTTGCAGTCATACACCAATCAAAATAGTAAGAAAAAGACATTTCTTTCCTTAGAAAAGGGTGTTAAGTCAACCTGATGGGCTTTTTACAACAACTGACAGTGGTTGTAGTCACCATTAGGCCAGATTTCTAACTCCAAATTCTTTACTGAATTCAAATTTTGCCTCATGACACAAGAAGATTAAAATTCATGTCTCCAGAACAATAGCCTAGGGTTCTGATTTACTGGTACAGTGACATGACTACGATGTCTCTACCTTCCCTCACACAAATTCAGAGAAAGCCCCATTTAAATCAGTCATTTCGACATTTTCCATACATTGAAGCTATTTGCTGATAACACTGATCTCTAGTCGTATAGTGTATGACAGCGTAAGTTATAAAGATTTTGAAATTATAGATATTCACTGGACTGGGCAAGAATTCTTGTAATTTTTGTTTAAAGAAACAAATGTAATAAACCCCAATTAGCACAAAGCAATGCTTCTGGCACCAGAAATTTACTTTTTCAAATGTGGAATGATGTTCTTTCAGAGTTTAATTGCTGCTCAATGTTTTAAATACTTTTCTTATCTCTCTCTGACATACACACACTCCCATTTTCTCTATTTGGTTGCTCTTACACGGAATTAAATATTCTAATTCATACTTCCCAGCTGCAATTCAATCTCAGTGATAATTCTTCAATCTTATTGTTTGAGGGACACAATTTCCTGCCCTTCTTACAAAAGTCCTTGAGCGCCTATGAAGGATGATACAATTCGTTTGTTTTGACTTCTTGTTACCATAAGGGCAGCAGAGTGGTTGGCACTGTTGTTTCTCAGTGCCAGGGCCTCAAGTTTGATTCCAGCCTTGGTGACTGTGTGATGTTTGCACATTCTCCCTATGTCTGCATGAATTTCCACAGTCCAAAGATATGCAAGCTTGGTCATGTCAAAATTGCCCCAGTGTCCAGGGGTGTGCAGGCTAGGCAAGTTAGCCATGGTAAATGAGGCTTGTAAGGATTGGGTGGGGAGGGTCAAGGTAACATGCTCAAAGGGTTGCGGTGGAATTCAGATAAATCACAATCTACACTGGGAATTCTATGGTTATTACTAAGATTACACCTTTACGTTGTTCTGCAAAAGCCCACAGAAAGTCTATTGTCTACAAATATAATGAACTGCAGATACTGTTTTTTGTCATGTACTGAAAAATCCATGTAATTGCATGCTGATACCCACTTAAAGTGACAAATACCACATACAATTATTGAGAGGAATAATAGGCAATTTATTAGTAAAGTTTGAATTATCTAAATAACTGTCTATGCTACCCGTGATCCCACAATTTTGGAACCAGCAATGAGAAATGTCAGGTCAAATGGATCATACTACCATACTATTTTCCAGGTTCGATAGGAAAAACACAATATGACATCTAAAAATCAATTATATTGAAGCAAGGTTCAGGAATGATATTTTTCACTTGTCGCCTACAGTTGCAAAACTAAATATGAAAAGAAAATAAGGAATATAGCCACCCCTGTGAAACAAAATAGTTCTACTTGTTTTAATGCATTATTCTAACATTATATGCAACAGATTTTTATTGTACCATTTAATTTATAATGGCCTTAAATACATATGCAATTCTAGTATGCTTAACTCCAGTATATGTAAACTGCCAGCCCTATTGGCTTAATGGTCATAACTTACATACAAAAGAATAACCAATATGAACAAGGAGTTAGAAATAACTGAAGTTTGTTCCGAGTGCTTTGTCAAATTTTCAAAAATTATCCCTAACAAAATGTCAATATTATGACAAGGAGTCCTGTTCATGAAATAAACATTGAGAATGCTGCACTGCTAAAGGCTTTGACTTGGTGATCTATCACATACCCATCATTCCTTCAGATTGATGCAGAAGATTTTCTGACATGATTTGCCAAAGAACACGTCCTGGGTCAATATATATTCCCAACTAATCAACACCAAAATTAAATATTATGTTTATTACCATACTTATTTGTTCCTGCATACGAATTGGTTGCCATTTCCTTCACTACATAATTGTGCAACATTGTTAACTTAAGGTCAAAGTCTTAATATGAAATAGGAGTTATTTCTGGTCATAGGGAAAATCATTTTGAAAAGTATTGGCCCCAAATAGATCGTAGCAAGCAGAAATATAGCATATCTCTGTCAAAAAAAAATCAACTCATATTTGTTTTATTAAATTTTCTGTCATTTGTCTACCCATTCTGCTAGCATATCCAGATCATATGTTACATTGTAGGTGATTTGTAGTATTATTGCTTGCCATTCTTCCACATTTAGTATCATTGGCACATTTCACAATTTCCCTCTGTAGCCCATGTAATTTGTCCATAGCAACAAAAAAGTGGTCTTCTCAGAACCATCTACCATCATTCAATCTGAAAAATACTTATTTACCATCATAAGATCATAACACTGAGCAGGAGCAAACTACTCAGCCCATCGAGCCTACTTTGGCATTCAATTTAATCATGGCTGATCTGAAAACTTTAACTCCACTTTCCTGCCTTTTCTCCAAAGCCTTAGATTCCCTTCCAGATTAAAATTCAGTCTTAGTCTTCAACATACTTAATTACCCCACCTAAACAGCCCTCTGTGGTGAAGAATTCCACTGAATTGCAATCCTTTGGAAGCGGTTTCTCCTCTTTGGTCTTAAAATGTGCAATCCCTTATCCTGAGACTATATGCTCTGGTCCTAAACTCTTCTACAAGCAGTGACAACCTTTCTGCACCTACCCTGTCAAGTCCTCCAATAAAATTGAATGTTTCTAAGCTTACCTCTCATTCTTCTATATTCTCATTATTACAGGCCCAACCTACTTACCTCTCCTCATAACACAATCCCTTTATGCCTAGTATCAGCTTACTGAACTTTCTTTGGACTGCATCCAATACCAGGCTATTGTTTTCTAAGATACAAGGTCCAAAACTGTTCACAGTATTCTAGCTGTGAACGGACGAGTGTCTTGCACAATTTTAACAAACCTCCAAACTTTTATATTCCATTTCCTTTGAAATAAAGGTCAACATTCCATTTACTTTCCCTATTACCCAATAAACTTAGATATTAGCTTTCTTTCTGATTCACAGGTGAGGACATCTTAATCTCCATTATGTAGCCTCCTGCAGTTTTTCTCCATTTATATAATTTTCAACTCCACTATTCTTCCCGTCAAATGCATAATTTCCCATTTTCCCAAATCGTATACCATCTGTCAGGTTTTTTGCCCTCTCACTTAAACAATGTCCTTCTGCAGACTCTGTGTCATCCTCACTTCTTGTCTTCACACCTATTTTCATGTCATCCACAAACGTAGCAACAGTACATCCCCTTTCCTCATCCAAGTCATTAAGACTGGAAGTCCCCGGGTTACAAACGCCCAAGGTATGAACTGACCTCTGGCTTCTCATTTTTTAAAATTATTTTTAAAAATCCAACTTACCTACAATGTTTCATTCTAATGAATGGGCGGACTAATTTGCCTGTATCTGTTCCGACTTACACATAAATTCAGCTTACGAACAGTGGAAAAACGGAACTCGTTCATAACCTGGGGACTTCCTGTATATAGTTTGTAAACAGCTATGTACCCAGCACTAATCCCTGTGGTAGTTACAGATTGCCAGCCTGAAAATGCCCCCTCATCCATACAAACTTCCATTAGTTAGCCAATCCTCTATTGATGCTAATGTACTATCTCCAACACCATGGCTCATCTTAAGTAGCCAACTATGTGGCATCTGAAAATCCAAATACTACATATCCACTGCTTCCCTTTTGTTTAGCCTGCATGTCACCTACTCAAAGAACTCTGAAAGTGGCAACTATACGGTCGTTGACTACAACTATTCACTTACTGTCTTCTGTCCTGAAAACAACTTTTCCCCCAAATTAATACAAACCCTACCAATCCTTGAACCTCAGGTTTGTTAATCAGGCTTTTCATGGTAGTTTGTTAAATGCTATCTTAATTCATGTGAACACTCCCACATTCGCATCAACCTTGTTACTCCATCAAAAATATACAAGATATATTTGCCATTGCCATATGGCCAGTTCTTTACTATTCCAATTATTGGTTTAAAATTACATGGCAATAGTTTTAAGGATAAAAATCTTTAACACACCAGGGAATTTGGCATACGTCATTGTTGAGGAAATTACTTCATCTGAGACTTCAAGTCTTGTTTCAAGAAGCTTTACTTTTCATGAATTCACAGAAAGGCTGCTACAGTTGTCACTGTCTCAGCGCTCCCTTGAGCTGAACAGTCAGCCTATACTTACATAAATGATACAAACAACTTTGCTTACATTCTGCATTTTGCAATAATTCAACATAAAGATAAGCAGAGTGCAGCTATTGCCTTTATTCTTTGATGCTACTCAAGGACAGAAAAGCTTAATGAGCTCAAGAAGCACCCCCACTGATGAACCTATGATATATTCCCTATATTTCTTCAAATTATAATTACACATGCTCAGTCTTTATCTCCAGCAGTATTTTTCCACTAAAACTTGGTCATGTATGCCAGCATCCAGCAGTATGCCAAGTTCTTACAACTGCCATAGTCATTCATAATCTTGTTTTTGGGAACTGCATTCTGTACTTACAGTCTAGTTAGGTTTGCCTGTGGCTGTATGTTAAATCACAGAAATATAACGGAATGCTTTGGCATCACTGAATATATCACAATAATTTATGTTTTTGTACAAGCTTTTCTATGATTCGACAAGTTGGCATGGAATACTGAAAGAGGTAATTCTTTACAATCCCACTTCCAATTTCAATCAAAAAGAGACGGTACTCACTATTGACACTGAAGTAAACTGTCCAATGATCTAGCAATCTCTGGGGTATGTATTTCAGTTTTTCCAACGTCAGCTTGAATCTGTAATCAAGCAGATCTTCAGGCAGACAGCATCAGTGATGTAATTAAGCAAGGCAAGCTCTAATCAATGAAGTATTCCCTTAAATAGCAAACGAGGAAATAAAATGTTTCACATTTAAGTGTGTAACAAATTAACAGGATTTACAAATGGGATTGAAGGTAATTGAAATATTAAACAAAATTGAAAATATGTTAAAAGTCAGCAATTGGGAATTGAGAGAGACAGCTTCAATTAACATTGTCCAGTATCTACACAGCAAAAACATTTATTCTGTTTAACTAATCTGTATATTCCATCTGTGAGTAGCATATTCCTGTGTTCACAAACAGATATTTTGCCTTACTTTAAAAGCATTTAAAAGAGTATTTAACCACAGATGTGAAATTTTAATGCTTCTCACCATATTTTGAATTTATGATTTTAAATAGTAACCCATACAACTTTCCTGCCAAGTGCAGCATCTAGCTTGCAAACAGCCAGTTCCCACAAAAAGTGCAATTAAGTTCTCTCAGGGAGGAACTTTGCCCGTAACAAGAGGAAAATCTCATTGCTCTTCTTTGATAGCACTACATTTTCTACATCCACTCTATTTATAGAGACCACCTTTAATACTTGAGTTCTCTCAGAACTGCAGTGAAGTATCAAACTTGATTCTACACCACAATCCTACTGCAATACCACCAAAAGGAGGCAAGTTAACAATAGCAAAGTCAACAAATTCTGATTGAAGATTTTCTGCATCTATCTTTAATTTTGGATTTATAATAAAGTACATGGGGATAGTAGTAATTACATGTCTTCACTCGGAAATAGTTAAACCATATTTAGAATAAAGTTAAAAATCACACAACACTAGGTTATAGTCCAACGGGTTTAATTGGAAGCACACTAGCTTTCGGAGCGACGCTCCTTCATCAGGTGATAGATGAAGGAGGGTCGCCCCGAAAGCTAGTGTGCTTCCAATTAAACCTGTTGGACTATAACCTGGTGTTGTGTGATTTTTAACTTTGTACACCTCAGTCCAACACTGGCATCTCCAAATCATATTTAGAATAGAATGCCATTAAGCCATACCACTAAAACTAGGTATAGTTCGTCCTAAGATAAACTCTGTTATAATAGATTTCCCCAAATTGTATTCCAATGATTTATTTCAATAAAATATGGACAACAGTAATAAAAAATTCTGTAGGTTTTTTTTCCTTCAGAAGAAAGTTTTAAGTAGTTCTTATTTTAGCAAACGGTTATTCTCAATTCCCAATTCCTTTATGTTCTCATGACCTTTGTTATTATTGGCAGACAATTGATAAAACAAAGAATCCTAACCAAACACAGTAATTTTGTTGACTCGTAACTGTCCTCTGTACAATTAGGAATGGATAATAAATACTGGACTAGCTAACGACACTCTAATCCCTTGAATAAAAGTCTTTAAATAAATAAAAATATCCTGTGCTGTTATTTAACTTCATATTTATTCAGTTTAAAGCATCATTTATAAAATATAATGAACATTTGTGTTCAATCATGAATAACAATCTAACTGAACCTGCACTGTAACATTTGGTTATGTTTTGCAACTTTGTGAGAAATCCCTCAATTTGCTGTTTTAATTAATCTCTTAGGCTGAAAGTTTAATTGCAAAAGTACTGAATGGTAGTTATTACGATTAAGCCTGTAAATATATTTATGTGCTTTCATCGTGTATTAGCCAGCATTTCCAGCACTTTCCCCAGAGTCATATCTTATAGCATCCACTGATAACTATTTTACAGTAAGAGATGGGGAGGTTGTTGGTGAATGCATTGCCCAGCTGAGTAAGTCATCTCTGAAGATCTGTTTTGCTATCCACACAGTGGAGGTTCCTGCCCTCTCTCAGATGGGGGAGGAGTTAGCAAGGAGAGAGAGATGGGTACGTAAATCTACAATCAGAAACTTGTTTCTCCTGATTTAAATAACTAATAAAAATTATCTCCCATTAAGGTGTCAGGCCTGAAACCAAAGTGGGTGTTACAATGGCAATTAGTTCTTCCTTCACACCTGCTGATACTTGGTATTGATGTGGTCCTACTTCCTCGTGTCATTCTCCTACTTTCCTCTAGCCTTTCCTAACCAAAGTCTGACTGTGGCTGTTACTCTGTCCCTTTCTAATCCCAGCCTCTGTACAGGACAATGATGTGCAGCATGCAAGGTGTTGGGAAGAGATTGGGGGCTGACTTCACACAGCATATTGCAGGGCACTTTCGACAGCACC
This sequence comes from Chiloscyllium punctatum, assembly GCF_047496795.1. Taxonomy (NCBI): domain Eukaryota; kingdom Metazoa; phylum Chordata; class Chondrichthyes; order Orectolobiformes; family Hemiscylliidae; genus Chiloscyllium; species Chiloscyllium punctatum. The sequence continues at coordinate 54,656,935 of NC_092739.1, forward strand.
TTCCAAAGTTTCAACTACTACCAGCTGGAAGGACAAGATCAGCAAATACATGGGTACACTACCAATTGCAAATTCCTCACCAAGCCACTCTTGATCCTTACTTTGAAAACATATGATTGTTGCTCCAGCATCACTGGGTTAAAACCCTAGAATTATCTCCCTCTCAGTCTTGAGTGTACCTACACCAAAGAGACTGCAGCAGTTCAATGTGGGAGCTCACCTTTAAATGTGAAGTAGTGTTAGGTAATAAATGCTGGCGCAGCCAGTGACAAACACATCCATGAATAAGTAAAGCCTATCCAAACATCTTTACATCTGCATCAACAGCCTGTCCCTTAGTGTGTTCAGTGATCATCATGTTGAGCTGATGGCATTGATTGCACATTTAGTAAAAATTAGGAAAATGCTGGAAATACTCAATAGTCTGTCAGCAACTATTAAATTCTCATTTTTAAGTCAATTACCTTTCATCGGAGCCAGTGCTCTGATAGCAGATGTGTTAATCATTACCTCAATGTGAGGAAAGCCACCCACTGCTCCAAAAAGGGGAACTCACTCCTTTGGTATCAACAAACACCTTCATAAACAGGTCATAATTTATCTGTTTAATGCAGTATAATAGAGGCTTCAAAATGAGGCAGGCACAAGATATGAACACATTCCAACCTAATTTAGAGAAGATTAACACAATTAAGGTGACTAAGAGTTACTAGCAGGATCTCCTGATCTAATAAGCAGCACATTCTGTGGCAGTAGCTCAAAAGTCAGCAACAATGCTGAAAAATCAAAATCCACTGATCCAGGAATCTGTAGGTAAATCCAACGTGGGTGCATTGGTTATGGCTACTAACCAGTCTTCTGATATTCCCAGTTGCTGCTGTTGAGGGTGCTCCTTTTCTTCCATGACTGAAGTTAAACTAAGTGTAATAGCATTAGTGATCCAGAGCTTTAAGTGTTTTGGTCTATTTGTTATTAAAATAAAAGGTAAGCACAGAAATTGTACCCTAACTCAAGTTGGGCACAGTTGAACATTCACCTGATTGTCTTTTTTTCACCTTGCTTCCATATCAAATTCAGGCAGTGGGACCAAGTTGAAGTGCAGTCAGTTAATTTCGTTGGTTTCTACATGGCTAACATACTGAAGAATCAGAACAATCAAGACTCTTATGGATGTATCTACCACTGGCCATACAAGATATGGAACTATTATGTTACTTGGTTCTTCTGGAATTCTGATAATCCTTCCTTTAAAAATGTTTTGGGGAAAATCAAAGACAAGACTCCTGCTCCTCCTCCCACGCCCCCCCCCCCCCCTCCCCAAACCCAGTTCTATACTTTGAATTTCCCTTCACAGATATACCATGGAAATAGGTTTTCAAACCTAAATTGCTTAAGGGTTTGTATGGCTTGGGGAAGGCTAAATGCAATTTCCACTATATCGTGCATCGACACTAAGTTACTAACAAATAAAATGCAGTAATGTTTGGTAAATTTCAATACTGGAATTTACCCAGTTACAGGAGGATCTGGATTGAGGGGTAGTGGAATGAAGGAGTGCGGAATGAAGGGGTGCAGGAGGCGTGGAAAAAGAACACAATGCTTTCATCAAAAGGAAAACTGACGAGTCAGAAGGGGAAACTATTTGGATCACCTCGACAGAAATGCTGTTACTGTTATCCACTGCCACACTGCAGTTCTCAATTTACCAGCAACAAGGTTGGATATTTGATAGAGGAAACAAGTAATTTGTCACAATGAGACAATGTTATCCTTTATGGCACCTGAAGTGTTTTTCTGAGTATCAGTAACATCAAGATGACCTAAACCTCATTGACAATCTGTGTGGGTGGCACTCTCCACAATCAAGAAATCAAGTGGTAAATCCTTTTAAGGCTCCATTAAAATGGAACAGTTTATTAGTTTCAAAAATTCACATCAGTACAATGCTGACTGCCACACTAATCAGAAACTGCCTGATTATATCTGAACTCAGAACCTAAGTGGAATCAGGCCTGGTTAGAAACTGGACGAATCATTGACTGAGAATACCAGGTACACTTATCAAGGACAGAATTAAGAGGATAGCGTAGATGCATATAATCACTTGGGCAGTAGTAAGGATTGCTTCAGATTTCTGAGACATTTGGGACCAAACAACCCTGAACAATTAGGGAAAGATGAACAATAGATAAGTAAAATGTTTAAAGATCAACAAACAACTACTTGACAGAAACTCTACATCAAGGCAGTGGGAATCGATCCTTTTTTGAATGAGAGTTGCCATCTTCCTGAAAAGGGAAGGGTGGGAGCAACAGGTTCAGAGAACCCTGGACGGTGAGGAATGCACAGGACTAAACAAGATAAAAAAGGGAAGTTACAGTAAATACGGAGATGGATACTGTGGAAGCCCCAGTGGCTAATAGAAAGTGCATGGAGTTACTTTTATAAAGAGAGTTAGGAAAGTGAAGAGGGACATAAAATAACACCAAAAGGAAAATCCAAAGGCATTTTAAGTTTACTAGGGTACAGGAAAACCAGGGAGAGAGAGTAGGGCCCATTCGGCACCACAGTGGCAATGTACACTGTGGAGCCAGAACACGCATACAGAGTTTTAAATGAGTACTTGGCATTTGTATTCACTATAGAAAAGGATGGTGTAGGTATAAGGCAAGTAGGTGAACAGTGATATGCTTGAAAAAATTAACGTTGAAAGGATGAAATGAAGTATTAGTGGTTTTATCAGGTTAATTTTGGATAAATTCCCAAAGTCAGATGAGATGTATCCCAGAGTGCTGTGGGAAGCAATGGACTAGATTGCAGGGGTACTGACATTAATTTTCAAATCATCTTTGATCACAGGTAATGCCATTAGATGAGTAGCATGGAAAAACCAAATAGCAACAGAACTATAGGCCAGTGAATCTAATATCATTGGTAGGGGAACATGGAAAACAATTTGAGTCAATATTAATCTCCACTTGGAGAGGCAAAGATTAATGGAAGATACCATGGCTTGGTCATGGGGTAATTATGCCTGACAGGTTTGATAATGTTTGACAGTGAAGATAAACAACAATTAGAAGGGAATTGAGTCATTGACTTTCTATCCATCAGCAATTTTTAAGGTAATAAACCACACTATCAGGGTAGACCAGTAACGAAGCTACACTGTATGAAAGTACGAAGCAAACTCCGACTCTTATTATGGATCAGACCAAAACCTCTCCAAATACATTTAGTATTTCCTTCTAAATAAAAAGGCGCTTAGGTTCTAGGTTAAGAGTAAGGTATTGCATTCCAAATGCAATTCAATTGGCCAAACTATTAGGTGTTAAGAAAAACAAGCTGTGTGTTTATACTACACAGTTAAAATACAGACAGAAAAAAAATTGATTGAACTATCGAAATGCTAAACCAAACAATTGGTATATAAAGTATATTAAACTATTCCAATATAGTAACATCCTATAAACACACACTTGGCAAAGACAATTTTAGCAGCAAGAGGAGAACCCCAATTTTTAAACTGTAACAGAGCAAGGAATAAGAGCTTCCACATCCAGTTTCAAGAACCCAGAAATAGCAGAAAGCTAGAACTAAAGCTTCTATGAGAGCCTGACCTCACCCATTCAGGATGCTTCTATTGTTCCAACTTTTAAAACAAAACCTCACAAGCTGTTTATTTTAGTGTCTTTGAGCAGACTGCTCAGTATCTCTGTCTCAGCCTTTCTTCATAATAAAAAAAGGTCAAAATATACCTCTGTAAGCCATTGTATTGTCAATCTATATTTGGTAATACCCAAGTGTCCCAGAAATATAAAGGATAGCGTTCCTCAGTGAAGCTTCATCATAGACCAACAAGTTAGATATGATTGCCATTGTTAATGCTGTCATTGCTCAAAAGTAGGTTTTCACAGGTGAACCCACCAGACATTTGTCTGGCTAACATTTTACACAAGTGAGGTAAAAAGGCGGTCAACTATTGCTCCAGAAAGTAAATCTTTAGTAGTTACCTCTGCATATATATAACTCCACCAATAAGATAAGATGTTATAAGAGAATCATGGAAAAGTTATATCACAGGAAGAGATAATTCATTCCATTTTGTTTGTGCCAGCTAAATAAAGTAGCCACTAATTCTAATCTCAATTTCCAGCACCAGCCCGTCACCTTAAAGGTTACATTGCTTCGTGTGCAAATCCAGGTTCCTTTTAAATATATGTTGAGGGTTTCCACCTCTAACTCCAAATTAGGCAGTAAATTCTAGATTCCCACCAGCATCTGCACCAAAATTTTCTCACATCCACTCCATTCTGACAATCGATCACCTTAAATGTCTGCATCTGTGATGATAGCTCTGCTACCTCATTCAGCTCATAACTAACACCAATCGTTTGTAGTCTGACTCAGAATGTGTCTGCTAAACCCACATACTAGCAAAAGCTTAATTTTATATGATTGCACAACATGTACGTCTGACAATATCCATGAGACATTAGACATCGATTACATTTACCTATTTCTTTGTTCCACATGCTCTTGGTTTGTGGCTGAAGCATCAGCAACTAACCTGGGTACAAAAGGACAAAATTGCAGTGGGTCTGATCATTCTTATTTATGAACATAATGCAGGTTCCAATATCAATCTGGGCTTTTGAAGAACTGCATCGAATTTTGATGTAGTTGCCAAATTAAGCAAAATATTTACCATTTATTTTATCTTCCATAAAAATTTATGCAGGACACGAACTGATTTCAGAATAGGCAATTCCACAACAGCCTGTGTTTTCAGTAGACCTGCCATCACTGTAACAATGTACCCCAACAGAGGAATAGATTTCTTGAAGAATTCACACTTGATGTGCCATTCAGGCTGTATGATATCTAAGCTACATGCACCCTCAAAGTACTTCAAAAGTTCATTGTGCATTCACATGTCATTCACTTGGTATATGATGCCTTATAGAATGTTGGGCATTCAGTTGAAACAGCTCTGGGGCTGAAATAATCCAAACTGGCAGTCTTGAAATAATTTCCCAAATTAATAATAAATAAAGTAAAGTAGTCATCTTCCTTGTTCAACCCATGATATGGAAGCACCAGTGTTGGCCTGGAGTAGACAAAGTCAAAAATCACATGACACTGGGTTAGAGTCCAACAGGTTTATTTGAAACCGCAAGCTTTCGGAGCCCCTGCTTCTTCCTCAGGCAGCTAGTAAGAGAGAAGACATCGGACACAATTTATTAGTAAGAGATCAAAAGGATCATACAACGTATGCAAATGTATTGAACAAATTTAAATGGCCATCAAGTCTTTAATCAGTTAGAATGGAGGTGCAGGTTTCGAATGATAAATATGCAAATCCTTGCCCCAAGATAATTTCGGGTTATATCAGAATAAAGGTGACACCTTTGGTCAGACAACAAATTTTAGGTGCGAGGCCATGTTCAAAGCCATTTTGTCTCTCTAGGAGCCAGACTGATTTTATTTCCAAAGTAAGGCGTTCGACAAGGTTCCCCATGGGAGACTGATTAGCAAGGTTAGATCTCACGGAATAAAGGGAGAACTAGCCATTTGGATACAGAACTGGCTCAAAGGTAGAAGAGAGAGGGTGGTGGAGGAGGGTTGTTTTTCAGATTGGAGGCCTGTGACCAGTGGAGTGCTACAAGGGTCAGTGCTGGGCCCTCTACTTTTTGTCATTTACATAAATGATTTGGATGTGAGCATAAGAGGTACAGTTAGTAAGTCTGCAGATGACACCAAAATTGGAGGTGTAGTGGACAGCGAAGAGGGTTACCTCACATTATAACAGGATCTTGACCAGATGGGCCAATGGGCTGAGAAGTAGCAGATGGCATTTAATTCAGATAAAGGTGCTGCATTTTGGGAAAGCAAATCTTCGCAGGATTTATACACTTAATGGTAATGTCCTAGGGAGTGTTGCTGAAGAAAGAGACCTTAGAGTGCAGGTTCATAGCTCCTTGAAAGTGGAGTCGCAGGTAGATAGGATAGTGAAGGCGGCATTTGGTATGCTTTCCTTTATTGGTCAGAGTATTGAGTACAGGGGTTGGGAGGTCATGTTGCGGCTGTATAGGACATTGGTTAGGCCACTGTTAGAATATTGCGTGCAATTCTGGTCTCCTTCCTATCGGAAAGATGCTGTGAATCTTGAAAGGGTTCAGAAAAGATTTACAAGGATGTTACCAGGTTTGGAGGATTGGATATATAGGGAGAGGCTGAACAGGCTGGGGCTGTTTTCCCTGGAGAGTCGGGAGCTGAGGGGTGGTCTTAGAGGTTAACAAAATTGAGGGGCATAGATAGGGTAACTAGGTAAAGTCTTTTTCCCTGGGGTGGGGGTGAGTCCAGAGCTAGAGGGCATAGGTTTAGGGTGAGAGGAGAAAAATATATTAAAAAAAGAGACACCTAAGGGTCAACTTTTCTCACGCAGAATGTAGTACGTGTATGGAATGAATTGCCAGAGGAAGTGGTGGAGGCTAGTACAAATACAACATTTAAGAGGCATTTGGATGGGTATATGAATAGGAAGGGTTTGGAGGGATATGGGCCAGGTGCTGGCAGGTAGGACTAGATTGGGTTGGGATATCTGGTCGGCATGGATGGGTTGGACCGAAGAGTCTGTTTCCATGCTGTACATCTCTAGGACTCTAGTAGGAATTTAGAAAATGGCACATTGACTGCCAATAGATTGTGCGCCTTTTGAACAAAATAGAACATACCTGCAAATTCAAATCTGCAAAAGCAGTTTCACCCAATAAATTTGTATGTGTGAGGGGGAGAGAGGGTAAGAGAGTGAGAGAGATGGGGAGTGGCTCACTCTTGACCCCTCTCTCTCACCATTGCCTGCCCTCCCTCAGCAGCACACATGCACACACCCCACATTCACCCACACTCTCCCTCTTACACATACACACATCTACGAGGTGAATTTGCATTTGCAGATACGAATTTGCAGGTACATTCTATTTTGTTGAAAAAGCACAGAGGGCTCATGCCCGAAACGTCGATTCTCCTGCTCCTTGGATGCTGCCTGATTTGCTGCACTTTTCCAGCAACACATTTTCAATCAATGTGACATTTTATAAATTCCTACTTTGGAAATAAAACCAGTCCGGCTCCAGGATGAAACATATGCAGGCTTGAAACATAGCCTCACCACCTAAAATGCATTGTCTAACTGAAGATGTCACCTTTATTCTGAAATTATCAAAACCTGCATCTCCATTCTAACTGATTAAAGACTAATACTTTCTAGATTTGTTTAATATATTTGCATAAGTTGTATGACCCTTTGATCTTTTCCTAAGAAATTCTGACTAGCTGCCTGAAAGCGCAGCTGGGGCTCTGAAAGCTTGCAGTTTCAAATAAACCAGTTGGATTATAACTCAACTTTTGACTTTGCTCTATCCAATCATACCCGTCAGAATCAACTGTGTACATAGAGTTTAGTGAAAAGCCTACTTTTGGATATTTTGGGTGAACACTATTAAAGATAGAATGGATTTTTGTCATCACTAACTTGTTGAGTAGTCTGAGATCAACATAAATTAATGAACTGATTAGGTTTGGATGGTGTAAATATTCCCAGACACCAGTTTGCGTCCTCATGAAAACATTACCCATTCTGATCTCGTCGTCAAGATATTTCTCAACTTGTATCAATCAAATCAATGAAACCACTTCAGATGTATAAGGACAATGTCTTGGTGCCTTTGTTTAACGTTATGCTGTTTAACACATTGAGCTTCCCTAATCCTATGAATGCAGTTTTCTGTGGCAACAGACTCCAAAGACAGCTTCTGAGCGAAGAAATTTATCCTCATACAAATCGTAAATTGATGCCCCTCTGGTCCTAGACTCTCACATGGTGGAAACATCCTTTCAGCATTTATCCTGGTATGACTCTACTGTGTCATTAAAAGCTATGTTTATCTTGCAGATGGGTGTTTTCACAGACATGGCAAAATGGCTCCTTCTGACAGGGCATTAGTAAACAGCTTTTAAATTTTCCCTGGGTGTTTCCTTTTTAAAGGAGGCAAAATAATAAAGAGTGGGCAAGGTCAGCGCTCTGAGACCCAGGAAGACTTTTTTTAGTTTTGTTTTCACTTAAGACGAGAAGGTGTCTGCTGTTTGTTGAAACTAAAAGCTCGAGGTCTCTGCTGCTAGAGTGCAGCCTTAGATAATGAGGTTTCCTCTTAAAAATCAAAACAAGCAGATTGTTTCTGTCAGTGTCTCTTTCTTCTGGACTGGTGAGGGACAGCATATGATAATAGTGGCTGTTTTGCTGAATTGCATTTTTTTGCCAAAGGGTGTGTTTATGGGATGCTACCTGTATTGGAACAGTTGATGATTAGTGGTTAAATAACACATTATCTTGTTAAGTATTTCCATAAAGTGCCAATTCTTCCTTATGCTGTATTTTAACCGTGTTAGAAGAACAAAGTGTGTTTGATTAAAGTTTCATGGTGGCCCAGTTGAATAATATCTGGAATACCTCGTGCACTTTCCTTTTTAAAAGGAAGTATAAAAGTTCGGATTGAGGCAAGTATAAACTTTGGATCGTCTGGTCTGATCCGTAACACTGGTAAGCCACTTGAGAATCTTATATTTCAATGAGAATCCCGCTCATTCTTCTATACGCCAGTGAGCGTCTCTCAATCTGTTTAGCCTTTGCTTATAAAGCAATCCCTCCATACCATGGATTATCACAGTGAACCTTTTCTGGACCACCTCCAATGAAATAATATCTTTCCTTAAATAGGGGGACAAATACTGCTCACAGTACACCTGATGTGGTTTCCCCAGCATGTGGTACAGCTGCAGTACTTTTAAACTCCAACCCCGTTAAAGGGCAAACATTTGATGACCCTTCCTGATTACTTGTTACATCCATATGCTAGCTTCCTGTCTTTCATGAACAAGTATTTCCAAAGTCCCTTTGTGTTACAACTGCCTGTAGTTTCACTCCATGTAAGTAGTCTTTTTTGTTCTCCATTCAAAAATGAACTTAATAATATAATCAAAACTTACAGAATGTCGAATGGCCTGGACAGAGTGGATGTTTGGAAGATGTTTCCATTGGTAGGAAAGACTAATGACCAGAGGGCACAACCTGAGACAAAAAGGAAGAACTTTTACAATGGAGATGAGAAACTTTCAGCCAGAGTGGTGAATCCAAGGAATTCATTGCCACCAAAGGCTGTGGAGGTCAGACAATAGAGTATATTTAAGACTGCGATAGATATGTTCTTGATTGTCAAGGGGATCAAGCGTCATGAGGAGAAAGCAGGAGAATGGGGTTGAGAAACTTAACAGCTATGATTGAATGGCAGAGCAAAATGGATGGGCTGGATAGCCTAACTTTTTGCTATTTCTTATGGTCATTAATATATACTGTGGACAGTTGTGGTCCCAACATTAATCCCCGCGGAACCCCACTAGTCACAAGTCTCCAACCTGAAAAAGAACCCTCTATTCCCATTTGCTGCTCCCTGCCCATTAGCCAATTCTCCACATACACTATTATACTACCTCTAACAGTATGAACTCTTTTCTTATGACTTACACTTTGTTAGGCACCTTGTCAATCACATTCACTGAGTCCAAATACAACACATCTAATGATTCCCCCATCCACTCTGGCTGAGACTACCTTGAAAAACCAATAAATTAGTCAAAAACTATTTCTGTTTATGAAGGTATATTGGCACTGTTTGATTGAATTATAATTTTATAAATGTGCCGCTATTACTTACTAAATAATTGATTCCAGCAATAGACCCAAGGTTGATCTGCCTATAGTTACCTGCTTTTTGCCTCCCTCCCTTTATGAAAACTGGCATTCATTAGCAGTTTTCCAATCCTCCAGTTCTCTAGACTCCAAGGATTTTGGAAAATTACAACCAATGCATCCACCATCTCTGTAGCTTTTTTTAGGGTTCTAGGATGCCAGGGGACTGGTCGGTCTTTAGCCCCATTAGTTTGTCTAATATCACTTATTTAGTGATTGTATTTACTTCCTCCCCCTTATTCTTTTGTAGCAATGGAATGCTGGAAGTATCTTCTATCATAAAGGCTGATGTAAAGTATCTGTTTAACTCCTCTGCCATTTCTTATTCTGTAAAATGTCTCCCCAGATTCATTTGATTTATTCATTGTCAAGTGTACCAAGTGTGGTGAAAAGCTTTTCTAAGGGGCTTACATTTTCACAGGCTTAAGCAGACCTGGTTTCCTTTTTATATATTTAAAGCAGCATTTATTGTCAGTTTTAACATTCCTCACTCGTTTGGCCTCAGTTTATCTTCTGATTTATCATCTTTTTAGTCTTCTTTTGCAGATTTTGAATTTATCCCTGTCTTTGGAGCTATCACTGGTTTTTGTCTCTTTGTATGCTTTTTATTTTATATGCTTAAGATCCTTGGTTAGTTTATCCCTCTCAGAATCTTTCCTCCTTACTAAAATATATTTTTGCTGACAATTATCTCCTTAAAATGATTGCCACTTCTTGCATATTGTCTTTCCTGTTAATCTAACCAGAGTCCACTTAGATAACTATCCATTGTAATTCTGTTTATTTAAGCACATTAGTTCTGACACAAGTTTCTCACTCAAACAGAATACTAAAGTCATCACCACTTTGTTGGGGATTGTTTATTCAGAGGTAATTTATTAAACCAGTTTCATCCCCATTACCAGACAGAAGGTAGCCTGCTCACTGGTTGGTTTCAGGAAATTACCCCTAATGCACTACAAATTTGTTGTTGTAGCTGACCCTTCCAACTTGCTTGACCCAATCAACGAAGATTAAATTCAAACAATTATCACTTTTTTTTCACACTTGATTGATACTCCTTCCTATAGCATGGCAACTGTTTGGGAATCTATACACAATTCCTATTTTCTTTCTCTTGTTTTTTCAAAAAAAAATCTCCACCCAAATGGACTCCACATCATCCAAACCTAGACTGTATGTCATCTGCCTTCAATTCATTTCTGATTGAGAATGTTACCTACCACCTTTTCCTTTTCACCTGGTTTTCCAAAAGGTCAAATTTCCCTGAATGTTAAAACACCCAGTTCAGATCTCCTTGTAATCAAGTCTTAATAATGGCTATGAGATCACATCCATTAACCTCAATTCGTGCTCAGTTCATACACCTTACTCCAAACGCTCCCTGCATTAAGTTACAAAGCTTTTGGTTTTGCTTTTTTTGGCATTTTCAATTATACTAACTTGCCTGTGTGCTGTGGCCCTATTTGCCTGATACCTTCAATTACACGGTATCATTTTTCAATTTTTTTTGGCTTTTATTATTGTCCTCGTTTCTCTTTCCCTTGTCACCCTGCTTAAGTTCCCAGCCTCCCCCCGCCTCTCCCACCACCCACCCACCATTCTAACTTAAACCCACTCCAGCCACAGTAGCAAATGTTTTCACTAGAAAAATCAACTCTGATCCTGCCCAAGTGTAATCCATTCCTTTGTACTGGCTCCTTGTCCTATTGATGAGGTCTTGTGGTGAGCCAGAAGGAGCAACTGAAGTCCCACCCATTACAGAGTTGGGCAATAACATCTCTGAACAGGTTAATAACACAAATCCTACCTCCCCCAGAGAGACCACATAGAACTCTGCCAAATAGACATTGAATTTACATCTGCAGTCACCCCTGGCTGCAGCAGTCCGCATTAGAATCCCTACAATGGGGAATAAGGCTCATCCTGTCCACACCGATCCTGCGAAGATCATCCCACCCAGCCCTATCACCCAACTCTATTCCTGTAACCCTGACCAATCCACCTAGCCTGCACATCTTTAGACTGTGGGAGGACATCGGAGCATCCAGGGGAAACCCACGCAGTCAGAGAGAAGGTTCAAACTACACACACCTCACTTGAGTGAGAAAGCTATGGGAAAGTGCTTGAGCACAGTTTTATTTGGGGGGGGGGGGTGGAAACGGGGGAAACACGGTGGCATTTGTTCAGAATAATTCTGGATATCTGTTCTTAGTGTCAATGGATCGGTGTAAACAAGCCGATAACATTTGTTCACTTGTGGAACGTGGGGCAGTACTTGCTTCTCACACCAGGGACTGGAAGATTGCACATATTTCACAGTAGGATGTCAGATAACTAAATTGATGGATTATATCAGACACTTCACAAAACACATACTCAATAGGAAAAGAACTTGTAACTTAATAAGCTGAGTGGAACATGCACGCAATAGAACAATCCTGATAAAATTTTATGTATAACACGCTGAGCAGATTTGAATTTATGAAGCTAGGCTCCTTCATCTTGACTGCTCTGGGAAGTGAACATCTCATTACCCTTACAGGCTAGGAAAATACAAAGGCTGAAAAAGTTGGAAGATGCTCATGTGCAAGTGAGAGAGAAAAAAAAACATTCTTCTGTAAATTATATATCACTGACTGATGGGTTCAAGGGAGAGACAGCGAGACACTGTGGAAGCTGGTGGAAAATTAACCCTTGTGGTCTGATTTGACTGAACACTGGCTTTTCATGGATTGAATGTTTCTGTGTTGTTCCTGGGAGCTCAAGATCTGAAAATTTTATGAATTTAATTTGCATTCTAGGAAACTAAAATGATTTAAAAGAAAAGGCCATTTTGCAGGACAATGATACCATCATGTTGGCTGAGCAAGGTTACCTCATGACCTTTTCAGTACTCTCTCATTATGATGTTCTAGCCAAAGCAAGTTGACCATTTGGGGCCTGGCTGGATCAAGGTTCCCCACTTTGATGTGCATGTAACTTAATTAGTCAAGTGTACACAGACATGTCAATGAGTTTCCCCTCTTCTGCAAACATTTATCATTTTATTGCTGCTTATCTGATTAATGGCATGTGGCGTTTTTGTAGTTTTAATACCAAATTTTGTATAACGAAAGTTTGTTTGCGGCAATAAGGAGAGTAGCCTGAGAGCTCTTAGGGCTAAGAGCTGGCACCGCTACTCTGCTATTGGTTTTAGAACCTTAGCTCAAGCCTGGCTTGTAAGTATCTATGTTACAGTGTAACATTGATGCCATTGGTAAATAAAGGTAATTATTTAAACTAATGGTCTGTAAAACCTTTATATTCCAGATTACCACAGAGTACGATCTCCAGGACGAACCAAGAGAGGCTACAGGTTGAGTCCATCAGGGATTCCCCGAGCCATCTCGAATAAGCACTTTAACATGAGGGTGGATTCTAACCCGGTCCTTAGCAAGTGCTATCCACTCAGCCTTTTAAGTACACAGTCATACAGCAGGAAAACAGACCCTTCCTTTCAATGAGTCCACGCTGACCATGTTACCAAACTAAACTAGTTCAACTACCTGAGCTTGGCTCAAATCCCAACAAACCTTTTCTGTTCATGTACTTATCTAAACATCTTTTAAATGGTGTAACTGTACCTGTATCCACCATTTCCTCTGGCTGTTCATTCCACAAACTAACCACTTTCTGTGTAAAAACGTTGCCCTTGTGTCCTTTTTAAAATCTTTCTGCCCTCACCTTAAAAGTATAACCCCTAGTTTTGAATGCCTCCCACCTTAAGGAAAAGGCCTCTGCTGCTCATCTAATCTATGCCCTTTATGATTTTGTAAACTTCTAATCAGGATTCCAATGGGAATTGTCATGACATTTCCCATCAACACCAAACTTTTCACTTAAGTCTTGCCTTTGAGCATTTTATTCGTTCTGAAGTTGAAGTAATTTTCAAAGGCCTTCAATATTACAACAAAAGCATGCTATTGCTTTTATACCTTAGCAAGCTATAACTTTATCAGCTAAAGTC